>NW_028318025.1:0-1229584 GCF_062004578.1 Staurois parvus
CGGGAGTGGGTCCCGATGCCTGCACCCTCAGACCCAAGGAGGGTCCCGATGCCTGCACCCTCAGACCCGGGAGCGGGTCCCGATGCCTGCACCCTCAGACCCGGGAGCGGGTCCCGATGCCTGCACCCTCAGACCCGGGAGCGGGTCCCGATGCCTGCACCCTCAGACCCGGGAGCGGGTCCCGATGCCTGCACCCTCAGACCCGGGAAAGGGTCCCGATGCCTGCACCCTCAGACCCGGGAAAGGGTCCCGATGCCTGCACCCTCAGACCCGGGAAAGGGTCCCGATGCCTGCACCCTCAGACCCAAGGTGGGTCCCGATGCCTGCACCCTCAGACCCGAGAGTGGGTCCCGATGCCTGCACCCTCAGACCCGAGAGTGGGTCCCGATGCCTGCACCCTCAGACCCGAGAGTGGGTCCCGATGCCTGCACCCTCAGACCCGAGTGTGGGTCCCGATGCCTGCACCCTCAGACCCGAGAGTGGGTCCCGATGCCTGCACCCTCAGACCCCGGGAAAGGGTCCCGATGCCTGCACCCTCAGACCCCGGGAAAGGGTCCCGATGCCTGCACCCTCAGACCCGGGAAAGGGTCCCGATGCCTGCACCGTCAGACCCCGGGAAAGGGTCCCGATGCCTGCACCCTCAGACCCCGGGAAAGGGACACGATGCCTGCACCCTCAGACCCCGGGAAAGGGTCACGATGCCTGCACCCTCAGACCCCGGAAAGGGTCACGATGCCTGCACCCTCAGACCCCGGGAAAGGGTCCCGATGCCTGCACCCTCAGACCCAAGGTGGGTCCCGATGCCTGCACCCTCAGACCCGGGAAAGGGTCCCGATGCCTGCACCTTCAGACCCAAGGTGTGTCCCGATGCCTGCACCCTCAGACCCCGGGAAAGGTCCCGATGACTGCACCCTCAGACCCAAGGAGGGTCCCGATGCCTGCACCCTCAGACCCAAGGAGGGTCCCGATGCCTGCACCCTCAGACCCAAGGAGGGTCCCGACGCCTGCACCCTCAGACCCAAGGAGGGTCCCGACGCCTGCACCCTCAGACCCAAGGAGGGTCCCGACGCCTGCACCCTCAGACCCGGGAGTGGGTCCCGACGCCTGCACCCTCAGACCCGGGAGTGGGTCCCGACGCCTGCACCCTCAGACCCGGGATTGGGTCCCGACGCCTGCACCCTCAGACCCCGGGAAAGGGTCCCGACGCCTGCACCCTCAGACCCCGGGAAAGGGTCCCGATGCCTGCACCCTCAGACCCAAGGTGGGTCCCGATGCCTGCACCCTCAGACCCGGGAAAGGGTCCCGATGCCTGCACCTTCAGACCCAAGGTGTGTCCCGATGCCTGCACCCTCAGACCCCGGGAAAGGTCCCGATGACTGCACCCTCAGACCCAAGGAGGGTCCCGATGCCTGCACCCTCAGACCCAAGGAGGGTCCCGATGCCTGCACCCTCAGACCCAAGGAGGGTCCCGATGCCTGCACCCTCAGACCCAAGGAGGGTCCCGATGCCTGCACCCTCAGACCCAAGGAGGGTCCCGACGCCTGCACCCTCAGACCCGGGAGTGGGTCCCGACGCCTGCACCCTCAGACCCGGGAGTGGGTCCCGACGCCTGCACCCTCAGACCCGGGAGTGGGTCCCGACGCCTGCACCCTCAGACCCGGGAGTGGGTCCCGACGCCTGCACCCTCAGACCCGGGAGTGGGTCCCGACGCCTGCACCCTCAGACCCGGGAGTGGGTCCCGACGCCTGCACCCTCAGACCCGGGAGTGGGTCCCGACGCCTGCACCCTCAGACCCGGGAAAGGGTCCCGACGCCTGCACCCTCAGACCCGGGAAAGGGTCCCGACGCCTGCACCCTCAGACCCGGGAAAGGGTCCCGACGCCTGCACCCTCAGACCCGGGAAAGGGTCCCGACGCCTGCACCCTCAGACCCGGGAAAGGGTCCCGACGCCTGCACCCTCAGACCCAAGGTGGGTCCCGACGCCTGCACCCTCAGACCCAAGGTGGGTCCCGACGCCTGCACCCTCAGACCCAAGGTGGGTCCCGACGCCTGCACCCTCAGACCCAAGGTGGGTCCCGACGCCTGCACCCTCAGACCCAAGGTGGGTCCCGACGCCTGCACCCTCAGACCCAAGGTGGGTCCCGACGCCTGCACCCTCAGACCCAAGGTGGGTCCCGACGCCTGCACCCTCAGTCCCAAGGTGGGTCCCGACGCCTGCACCCTCAGACCCAAGGTGGGTCCCGACGCCTGCACCCTCAGACCCAAGGTGGGTCCCGACGCCTGCACCCTCAGACCCAAGGTGGGTCCCGACGCCTGCACCCTCAGACCCAAGGTGGGTCCCGACGCCTGCACCCTCAGACCAGGGAAAGGGTCCCGACGCCTGCACCCTCAGACCCAAGGTGGGTCCCGACGACTGCACCCTCAGACCCAAGGTGGGTCCCGACGCCTGCACCCTCAGACCCAAGGTGGGTCCCGACGCCTGCACCCTCAGACCCAAGGTGGGTCCCGACGCCTGCACCCTCAGACCCAAGGTGGGTCCCGACGCCTGCACCCTCAGACCCAAGGTGGGTCCCGACGCCTGCACCCTCAGACCCGGAAAGGGTCCCGACGCCTGCACCCTCAGACCCAAGGTGGGTCCCGACGACTGCACCCTCAGACCCAAGGTGGGTCCCGACGCCTGCACCCTCAGACCCAAGGTGGGTCCCGACGCCTGCACCCTCAGACCCAAGGTGGGTCCCGATGCCTGCACCCTCAGACCCAAGGTGGGTCCCGACGCCTGCACCCTCAGACCCAAGGTGGGTCCCGACGCCTGCACCCTCAGACCCAAGGTGGGTCCCGACGCCTGCACCCTCAGACCCAAGGTGGGTCCCGACGCCTGCACCCTCAGACCCAATGTGGGTCCCGACGCCTGCACCCTCAGACCCAAGGTGGGTCCCGATGCCTGCACCCTCAGAACCGGGAAGTGGGTCCCGATGCCTGCACCCTCAGACCCGGGAGTGGGGTCCCGATGCCTGCACCCTCAGACCCGGGAGTGGGTCCCGATGCCTGCACCCTCAGACCCGGGAGTGGGTCCCGATGCCTGCACCCTCAGACCCGGGAGTGGGTCCCGATGCCTGCACCCTCAGACCCGGGAGTGGGTCCCGATGCCTGCACCCTCAGACCCGGGAGTGGGTCCCGATGCCTGCACCCTCAGACCCGGGAGTGGGTCCCGATGCCTGCACCCTCAGACCCGGGAGTGGGTCCCGATGCCTGCACCCTCAGACCCGGGAGTGGGACCCGATGCCTGCACCCTCAGACCCGGGAGTGGGACCCGATGCCTGCACCCTCAGACCCGGGAGTGGGACCCGATGCCTGCACCCTCAGACCCGGGAGTGGGACCCGATGCCTGCACCCTCAGACCCGGGAGTGGGACCCGATGCCTGCACCCTCAGACCCGGGAGTGGGACCCGATGCCTGCACCCTCAGACCCGGGAGTGGGACCCGATGCCTGCACCCTCAGACCCGGGAGTGGGTCCCGATGCCTGCACCCTCAGACCCGGGAGTGGGTCCCGATGCCTGCACCCTCAGACCCGGGATTGGGTCCCGATGCCTGCACCCTCAGACCCGGGAGTGGGTCCCGATGCCTGCACCCTCAGACCCGGGAGTGGGTCCCGATGCCTGCACCCTCAGACCCGGGAGTGGGTCCCGATGCCTGCACCCTCAGACCCGGGAGTGGGTCCCGATGCCTGCACCCTCAGACCCGGGAGTGGGTCCCGATGCCTGCACCCTCAGACCCGGGAGTGGGTCCCGATGCCTGCACCCTCAGACCCGGGAGTGGGTCCCGATGCCTGCACCCTCAGACCCGGGAGTGGGTCCCGATGCCTGCACCCTCAGACCCGGGAGTGGGTCCCGATGCCTGCACCCTCAGACCCAAGGTGGGTCCCGATGCCTGCACCCTCAGACCCAAGGTGGGTCCCGATGCCTGCACCCTCAGACCCAAGGTGGGTCCCGATGCCTGCACCCTCAGACCCAAGGTGGGTCCCGATGCCTGCACCCTCAGACCCAAGGTGGGTCCCGATGCCTGCACCCTCAGACCCAAGGTGGGTCCCGATGCCTGCACCCTCAGACCCAAGGTGGGTCCCGATGCCTGCACCCTCAGACCCAAGGTGGGTCCCGATGCCTGCACCCTCAGACCCAAGGTGGGTCCCGATGCCTGCACCCTCAGACCCAAGGTGGGTCCCGATGCCTGCACCCTCAGACCCAAGGTGGGTCCCGATGCCTGCACCCTCAGACCCAAGGTGGGTCCCGATGCCTGCACCCTCAGACCCAAGGTGGGTCCCGATGCCTGCACCCTCAGACCCAAGGTGGGTCCCGATGCCTGCACCCTCAGACCCAAGGTGGGTCCCGATGCCTGCACCCTCAGACCCAAGGTGGGTCCCGATGCCTGCACCCTCAGAACCGGGAAAGGGTCCCGATGCCTGCACCCTCAGAACCGGGAAAGGGTCCCGATGCCTGCACCCTCAGAACCGGGAGTGGGTCCCGATGCCTGCACCCTCAGACCCGGGAGTGGGTCCCGATGCCTGCACCCTCAGACCCGGGAGTGGGTCCCGATGCCTGCACCCTCAGACCCGGGAGTGGGTCCCGATGCCTGCACCCTCAGACCCGGGAGTGGGTCCCGATGCCTGCACCCTCAGACCCGGGAGTGGGACCCGATGCCTGCACCCTCAGACCCGGGAGTGGGTCCCGATGCCTGCACCCTCAGACCCGGGAGTGGGTCCCGATGCCTGCACCCTCAGACCCGGGAGTGGGTCCCGATGCCTGCACCCTCAGACCCGGGAGTGGGTCCCGATGCCTGCACCCTCAGACCCGGGAGTGGGTCCCGATGCCTGCACCCTCAGACCCGGGAGTGGGTCCCGATGCCTGCACCCTCAGACCCGGGAGTGGGTCCCGATGCCTGCACCCTCAGACCCGGGAGTGGGTCCCGATGCCTGCACCCTCAGACCCGGGAGTGGGTCCCGATGCCTGCACCCTCAGACCCGGGAGTGGGTCCCGATGCCTGCACCCTCAGACCCGGGAGTGGGTCCCGATGCCTGCACCCTCAGACCCGGGAGTGGGTCCCGATGCCTGCACCCTCAGACCCGGGAGTGGGTCCCGATGCCTGCACCCTCAGACCCGGGAGTGGGTCCCGATGCCTGCACCCTCAGACCCGGGAGTGGGTCCCGATGCCTGCACCCTCAGACCCAAGGTGGGTCCCGATGCCTGCACCCTCAGACCCGGGAGTGGGTCCCGATGCCTGCACCCTCAGACCCAAGGTGGGTCCCGATGCCTGCACCCTCAGACCCAAGGTGGGTCCCGATGCCTGCACCCTCAGACCCAAGGTGGGTCCCGATGCCTGCACCCTCAGAACCGGGAAAGGGTCCCGATGCCTGCACCCTCAGAACCGGGAAAGGGTCCCGATGCCTGCACCCTCAGAACCGGGAAAGGGTCCCGATGCCTGCACCCTCAGACCCGGGAAAGGGTCCCGACGCCTGCACCCTCAGACCCGAGAGTGGGTCCCGACGCCTGCACCCTCAGACCCGAGAGTGGGTCTCGACCCCTGCACCCTCAGACCCCGGGAAAGGGTCCCGATGCCTGCAACCTCAGACCCGGGAAAGGGTCCCGATGCCTGCACTCTCAGACCCAAGGTGGGTCCCGATGCCTGCACCCTCAGACCCGGGAAAGGGTCCCGATGCCTGCACCCTCAGACCCAAGGTGTGTCCCGATGCCTGCACCCTGAGAACCCGGGAAAGGGTCCCGATGCCTGCACCTTCAGAACCGGGAGTGGGTCCCGATGCCTGCACCCTCAGACCCGGGAAAGGGTCCCGATGCCTGCACCCTCAGACCCAAGGAGGGTCCCGATGCCTGCACCCTCAGACCCGGGAAAGGGTCCCGATGCCTGCACCCTCAGACCCGGGAGTGGGTCCCGATGCCTGCACCCTCAGACCCGGGAGTGGGTCCCGATGCCTGCACCCTCAGACCCGGGAGTGGGTCCCGATGCCTGCACCCTCAGACCCGGGAGTGGGTCCCGATGCCTGCACCCTCAGACCCGGGAGTGGGTCCCGATGCCTGCACCCTCAGACCCGGGAGTGGGTCCCGATGCCTGCACCCTCAGACCCAAGGTGGGTCCCGATGCCTGCACCCTCAGACCCAAGGTGGGTCCCGATGCCTGCACCCTCAGACCCAAGGTGGGTCCCGATGCCTGCACCCTCAGACCCAAGGTGGGTCCCGATGCCTGCACCCTCAGACCCGGGAGTGGGTCCCGATGCCTGCACCCTCAGACCCGGGAGTGGGTCCCGATGCCTGCACCCTCAGACCCGGGAGTGGGTCCCGATGCCTGCACCCTCAGACCCGGGAGTGGGTCCCGATGCCTGCACCCTCAGACCCGGGAGTGGGTCCCGATGCCTGCACCCTCAGACCCGGGAGTGGGTCCCGATGCCTGCACCCTCAGACCCGGGAGTGGGTCCCGATGCCTGCACCCTCAGACCCGGGAGTGGGTCCCGATGCCTGCACCCTCAGACCCGGGAGTGGGTCCCGATGCCTGCACCCTCAGACCCGGGAGTGGGTCCCGATGCCTGCACCCTCAGACCCGGGAGTGGGTCCCGATGCCTGCACCCTCAGACCCGGGAGTGGGTCCCGATGCCTGCACCCTCAGACCCGGGAGTGGGACCCGATGCCTGCACCCTCAGACCCGGGAGTGGGTCCCGATGCCTGCACCCTCAGACCCGGGAGTGGGTCCCGATGCCTGCACCCTCAGACCCGGGAGTGGGTCCCGATGCCTGCACCCTCAGACCCGGGAGTGGGTCCCGATGCCTGCACCCTCAGACCCGGGAGTGGGTCCCGATGCCTGCACCCTCAGACCCGGGAGTGGGTCCCGATGCCTGCACCCTCAGACCCGGGAGTGGGTCCCGATGCCTGCACCCTCAGACCCGGGAGTGGGACCCGATGCCTGCACCCTCAGACCCGGGAGTGGGTCCCGATGCCTGCACCCTCAGACCCGGGAGTGGGTCCCGATGCCTGCACCCTCAGACACGGGAGTGGGTCCCGATGCCTGCACCCTCAGACCCGGGAGTGGGTCCCGATGCCTGCACCCTCAGACCCGGGAGTGGGTCCCGATGCCTGCACCCTCAGACCCGGGAGTGGGTCCCGATGCCTGCACCCTCAGACCCGGGAGTGGGTCCCGATGCCTGCACCCTCAGACCCGGGAGTGGGTCCCGATGCCTGCACCCTCAGACCCGGGAGTGGGTCCCGATGCCTGCACCCTCAGACCCGGGAGTGGGTCCCGATGCCTGCACCCTCAGACCCGGGAGTGGGTCCCGATGCCTGCACCCTCAGACCCGGGAGTGGGTCCCGATGCCTGCACCCTCAGACCCGGGAGTGGGTCCCGATGCCTGCACCCTCAGACCCGGGAGTGGGTCCCGATGCCTGCACCCTCAGACCCGGGAGTGGGTCCCGATGCCTGCACCCTCAGACCCAAGGTGGGTCCCGATGCCTGCACCCTCAGACCCGGGAGTGGGTCCCGATGCCTGCACCCTCAGACCCAAGGTGGGTCCCGATGCCTGCACCCTCAGACCCAAGGTGGGTCCCGATGCCTGCACCCTCAGACCCAAGGTGGGTCCCGATGCCTGCACCCTCAGAACCGGGAAAGGGTCCCGATGCCTGCACCCTCAGAACCGGGAAAGGGTCCCGATGCCTGCACCCTCAGAACCGGGAAAGGGTCCCGATGCCTGCACCCTCAGACCCGGGAAAGGGTCCCGACGCCTGCACCCTCAGACCCGGGAGTGGGACCCGATGCCTGCACCCTCAGACCCGGGAGTGGGACCCGATGCCTGCACCCTCAGACCCGGGAGTGGGACCCGATGCCTGCACCCTCAGACCCGGGAGTGGGTCCCGATGCCTGCACCCTCAGACCCGGGAGTGGGTCCCGATGCCTGCACCCTCAGACCCGGGATTGGGTCCCGATGCCTGCACCCTCAGACCCGGGAGTGGGTCCCGATGCCTGCACCCTCAGACCCGGGAGTGGGTCCCGATGCCTGCACCCTCAGACCCGGGAGTGGGTCCCGATGCCTGCACCCTCAGACCCGGGAGTGGGTCCCGATGCCTGCACCCTCAGACCCGGGAGTGGGTCCCGATGCCTGCACCCTCAGACCCGGGAGTGGGTCCCGATGCCTGCACCCTCAGACCCGGGAGTGGGTCCCGATGCCTGCACCCTCAGACCCGGGAGTGGGTCCCGATGCCTGCACCCTCAGACCCGGGAGTGGGTCCCGATGCCTGCACCCTCAGACCCAAGGTGGGTCCCGATGCCTGCACCCTCAGACCCAAGGTGGGTCCCGATGCCTGCACCCTCAGACCCAAGGTGGGTCCCGATGCCTGCACCCTCAGACCCAAGGTGGGTCCCGATGCCTGCACCCTCAGACCCAAGGTGGGTCCCGATGCCTGCACCCTCAGACCCAAGGTGGGTCCCGATGCCTGCACCCTCAGACCCAAGGTGGGTCCCGATGCCTGCACCCTCAGACCCAAGGTGGGTCCCGATGCCTGCACCCTCAGACCCAAGGTGGGTCCCGATGCCTGCACCCTCAGACCCAAGGTGGGTCCCGATGCCTGCACCCTCAGACCCAAGGTGGGTCCCGATGCCTGCACCCTCAGACCCAAGGTGGGTCCCGATGCCTGCACCCTCAGACCCAAGGTGGGTCCCGATGCCTGCACCCTCAGACCCAAGGTGGGTCCCGATGCCTGCACCCTCAGACCCAAGGTGGGTCCCGATGCCTGCACCCTCAGACCCAAGGTGGGTCCCGATGCCTGCACCCTCAGAACCGGGAAAGGGTCCCGATGCCTGCACCCTCAGAACCGGGAAAGGGTCCCGATGCCTGCACCCTCAGAACCGGGAGTGGGTCCCGATGCCTGCACCCTCAGACCCGGGAGTGGGTCCCGATGCCTGCACCCTCAGACCCGGGAGTGGGTCCCGATGCCTGCACCCTCAGACCCGGGAGTGGGTCCCGATGCCTGCACCCTCAGACCCGGGAGTGGGTCCCGATGCCTGCACCCTCAGACCCGGGAGTGGGACCCGATGCCTGCACCCTCAGACCCGGGAGTGGGTCCCGATGCCTGCACCCTCAGACCCGGGAGTGGGTCCCGATGCCTGCACCCTCAGACCCGGGAGTGGGTCCCGATGCCTGCACCCTCAGACCCGGGAGTGGGTCCCGATGCCTGCACCCTCAGACCCGGGAGTGGGTCCCGATGCCTGCACCCTCAGACCCGGGAGTGGGTCCCGATGCCTGCACCCTCAGACCCGGGAGTGGGTCCCGATGCCTGCACCCTCAGACCCGGGAGTGGGTCCCGATGCCTGCACCCTCAGACCCGGGAGTGGGTCCCGATGCCTGCACCCTCAGACCCGGGAGTGGGTCCCGATGCCTGCACCCTCAGACCCGGGAGTGGGTCCCGATGCCTGCACCCTCAGACCCGGGAGTGGGTCCCGATGCCTGCACCCTCAGACCCGGGAGTGGGTCCCGATGCCTGCACCCTCAGACCCGGGAGTGGGTCCCGATGCCTGCACCCTCAGACCCGGGAGTGGGTCCCGATGCCTGCACCCTCAGACCCAAGGTGGGTCCCGATGCCTGCACCCTCAGACCCGGGAGTGGGTCCCGATGCCTGCACCCTCAGACCCAAGGTGGGTCCCGATGCCTGCACCCTCAGACCCAAGGTGGGTCCCGATGCCTGCACCCTCAGACCCAAGGTGGGTCCCGATGCCTGCACCCTCAGAACCGGGAAAGGGTCCCGATGCCTGCACCCTCAGAACCGGGAAAGGGTCCCGATGCCTGCACCCTCAGAACCGGGAAAGGGTCCCGATGCCTGCACCCTCAGACCCGGGAAAGGGTCCCGACGCCTGCACCCTCAGACCCGAGAGTGGGTCCCGACGCCTGCACCCTCAGACCCGAGAGTGGGTCTCGACCCCTGCACCCTCAGACCCCGGGAAAGGGTCCCGATGCCTGCAACCTCAGACCCGGGAAAGGGTCCCGATGCCTGCACTCTCAGACCCAAGGTGGGTCCCGATGCCTGCACCCTCAGACCCGGGAAAGGGTCCCGATGCCTGCACCCTCAGACCCAAGGTGTGTCCCGATGCCTGCACCCTGAGAACCCGGGAAAGGGTCCCGATGCCTGCACCTTCAGAACCGGGAGTGGGTCCCGATGCCTGCACCCTCAGACCCGGGAAAGGGTCCCGATGCCTGCACCCTCAGACCCAAGGAGGGTCCCGATGCCTGCACCCTCAGACCCGGGAAAGGGTCCCGATGCCTGCACCCTCAGACCCGGGAGTGGGTCCCGATGCCTGCACCCTCAGACCCGGGAGTGGGTCCCGATGCCTGCACCCTCAGACCCGGGAGTGGGTCCCGATGCCTGCACCCTCAGACCCGGGAGTGGGTCCCGATGCCTGCACCCTCAGACCCGGGAGTGGGTCCCGATGCCTGCACCCTCAGACCCGGGAGTGGGTCCCGATGCCTGCACCCTCAGACCCAAGGTGGGTCCCGATGCCTGCACCCTCAGACCCAAGGTGGGTCCCGATGCCTGCACCCTCAGACCCAAGGTGGGTCCCGATGCCTGCACCCTCAGACCCAAGGTGGGTCCCGATGCCTGCACCCTCAGACCCGGGAGTGGGTCCCGATGCCTGCACCCTCAGACCCGGGAGTGGGTCCCGATGCCTGCACCCTCAGACCCGGGAGTGGGTCCCGATGCCTGCACCCTCAGACCCGGGAGTGGGTCCCGATGCCTGCACCCTCAGACCCGGGAGTGGGTCCCGATGCCTGCACCCTCAGACCCGGGAGTGGGTCCCGATGCCTGCACCCTCAGACCCGGGAGTGGGTCCCGATGCCTGCACCCTCAGACCCGGGAGTGGGTCCCGATGCCTGCACCCTCAGACCCGGGAGTGGGTCCCGATGCCTGCACCCTCAGACCCGGGAGTGGGTCCCGATGCCTGCACCCTCAGACCCGGGAGTGGGTCCCGATGCCTGCACCCTCAGACCCGGGAGTGGGTCCCGATGCCTGCACCCTCAGACCCGGGAGTGGGACCCGATGCCTGCACCCTCAGACCCGGGAGTGGGTCCCGATGCCTGCACCCTCAGACCCGGGAGTGGGTCCCGATGCCTGCACCCTCAGACCCGGGAGTGGGTCCCGATGCCTGCACCCTCAGACCCGGGAGTGGGTCCCGATGCCTGCACCCTCAGACCCGGGAGTGGGTCCCGATGCCTGCACCCTCAGACCCGGGAGTGGGTCCCGATGCCTGCACCCTCAGACCCGGGAGTGGGTCCCGATGCCTGCACCCTCAGACCCGGGAGTGGGACCCGATGCCTGCACCCTCAGACCCGGGAGTGGGTCCCGATGCCTGCACCCTCAGACCCGGGAGTGGGTCCCGATGCCTGCACCCTCAGACACGGGAGTGGGTCCCGATGCCTGCACCCTCAGACCCGGGAGTGGGTCCCGATGCCTGCACCCTCAGACCCGGGAGTGGGTCCCGATGCCTGCACCCTCAGACCCGGGAGTGGGTCCCGATGCCTGCACCCTCAGACCCGGGAGTGGGTCCCGATGCCTGCACCCTCAGACCCGGGAGTGGGTCCCGATGCCTGCACCCTCAGACCCGGGAGTGGGTCCCGATGCCTGCACCCTCAGACCCGGGAGTGGGTCCCGATGCCTGCACCCTCAGACCCGGGAGTGGGTCCCGATGCCTGCACCCTCAGACCCGGGAGTGGGTCCCGATGCCTGCACCCTCAGACCCGGGAGTGGGTCCCGATGCCTGCACCCTCAGACCCGGGAGTGGGTCCCGATGCCTGCACCCTCAGACCCGGGAGTGGGTCCCGATGCCTGCACCCTCAGACCCAAGGTGGGTCCCGATGCCTGCACCCTCAGACCCGGGAGTGGGTCCCGATGCCTGCACCCTCAGACCCAAGGTGGGTCCCGATGCCTGCACCCTCAGACCCAAGGTGGGTCCCGATGCCTGCACCCTCAGACCCAAGGTGGGTCCCGATGCCTGCACCCTCAGAACCGGGAAAGGGTCCCGATGCCTGCACCCTCAGAACCGGGAAAGGGTCCCGATGCCTGCACCCTCAGAACCGGGAAAGGGTCCCGATGCCTGCACCCTCAGACCCGGGAAAGGGTCCCGACGCCTGCACCCTCAGACCCGAGAGTGGGTCCCGACGCCTGCACCCTCAGACCCGAGAGTGGGTCTCGACCCCTGCACCCTCAGACCCCGGGAAAGGGTCCCGATGCCTGCAACCTCAGACCCGGGAAAGGGTCCCGATGCCTGCACTCTCAGACCCAAGGTGGGTCCCGATGCCTGCACCCTCAGACCCGGGAAAGGGTCCCGATGCCTGCACCCTCAGACCCAAGGTGTGTCCCGATGCCTGCACCCTGAGAACCCGGGAAAGGGTCCCGATGCCTGCACCTTCAGAACCGGGAGTGGGTCCCGATGCCTGCACCCTCAGACCCGGGAAAGGGTCCCGATGCCTGCACCCTCAGACCCAAGGAGGGTCCCGATGCCTGCACCCTCAGACCCGGGAAAGGGTCCCGATGCCTGCACCCTCAGACCCGGGAGTGGGTCCCGATGCCTGCACCCTCAGACCCGGGAGTGGGTCCCGATGCCTGCACCCTCAGACCCGGGAGTGGGTCCCGATGCCTGCACCCTCAGACCCGGGAGTGGGTCCCGATGCCTGCACCCTCAGACCCGGGAGTGGGTCCCGATGCCTGCACCCTCAGACCCGGGAGTGGGTCCCGATGCCTGCACCCTCAGACCCAAGGTGGGTCCCGATGCCTGCACCCTCAGACCCAAGGTGGGTCCCGATGCCTGCACCCTCAGACCCAAGGTGGGTCCCGATGCCTGCACCCTCAGACCCAAGGTGGGTCCCGATGCCTGCACCCTCAGACCCAAGGTGGGTCCCGATGCCTGCACCCTCAGACCCGGGAGTGGGTCCCGATGCCTGCACCCTCAGACCCGGGAGTGGGTCCCGATGCCTGCACCCTCAGACCCGGGAGTGGGTCCCGATGCCTGCACCCTCAGACCCGGGAGTGGGTCCCGATGCCTGCACCCTCAGACCCGGGAGTGGGTCCCGATGCCTGCACCCTCAGACCCGGGAGTGGGTCCCGATGCCTGCACCCTCAGACCCGGGAGTGGGTCCCGATGCCTGCACCCTCAGACCCGGGAGTGGGTCCCGATGCCTGCACCCTCAGACCCGGGAGTGGGTCCCGATGCCTGCACCCTCAGACCCGGGAGTGGGTCCCGATGCCTGCACCCTCAGACCCGGGAGTGGGTCCCGATGCCTGCACCCTCAGACCCGGGAGTGGGTCCCGATGCCTGCACCCTCAGACCCGGGAGTGGGTCCCGATGCCTGCACCCTCAGACCCGGGAGTGGGACCCGATGCCTGCACCCTCAGACCCGGGAGTGGGTCCCGATGCCTGCACCCTCAGACCCGGGAGTGGGTCCCGATGCCTGCACCCTCAGACCCGGGAGTGGGTCCCGATGCCTGCACCCTCAGACCCGGGAGTGGGTCCCGATGCCTGCACCCTCAGACCCGGGAGTGGGTCCCGATGCCTGCACCCTCAGACCCGGGAGTGGGTCCCGATGCCTGCACCCTCAGACCCGGGAGTGGGTCCCGATGCCTGCACCCTCAGACCCGGGAGTGGGTCCCGATGCCTGCACCCTCAGACCCGGGAGTGGGTCCCGATGCCTGCACCCTCAGACCCGGGAAAGGGTCCCGATGCCTGCACCCTCAGACCCGGGAAAGGGTCCCGATGCCTGCACCCTCAGACCCGAGAAAGGGTCCCGATGCCTGCACCCTCAGACCCGGGAGTGGGTCCCGATGCCTGCACCCTCAGACCCGGGAGTGGGTCCCGATGCCTGCACCCTCAGACCCGGGAGTGGGTCCCGATGCCTGCACCCTCAGACCCGGGAGTGGGTCCCGATGCCTGCACCCTCAGACCCGGGAGTGGGTCCCGATGCCTGCACCCTCAGACCCGGGAGTGGGTCCCGATGCCTGCACCCTCAGACCCGGGAGTGGGTCCCGATGCCTGCACCCTCAGACCCAAGGTGGGTCCCGATGCCTGCACCCTCAGACCCGGGAGTGGGTCCCGATGCTTGCACCCTCAGACCCAAGGTGGGTCCCGATGCCTGCACCCTCAGACCCAAGGTGGGTCCCGATGCCTGCACCCTCAGACCCAAGGTGGGTCCCGATGCCTGCACCCTCAGAACCGGGAAAGGGTCCCGATGCCTGCACCCTCAGAACCGGGAAAGGGTCCCGATGCCTGCACCCTCAGAACCGGGAAAGGGTCCCGACGCCTGCACCCTCAGACCCGGGAAAGGGTCCCGACGCCTGCACCCTCAGACCCGAGAGTGGGTCCCGACGCCTGCACCCTCAGACCCGAGAGTGGGTCTCGACCCCTGCACCCTCAGACCCCGGGAAAGGGTCCCGATGCCTGCAACCTCAGACCCGGGAAAGGGTCCCGATGCCTGCACTCTCAGACCCAAGGTGGGTCCCGATGCCTGCACCCTCAGACCCGGGAAAGGGTCCCGATGCCTGCACCCTCAGACCCAAGGTGTGTCCCGATGCCTGCACCCTGAGAACCCGGGAAAGGGTCCCGATGCCTGCACCTTCAGACCCGGGAGTGGGTCCCGATGCCTGCACCCTCAGACCCGGGAAAGGGTCCCGATGCCTGCACCCTCAGACCCAAGGAGGGTCCCGATGCCTGCACCCTCAGACCCGGGAAAGGGTCCCGATGCCTGCACCCTCAGACCCGGGAGTGGGTCCCGATGCCTGCACCCTCAGACCCGGGAGTGGGTCCCGATGCCTGCACCCTCAGACCCGGGAGTGGGTCCCGATGCCTGCACCCTCAGACCCGGGAGTGGGTCCCGATGCCTGCACCCTCAGACCCGGGAGTGGGTCCCGATGCCTGCACCCTCAGACCCAAGGTGGGTCCCGATGCCTGCACCCTCAGACCCAAGGTGGGTCCCGATGCCTGCACCCTCAGACCCAAGGTGGGTCCCGATGCCTGCACCCTCAGACCCGGGAGTGGGTCCCGATGCCTGCACCCTCAGACCCGGGAGTGGGTCCCGATGCCTGCACCCTCAGACCCGGGAGTGGGTCCCGATGCCTGCACCCTCAGACCCGGGAGTGGGTCCCGATGCCTGCACCCTCAGACCCGGGAGTGGGTCCCGATGCCTGCACCCTCAGACCCGGGAGTGGGTCCCGATGCCTGCACCCTCAGACCCGGGAGTGGGTCCCGATGCCTGCACCCTCAGACCCGGGAGTGGGTCCCGATGCCTGCACCCTCAGACCCGGGAGTGGGACCCGATGCCTGCACCCTCAGACCCGGGAGTGGGTCCCGATGCCTGCACCCTCAGACCCGGGAGTGGGTCCCGATGCCTGCACCCTCAGACCCGGGAGTGGGTCCCGATGCCTGCACCCTCAGACCCGGGAGTGGGTCCCGATGCCTGCACCCTCAGACCCGGGAGTGGGTCCCGATGCCTGCACCCTCAGACCCGGGAGTGGGTCCCGATGCCTGCACCCTCAGACCCGGGAGTGGGTCCCGATGCCTGCACCCTCAGACCCGGGAGTGGGTCCCGATGCCTGCACCCTCAGACCCGGGAGTGGGTCCCGATGCCTGCACCCTCAGACCCGGGAGTGGGTCCCGATGCCTGCACCCTCAGACCCGGGAGTGGGTCCCGATGCCTGCACCCTCAGACCCGGGAAAGGGTCCCGATGCCTGCACCCTCAGACCCGGGAAAGGGTCCCGATGCCTGCACCCTCAGACCCGGGAAAGGGTCCCGATGCCTGCACCCTCAGACCCGGGAAAGGGTCCCGATGCCTGCACCCTCAGACCCGGGAGTGGGTCCCGATGCCTGCACCCTCAGACCCGGGAGTGGGTCCCGATGCCTGCACCCTCAGACCCAAGGTGGGTCCCGATGCCTGCACCCTCAGACCCGGGAGTGGGTCCCGATGCCTGCACCCTCAGACCCGGGAGTGGGTCCCGATGCCTGCACCCTCAGACCCGGGAGTGGGTCCCGATGCCTGCACCCTCAGACCCGGGAGTGGGTCCCGATGCCTGCACCCTCAGACCCGGGAGTGGGTCCCGATGCCTGCACCCTCAGACCCGGGAGTGGGTCCCGATGCCTGCACCCTCAGACCCAAGGTGGGTCCCGATGCCTGCACCCTCAGACCCGGAGTGGGTCCCGATGCCTGCACCCTCAGACCCAAGGTGGGTCCCGATGCCTGCACCCTCAGACCCAAGGTGGGTCCCGATGCCTGCACCCTCAGACCCAAGGTGGGTCCCGATGCCTGCACCCTCAGACCCAAGGTGGGTCCCGATGCCTGCACCCTCAGACCCAAGGTGGGTCCCGATGCCTGCACCCTCAGACCCAAGGTGGGTCCCGATGCCTGCACCCTCAGACCCAAGGTGGGTCCCGATGCCTGCACCCTCAGACCCAAGGTGGGTCCCGATGCCTGCACCCTCAGACCCAAGGTGGGTCCCGATGCCTGCACCCTCAGACCCAAGGTGGGTCCCGATGCCTGCACCCTCAGACCCAAGGTGGGTCCCGATGCCTGCACCCTCAGACCCAAGGTGGGTCCCGATGCCTGCACCCTCAGACCCAAGGTGTGGGTCCCGATGCCTGCACCCTCAGACCCAAGGTGGGTCCCGATGCCTGCACCCTCAGACCCAAGGTGGGTCCCGATGCCTGCACCCTCAGACCCAAGGTGGGTCCCGATGCCTGCACCCTCAGACCCAAGGTGGGTCCCGATGCCTGCACCCTCAGACCCAAGGTGGGTCCCGATGCCTGCACCCTCAGAACCGGGAAAGGGTCCCGATGCCTGCACCCTCAGAACCGGGAAGGGTCCCGATGCCTGCACCCTCAGAACCGGGAGTGGGTCCCGATGCCTGCACCCTCAGACCCGGGAGTGGGTCCCGATGCCTGCACCCTCAGACCCGGGAGTGGGTCCCGATGCCTGCACCCTCAGACCCGGGAGTGGGTCCCGATGCCTGCACCCTCAGACCCGGGAGTGGGTCCCGATGCCTGCACCCTCAGACCCGGGAGTGGGTCCCGATGCCTGCACCCTCAGACCCGGGAGTGGGTCCCGATGCCTGCACCCTCAGACCCGGGAGTGGGTCCCGATGCCTGCACCCTCAGACCCGGGAGTGGGTCCCGATGCCTGCACCCTCAGACCCGGGAGTGGGTCCCGATGCCTGCACCCTCAGACCCGGGAGTGGGTCCCGATGCCTGCACCCTCAGACCCGGGAGTGGGTCCCGATGCCTGCACCCTCAGACCCGGGAGTGGGTCCCGATGCCTGCACCCTCAGACCCGGGAGTGGGTCCCGATGCCTGCACCCTCAGACCCGGGAGTGGGTCCCGATGCCTGCACCCTCAGACCCGGGAGTGGGTCCCGATGCCTGCACCCTCAGACCCGGGAGTGGGTCCCGATGCCTGCACCCTCAGACCCGGGAGTGGGTCCCGATGCCTGCACCCTCAGACCCGGGAGTGGGTCCCGATGCCTGCACCCTCAGACCCAAGGTGGGTCCCGATGCCTGCACCCTCTGACCCGGGAGTGGGTCCCGATGCCTGCACCTTCAGACCCGGGAGTGGGTCCCGATGCCTGCACCCTCAGACCCGGGAAAGGGTCCCGATGCCTGCACCCTCAGACCCAAGGAGGGTCCCGATGCCTGCACCCTCAGACCCGGGAAAGGGTCCCGATGCCTGCACCCTCAGACCCGGGAGTGGGTCCCGATGCCTGCACCCTCAGACCCGGGAGTGGGTCCCGATGCCTGCACCCTCAGACCCGGGAGTGGGTCCCGATGCCTGCACCCTCAGACCCGGGAGTGGGTCCCGATGCCTGCACCCTCAGACCCGGGAGTGGGTCCCGATGCCTGCACCCTCAGACCCAAGGTGGGTCCCGATGCCTGCACCCTCAGACCCAAGGTGGGTCCCGATGCCTGCACCCTCAGACCCAAGGTGGGTCCCGATGCCTGCACCCTCAGACCCGGGAGTGGGTCCCGATGCCTGCACCCTCAGACCCGGGAGTGGGTCCCGATGCCTGCACCCTCAGACCCGGGAGTGGGTCCCGATGCCTGCACCCTCAGACCCGGGAGTGGGTCCCGATGCCTGCACCCTCAGACCCGGGAGTGGGTCCCGATGCCTGCACCCTCAGACCCGGGAGTGGGTCCCGATGCCTGCACCCTCAGACCCGGGAGTGGGTCCCGATGCCTGCACCCTCAGACCCGGGAGTGGGTCCCGATGCCTGCACCCTCAGACCCGGGAGTGGGACCCGATGCCTGCACCCTCAGACCCGGGAGTGGGTCCCGATGCCTGCACCCTCAGACCCGGGAGTGGGTCCCGATGCCTGCACCCTCAGACCCGGGAGTGGGTCCCGATGCCTGCACCCTCAGACCCGGGAGTGGGTCCCGATGCCTGCACCCTCAGACCCGGGAGTGGGTCCCGATGCCTGCACCCTCAGACCCGGGAGTGGGTCCCGATGCCTGCACCCTCAGACCCGGGAGTGGGTCCCGATGCCTGCACCCTCAGACCCGGGAGTGGGTCCCGATGCCTGCACCCTCAGACCCGGGAGTGGGTCCCGATGCCTGCACCCTCAGACCCGGGAGTGGGTCCCGATGCCTGCACCCTCAGACCCGGGAGTGGGTCCCGATGCCTGCACCCTCAGACCCGGGAAAGGGTCCCGATGCCTGCACCCTCAGACCCGGGAAAGGGTCCCGATGCCTGCACCCTCAGACCCGGGAAAGGGTCCCGATGCCTGCACCCTCAGACCCGGGAAAGGGTCCCGATGCCTGCACCCTCAGACCCGGGAGTGGGTCCCGATGCCTGCACCCTCAGACCCGGGAGTGGGTCCCGATGCCTGCACCCTCAGACCCAAGGTGGGTCCCGATGCCTGCACCCTCAGACCCGGGAGTGGGTCCCGATGCCTGCACCCTCAGACCCGGGAGTGGGTCCCGATGCCTGCACCCTCAGACCCGGGAGTGGGTCCCGATGCCTGCACCCTCAGACCCGGGAGTGGGTCCCGATGCCTGCACCCTCAGACCCGGGAGTGGGTCCCGATGCCTGCACCCTCAGACCCGGGAGTGGGTCCCGATGCCTGCACCCTCAGACCCAAGGTGGGTCCCGATGCCTGCACCCTCAGACCCGGGAGTGGGTCCCGATGCCTGCACCCTCAGACCCAAGGTGGGTCCCGATGCCTGCACCCTCAGACCCAAGGTGGGTCCCGATGCCTGCACCCTCAGACCCAAGGTGGGTCCCGATGCCTGCACCCTCAGACCCAAGGTGGGTCCCGATGCCTGCACCCTCAGACCCAAGGTGGGTCCCGATGCCTGCACCCTCAGACCCAAGGTGGGTCCCGATGCCTGCACCCTCAGACCCAAGGTGGGTCCCGATGCCTGCACCCTCAGACCCAAGGTGGGTCCCGATGCCTGCACCCTCAGACCCAAGGTGGGTCCCGATGCCTGCACCCTCAGACCCAAGGTGGGTCCCGATGCCTGCACCCTCAGACCCAAGGTGGGTCCCGATGCCTGCACCCTCAGACCCAAGGTGGGTCCCGATGCCTGCACCCTCAGACCCAAGGTGGGTCCCGATGCCTGCACCCTCAGACCCAAGGTGGGTCCCGATGCCTGCACCCTCAGACCCAAGGTGGGTCCCGATGCCTGCACCCTCAGACCCAAGGTGGGTCCCGATGCCTGCACCCTCAGACCCAAGGTGGGTCCCGATGCCTGCACCCTCAGACCCAAGGTGGGTCCCGATGCCTGCACCCTCAGACCCAAGGTGGGTCCCGATGCCTGCACCCTCAGACCCAAGGTGGGTCCCGATGCCTGCACCCTCAGACCCAAGGTGGGTCCCGATGCCTGCACCCTCAGAACCGGGAAAGGGTCCCGATGCCTGCACCCTCAGAACCGGGAAAGGGTCCCGATGCCTGCACCCTCAGAACCGGGAGTGGGTCCCGATGCCTGCACCCTCAGACCCGGGAGTGGGTCCCGATGCCTGCACCCTCAGACCCGGGAGTGGGTCCCGATGCCTGCACCCTCAGACCCGGGAGTGGGTCCCGATGCCTGCACCCTCAGACCCGGGAGTGGGTCCCGATGCCTGCACCCTCAGACCCGGGAGTGGGTCCCGATGCCTGCACCCTCAGACCCGGGAGTGGGTCCCGATGCCTGCACCCTCAGACCCGGGAGTGGGTCCCGATGCCTGCACCCTCAGACCCGGGAGTGGGTCCCGATGCCTGCACCCTCAGACCCGGGAGTGGGTCCCGATGCCTGCACCCTCAGACCCGGGAGTGGGTCCCGATGCCTGCACCCTCAGACCCGGGAGTGGGTCCCGATGCCTGCACCCTCAGACCCGGGAGTGGGTCCCGATGCCTGCACCCTCAGACCCGGGAGTGGGTCCCGATGCCTGCACCCTCAGACCCGGGAGTGGGTCCCGATGCCTGCACCCTCAGACCCGGGAGTGGGTCCCGATGCCTGCACCCTCAGACCCGGGAGTGGGTCCCGATGCCTGCACCCTCAGACCCGGGAGTGGGTCCCGATGCCTGCACCCTCAGACCCGGGAGTGGGTCCCGATGCCTGCACCCTCAGACCCAAGGTGGGTCCCGATGCCTGCACCCTCTGACCCGGGAGTGGGTCCCGATGCCTGCACCCTCAGACCCAAGGTGGGTCCCGATGCCTGCACCCTCAGACCCAAGGTGGGTCCCGATGCCTGCACCCTCAGACCCAAGGTGGGTCCCGATGCCTGCACCCTCAGACCCAAGGTGGGTCCCGATGCCTGCACCCTCAGAACCGGGAAAGGGTCCCGATGCCTGCACCCTCAGAACCGGGAAAGGGTCCCGATGCCTGCACCCTCAGAACCGGGAAAGGGTCCCGATGCCTGCACCCTCAGACCCGGGAAAGGGTCCCGACGCCTGCACCCTCAGACCCGAGAGTGGGTCCCGACGCCTGCACCCTCAGACCCGAGAGTGGGTCCCGACGCCTGCACCCTCAGACCCGAGAGTGGGTCTCGACCCCTGCACCCTCAGACCCCGGGAAAGGGTCCCGATGCCTGCAACCTCAGACCCGGGAAAGGGTCCCGATGCCTGCACTCTCAGACCCAAGGTGGGTCCCGATGCCTGCACCCTCAGACCCGGGAAAGGGTCCCGATGCCTGCACCCTCAGACCCAAGGTGTGTCCCGATGCCTGCACCCTCAGACCCGGGAAAGGGTCCCGATGCCTGCACCTTCAGACCCGGGAGTGGGTCCCGATGCCTGCACCCTCAGACCCGGGAAAGGGTCCCGATGCCTGCACCCTCAGACCCAAGGAGGGTCCCGATGCCTGCACCCTCAGACCCGGGAAAGGGTCCCGATGCCTGCACCCTCAGACCCGGGAGTGGGTCCCGATGCCTGCACCCTCAGACCCGGGAGTGGGTCCCGATGCCTGCACCCTCAGACCCGGGAGTGGGTCCCGATGCCTGCACCCTCAGACCCGGGAGTGGGTCCCGATGCCTGCACCCTCAGACCCGGGAGTGGGTCCCGATGCCTGCACCCTCAGACCCGGGAGTGGGTCCCGATGCCTGCACCCTCAGACCCAAGGTGGGTCCCGATGCCTGCACCCTCAGACCCAAGGTGGGTCCCGATGCCTGCACCCTCAGACCCAAGGTGGGTCCCGATGCCTGCACCCTCAGACCCGGGAAAGGGTCCCGATGCCTGCACCCTCAGACCCGGGAGTGGGTCCCGATGCCTGCACCCTCAGACCCGGGAGTGGGTCCCGATGCCTGCACCCTCAGACCCGGGAGTGGGTCCCGATGCCTGCACCCTCAGACCCGGGAGTGGGACCCGTTGCCTGCACCCTCAGACCCGGGAGTGGGACCCGATGCCTGCACCCTCAGACCCGGGAGTGGGTCCCGATGCCTGCACCCTCAGACCCGGGTGTGGGTCCCGATGCCTGCACCCTCAGACCCGGGTGTGGGTCCCGATGCCTGCACCCTCAGACCCGGGAGTGGGTCCCGATGCCTGCACCCTCAGGCCCCGTGTGGGGTCTGTGCGATGCCTGCACCCTCAGGCCCCGTGTGGGGTCTGTGCGATGCCTGCACCCACAGGCCCCGTGTGGGGTCTGTGCGATGCCTGCACCCACAGGCCCCGTGTGGGGTCTGTGCGATGCCTGCACCCACAGGCCCCGTGTGGGGTCTGTGCGATGCCTGCACCCACAGGCCCCGTGTGGGGTCTGTGCGATGCCTGCACCCACAGGCCCCGTGTGGGGTCTGTGCGATGCCTGCACCCACAGGCCCCGTGTGGGGTCTGTGCGATGCCTGCACCCACAGGCCCCGTGTGGGGTCTGTGCGATGCCTGCACCCACAGGCCCCGAGAGGGGTCTGTGCGATGCCTGCACCCACAGGCCCCGTGTGGGGTCTGTGCGATGCCTGCACCCACAGGCCCCGAGAGGGGTCTGTGCGATGCCTGCACCCACAGGCCCCGTGTGGGGTCTGTGCGATGCCTGCACCCACAGGCCCCGTGTGGGGTCTGTGCGATGCCTGCACCCACAGGCCCCGTGTGGGGTCTGTGCGATGCCTGCACCCACAGGCCCCGTGTGGGGTCTGTGCGATGCCTGCACCCACAGGCCCCGTGTGGGGTCTGTGCGATGCCTGCACCCACAGGCCCCGTGTGGGGTCTGTGCGATGCCTGCACCCACAGGCCCCGTGTGGGGTCTGTGCGATGCCTGCACCCACAGGCCCCGTGTGGGGTCTGTGCGATGCCTGCACCCACAGGCCCCGTGTGGGGTCTGTGCGATGCCTGCACCCACAGGCCCCGTGTGGGGTCTGTGCGATGCCTGCACCCACAGGCCCCGAGAGGGGTCTGTGCGATGCCTGCACCCACAGGCCCCGTGTGGGGTCTGTGCGATGCCTGCACCCACAGGCCCCGTGTGGGGTCTGTGCGATGCCTGCACCCACAGGCCCCGTGTGGGGTCTGTGCGATGCCTGCACCCACAGGCCCCGAGAGGGGTCTGTGCGATGCCTGCACCCACAGGCCCCGTGTGGGGTCTGTGCGATGCCTGCACCCACAGGCCCCGTGTGGGGTCTGTGCGATGCCTGCACCCACAGGCCCCGTGTGGGGTCTGTGCGATGCCTGCACCCACAGGCCCCGAGAGGGGTCTGTGCGATGCCTGCACCCACAGGCCCCGAGAGGGGTCTGTGCGATGCCTGCACCCACAGGCCCCGTGTGGGGTCTGTGCGATGCCTGCACCCACAGGCCCCGAGAGGGGTCTGTGCGATGCCTGCACCCACAGGCCCCGTGTGGGGTCTGTGCGATGCCTGCACCCACAGGCCACGAGAGGGGTCTGTGCGATGCCTGCACCCACAGGCCCCGTGTGGGGTCTGTGCGATGCCTGCACCCACAGGCCACGAGAGGGGTCTGTGCGATGCCTGCACCCACAGGCCCCGTGTGGGGTCTGTGCGATGCCTGCACCCACAGGCCACGAGAGGGGTCTGTGCGATGCCTGCACCCACAGGCCCCGTGTGGGGTCTGTGCGATGCCTGCACCCACAGGCCACGAGAGGGGTCTGTGCGATGCCCGCACCCACAGGCCCCGTGTGGGGTCTGTGCGATGCCCGCACCCACAGGCCCCGTGTGGGGTCTGTGCGATGCCCGCACCCACAGGCCCCGTGTGGGGTCTGTGCGATGCCCGCACCCACAGGCCCCGTGTGGGGTCTGTGCGATGCCCGCACCCACAGGCCCCGTGTGGGGTCTGTGCGATGCCCGCACCCACAGGCCCCGTGTGGGGTCTGTGCGATGCCCGCACCCACAGGCCCCGAGAGGGGTCTGTGCGATGCCCGCACCCACAGGCCCCGAGAGGGGTCTGTGCGATGCCCGCACCCACAGGCCCCGAGAGGGTCCTCTGCGATGCCTGCAGCGTTAGAGATCATGTGGGTCTCAATGCCGTTGTAGCGGCAAGATGAGTTCCCCCACGATGAGTGTGTCTCTGATACATCTGCGCATGTCATGGTTTTCGGCAGCAGTAGACGATCGCCGATCACCATCCATAGCACAGAACTGCCACATTTAAGAAATTAATTATTAGACCCCAGTGGTGGAGGTGGGGCTTAGTATTGTGGTAGGTGTGGCAAAGCAGCAAGTTAGAATGAAGTCAAAGCCATATGCCCAGTGTGGTGCTGGGATATCTACTACTGATTACATTGTACTAGGCCCCACAGTCGGCTTGTCTGTGGACATCGGCGATTTGACAGCTTTGGTCAATAGGTGATTTATTAACCAATCACTGCACTATGGCAGATATATTGCTACAGGGCGGCTGCTCTGCGCAAAATCACATGAATATACGCGATTTTGCAGTTCTGGGTACAGAACAGCCCCGTCCGAAGCGCCAGCTCTCATCTTCTGCAGGGAGAACCATACAGGGCGCTCCCAGTAATTCTACTGTCTTGTTCCGCAATCCATTCCCATCCACCCAGAGACCAGATCAACCCCCGCTCATATGTTCGTGGCTCCTCCTACCTGTGCAGGCTTCGTAGTCCATTGGTCTGTCTGTATGACACTCCACTACGCCACATACGTGTTGATCCCAGCAGTGTCAGCACTCCACTGAGCGAAAGCGACGCAGAGCGCTGAAAGACACTGATTGGTTGCTAGATACGTGACGTCATTAGCAACTCATACCACGCCCCTTTCCACATGTAAAGTAACGCCCCTTTCCATACGTCAAGCCACGCCCCTGCCGATTGTATTAGGCCACGCCCCTTACCCTTGCTTGCCCGTTTGTGCTGACTATCTGTAAAATCATTGTAATTGTAGATGATCAGTGTGTCACCAATAGTGCCGCTGATCTGAGTAGGAGGGAGGGACTGCTAATGAGTTGTTCCTCCTCCTTTTCAGTCAGCACAGCACTGTAACCCGCCCCTTTCCCAGCCCGCCATATTTGACTCTAAAGACGCTGGTCTCCAAAGTGTGGCTGGAGGGAGAGTAAACAGGAAGTGCAGGATCCCTAGAAGGAGTAAACGAATCACAGCACTGTACACAAGGAGCTCTGTACAGACAGCTGACAATCATCATCAACACACTGACATGTTACCTGCAGCATCTTCAAGAAGGCCGCTGATCAGTGTGCAGCTCAGGTAATGATCACTGATTAGGGAACATCTCCCCTGGCTCTTGTCCCGCTGGGTTCCTTGTTTCTGTGTGTACTCTAGCACTGCACACCGGAGGGGGACTACCGATCAGGAGACTTGTGGAAGACGCTGCAGCTGGCATTCCATGTGAGGGAATCACACATCTCTACTGATGACTTTCAGCTGTTTATGATCAGAGTCCTGTGTGAGCCCTCCATGATTTATTTCATGCTTTTCTTTATGTTGCTTTTGCACTATTTAGACTGGTCAGGCTGGCAGCTTCACATATGTGTTAACCATTTACTGCCCTCCAAAATGTGCTTGAGCAATTGACCGGAAGATAGAAATTTCAACTGCTACGGATTTCTGCCACTTTCTTATATTTTGTAAAACTGTCCACATATGCGCTGACTGGTGTTTTTCCAACACTGGGAGAACACCGGTCACTGCTAGGACACACTTGCAGCATGCTTGCAGTCTCCCGCGCCGTGTCCGCAGCCCCTGGCGGTCTCCCGCGCCGTGTCCGCAGCCCCTGGCGGTCTCCCGCGCCGTGTCCGCAGCCCCTGGCGGTCTCCCGCGCCGTGTCCGCAGCCCCTGGCGGTCTCCCGCGCCACGTCCGCAGCCCCTGGCGGTCTCCCGCGCCACGTCCGCAGCCCCTGGCGGTCTCCCGCGCCACGTCCGCAGCCCCTGGCGGTCTCCCGCGCCACGTCCGCAGCCCCTGGCGGTCTCCCGCGCCACGTCCGCAGCCCCTGGCGGTCTCCCGCGCCACGTCCGCAGCCCCTGGCGGTCTCCCGCGCCACGTCCGCAGCCCCTGGCGGTCTCCCGCGCCACGTCCGCAGCCCCTGGCGGTCTCCCGCGCCACGTCCGCAGCCTCTGAATGTCTCCTATACTGTAACATGTCCGTAGTCCCTGACCATCTCTTGTACCATGTCCGCAGCCTCTGAATGTCTCCTATATCACTCACAAACACATGCAGGCTCCACCTCCGGAACATCGCCAAGATACGCTCCTTCCTTACCCCAGACACCACTAAACTACTCGTACACTCCCTGATTATCTCACGCCTTGACTACTGCAACTCCCTCCTCACCGGCCTACCCCAGTGCAAACTCTCCCCGCTTCAGGCCATCCTGAACTCAGCTGCCAGACTCATCCACCTCACCAGCCGCTCCACCTCTGCCACCCCCCTCTGCCTCTCCCTCCACTGGCTCCCCATTGCCCAACGCATTAAATTCAAATTGCTCACCCTGACCTATAAGGCCATTCACAAGACTGCCCCTAACTACCTCACCGACCTGATTCCCAGGTACCACCCTACCCGTACCCTTCGCTCTTCACAGGACCTCCTTCTATCTTGCTCCCTGGTCTCCTCCTCCCACGCACGACTGCAAGACTTCTCCAGGTCCTCCCCCATCCTCTGGAACTCACTACCCCAATCCACCAGACTGTCACCTTCCCTCCTCACCTTCAGGCGCTCCCTGAAAACCCACCTCTTCAGGGAAGCCTACCCCACCCTCACCTAACAGCCGCTGCCCTTCCCTCCTCCTACCACTCCATCCCCCACAGCCATTTCCTCCTGTACCACTACCCCCTCCCTCCTAGATTGTAAGCTCGAAAGAGTAGGGCCCTCTTACCCCTCGTGTGCTGTTTGATGTTACTGTACTGTTTCATGTATTGTCCCCCCCTCTATTGTACAGCGCTGAGCAAACCCTGTAGCGCTATATAAACTAGATAAATAAATAATAAATAAATATATCACAGTATGTTGCAGTTCTGACCTGTGAAACTCCTAGGTCGGATCACTAGCGCAGTAGCCAGCTATACACTGTGCAGAAAGTGGCTGTGTAAGGGAATTCAATTTCAGCTATCTGCTTTGTAGGGAGGAGGAGATCTGTTGCATATACTCTGTCTCTGCCCTGTCATCAGTGACCCCTGTTTGCGACTCTGATGAACCCTGTACACTGCTCTTCTGAACACTGTCCTCTGCCCTATGGGCCCCTGTACATTGCCCTACTGATTCCTATACACTCTTCTGCTGACTTTCCATCCTTTTGCCCTTCTGCCCCGTCCTCTGCCCTGCTGACCCCTGTACAGTAACCTGCAAACTGCTGACCCTATCTTCTGCCCTGCTAACATTTTTTACTGCACCCCCACATCAGACCAGCTACATCCGGCCCTGCTGCAGACTGGAGCTCCACTTCACAGGAAACGTGGCTTCTTGTTTTTTACGTTATTTAAAAAATGTTGGAACGGAGGTCATGTTGAGTGGAGCTCCAGTCTGCAGCCATTGGTTGTTTGTTACATTAAAGTTCTTTAAAAAAAAAAAGTGGACTGGAGGTCACGTGTTTCCTGTTGAAAGTGGAGCGCCAGTCTGCAGTCAGACCCTCTTGGGTTAACGAAAACGTACACTAGACGCTACACATGTGTGGGCTTCAGGGACACCACTTCCGGGGTAGCTGTGCTTTTCTGGTTTTGACTTGTGCTGTTAACATGGAGACTTAAAGGATGCTGTACAGGGGCTCAGAGAAGAAGAGCTCAACATCCCATATAGCCAGTCTAGAATACCATTGCAGACATCTGCCTGAGCCTCTCATTCATATTAGGATCCATTCACACTTCATCATGTTAATGACTGCAGGTCTCCGGGTTATGATTCTGAGGCATAGAAATAACCTTGACTTACTGAGGATGCAGTTGCTTTGTTCCTTCGCTGTCATCCAGTTTAACCACTTGCCTGCCGGGCACTTCTGGGTCAATCAAAGGGTTAACTATGTGCTGTTTTACTATGCGTGCTGTGTGTTTTACTAGGGAAGCATGCTGCTTTGTATTGCTCTGCTATGCAGAGCAATAAAAGCAGCATGTTTGTACTGACGGGTGAGACCTGTGTTGTTTACATACAGACCTCTCACCTGTCAGTGTTTCTTGGTGATCGCCAGGTGCTGGTGGGGAATCTCCGTCCAGGACCCGGTGATCGACAATTGTAGCTGCCAATGGCGGCGCAGGTAGGGTGTGGCGCACGTGCATGCCCCCTACCCAGAAATTCAAAATCACGTATATATACGTGATTTTGCGCAGCCCTGCAGCAGTAGTTTTGCTTAAGGGCGGCGGGGAAGCAGTTAACAGACCCTCATCAAATGTATGAGGTTTCTTTTGATATTTCCAATTTAATGAATAGATATGCTCCACTGTAACCATCAAAAACCATTCCTTTGGTAAAGCAAAAGGAGAATGATATTTATGAAGCACCCTAAGACAGATATAAGTATATAGGTTAGGGGTCAATGTAGTAAAATAAAGGTGCTGTGTTGTCCCAAGTGAATGGCAGTAGTGTTTTCAAATTTCCATGTGTGTAACTTGAAATTTATCATCCAGAATGTTTCTGTGGCCAACTGATGTTACAATCATTTCTACAGACTGCATTATACTGAACACGTTTATGGTTTTTAATGTCATGGAAGGACAATCCCACAAGGTTTGAAAAAGAGTGTGAAGAACATCTCAGGTAAGACTTTAAGAATGAAGACAGGTAAGTATGTAGCCTACGTAAGATCACCGAGCCAATAATTATTTGCAGCAGATTGTGGTAAATGTCATCTCCAGCAATTGCCACCCAGAATAGCATTTTAATCTTCCGTTAACATATACCTCTATGATTCTCCACCAACTCTAAACCACCTTGAGGACCAATACCAAAATGTCAGCAGTTTCCATCAGTCACCAGAAAAAATGTCAGTATCCTTAACATCTGCCAGCAGTCAGCAACAACATTTTAGCATCTTTAACATCTTCCAGCAGTCTCCATCAGTCACCAGCAAAATCTCTGCATTGTTAACATCTGCCAGCAGTCTCCAACCATCGCCAGCAAAATTTCAGCATCCTTAACATCTTCCAGCAGTCATCAGTCACCAGCAAAATCTCAGTATCCATAACATCTTCCAGCAGTCATCAGTCACCAGCCAGATCTCAGTATCCATAACATTTTCCAGCAGTCATCAGTCACCAGCAAAACCTCAGTATCCATAACATCTTGGCAACCTCTGGGAACATGCCAGCACCCACAAATCTCTAAGCAACATCTGAATAGTCCCTAAAAATCCTATGTCAACACAGCACTGCTTCTAGGGACAAGCCAGCAACAATTTTATACATGTTAGTGATTACATCAACAATTTACTGGCTGCCTGGCTGTGCAGAGTAATGTAGTATAGTGTAGTGTAGCAATGTGTAGTGTAGAACAGAGCATAGTAGTGAAGCGTAGAGTAGTGTAGTATACTGTAGAGGAGTAGAGTAGTGTGGTACAGTTGTGTAGAGTAGAGAAGTGTGGAATAAAGTAGAGTAGTGTAGAGAAGAGTAGAACAGAATAGAGTATTTGCAGTATAGTGTAGAGTTATATGCAGTAGAGAAGTGTAAAGTAGAGTAGTAAAGAGTAGAGCAGAGTATTGTAGTGTAGAGTAATGTAAAGTAGTGTAGGACCTGGCCAGAAAGGGATTACTTTGACGCAGTAGGCCAGCTTAAATATGTATTGCAATGCATGCAAACTAAAAATCCCCGTTTGTATTCAGAAGTTACTAGAAAGGGCATATATTGGTGTCTATTGTATGGTGCAGCTCTGTGACCAGATCTGAACCTGTAGCTCTCCTACACTATATCCAGTGAAGTACACTATAAGTAAGTATTTTGAATTGTGCAGAACAGATTAAGGACTGGGCAGAAAGGGATTACTGTAATGCATTTGGTCATCTTAAACATGTATGGCAATGTATGTGAACTAAAAATCCCTGTTTTTATGCATAGTTTGATAGGGTGTATAGCAGTGTTCAGAGGGTGCTTTAACAAATGTTAGTGCTAACATGCAGTCGCATCCTTTTATGACTTATTTCTATTGTATGGATTTCCTAGAGGGCAGCACACTTAGTTTGTCTGCATGAGGTACCCCAGTAAACTTCATACTGGACTCAAAGCATCCGGTATGGATTTTGGGTGGACTTTTATGCAAATGCTTTATCATGCTTGCCATAGAACCTGCTACAGCTAAAGTGACATTTACAAGAAAATAAATGGTACAGTTCAAATTGCTGGCATTTTCCTTTTAAAGAAAATAACACAGCACACAAACCACTCCAAAGTTCCCCATAATACTTAACAGACCCTAAAGGGTCTGCTATGTACAGTGAAGGAAATAAGCATTTGATCCCCTGTTGATTTTGAATGTTTGCCCACTCACTAAGAAATGATCAGTTTAAAAATCGAATGGTAGGTGTATTGTAACACTGAGAGACAGAATAGAAACAAAAAAATTCAAAAGAAATGCATGTCTAACAAATGATGCACTGATTTGCATGTTCATGAGGGAAATAAGTATTTGACCCCCTACCATTCAACAGGATTTCTGGCTACCAGGTGTCTTTCATAGAGGTAACAAGCTGAGATTAGAAGCAGTCTCTTAAAAGGAGTTTTGCTAATCTCATTTTGTTGCCTGTATAAAAGACACCTGTCCACAGGAGCAATCAAACAATCAGATTCCAAACTCTCCACCATGGCAAAGACCAAAGAGCTGTCCAAGGATGTCAGGGACAAGATTGTAGACCTATACAAGGCTGGACTGGGCTACCAAATTATCGCCAAGCAGCTTAGTGAGAAGGTGACAACAGTTGGTGCAATCATTCGCAAATGGAAGGAACACAAAACCATTGTCAGTCTCCCTAGGTCTGGTGCACCATACAAGATCTCACCTTGTGGAGTGTCAATGATCATGGGAACAGTGAGGAATCATCCCAGAACTACACGTGATGATCTTGTCAATGATCTCCAGGCAACTGGGACCACAGTCACCAAGAAAACAATTGGTAACACACTACGCCGACAAGGATTGAAATCCTGCAGTGCCCGCAAGGTCCATCTGCTCAAGAAAGCACATGTCCAGGCTCATCTGAAGTTTGCCACTGAACATCTGAATGATGCAGAACAGGACTGGTTGAAAGTGTTGTGGTCAGATGAGACCAAAATCGAGCATCAACTTGACTCGCTGTGTTTGGAGGAGGAGGAGGAATGCTGCCTATGACTCCAAGAAAACCATCCCAACTGTCAAACATGGTGGTAGAAACATTCTGCTTTGGGGGTGTTTTTCTGCTAAGAGGACAGGACAACTATACCACATCAAAGGGACGAGGCAATGTACCATCAAATCTTGGGTGAGAACCTTCTTCCCTCAGCCAGGGCATTGAAAATGGGTCGTGGATGGACCCATTCCAGCATGACAATGACCCAAAACACACGTCCAAGGCAACAAAAGAGTGGCTGAAGAAGAACCACATTTAAGGTCCTGGAGTTGCCTAGCCAGTCTCCAGACCTTAATCTGATTGAAAATCTGTAGAGGGAGCTGAAAGTTTGAGTTGCCAAACATCAGCCACCAAACCTTAAGGACTTGGAGAGGATCTGCCAAGAGGAGTGGGCCAAAATCCTTCCTGAGATGTGTGTAAACCTGGTGGCCAACTCCAGGAAACATTTGACCTCTGTGATTGCCAACAAGGGATTTGCCACCAAGTACGAAGTCATGTTTTGTGAAGGGGATCAAATACTTATTTCCCTCATGAACATGCAAATCCTTGCATCATTTTGTTAGATATGCATTTCTTTTGAATTTTTTGCTTTTCTGTTTCTGTTACAATACACTTCCCATTCGTTTTTAGACTGATCATTTCTTTGTGAGTGGGCAAACTTCAAAATCAGCAGGTCATCCAATACTTATTTCCTTCACTGTAGATCAGGGGATTAGACCTACAGATATCAGTTGTTTGTTTACATGCAGGGCTTTTTTTTCTCAGAATAGGTGCAGGAATTCCCCACCTTTTGAGTCACCCCTTGTCTACACTCCCAAGCACCGTCCCTTGGTTCCACCTCCTACCCACCTCCCAGTACTGCCCCTTTTAGAGAATACAGAACCAAGTATAATTTTTTGGTGCTACGTAATTTGAATGTAATGTGTCAATGATAACATAACAAGAAAAGCAGTAAAATACAGTAGACCCCTTGCAGCCAGCAACAATTAATCCCCCACTCAATAGACCCCCCCCCCCCCAGCAACAATGGACCCCCCACAACAAAATACCACTCCAGTATTTATAGACCCCCAGCAACAACAGATCTCCCAGCAGCTAGAAACAATAGACTCCTCCCTCAACAGGAGATTTCACCCAGCAACAACTGACCCTCCAGCAACCATAGTCCCCAATGCATAAATACATTCCTATCAGTAACAATAGATCCCCCAGCAGCCAACATCAACAGACACTCCAGCATACCTCAGCACTCCTTGCCATTACATACATTCAGTGCTGGAACTGTGTTCCCGCTTAAAAAATCCCTATTTACCTGTTAAGGCCAGTTGTGGCAGAAGTGTGTGACAATACAAGTCCCAGCTGACACTCATGACTTAGATCAGGGGATTAGACCTCCAGGCGTCGGATGTTTGTTTACATGTTTAGGCAAGTTGTGGCTGGAGAGTGTGGGACTACAAGTCCCAGGCCCTACTCAGTATTTTGATCAGGGGATTACACCTACAGGTAGCAGCTGTTTACATATATAGGCCACCTGTGGCTGGAGAGTGTGGGACTACAAGTCCCAGGCCCTACTCAGTACTCTGATCAGGGGATTACACCTACAGGTAGCAGCTGTTTACATATATAGGCCACCTGTGGCTGGAGAGTGTGGGACTACAAGTCCCAGCCAGGACTCACTACTTACTGGCCTCCAGGCTGTGCAGCTCCGGTGTCCCAGCAGTGGTGAGATCTTCGGCTCGTAGATTGACCAAACAGATTTTGGCTGGTAAGTTCATCAGGATCACCCAAGTGCTGTGACGTGTGAGGGGCTGGCTGATTGTGTATAACTCTGATCAGTTATCCAGGTCCTCACTCTGTATGTTGGTACATTTATCAGACAAATACAAATCTGTATTACCAATTTTAAGATCTGTAACACTTTTTCATCAGCTATTACCAGCTTTACATGACAGTTTTTAAAGCCTATTCACAGTAATTTTTTTTAGTTTTGGACATAATAGGGAAAGTTAAAGTGTATCTACTACCAATCTTTATTTTTTCTAGTTGGAATAGAGTGGAGAAGGTTAGATTCCCTGTCAGGTTTTTACTGCTGTCTGGGGCTCTACTAGAGAGATTTCCCTTCACTTCCTGTCCTGGGGACACCTTCTCCTCCTCCTTCTCTCCTTCTCCCCTTCTCCTTCTCCTTTTTTTTTTTTTTTTTTTTTTTACTAGACAGGAAGTGAGGGAAAATCTACAACATGGAAACAGACAGCAATAAAAATCTGACAGGGGTTCTAGCATTCTCCTACGTAATTAAAAAAAAAAAAAAAAAAAAAAAAATCATTTTTGCTACTGTCTATTTGGCTAGCTCTCACTTCCTCACACAGTAAACTGTGTCACCTGAATAGTAGGTGAGGGGAAGTCTCTCTAACAGTGGCCCATATAGCAGTAAGTCATCGGTCATACCGTTGCGATTTGTGTGCAATTTCAGCGCCATTTCTGAAGACTTTATTGCTACTTTTGCAACAATTTCTTGTAATTAGCAGTGCAATTTCCATTATATTCTATGTATGTGAAATCTCAACAAAACTGTAGAAAAAGTAATGCAAGAACTACTTTAGAAATTGCACTGCAGCAAATCGCAAACATGAAGACACTGACATTCTCTAGATGCGATTTCAATTCCCAAATCACACCGGTATATCTGGGCACTAAGGTGAGCGTGCACACCTGATGGTGAAGGAGCACAGTGGTGTAGTATACTGAAGATATATTGAGAAGTGGGATTATCTTATGTACTTGGATCCAACACATAGGAATGGACTCACTGTCTTTGGACTTTTTTATTATTTATTTCAGGTACTTATATAGCGCTGTCAATTTACACAGCACTTTACATATATATTGTACATTCACATCAGTCCCTAACCCTCAAGGGGTGTACAATCTAAGGTCCCTAACTTACATTCATACATATATTAGGGCCAATTTAGATAGGAGCCAAGTAACCTACCAGCATGTTTTGGAGTGTAGGAGGAAACCAGAGTACCCAGAGGAAACCCACAGGGAGAACATGCAAACTGCAGGCAGGTGGTGACGTGGTTGGGATTTGAACCAGCGACCCTAGCACTGCCAGGCAAAAATGCTAACCGTTTAGCCACTGTGTTGCCCCTTTTTAACTATATGTGCTATATACATTTATTTTCTACTTATTCTAGCACACCTTTTGTTTTTATTTGCATGTGTGTTAGTAGGACAGCACGTGTTTATTTATGTGTCTTCGATTTACGTATACATACGTATGCTTTATATAGTAGGGTGGCATTATGTTGATATACATACTTTTGCATAACTGGTATTAGTGATTATATTGTGTCACATTGTTATATTGTGCTAGTAGGGCAGCAAGTTGTTTGTTAGTTTTCAGTGAAACTTCACTCACAGCCACCTGAAATTTTAAGGGACATTTTTAAACTGCGACTGTGCCTTCATTTTTAATATTTCAGAGACATACTATACATCAAAATGTAGGTCTGGTTCTTGTGATTATCACAATATAAAGCTTTTCACTGTAGGATTTATGAACTTTTTTTAAAACTACAACCATTTGAAGATGGCAACCGCCAGTGAAGTTAGCAAGTTGGAGCAGTGTGTTTATAAAAGCTCGTCTCAGCTTGCTCTGACTGACTGAGTTGCCATAGCAACCGAAGGCGAGTCACCAGGCAGCTGAGTCACCAAGGCTGGACTGTGAGCTGCAAAATACAAGTTGAAATGCATTTCTCACTCTATCAGGCTTGCCATGTGCACTGCTTACATTTCATCAATCACTTGGTTAGGGTTGGATGCAAGAACACTTCACATAATTTCCCCAGAAATTGTAGATTTTTCTTATTCCGTTTCTTATTCTTATTATTATAGCCAAATTTGCCACGCTAACTCCTCCCACAGTTTTTACACTACAAAGACAAGTAATATATCAAAACGTGCGGATTGTTCCCGATCGGATTGCTGTTACTTTGTGGAACATTTCGCCAAATGGTTCACGAAATATCGCGGTTTTTGTGGTGAAATTTTCCCATAGGAATGAATGGAGCAACTAGAGTGGCAGCAGAGAAAAGCTACAGTGTGGAAGGAAAAATCAGAACATGATTTCTAAACTGCCATCACTCTGTCATTTTCAAGCCCACCTACACAAATCTTATATCAAAACGTTCAGCTATCCCTGCTGTCACTAAAAATGTTCACGGCTAAGGCTTGCCATGTGCACTGCTTACATTTCATCAATCATTTGGTTAGGGTTGGATGCAAGAACACTTCACACAATTTCCCCAGAAATTGTAGATTTTCTAGTTATTATTTTTTATGATTATTTATTAAATTATTATTTATAATTTCGTGTTTCAAGTTTTACCATACCAGGGATGTTTACTAGACTCTTGTTCGAACAGATTTCAGTGAGTTATTCCTAAAAATTACAGGCCTACAATAAAAAAAATATATTTCCATGCAAAAAAATGTACTGCTTTGAGCACAGAAATATGGACATAATCAGACCGCTAGGGAGGTTAATGTAACCTATAAACTGTACAACTCAGCTGAACAAGACACTGAAATCTTTTAGGTGGAGAGAAGTAAAAATAAAAAAACTAAAATAATATGGTTCATAAGTGTGCACACCCTTAAACTAATACTTTGTTGAAGCACCTTTTGATTTTATTACAGCACTCAGTCTTTTTTGGTATGAGTCTATCACCACGGCACATCTTGACTTGACAATATTTGCCCATTCTTCCTTGCAAAAACACTCCAAATCTGTCAGATTGCAAGGGTATCTCCTGTGCATAGCCCTCTTCAGATCACCCCACAGATTTTCGATCAGATTCAGGCCTGGGCTCTGGCTCGGCCATTCCAATACTTTAATCTTCTTCTGGTGAAGCCATTCCTTTGTGATTTGGATGTATACTTTGGGTCGTTGTCATGCTGAAAGATGAAGTTCTGCTTTCTAGCTGAAGTCTGAAAGTTTTGTGTCAATATTGACTGGTATTTAGAACTGTTCATAATTCCCTCTACCTTGACTAAGGTACCAGTTCCAGCTGAAGAAAAACAGCCCCAAAGCATAATGCTGCAATCATTATGCTTCACTGTAGGTATGGTGTTCTTTTGGTGATGTGCAATGTTGTTTTTGCTCCAAATATATCTTTTGGAATTATGGCCAAAATGTTCAACCTTGGTTTCATCAAACCATAACACATTTTTCTACATGATTTTGGGAAACTTCAGATGTGTTTTTGCAAAATTCAGCCTGGCTTGAATGTTTTTCTTAAGAAAAGGCTTCTGTCTTGCCACTCTACCCCATAGCCCAGGCATATGAGGAATACGGGAGATTGTTGTCACATGTACCACACAGCCAGTACTTGCCAAATATTCCTGTTTCTCCTTTAATGTTGCTGTAATGTTGCTGTAGGCCTCTTGGCAGCCTCCCAGACCAGTTTTCTTATCTTTTCACCAATGTTGGAGGCACATTCAGTTCTTGGTAATGTCACTGTTGCACCATATTTTTTCCACTTGATGATGACTGTCTTCACTGTGTTCCACGGTATATCTAATGCCTTGGAAATTCTTTTGTATCCTTCTCCTGACTGATACCTTTTAACAACGAGATCCCTCTGATGCTTTGGAAGCTCTCTGCGGACCATGGCTTTTGCTGTAGAATGTGACTAAGAAAATGTCAGGAAAGACCTACTAGAACAGCTGAACTTAATTTGGGGTTAATCAGAGGCACTTTAAATGATGGCAGGTGTGTACTGACTCCTATTTAACATGATTTTCAATGTGATTGCTTAATTATGAACACAGCTACATCCCCAGTTATAAGAGGGTGTGCACACCTACGCAACCACATTTTCTGAAATGATTTATCTTTGTCTCATTTTTTTACATTACAGAAACCTGACATTTTAACAGGGCTGTGTAGACTTTTTACAGTGGGGAAAATAATTATTTGATCCCCTGCAGATTTTATAAGTTTGGCCACTTACAAAGAAATGATGGGTCTATAATTTTTATCATAGGTGTATTTTAAATGATAGAGACAGAATATCAACCATAAATCCAGAAAAACACATGATACAAATGGTATAAATTGAATTACAGTTCAGTGAGTAAAATAAGTATTTGATCCCCAAGCAAACATGACTTGGGGAAACCCTTGTTGGAGAGGTAAGATGTTTCTTGTAGTTGATTACCAGGTTTGCACACATCTCAGGAAGGAATTAGGTCCACTCTTCTTTACAGATCTTCTCTAAATTCTGAAGGTTTCTTGGCTGTCATTTGGCAACTCGAAGTTTCAGCTCCCTCCATACATTTTTTATAGGATTAAGGACTGGAGACTGGCTAAGCCACTCCATGACCTTAATGTGCTTCTTCTTGAGGCAATCTTTTGTTGCCCTGACGGTATGTTTTGGGTCATTGTCGTGCTGGAAGACCCATCCATGACCCATTTTCAGTGTTCTGACTGAGGGAAGAAGGTTTTCATCCAGTATTTTACAATACATGGCCCTGTACATTGTCCCCTCAATGCAGCAAAGTCGGCCTGCACCTTTAGCAGAGAAACAGCCCCAAATCATAATGTTTCCACCTCCGTGCTTGACTTTAGGGATAGTGTTCTTAGGGTCATAGTCAGCATTTTTCTCCCTCCAAACACAGCGAGTTGAGTTAATGCCAAACAGCTCAATTTTTATCTCATCTGACCACAACACTTTCTCCCTATCCTTCTCTGAATCATTTAGATGTTCATTGGCAAACTTCATATGGGTCTGTACATGTGCCTTCCTGAGGAGGGGGACCTTGCAGGTGCTGCAGAATTTCAATCCATGGCGGTATCTTGTGTTACCAATGTTTTGTTTTGGTGACTGTGGTCCCAACTGCCTTGAAATCATTCACAAGCTCCTCTTGTGTAGTTCTGTAATGATCCCTCATTTTTCTCATGATCATCCTTAGCCCATGAGGCGAAATCTTGCATGGAACTCCAGACCGAGAGCGATTGATGGTTATTTTGTATTTCTTCAATCTGCGAATAATTAATCGCTCCAACAGTTATCTCTTTTTCATCAAGCTTCTTGCTGATGGTCTTGTAGCCCATTCCAGCCTTGTGCAGGTCTATAATCTTGTCCCTGATATCCTTTGACAGCTCTTTGGTCGTGTCCATGGCAAGGAGAGGTTTGAATGGAAGAAAGAGATTATATGGACAAGTGTCTTTTATACACATAACGAGTTGTCGTTAGGAGCACCTTCTTAAATTGACAGGACTAATCTGTATACCACATGATTACATAGCCAGTCTGTGGGAGCCAGAATTATTGTTGGCTAGTAGGGGATCAAATACGTATTTTACTCACTGATCTGCAACTCAACTTATAACATTTGTATTATGTGTTTTTTCTGTGTTTTTAGTTGATATTCTATCTCTATCATTTAAAATACACCTATGATAAAAATTTATAGACCCTTCATTTATTTGTAAGCAAAATCTGCAGGGGATCAAATAATTATTTTCCCCACTATGTTTTCTCAGTGTAAAAAAAAAAGTTGTGAGGGGCTGGCAATCCTGTCAGGGAGGAGCTAAATGGGAGCTGAACAGCCACACAAGGCAATTTGGGTATTTTATAGCACTATGTAAACCTCAGGTGCTACCTACAGCCCCCAAAAACCACACCCAATTTTTGCTGCAGCACACTGTGCATGCCGCACTTCTTTCTCTGGTATTAAGGCCTAAATTATGATCTTGCACACAGGCCCATTGCTTTCATAAAACGCCCCTGGTTGTGTCTTAAAGATTGCTGCTGCGCTTCAGTCATCTTTAAAACTGGAAATGCCCAGCGGCATCTATGGAAAGAAGCTGGGAACTTCCATGCAGGCTACGCTGTGGTAGATATTTAAATGCATTTTCTTTGCAACTGAGCTGCAATATCTGAATGATCAGGCTCAGATGGCCGCAACCTTTGAACCTGTCAGGTGTTTGATGGCTTCCCAACAATGCCAATGGGAATCTCCATGAGCCTAAGCTGCAGACAAGAATTGGGTATTGACCCGTTCCTGAATGGGAGGGCCCAACATCTTCTGCAATTTGCTAATGAGCCCTTCTGTGCAGTTAAGCTGGAGGATTGATGCCACAAATGCATGTATGTTGAACAGTGCAATTTATTTTTATTTATTTATTTCAGGTACTTATATAGCGCCATCAATTTGCACAGCGCTTTACATATATATTGTACATTCACATCAGTCGCTAACCCTCAAGGGGCGTACAATCTAAGGTCCCTAACTCACATTCATACATACACATACTAGGGCCAATTTAGACCGGATCCAATTCACCTACCATCATGTCTTTGGAGTGTGGGAGGAAACTGGAGTACCCGGAGGAAACCCACGCAAGCACAGGGAGAACATGCAAACTCCAGGCAGGTGGTGCCGTGGCTGGGATTTGAACCAATGACCCTAGTACTGCCAGGCAGAAGTGCTAACCATTTAGCCACTGTGCTGCCCAGTGCAATATGTAGGTGCTTCTTTGTGTGGGTGGGGGCACAGGCGGTCCCATAATCTCCTACTGCCCGGGGGCCCTATGAGTCAGTCCATTCCTGGGTAGAAGTTGGCAACTACAGGTTAGATAGTTTAACTTCTGTTGTTGTCAAATTGATGAAATCACTCTTAAAATGATGAATCAATAATCATTTAAAAAGGAAGATAAAGCTAACCATACATTCCATACCATACATACAAAAGAGAGGAGGTGAGAGAGAGGAGGTGAGAGAGAGGAGGTGAGAGAGAGGAGGTGAGAGAGAGGAGGTGAGAGAGAGGGGGTGAGAGAGAGGGGGGTGAGAGGGCGTGTATGGTTGTGGTTAGTATATTATAACAAAGCACAATGAGCTTTTTAACAATGTGAATTTATAATTGGTTTTCAAATAAAAGTCTTTTAATGCAGTAAGTGCTATGAGCTCCTGCTACTAGAGGTCCAAATTACAAGAGCAAATGTAATTTTGTGTAAGTTAAAAAGTGCTACACTTATTTAATTTAAGTTTATTTTAGTGAGCATAATACGCTATCAGTACAGGCCAGCTTTAGTGGTTCTTTGGCTATTTAGCAGATACAGTGCAGGAAGATATAGATAGAAGCATATGGTGGCCATGGTATGTGAAAGTGTGGAGGGTGTCCTGTCCTTTCTGTTATTTGAGACTACTGGGGGAGGCAGAGACTGGACAGTCCTGCCAGGTAAATGGATCTGCTGTGTAAGAGTGTAAGATCTGTATTTGACAGCTTCCCCCTTTGAGATATACAACAAATAACTGGTAGACTCAAAATAAGATTACTGCAGCAGATCAGGCAGCGATTGCGTTTGGTTTCCAGAGGGTACAGCATATTATTACCCCTCACTGACTGGTTGCTAGATGTTATAGCATACACTAGCGCTCACTAATTAGTTGCTAGAGGTTACAGCACATTATTTCTGCTTGCTGATTTGTGCCTAGAGGTTACTGCACATCATTTACACTCACTGATTGGTTGGTAGAGGTTACTACACATTATAATTTCTCACTAATTGGTTGCTATAGGTTACTGCTTATCATTACTGTTCACTGATTGGTTTCTAGAGGTTGCAACACACCATTACTGATAACTGATTGGTTGCTAGAGATTACTGTACATCATTATTGCTCACTGCTTGGTTGCTAGAGATTGCAGCAGATTACTACTATTCACTGATTGGTTGCTAGAGGTTACTGCACATCCTTACAGCTCATTGAGCAGTGAAGCAATTACAGATAATTGAGCAAGTAAATAATAATAAGTAAAGCGGTACATTAATCAAGCGATTAGTCCACATGTATTGTATATTTTAAGCAGAAAGCAGTTACGCAAAGGAAGAGCAGACATAGTACAGCAAAGTGTAATACAGCTTCGTTTACTACAGTGAAGGAAATAAGTATTTGATCCCCTGCTGATTTTGAATGTTTGCCCACTCACAAAGAAATGATCAGTCTAAAGATCAAATGGTAGGTGTACAGTAACACTGAGACAGAATAGCAACAAAAAATTCAAAATAAATGCATGTCTAACAAATTATGCACTGATTTGCATGTTCATGAGGGAAATAAGTATTTGATCCCCTTCACAATACATGACTTAGTACTTGGTGGCAAACCCTTGTTGGCAATCACAGAGTACAGACGTTTCCTGTAGTTGGCCACCAGGTTTGCACACATCTCAGGGGGATTTTGGCCAACTCCTCTTGGCTGATCCTCTCCAAGTCTTAAAGGTTTTGTGGCTGACATTTGGCAACTCGAACTTTCAGCTCCCTCCACAGATTTTCAATTGGATTAAGGTCTGGAGACTGCTAAGCCACTCCAAGACCTTAATGTGCTTCTTCTTGAGCCACTCCTTTGTTGCATTGGTTGTGTGTTTTGGGTCATTGTCATGCTGGAACACCCATCCACGACCCATTTTCAATGCCCTGGCTGAGGGAAAAAGGTTCTCACCCAAGATTTGATGGTACATTGCCCAGTCCATCATCCCTTTGATGAATTGCAGTTGTCTTGTCCCCTTAGCAGAAAAACACCCCCAAAGCAGAATGTTTCCACCAGCATGTTTGACAGTTGGGATGGTGTTCTTGGGGTTATGGGTAGCATTCCTCCTTCTTCAAACACGGCGAGTTGAGTTGATGCTAAAGAGCTCGATTTTGGTCTCATCTGACAACACTTTCAACCAGTCCTCCTGTGCATCATTCATATGTTCAGTGGCAAACTTCAGATGGGCCTGGACATGTGCTTTCTTGAGCAGAGGGACCTTGCAGGTACTGCAATTTTTCAATCCTGGTCGGCGTAGTGTGTTACCAATTGTTTTCTTGGTAACTGTGGTCCCAGCTGCCTGGAGATCATTGACAAGATCCTCATGTGTAGTTCTGGGATGATTCCTCACTGTTCTCATGATCATTGACACTCCACGAGGTGAGATCTTGCATGGTGCACCAGACCTAGGGAGACTGAAAGTTTTTTTGGGTTTCTTCCATTTGTGAATGATTGCACCAACTGTTGTCACCTTCTCACCAAGCTGCTTGGCGATAGTTTTGTAGCCCAGTCCAGCCTTGTGTAGGTCTACAAATCCTTGGACAGCTCTTTGGTCTTTGCCATGGTGGAGAGTTTGGAATCTGACTGTTTGATTGCTCCTGTGGACAGGTGTATTTTTTAAAGGTAACAAAATGAGATTAGCAGCACTCCCTTTAAGAGACTGCTTCTGATCTCAGCTTGTTACTTATATGAAAGACACCTGGTAGCCCGAAATCCTGCTGAATGATAGGGGATCAAATACTTATTTCCCTCATGAACATGCAAATCGGTGCATAATTTGTTAGACATGCATTTCTTTTGAATTTTTTGTTGCTATTCTGTCTCTCAGTGTTACAATACACCTACCATTCGATTTTTAGACTGATCATTTCTTTGTGAGTGGGCAAACATTCAAAATCAGCAGGGGATCAAATACTTATTTCCTTCACTGTACATGAATGTAGTACTAGAACATACTACATGAGATGATTTGAGACTGCAGATGTACTACAGGAGACAATTAGAGACTGCAGATGTAATGTAGGAGATAATCGGAGACTGTGAACGTAATACAGTAGATGATTTGAGACTCTGGATGTACTACGGGAGATGATCATAAACTGGGGATGTACTACAGGAGATGATCAGATTATTAGAGACTGCAGACCTACTACAGGTGATGGTCAGGGACTGCAGACATGCTACAGGAGATGGTCAGGGACTGCAGACATGCTACAGGAGATGGTCAGGGACTGCAGACATGCTACAGGAGATGGTCAGGGACTGCAGACATGCTACAGGAGATGGTCAGGGACTGCAGACATGCTACAGGAGATGGTCAGGGACTGCAGACATGCTACAGGAGATGGTCAGGGACTGCAGACATGCTACAGGAGATGGTCAGAGACTGCAGACATGCTACAGGAGATGATCAGAGACTGCAGATGTACTAAAGGAGATGATCAGAGACTGTAGACTTAGTACAGGCCATGTGATATCCGGTGTGATTGAGCACCCGTATTATGTGAATGGCTAACTTTTAAATAATTTAATTAAAATAATTTAATTAAAATATTATTAAAAATAAAACACTTTTTTGCCTATATTTTTCTCTGTGTATGCTGAGTGAAGGAGTAAGGAGGAGGAGGATTTGCATGAAGGAGGTGATCTGTTAAAGAAGACTCCAATCCAGGAGACACCGTTCTTAAGTCCACCTTAAGGGACGCAAGCGTTTTTTGACCAAATATTTATGTGAGGTCAAAAGCTCCAGCTGAGGGCATATCTGGTGTGTTTTTGGTGGAGATTCACAGATTATTAACAAGACACTGATTATTATTGGAAAAGAAGTCCATATATGGGGATTTGGATTTGTTCAAAGGAGGACTATACAGAAGCACTCACTGAATATTTGGGACTCATTAATGACTCTATATGAAGGAAACACTTTTAAGTTTATTTATGTTTTTTGAGAATTGAATGCCACATGATCCACGTATAGGTTGAGGAAAGTGTGGCACAAACATTGAGTTATTTTTGAAGGTACTATTTTATTTATTTCAGGTAATTGTATAGCACCATCAATTTATGCAGCACTTCACATGTATATTGTACATTCACATCAGTCCCTAAGCCTCAAGGGGTGTACAATCTAAGGTCCCTAAATGACATACACATATTAGGGCCAATTTAGACCGGATCCAATTATCCTACAAGCATGTCTTTGGAGTGTGGGAGGAAACTGGAGTACCCGGAGGAAACACACACAGGCACAGGGAGAACATGCAAACTCCAGGCAGGTGGTGCTGTGGTTGGGATTTGAACCAACGCCCCTAGCACTGTCAGGTGGAAGTGCTAACCATTTAGCCACTGTGCTGCCCAGGAGACGATTGAATGTATAGTATGTCAGCAATCTGAAGACACCTTCATCCCTATATAGTAAAACTGTCACTTGTATGTAAACCATTCTGGCATATACAACTGACTCTGCAACAACTCCCAGGAGCAACAAAGTAGCCATTTTTAAAATTCGTTCAGCAATGCACAGATTTACAGTTGGTGAACAACAGGTCAGGGTTTTGGTTCAGGATAACAGTCCACAGGCAGTCTATTGGGAGAAAGACCTACCTGGCTAGCTGCGCTTACTACTCACTCTCAGAGGTCTGGGGACGAGGCTCTCAGAGGTCCAGGGGAGGGGCTCTCAGAGGACTGGGGCTCTCAGTGCTCCCACTTCGATCTCAGCTCTGAGCTTACAGGCTGCATGGGGCAGGGTCAGAGCGTCAGTGGGACTCCAGGTACCATCCCTCTCTGATAGCTGGGGAATACAGTGCTGCATCCTATGTACCTGGTGCGCTCTGCATTGTGGTGACATAATGGGACCCCAATCTGAGGGCAGTGCAGGCTCAAGGGGTAGCTGCTTTGGGCCCCACAATAATGACTGGGCCCGGGGCAGCTGCCCCTTTTGTCCCACATTAAAGACAGCCTTGCAGCCCCTATGGTTGACTGACAGCTGTCCAGCACAGCTGAGGTGAGTGGAAAGGGCCCTTATGGCCTACCCAGTGGCTGGCCCCACCCACACGCCTTGGTAGCCAGTTTGAAGGATTAATCTATTCCCTCCTTCCTGGCAACCATAAAACAGTAGTAGACATTGACTGGTAGCACTAAATAAAAATAATGACATGCTGCTATGCTATATTTTACTATTGTATTATCTGACCTATTGGGACTTTGTGCTAACTGATGTGATGCTTTTTGTCTAAGACAGAATCTGCATGATTTTTTTCGCTTTATCATATTAATCTTTTACCATGTTGCCGTTTCAATTTATTGAAGTCCTATGGCTCTCTGTATGAATTTGTTTTGTCATTATTTATATGACTACATATCAATAATTCTCCTTATATTTATATTACTGTATCATGTTGTGTACACACTTGCAGACCTTTCCTAGTTTTTGCAATTTTTTTATGATTGGAAAGTTACTTTTCAGCTTTTTGCTGTGCATTCTGATAATTTTGTATATAATGTAAGCCCATATGCCCTTCAACATTTTGTAGGTGCTAGTGTGGTCTATACCACCGCCCTCCAAAAAATAAAAAGACCCTCTGTCAAAACACCAGCTCATTGCTGTATGTAACTTGGGTAATAGTTTATTCAGTTAAGGGAACAGTGTAGAAAAGATTGTTTCCTTTAAGCAACTCATTCATTTATAAATCTGGGTATGGAAACTGGAGCACAGTAAACTCCCAGAATCCAATGCTACAGTTAGGTCCCTTTAACACAGGCGTTCCGTTTTTTTATCAGTTTAGTCACGTTTTTTCTAAGAAAAAACAGGTTACTTTACATCCATTTTTTCATCTGTTTACATCTGTTTTTCATCAGTTTACATAATTTTTTCTTCTGTTTTTCATCCATTTACAACAGTTTTACATCCGTTTACATCCGTTTTTCATCCATTCACATCCATTTTCATCACTTTACGTCCATTTTTCATCCGTTTACATCCGTTTACATCCGTTTTTTATCCGACCGGGGTTTTTTTACGGAAGAAAAATAGGGTTTTCTTCTGTTCAAAAAAACAGATGTTAATGGATATGAACATTAACGGATGATCATCCGTTTACATCTGCTAGTCCATCGAAATACATGGGTGTCTGTTTTTCATCCATAAACGGACAGATGAACAACAGACATACGGAACGCCCCTGTGAAAGAGGCCTTACTATAAATCTCAATAAATAAATCTCAATGAGAACATATATTCTTTTTTTAGTTTAGAGGTTCCCCTTTTAGGGCTTGTTCGCACCAATCCATGTGCATTTGGCTTCAATAAAGGTGCATATGTTGGTGTGGGCTGTCAAGGATGGTGCAATGCATTGTTCCAACCCATTGCACTGTTTACTTTTTTTAGGCTCCGTGCACAGGAGTCTTGTGCTTTGCCTATAGAAGCAGCTCAATGGTATTTTACAGGTGAAACTCGAAAAATTAGAATATCGTGCAAAAGTTCATTTATTTCAGTAATGCAACTTAAAAGGTGAAACTAATATATGAAATAGACTCATTACATGCAAAGCAAGATAGTTCAAGCCGTGATTTGTCATAATTGTGATGATTATGGCTTACAGCTCATGAAAACCCCAAATCCACAATCTCAGAAAATTAGAATATTGTGAAAAGGTGAAATATTCTAGGCTCAAAGTGTCCCACTTTAATCAGCTAATTAAGCCATAACACCTGCAAAGGGTCCCTGAGCCTTTAAATGGTCTCTCAGTCTGGTTCAGTAGGAATCACAATCATGGGAAAGACTGCTGACCTGACAGTTGTGCAGAAAACCATCATTGACAACCTCCATAAGGAGGGAAAGCCTCAAAAGGTAATTGCAAAAGAAGTTGGATGTTCCCAAAGTGCTGTATCAAAGCACATTAATAGAAAGTTATGTGGAAGGGAAAAGTGTGGAAGAAAAAGGTGCACAAGCAGCAGGGATGACCGCAGCCTGGAGAGGATTGTCAGAAAAAGGCCATTCAAAAGTGTTGGGGACTTTCACAAGGAGTGGTCTGAGGCTGGAATCAGTGCATCAAGAGCCACCACACACGGACGGATCCTGGACATGGGCTTCAAATATCGTATTCCTCTTGTCAAGCTGCTCCTGAACAACAAACAACGTCAGAAGCGTCTTACCTGGGCTAAAGAAAAACAGACCTGGTCTGTTGCTCAGTGGTCCAAAGTCCCCTTTTCTGATGAGAGCAACTTTTGCATCTCATTTGGAAACCAAGGACCCAGAGTATGGAGGAAGAATGGAGAGGCACACACTGCAAGATGCTTGAAGTCCAGTGTGAAGTTTCCACAGTCTGTGTTGATTTGGGGAGCCTTGTCATCTGCTGGTATTGGTCCACTGTGCTTCATTAAGTCCAGGGTCAACGCAGCCATCTACCAGGAGATTTTGGAGCACTTCATGCTTCCTTCCACAGACGAGCTTTATGGGGATGCTGACTTCATTTTCTAGCAGGACTTGGCACCTGCCCACACTGCCAAAAGCACCAACACCTGGTTCAATGACTGTGGGATTACTGTGCTTGATTGGCCAGCAAACTCGCCTGACCTGAATCCCATAGAAAATCTATGGGGCATTGCCAAGAGAAAGATGAAAGACATGAGACTGAACAATGCAGAAGAGCTGAAGGCCGCTATTGAAGCATCCTGGTCTTCCATAACACCTCAGCAGTGCCACAGGCTGATAACTTCCATGCCACGCCGCATTGAGGCAGTAATTGCTGCAAAAGGGGCCCAAACCAAGTACTGAGTACATATACATACTTACAGTGGGGATCGAAAGTTTGGGCACCCCAGCTAAAAAATTGTATTAATGTGCATAAAGAAGCCAAGGAAAGATGGAAAAATCTCCAAAAGGCATCAAATTACAGATTAGACATTCTTATAATATGTCAACAAAAGTTAGATTTTATTTCCATCATTTACACTTTCAAAATAACAGAAAACAAAAAAATGGCGTCTGCAAAAGTTTGGGCACCCTGCAGAGTTAATATCTTGTACTGCCTCCTTTGGCAAGTATCACAGCTTGTAAACGCTTTTTGTAGCCAGCCAAGAGTCTTTCAATTCTTGTTTGAGGTATCTTTGCCCATTCTTCCTTACAAAAGTCTTCCAGTTCTTTGAGATTTCTGGGCTGTCTGTCACGCACTGCTCTTTTAAGGTCTATCCATGGATTTTCAATTATGTTGAGGTCAGGAGATTGTGAAGGCCATGGCAAAACCTTCAGTTTACGCCTCTTGATGTAATCCCCCGAGGATTTCGAGGTGTGTTTAGGATCATTATCCATTTGTAGAAGCCATCCTCTCTTTAACTTCAGCTTTTTCACAGATGGCATCAAGTTACCATCCAAAATTTGCTGAAATTTTATTGAATCCATTTTTCCTTCTACTCGTGAGATGTTCCCTGTGCCACTGGCTGCAACACAACCCCAAAACACGATTGATCCAACCCCATGCTTAACAGTTGGACAGAGGTTCTTTTCATTAAATTCTGTGCCCCTTCTTCTCCAAACGTACCTTTGCTCATTCCGGCCAAAAAGTTCAATTTTAACCTCATCGGTCCACAGAACTTGTTTCCAAAATGCATCAGGCTTGTCTATATGTTCATTTCCAAAGTTCAAACGATGATTTTTGTGGTGAGGACGTAGAAGAGGTTTTCTTCTGGTGACTCTTCCATGAAGACCATATTTGTACAAGTATCTCTTTATAGTGGAATAGTGTACCACAACTCCAGTGTCTGCCAGATCTTTCTGGAGGGATCGTGCAGTCAAACCTGGGTTTTGAATTGTTTTTCTCACAATCCTGCGAGCTGTTCTGTCTGATATTTTTCTTGGTCTTCCAGATCTTGCTTTAACTTCCACTGTTCCTGATGACTGCCATTTCTTAATTACATTCCGAACAGAGGATATTGACATCTGAAAACGCTTTGCTATCTTCTTACAGCCTTCTCCAGCTTTGTGAGCGTCAACTATTTTCAGTTTCAGTTTTCTAGACAACTGCTTAGAAGAACCCATGGTGCTGATTGTTGGGGCAAGGTCAGATGAGTCTGGGCATTTAAAACCTTTGAGATTGACATCACCTGGTCTTCCCAGACGATGATTGAGAACAATCCATGACACTGGCAGGTCTTAGCTTTGCAAAGGGGGCAGTGCATGCTATAAATTCTGCAGGGTGCCCAAACTTTTACAGACGCCATTTTTTTGTTTTCTGTTATTTTGAAAGTGTAAATGATGGAAATAAAATCTAACTTTTGTTGACATATTATAAGAATGTCTAATCTGTAATTTGATGCCTTTTGGAGATTTTTCCATCTTTCATTGGCTTCTTTATGCACATTAATACAAATTTTTAGCTGGGGTGCCCAAACTTTCGATCCCCACTGTATACTTTTCAGAGGTTCGATATTGTTCTATGTACAATCCTTGTTACAATCCTTGTTTTATTGATTGCATGTAATATTCTAATTTTCTGAGATTGTGAATTTGAGGTTTTCATGAGCTGTAAGCCATAATCGTCACAATTATGACAAATCACAGCTTGAACTATCTTGCTTTGCATATAATGAGTCTATCTCATATATTAGTTTAACTTTTTAAGTTGCATTACTGAAATAAATGAACTTTTGCACGATATTCTAATTTTTGGAGTTTCACCTGTATATGTCCATGCACATCAGGACGTTTAGAGGTATATTATAAGCTCAGCATTTAGAAGCAGAAAAAACCCTTAGGGTTTGCTTTTTTAGGGATGTTTTCTGGCAGAAAAAACACCAAATGCTAATATACACTCCTAAATGCCTGTGCAAAAAGCTCTATATGAGCTTTTTTTTTGTCTGGTGTTTTCTTAATTGCATTTTGAATGGACCCTTAGCCTGGGTTCGCACTGATGTGGTCCGGAATTCACAGCTTTTTCTGTGCGAATTTCGCATTGCATCAGAATCGCACCCCGTTCATGCGAACCGCTGCAGGTGTGTATATTACGTTAACAACACCCTGAAATCGGTCCGCAAAACGCGGTGCGATGTACAGAATCGGATCGCATAGATGTGAATACCCATGCAATCCGATTCTAGTGTGGACCAAAAAAAGGGTCCTGCACCTTGTTGATGCGGGTGCTGTGTGATTAGAGCCATACATAATGTATGGCTCCAATCGCACCGCACACAAATCGCATGTGATTTGCACAGGAATGCAGTGCGGTTCCTGTGCGAAGCACATGCGATGTACCGCACTGCATATATGTGAACCCAGGCTCAAAGTGCCAAAAAGATTCATTCCACTTTAGGCATTGTAGTGGGTTGCAATGCACTACAATGAAATGATATGTGGTAATGTGCATTGTACTGTGTAAAAATCAGACACGCTGCATTTTTGTGCAGCACCCAACACTGCACATGTATAATGTGAACAGGATAAATAGAGAACAATTGTCCTCTATCCACCCTACGTTGGGCCTGTATTGAACAAAGTTGATCAATGCAGCACAATTCACCTGAAATGAAAAAGCCCTGAAGCTGAACAGCACATAGGTGGGTATTAACATTGCTGAAAGCCTGAATGCTGAAGGTTCTCTAGGTATATGGATACCAGCCTATATATGTGTCAAACCAGACTGAAATAAGTCAGGTGAAGGAAGAAAACACATTATTTTTAAACACTCAAACTAAGCAGACCATTTTTCTCATCTGTTGGTACTGCATAGAACAATATGTATCTCATAAAATCATTCAATAAACATCAAAACATTCAAAATCAATATGGCATTTTCTATTTTATCATGGCAGCTGTTTACATATTTTTTACTACTGTTATATAGGATAATTTCCCCAGTTTTACAAAATGCAGATTTTTTTTTATAATGAAAAATCCATAAGCATACAAAAGATTATTAAATGCAAAGAAAGAACTCTAAAGGACAGTTTTTTTCTGCTGATCTTGCTGTATTTTCAGAGAACTTTTCCATTTTTATTTTTCTGGTTGTGCAGGTTTTTGGAATACTATCCATTGTTAACTTTTAGCTGTATCAGTAAACCATGCAGATGATGCATGTAATATCTCCTGAAACAAGTGCTTCTGCAGCACAATCATTAATTGCTTTAGTGACATTTATTCAAAAGGAGCATGTAACAGCTTCAGACATTAAAGTGTGCCGAATGAACATTTTCAAATATTCAGCACAAATGTTTCTTCAGACTGCACCTATTATTTCAGTTCTCCCAGTTCCTCTCGGTACTCTAAGATCCTTGCACAGTAAACTCCTAATGTTTTTTCACATATTTTGTCAATGGTAAAAGAAAGAAAAGTAACCCTTTCTTATTTGTGGGATGAATTTATATCTCCAAATTTAAATTACTCTTTTACATAAATTAGCTTGTATTTTGTATTTACTGGTCCCTTTTTGCATTTTATTTCATAATTACAGTATGTATATGAGTGGTATTTATGCTTGAAGAATTAAAAAAACATACTTCCCGTAGATAAAGTTAAAATGAAAATTCAGGGAACATCTAAAATATGCTGTCAAAATATACATTCCCTAGGATTCATAAAGTGTGTTGTAGACACTCATTAGAAATCTGTCTCCTATTTATGGAACAAATGGCAGCTTGTGACAGATTCGTGTAACTGCCGGTAAGGTGTATATGAATCTGTTACAGAATTTTGTCTCAGACAGACTTACAGATGAGACACAATTTAATCCAACATGGAAGAGGTCTTACTTACATTCACTTTTCTCATCACCGACATGGCAATAGTTTGCTAATCAATTTGTTGCAGTCATAGCAACAGAATTTAACACTGTCACACATACCATCTACCTGAAATATTCACACGCGTTCAGAATAGCAAGGATGATTTTCCATAGTTTCCATAATTTTGGCACAGAATGCCAGAACAGTGTGACAAATACTTTGTTGAATTGCCACCATAAAGTTTACTGGTTTACTTAACCTCCCTAGTGGTCTGATTATGTCCATATTTCTGTGCTCAAAGCGGTATGTTTTTTTGCATGGAAATATGTATTTTTTTTATTGTAGTCCTGTAGTTTTTAGGAATAATTTACTGAAATCTGTCCGAACAAGAGTCTATTAAACATCCCGGGTATGATAAAATTTGAAACACAAAATCATAAATTATAATTTAATAAATAATCATAAAAAATAATAATATAATAAATTTAATTCAATAATATAATCAAACCAAAAACACTGAAATTTGAAATATAGCGCCAAGTTCGCACATCACTGAGCTAAGTCGCAAAATCGTTTTCAGTGTCTGATGACGAATTTCCCCACGAATCATCACTCAATTCTGCCAGTAGTTCTAATTTACTATCGCTGTTCTCTAGCTGGTCTAAAACCGATTTTGACCTAAAGGGACACTTTTTGGACGCCATGGACATTTCTCAGTTTCCAGGCAGAAAGAACAGTAAAAATGCAGGCAGGGCACAGGACAAAGCACTAGGGACAAAATGTATGTGAAATGGTTTGATACAGTAATGTTTTACTATGTGATTTTAGTGTATTTAGTGAATGTCACTTTTTGTCATTTTCAAATTTCCTGCCATTCCGTCCCCCGTTCGTCCCGACGTCGCAGGGAACGTAACAGATGACAGATGCCAGCATCCGCCGGAGGACATTACAGGGGACACTGCAGGAGGGACATTGCGGAAGCGCAGGACAAGATAAGTGAAGAACAGATGCCGGAGCAGCGCCGCATGGTAAGCCAGTGTAGCTCGGGGTTACCGCTTTTGGTACTGAAATTTTACCCCGAGCTACACTCAGGAATACCATCAGGGAGGTTAACAAGGGTTAGTAGTTTTGTATTCAGAAACAATTGAGTACTGACGTGATACTTTTTTTATTTGCACTAACAAATAATTTAGAGGGGTATGTCCCCTTCTTCAAGGTCCAGGCAGTACTACTACACAAAGTTTTAGCAGAATGCTAGAAGAGATGTTGAAAGGGGGAGGGAAAAAAAACCAGAAAGAAACACACACAAACAAATGCACACAGTAATGGTTATAAGACTAGGATGAGACTAGAGATAAGACTGGGGGGGGGGGGGGGGGCTCACAGAGGGTGTCGTAAAACTGTCGGATAATGAGTGAGGAATCCCATGTCCAAATTAAAGCGGTTATCTCTTGTATCAAATAGAATTATCATTCTTAGTTCAAATGTTTTCCTTTCTTGTATAGTTTTAAAATTTCCTTTAAGAACTAAGATATTGAGGTCTTCTATAGTGCGGTCTGGTTGTGCGAAATGGTGTCCCACAGGTCTTTATGTTCCTTGATGGTATGTCTGTGCAAATTCATCCTTGTTTGCAACTTCTGTCCTGCTTCGCCAACATAAGATCCTTTGCTACATTCTCTGCACTGGATAAGGTACACAATATTACTGGAGGTGCAGCTGTATGATCCGGAGATATTGAAGATCCCTTTTGAGTGTCTGACACTTTTTGATGGATTGATTTGGTTGCACAGTTTGCAGCGTTTTTTATTGCAGGGTTTGCTTCCATTATTTGTGACATCATAATCAGAAGGAAGTTTCCTACTGATTAGTTTATTTCTGAGGTTGGGGGGTTGTCTGAAAGCCAGTATTGGTGGTTGCTGGAATATTTCTTTCAGAGTTCCATCCTCTGTTATGATGGGTTGTAAATCTTTGATTATTTTTCTTATTCCTTCTAGTGCTGGGTTTACTAGAGGTACACGGTTGTTAGTTTATTTCTCTTTGTACTGAAGTACATTTTCTCTTCGGGTTCTTAAGGCTGTGTTTATGCTGGTGTTGACAGTTTTGTCCTTGAAACCTTTTGAATTACAATACAAAACCTAGTTTTGTATTGTAATTCAGCTACCTATGTATTTTCTCTGCCTCTAGCTTCTGATGAATCTCCGTCATTGCCTCTGTTCACTAAGTATGGGCTGACCCAGAAAGCAGTTTGAAGACCCATGAAACAGTCATGGCAAAACAGGAATAAACAGACTAATCTCACTGCTTAGTAAAGATGTGTGTATCACAAGACTGTATGTACCTCTGCCCTTCCCTTTACACCCCATCCCCCTTAAATCCAGCATTATTGAGGCTAGTTCCTTCTTGCTGTCCAGTGGTGATGGGCAATCCTAACTGCTGTACTGTTTGGTGTAGCAGTACTTTGAGGCCAGGCCAGCATGATGATGCAAGCCCCACTAGATGAGCATGGGTGTTTCAGTAAATAAAAATAAATCTGTTCTATTGGGTATGAGAATGATTACGGTAGATATAAGATATTGCAAACACAGCATTTTTCACATTTAATGAATGTTGCTTTTTGAGTCCTTAGACCATTAAACACTAAGGACACCGCTGACATCACTGGGAATCATTGGCTATGTAACCAAATGAGTGACATCACTACCCAAATATGGCCACTGACCACGTTTAGGAAGAGACAGTGACCAAATATGACTATGGCCATATTTGGTCATTTATGTCACCACTATCCCCATTCCTTTTCTTGTATACGGTAGCTGATGACAGCTCATGGAACTCTCATTTGGTTATGAGTACCATTGGAGATGGTCTTGTGTGCTGAGTTATCTGGTTTCTTTTTTTGTGTGAGTTGGCGGGCAACGTGATTGAGGATGGATTTACAATGAAGAACATTTTTTGGGGATTTTAATTTTTTTAGTAAAGGACTTGTCAAATGTTTGTGTGTCTTTATTTTTAGGTGGCTTTTTTTTTCTTTTTTTAGGGGAGCCTCTTATTAATAAGGGGAGTTTACAGATTCTGATAAGCCCGCTGCCTGCAGACCTGTGCAATCACTGGCCAGGGTTGTGGGTAAGAGGCCTTTGTCTTCATCTACATGTCACCCCTCAGCTGAGGGCATATGGCCTAGTATGGCTCGGGGAAGGAGCCTTGCCCCCTAGTTAGGCCGCATGCTCGGATTAAGGGACTGACACATGTCAGTGCTTTAAAAAAATCATTGCTTTCAACCACATGGAATTTGTTTATATTTTTTCCCATTAGTATATGTTCCCCAGCACAGTGCCCATCTCCATGCCATTTTTTGACACCCCCTTACCTATTAACCCAGAATATTTTAATTTGAAAGATTTGGCTCTTGTTTTCAGTGGGGTTTGGGTTCAGCATCTGAACTTTCAGCTTATCACTAGTCAATATATGCCAACCAATAAGATTACAATACATCAAACTGCTTTTAGATGGCCTCCTGTTTATATTTACACATTTACATGTAAATGTGTGTGCATGCTAAGCCAATGGTAATGCACACATGTGGGTGTAAATGTACCCTGGGACTTTGCCTTTCACACTAAACTGCAGCACATAGTTGTGAACTAGCCACATAGGAATAATTGTTAGACGTGCATTTTCATGCAGCAAGATGCAAGAGTTTTGCTGCTTTAAATAAATGAGTGTAAATAGGCCTTGAAAACTTGTATTGTTTTGCTGAAAAGTTAACTCCATATGTTATACCTTTAATATTGCACAGCAGGGCTGCAGAGCAATAACATTTGCAAATAGTAATCATTGCATTTTCTATACCATACACACCACTAATGATGCTCACCCAGTTAGAAATATTTGAGTTTTGCACTGAGTCTATACGACAGAATTATATGGCTTTTTGTTTTTATTTTAACCACTAGCCCTCCAGAGGATTTACCCTCCCCCCTTCCTGAGCAGGCCATTTTTTGTGATACGGCACTGCATTACTTTAACTGACAATTGCATGGTCATGCAACGCTGTACATAAATGAAACCTATGTAATTTTTCCCCCACAACTAGAGCTTTCTTTTGGTGGTATTTGATCACCTCTGCATTTTATTTTTGCGCTATAAAGGAAAAAATGCCGACAATTTTGAAAAAAATAAAAACAATATTTATGACTTTTTGTTATAAAATATATCCAATAAAAAAATTTTAAAAATTAAATGTCTTCATAAATTTAGGCCAAAATGTATGTCATTGCTAAAAAAATCTCAAGTGTATTTTAATCGGTTTACGCGAAAGTTACAGCATCTACAAATGGCGGTATATATATTAGAATTTTTATGTCTATTTTTTTTTATACTAGTAATGGTGGTGATCAGTAACATATAGTGGGACTGCGTTGGGCATTCTGACACTGGGTGGAAACTGACTAACTGCCTCTGACATCCTCAATGACACTAATATGGTGATCAGTGCTTAAAAAAAAGCACTGACACTGTACTAATGACACTAAGTAGGGAAGGGTTAACATCAGGAGCTATCAAAGGGTTAAGAATGTGCTGTATTTGTTTTACATTGTGTGCTGTGTGCTGCTTTACTTGGGAGACATGCTGTGCAGAGAGATACAAAGCAGCATGTCCTTGCTGACAGGAGAGAGACCTGTGTTGTTTACACACAGGTCTCTCCCCTGTCAACTTTGCCGACGATCACCGGGACCCAGTGATTGACATACCCAGCAGCCAATAGTGTGCCCACTACCCGTACAATTCAAATCATGTGTATATATACGTGATTTTATGCAGCCGTGCCGCCCTGTACATCTGCTATAGGGTGGCGGGCAAGCAGTTAAAGATTGCACACAATCTATAGATACTATTCTTTTCAGTTACAGCTGACAAGGGAAAAGTTTTTTATTTCCCAGCATTGACATATTATACAGGGATTTAGCAAGTACATAGAGCCACTCATAAGCCATCAGTCCTTGTACCTCACAAGGGCTCACAATATAATACCTAGCAATATATTTTTCTAGAGATTTGAGGGAAATAGGGGAACCTAGAGGAAGCCTATACTAACCCAGTGAGGAAATATAAACACTACGAAGACAGTGCCTTTAATTAAGGATGAGGTTTAGGTTTGCCGCTAACAAGGGCTCATGGCAAATCCCCGTGAATTGCACATTTTTGGACAATAACTTGCAGTTTGTTTTGCAGATATAGGACAAAACGTATAATGCAGTGCATAGCCTTTTGCATAGCTCACTCAGAAGAGCCAATAGTTTGAAGGAATGAATAATCCAACAGCCACATTGTCAGTGTGCGCTGGAGCTGGTAAAGAAAACTACCAGTGTAGGGAAAAATACTGATTTTATTGCATTTTTAATTTATACTATTTATATACATCGTCATAGCAGTGTCTTGATTCCCATGTTTTTTTCTTGACAACAGCTTGCTTATTAGCCCTGCAAGCGGCTATCATTGAATAATACAATTAACTGCCTCATAGACTTCAATAGATTTCCCTGCAAAGTTTGTGATTCAGAAAACTGTTCTCAAACCCAAACAGAATTGCCCAACCCTAATTTTAAATTATGACCCCAGAGCTGCAAGACCTGAGAGTGTTCACTCATCTACTTTTGCCCAAAAGTTACTCTGCCATTTAGCAGGAATCATAAAGCTGATATAGAGCCAATGCCTTTGGCTCTTCTGTTGATAAAGGTTTTATTTTTGTTTGGAAGTGTCATGCTTTTGTTCTGTGTACCTTCATTTTGCTGATACATAACCATGACAGTTCTGGCTGTAAAAGAGTTTGGTGCAACACCAACCTTCTCAGAATACACCCAAATGTGGCACCTAACTCTTCTACAAAAAAACCTTTATATGGAGAACTTGAGAGTTTGAGTTTAAATGCTATAGGAGGTGGCATTGTTATTGGCAACTGTATAATCTGCTTTACATGAAATGTGAGATGATAAAGTTGGAGTTATACTTAGGATAAAAACAATTACAGTTATGTAGCTTAACATATAAATTTATAGAGCACACTAAAAACTAGCTCTAGTGGTACCTAGATCATAATAAGTGTAATAACGTACAACTTAAGAAAAGAAAACATAGCCCAAAATATAAAATAGTTGTAATTTATTGTCACATTTTTCTTCAGTACAATTCATTTTTACCCTGCAGCACCACGGTCTTCTCAATTGTAGAGCAAGTCCATTTCTCATTTTTGCATTTATTAAGAATTATTCCATTATCCTGAAACATCCAGCTTCATGGCCCTTAATATATCTAAAGTCCATATTTTCAGTTTAAATTGGTTAGTTTTGCTTATTTTTTTTTTTGGTTTCATATAATGAAAATACAGCACCCAAAATCCTTTTTGCATGATACAAGCAAATTTGCCTTGCAGTGGGCCCCTATGTCAATGATCCTTCTCTATCTTTCATACTAGCAGGTTTTTCCTTATTTGTTTAAGCTCTAGTTGTGATTTATCATGTGCCCTAGATTATGTCACAAAGAAATTCTTTGGAAGGGGAATTGTACTGAAACAGTATAGTTGCTAGGCAGTCAGACCTTAGTATTACTTGCTGTCCATATAAGGACATAAATATAGATTATGGCAGTAAAGTAAGGGCATCTCACCCATCAGTAGAGCTTAATAAATACTAAGATTTCAAATAATTAGCACCCCAGACTTCAGCCTGTTGTAATGTAGTTAAACTTTTGAAAAGTATATATAGCAGATGAGTTACTCAAGTGTGTGCTGTAGTGTTGTACTCCAGTTCAGTGAATATATATATATATATATATATATATATATATATATATATATATATATATATATATATATATAAATAATATATATTGTTGGTGGTGTGCATTTAGTAGGTATTTCTTTTATGTTATTGCTATTGGCAGTCATAAATCCCAATATACTCACGAAGTGGGCCAAGTTCACTTTCAAAGTGAATTTTCCATTTTGCAGAGTGAAATTTCACTTATCCCAGGTGGAAGAAATGAAAATTCACTATGTGAAGAATATGTGCAAGTAAGAAAAAAAAAAGAAAATATTTTCGTTCACCACTGATTGGACAATTACAGTCAGCACAACTTTACCTCATTCAAAAAGCTAATGGAACATTAATTTTGCAAAGGGTATGCCCTTATCCTGGTGATTAAAGTAAAGCTGTGCTGTACTGTCTTCAATCATCCAATCATGTGCAAGCAAAAATCCTGTTTTATAATCCTCTTTGCACATAATTTTACTTTTTGTAACATCATTGCCAAACACACGTGAAAATTCATTTTAAAAGAGAACATGCACTACTTCTCAATAGTTCTGATCAAATTCAGTTCTCTGTGTTCCTCCAAGCTAGTGAGTATCCTGGTAGTAGGTGGCACAATATACATCTTTAAGTGCTTGACTAACATAGCAATGGAGGTAAAGCCAGATGCTCAAATCTGGTATTTACTGCAGACAACCTCTAAAAAATATTTTCATATTTTTAAATAGTTAGATATGTCTATTTTGTTCCTATCCTGATTGAGTCTTTGAACCCAACGCTGGTTCTCTGAGCTGAAGTACAACTTACAATATTAACATAGGTCAGTGATGCTGATAAAGCAGCTAATCCAACATAACAAAATGCTGCAAATACAATTTTGCTTAAGTGTCACCAACTTGAGATTCTCAATCCTGTTGTGCTTACTATGCCAACTGCAATGTTCAGCCTCAGATTCACAGGTCTATGCAATGTAAGAGCCTCACTATAAGTCAATCATGTATACACAATGAGGTTGATTTACTAAAACAGGAAACAGGAGTGCAAAAATCTGGCACATGGAAGCACAACTCCGCTTGTTCAATCAAGCTTTGCCAAAAAAACTGGAAGCTGATTGGTTTCTATGCAGACCTGCACCAGATTTTACACTCGACAGGTTTAGTAAATCAACCCCATTGCACTGAGGGATCCTGGGAGCATGCAGGAGCTCTGACTTTGAAGTTGAAAAACACAATTGGTATATTTAAAAATAATTCCTTGGGAATCTAGGAGGACATTTTGACATGTAAGGTGGCTCTGTTGGCTTGACTGCTTTATCACCATGACAAGATTCAGTTAAGTAAATCTTCTCTTAAAGCTATACCAAAATTGTGTAACTCCAGCAACACTGCCTAAAAAGCATATTGCTACTAAAATAGTTTATTTTGATTTTTTTAACAGATGTAAACAATAGCAGTGTGATTAAATCTATTATGCTGGAACTATTAGCAATACATCTTATGTTATTTTTAATACATATTTATAGATTAAATATTAATTTGTGCTTTACATAGCTGCAGGAGAAATTATTCTCTGTAGTTTGAATATTTAGTTCTAAATTTTACCAATTTTATAAACACTATCCAACTTCAGAAATCCTTAATATATGCCTTTGCATGTGTTTATAATGTTTAAACTTCAGTAAAGCTGGCTTTTTAAATATGAACCACTATGGTGTATGATTTTTTTCTTTAAGATAGCAAGTTTATATTCTGCATGCTTACAGTATGTTGGATATTTGTTATTTGCATTATACATACATTCAGTAAACTTACAGTTTCCATCAAATGCATTTAAAATGACTCACAAAGAAACACAAGCTGCATTTTAGGGGAATAGTATAACTAAGGGTATTTTTGCAATACTTTTAAGAGCTGGAAGAAAGTGGAGCAGTTATGAATTCTTACCTAATTATTTGCTGAAATTGTAGGAATACATTTATAAATAAAATTAAATCAAAATGGAAAGTGTGCTTCTAGGAAGACATTTCAATGACAAAACTACTGAAAAAAATGGCATACTCTCCTGTTCATTGCATGCTCAACAAAATATGACATCGTGGGGGATTTACTAAAATTGGTGCACTCAGAATCTGGTGCAGCTGTGCATGATAGCCAATCAGCTTCTAACTTCAGGTTGTTCAATTAAAGTCATTGTAAACTATCACCTTGTAAAACATCTCATTCAGTTTAAATAGAAAGGAAAGGCAAAACATTTGCGTATAGTTATAAAAAGGGAGGAAACAAGTATTTAGAATTTTTTTTATAAGTGATCACATACCCTCTGTTCTCTGCTGTATAAGAGCTAGTAGAGGAGACACAGTAGGACACTGATCTTCCCCGCGAAAGGCTGACCAAGGGTAGGTATGTCAGGACAAGTCTGATCATTGGAGAAGAGCAGGCTGAGTTCCCAGCACAGCTAGAGAACTGACCACGCTGTGTTCTCCTGCCTAGTGTAGTCAGTTTTTGATAGGACAGCAGAGGACTGGCAGGAACACCAGGAATTTCACACAAAGGAAACAATACAAAGAGAACATGATACTTTTTCATACAAGTATATGGTACAGCAGGCACATATCAGGAATAGGAAATGCTAGGTTTACATATTCTTTAAGTTTTGGCAATAAAACCTGGAAGCTAGTTTCTATGCAGAACTGCACTATCCAGTTTTAGTAAATAACCCCCATTATGACAATATTCTAAAACAATACACCACTGGCATTGGGGAGGATCAAGTGAAGGCTGTATTTGTGCCCTGCATATATTTTTCATTCTAATTCTATTTTTATAGGTTTTTGAATGTACAGTATACATATAAAGTATATATCTGTTATATATACATATAATGTATGTTTCTTGTTGACCTACTGTGTAGTTAGACCTGTGCTGTTAGAGTTGAGGAAAAACATGTCATTGTATATTTGGGGTTAACTGAAAGCTGCACTATTTTTCAATAATTTCTCATGAATTCTAAATACGAAAAATATTAAATATATATTAATAAAGACAATAATAATTAAAGACTAACATATAATAAACTTTGCTATATCATTTTGAGTATGTGTTTGTTCTGTCCAGCAGTTCACATGGAATAACTGCCCTGAGTTAATGCTGTATATCTTTTAACAAACAGCCACTGCTGTTTAACTAACTCATGAAAGTTTGCCAACTGTACCTGTAACTCAACACTTTTTAGGCGTCATTGAACTGAATTAAAAACAAAATAGGGTTCATTCATTAATTATGCAAACATTCATCAATGTTTCATACACAATATAAAATACAGTTTAACTGCGAGTATTTTTGCTGTGCTTCTAATGACATCACTGTTTTTTTTTTCTTTTTTTTCCATTGCTTTATAATAGTAAATCAAACCATGTTCAAAGCAAATACAGTTTATATACTAATGCTTTATATTAGCTGTCCTATTATGCATAAGCAGATACTGGCAGCACCTAAATTGAACCCGAGGATCTACTTTCTGTAGTGCATTTTGAAATATCATTGTATAAACTATTTTAAATTTTTTTTATACACTTCTATTTGGAGTTATCTTACATTCCTCAGTAAAGATGAAGCAATCATCAAGCTATGGCATGCCCCATTCATTAAACTACTAGATATAGTTTGGTGTGACTGAGTAACCATTATGCTTTAATTTAAAATAAGATTTTTTTTTTAAATTATAACTTGAAGAAGAGTTATAAAAAAATAAAAACAAAAGACAGCCAATGACATAAATGTATGACAATGTTTTTACAGTAAGTAAAAAGGTTTATCACAGTTTTTTTATAGCTTGCATGAGTTCACTTTCAAAATAAAATTTTCACTTTTTTTCAATAATTTTGTTAATACTGGTGTGTGTTCTTGGGTTGCTCTAGTTCTATGCTTTATAACAATAAACACCATATAACTTGTGCTTTTTATCTGGGAAACCAACAAAGCGCACAGCTGCTTCGTTGGGACTACAGCGCCGTCTTGGTTTTGAGATTGGGTAACGAACACTACCATCAGCCAACCATCCTCCATCGCACCGATCGTAACCAAGTAGCTTCCATGCTGCATACATCTGGCCTACTTTAGCAATCTGAGCACCATCATTGATACAGGCTTGTACAGCTTCATCATAAGTCAGCTTCACTGGGTGTATTAGGTAATAGAAACGACCTAAGAATAAAAATAAAGTCATATAATTGTTCATTAAAAAAAACACATTTCAGAAAAATGCTCCTTAGCAATTACAATTTATTTTAAAATGTTTAAAGGGCTCTGTTACAGTAAAATGCACAAATTCAGCAAAATGCTCATTATTTACTACACTTCATTTTACAGTATTTAAAGGTCTCTGTTTAAAAAGCAGGATTGACTTCCACACTGAAGTTGACATTTTTACAATGGGAGCAGCTAATATACAGATCTATATAGATTAACAGATTTTAATCTGCTATTCACCAGCAAAAAATAAAATAAAGACCAATCTATAATACAGTAAATAGCCTTTGCCACTGGTAAACTTAGTCCCAAGACCCAATAATTTGAAGGAATGGATAAAGGATGAGTGAAATGAGCAAAGCTTGGCTCGCTATATGCTCATCAAACCCAGCAGGAAATCCGCAAACCCCAAACATAACATCCAAACTGCATTGAAGTATATGAGAACAGAATTTTGGAATTTTGTTCAGACCTTTTGCAAGGTCAGTTTGTGAGCTTTTGGTAAAAAAAGGAATTAGTAGCTGGGCACTGCCATGGGGGACATGTACCAATGCAAAAAATATTTTAAAAAATACCATTCAATGAGGACCAGGTCTTTAAAGGCAACATACGTATTTCCTTAAATAACATGTATGGGAGGTGAAATTCCAGCTTAACTCTAACTACTGGTAAACTCTTAAAACTCTCCTTTACCCCAGCTAACACCTATGCTTACTAACCAGTTTAACCTCCTCACAGCGGCCGCACACAAATGTGCGGCCTCCCAGCGTCTGGGCCTAGACACCGAGAGGCCGCACATTTGTGTGCAATTAAGAAAAACATATGTACTGAGAGCGCGTGCCCTGTGCGCTCCCAGCACACATGTCCGGTACTCACGGAAAGGTCCCAATCTCCTCTTTCGATTGGGACCTTTCCCGATCATGTGACCGCCATGACGGCGAATCACGGTGGTCACATGTCTCTGAAACCCTTAAAGGGTCAGCAGGCGCCAGCGCCAGGGGGTTAAGAAAGATGTATATATTTACCTATTTCTAGGCCTCTCTGGTGACATTATCCCACTGCACTGTCAGCCAACATGTTTCGCTACCAATCAGCATCTTCAGGGGTATAGAGCAACATGGAGTCACATGCATGCAACATGCTCCATACCCCTAAAGATGCAAAACATTTTGGGAGGGGCTTTGCCGGTGACATCACATACATGCAGACATTCGTACCCTTGTATGTGATTCATATGCACTCTGAATTTCTCTTTATTTAAGCATATATCCAAATTTTTAATAAACATTTTTTTACGGTATAACACTACTGCAGCTCATCTATAATCATTTTTTGGAGGGATGCTGTACCTGCTTTGATGGAAGTCTTTAGCCACCTGTGAGCATTCGTTGATAACAAGAGAATATCTGGCTGAAAGCATAGTCAGTGCTGACCTAAGGGCACACAGGCATTATTTGATCTCGGGCTAATGAGATCAATGCTCTTGGTAAGAGGGTAAATATTTGTCTGGTGGTGGAAGCACAATAATTCACTTCTAAATGTGGTTTTATGATCACCATTGGATGATATGTGGATTGAGCACGTTTCTTATTGTACTGCACTAATTATCTTTGGATTTTGGGACACATACACCTATATTTTAATTGATTTGTTGTTGCTGCATATATGTGCTAAAAGAGTAGCGCACCAGGTGGATAGTATGTTTATTAGTTTGGTATTCCAACTCTTTTTTTGGTTGCTGCACTCAACTATTTATTTATTTATTTTGAATATATTTATTTATATATTTCAAGGCAACCTTAGATTGTATGCCCCTTGAGGGTTAGGGACTGATGTGAATGTACAATATATATGTAAAGCGCTGCGTAAATTGACAGAGCTATATAAGTACCTGAAATATATAAATAAACCCACACAAATGCCTAGGGTCTGATGGATGTCTAGGGGGACCAGCTATATCGTTCATACTTCTCAAGTAAACTTGGGAGGTTAGTCAATTAGGCAAAGCTGTACACCTGTTTATCACTTCATAAGGGAGGATGCACATATAAGAATTTGGTGTCTGACTGCGGGGGCCAGTACAGACAACATAAAAGGGATGGGGGAAGTTGTTACCTTGCCTAGGGTCCCATTCTGCCTTCATATGTCTCTGTATAACAGTGTATAGCATTAGTTTCCATCAAGGACACAGTTACTAGTAGAAGTCAGTATTGGAATAACATCACTGTTGCTAAAGACAAAACTAGAGTTTTTCATTTTGTAACGGGGATGTTATTCCAATACTGATTAGCTTGTGAGATATATTATTCCAATACTGAACAGCTTGTGCGAATCCAACATTTTGACCTTAGAAAAGTTACTGTATCTTCTACTGCCTTGGCACTGACATGATAACACACTTTATTGTGCGCAGCCCCACTGTGTCTGTAAGCTCTCCTTGTAATTCATTGTACACACTGCAAGAGCTGGTCCAAAATACAGATATATTATCTTCGATAGTTTTTTTCAACTCTTTTCTTAATCTCCGTGAACATAAGCCCTGGAATGAAAGTCTGACGAGGATTGAAAAGAAAATAGCCGCCATGGAAACCAACATTTAAATTCCCATTAGCATCTTCTGGTGCCAGAAATCTGTGTTCTGTCAAATGCTCTTAGAAATAACATCATCTTATCAATTAATTACAGTATCGCATATTTTGTGATAAGCTATCTGCTATTTAATGAAATGCATTGTAATAAATAATTTCATGATAGAAATGCAGAATGAAAAAAAGAAGTAGGCAGTAGGTAATATTGATGTTTAATGTTAGGAATATGGCGGTCTTTTGGTATAGTTTAGACAAGACATGTTACTTTGACCTGGTATGTATAATTGTTTAATTACAAGAAAGTGAGTTAAAGTGTTACTAAACCCAGGACCCTGCATTCACTATATCTGGTCTCCCACAGTACACACTACATGGAAATGCAATTATTTTAGTAAATATAAACTGCTAAATACCTTTTCTCATCAGTAGTATAGAGCAGTCTTGTGATTTCTATCAGTGTCCAGCTGAGCACTGGTTAATCTTGTAGGAGGAGTTTTCATTCTCATTCTGGCCTTCTGCTGATCACATGCACCCTCCCAAAGAAAAAAAACTCTCTAGCCATACACACTAAACTGAGCATATACAGAGCAACTCCTAGAGCTTTGTACTATCAGCAGATGGATTAGAGACAGTAGAAGAAGGGGAGGATGAGAGAAGACAGCATCACACAGCCTTTGTACACAATGTGGAGGATTACCCCTTAGGTTCCACAGCGAGTATAACTGTGATAATTGTGCGCACAGATATGGACAATGACAACCATAATTTGGATCATACCCTGCAAATGTCATTCTCACTCCAAATCAGTCCCCCCTCCCTTTTTTTTGAATGGCATGTGGTTTGTGTGTATGCTGGGGTCACAAGGGCATCGGGCACAGCTTGATACACTTCATGGTTGTAAACCCAATTAGCTGGTTCCATGATGTCTGTCAGACCCTTGCCTTGGCGTGATCGTAAAGCTATAAACCAGTCAGTCACTGGACATGAAAGCATTCCAGAGTGGCAGTAAAACAGACATCCCACTTGAAACCACTTTTCATACAATTTCATAAATCCTGGCAGGAACAAGGTACAATAAAACAAAGCATATATTCAGATAGGTCGTTTTAATACAAGTCGCCTGATACCTTACACCCCTAGATAATGTCTACCAGAGAGCAGAAAGCGATATGTCTTTACCCGTCACAGCCAGATATGTCATATTTGATGTCTGGACGTTCAGAATATGGTTCTGCATATTAACCTGCCAGTGGCTAGGCTGCTGCATGCAGCTATGGAAGGTTATTGACCATGGTATAAACTGGTGAGGGATTTGGGTCACAGCCTGGGTCTCCGCCTAAACCCCCTCTCCAAATGAGGCGATTGGCCCTTGGCTTCAGTAGACACACCCTGCTGGGACACTAGAAAACAGGTTGTCATGCCTGGAGAGGAAGATGAAGAGATTCTCCCTTTTAACATCAGGAACCAACTTTGAGAGAAAAGGTACCCTTTTGTTCAGGACACTTGAACTCTGCAAAACCAGGACTTCTGCAAGTATTCTACCTTCTTAAACTTCTTTCTTTTATCTCTCTGTTGTGTTATTGCTCTCTCTATTTATATATATATTGGTTACATATTTTCTGTAAATATTTTTATTGCACCATTTTGACCTTTTTAGTAATAAATCCTATTTTCTGAAAGGTGTTGAACTGTTTCTACAGCTCTTTAACGCAAACTAAGAATCCCTGTCTCTGGAGCGTGCTACTGTGTGTTTTAAAACCTCTGGATTCATCTGTCTGTGGTGACAGTGTGTATACAGATGCTTATTCAAACATCATAGTGTTACCGCTAAGATTTGTGAGTTTCCTCCTTCTCTGTAAAAAGGTGGTGGTGGCAGTGTGAAGGGTTAACTGTGTAAATAACCTGACCCAGTAACAATCACACTCAGGCTGTTGGCACCTAGATTGGGGGTCCAGTGAGCTGGAAAATCTTTGTGCAGGGTACATCTGAGAGTGGCATTGTTACGCAAGTGACAGCGCGGTTTTAGATTGGCTATTCCTTCGGTCACAAGTTGGTGAGAAGGACTGGGGTCTGCCGCCGCACCCGTCACAATAACAAGCATGCTTTACTGCATAAACAGACTGATTTTACTGTTGTGGGTTTAGTAATACTCTAACTTGTATATTTTTCAGAAGTCTCCCTTTTTTTTTTTGCTGTTTTGTGATTTACTAGTTGATAGGTTTGATAGGAATGTTTCTATTAACTGACTGGCTTGTCCAGTGCTCACTTCTATTGCCATCTTCATCATCCCATGCTAAGGTCCCTGCTTCTTAGATGAGAGCTATATCAGTTTTTAACAGGTGAATATACAGTGGGGCAAAAAAGTATTTAGTCAGCCACCAATTGTGCAAGTTCTCCCACTTAAAAAGATGAGAGAGGCCTGTAATTGGCATCATAGGTAGACCTCAACTATGAGAGACAAAATGAGAAAAAAAATCCAGACAATCACATTGGCTGATTTGGAAATAATTTATTTGCAAAATTATGGTGGAAAATAAGTATTTGGTCAATATCAAAAGTTCATCTCAATACTTTGTTATATATCCTTTTTTGGCAATGACAGAGGTCAAACGTTTCCTGTACGTCTTCACAAGGTTGGCACACACTGTTGCTGGTATGTTGGCCCATTCCTCCATGCAGATCTCCTCTAGAGCAGTGATGTTTTGGGGCTGTTGCTGGGCAACACGGACTTTCAACTCCCTCCAAAGGTTTTCTATGGGGTTGAGATCTGGAGACTGGCTAGGCCACTCCAGGACCTTGAAATGCTTCTTACGAAGCCACTCCTTCGTTGCCGTGCAATATGTTTGGGATCATTGTCATGTTGGAAGACCCAGCCACGTTTCATCTTCAATGCCCTTGCTGATGGAAGGAAGTTTGCACTCAAAATCTCATGATACATGGCCCCATTCATTCTGTCCTGTACATGGATCAGTTGTCCTGGTCCCTTTGTGGAGAAACAGCCCCAAAGCATGATGTTGCCACCCCCATGCTTCACAGTAGGTATGGTGTTCTTTGGATGCAACTCGGCATTCTCTCTCCTCCAAACACGACGAGTTGTGTTTCTACCAAACAGTTCTATTTTGGTTTCATCTGACCATATGACATTCTCCCAATCCTCTTCTGGATCATCCAAATGCTCTCTAGCAAACTTCAGATGGGCCCGGACATGTACTGGCTTAAGCAGGGGGACACGTCTGGCACTGCAGGATCTGAGTCCCTGGCGGCGTAGTGTGTTACTGATGGTAGCCTTTGTTACGTTGGTCCCAGCTCTCTGCAGGTCATTCACTAGGTCCCCCCGTGTGGTCCTGGGATTTTTGCTCACCGTTCTTGTGATCATTTTGACCCCACAGGGTGAGATCTTGCGTGGAGCCCCAGATCGAGGGAGATTATCAGTGGTCTTGTATGTCTTCCATTTTCTAATTATTGCTCTCACAGTTGATTTGTTCACACCAAGCTGCTTGCCTATTGCAGATTCAGTCTTCCCAGCCTGGTGCAGGTCTACAATTTTGTTTCTGGTGTCCTTCGACAGCTCTTTGGTCTTCCCCATAGTGGAGTTTGGAGTGTGACTGTTTGAGGTTGTGGACAGGTGTCTTTTTATACTGATAACAAGTTCAAACAGGTGCCATTGATACAGGTAATGAGTGCAGGACAGAGGAGCCGCTTAAAGAAGAAGGTACAGGTCTGTGAGAGCCAGAAATCATGCTTGTTTGTAAGTGACCAAATACTTATTTTCCACCATAATTTGCAAATAAATTCTTTCCAAATCAGCCAATGTGATTGTCTGGATTTGTTTTCTCATTTTGTCTCTCGTAGTTGAGGTCTACCTATGATGCCAATTACAGGCCTCTCTCATCTTTTTAACTGGGAGAACTTGCACAATTGGTGGCTGACTAAATACTTTTTTGCCCCACTGTAGAAGAAGAGAAAATAAAATTCTATTTTCAACATTTCCCCATGCTGTTCTGAAGCAAGTATATTTCATATATCAAATAGTGCGGTCACAATCTTGCATTTAAGAACACAATAGACAAAAAAACAGAAAGGAGGTTCACTAAATCACTAAGCTGTGATGTCCAAATTAACCTGGCATCCAATCCTTTGTTAGCTGCAGGGAGCCTCTCATATAACTACCTAGGAAAACAGCAATCATACAAATGACCTTCTGAGAAACATTTACTTAACAAGTAAGTTTAAAAAAAGTTACCTTTAAAATTTGATGTGAAACAGAAGACGTCATATCTGCCTTTGTCTTTGTCTCTATAGCCATAGTTTCGAACTCCAGGGACAGTGTTTTTACCACCACATGGTTCTCTAGGGTTTGTGATTGGGTATTGTACTGATCCATCACTTAGCCAACCTGCATTACACCAATCAAGTCCAGACCTCCATGCATCATACAACTGATCAAAGGAGGCAATTATAGAATCCTGATCCTGACAGGCTTGTTGGGCCTCGTGAAAGTTTAGATTATACCGGCCAAGCCGGAGGAAAAATGGAAAAACAATACCTGAAAAGTAAATATATAAAGAAGTAGATTAGAAACCTCATAAATTAGAAAATAACAAGTTGCCATTAAAGTGGAATGTTATGTAAATTATAAAAATGGGCAAACAGGCAGTGTTTTTAATACAGAAGAGACATGATTTATCTCTTCTGCATTAAACCTACCTGCCTGTCCACTCCTGTACAGTGAGCTGCACAAAAAGACACAAATAGCAATAAAAGTCTTATAGTTTTATATAGAGGTTGGGATAATTTGCACATGCTGTTTTTCTCAAATACTTCAAACAGGAAAAATACTGTATTATTGCTGATAGATGACACTGATACTCCTTGGAAATAAATGTACTGATTGACACACATTCACAGTGAACTTTCTGTATGTAGACCCTAAAAAGCCTTTTTTTCATTAGCAAATCACATATTTGCCTTAAGACTAAACTTATCGGCATTTCCTAGAGCTCAGAACTCAAAAGCAATAGCAATAGCAGGACCCTTGATAATTTGGCATCTAAAACCTAGGCATGCTTATACAAACAGAGCAAGTGTTAAATCCATGGTGGGTATAAAGTGTGCATTTCATGCTAACCTTAGGGTCGGTTCACATTATGCCCTGATATGAATAGCACAGGAACACGCTGTGCATTCCTGTGCGATTCATATGCAGGTCTATGCAGCATGATTTTATGCCCATTAATTTGAATGGGATGAAATAGCACCACACCACATGGTTTGGTGTGGGCAAACGCAATGCATTTACGACCTGCATTTGGTGTGTCTTTAACTTTAACTGACCCCCACAGCAGATCACAAATGCGGTGCGGGAAGCTACATACATATGTTAAATCTGACATTATCTGCTTCATAAAACATATAAGAGTACAACAAAACATATCAAAGAGGTATAATTAAGGATAATTAAGGTTTTGGATAGATCAGGGAATAGTTGAAACCTCTTTTCTTTTTTTGCTGTCTGTGGCTGTCTGTTACCCATTGGGGATACTTCTATTAATTTCCTGTTGTGTCTCAGGAAAATTTTTCATAGTGAGAGAAAAACTCCTCTGACTCAATTGTCACCAAAACAGTTTCCCCAACTTCCTGTTCTGTGATATGTTAAAATGTTTAGTCCAGGGGCGGACTGACCATTTGGAAACTGGGGCACTGCCTGAGGGCCCGGGGTCAGTAGGGGGCCCCATGAGATGCCCCTGGTACCTTTTTCATAGGCTTTTTAAAGTTTGGGCAAGGACACAAGGACCCCACGATCCCCTATTGCACGGGGGCCCCATGAGTTGTCAGTCTGCCCCTGGTTTAGACTTTCCTTCATTGTCTGTATTAGAGACAGTGGTCACTAGGACAAAGAAAGGGTAAATCTCTCCACCAGGGACACAGACAGCATTATTAACCTAAATATAATCAAATGAGAGTTCCAGACAAGATCCACTGTATTTTAATGATAAAATTGACTCCTAGCAGAATAAAGCCAATGCATTTCAGGACCTAAACACATTTACCCCATCAGGGATTAAAAGTTGTGCTTAAATGGATTGTAAGCTCGAAAGAGCAGGGCCCTCGAACCCCTCGTGTAGTGTATTGTTACTGTCTTGTCTCATGTTCTGTCCCCCTTGCTACTGTACAGCGCTGAGCATACCCTTTGGCGCTATATAAATACTGTATAATAATAATAATAATACCACTGTGATTTACTGCTTGGAACAGTTTCAGAAGGACATTAAATTACCTTCAACTCTTGGATGTTTGCTATGTACAGTATATGGAGTCTCTGGGTCCTTACCCTGTTCCTGAGTGTGGCCCCTGAGCATGTGTACCCAGTAACAATTTCAGTGACCCTCAGAAAATATCAATTTAGTGCTCCATTTGTTCTTGTGACTAAATGCAGAAAAAAATCTAAGCATCCAAAGATGCCTCAGTTGTCACGTGCCTACTTTTTTGGCCCTTAAGGGGATATTTCAGTGTTACAAGCTTGATTGCTTGATTTTCAGTTTTATTAAGTATGGCCAGCAAACTATTAAGGATCATCCAGCTCATATTTATACTATAATTTAATTTTTGACATGTTCCTCAATCCACATAGTCTATTGAGAACAAAGTACGCCTGATCAGCTGCACTCCAAACAATACACTTTATTGAACCAAGGTAAAACCAATACAGACAGTGGAAATACAGTAGGGGACTGGCAGGTAAATGTGTGTCACGCTAAAGAGAGTGCCGATTCATTACCCCAACATTAACCCACATAGTCTATTGCATTTGTTGTCCTTGCGGCCTACAATACATGGGTAGAACAATCAGAACTCTTAGAGCCTGTTTTGGGAAACACAGGACAAAGTACTATACTAGTAATATAGTGTTTCTCTGCGTTTTGCCTGCCACCACGATAATAACACGAGGTTTGGCTTCCAGGAAACTGCTTGCCCAACTTACATCCATGCCCCTGGCCAGGGCTTGTGGATGGTGTACGGTCTCTTTATCTTCTGCTTGGCAATCCCCCCCCATGGGTACCATGTCACATACTCTGTGAGTAGGAATTTGTCTTTTAATAAAGCACTTTTATTGGTGATACTACACTATGGTGGTTTGTGCTGTTTTTCCCTTCCTTTATTGTTCCAAATCTTCTGTACTCTGTACAACATTTAAAAGAGATAGTTTTGAGATACACTTTTATTATACGACAAATTCAAAGAAATAATATTTTGTTTAAATATGTATATTTTATATAATGATAAGCCAATGATTTGAGATTACCTTGTAAATCCAATGATACAACAGCAGTATCATCCTCCAGTCCTTCAATAACTTCACATTTGTATCTACCATAGTCTTCCAGTGTAATGTCGGTGATAATTAGTGAAGCATCATTTGCACTTGGTCCTTGCAGGTAAACCCTGCCCTGGTAGCTGCCAAAGCTCTTCTTGTGGTGCCCCATTGAAACAAAGACATCCACTTCCTTGAGGTAATCTGAAGTCAGTTTGGTCCACTTGATTCGAATTTTGTGTGAAAGTACTCCTGCTGACACTGATTCATGATGAAATTTGCATGGCAGTGTGGCATTTCCACCTCGATGAGAGATGACTTTAGTTTGATCTACCTCCACCACAAGACGAGGCCCATTCTCTGCAAAGAACATAATAGCAGTCAAAAATGAGTCTCTTATACTGCCTATAATTCAGTAGTAGCATACAGAGGAGTAGAATAACCTGATGATTGAGAATATTTCTAAATTTTTTTACAGTATCTGATGCTATTCCTTATTTCTCATAGAGTATATACAAGCCATTTTAACTGTCATTTTTCATTCCGTATGCATTTTTTCAGAACAGGGTTCTAAGACTCATTTGAAATGGTTTTTACTTTTTTGTATCATTTGGATCATTTCCGTCTGGAGTCTTGTACATTACTGGTTGTTGACAGCCTCTACTATGGTTATCTATCTGGTATCATTTTACCATATATAGCAACTATTATTGTGTATTATCCACTGTATTTTGGTATATTAAGAAATTCATTATTTTCTTATGTTGTTTTTTGTTTCAATATGTTTTAAATAAACAGATCATAGAAACACAGTTACAATGGTTTCACATCCTTTTCACATTATTTCAAGTACCATATCAAAATATATATGTGTACAACAACAGTATGTTTAGAGAATGACAAGTCTTATAATAACAGAAGAATTGCCCACAACTTCCAATCACATGATATCCTAGTCAGATACACTGAAAAGTATACCACCCCAATGAGTAAAGAAAAACATTTTATGCATGCCCAGATAATATTTATATGTTCATAGGGCATACTATTCCAAAAACTTGGGTAACACATTAACAGATGGTTTACCAAGTGGGAACCCCTCTGGGGCTAGGACATAGGACCAAAGCACCTACCAAGCTGAGGTATCCCTTGCAGAAACCAATCCCATTAGAAAAATGGTTTAAACTAAGAAAAGAACTAAAACAAAAAAGGCTGAGAGATTAGATATATGAACGAAGGGAAAAATTGTGTCTGGGCCAAGTTGGATCCCCAAGCATGCATAGTTAGATTACAGTGTTCGTGTTGAATCCCTAGAATTCCCCCTAAGATTGATGGAAATCCATAGACCCCACACATTTTTAATTTGTATACCTTATCTTGTAGAATGGTGGCCAGTTTCTCATTAAATAAGTACCAGAACATTGTTTGCTTAACCTGAGCAGTTGTAGGAGTACTGAATTTCCACACTCTCATCAGAGTTTGTCTGCCACCAGTAAAAATGAAGGATACGAATTTGAATTGATTGTAAGTACAAGCAGAAGAGAGAGCTCTTTCCCAAGACTGTGTAGATCAGTGGATAGACTCTTGTCCAGAATCTTTTTATTTGCACACATTTCCACCATATATAAATTAAAGTGCCTGCTGAGCCATAACCCCTAAAACAATGGTTTGAAGCTCCATGCACAAATTTAGCTATTTAGAGGGTACAATGTACTACCATAAAAAAGTTTATTCAATAAAAAGAAGTATTCAATGATGCATGTGCGATATTTTTCTAAATGTGTGACCAGTGTTGTAATTACAAAGGAGAATCTTATATTGTTTTTACATTTTTTGGTGGCAGTAAATTCCTCCTCTGCTATATTCCCATTGTTTGTTAAGTGATATGTATTTGTTAGAATTATGTGCTATGCTCTGGCCACACAACATTAGTAATCCACTAACACAAAGACAGGCTTGGGAAATAGTGTAGTGAAGATAGGAAACAGACAGAGTAATTTAATATTGGCAGAGTTTCACAGCAGGGTTCCATAGACAGGTAAAAACTTCACTTGTCAAGTGCCATTATCACTATAAATACAAAAACAAATTAATATTTTGATTGGAAATCTCAACACAAACTACTGTGATCGAAAATAAAAACAAAACTGCAAAAAAGAGCTATTCAATCTTACATGCTGCACTGTTAGTGATATTAAGAAAATAAAGAAGCTCATTTTTTGTTTGGGCTAAGTACAAACATTTTTAGACAGATAGATAGATAGATAAATAGATAGATAAATAGATAGATACAGTTGCAAGAAAAAGTATGTGAACCCCTTGGGATTACGTGGAGTTTTGCATGAATTGGGCATAAAATGTGCTCTGAACGTCATCTAAGTCACAACAATAGAAGAACACAGTCTGCTGAACATTATACTACACAACATTAGATGTTGCCATGGTTTAATTGCACATAACATGTAAACATTCACAGTGCAGGGAGGAAAAAGTATGTGAGGCCCTAGCTTAATGACTTCTCCCAGAGCTAATTGGAGCCAGGAGTGAGCCAACCTTCACTCCAATCAGTGTGATGATATTGGTTGTGTTGCTGACAGCTGTCCTGCCCTTAAAAAACACACACCTGTTTTGGGTTTACTGGTTTCAAGAAGCACTGTCTGATGTGAACCATGCCTCGCAGAAAAGAGCTCTCAGAAGACCTACGATCAAGAATTGTTGACTTGCATGAAGCTGGAAAGGGTTACAAAAGTATTTCCAAAAGCCTTGATGTTCATGTGTCCACAGTAAGACAGACTGTCTACAAATGGAGAAAGTTTAGCACTGTTGCTACTCTCCCTAGGTGTGGTCGTCCTGTAAAAATGACTGCAAGAGCACAGCGCAGAATGCTGCATGAGGTAAAGAAGAATCCCAGAGTGTCAGCTAAAGACCTACAGAAATCTCTGGCACATGCTAACATTTTTGTTGACACATCTACAAGAAGGAAAACATTAAACAAGAATGGAGTACATGGGAGGACACCACGGAGGAAGCCATTGCTGTCCAAAAAGAATATTGCAGCACGTTTGAAGTTTGTAAAAGAGCACCTGGATGTTCCACAGCACTACTGGCAAAATATACTGTGGACAGATGAAACCAAGATTGAGTTGTTTGGGAAGAACACACAACACTATGTGTGGAGAAAAAAAGGCACAGCACACCAACATCAAAACCTCATCCCCACCGTAAAACATGGCGGAGGGAGCATCATGGTTTGGGGCTGCTTTGCTGCCTCAGGACCTGGACAGATTGTTGTCATTGATGGGAAAATGAATTCCAGAGATTATCAAGACATTTTGCAGGAAAACGTACGGCCATCTGTCCGCCAACTGAAGCTCCGCAGAGGATGGGTGATGCAATAGGACAATGACCAAAAGCATACAAGTAATTCAACAAAACAATGGCTGCAAAAGCACAGAATACGCCTTCTGGAGTGGCCCAGTCAGAGTCCTGACCTCAACACAATTGAAATGTTGTGGCATGACCTTAAGAGAGCAATTCACACCAGACATCCCAAGAATATTGCTACACTGAAACAGTTTTGTGAAGAGGAGTGGTCCAAAATTACTCCAGATCGTTGTGCAGGTCTGATCTGCAACTACAGGAAACGTTTGGTTGAGGTTATTGCTGCCAAAGGAGGGTCAACCAGTTATTAAGTCCAAAGGTTCACATACTTTTTCCTCCTTGCACTGTGAATGTTTACATGTTATGTGCAATTATACCATGACAACATCTAATGTTTGTGTAGTATTATGTTTAGCAGACTGTGTTCTTCTATTGTTGTGACTTAGATGACGTTCAGAGCACATTTTATGCCCAATTCATGCAAAACTCCACGTAATTCCAAGGGGTTCACATACTTTTTCTTGCAACTGTAGATAGATAGATAGATTAGATATTGCAGTATTCTAACATCTCTCCTGAATCAGAATGTACAACTGAGGTGAGACCACCAATACCACTTAACTATTAGAATATTACCAGGAGAATGGATAGTGCATCATGTATAATGTCTTCCCCTTCCCCACTACCTTGGAAGTAAACACTGCCCAGGTCTAAATGACAGTGAGGGGGGTCCCAGCACACACATGACCCACATTTCAATTAATAGGCCCCTAAGTGCCAGGGGGCCCTTGAGCATCTGCACAGTGTTCACAAATGATCTGCCCATCCATGCTATCAGATACTAAAATACATGAAGCCAAAGCTTTTTTTTTAAATATAACAGAACACATAATGCATTTTTGCCAATTAAAGGAGAAGTGCAGCCAAAACTCATTTGTCTGTACTTCTCCTGTGGATTATAGGAATGCAGGATGAACAAAAGCCCGCTGTTGGTTGACATCACAGAGCCAGCCCAGGCTCTGAAGCATTGAGACCATATGGTCAGGATCCACCCACAAACCTAGACCGGCAGCTGGCTCAGCCTCTCAGGAAGCTGCTGAGAGCCTGAGCCAGCTGCTCCCACCCCCTTCAGAGCCCAGTGCTCCAGTGAGAAATAGGGAGGGGGGGATTAGAGCAGACAGCTGTGATTGACAGTCAGAATGGTGTGGAGAACTGAATTCTAGGTAACTATGTTTTTTTTTTAAAATCCATACTTCTCTTTTAGGAGCTAGTTCATACTATTGCCTTGCATTATTTCACATGTTAACATATGTTGCATTATGGCAGTTCTTCATTTGAATGAGCTTCCTAACTCCCCAAAAAATGTTTATGTACTATATTCTGTAATGCAGCATGCTTAAAAGTACCGTAGTGCATTGCCATGAGTTGGGGTGCACTGCAAAGCATATCCATTGGCAAGGTGCATTAGAGTACCTGTAACATGTCGCATATATTACAATATGTTACATTAACACACGTTTTACCAAAGTGTGATAGTGTGAATAGGGCCTAGAAGTACACTGTGATCAAAGTAAACTTTGAGTTGCACAGGGGGAGCACAGTCTGCTTACTCAGTACTTGAACATTTCCTGGAATTGCTATACTATATTGTTCTCTTCATATGTTTTATATTGCTCATGAAGGACCATTTTTGCATAATTTTCCCCGGCCACTATTATGGTTTGAATGATTTGTACACATAAGACTTCCTAAATTGTAATTTCCTACAACATTAACTATGAATGTTTTTCTTTGTATAGTTATAATGTTGTTATTGTGTAACGTGATGACTGCAAGGACCAAAGCAGTGACCTCAATCATGGATGAACATTCACAGGGAACATAAAACTCATTTAAAAAGTCAGGCATGTTGGTGGCAATGATTAATGCCTTATGTGCTTCTTTGAGTTTCTGTGATTCTGGCCTACGTACCAGTTTGCAAATGTAGATTTTTTTTCTTTCTGCATTTTCTACATAACTAACTAATTCAAAGCATCCTAATGAAAGTAGAGAAAAACAAAAGACCATTATCTAATTAATGTAATTTCCCTTAGCACAACATCACCAAAGTGGAGATATAAATAAAGGGCTCGGCTATTAGCAAAATCTTGCAGATGTATTTCTTTACGGTTTTGTACATCATTCTTCTTTAGAGGAGCATTATATAGTCTTTAAATTCTGGAAAACCTATTATGCAGCCATTTAATTTTATTTTGTGCTAATCATTTCAATCATGCAATAAATGTTATTCTACTATGATTCAGAAGTCATTTGAAAGCTTCAAGAGAGTGTTGGGAATGACTTTGTTGTAAACTTTTTGTAGTTTTTAACATTGTAGATGGTTAACTCTCCATATACAACTCATTAAAGGGGATCTTAGAGCAAATGGTGGACTCTGGTGGCTGTGCTACTTAGATGCTATGAGATATTCTTGTAATAGTTCCTTACTATCCTCATCCACATTTGCGTTTTGAGCCTCTAAAAACCATGCAACATTTCTGAGGGAAACATGGAGACTACTATTGCTGAATTACAATTGTGCAATTGCTAGAATTCTTATTAATACATTTTGCACTACTTCACATGAAGTCTGTCATGCTGACCTTTTCACTTTTATACTTTGAGTTGCTAACCTATAGATACTAGGCAGAACTTATGACTTCCCTCTGAACTTCCTGATCTGCATGCTTGCTCGGAGCCAACTATTGAAGCCAGAGCCATAACAGCCAAGCTCATAGGGTTATCAAAATTGCATGCAAGCAGGGGTCACGCTCTTGCTCCTTTAAAATAAATGCTTTTTTTAAAATCCAAGAAGCAGAGTGATTTCATTTCCTCCTGACAGGATCATATAAATACTTGGGGTACTGATTAGCTTGGGCACATAAGCTGGTTGATGAAAAATGCAGTGCCAGGCTGTAAAGCCACAACCTAGGTTAGAAAACCTCTATTCTTCACTACCCCAGTGATGGCTACCCCTACTATTGGGCACATAATGGTATACCACCATCTAAAACAGAACTATTAAAGGACTCATTGAGAAGATGTTATTTAATGGACTTAACCTATGAAGATAACTGTTTCAATATAATTAAATTTGGACTGCGCCTATGGCTGATTCATGTATCTGATCCTTAATATCCTTGCTGCTGTGAAGTGAGATAATACCCTGTTAAGCTACTAGATTGTACATCTCATGAGGTACCCACATGGAGAAATAGGATCCCGTTATAACCAATCACATGCTAACCTGGTCACGCTAGGAGATAATGGCAGGGGCCTATTCTGGAACCACGTACAAGTCATCAAGCCTAATGAAATGACCACGAGTATGGTGAGCACATCATGTTTGTGCAAGAGTGGAAGAGGAATAGAGTATTTGTGCAAGAGTGGAAGAGGAATAGGGTATTAGAAGGATGTGGATTGAGAATGGGGCCATTGCTAGGCCTGAGCCAGCCCTGACATAGTCGGTTCCTGGAGGACTACATGTGGGTGATTCAGTCACATTCTGGGAACCTGTCCATAACTAGGCCCCATATTTCCCTTAGTAAAGGCATTCAAGAGGTGCTGAGCCATTGATGTAAGTTCATACAAATTAGTGAAAGGACAAAAATATGTCGAATTTACTGACTCAGGTTAGACTGCACACAACAGACCAGGCTACCCTCCAGTGAGTACCCCAGTAGGTTACCAAGAAAAAAACATGCATTAATGAAAGGAGCACCAGAACACAGAATAAAATAGTCCAAAATAATTTGTTAGATTATACTAAAAAACTCCCCCCTTATCAGGGCTACACCAACAAACAATACAATGTTAATGTGACTGATATAATCATAAATCTAACAATCAATTATTCTAGTATTTTATATGATTGTTAGAATTGTGATTATATCAGTCACATTTATATTTTCTTTATATTGCATTATTATATTGTATTTTGTTTCATCCCTGATGAAAGGGAAGTTGTTTTCTGACCCCTGTAACATGTTGGTTGTTTTTTTAGTATAAATTAATAAATACATTTGGACTCTTACCCTTCAATTTGGTGCTTATTCCATTAGTGAATGTTTTTTATGCATTGTGTTAAAGCACATTTAGTTAAGTCAGCTTCTCCATCCTTTTTTTTTTATGTAGGGCACAAAACACACTGCACATGTGTTGCAGTGTGATGCGCTATAGATACATTGCCTGCTGCTGAAACATCGTTTTGGAATGGCAAGACATTACTGCAAAGAAAAGATGTGACTGAACATTTAAAATTGTCCAACATATTTGAAAAATCTGTGAAGTTGCTCAGCAATCATGCACCCATCAGCACAACATTTGTATGTAGCTCTAGACAGGAAATACAATTGTGATAAGTTGTGTTGCCAGATTTTTTTTAGTGAGGATGAACAGTTCTCTCAAAGACCTTTGTATATAATACACCACACATAAAGTTCCCTTTTTAAAAGTAGGAGATTTGATCCCCCAAAAAATGCCTGATCATTGGTCTGGCATAAAAACCAACAGAAACCAGTCACTGTTGATCTTTTATGGATTAGACTGATTAGTAAATTTAAATGTGATGTGTTGCTATGGGTCGCCAGTGCTTTTTTTGAAGCATAGGTACACTTTGGTGCACTTGCATTATTTTCTCCCCTTCTCTCCCTCAGCATGATATGCACAGATCATACTTACCTACAACCCAGCTCCTACTAATATATTCTTTTTAGAGCCAACCTGACAACACACACACTCTCCGCCTAATATCTCCTGAATTCCTCATACAGTACCTACACATGTGTCCCCGTCACCAGTATTGCCTGCAGGACCCTCCAGCTGCTTTTTCCGCATTACTATGCCTTGTTCTGAGTCATGTCTCTGTGTACAGGCATCCATCTTGGTAGATGAGTAGGACTTTGCTTCCTGGTTTAAGAGCTTCCACCTCACTGACTATTGGGGGAATAATCAAGAAGCAGCAGGGGAGGTATAGCACAGATCTACACAATGGCTGATGATGAGGCAGGGAGACGCATGCAGTGCAGGTTCCTCATTAGCAAAGAGCACAATAGTGACATCATCAAATCTAACTTCAAATCTAGTAAGACTAGTAGTCAGAGGCACAGTGCTTCTCACACAGTGGTTATGCAGTTAAAAGGTTGCAGGCAAAGAGAGTCTAATCCAGGGCTGTCCAACCTTTTGATTTTCCTGGGCCACATTAGAAGAAGAAAAATTGTCTTGGGCCACACAAAAAATTTACACTAACAATAAGGATAGCTGATGAGCATAAAAAGTCTGGGTGATCACAAGTTAACAATCACTGATATAGGTAATGTACCTATGTGAGTAATAAAACTTATTTTGTAATATTTTCTATTATAAAAGCAAAAGAGGGCAACATAAAACTAGTGCGATATTTGACACTGTTTTTAATAAACGAACACATCAGTATCTGGTTCGGTGGATGTAGTTGCAATTCTCAATTAATTCTTAAGGTGCTCATCAGATATTTGTGTTCTAATTTTCCTCCTCTTGTGCTTCATTCTTGCTCACAAATATAGGTGCTGCTGAAAACTGAAGACATGAATAAGCAGTGATTGTGAAGAGTGGGATATATTTCTTTGAGAAGATAAAACTTATAACATTCCAGTAAAGCGGCAATGTCAATTTTGTTTTCAGCCGCACGTGTTCGCTAAGTGTAAATGCATTTTTACGAAAAATTTCCCCTCAAAAATCAACATTTTTAACCACTTGCCGCCCTGCCACTGTAGAAATACGGCGGCAGGGCAGCACGGGCAGGCAAAACCACATTTTAAAACGTGTGTTTTGTAAACAGGTAGGGGGCGCACACGAGGCGCGCCGCCGCCCTACCTGTCCTGCCGATCACAGCCGCGGATGACAGTCGCCGGGTCACAGCCGGTCCTTACCGTCTATCTCCCGGCGATCGGCAGCAATCAGTGACAGAGAGCACACCTGCCGTAGCTGTGCTTTCTGTCATTTCCCTGACAGCTCGAGGACAAGCTGATCGGGACAGAAGAGTTTCACTCTCCTGATCAGCCATGTCCCCTGCAGTACACACCCCCGCCCCCTAGCAAAACACTCCCCCTCACACAGATAACCCTTCCCTGCAAAATAAACTTAACCCCTTCCTCCCCAGTGCCATTAGTACAGTGTCAGTGTTTTTTTTTTTTGCACTGATCACTGTATTGGTGTCACTGGGGATGTCAGTGACCCCAAGTCAATACCCCCCCAGTGTCAGAATGTCCGCCGCAGTCCCGCCATAAGTCGCTGATCGCCGCCATAAGTCCCTGATCGCCGCCATTATTAGTATAAAAAAAACCTAAAAATCCCAGTATCTTTCCCGCCATTTGTAAATGCTATAACTTTCACGTAAACCAATTCATTTACACGTATTGGGGTTTTTCTTTTAGCAAAGGCATGTCGCAGAATGCATTTTGGCAGAAATTTATGACTAAATTTGATTTTTACATTTTTTTTTTTACTGGACATGTTTTATAGCAAAAAGTCCAAAATATTGTTTTTTTTCCTCAAAATTGTCAGCCTTTTTTTTTATAGCGCAAAAAATAAAAACCGCACAGGCGATCAAATACCACCGAAAGAAAGCTCAATTTGTGGGAAAAAAGTATGTAAATTTCATTTATGTACCGTATTGCTTTACCGCGCAATTGTCCATTAAACTCGCGCAGCGCTGTATAGCAAAAAAATGGCGTAAATTGCAGTATCTATACCATAGTTTGTAGACGCTATAACTTTCACACAAAGCAATCAATATACACTTATTGGGATTTATTTTACCAAAAACATGTAGCAGAATACATTTTGGCCTAAATTTATAAACAACTTTGAATTTACTATATATTTTTTATAGCTGAAAGTAAAAAATATTGTTTTTCTTCAAAATTTTTGGCCTTTTTTTGTTTATAGCGTGAAAAATAAAAAGCGCACAGATGATCAAATACCACTGAAAGAAAGCTCTATTTGTGTGAAAAAAAGAACGTAAATTTCGTTTGGGTGCAGCATTGCATGACCATGCAATTATCAGTTGAATTAGTGCAGCGCCGAGTAGCAAAAAGAGGCCTGGTCATTAAGGGGGGTAAATCCTCTGGAGGTCAAGTGGTTAAGTAAGTTGATGATTTTGTGTTGGGCGGCATTCATAACAGTCTTGGGCCACAGGTTGGACACCCTTGGTCTAGACAGACACAACCACATATAAGGAAGTTATATTTTTCAGTAGGAATTCATGACAAGGTAGATTTTCAGGGTACTACTTAGGTATAGTTAACATCTCTAGATGTTACTTATAAAATCTTCTCCTTTTGATTTCAGGTCCATTTTAAAATGTCTATAGACATTCATTGTTGGCAGATGTAATATAATGCTTTTACTGCTGAAAGACGTATCCCCCCCCATCCCTGCATTATTTGGAGGAGAATGTGTTTACTATTTAAAAAATTTCAGGCAAATAAATTTTTCCTTCCTGCAAAAGTAATTTGTAGCAGTACGGTTATCTGTAGCACTATTAAGGGCCCGGTAGGTGTCAGGTGTAAACTAAGCCTTAAGGTATCAGTAAGTACACTGGCTGTACAGTGCATGGACTTTTTAACCTGAACTTTAACCCAATTCACACAAGGCATCAACTCGCACATGTTAAATCACTGTCCTAACTCCTAGGAGCTAGGACACTTTGTGGGCTGGCTGCCTGCAACCGATGTCATCACCGATGATCCTCTGGCCAGTTTATTGTTGACATATTTTTTATTTTAATTAATTTTTGACCCTGACACATTCACCCCTGACAAACCCAGCTGGCACCCCAGTTTAGGAAGGTAGATCTAACTTTTTTGTATGAATGCTAATTAATGGTAACTGTTAACACAAAAATCTGATATTCATGTTTGTGTGCATATATTTTTTTGTATCCAAGTTTAACAAACTTTATTTTTTTAAAATTACTCCCTTCCCATCATTTTTATAACACTGTACCAAATATCATTTTATTTTACTTACTCTATAAACTCACTGAGACTTGTTTATGAAGCAAGCAAAATGAAAAGGCAAAGCACATTTTTTTTATGTGCTAATGCATCCTCTTATCCAGCAGGCACAAACATACATCAGTGTACCTTTTAGAAAGCTTTTTATTTTCTTCTATACAAACACCAGAAGAAACACATTGTGCTTCCTTTTTATTTGTGGTATCACTGCCTTAAAGAGCACCTGTACTGTGGTATATGGTAGTAATAAGCATAAGGCCATGAAGGATGATGTAGCAGGCTTTGGCAGTGATGAAGGTATTGTGTATTTTAGAAATATCTTATACGCTGAGCATCCCCAGGCTACCTGCGTATTTCCAGCACAGTAACAAGCAGGTACCTGTAAGCTCCCAATGCATATTTGCGATTGAGAGCAATTCCGATTATGTGACTGCCAATCAAAACGTTCACATGATCGAAATCCTGCCTCCACCGCTTGGTATTTAGATCCTGTTAAAGGGCCAGGAGGCGACGGCAGCAGGAGATTAAAGCAAACCTAGGTTGTGCCAATGCAAACAGAAGATTTGCTTTAAAAGAGAAGTATGGCCAATGATTCTCTTGTGGGTCACAGGAGGGTACTTATTTTTGCTTTACTGCCTGCTGTCAGCTGATGTAGCAGAGCTGCTCCAAGATCTGGAAGGATCCTGACAACACTGTAGGGAACAGACAGATACCTGATTGACAGCTGGTTCTGCCTCTTAGCATACGGCTCTATTACCTGGCACTACAGTGAACTCTGGAGGAACAGAGCAGAGAGCAGTGGCTGACAGTCCTTGCTCTCCATTCTGATCACATCAAGAACTGAGTGATCAGCAGTCATGTGATCACTCAATTTTCAATCTTCAAGCCAACGTGGGAAATTTGCAGCATCACCTCAATGCTGCAGCATAGAACGTAGTATGAATGTGTATTTTTTTTTCTTTTGCGCAAACATCTCCTTTAATATTCCCCACTCTAGCAGTACATACTCACTTTTTTTGTTCTCCCTTCCCTCTGTTCACTTGCTGATTACAGTAAAAATACCACTGCCAGGTATGGAGGGACATATGACTCGCTACTCTTTGAGGGCCTTTGTAAGCTTTGGCTAGAGTGACTTACATAAATCGTCCTCACTCTAACTAGAACAGGGGTGTCCAACTTTCCTGGGCCACATTGGAATAATAGGAATTGTTTTGGACCACACATAAAATATACTAACAATAAGGATAGCTGATGAGCATAAAAAGTCTGGCAGATCCCAAGTTAACGATCATTGATATAGATAATGTACCTATCTGTGCAATAAAACTTCATTTTTCGGTAATATTTTGTATTATAAAAGTAAAAAATGGCAAAATAAAACTTGTGTGATATTTGACACAGTTTTTGATAAACGAACCCATCCATATCTGGTTTGATGGATGTAGTAGCAATGCTCAATGAATTCTCAATGTGCTCATTAAATATTTTGGTCTATTTTTGCCCTTAGTGTTCTTCATCCTTGAAAATAGTTACTCTCAAATATAGGTGCTGCCAAAAACTGATGACATGAAAAAGGCATGATTTTGAAGAGTGGAATATATTTCATTGGGAAGATAGAACTTGTCCAGTCCATTAAGTTCATTAAAGAGACACTGTCAAATCTTTCTTTGGCCTCACATGTTCGCTAAGTGTAAATACATTTTTATAAATAATTCCCCATCAAAAATCAACATTTTTAAGTAAGTTCATGGTTTTGTGTTGGGCTGTATTCATGGCCATCTCAGGCCACATGTGGCCTGTGGGCCACAGGTTAAACATCCCTGAATCAGACAAATGGAGCAACAAAGAAGTAAAGGAAAGTTGAGTATGTACTGATAGGGAGAGGCTATAATGTGAACCTGTTACTTTATCCTGCATAAGCAAAAAACAAATCTACTCCAAAGTATATTTATGAGCTACTCAAGACTTGTCTGCTTACTTGTCATTATGACTACATTAAAAGAATGGGCTATAAGAACATGCTTAATAGTTATCCAATATCATAGAGTCAGTGTCAAACCTAACCCTTTGAAGCAACTATGGACAAAAATGAGCAGAGACTAAAATAAACAAGTACAGAATACACACTATATCAACTAACAGTATTTCAGTAGCACCTTAATCGTACTAGTTATTTTTTGGTAATTTCACGCCAAGGAAACCATAGTTTTGTAGATGGAAGCTCGAAAGCCCTAGTTTTACAGCAATTTGTAGGTCAGATGCTCATCAGCTGAGTTTGTGCAGTGTTTCATGTTAGTGACAAGATTGCCAATGACAATCTCTCTGCATTCACGTCTATGATTTAGCTAAAAATCGCTAAAGGAGATCAGTTTATAGCAGTGAACACTAATGTAGTGATGTAGCACAAGTTTGACCTACAGTTAGTGATTACGTTGCTAACTACAAATCACAGTTAATCTTTGCAATTATCAATTTGCTGCAGTTATTAATCACTGCTACAAAATGACTGTTGTGACATGGCCCATTAGGTGCAAGAGTGTACCCTCATCTTTACTACAATAGTCTTCAAAGTGGGCTGGGATCCATGGAAAATCTTAAATACACATGTTAGGTGTAATTCCAGATTTATCATTTTTCCTTCTATGACGCTAATGTGTGAGTGTAACCCAATGCATCTAGTTTTCATGAAGAAATATGGTCAAGAGATTTTTTTGTCCTTCATGTCATCTCTTACTGATACTGTATATTGTGACATGTTGGCTTACAAAGATACCGAAAGTTCCACTTTAAAGGCTAAGTTCACCTTTTATTAAAAAAATAATAAATGCACATACTTTTGCTGGCAAAATATTTTAATTTATTATTCAGCTGCTGACCCACCACTGTACTGCGGTGGAGTAGCATGTGCAGGCCTGCTCAGGCTAAGGGGGTGCGCAGCATGCTTCCTGAGTGCTATGTCCACTGGACACAGCGGATAGTAGCTTGGGGATCAGTCATCGGGTGACCCCGCTCCTTTGTTTATTTACTGCCAGTGGGAACTGGAGCTCTCAGTTGCAGGGAGGCCACCTCTCTATTTTTTTTTTTCAGGTCGGCAGCCAGTGCTCATCATGACTGATGCTGTATTTACTTCAGAGGACATTTTTTTTTATAGGACATTTTTTTTATAAAGTAAGTGAAACAAAACACATTTTTTTTGTTCTGCACATCAGCTCATAAGCACCCTTGTAGTTCATTGAAAACTATAAGTGATGGTACTTGTTCATTCATTCCCAGAACTCTTTAAATGAATGATGTGTTAGCAGAGCTTTTTTTTCATTCTGACGGCGGTGCAGGAAGAGGGTCTCTTGTTCACTGTCACTGGCGGGTGGGGAGGGGGGTTTCAGGTGTAGAGGAGGCAGGCCCTAAATACGGGTGGAACATGTAACATGTTCCAAAAGTGAACTTATTCTTTAAATATATACAATATTTATACTCCAGATCTATTTAGGACATATAGCTTTATCTATGTCTTTATTCTTTTCATAATGTACGCACATTTTTTTGCTATTTCTTTTTTTTATTTGGATTTATTTGTCTTTTTTTCTATCTAAAACTAATATTTGTGTTTTTGGCAGATGCTGTTGGGTTGATGGTCCCAATAGCTTCTAATGCTCAGGATCTCTGAAAAGGTTATTTTGTTTTAGGAGTCTCAGACAAATAATATACACAAGTGGGTGATAAAGACCACCACACACAGGTGAACATCAGTTTTGATGGGCTGACATATAGCAAGTTGACAAGTATAGCAATAAAGCCAAGTTGGGGCTGCACTGTCCCATAAGCTTCACATACCTGAAATCACCAGAAGGATTATCTTACTATGAGAGTCTCAAAGAAATATTAACTGCTTCCCATCCACCCTATAGCAGAAATACTGCTACAGGGCAGCATGAGTGCACAAAATCATGTATATATGTGATTTTGCATTTTTGGGTATGGGGCGTACGTGAGCCACATGCGCACCCTACTCACACCACCAATCGTGGCTGTCAATCACCGGGTCCTGGCCTGTGATTACTCGCTGGTACATGGTGATTTCCGATGATCTCTGACAAGGAGGAGAACTGTTTTGTTTACTAACAGTTCTCCTCCCTGTCAGCTCGGGCACACTGACATGGCCCCCTATGTAAAACACTCCCAGCACACAGTTAACCCTTTGATCGCCTGTCATGTTAACCCCTTCCTGCCCAGTGTCATTAGTACAGTGTCAGTGCTTTTGTTTAGTACTGATCACTGTATTGGTGTTACTGGGGATGTCATTAACACCAAGTCAGTTCCCCCAGTGTCAGAATGTCTGCTGCAGTCCCGCAGTCCCGCTATAATTCACTGATTGCGCCATTAATAGTAAATATTTTTTAAAAATTCAAAAATTCCAGTATCTATACCTCCATTTGTAAACGCTATAATTTTCACGTAAACCATTTCATTTACATGTATTGGGAATTTTTTTAGCAAAGACATCTAGCAGAATACATTTTGGCCTAAATTTATGATGAAATTTGATTTTTTACATTTTTTACTGGATATGTTTAATAGCAAAAAGTCAAAAATGTTTTTCTCAAAATTAGCACAAAAAATAAAAAATGCACAGGCAATCAAATACCACCTAAATAAAGCTCAATTTGTGGAGAAAAAAAGGACGTAAATGTCATTTGGGCGCAGTGTTGCACGACCGCACAATTGCCAGTTGAAGAAACGCAGAGCCGTAACACAAAAAATGGTCTGGTCAGGAAGGGGGGTAAGTCCTCAGGAGGGCAAGTGGTTAAACAATAGTAAGAAATTAAGCCTAACCCACACATAAAAAAATGGCAGTTTTGGTGGCCTGACACATGGCAAGCCTTTCCAAGCTGGGTCTGCACTGCCATGGCTCCTCTGTCCGATTGGCTTTGACTGAGTATAAAGGCTACTGGTTAGGAATCAAACAATCCCAACTACTTCCTTCTGTACATTGTAGATTTATCCATTTGTCCCCATTTGACTCATGTGTTAAGCAGATGCAGGAACAACTCTGAATTCTCCAGAGTTTACAAAATGATTAGACAACCTTGAGGTTACATTGAACAAATGCTGCACTCACAATGAAAGGTTTTACTAGGGACATTGAGGACAAATGTGAAGAAAACACAGACAGTGATAAGAATGTAAGACTGAACATAAAATGGTGGAGCAGTACACATAATTTCCTCTGGCTTAATTCCGAATAAAATCAATACATATACTGTCACCCCCATTCTAATGCTATAATAACTGCTTGTACTCTTTTATATTCATAAACTTTTATTTTCTATGTTCTTTTTACATATAGTTATATTAAGATATGAGATTTGTAACAAGATGTTATTAGCACTGATATAATAAAAGTTACTTGTCTCCTTCAGCATGCTAACAAGTATTTCTCCTTAATAAAAGCTGCTTAGCTCACATTTATATTTGAAGGTTATAAATACTATACAAATCAATTGCAACATTGTTTTCCACCGAAAGGAATAAAATAAACAATTTGTTCAGAAAGGGCTAGGCAGATATACAGGCTCATTAGAGTGTTTCAGTGACCTTTCAGAACCCTTGCAAATTGGATTAATAGACAGCTATAACTTTTCATAATGCCACTATATTAACTAAATGTGGTAACGTTGTGTTTCCAACATGTTTACTGTATAACAGCCTAATGAAGACAACTTCAGATTTTCCAGGGCTACTGTGCTTCCTCTGCTTATTTGACTTTTGGCAATGCATGTTGAAAACATATAGAAGATAAAGATAGCTAATTAGAGGAGCGAAAATCAGGAAAAGTGTTGCACATCGTGTCATTAAAACTTTTTACAGCTACAGTATTATCACAGCTATCTCACATGCATACAAGTGTAGAAAAATGAAGGCAGATTCAAACAGGCATATAAACCTAAGCACAATCTGTCCAAACACCTAAATACCTATTTTGAGAAGTAGATAAAATTGCCCAGTGAGATTTTGAAGATCCTTTAAAGCTTTTATGTTTAGTAAAAAAAATGTACAAAAATCACCAGCAAAGTAACAGTAAAATAAAGAAAAGTGACTTTTGTTTCACGTTTACTACCTCTCTGATGTCTCCAACAGAATTTCTGCGATCCAATGCTTTTTTCTTCTGGGTTAAATGACCTTTATTGTCACCCAACCCACTTCTTGTTAGTTCCTATGAATACATGATAATGCCAGTTTGGGCTCCTGTATTATTACGTGAGCCATGTGCTGCATCATGTGATCGGCCTTAACAATGCAGAGTTAAAGCTGAACTCTGGGATAAGCAAATATTGTCTAAATAAAAGAGGAAACTGCATTTTTTCAAGAATCTTGATGTGCTTTGTGTATTTTTTCCTGATTGGTACAATTATCAAGTGTGAAACTTTACATTTGTGCAGGAGCTTCCTGCATTAACCACTTCCCGACCAGCCATTGTATATAAACAGTCGGACGGTGGCACTGCAGGGTCGGGTGGCCGTTTATAAACCCTGCTTGTGCGTGCTCCCCGGGAGCACGCAGCACCGCGATCCAGTGCCCGCTGTGTCCTCCGGACATTCACATCATTGGACGGGACCTCTGTACGAGGTCCCGATCATGTCCCGATCATGTGATCACTGATTTGCCAATCAGTGATCACATGCAAAGTAGTAAGCAAGATGTCACTTCTGACATCATTGCTTACTACGTGTAAAATCTGTGAATGATCATAGAGGTCACATGGCACAAGGCTATTCACAACAGCCATGTACCATGTGACAAGCTGTGACCAACCACAGCTCATTCAGTAGTTCTCAATGGCTGCAAGAATGCAGACAGAGAGAAAGAGAATGATTGCTTTTACATCCTATATGGGTGTAAAAGCAATCAGTGTAAAAAAAAAAAAATCTTCATCACTTCCCAAAAGTAGTAGTGTCACCATGGTGACACTGTATTGCTAGGGTGACAGTATGTATAAAAAAAAAAAATAATAATAAATAATAATATAAAAAAGAAAAAAAATGTTAAAAAAAATGTTTAAAAAGTATAATTTTAGGTTATAAACTAATTTGGCTTTTTTTTTTTTTTTTTACTAAAAAGATAACGGAATCAATTTTGGCCAAGATTTATGATGAAAGATTATTATTTGCAAAATTTTATAAGAAAAACACTTTTTTTCAAAATTTTTGGACATTTTCATTAAAAATCCCAGCGGTGAATAAATACCACCAAAATAAAGTTTTATCTGTCTCAAAAAAATGGTAAAAAATTCATATGGGTACAGTGTTGCATGACCACGCAATTGTCATTCAAAGTGTGATAGCGCTGAAAGCTGAAAATTGCCCTGGTCAGGAAGGGGGTAAAAGTGTCCGGACTGGAAGTGATTAAAAAGCTGTCACTGTTGCTCTCTCTCCTTGTGCAAAACAACTGGTCTTGTCTTTGCCCCCATTTTAGTTTTCTGCAGGCTACCCTTTAAAATTTTCATTAAATCCTGGCATCCCTTTAGATTTGCCTGTCCTCCCTGCTGGCACCTGGGTATTGCAGACATTAGCAGTGCAATCTGTTCCACAAGCAACAAAATGTAAACAAGTAACTGATCAGCTGATTGCATAGCTTAAAGTCTGCACACCCTGGAGCCAGAAGGGAGAAGTATGCACACCTAAATGGATAATGAGTATGTGTTCTTTATATAAACTGAACTTCATCACATGCTGAAACTAATCTTCATCCCACTGTCAGACAGTGGGGTGAGGAGATATATGGGCTACGTCACATGACCGCAAGAGGCAAAAGAAGGTATTTGAATTCAGTGAAATTAAGAGATTTGTTTGGTCAGTTATTATGATGTTATGTAATGCTAATGATAAGTAAATCAAATGGGTTTACATACACCATCTTTAAATACATTTGCAGATGCTCATTGACTACTGTATATTTGAATAGGTTCATATAAAAGTTCCTGTCTGTTGACAAAAGTAGTACTGAGATAAGATCCTAATAGTCATCAGAGATCACTTACTGCAAGGATGAAACAGCTATCTTATTTTTTCTCTGTCTATTGTGAATGTTTAGAATAGATACACTCACCTGAGTTGGATACTTTATGGCTGGTAGCCACTTGTTCCATTGTATCAAAAATACAGTAAGCAACTGTCTGCAGCTAAATTAAGATTGGGTAAGTATTTATTTATGGCTACTCTTAGAAAGGTATATATACACTATATACAGGTATACAGCTTCAAAAATAACTGGCCAGCATGATCATATTGTTATAATTTTGATTTTAACTTCATATAAAATTGTTTGCGTATGTTAATATAGTCCCTTCTCAAAAGTCATCCAGTTACACTAGGCACCCTGGATGGTACTCCACAAGTGTGTGGACCCACCATTTAATTTATACTGGGCAACTTCCACTTGATAACCAGATGGACATTTCAGCAAAAATGTACATCCTCAAAGTACCAGGAAGGTGTCAGTGGGCAGCTAGTGCTCCAAGAGTGGGAATTTTTCTGCTGGATTATGCTGACTTTTCCTATGGCAGAAACACAGAAAAAAACAATTATACCATGAAAGAAAACACTTGGTAAAGTTTCAGGGAATGTATATTTTAAGCTATCATTGCAGTGTGGACCTTGAAGTCATTTTTTATATGACTGCCTGAACTGCTTTGCTTCTCTACATTTTGTGATTTTATAACATAGAAGGAATTTTGGATTAGTTATTAGTGGGAGCTCTCAGTCTCCCAGAGAAATTTCTATCTCTTAGCAGCTGCTGACTAGTGATCAGCCGAACTGCCCTGGGGTTCACTTTGTGCAGGGTTTGGTGAACCTCAGAGAAACCAATGGGAACCGACTCAAATCACAAATACCCATTTTCTAGGCTAGTAGGCAACGGGGTGTCCAAAAAATAATATAGAGGGTGGGCATTGCTCCAGGGAACATACAAATGAAAAACAAAAATTCCATTCAACTAGGAGCAGTGATTTTTTTTTAATTCGTAAGGTGAAAAATTAAAAATGCAAATTACTTTAAAGTGGAAATTTAGTTGAAAAAATGCAAACAGGCAGAATTACTTATGCAGAAGCAAGTGCACCTCAAGCTGTAAGAATTTCAGCAATGCCAAAATGAGTGAACTCCTTCATAATGCGGTACGAAAAGGAAGGGGAAGGGGGGGGTCATAACTTGTGTGTGTGGGAGGGGGGGTGTTGTTACGCTATCCCTGATCCTTTGTTTGCAAGGCTGGAGTTTCCTAGCCATGTCATCGATTGGGGTCAGTGATGTCAATGGTTGTTACAACTGGGCAGTGCATGTCCTGTGGTAATAGTAGAAGTAATACTGGTATTTTACAAGATATTCAGCTGCAGCCAAATGGGCATTGGTCTGAACGCCAAAACAGCCAAAGTTTGGTCCGAACTTCAGCTCGAACCTTGAGATCATCCTTACTGCTGACCTAAGATACGTTAGCCATATTGCCTTGTTTTAACCGAGTTGGCTACTGTGTAGCAATGTAAAGCAGGAAGCAGAAATGGTATATGTAACCAACAAATATGACTGTTCTCATGTACAAATATAATTACTAAATATTACAAATGAATCACTAATACACGGCAACATGGTTTGTTAAACACATACAGTACTTATATAATTATTTATATCAAGCCAAGGTGCTTTACAGGTTTATCTGAAGAAAAAAAAATACTATACATTCATTTGAATACATAAACTCATGATCCCAATCTTAAAGACTAGAAAAACATACTTTTTCCAAAAACAGCTGAAAAAAAATCTGATTAAAATTAGAAAAGCATTAAAGACCAAACTCGAAAACCTTGAATATTGTTCAAAGTGAACAACTAGAAAATTGTTCAAAGTGAAATAATAATATGTGAGCATAATAATATATAAGCAATCCTAGAATGGTTTTCACCAAATATCTGCTTCTCAACAGTTGAGACAATCTGCAAATGTATTTTAGCACAAGTCACCGCTATAAAAATACAGACATAGTTGTCAGAATTCTAAACCAAGAATAATGTGGAAAAACAAAATAGATTGGATGAAAAGAAAAGCAAGTGGAATTACAGTTGTGGCCAAAATTATTCAACCCCCAATGCTGTAAAGGGGTTTAGGGACTATAGTGTACATTTGGAATTGTATTCAGAATCAAATCCTACAAGGACGTTGTAACTACCCAAATGCAACTAAAATGACATCAATTGTTTATGTAATACAGTAGTAAATGGTTCTTATGTGGTTTCTTCATTGCCACAATTATTCAACCCCTTAAAGACTACCACTCTGAAGAACAGAGGTTCATACAGGTGCTTTCCATCAGGTATTGAAAACACCTGTGGATGTCACCGAGCAGCAATCAAGCATAATAAGCACCAATTAGGCAGCTTTAAAATGACTGTGATACTCAGCTCCTTCTAGACATTTACTGGTGTGGTTACAAACATGGTGAAGGCAAGAGAATGGTCCAGGAAGACAAGAGAAGAGGTGATTTCTCTTCACAGGAAGGGCAATGGCTATAAGAAGATTGCAAAGATGTTAAACATACCAAGAGACACCTTAGGAAGCATCATTCGCAAATTCAAGGCAAAGGGCACTGTTGAAACGCTACCTGGTCGTGGCAGAAAGAAGATGCTGACTTCGACTGCTGTGCGCTACCTGAAGCGTAGAGTGGAGAGAAGTCCCCGTGTGACTGCTGAGGAACTGAGAAAAGATTTGTCAGATGTGGGTACAGAAGTTTCAGCCCAGACAATAAGACGCACACTGCGTAATGAAGGCCTCCGTGCCAGAACTCCCAGGCGTACCCCCTTGCTGTCTCCAAAGAATAAGAAGAGTCGACTGCAGTATGCCAAAAGCCATGTGGACAAACCACAAAAGTTGTGGGATAGTGTTCTGTGGACTGATGAAACAAAATTAGAACTGTTTGGGCCCATGGATCAACGCTATGTTTGGAGGAGGAAGAACAAGGCCTATGATGAAAAGAACACCTTGCCTACTGTGAAGCATGGTGGAGGGTCAATCATGCTTTGGGGCTGTTTTGCTTCTGCAGGTACAGGGAAGCTTCAGCGTGTGCAAGGTACCATGAATTCTCTTCAGTACCAGGAGATATTGGATGGAAACGTGATGCAGTCCGTCACACACCTGAGGCTTGGGAGACGTTGGACCTTTCAACAGGACAATGATCCCAAGCATACCTCCAAGTCCACTAGAGCATGGTTGCAGAGGAAAGGCTGGAACATTTTGGAGTGGCCATCGCAGTCACCAGACTTAAATCCGATTGAGAACCTCTGGTGGGACTTAAAGAAAGCAGTTGCAGTGCGCAAGCCTAAGAATGTGACTGAACTGGAGGCCTTTGCCCATGAAGAATGGGCGAAGATACCCGTAGATCGCTGCAAGACACTTGTGTCAAGCTATGCTTCACGTTTAAAAGCTGTTATAACTGTAAAAGGATGCTGTACTAAGTACTAAGATTGAATGTCACTTGGGGGTTGAATAAAACTGATAATGCTGTGAGCACAGAAAAGACATTTGTGGTTATTTCATTATAACTGTTATGTTATATTTGTCTGACCTACAAGTGCCTCTTTAATGTAAATGTAAGCAAGATGACTGAATGATCAAAAGCAATGTCAAACTGGCCAAAACACTCAATTTCAGTGGGGGTTGAATAATTTTGGCCACAACTGTACTTTTGTGATCTGTACTTGTTTTCATTTGCAGCTGAAGATATTTTTAGAAATGAACAATCTGGGATCTTATTTGTGAAAGAAAAACTCTATAAAGCAGGGTATGTCATTAGCAAATATTCAGCACCAAATAAAAAAATACAAAAGGCAATACGATTGTATTATTTAAACTTTAATAAATGTATGAGGTTATGTGATTTGCTCTTTCTTGGCTGGATTCATATACTACTGTATTTTCCAGTTCACCACTGTGAACTACAAAACACCCCCTCATGTTATGAAGATGGGGAGAGGGGAGCATGTCTGCATTCCTAAATGCCCTGCTGTAACAACATTGTTCCTCTATAGACACAGTACAGTAGGTTACCATTGTTGCCCTAGGACCCTAGCACCCTAGGAAATATGTTGCTGGCTAGATCACCAAGTGAAATAAAGAAAGAGGTGAGTGGATCATCCTGGATTTAGGGCTGTTACGTCCCTATATTATACCCAAACAAAAGATTGGCTCCCGTGGAACGTTAATTCAGCCATGACACCATAAATACATAAAATATATGTTTTTTTGTATACAAAATTGCTTATAAAAAACAAAAAAACCAATTGATGTATCTTTGGCATAAATATTTACAGCCTGTACCTTTAGGCAATATTAAATAACAGATAACAGATGGGCCACAAGGCCCTATTCTACAATAAATTATTGTGATTATTTTATCCCCAAAAGTGAAATAAAGGGAATAAGAAGCCTGAAAAAGAAAACTAATGCAACCACCACATCTAAGGACTGGTAAGTGTCAATATATTATATTTGTTTGTTTTTTGGTTTAGAAATGGTTTGAACACAGACTTTGAGCATTCCATTTTAATGATGTCTATGAATTTATCCCTCAGGGTTATGAATACCTTGGTTTGGTTTAAGGCACGTTGGGAGAACGTTATTGAAATTTGCATGTCGCATGTGAATCCCATGTTCAAACGGCAGCCGTATGTTATAAAGCAGCAATTGTCATTTTCTAGGCCAATAGGCAAGGGTTTGTCAAATAAAAGACATGGGGGAGCTGGGCACTGCCCAGGGGTACATATATAAAAGCAAACATTTAAAAAAATGTCTGGAGGGGGCAGAGAAGTGGTGCATCTGTATGGTTTATACAACTTACAGCAGCAAAATTGACATTTGCAAAGACAATGTTGGCCACTTTGTTCTGTTTGTAAACAAAGGGGCTGGGGATTCCATTCATTTATACCAGACCCTTATCCTAGATGGGGGTCTGATAAAGATGTGAATGGGTGACTCAAAAAAAAATATTATTGGGTTCCCCCTAAAATACACACCAGATCCCTATCCTTGATGAAGGTATAGTATGGATGTCAAGAGGTCCCCTAAGAAAAAGATAACAAAAATACATAAATAAGTAATATGGGAAAAAACAGACCCTTTGGGGTTGATTTATTAAAACTGTAGAGTTCAAAATATTTGTGCAATTGTGTATGGTAGCCAATCAACCTCTAACTTCAGCTTGTTCAATTAAGCTTTGACAAAAAAAACAAACTGAAAACTAATTGGTTTCTATGCATCTGCCTGTCCATAGGGTTGCATGAAGCTTCCGATCAGGTCTCCCTAAAACACTAATAGGCGGACCTGATTGGAATGCACATGGCAAAGGGCCCTAAGTGTGATTTCAGGCAGCAGATTGTAGGCATGAGGTAGGGAGTGTTCCTTTATGAGTTATAGAATATGTTTTCCATGGGAAAGTGAAAAGTGTGTGCTATTGGGATGTAACATGCATGATGTCCAAACACAGTACATTTATAAGATATATATCTTTGAAATTAGTATAAGAAATCATGTACAGTTTAATATACAGGAGAAAACTACATTAACCTCCTCGGCGGTATGATTCTTTCCGATTTTTTGTGCTGAAAGCGGTACCATTTTTTTGCATGGAAATATGTAGATTTTATTGTAGGCTGTAATTTTTAGGAATAACTCACTGAAATCTGTACTAACAAGAGTCTAGTAAACATTCCGGATATGATAAAACTTGAAACACGAAATCATAAATTATAATTTAATAAATAATCATAAAAAATAATAATATAATAATAATAAATTTAATTAAATAATATAATCAAACCAAAAACACTGAAATTTGAAATACAGAGGCAAATTCGCACATCGCTGAGCAAAGTCGCAAAATCGTTTTCAGTGTCTAATGACGAATTTCCCCACGAATCATTATCACTAAATTCTGCAAGTGGTTCTGATTTACTATCGCTGTTCTCTAGCTGGTCTAAAACCGCTTTTGACGTAAAGGGACGCTTTTTGGAAGCCATGGACTTTTTTTTCCAGGCAGAAAGAACAGACAAAATGCAGGCAGGGCACAGGACAAAGCAGTAGGGACAAAATATATGTGAAATGCATTGAAACAGCAATGACAGCAAAAATGACATTTTTAAAAAATTTCAAATTTCCCACCGGTTCCGGCGCCCGTACGTCCCGACGTCACAGGGACCAGAACACGAAAGCCGGATGCTGGCATCGGCCGGAGGAGATGGCTGGGGACGCTGCAGGGGACACATCGCGGGAGCGAAGGACAAGGTAAGCGCTGCAGGGACCCCCTGAGCAACGCCACATGGTAAGCCCGAGTGTAGCTCGGGGTTACTGCTCTTGGTACTCAAATTTTACTCGGGAAAACCGCTAAGGAGGTTAAAGTGGTTCTAAAGATGAACAATTTTTTTTAACAATGCCTTTTCTGCATTATAGCAGAACTTTTTTTTTCATTTTGAATTGAGTAAAGGAGGGTTATAACCCCATGTAAGGTTTATTTTTGCCCTGTTTGTCCCATTGAAGAGACTTCACTTCCTGTCCCATATCCACAACAGGAATTGAGAGGGAATCCCTGCAGATTAAGGTAAACTCTTGGGAACCCCCAGGTCACCAGAGCTAGCTGTCCCCATTGGAAGATTTACCGTCTATTACTTTTCAGGGCACAACACAAAATGTGATATTTTCTTTCACTTTCAATGATAATGGTAAACAGGACAAATAAGGAGGGTGAATCTCCCTAATGGGGGCACAGACAGTAATAAAAACCTACAGTACAGGTGTTCTAATCCCTCTCCACTCCATCCAACATCCAACATCAAAAATTTTCTACCACCTTCTGTATACCCACCCTGCCCCAAGTACTTACCTGAGTTCTGTTTCGATCCAGCGCTGTGCCGAGCTGCATCTGTACTCTCCCTTCTCCCAGCTCTTACAAGCTTGGTTGAAAGCAGCTGGAGCTATCAGCTCCTGCTGCTGTAAGTCTATTCCTGAGAGGAGAGAGTGGAGCTAACACACACAGTGTGTATCCTAAGACGTACACAGCCCGGCTGGGGAGTGGGCCGAGACATGCACCACCATGGGAAGCAGCTTCCTATGGTGGTGCACTGATAAGAGGATGAGCCTAGACTGCCAACAGGGAGCCCCAGAAGAGGAGCCTCAAGACCCCTCTCTGCAATACCATTGCACACAGCAGGTACAGAGGTTAGATTACAAAAAATGGAAACGCTACATGATACAGGTGTGAAAGTGACAGCATGTTTTGTGTTGAAAGCGGAAGTGATGTAAGCGGCCACCAACAATGTTCCCTCTTTGAAGTTCAGTAAGTTCAGTAAGCTCTGACATGACTTCATATTACTAGAAGCTTATGCAGTGAATGACAAAAGTGAGGCTTCCAACCTGTTAGCTAGGTGTCTCATCACACAGCAAAGCAAAAGAGTGTTACATTACTTTTGCTTTCAACATGAAACATGTTGTCACTTTCACACCTGCAAATCATGTAGTGCTTCCATTGTTTTTCTCTATCCCCTGCAAGTATATCATGTTTGTTATTTAAAAAAAAAAAAAGTTTTACAACCCCTATAAAGAGGAAAACTGGCTTTTACAAGGGTTTATAATCATGTCCTGGGAGGAAGCATGCTGTGTTTATTTTATCCATCAACTACACATTAGATATGAATGAATTGTTAGCAATAAATATAAAAACTATACTTTTTTGGCCTCAGAGACTCCGCTCTCTCCTGGCTCTCTTCCTATCTATCACAACGCTCCTTCAGCGTCACCTATAATGCCGCCACTTCCCCCTCACTCCCCCTCTCTGTTGGGGTCCCCCAAGGTTCTGTCCTCGAGCCCCTTCTTTTCTCCATCTACACCTCCTCCCTTGGCCAACTCATACACTCTCACGGCTTCAACTACCACCTCTATGCCGATGACACTCAAATCTATCTCTCTACCCCTCACCTCACCCCTTCAGTCTCCGCCCGAATCACTAGCCTTCTGAACGACATATCAGACTGGATGTCACTCCACTTCCTCAAACTAAACCTTGCTAAAACTAAGCTCCTAGTCTTCCCCCCAGCCCGTGCCCCCCCCCTGACCTCTCCATCATGACCAACAATGCCACCATCTGCCCCACCCCGCAAGCCAAAGTACTAGGTGTCATTCTAGACTCCAATCTGTCATTCCGGCCCCAGATCCAATCGTTGACAAATTCATGCAGACTCCACCTCTGCAACATCTCCAAAATACGCACGTTCCTAACTCCTGAAACCACAAAGCAACTCATTAACTACCTTATCATATCACGACATGACTACTGCAACTCCCTCCTCGCCGGCCTACCCCAACACAGGCTATCCTCGCTTCAGTCTATCCTGAATTCTGCAGCCAGACTCATCCACCTCACCAACCGCTCCGTATCTGCCTCCCCCCTCTGCCAATCCCTCCACTGGTTTCCGATTGCCCAACGCATAAAATTCTAAATATTAACATTGACGTACAAAGCTATCCATAACACTGCCCCAAACTACATCACCGACTTGATATCCATCTACCACCCAAAACGCACTCTCTGCTCCCCACAAGACCTCCTGCTCTCCAGTTCCCTGATCTCCCCCTCCCATGCACGTCTCCAGGACTTCTCCAGGGCTTCCCCCATCCTCTGGAACTCACTACACCAATCCGTCAGACTGTCACCTTCCCTCCTCACCTTTAGGCGCACCCTGAAAACCCATCTCTTCAGAGAAGCCTACCCAGCCCTCACCTAATTGCTGATCTCCTCCGCTCTTCCCACCACTCCATCCCTCACAGCTATTTCCTCCTCTACCACTCTCTCCTCCCTCCTAGATTGTAAGCTCCAAGGAGCAGGGCCCTCGAACCCCTCGTGTATCGCATTGTATTGTTACTGTACTGTCTCGTGTACTGTCTCCCGTTATAATGTACAGCGCTGAGCAAACGTTTGGTGTTATATAAATACTGTATAATAATAATAATAAATATATATTTTGTAAATAATTTCTTTGCTGCAAAACCTATCTTGGTAACGAGCAATGAAAATATTCCATTTGGCTGTATCTGTATTGGGCCTGGAGATATGAAACCACTGGAATCACTGTTAACCATACTTAAATCATCTAAAGAGTTAAACTTTCTGTGTAGATTGTAAGTATACATAGCTTCTCTGGAGAGGAGTGGTAGACATACTGAACGAGTTTGTTTGGACAGGTTGTTATAGGTAAATTAGACATCCTCCCACCAGGAAGGGCTAATTACGGTTGTGGCTCATTTATCTGGTACACTTGTTATATCAGAGATATGTTAATAAACAAGAGACAGCCCTGCAATGAACAGCAAAGTGTAGTCATGAGTATTCAGATCAGCGATAAGGGTATTCTCCATAGTAAAGCAGAGATACTGGACCTTCAACTAACCAAATGAATTTGTAACGAATAAAAAATAAACAACGTCAATTCAACAGAGTCAACATTGTGTTAGTTCTTGAGCTGTAGAAACTCACCTAAATTTCTTAGGGGTCACCTGATCCCCCATTCCCTTACTATCCTGGCAGCATACAGCAATTTTAAATTGCCCCTAAACTGTGATTTAAAAAAAATTAAATCTATTCAAGTATGCATTCTTAACCCCAAAAAGTACCTTATATTACTCTCCTTTATACCTCTTTCAAATCTCCAAATTCCTTTTTTTTTGCTGCAGTTATCCGACTTTCTGTTAGAGGATGGTTAAATTTCTTCTCCATGGTTCCACTGTATGTAGGAATGTAGCCACCCTCTGTTGCTCGCTCCTAAAACAGATTAAGGACTATGTATAGGGACACAAGACTGCAACTAACATGCACAGCTCATTCCAAACAAATGGAAGTGAGGAAAAAAGAGAGGTACAGAAATCCGTTGCATGGCCATTAAGTGGTGGCTGTAAATGTATTATTTTTGGAGAATAAGGATATTGTTTAGTGTCTCTTTAATAACTTGCCATGCACTTGGCCTATGTGTGGTGTGCCACTGACCCATTCTCAACCTGGGTGTTTTCTAATGGTTGAGACACATAGCTGCTGTCAGAACCAGAAGCATTGCATAATATTTTCAGATTGGTTTATATCAGGTCATTTCCTTACCTTCCAGGTCCCACTAGCTACATTTACCATGCTAGCATAGAATATGTATGAGTATGTGTTTTCCATGTTGGTTTCCGCTATGAACATTTGTTATTAAGTTTGATATTTCTGATTGGGGTATTATAACATTATAGGCAACTTCAAATAATGATGGGAATCCACTTGTGGGACTTTGCTATTATATGCACTATGTGCATTTCCATTGTTTGCAGTCATTGTTATTATGTCTTATATTCATGATTGACAGCTATGTATGTGGATGAAATTAAACAGTACTACATACCTTGGTGTCCTGACCTGGTGAATCCCCTGTGCTCTGACCTGATGACCCCCCTGTGCCCTGATTGGGCGACTCTCTTGTATCCTAACCTGGTGACCCCCTTGTGCTGCGCCCTGCTGACCCACTGTGCTCTGACCCCCTAACTCCCCTATGCTCTGCCCTGGTGACCCCTTGTGCCTTAAAATGGTTACTCCCCTGTGCCCTTACTTGGTGACCCACCTGTACCCTGACCTGGTAATTCCCCTGTACTCTGACCTGGCGATTCCCCTGTGCCCTGACCTGGTGATACTCCTGTGCTGTAACCTGGTGATTCCCACTGTGCTCTGCCCTGGTGAATCCACTATGCTCTGCTCTGGTAACCACTTGTGCCCTGATCTGGAGAATCCTGTGCTCTGCCCTGGTGACAACCCTGTACTCTGACCTGGTGACCCCCTGTTTAATTTCAGTTGAAGATAAAATTTGTGTGTCCATAACCCAAGTTTGACCCAGAATTGAGCATCTGTGTAGAACAAAGCCAGCCCAAGTTTTACATTGAGGAAGTAAGTTTTAATATTTATTCTTTTTTTAATTGCTATTTCAAAAAATTATTATTGCTATATCAACAGCTCGCCGATCACACTGACATTTTGTGAGCTGTAAATCTGAAAATTATTTTATGGGTTCCTCAGAGATCTCAGAGTTTTTGTCAAGGGTTCCTTGAAGGCAGCAGGTTGAGAAACACTGTGTTAGGGCAGCTAGATTTTTTCATTAGTTATTTGATTGGTTCTTAATACTTGGATCATAATATATGTATACACTATATTGCCATAAGTATTGGGACAACCCTCAAAATCATTGGATTCAGGTGTTCCAATCACCTCCATGGCCACAGGTGTAGAAAATCAAGCACCTAGGCATGCAGACTGCTTCTATAAACATTTGTGAAAGAATGGGTCACTCTCAGGAGCTCAGTGAATTCAAGCATGGTTGCCCCTTGTGCAATAAGTCCATATGTGGAATTTCCTTGCTATTAAATATTCCACGGTCAACTGTTAGTGGCATTATAATATAACCCATTGAAATGTGATTACATGCAATACATTAAGATGGACATTAGATGGCGGTGGCCTGCCATTCCGGGTCACTCACATGGCCAGAACAGCCCTCTGGAACTTGTATGCTGAACAGAAGGACTCAGCTTGTGAGCAGGGCAGTCAGGGATTTATATTTATTGTCATTTACACTTGTGACATATTCATTGTATTTGTTTTATGCGCTGCACTTTTTGTATATATTAGAAAAAAACCTGTTAGAGTCTGCAAAAGACTTGAGAGTGGGGTGGAGGTTCACCTTCCAGAAGGACAACGACCCTAAACATACAGCCAGAGCTACAATGGAATGGTTTAGATCAAAGCATATTCATGTGTTAGAATGGCCCAGTCAAGGTCCGGACCTAAATTCAATTGAGAATCTGTAGCAAAACTTGAAAATCGCTGTTTACACATGCTCTCTATTCAATCTGACAGAGTTTGAGCTATTCTGCAAAGAAGAATGGACAAAAATGTCCCTCTCTAGATGTGCAAACTAGTAGAGACATCCCCAAAAAGACTTGCAGCTGTAATTGCAGCGGAAGGTGGTTCTACAAAGTATTGACTCAGGGGGGCTGAATACTCTGGTCACAAGAGCACGGTGGTGTCAGCAGAGGTTGGGCTTTCAACAAGAGGTTCAAATTGACAGGAAACCCAAAAATTACTAAGCAACCCTTAAGGGAGTAGTGCTACAATAGCAAAGTGGAAGCAACTGGGAACAACAGCAACTAAGCCACGAAGTGGTAGGCCATGTAAAATGACAGAACGGGTCAGTGCATGCTGAAGCGCATACTGCATAGAAGTCGCCAATTGTATGCAGAGTCAATAGTTAAAGACCTCCAACTTCTTGTGGCCATCAAATTAGCAAAACAGTGCATAGAGAGGAATGGGTTCATGGAATGGGTTTCCATGGCCAAGCAGCTGCATCCAAGCCTTACATCACCAAGTGCAATGCAAAGCGTTGGATGCAGTGGTGTAAAGCACACCACCACTGGACTCTAGGACAGTGCAGATGTGTTCTCTGGAGTGACTAATCACACTTCTCTCTTTGACAATCCGATGGACATATTTGGGTTTGGCGGTTGCCAGGAGAATGATACTTGTGCCAAGTGTAAAGTTTGTGCCAAGTGTAAAGTTTGGTGGAGGGGGGATTATAGGGTTGGAGGAACTTGACTGGCCTGCACAGAGTCCTGACCTCAACCCAACAGAACACCGTTGGGATGATATAGAGTGGAGACTGTGAGCTAGGCCTTCTTGCCTAACATCAGTGCTTGACCTCACAATTGCGCTTCTGGAAGAATGGTCAAACATTTCCATAGACACACTCCTAAACCTTGTGAACAGCCTTCCAAGAAGAGTTGAAGCTGTCATAGCTGCAAAGAATGGGCCAACTCAATATCGAACCGTACAGACTAAGAGTGGAATGCTTATAAAGTTCATGTGCGTGTAAAGGCAGGCGTCCCAAAACGTTTGGCAATATAGTGTATATACAGTGTGTGTACATAGATACTTTACTTTCTATCATAATCTTTTATATTATGCACCATTTCAGACTCAGATATAGAGCTATTGACCAGAAATTCCAGACAATGAGGAAAACCAGTGAGGTAGTAATGTTATCTAGTCAACACTGCAACTGTGTTAACATTCAATATAGCTTAATAAGAGTAGTCTGCATTTTACTGCAGCTTGATTTATTAGAGTCACTGGTGTTGTACTTCTCTTTGTAACTTCTCTCTCTTTGTTCCTTTCCTGACCAGTGTATGTATAATGTATATACACTGCTCCAAAAAAATTAAAGGAACACTTAGAAAACACATCAGATCTCATTGGGGAAAAATATCATGCTGGATATCTATACTGATATGGACTGGGTAATGTGTTAGGAATGTAAGGATGCCCCATTGTTTGATGGAAATGAAAATTATCAACCTACAGAGGACTGAATTCAAAGACACCGTGAAAATCAAAGTTAAAAAAATTATGCAGCAGGCTACTCAAAATGGTACTCAGTAGTTTATATGGTCCCCACGTGCTTGTATGTATGCCTGACAACGTCAGGGCATGCTCCTAATGAGATGCAGGATGTGGTCCTGCGGTATTTCCTCTCAGATATAGACCAGGACATTACTGAGCTCCTGGACAGTCTGAGGTGCAACCTGGCATTGTCGGATGGACAATTAGATTTAGGTCAGGCAAGCATGGGGGCTGTTCTGTGGTATCAATTCCTTCATCCTCCAGGAACTGCCTTCATACTCTCGCCACATGAGGCTGGGCATTGTCGTGCACCAGAAGGAACCCAGGACCCATTACACCAGCGTAGGGTCTAACAGTGGGTCCAATAATTTTATCCCGAAACCTAATAGCAGTCAGGGTATCTAGCCTGTAGAGGTCTATGCATCCCTCCATGGATATTTCTCCCCAAACCATCACTGACCCACCACCAAAATGGTCATATTGAACAATGTTACAGGCAGCATAACATACTCCACAGCTTCTGCAGACCCTTTCACGTCTGTCACGTGCTCAGGGTGAACCTGCTCTCATCTGTGAAAAGCACAGGGTCCCAGTGGTGGACCTGCCAATTCTAGTGTTCAATGGCAAATGCCAATCGAGCTCTATGGTGCTGGGCAGTGAGCACAGGGCCCACTAGAGGACCTCAGGTCCTCAGGCCACCCTCATGAAGTCTGCTTCTGATTGTTTGGTCAGAGACATTTACACCAGTGGCCTGCTGGAGGTCATTTTGTAGGGCTCTGGCAGTGCTCATCCTGTTCCTCCTTGCACAAAGGAGCAGATACCAGTCCTGCTGATGGGTTAAGGACCTTCTACGGCCCTGTCCAGCTCTCCTAGAGTAACTGCCTGTCTCCTGGAATCTCCTCAATGCTCTTGAGACTGTGCTGGGAGACACAGCAAATCTGGCAATGGCATGTATTGATGTGACATCCTGGAGGAGTTGGACTGAATGTGAAACCTCTGTAGGGTCCAGGTGTCGCCTTATGCTATCATTAGTGACACTGACCCTAGTCAAATGCAAAACTAGTGAAAAACAGAAAAGATGAGTAGGGAAAAAAATGTCAGTGGCCTCCACCTGTAAAACCATTCCTGTTTTGGTGGTTGGCTCATTGTTGCTCATCTAGTGCACGTGTTGTGCATTTCATTAATACCAAAGCAGCTGAAACTGATTAACACTCTGCTACTTAAGTGGCCAGATCAATATCCCAGGAGTTTAACTGACTTCATGCTATACTCTGATTAAAAAGTGTTCCTTTAATTTTTGAGCAGTGTACATCCTTGTAGGAAAGTGGTTATACTAAGACCATGGCGGCAGCTGTAGCCATGATCCTGGTGTAATATTTTTTAAGTGCCGGCAATGCTCTTTTATGTAAAAGTGATCTGTGCAACTATATAATCACTTTTACAGAGATTGGAATGGCCCCCACCACCACCTGCTACCTTTCCTGGGCTCTCCAGTTCCACCCATCGCATCAGAAGGACGATGAACATTGTGAAGAACTTTCTTCAGGGATGTAAGAAACCAGAAGTGATGAGGATTTTATCACCTCCAGCTTCAGTTTTTTTTACTGGCTATTACCAGCTAGTGAAAAGACCAATCATGCTGATCTCGGTTTGTTTGGTTGTTTTGGCAGGCAGAGGAGGGATTAGGGTCTAATAGGCCCCAGATCTTTCAACAAAGTGGATCCGCCACTGTCCAGCTATGTTATAGCAATAATACACCATAGTTTTCACCATTCCATGGGCATGCGCAATTTTAAAGCATGTCATGTTTGGTATCTATTTATTCTGCGTAACATCATCTTTTGTACTTTACCAAAGTTTGAGTATTAATTTGTGTTTATGTGCACTAAAAGTCATTAAAGTGTATTTTTTCCTGAAGATGTACACTTGCTTTCAGATAACATATAATGTTTGAGGGCTCTAAGTCATTTTCTAGTAAAAAAGTGCTGATTTTCAATTGTATGAGAAATGTCAGAATTGGCTGACTGGGCAAATGGTTAATAATATTTAAATTTGAACTCCAGCCAAAAATAATTTTTGGAAACTGTAAAAATAAATTACCACCAATGAAGTGTGGTACATGTGGCTGCTGCTGTGTTAGGGAAAACTTTTATTTTCAATGAGCCCGTACAGTACAGTAAACCTCGAACTTCCAACACTGAAATTTACAGATCTCTCTGTAGTGCACAGATCATAGTGGGTCATTCACTAGTCACCTGTTCCATTCAGAAAAACTCCTGCACTTTTATCACAGAATACAAGGCATTCTGTGAATGGATGAGGTGTGGACCTTATCTTATTGCTTATCCTAAAGTCCCACATTGGTCCTTCTAAGCCTGCTGCCCATAGTTTAAAGGCCTTGCAGTGCAATTATGTCTAAAAAACTTTTCTCAGCTGATTCTTCACAAGAAATCACCAGGACCACAAATCCCAACCTGGAGAATTCACATTGAATCCATGGCATAAGTGAATCCAAACCTCATACCTCATATTTAATCTATGCACAAAAAAAAAAGACTGCTAATATATTCATATTTCGCTATGCTAATAATTACACAGCCTCTCCAATGGCAAAATGCCAGATTTGCTTTTTAATAAGGAATCTGCAATGAGCTAATTAGTGATGCTCTGCATGGATCTCACTATAAAACAAATTCACATATTGGGATGCACTGCAGTCAAAGCTTGCCAGTGGGTGTTACTTTCTTAAATTGGAAAATGTTGTCATGAGTATTTATGTAAGAGGGGCCTGTATGGCAATGAGACAGAATCATAGCATCCCGGCCTATCTGGCAGCAGTGAACATGTGAATCCATTTTATATGATACATTAATGAGACCCACACATCACATTTCAAGACTTACAGCTGTCATTAAAATATGTTACAGTCTTTATATGGCCCTGGTGTCATTTGTGGAGTAACCCTTTACAGCTAAAGAACAATAAAGGCCTCCTGTCCACATTCAGTAATTGTATTTTTATCAAATAAATATATGTAAACTACATTTCCATGCAATAAAATAACAATGTGCAAGCCCTGTATTTTTCCTGGCATTGTGACTTTTCAACTACGGATGCCAACACTGAAAAGCTGACATGCACTGCAGAATTAGATCCTGCTGCAGATGCATGCTGTAAAGGAAAAAGCAAAAATGCTCATACCAAATTGCTATGGATTTTAGAATACAGCCTCCGGCTAAGGTAAGCACATCACTTTTGTCATCCGAAAATAAAGCAGTCATTTTTAAATACCAGGGTATTAATATTCCCCCCTATCTTTAGCATGAAGGACACTGCAGTGGTACTAAATTGCTCTTTTTCTTAATCAGGAATAAAAGCAACATCACAGATACTGATGGAAATAAATGTTAAACCTAAGCTGCCCTTGTGCCATATGCAGCTAACACTGCTGACAGTGTATACTAAAGCAAACTTAGCAAAAGTAAAGAGAGGTTAAAGGGGGGTAGGGTCAATGCAGCATAATATGATACAGAGAAGGATGCAAACAGCAACATATTGCATATCACATAAACGCCTACAAACAAACTGACGTGCCTTACTTTGGCCGTAGTCTTACCATGGACGTGAATGATCCTGTCGTGGTACACCGGGGAGTTACTGCCATGATGATCAGCCCAACAGAAAGAGATTAGCACCAGGAAAAGTACCCTCTTCATCTTCGGATACCGAATGGATTTTCTTCACTGAAAAAAATCATAAGATAGAAAAAAGAGGCTTGTGAAAAGTAGAAAAGCTTCAACGTCTGTGCTGCTTCTGCTGCTTAACTTGTTCCAGCATTCCCATCAGTGGGGAAATCCTTGACAACATTGCTTGTCCTGTTCTGCATTAGAGAAGTTACTGCAACTGATACATGACGAGGTAAACCATCAATTAGCTATAGTAAAGTGACACATAATAATATACATAGTGCATACAAGTCTTCTTTTGCTCATCATGAATGTTTTAATGAAGTAGTTAACAATCAAATCCTGCTTAATTACACATACCATAGCAGCAATATTGATTGCATCTATTAAATTAAACATCTTTCGGCCGAGCAAAGGTCAATACTATTTAAAATAGCTGTTTAACCGCAGTGGCACTTACCATTTTAACCTGACATATATTACGGCGTATAAAACCATGTGTTTATACAGCATAATAGTACTAGCACTGCAGCTGTACAGATTGATTCTCAATTCACTTCTACCTAGAATGCTGACACGCTTATTTAAGGTGCACAGCCAGACTCTGCAAGCAGCTGAGATGCTCAGTAGACTGCAGAGGGATCTGGAGCCACTGGGTATTAATTGGGCAAATGAGAATAAAATGGAATAATAATGTGTTTTTAAAACATATACAATTTACAAGGTAGCTTACAGAGACTGCAGCCTATGCTAAGAGTATAATAAATATGAGCTAATATTTCAAAAATAACTGGAAACGTTTTTAGTGCTAAGCTGATCAAGTTTGTGTCTAATTTATTTTTTATATTCCCAACTGCTTAAAAAAATAATGAACTAATAAATGGCTTTGGCCAGCCTGCATTTAAATAATTTAATTTTTTCTCCATTGTTTCTTGGCAAAGAAAGATGAGTTCGAGAACGCAATTAATCTAATGACAACTTATCAGGACACTGAATATAATGAATCTAATTTACTCCCACGTGGTACTTAAAGGTTATTTTTTTATGTATTCACCCCTTCCAACTATGGCCCACTAATACTTATGAAACAAAGCTGACATGAAAGAAAATTTGATTAAGCCCTTAGGTGATATGGCATGTACTGCCAACGTGATTAAATGATGCCCGATAGGCATTGTAAAAATAATTATTTTGTACAATGTTTTTACCAAAGAGTTGCTGTCTGACTGTTGTTTTTTTTATACTTAGTGGACTTAAAGAGGAACTGAACTAGAAAACAAAAGTGCCTTAAAATGCAGAAAGAGGACAAAGGGTTAATCACCAGTATTGCATGTGGTCCCCATGCTGCTGACCTTTCCCTATTACTGACTTGCCATGTCTTGTTTTACACTGGGTGGGGATGCCACCTTGGACTTTGACTCCTCTTGTCAGAGCCTCCAGCAAGGTGAACAGTGAGCCAAACATTAACCAAGTCTAACTTCAGATCTGGTGGGACTAGTTTCACAGGTCTCAGTGCCATAGATCTCACACTGCAGATATACGTTGATAAGGATGTGGGCATACAGTGCCTAGAGTGCCTAGGCCAGGGTTTTTCAACCAGGCTCCAATGGAACCCTAGGGTTCCTCCAGAGGTTGCTAGGGGTTCCTTAAGCAATGAGCAATTTCTGCATCTCCGATAAGTTTCCAGTGACGCCCTTGATCTTTTAATCAATCCATATGAAATTACTAATTCACATTATCAGTTACCATTTGTTAAGTGCTGTTAAAATTACTGTCAGAGCTATATACCAATGTGTTGTGGAGTGATATTTGATCCTTTTCTATTGGTTGCACATATCAATAACAATATAAATGAGTAATAACAATATAAATGAATAAGCTCATTGGCAGTACACATCTATATACACTGTTATAATGTGAATACAAATAGAAATCTTCAACTACTCTAGTTGAACACAAATCAGATAATGGACTCACAGCTGCGGCATGGCCCCAATGACCCGAGTGTGTGAGCTTGGAAGGTGGGTTTGACAGTCTGTCAACTCAACAAGTTTTGTTGAGTTTGCTGTGACTGCAGCATGTGTATAGCTCCCTCTGGCTATATGTGGCAGTAAAACTACAGCTCAGCAAGCCTGTTTTTACAACCCCTAAGATGCCTAATTTTCATGTTTGTGTACTGCTACAATAAAACACTGGACACATTGATGAAACTGCATAGAGGTCATAGAGGAAGCATACCTAAATGTAAAATCCAGCCAAAACCAACAAACAACTTCAGAAACTACTGCTGGAGTGATTTTGTAGTCATTTTGTGGGGTTTTACACTGTCTTGGTGCTCCAGGGCCTCTAAAAATGTGATGGGCAGTCAAGAAATTATCTACAAAGTTTATGCTCCTAGAAGGCATGAATGTGTTCTTTGGAATTCGGGTCTCTCTAAGTGGTTAGTCTTTGAAAAAGATTAATCTTCATACTAAAGGAGAGTAGCAGAATGCTTTTTGTGGTGTAATTGTAAGTATGCCTAGGTTAAATTGTGAGAAACAACTTCTTAAAAATCATAACTTTATGAAAACATATAGTTAATTTTTTAATTTTCCAAAAAATTGTGACAAAAAATTACAACTTAAAAAAACTCACCATGCATTTCACTAAATACCTTGGTCTGTCTACTTTTCAAATAAGGAATAATTTGGGGGATATTTGTATTGTCCTGGCATTTTCAGTACATCAGGATTAATCAATGTTCAGATATTTGTACCACAGTTTGTAGACTTTATAATATTCACACAGACTAAATAATGTTGCGCCCTCTAGTTTAGGTAGGGTTTTTGTGTGATAGTCGGAGGCTTGTTGGAAGCCTGGGATGAGTCATGCAGGGAGTGAGGCAGTGAGGTTACTTCAGGTCAGGTTGGGAGGCTGTACAGGTCAGGGCTTTTGGAGCCCTCCCACCCTTCTAGAAACTGGATAAACTAGAAGAAAGCCGGAGGAGGGGAGGAGGCCTAGACTTGCATGTTTAAGGGAACTTGGCCAATCCTTAGGCAGGAGGCAGGGTATGGTGGTTAAGAGCAACCCTTAAATGTGAGAGAGCCTGTGCAGCAAGGGTAGTGCTGGTGTTAAGGTGGAAGATGAATGAAGGAAGGTACGCCAGCCAATCCCTGGAGAAAAGTGTCCAGATGGAGCTCAAATGGATATAAATAGGCTGAAGCACTAGATAATTGGGTTCCTTTATCCCAGGAGGGTTCCTGAGCCAGAGGAACTGTTGCCCTCAGGCAGCCCACAGACTGTAGAGCTGCTCTAGAGGCCTTAGCAGTGTCAGGGCTGAGGGCCTGAATGGATCTGCTTAGAAGCTGGTTGCAGAACCTCACCACAGGGGATCTGGTCTGGAGAGATGCCGTCTTACTTATTGGACCATGTCCAGAGGAAGCTGGCAGCTGTTCTGGGGACTTGTGAGTAAAGACCCTACACTGATCCCTGTGACTGTGTAGTGTTCAGGAGACTGCACTGGGTACCAGCAGTTGTGCAGAAGTGCAAGGTAACCAGGTATCAGAGGTTTGCCACTGCAGCTCTAAGGCCTTAGACTGCCAATAAACTTGCCGCATGGTCTCCAGCTGTGAGGTCTTAGCCTGTTCAGAAAGTTACCTCATGGTCTTCAGCTGTGGAGGTTTAGAGTGTCCAACATTCATGTCTACTGAAGGAGTAGATTTTCCTCTCATTGATGAATATTAATCACTTTGGAGTATCCCTAGCTACTCACCAGTTAGGTTACTTCAAGCAATAAATAAACAAAAAGATAACCCCTAAATTGTTTATTGGATCCAGAAAAATTGGACTGGTGCTTGGGTGGACAGACAGCTTCTGCACCTTTATTGAGAGAACCAGCTAGTACCACTACTGGGGTAGCGTTACATTTGCAACATTTTATAACAGAAACTAAGAAAAATGTTTTCTCTTTTCAACATTTTTGGTATTTTTTCCTTTATATAGCGGGGAAAAAAACACACTGGTGATTAAAGTGGCTGTAAAGGTTGAATGGTTTTTACCTTAATTCATTCTGTTAATGCAATTTTTAATCTTAGGATAGTGTCTCTAGTGTCCTTATCACAATGGTAACTTGACCCATACTTCATCCATATTGAGCACACTGCAAGAACATGTAAATCAATGCACCTTTAAAAACAGGTAATTAAAACATTTGTTACTTGTTGGGTGCCCCAGTGACCCTTACCTTAATGAGCTACATTAAATATAAATGAAGAACAAATAGGCTATGTTATTTGGAAAATTATAAGTAAATTACTAAAGGGATTTCACTAGAGCAATTAAGCACAAATGTGAACACTTTCAAGAAGTGGTTCTTGGGAAAACATGGAAATAAATATGATGAGAAAAGCAACTGATCTGCAAATTATGTTATTCTTTTGAAATACATGCATGCAGTAGAAAATTATATATTCCATGAGAATATGTTGCACTAAGATAGTAGATAGGCAAGGTGCAATACCAACACAATTCCATTTTACAAGCCCCAGTATACTGGCACTATGACATACAGTATAGTTCATAAATTATGATTGCCTAGTAGAGATGAGCATAGCAGTTTTGGTAGAACTGACCGCAAATATGCAAATTCCACTATTGACCAACTCCCAATTCGCTGTTGGTAAAATTTGGCCAATTTCCAATTTGGTCATTGAATTTAGTTCATAGAGCTTAATTTTAAAAAAATGCTACATATTTTGAGTGATGATCTAGATCAGGGGTTAAAATTTTGAGTCCAGACCTACTAGCCGGTCACAAAACTTACTCGCAAGTAAAAAGAAATGAAGGGGGTGTAATCAGCGCAAGCACTGCTAGAAGTCCTGGGTGATCCTGGTATGGGGTAATGGTGGTAGCTATGGCTGTATAAGGAAGATGAGTGTGGGGGTCCGTGTAGCACTGAGGGCAAGGCTTCCAAATAGACTGTAGCAGACTCTGTAGGTGAGAGAAGGAGAGAAGCAGCTGCTTGAAAAAGGAGCGCACTTCCGCCTTTCATGGCCAGCACATGCTCCGAAACGCGTCGCAGTGCACCTTGGGTATCTGACGTCATCACGGCCAGGCCGCCGCTGCTGCGTTCCAGCGTGCATTCCACCCAGCTCTGAGGGAGGACGTGCACGCTGGCCGGCCTCACAGCTGTTCCCCTCCAGCCACCACGCTGCTCCAGCGGCACGCTGACCTCTACACACCCCACACAGATGACAGCTCTTCAACATGGATACCCACCTTACTGTTGGTCACCAATAAACCACTATTTTTTGATGCTTCTAATTATCCTATCTATGTGAGTGTTCCTACCTATATTCCTAAATAAAGAGTCATATTGCACTTAGAGGCGCTTCTCTCCTTCTCTCACAAAACTTACTCGCCTCCAGTTGCCCCACCCAACCTTGCCCAGGTCCGCCCCCAACCCCACCCCCGGCCTGGCCCCAACCGCACCCCCTTAAAGCTTATGAAATTCCATTTTTCTTTAGAATAAATAGTCCGAAATATAAAACTGTACACAGTAATGTATATCCCAGCTCCCCTGTACTCCATTATAGTGATATGACATGTATACAGTAATCATAGTAATGTATATCCCAGCTCCCCTGTACACCATTATAGTGATATGACATGTATACAGTAATGTATATCCCAGCTCCCCTGTACTCCATTATAGTGATATGACATGTATACAGTAATGTATATCCCAGCTCCCCTGCACTCCATTATACTGACATGACATGTATACAGTAATGTATATCCCAGCTCCCCTGCACTCCATTATAGTGATATGACATGTAGACAGTAATGTATATTCCAGCTCCCCTGTACACCATTATAGTGATATGACATGTATACAGTATGTATATCCCAGCTCCCCTGTACTCCATTATAGTGATATGACATGTATACAGTAATCATAGTAATGTATATCCCAGCTCCCCTGTACTCCATTATAGTGATATGACATGTATACAGTAATGTATATCCCAGCTCCCCTGTACTCCATTATAGTGATATGACATGTATACAGTATGTATATCCCAGCTCCCCTGTACTCCATTATAGTGATATGACATGTGCACAGTAATGTATATCCCAGCTCCCCTGTACTCCATTATAGTGATATGACATGTATACAGTAATGTATATCCCAGCTCCCCTGCACTCCATTATAGTGATATGACATGTATACAGTAATGTATATCCCAGCTCCCCTGCACTCCATTATAGTGATGACTTGTATACAGTAATGTATATCCCAGCTCCCCTGTACTCCATTATAGTTATATGACATGTATACAGTAATGTATATCCCAGCTCCCCTGCACTCCATTATAGTGATATGACATGTATACAGTAATCATAGTAATGTATATCCCAGCTCCCCTGCACTCCATTATAGTGATGACATGTATACAGTAATGTATATCCCAGCTCCCCTGTACTCCATTATAGTGATATGACATGTATACAGTATGTATATTCCAGCTCCCCTGCACTCCATTATAGTGATGACATGTATACAGTAATGTATATCCCAGCTCCCCTGTACTCCATTATAGTGATATGACATGAATTCAGTAATCATAGTAATGTATATCTCAGCTCCCCTGTACTTCATTATAGTGATATGACATGTATACAGTAATGTATATCCCAGCTCCCCTGTACTCCATTATAGTGACATGACATGTATACAGTAATGTATATCCCAGCTCCCCTGTACTCCATTATAGTGATATGACATGTATACAGTATGTATATCCCAGCTCCCCTGTACTCCATTATAGTGATATGACCTGTATACAGTATGTATATCCCAGCTCCCTTGTACTCCATTATAGTGATATGACATGTATACAGTAATGTATATCCCAGCTCCCTTGTACTCCATTATAGTGATGACATGTATACAGTAATGATTACTGTATACATGTCATATCACTATAATGGAGTACAGGGGAGCTGGGATACTGAGTAATGTATATCCCAGCTCCCCTGTACTCCATTATAGTGATAGGACATGTTGTATACAGTAATTACTGTCCCCCCGAGTCTCCTGCGGCGGTGGAGAGGGTGTCTCCTCTCAGCGGAGGAGAGTGGACCTCTCCTGTACTTGTCCCCTCGGCGGCTGTGCCGCAGAAGCCGGAAACTGGAAGTTGTAAACCGGAACTCGGCTTCACAATGAGGCTTGGAGCGCAAGTGCAGTCGCTCCAAGCTTCATCTGTGCTCACCGCTCGCCACAGAGGACTTTCTCCTCACATTTGGCGAGCGGGCGAGCGGCTTTTTCAAGCCCTGGTCTAGATGTTCAAGTTGAACGTAAGTTCAACTCGAACATTGGCCGTTTGTGTGCTCGGCGAACACAAGAACGACAATGGCGTTCAGCGAGCTGTCCACCATGCGCTGCGCTTTCATAGTGCATTGCGATTGGCCAAAGCAACGTGGTCAGGTGCAATGCTTTGGCCAATCACAACACAATTGGACATCACCGCTAGTTCCACCCAATTGTTTACATCTGACCGGCAAATGCTCAGCAGGTGTGGATGGGTTGATGGGCATCAGGTTTTTTTTTTTTTAATTTCAGTGAGTCAGAGTCATGTTGACGCTGGATGCTGTGATTGACAATGGATAACTACTATAGAAACATTTTTTTTTGCTTTTTGTTTTAAATAAAGGACTTGTCAAAAACGTTTGTTTTGGTTTTTGTTCAGTAAAGGATTTTTTCAAAAGACTGGTCTCTTGTTTTTACTAAATTTAACCCTTTAGTGAATGGGTAGGGATACAAGGGGGATAGCATTAGGGTGCCACTTATTTAAAGGGGTACCCTGATGGTAACGAGCTCCCCTGCTCACAGACCCCCACAACCACCAGGCCTATCGGCATGGGGACACCGTTATGATGCCAAGGGCACGTGGCCTGGTAAACTGCAAGGGGGGGGGGGCTGCTCGTTCACCTCCCCCCCCCTTTCCTGGCTTGCCAGGCTTGTGCTTGGATCAAGAGTCTGGTAGGAGTAGGGGGGACCCCATGCTTTTTGTCATAAATTTCTTGGGGGTGGGGTTCCCGTTAAAAGTCCTGTTCGGCCTAAAGGGCCTGGTAGGGCTTTTAGGGGGAACCCCACTTACTTTCCCCCCATTTTTGGTAGGTGGGGTTCCCCTTAAAAGTCCTACCAGGCCTAAAGGGCCTGGTACGGCTTTTAGGGGGAACCCCACACACTTTTTAAAAACATTTTTTACTGTGGGGTCCTAGTTTTCCTACCAGATCTAAAAGGCCTGGTATGGATTAGGGGGGGAAACACGCTGTTTTTTTTGTTTTTTTTAAAATAAAAATGTAATTAAAAAAAAAAATGTCAGTCCTGCTGCAGCACGTTCTATACATTGTAGAGATGTGTAACTTTGCAGGTAGTTTAAGGGGACCACACAGGAATGATATTTAAAGGGATTTTTTTTGGTACTTTAAGCAATGAAAAATGACTGCCCCTTTAAAAACAGTACTTTTTGTAAATTTTTTTTTTCACTGATTCATGTCCCTCAGGGCAGTACCCGAGTCCTCATACCCCTTTTATGGCCAATAACTTGTATATAAGGCTTCAAAATGCACTTTTGAATTTACATGTTTGAGTCCCATAAACTTGTATTGAGTTCAAAGTTTGTGATCGAACATTCATTAGGTTCGAATGTTCGACCACAAACTGAACATGGGGGTGTTCAGCCCATCACTACATATTTTTTGATGTTTAAAGGCTTTTTTTGTATTTAAAAAAAAAATGTTGTCACTTGTGATCTTCACTGGAGGCAGTAGGAAAGCAAAATGAAAGTGCACGTGTCTAAAACTATTGACATTAAACTATTTACATATTCTTAATAAAGAGAGCTTTAAAACAAGACAACCCTGACCTCTCTAGCTGCGTTTTGTGGTTCTAAAGCCTCAAGGTTTTTTACCTTAATGCATTCAATGGAGGTAAAAACTCTTCTGTGCCGCATACTCCCTCTTACTCTACCCTTACACTTACCTGAGTCCCATTACAACCAAGCCTTGGTCACAAGAGCTGCTCTTCTAATTTCAGCCCTCCTCCTTGGGCAGATTGATAGCAGTGGGAGCCATTGGCTCCCACTTCTGTCAATCAACTCCAGTGATGAGAGATCGAGGAATGGGGCAGAGTCCTGCTGTCTGTGTCAATGGGCGCAGCAGCAGGACTCAGGAGTGAGCCCACACGAGTGCACCCATGGGAATCAGCTTCCTATTGGGGGTACTGAATAGAGAGGAGGAGCCAGGAGTGCCAGCAGGGGACCCAAGAAGAGAAGGATCAGGGCCGCTCTGTGCAATTCTATTGCACAGAGCAAGTAAGTATAACATATTTGTTATTTTTCTTTTTAATTTCTTTTACAAATATTTTAATGTGAAATAATTCTTAAAGATCCCCTAATATCACAACAAAGATTATACAGTTTCTAACAGCTTAGAAACACCTGTAATCTGTTTCCATTAGAGGGCTAGCAGGCTGCCAAAAGTTGCTCTCTGAGAAAGAGATTTAAATGACTGCATTATGAAGGTTGAAAATAATTTTTTCCACAATGCTTATAGATTCAGAGATGAATGAAGTTGTGTTTTAAAGTGCTTGTACTGTTCAGAATATGTGAATACTTCAGTGTGCATGACCTGGACAGTTCCACTTTAAATGTCAGTTTGATAGTTTTTTTTGGAGACCAATGGACTTTAAAGTGACCTTATCACTACAGGGTCACGTTTACCCAATTGGTCACCTGTAAAAGATGCTTACATACATACTTACATCTTTCTGGTGACCCATGTATTGAAAATTAAAGAAGAAAAAAATAGCAGCTCACTGAGAAAAAATTAGAAGTATACTTTCAGAGAAACTTAGAAATTGGTAATTTCATGGCATAATGATTTTCGCTGAAATCACTGACTCATCCCTACCAGTCACTTTGCATGTTTGCTTATCCCTGAGTGTGTTAGGAAATGATAAAGCTCTGTGGGTTCTTATGGCAATAACCCATTTTGTCCTTTTTTGCAGTTTAAGTGTCAAGGTGTTCAATGCAAAATAATCTAAAAAAGTGATTTTATAGTTGAATGTTCTTTGTTAACAAAGATGTGTCAACAACCAATATGAGGGAATGGCTTGTGCATTCCTTTTTCATAGCGCTTCCGTTTATTTTTTATTACCTTATTTGCATTTTTAGGAAGTGTGGTACTTGGTTTGTTTTGAATGCTTTATTTAATTACAATATGAGATTAGACATAATGATATAATGATATGTGAAATTATATATATATATATATATATATATATGTATATATATATGGGAAATTGTGGTTGGATTGGAATTTACTGTATGACAGTGAATTATACTTGCCGAATGTACAGAGGAAAAAACATAATTAAAGATAATCTGTCAGAACAGCTGTGGTCTGCCAAGGGCCCCATCCAGAGGTGGATACTGCCCAAGATACAATGCCAATTCTGGGGTGGAAAAGTAACCATGCATGATATGTCAGAGGTCTGTTCAGCCCAGAACCATTCTCGAAAATGGGCAATGGCAGCTTCCAGCATTGGACTGTAACTGATGTCAGCCATCTGGAGTGTAAGGCTAAGCAAACAGCTAAATACACAGATGAAATATGTATTTGTGAACCAATTTACCTGACAAAAATATATAACTCTACCCAGCCAGTTATCTACTCCAGATGCCCCTGCCTGACAACATAGTCAGCTCCTTACCTATCGCTTTTCTCACTAAAAGCAGTATAACTTGGTTAAGAGACTGTGGTAGTGAAGGCGCAGCAGTTCACTGATCTCTGTTTGATTTTATCTCTAATCAGCAAGCTCCATTTGTTTTGTGAAAAACTTTCAGTATGCAGCTTCCCCTGAGCCCCTAAACCTGAGCCCAACCTCAATCCAGCGATGTGCACAAAAGCTGTTGCTATACTGGCTCTCTGCCTCCTCATTGGTTGAGACACAGGAGCAGAAGAGACTGGTGGTCAGGGCTGAGCTCCATTCTGTGTGTAATGACACACTGGGCTCAGGAGCGAGCATATACTAGTGCTCCCATAATAAGCAACTTGCTATGGGGGTACTCGGCAAGGGAGAGGAGCCAGGAGCAGAGGAGAAGAGGAGGATCGGGGTTGCTTTGTGCCAAACTGTTGCACAGAGCAGGTAAGTATAACATGTTTGTTATTTAAACAAATTGGAACCTTTAGTACCACTTTAATAATATTGGACAATGCATTGAAGTCTGATAGGCTTGAGCTGGCCATACAATCTGATTGTAGAATCTCTTTTACCCAAACTATGTAATATGAGGACAAATCTAAACAATATATTCAAATAGTATCAAATCAGGCAGATCCTTACACTACATAGTTGATGGTAGATCTAAAGAAGATTGTATAGTGTATGGTCAGTCTTACAGTGCTGCCCTTTCCTGTCCAAGCGTTGATGTGCAGGGTGGTGCAGAAAGCTTGTGTACGAATGCATCGAGAAACTGTTTGCAAATACATTTAAGTATTTCTTCAATATGGATTAAATGGGAATCTTTCATACGTTGCATATGGTTATACTTTAATAAGGTCATGGCACAACTAGTACCTCTGATTAACAGCACTAACTGCGAACATATCCAAGTTATTAGTTCAGTCTGTGGGAGTCAAAACATCCAGAGCACAATTATTATGCATATTTGATGTACAAATATAATGTGAATATAGGTGCACTCCTATTAAATTGCAAGATGTTAATAAGAATGTCCAACATTTCACAACCAGTTTACTGTGATACCCAGCTTAAATCTATCTTTACAATAGAGAAAAAGCAACCTGCACTTACTAAATAAATTGTAATACTAACATGTATATATGCAAATATTTAGGTGTGTACCAGGGGCGGACTGATAACTCATGGGGCCCCCGGGCAACAGGGGATCATGGGGCCCCTGTGTCCTCACCCACACTCAAACCACACCTAAAAAAGCCTATGAAAGGTACTAGGGGCATCTCATGGGGCCCCTGCTGACCCCGGGCCCTCGGGCAGTGCCCGAGTACCCATATGGGCAGTCCGCCCCTGGTGTGTACGTAATATAGCTAATGACTGTAAAGTCAGTGGCATTTACTGAGCAGATTTTAATCATACCCTTAGCATGTGTTCTTAAAGTAGCACTGTGGGACTCAGATAAGTGTGACATAAATCCAGTTAAAGGGTCAGTCTACCTAAAAGAGACATATTAGTTATAGGTAAAGCCCAATGGGATCATTCAGCTCTGGACTTCCTATACATTTTAGTGTACCAACCTGGGATCTCCACCTGGCAGTTTTGTTTTAACATCTATTTTGCATGTTGCATAGAAATAGAGAAGTAGTCTCTCTCATAATGTCCACATTAAGTATGAAGACCCAGGAACTCAAGCACGAGTGTCCTACATATGAAGTTCACAAGAGCTTAAAGAAACTGTTAGTTGGTTTAAACCTCAGGTATCTACCAAGAACTGAAATATTACATTTTGGTGATTTGACCCTTAAACATGCACTTTAAGCAAACTTCCTCAAACTTTGTCCAGCCAGCTTCTACAATAAAATAAAAATTGCATACAGAATAAGGACTGTTCCCATCTATACCTCCACAAATGCTAAAGAATTGGCAACATTTTCTGCGGCAGTCCATGTTTCCATCCTGGTGCATAGCCTGGGCTGTAAGATATGGGTTTAGGTGGGATTGAGGTTACCACCTTTTCTAGAAAATACCAGCCATGGATGTAGGTTATATCTGAATGCATGGATGCTCTTGTCACTCCTTATGTTTAATTTAACATGTTTTTCCTCCTTTAAACCTCATAATCGGTTAACAGAATGATGCGTAAGGTTATTTTAAAGGAAAACTTTACTGAGAGGAACGCAAAGACGTTCTTATTGCCTTCTGGAAAATATATTATTGTGTATGTGTATTGTGTACGCACTTTTTTTGTTACTTTATCACTTTTTTTCATGATTAACATATAGTTACATAGTTAGTCTGGCTGAAAAAAGACAAAAGTCCATCCAGTTCAACCATAGAAAAAAATAAAGTTATAATCCTATACCCACAGTTGATCCAGAGGAAGGCAAACCCCCCCCCCAGCAAAGCACGATCCAATTTGCTCCTGCTGGTAAAAAAATTCCTTCCTGATACCCCAAGAGGCAATCAGATATTCCCTGGATCAACTTTACCTATAAATGTTAGTATCCAGTTAAATTCTGTGTATCTAAGAAACAATCCAGGCCTTTTTTGAAGCAATCCACTGAGCTGGCCAGAACCAACTCTTGAGGGAGTCTATTCCACATTTTCACAGCTCTCACTGTGATGAAACCTTTCTGTGTTTGGAGATTAAATTTATTTTCCTCCAGATGTAAAGAGTGCCCCCTTGTCCTCTGTGATGACCTCAGGGTGAACAGCTCTACACCGAGTTCACTATATGAACCACTGATGTATTTATACATGTTGATCATATCCCCCCTTAATCTCCTCTTCTCAAGAGAGAATAAATTCAGTCCCTTTAATCTTTCCTCATAGCTGAGCTCCTCCATGCCTCTTATCAGTTTAGTTGCCCTTTTCTGTACTTTCTTAAGTTCTCCAATGTTCTTTTTGTGAATTGGTGCCCAAAACTGAACTGCATATTCCAGATGAGGTCTTACTAATGATTTGTACAGGGGTAATATGATATCTCTCTCTCTGGAGTCTATACCTCTTTTAAAACAAGAGAGGATTTTGCACGCTTTAGAAACTGCAGCTTGGCATTGCATGTCATTATTAAACTTGTGATCTACCAGAACTCCCAGATCCTTCTCCACCATTGATTTCTCTAGTTGTACTCCCCCTAGTATGTATGATGCCTGCATATTCTTAACCCCCAAGTGCATAACCTTACATTTATCAACATTAAACCTCATTTACCACATAGTTGCCCAATTAAACAGTGCATTGAGGTCGGCTTGTAAGTTGAAGACATCCTGTAAGGACGTTATTCCACTGCACAGCTTGGTGTCATCTGCAAAGACTGAAATGGGATTTTTAATCTCAGACCCTATATCGTTTATAAATATATTAAAAAGTAAGGGTCCCAACACTGAACCTTGGGGTACACCACTGATGACCCTAGACCATGCAGAGTATGAATCATTAACCACTACTCTTTGAATACGATCTTTTAGCCAATTTTCTATCCATTTACCTACAGATTTTTCCAAGCCCGTAGACTTTACCTTACACATTTGCCGTGTGTGGAGAACTGTGTCAAACGCTTTTGCAAAATCCAAGTATACCACATCCACCGCCACCCCTCTGTCCAAGGTTTTGCTCACCCCCTCACAAAAAGAAATCAGATTTGTTTGACAACTTCTGTCTCTCATGAATCCATGCTATCTGTTGCTTAGAATATTTTTTTCCAGCAATAACTCATCTATGTGGTCTTTTATTAAACTCTCCAGTATCTTTCCAACTATAGAAGTTAAACTAACAGGTCTATAATTACTTGGTAAAGATTTTGACCCCTTTTTAAATATTGGCAAAACATTGGCCTTATGCCAATCCAGTGGTACTATGCCAGTCATTGAAGAGTCCCTGAAAATTAGAAACAATGGCTTTGAAATGACAGAGCTCAATTTTTTAAGGACCCGTGGGTGTATGCCATCCGGTCCAGGTGCTTTATTCACCTGTCTAAATATTTTTGGATCATGTCAATTGTAAGCCAATGTGGATCATCTGGAGCTGTGTCAATACCATGCCCATTATGGACAAGAGCTCCCCCATGTTCCTTTGTATACACAGAGCTGAAGAAGGTATTTAATAAATTTGCCATCTCTTTGTCTCCAGTCACCCACTCTAGATTATTTTGTAAAGGGCCTACATGCTCGGACCGAACCTTTTTACTATTAATATATTTGAAGAATTTTTGGGGATTGGTCCTGCTATCTTTTGCAATCTGTCGTTCATTTTCAATTTTTGCAGCCTTATTTCCTTTTTGCATGTTCTGTTATATTCTTTGTAATGTTTAAACGATGATAGTTTTCCTTCATTTTTATATTGAATAAAAGCTCTTTTCTTATTATCTTTGGCCTTTTTAACTTTGGCCGTAAGCCACATAGGTTTGATTTTTTAGCCTTTTAAACTTGATGCCCATGGGAATATATTTGCAGTGTGTTCACATACAGTCTTTTTGAAGAACTCCCATTTCTGTGTTGGGTGTGTTCACATGGTGGTTTAATTCATTTGGTATATACTGTAGATTTCTTTGTTGTGGTTTTTCTTATAAACTGTCTTTTCTTATAAACTGACACTGCTAAGCAGGCACTGCTGGGCTTTCCTTTAAGAAAAACTACTAAGCTTTCAAGTTAAATGCAACAGAAGCAAACTGTATTAAATGTTTATTTTGAAAATATTCTGTGAATGTTTTAAAACATTACATAAAGATACGTTTATAAACTTTTCAGAATAATAAAAAAAAAACCTGAATTAAAACTTTAACAATTTCCTTAAGTAGTAATGTAAGATAACGGCAGTTTGTTGCTTGACAAATGCTTCTATTACCTCCATTTAAGTGGTCTCTTAAGATAGCTGCAGCTTGTTTCTGGACAGGGATCGTCCTTATGGAGCATTTTCACAGCTCCATTCTTTAAGGCCAGAGTTACATGGGCAAATTCTAACTAGACACTTTTCTTAATAGCAAATCACTCTTTGAAGACAGCAATGAAGATACAATGTGCACTTGTTTTAGCAGACAATTTCGAGTAACGAAAATGTAGCTGGTTAGATGTGTCCATTAAATGGCCAGACATGCTTCAAACCCCTAGGTGTACAATGTGCACAATTACATTAAAATAGGATGAATAATAAATGTTGTGTAGCTATGAGCCATGTTGATTGGTAGGACAATGGATTGGTGCCAAGAGAAAATATGAACTTAACCAACATTGTACTGTAATGATAAGCTAAGCAGGCTGAAAATCACAAGAGGGAGTAGAAGCAAAATAAAGGTCAGTGTTATTATTAATAAATCTCAGCCACAAATGTCAAAATGTTTCACCCACCCTCCCTACTTAAAAGGAACAAGTCAAGAATCTGAATATTTCATCATAAATTGTAATGATTGCAGCTTTAGGGCGTCAATGCAAAGCCGCAGGTCCGAAAGCCTGCGATAACACTGTCCTACATGGAAAAGAAAAAAAACCCCAGATATTTTTGTGCAACCAGAAAGATGTACCGTAAATATATGCATATATATTTATAACAGTTTACAACCAACCAAGCTAATCTGTCTCATGGCACCGTATTTGGAAATCTTTGATATCTTTGAAAATTTAAACCCAATCACTAAAATCCCATATAAATGCTAAAATTCCATATATGCTTTAACATTCTAATACAATTTCAAAAGTTGACTTCAATCTTTTAAAATCTGCAGAACATCATTCAATTATTCAATTATTTAGGGTACACCATGCTTGAGTAAAAAATATACCATTCAGTTAGGGTCTGAATACTGTAGATATACATAGATAAATGTAGATAACTTAAAGTTGACCTAAACGCAATAATTAAAATCTCCCCAGAAAAATGTGATGTAGCCATCTCTGGAACAAATACATTCACACAGGAAGAGGATGCAAAAAAAAGCTGCAGAAAAAAAGAATTTCTTTTAAAATGATGACAGTTGTATATGGTATGTGGTACTTTATTAACCTCTTCACGACGAATATATGTGGCTGCTCGGCGGGTGAGCCTTAACGCTGAGCGACAGCATATACGTGGCCCTATGTAAACAACTTACTGTGTTGAGAATGCACTCCCTGCACGCTCCCAGCATGGTAACTGGTGGGGATCAGTAAGTTCCCGATGCATACTTGCGATCAGGAGTTTTTGGATCAGTGACAGCCAATCTCATGACCCGAATGCTCGTCTCCGCCTCCCGGCTTTTAGAACCTTTAAAGGGCTGGGAGGCGGTTAGGGCGAAGGGGTTAAACTTAATGTCATTCTGCATTTATGTCTACTTTATCGTGCATCACCATCTTGGTTTTGATCAACCTACAATGAATGTACAGGTATACCTAAAGCATATATTTATTTATACATTTAGAAACACGGGCTTATTTAAGACAAATGGCATTGCTTTAGCAACTACAGCAGCCAAATAGAATTTTATATGTTGCTTTGCCTAGTCTGACCTCAATAAACTATGGGGAAATGTTCTGGGGAAGTTGAGGGTAACCATCAGAAACAGAGCCAAATTGTATATTAATTTACTAAGCAAGCATGAATTGGCAAGCATCTACTGTATTTATCATTTGCTCACCACCAAATACAGCTGTTAGCCCATAATAACAGATTGGCACACACAATCAAACATAAAATAGTAATACTACTAATAAAACATAATTGACCACAGCATAACACACCAAAGAACAGGCTAAATAATACCACAGTCTAGCCAATATGCTTACAAGATCACTTGGCTTTGTTTAACAACATGTCACGTTTTCAAGATTTCCTTCACCTTAAGGATGTGCTTTCAATCAATGTAAATATTTCATATTTATATTGTAAAGCACTGAGCAAACTGTTGGTGCTATATCAATCCTGTATAATAATAATGTAAATGGATTGGTATTTATGACAGCTATTTTTTTCTAAGGAAAATTGCCATTATATGACCTATTGGGTGTACTTATGCCTGGTTCACATCTATGCAGGTGGTTGTGGGAATTGCAGCGATTCCCACACCCACAACTACTCACAGTCAAAATGTTCTGCTGTTTGAAAATCCGCAGTGCTGCCATTCATTCTAGATGGCACCATCATGCATGTAAAAACACAGCACATTTGTGGGTGCAGGAACCGTGCAGCACTATGTGATTTTCTGTCCACTGCATCTTTAGAATAGTGCAGGAACCTTTTACCTACGGGAAATACAGGCATGGCAGCCCATTCAAATTAATAGACTGCCTTGCCCGGGCAGACGAGGGCCACAAACCTGCATAGATGTGGACCAGGCCTCAAGGATTGAGGCTGGTTACCACTGGTCGAAAAGGCCCACAAATGTGTTCATATTTGCAAAATAGAGTGGCTCAGTGGTTGTTCAAAAAATATTGCAGCAAACTATATGAAAAAGCTGTAAATTGAAACTGCTCCAAAGGTGTAGAATAGCAGACAAGTACAACCACACACTGTATTCAGTTCCAGGTAAACACATACCCATAAGCATATATATGTGATAGAACTACAGCTAAGGATTTAGTTGATTGTCACGCACACTCTGGAAAACACATTGCAGTGGCTCACATACACCGGTGCTCTCAATCCTATGTTGATGCAATAGTAACATGGTAAAACAGAAGGCCTGCTGGATCCTCTTATTTATCAGTTTAGAGATTGTAACAAGTAGAATGTCTCACAGTCTAAATGCAATCTATATGCAGGGAAGTCCATGGATATAGCTTACTTTTTTCTGTAGTAAAAGCAGATCACTATTTGGAACACAGCTGAGTCTATGGTGTGTCTGGCTCAGCTTTTTTGCATTTATCCAGCCAAACTTTCAAGGTGGATGGGGAAATGCTCCCCGCTGTGTCTTTGTATTCTGCTACTGGGAATCCCCCGCTGGCAGAATACATTGATCAGCAGCTGATTGGCTGCATGTGCTTATCAAATGCTGGTTTTCCAGCAGGACTATCTGAAAAAAGCCAGTCTAAAGACGGCCTTCAGTTGAGTAGAGAGGGCTAAACATGGATCGAAGTTTGCCCAGTTCTTGCAGAATTTGATCCATGTATGGCTAGATTTACTGAGTAGTGTAGCCTCACTCTCACCTGCTTCTTTCCCAGATAATGGACTAATAACAACGATTGAATGGATTGCAGCGCAAACTGGGAGAAATTCCATACACCAGTCCTCTCAATCTTTTGCTTTAACAACAGGGAAGAATGGGGGTGCTTTACTAAGACTAGTGCGAACAGGATCTGGTACAGCTGTGAATAGTAACCAATCACCTTCTAACATCAGCTTGTTCAATTAAAGTGGAACTAAACCCTCCTATCGTCTTTAGCCAAGGAAGCTGTCATCTTAGCTTCTGTTTGATCGGCAACTACCAGGATGCTGCACATGTGATCAGTTATGACACCAGCCATTTGATGATTTGACAGTCTGGTTGACAGCACAAGTAAATGGGATAGTTAGCATTCCCAGCATGCTGGGAATGTAGCTATTTTTTTAAACTGTTAAAATGATGGCTTTAGTTTTGACAATAAAACCTGGAAGATGATTGGTTACTATGCACAGATTCTGCATGCTCCAGTTTTAGTAAATGCCCCCCCCCCCCCATGTCTCACAGTCTAGATTCAGGAAATCCCAAGAATGTAACTCCTCTATCTCAATAGTAGGAACAGAGAAATCCTTGGGATGCGTCAAATAGTGGCTAAACACATTGAAGAATATTATGTTACAAAAGACAAAAAACCCACAGTGTTCAATCATAAGATACAAACCTTCTATGATTGTGGGGGTCCCAATGGATTACACTAAACACATATTTATATTAATACATTTTAAAAATAGGATATTCATAAATCTATAAATAAAAATGATATCCACAATAGACTGAAGCAGAACTTATAAAAAGCATTAATTCTGCAGTTACCATTTATGTGTCACTTCGTAATTATGACTGTGTGGAGGTCTCAACTTCCCACTGCTTTTGTTCCTCATTGATAAAACTTAAGTCAGAGATGAATGAATCTCATTTTACACTAGCTAGAATCAATGAATGGATTTGTTGACAAAACAAAATCATTCAGTTTGTTAGAGAATGTAATTAAAGTACAAATACATTACTTTATACCATTTTCCCTTGCTCTGTGCTTTGTGGTGTATTTTTTTGTTTTTTTGCTATTTGAGGTTTTTGAACAAAACACAAAAAATAGGTCCAAAGGGCAACAGAGACAGTAGCACATGCTTGCCCTAGATGTCAAAGTGGTATTAAACCTAAAACTAAAAGTGTAGTATATTTCAGTTTACCCGTTCTTAGATGTGATGGCTGCATTAGGTTTCTTTTTAAGGCCTTTTCCCTCTGTTTTCACCTGATGATCTGGCCAGTAACACACTTCCTGTATTAGAGTGCCTCCTCTCTGGATGATGGAGCACAGGGGGCACAGTAGACATCAGCATTGACAATCTAGGGAGAGGGGAGTGTTAGATGTACTACCAGTTTTATATACACTAACAAACAGAAACCAAAACCCAGCTCACACTGCAGTTACACAAGCAGTTACAGCAACCATTTTTTTCTTTTGGGATAAAGTTTTACATGAATAAATAAAAGTTGACCATTGAATGCACCCCTCTCAGTGGTTAATGGTTTGTCTCAACAATCTACCTGCTAAATTTTTACTAGAGAGTCTGTTCTGTTGAAAAATAGACTTACTGACCAGATCACCAGATGAAAATAAAGGAAAGAAAGCCTAACAAGAAACCTAATGCAGTCACTACATCTAGGGATTGGTAAGCTGCAAAATATTAAAGGTTTGCTCTTGGGTTTAATACAACATTAAAATTGTGAAAGTTGTTTTTTGGTCCTGAATTTTGTTGTCAAAAAAAAAAAAAAACACAGCTTTGACAAAATATACCAAAAACAGCAAAACATTTTCTTTTTGGGCATTTAGTTTTATGTTATATTTAAAATCATATATATGTTATGCTGTGATGAATAAAATACAAAAAAAACATAAAAACTACAAACACAGGTTCCCCCCCCAAAAAAAAAATACCTCCCCCAGTTTTCTTAAACAGTGAATATCAGCAATATTTACTAAAATGTCACTAAAATGTAGGCAAAGCTTGGTCCTCAGTGCTCCCATAACACTGGTGCTCATTGGTTCCATAACATTGACGCTCAGTGCCCCTGAATCATTGGTGCTCAGTGAGGAGAGCGCCCCCTTACATTGGTGCTCAGCAGTGAGTGACCCCAATATATTGGTGCCCAGCTGTGAATGACCACATACATCACTGGTCAGGGCCCCTACAACATTGGTCCTCAGTGGGAGCTTCAATGGTTACTTAGCTGCCCCCTAGGTCTCTGCAGAGTGACATTGTACTGGGACTATGCAGGCATCATCAGGCAGAATATAATTTTTCTTTATGCAGATAACTGAAATTATGACTTTCCCAAAAAAAAATGTAGCATCCAATTCAGTCACTTGGTTAGTAAGATTAACTGAAATAATTTAAATTTATGCAATTTATTATTACTATTATTATCAATATTATTACTACTACTACTATTGTTGTAGTTGGTAGAAATAATAATAATCATTTATGTCAATCTTGTCATGCTAATGGCAGAACATTCTAAGCAGAAGAATGGAAATTAAATGTTGCCAAATAAAATTCATTTCTTGATGGGACTTCTTTCTTTTTTCTTAATCTAATCCTTTGAAAGCTTAGCATTTTAGACCAATTCTATATCAGAGGTGCAATCGTTCTGTCAACATTACATTATAATTACAGCTTCAGCTCCTCTAACATTAAGCAAATTAGTGCCTACACACCTCTTACTGGTAACCCTGCATGTCAGCACATTAATTCTTGGAGTTAGGCTTTCTGAATTGTTTTAAAATTACAGCAGTCAAATGAAGAGGCTGCCATGCACAATCTGTGACCTCTATATTTAGTGATTGGAATGTAAATCCAGAGAGAATATTTTATACAATGGCAATTTGAAAATAATAGATAGTAGAAAGGTTTACTGTCACTATTAGAGATGTTTTGAGATGCTTAGAGGTTAAGTGCACTTTCATATAAATGTGGGCATAAATGGACAGTACTCACCAGAGATGTATTCTTATCTGCATCACACAGCTATGGCATGCGGAAATCTTTATATTCCACTGCAAAATCTGCTTTCTGTAGTCAGTCTCTATAGATTTTATGTTTCTGTCTGCTAGCTTGTGAAAAGGGCACTATCCTTTAAATGGAACTCCAGCCAAAAAAAAAGAGAAAAAATGCATAATCCACTAACCTCCTGCCACCCACACATCACACATGTGCATCCATGGAAGAAAAATGGTTCTGTGCAGAGAGCGCACCCACTGCACGCTACCAGCACACTGATCAAGTTGTCAGACATAGCTCTTGGTTTCTTGTACTTATCAAGAGTCAGCCGGATGAGCTTCTTATCATGTGACCATTGCCATTGCCAAACCCAGTGGTTACAGATCAAGAAGTCAAACCAACCCCCCCAGGTGTAAAGACCCACCTAAAGAACACCAGTACTAGGGAAGGAAGGGGTTAAAATGTAAAATAACAAAATGGGGAAAGAACAAAGAGAGGGCGCACAGGCCTAGTGCATTACCATAAAAAATGTTTAATAAAAAATAAAGTAGGTGTTGTACTCACAAACGACAATACAGTCAAGGCACATCATAAAAGAACAGCTGGGTCAACACCGCGCTGAGTAACAGTCCGCAATAGGGGGTGTAGACATCCAATAGGCTGACGCGTTTCGAGGACTTGCCTCTTCCTCAGAGCCAACTGACCAAATGTCTGCTCCCTCTTTTATATGCTCACTACTAGTTAGACCAAAGGTCACATGGGCCATCCTGGACACTCCCCTGTGCAGGTGGAGGAGTCACAGGGGCAATCGACCTAGTGTAAGTAAACACGAAAGGTCTATAAAAATATACACACACATATATATATACATACACATATATATATACATATATATATATATGCGCACAGATAAAACCATTGAGCTCACTGGACAACATGCGTGCGCACATGTGTGTGTAACACGTCCACATGAGCAACTGCTTTTTAGTAAAAAACATGTCTATACATACACACATAAAACCACACACATATGAAAACTGAATAAAAAAAATGGGTGACCAATGAATGACCCATAGACAAAAGCGCATGGGAATGCGGTCATACGCAAGCGCCTAAGGGTGACACAATAAATATGAAGTGAGCAACCTAATGTGTAAGGATGCAGGGTAATGGTAGCTATACTGATGATATTATAGTAATCATAGCTGATGAAAATGAACATATCTAAAGCATACATCTGTAGTGGATGGTGTACCCACTATAGGTCACAAGGGAAATGATGAAACTAGCACTAAAGAGGGGGGGGGGGAGAGAGAAAAAAAAAAGGGGAGGGGAGGGGGTTTGGGAGAGAGACAAAAAGGATGAGAGTAGGACTCTAGGGAACATGTGCAGCTCAGCAGAAGGTACCTATGCATAACAGGGAGTCAGTGGATGACCCCATGTATCTCAAGATCTTCATTAAGCCCAGTGGGTGAGAGGGAACCCAGAGTGAAGATCCAATAGGTCTCCCTCTTACATAGTCTTTGGAATTTTCTTCCACCATCTGAATCTCCTGTGATGGATTCAATCCCAAATACTTTCATGCCTGATGGATCACCACTGTGTGCCTCCTGAAAATGCAGTGGTACGGAATATTTGTTTTTGCCTTTATTGCTCTCCTTGTAATTAATGATGTTACATTTGTGTTCGCCAAACCTGACCCTCAAGGGGCGCATGGTTCGGCCAACATATAGGAGGCCACAGGGACAGATGAGCCCATAGATCACAAAAGAAGTACCACAGTTGATGAACTGCTTAATCTTATATGTACGGCCATTGGTGGCAGCCACCTCTTTCTTTCTGTGGCACATGTATTTGCAGGTTCCACAATTGCTCCCACCACATTTGAAACTGCCCCTTTGATCAAACAGGGCAAACCAAGGATTGACCGTATTACTGGCACCAGCAAGAGGCTTCTTGATTCTACTGGGTGCTATGTGACTCCTGAGATCCCTAGGTTTCCTGAACACAATTTCGGGTCTGGGGGCAAGGCTCTGACCAAGAACTGGGTCCTGCTTAAGAATTTTCCAATGCTTTTGGATGCTTCGCTGTATGTCGAAGGATTTAGTATTGAACCTGGTGCAAAACCTGACCTGGTTATTAAATCTATTGTTGGGGTCTTTAGTGGCTTTTTTGGCAGCTGTGTGTGGTATATGCAGTGGACTCTCTTCATATTGGGACATTACGTATCCTTTTGGTCAGTACTGCAGGTTAAGGAGAACATGCACCACCAGAGGTGATTATGAGGAACAGAGCGCCATCTTGAGGACCAAGTTCCTTGAAAAAGGCTACAGTGAGGTCCACATCGAGGAAGCATACCAGAAGTATTGGGGCCAATATGAAGAGAGTCCATTGCATATACCACACACAGCTGCCAAAAAAGCCACTAAAGACCCCAACAATAGATTTAATAACCAGGTCAGGTTTTGCACCAGGTTCAATACTAAATCCTTCGACATACAGCGAAGCATCCAAAAGCATTGGAAAATTCTTAAGCAGGACCCAGTTCTTGGTCAGAGCCTTGCCCCCAGACCCGAAATTGTGTTCAGGAAACCTAGGGATCTCAGGAGTCACATAGCACCCAGTAGAATCAAGAAGCCTCTTGCTGGTGCCAGTAATACGGTCAATCCTTGGTTTGCCCTGTTTGATCAAAGGGGCAGTTTCAAATGTGGTGGGAGCAATTGTGGAACCTGCAAATACATGTGCCACAGAAAGAAAGAGGTGGCTGCCACCAATGGCCGTACATATAAGATTAAGCAGTTCATCAACTGTGGTACTTCTTTTGTGATCTATGGGCTCATCTGTCCCTGTGGCCTCCTATATGTTGGCCGAACCATGCGCCCCTTGAGGGTCAGGTTTGGCGAACACAAATGTAACATCATTAATTACAAGGAGAGCAATAAAGGCAAAAACAAATATTCCGTACCACGGCACTTTCAGGAGGCACACAGTGGTGATCCATCAGGCATGAAAGTATTTGGGATTGAATCCATCACAGGAGATTCAGATGGTGGAAGAAAATTCCAAAGACTATGTAAGAGGGAGACCTATTGGATCTTCACTCTGGGTTCCCCCTCACCCACTGGGCTTAATGAAGATCTTGAGATACATGGGGTCATCCACTGACTCCCTGTTATGCATAGGTACCTTCTGCTGAGCTGCACATGTTCCCTAGAGTCCTACTCTCATCCTTTTTGTCTCTCTCCCAAACCCCCTCCCCTCCCCTTTTTTTCCTTTTTTTTTTTTTCTCTCCCCCCCCCCTTCTTTAGTGCTAGTTTCATCATTTCCCTTGTGACCTATAGTGGGTACACCATCCACTACAGATGTATGCTTTAGATATGTTCATTTTCATCAGCTATGATTACTATAATATCATCAGTATAGCTACCATTACCCTGCATCCTTACACATTAGGTTGCTCACTTCACATTTATTGTGTCACCCTTAGGCGCTTGCGTATGACCGCATTCCCATGCGCTTGTGTCTATGGGTCATTCATTGGTCACCCATTTTTTTTATTCAGTTTTCATATGTGTGTGGTTTTATGTGTGTATGTATAGACATGTTTTTTACTAAAAAGCAGTTGCTCATGTGGACGTGTTACACACACATGTGCGCACGCATGTTGTCCAGTGAGCTCTCTTCGAGCACTGCTTTCTCATCCTGCAAGTGCTTGTTCCATAACGCCTTTGACATTTTTATATAATTCCTATATATAACACACATATACATCTTTTATACATTTTTTATATAATTATTAATTTTTATAATTTATTTATTTTTTTTATTTATTTTTTTTCCTTTAATTTCCTATATATTTATATTTCTTATGCTTCCATGTCTGTGCATGCACACATGTACCATACACTATACCAATTTTACCAGATATTATTCTATATTGTAACAATACTTATTTAATTTTATTTTATTTAAACTTTGTGAACCATATTAAGAAGTTTTTTGTAACGTTTTATATCAACATTTATGTTTTACTAGTGATTTATCTCCTTTGTTCTTGTATATAGTATCGCATATGCATATCCATCCATGGTGCACTACATTGCCACACATGCCTATGTTTCATCATATTATTTTTCACTATGCACACTTCTTATGGTTCATATGATTTTATGATTGTCACTAGTTTCAATGGTTTTATCTGTGCGCATATATATATATATATGTATATATATGTATATATATATGTGTGTGTATATTTTTATAGACCTTTCGTGTTTACTTACACTAGGTCGATTGCCCCTGTGACTCCTCCACCTGCACAGGGGAGTGTCCAGGATGGCCCATGTGACCTTTGGTCTAACTAGTAGTGAGCATATAAAAGAGGGAGCAGACATTTGGTCAGTTGGCTCTGAGGAAGAGGCAAGTCCTCGAAACGCGTCAGCCTATTGGATGTCTACACCCCCTATTGCGGACTGTTACTCAGCGCGGTGTTGACCCAGCTGTTCTTTTATGATGTGCCTTGACTGTATTGTCGTTTGTGAGTACAACACCTACTTTATTTTTTATTAAACATTTTTTATGGTAATGCACTAGGCCTGTGCGCCCTCTCCTTGTTCTTTCCCCATTCAGTATATTTGGATTCCTCCGGTCCATTTGAGGGCAGCAAGGTGTGCATGTTCCAGGACATTCTTAATGTGGTTGTAGCCTGCATCGAGTCCATCCCCAAGCGCAGGAGCATTTGTGTCTGCTGGTTCTTTGTAAAATAACAAAACCCTCTTTTGCTTTAACCACCTCAATACTGGGCATTTTTACCTCTTTTCTGCCCAGGCCAATTTTCAGGTTTCAGAGCTTTCACACTTTAAATGACAATTGCACGATCATGCAACACTGTACCCAAACTAAAATTTTATCATTTTGTTCACACAACTAGAGCTGGTGGTATTTAATCACCACTGGGGTTTTAATTTTTTGCTAAATTAACAAAAAAAGACTGAAAATTTTGAAAAAAAAACACCTGTCTTTGTTTATGTTATAAAAGTTTGCAAATAAATAATTATTCTTCATAAATTTAGGCCAAGATGTATTCTGCTACATTTCTTTGGTGAAAATAACCCAAATCAGTATTTACTATTTAGTTTGTAGGAAAGTTATAGAGTTCACAAACTATGGTATATATCTGAAAATTGATCAATCCTGAAGTACTGACAGCCAATGTAATTTCTTGAGGCCCAAAAATGTCAAAACAGTACAGATATCCCCCAAATGAGCCCTTTTTTTCAAAGTAGACAGTCCGACTTATTTCATAAGAGGAATGGTGAGTTTTTTGAAGTTGTAATTTTTTTTGTCATAATTTTTCAGAAAATGAAGAAATTAAAAAAATTATTTTCACAATTTTGTGTTTACATACTGTCACCAGTGCAGTACAGCGTCATCATATAACTGGTGTGGTGGTGATCAGGGACACTGACAGGTGACAGTGCAAAAAGAAAAAAACACACAATTTGCCTGCTATTTCTTTGCTATAAGCAAACATTTAACTGAATGAAATAGAATCATTCAGCTTTTTTTGTTGTGATTAGCTGCGATTGGCCACGGCTAATCACAAAACACAGATTGACTGTGACTGGCCCAGCCTGCGCGTGTGATCACTGTGATCATTCACAGATAGACACATTTGTATACAATAGATGGCATGAAAGGAAACCATCCATTGTATAGAACTGTCATGTAACCTGCTGTGATTGGTCACATCAGGTCACATGGTACTGGCAAGGGGGCCGGTACACGGATCTATCATCGGCTGTGTCCAAGGTATACAGCCAGTGACAGATCTCGCCACAGCGCGGCCCTGAGGGCACATGCAAAGCGCGATATGGGAAGGACGTCACATAGGCAGGGCGGGAAGTAGTTAATATTGAAAGGGTAACTCCACTTTCATGGGAAAAAAATAACAAGTCATATTGTAATTGAATGTTAAAAATGACCGTTCCTTTTCAATCAGCAGTGCAGTAATTTTCTGTAAAATGCAACAGAATATGGCAAAACAAGTTTGTGCTTCTTTTGCAGATATTTCCTTTCACTTTCTGCTACACACACACACTTTTAGAAGAGGAGAAAAGGAGTTAGAAATTTGACAAAGCTTTTACCTTTCTGTCTCGTTGCTGTCTCGTTAGTCTGTGGAGTCACAGACAGAAATAAAGTAAGGTTTAAAGCATGGTACTAAACATACACTTCAACCTTCAATAATGGCAGAACTAAATCTAATTCCACAATCACATTTACTACTAACACATAGGACTACGTTACAAATGAAAAGGTCAGCAAAAGGATCTGACCAGCCTTTTCAGCTAAGTGAGGCTATGGCCCTGAATTATCAAACTGCAATAGCACTTATAGGGGGAGATTTACTAAAACTGCAGCACTCAGAATCTGATGCAGCTGTGCATGGTAACCAATCAGCTTCTAACTTCAGCTTGTTCAGTTAAGATTTGACAATAAAAACTGGAAGCTGATCCGTTTCTATGCAGAGCTGCACCATGTTTTACACTCTCCAGTTTTAGTAAATACAACCCATAGGGGTTGATTTAGTACACCTGGAGAGTGCAAAGTCTGGTGCAGCTCTGTATAGAAACAAATCAGCTTCCAGTTTTTTTTGTCAAAGCTTAAAATGATTTTAAAGGTTCATTATTTTTTTTTTGTAAAATAAACATGTCTATACTTACCTACTGTGTGCAGTGGTTTTGCACAGAACAGCCTGGATCTTCTTCTCAGGTTCCCCGCAGGCTCTCCTCGCTTATCCCTCCTGTTGGGTGCCCCCACAGCAAGCAGCTTGCTAGGGGGGCACCCACTGCTCCCTGTGTTAATTCACACACGGAGCCATGGTTTGGCCCTGCCCCTCTCTCTCCTTATTGGCTGAATGGCTGTGATTGACAGCAGCAGGAACCAATGGCTCCCGCTTGCTGTCTTAGCCAATGAGGAGGCACAGACCCATCACGGCCGAAGATGTCGTTCACATCACTAGATCGCGATGAGGCTCAGGTAAGTATTGAGAGGGCTGGGGGCACTGCTGCACACAAAAGGTTTTTTATCTTTGTGCATAGTGCTGAAATGTATTGTAATTGTACTGTCCCCCTTTATATTGTAAAGCGCTGCACAAACTGTTGGCACTATATAGAGCCTGTATAATAATAAATATTATTACTATTAAAAATCACTTTTCCATTTTAATATGTTGTAATTTTCCACCTGGATGAGTTCTGTACGCTGTTGGCTCATTGATACTCTCAGACGTCTTCCATAAGGTATAAGTAAAATGTAATGCATGCCCTGCAATAGTCTTCTCATTTTTGGTGAAATACTCTATAATGTTGTCTAAAAAAGGCACTAAAGTGCTCCAGGTAATTATATTGAGTGCAAAACTTCCCACACCGGAATCAGCCTGGAAAGTGCATGGTAAAGCAAACAGCAACATCAGAAAAGAAAAGGATAGGCATCTGCAACAAATTTTGTTATAATTCTTGCAATGTTCTTTGATCAGATTTTTGTCAATAAAAATTGAATTACAGTCTAAGCATCTCAGAACATCATTAATTGCAATATCCTTTTGTTGCCATAGTAGCTTAATACATACAAAGTATACAAGAGATGTTACAGTACGTGATAGGTAATGATTGATCGGTAGGAAATATAGTACAGTAAATCCTTCATTCTTTCCCTCACTAGAAATAAAAGGTCAGTGTCAGGATTTTCTATTTCTTTGCAAAATACTGTTTTTTTCTTGGAAGCTAGGATAATTCAAGTGAGCTGAGGAAACTGATAACCTTGATCAGTCTGAAACTGAGAAAGAGTTGGTAGCTCTTTTTAAGGAGATCTTGACGCCCTTGACAGTCAAATGGTGCGCTCACAAAACTAAAAAGATAGGTTTCAGTGGACATATTCTTTAAATAACAATTTATCTTGCTATTTTTGCAGACTAGATTGTTATACGGTTTACTTCATATGTACTTCGTTGTTCTTTTCATTTTTACATTTTCTATTACTAAAAGAATATATTTTAATAAAATGAGCCTTTGAAATGTTTCCATCACATAATGAAAAATAGACAGAAAAATAACGTTCCCCTACATGAGAAAAGACTAGTGAAATAGCTGGTTACGAGAGGGCATGTTAAAATTCTAGAACTGTTTGTTCCATCAAAATTTGAGTCACCTTTGCACTCATATGTCACAAAGGAGAAATGTTCAACAGAACTGAAAGTCTCTCTGGAAAAGCGTTGCGTACTATAAAAATGAAATGTTCGCAGACTGGAGCATTACATGTGTCATTCAGAAAACAAATGAAAATTGAAAACTAGTTCAGTCTTACAATGCTAGAATACTATTGTCAGACAAGAAGGCATTTATCCTAAAGGATAATTCGAATGTAATCAAAGTCTGGCCAGCTTTACACAAAGGGTCAAGTTAATAATGTCTTTCAGATTCAAATGAGAGAAAAAGTAATAGAAAATAGACATTCTAATTCTAAAACATATTTTATGGATAGCAAAGCTGTTAATGTATATTAAATAACTTTCCATATACATGAGTTTTATAACAAAACAGATTGTATTCAGGAAGTTGTGGATCAAAATGTAACTGAAAATGCACACAGAAACTTCAGAGCTTAATAGGGAACTGGGGTAACAAATTTGTGAAATGTTTGCTTAGACTTCATTCTGTCTTTTAGACCTATGAACATAGAGTTTGTTAACAGGATACTTATTTGGCACCACAAAAAGCTTACTCTGATTATGGGCCACTCCACAGCTCAGAGGACCTTCTTCAGCAAAGTTCCCTGCAATATGCTGCTGGCTGAAGTCACATCCATAACACTTGTTTCGCTAAGCTTTGTTTAATTCTCTTGTTGCAATCAATATGTTTTAATGAGACTATCTACTAATTTTTGCATGAATCTTCTGTTGGATCTTGACCTAAGGTCCCTCACACTAAAAACATGAAAATGTAAGTCCAGATAGGACATTCTCAGGTACATTAAATTTAACAACAAAGTAAAGTGCAGTAAGCACCTTAAATTTCATCATTTTATTTACAACATATAAACCAATTATACATGTTAAAACCACAAATCTTTGCTGGTAGTTCCATTCATATTTGGTCACAATAATTTAAACTACATGACCACTCTTCAGTTTTCCAGGTCTAGCTTGATATCACATATAATCTATTCCTCACGTACTAATATTTTACAATGATTCAAATGTTCCATGGACCCAGATTTTTTTTCCCACAATGTGTTTCATGAGCAACGTTCACTTCTACAGAATATTAAGAGTGGATGTAGATCTAGGATTGTATCCAGCCACTATAAGATAAAAGTGAGACACTATAATGCAGAAAATCTGACCAGCTTCAGCAGATGAAGAGAAGGAGAAGGAAGAGAAATCACAGGGTTTTCCATCAAGGGTGGACTTATACCCAACACTCAGAGGGAGATCACGACTACAGACCAGAGATTGCCCATTATGGACATGTCAGGGTCTTCAGGACCCACCTAGCTACCGTCTTGGCAAGATTAACCAATTCAATACCGGGCAATTTTACACCTTCCTGCACAGGCCAGTTTTCAGGTTTCAGCGCTCTCACACTTTGAATGACAATTGCGCGGTCATACAACACTGTACCCAAACTAAAATTTTATCATTTTCTTCACACAACTAGAGATTTCTTTTGGTGGTATTTAATCACCACTGGGATTTTTATTTTTTGCTAAATTAACAAAAAAAGACCAAAAATTTTGAAAAAAAACAAATTTTTCTTTGTTTCTGTTATAAAAGTTTGCAAATAAATAATTGTTCTTCATAAATTTAGGCCGAGATGTATTCTGCTACATGTCTTTGGTGAAAATGACCCAAATTAGGATGTATTTTTTAGTTTGTAGGAAAGTTATAGAGTTTACAAACTATGGGATAGATCTGAATATTGATCAATCCTGAAGTACTGACAGCCAATCTAATTCCTTGAGGTCCAAGAATGATGTCAGAACAGTACAGATATCCCCCAAATGACCCCTTTTTGCAAAGTAGACAGTCCGACGTACTTCATAAGAGGCATGGCGAGTTTTTTGAAGTTGTATTTTGTTTGTCATAATTTTTCGGAAAATGAAAAAATGTAAAAAATTAGTTTCACAATTTTTTTTTTACATATTGTCACCAGTGTGGTACAGCGTCATCATATAACTGGCATGGCAGTGATCAGGGACACTGACTGGTGACAGTATGAAAAAAAAAATATATATATATATTTTTTAGTTTTTTTTATTATTTTTTATAAAAAAAAAATCTTTTTTTTAAGTTTTTTTTCATATTTCACTCTGACCAAAGTAGTACAATGTTACCATAGTAACATTGTACTACTTTGGGGAAGTGATCAGTATTTTTTTTTTTACACAATTTGCTTATAGCAAAGACTTACTTTGCTATAAGCAAGCATTTACCTGAATGACATCGATTCATTCAGGGTTTTTTTTTTTTTCTCTTTTATGTGCTTAGCTGTGATTTGGCCACAGCTAATCACATGACATGTACATGTGATTAGCTGTGACCATTCACAGCTAGACACTAGTATACAATGGATGGCATGAATGAAGCCATCCATTGTATACAACTGTCATGTGACCTGCTGTGATTGGTCACAGCAGGTCACATGGTACCGGCAACGGGGGCCAATACTCAGATCTGTCATCGGCCGTGTCCGAGGTACACGGCCGGTGACAGATCACGCCGCTGCGCGGTTCTGCAGGGGCGTAATCTGCGCATGTGCGGGAGGATGCCATATGGCGTCCACCCGGAACGCTGATGACATTTGCCGGCCGCCATTCGGCCATAGGGCGGGCGGCAAATGGTTAAAACAGACAAGACTTCCCAGGTTATGATATTATGATATTGAATGAGCCCACTGTCCAGTTGTCATAAAAAAAAGGGGAAATCAAAGAGGGCCCCAATATGCATTCAGTGCTTGCCTCTTCAAATATATGTTCACCACTAATGTCCTCTATTTACGATCCATATCACTGTTAATGCCAATTCATAATAATAATTGTTTCAAGCATTACAACAACACACTTTGAAGCTCAGATGTATGTGTGCTAATAAAGAATATGTTACCACAACATTTTCTATTCCTGATACAGTATGTGTCTATTGTAGCATGTCCTGGTGTTAAAAAAGTACCCTTTTCTTTTTGGCATTGCTTCCTTTGTGTGAAATACCTGGTGATCCTGCCAGTCGCCCTGCTTTACTATTTCAAACTGACCACACCAAGCAGGAGAACACACTGTTGTCAGTTTTCTGGCTGTGCTCGGAGAACAGCCTGCCTTTCCTCCAATGGTCAGATTTGTGCTAACATGCCACCCCCCCAAACCAGCTATTTACTGAGATCAGTGTACTGCTGTTTCCCCATCTCTACCTCTCTAAGCCTCTTACGCTTATAAAAAAAGAAAAAAAAGATATTTAGATTATATATGTACTGTATATACTATATATATATATATATATATATATATATATATATAAAAGTTTTATTTTCATTTCTATTTTAAGCTGAATGGGTTGTTTTACAAGAAAGGGTTTACACATACTTTAATATGACAACCAGTGTGGAGCAGGTTGGGCTGCGATTTCAATTAAATTATCTATTCATTCTGAATGGCACTCCAATATACTGTATATATTATAATGAATTTGTTTTATAGCATGCCACATTACCAAAGATGTGAATACTCTTTGCATTGTGGTGCACTCTGTTGCCAGGTACCTTCATTGGTGTGCTGAGGCACATTAATAGCCAGTTCATTCCGAAAGCTTTTAGTAATTTCCCTTTGGGATTAAAAAAGTAATCTGAATCTGAATTCTGAACCTGAATCTGAATTACTGTCAAATTGTATTTACTGCCTGTGTCTCTGCTAGGGAGGACTTCCCATGCTTCCAGCCTCTGTGAAGACAGGAAATCTCAATAAAAGAGACACATGCAAAAATAAAAATGCTTTTCATAGTAGAGTGAAGAAAGGTTAGAATTTTGATTAGAATGCACATATTTCGTACTTTCGCTCCCATTGTGGATATAATGACTGAAAATCTCCTGTATTACTGTACACTTTAGTAATAAGATCTAGGTTCACCTGAATTCCTTTTCGGTAATGTCACTTCACTTCACATTTTATGTCAAGCCCTTTGTGTAAAGCAGATCAGATTATCTTTACATGTAAATTATCAAATTATTTTTATTAATTAACTATTATTAATTCATCAAGTAAATTAAAATGAATTTTAATTAATCTTTAATTTATGTACACAAATTTTTTGGGAGACTGACATGTATGTGTTAATGGAAAATGTTTGATTAGATCTGATAATAATAATTTAAAATGCAATTTCATTAAAAAAATTATGTTTCATGTTTTGAAACATTTTTATGTTTTATATTTTCTACAGTAGGTATTATTGCTCTTTTACAGTTATGGCTTTAGGTGCTGCCCACAAAGATTACGGTATCTGTAAATAAGGTTATTGTAATAGAAGGCTATCATGAAAGAAATATGGGGAATTCGGGAAGTTGCCATTACTGATCTCCCTGTCTTTAGGGAATTTTAGCTTAGTTATTTTTTTTCTTGAGTTAACAAAGGCATATGGTAAGCAAGGGGAGGCGAGTTATTCCCAAAGTCCAATTCTAATTTAATATAGAGTCAGAACTCCTGATGTGCATACAATCTGCATACATGTTCAGCAAGCCCTGAAACCAAAGTGGCAACATGAAAACCAGCCAAACATTTTTCTAGAAAACTCAGCAAAAACAGCCCTATATTTCTCTATGGCAAGTTTCATTTAGAGAGAATGTATTATTATTTAGAATATGTCTTATTTGTTTATTATGACAATAATTACTAAATACATGTATACAAAATATGAAATATTGCATACTAATAATTTCTATTCTCCTTTTCAGCCAGAAGTTGGATCATTCTGGGAATTTTTTGTCTCTTGCCCTCCAGAGGATTTACTACCCTTCCTGACCAGGCCATTTTTTGCAATACAGCACTGCATTATTTTAACTGACAATTGCGTGGACATGCAACGCTGCACCCAAATGAAATTTACGTCCTTTTTTCCCACAAATAGAGCTTTCTTTTGGTGGTATTTGATTGCCTGTGCGTTTTTAATTTTTTGCGCTATAAACAAAAAAAGACTGAAATTTTGAGAAAAAAAACAATATTTTTGACTTTTTGCTATTAAACATATCCAGTAAAAAAATTTAGCAAATTAAATTTCATCATACATTTAGGCTAAAATGTATTCTGATACATGCCTTCTGCTAAAAAAAAATCCCAATACATGTAATTTAATTGGTTTATGTGAACTTTATAGCGTTTACAAATATCGGTATATATACTGGAATTTTTTTTGTAGTAGTAACGGCGTTGATCAGTGACTTATAGTGAGACTGCGGTGGGCATTCTGACACTGGGGGGAGCTGACTTGGTATCATTGACATCCCCAGTGACACCAATACAATGATCAGTGCTAATAAAAAGCACTGACAGGAAGAGGTTTGCATGTGGGGCAATCAAAGGGTTAACTGTGTGCTGTTTTACTATGAGGCTGTGTGCTGTGTTTCACTCTAAGCACACTGCTTTGTATGGCTCTGCTATGCAGAGCCATACAAAACAGTGTGCAGGAGGTGACGGGGGGAGAGATCTGTGTTGTTTATACACAGGTCTCTTCCCCGTTGGAGATACTCAGTGATCACCGGGTCCCGGCTGGTGATTTCTTGTTGGCACCCAGTGATTGCTGAGTATGTCCGACGGGGGGACAGCCAAGGCCATGAATGAGGCACCCATGCTGCCCTGTATCAGTATTTCTGCAATATAGTGGCACGGAAGTGGTTAAAGTGGTTCTAAAGGCAAAAGATTTTTTTATCTTATTGCATTTTGTGCATTAAGGCACAAAACTTTTTACATGCAGCTCTCCCCCAGGCCCCCTCTTATACTAAACCGAACCTGATCTCTATCCAGTGGTGTGCATGAGAGCAGTGTCTCTCTTAGCTCACTCCCTCCTAATTGGCTCAGAGACAGCAGCGGGAGTCATTGGCTCCTGCTACTGTCAAGCACAAGGAGGATGTGTGTATTGTAAACTCAGAGTGGGGCTTGGGAGCGAGCATGCACAAGTACTCCCATAGCAAGCAGATTGCTGGGGGGGGGGGTGCACATGGCAGGGGAGTGGGGAGGAGCCAGGAGCACCGGAATGGAACCTGAGAAGAGGAGGATCCTCTTTGTACAAAACCACTGCACAGAGCTGGTAAGTATACCATGTTTGTCATTTTATTTTAAAAAAATTACCATTTACAGTCAATTTAAATATTTTACATATAAGAAAATAAAAAATGCCCCCCTTTCCCTTATACAATTAAGCCATTAAAGTCTCACGGTCTACATAAGCAAATTGATTGATGTTAAAAGGTGGAAAATAACAATAATATAGCATATACAATTGCTACACAAGCCATATTGTAATTCATTTTTACTAACAATCTTCTGTAAACATCTTCTGTAAAATTCAAAGCAGTATGGTAACCTGGAGGTCTTTTGTACACAGTTGGTGTACAGAACTTCCCCAGAAATATCATCAACTGCTTGTGTGATTGGCTCAATGATTTTCGCAGAAGTCTTCACTAAGTTATAACTCAGATTTTGGACATCCACTGCAAAAGGGATTAAGATTGTGGTGAGATACTCCATATGGGTTAATTACTTCTAAAGGGATGCAGACACTGCAACTTTTCTCATTAGAACACAACTGATTATATTGAGCACAAACACTACTATTCAGGAATCAGACTTCCAAAGGCATATTAGAACACACAGCTTTTTCTTATGAACAGAAATAGGTAGGGTAAATTTTGTTAAAATCCTTGCAAAGTACATTGATCACTCATAGGGGAATGTTATGGTTTTTTTCTTAGAAAAATGGAGTTACTCTTTAAAGTTTACACCATATAAATTGATAAGCACTAAGATATACAGTTTGCAAACAATCTCCATTTTTCTGGCCTTATCTTCACCTTCCTGTCACAGCAAATGTGCAGGGTGTCTAAATATGACTGTAAAGTATAAAAGACACCATATTTAAACCTAGTAATATAACAAACCTGGCATGCCCCCTCCACTTCTCTTCAATGAAATTATATGTGGGAAAACATTCACTGAGGGTTGTGGCTGTTACTCGTTACAGTACAGAGCACTGCAGTGTGAGAAAAAATATATATATTGAAGCATTTCCTAGCAACAATCAATCACAAATAATAACATACAGGGGTATGGGACTATAACGAGATTAAAAAGTCATTAAATTTCGACGCAAGAAAACAGCTACAAACTGGCATCCAGATGGTACCGAACTCCTTCAAGAATTCATCGCTACAACACTTCCTTGCTCAACAGCTGTTGGAGATGCGGGACATCAGATGGGTCATTTCTCCACATCTGGTAGTCTTACCCGGTCATTCAACCATTCTGGCAAGAGGTCCATCGGATTGTGGTGTCCATAACTACCTTACCATTGATTCTCTCTCTGGCTCAGTTCCTCCTCCACAATTCCTCCCTTCCGCGGGGACAGCATTTTAAATCCTTAGCTGTGCATATGGTCAACGCAGCCAGACTCTGCTTACCTGTATTATGGGGCTCCACTTGCCCTCCCTCTATACGAGATTGGCTTATCCGCTTGGGCAAAGTGGCAGAGATGGAAGAACTGATTGCGACTGCACTTGATACCCCAACCAAATTTTCCCACACTTGGGCCTGTTGGACTCACTTGCAGACCACCCCTGCATATCGGTCCCTCATGGACCAATCTACCTGATATAATTCAGCTCACCCTCCTACGACACCCCTTTATCTTTTTTCGAATGGCTGGCAATGTGTTTTCCTTAAGTGTATTTGCCACCATTTGCATGTCCCCTGTGCCGGTTCAGGTTCTGTCTACTTCTGTTTACATCCTAATGTATAGACGATGATGCTTAATTTGCACGTTACTCCTCCCCTTATTCCACCCTCTCCCTTTGTCCTTCCTCCCCCTTTCCTTTACCCCCCCCCCCTTTTTTTTTCTTTCTCTCCTCTTTCATCTCTCCCATCTCCCACACTCTTTTCCTTTTCTTCTCACACATTCTTCTGTACTTTATGTAGTCTTCAAGAGATCATTGGGCATAACTACATCAATAATATCTTATACTTATTAGAGTCTCTACGACAGCTTTCATTTGTATTCAGATACCTTTGCCACATAACGACTGTCACAACATTTTTTGTATGTGCACTACATTTGCCCCCCCCGTTGCGGGCCTATGCCTTGAGGTATATCTACATGAGGTTCACTGTTATTAGCCTCTATTATGCCTTTTCATGCTGCCTGAGTATTACATGCATAACCCGGTTGTGGCCTAGTTATTTGTCGCTGTCTATGTTCTTGCATATGATCTCTGTTTTCTCATGTTGTACCTATTGATAACTGCCTTATCCTCTTGTATTTTACAAGTTCCTTTGTAATTCTGTAATTCACCAATAAACTTTTATGGAATAAAAAGTCGTTAAAGTGTTACTAAACCCAGGACCCTGCATTCACTATATCTGGTCTCCCACAGTACACAGAACTTGGGAATGCAATTATTTTAGTAAATATAAAATGCTAAATACCTTTTCTCATCAGCAGTTAGAGCAGTCTTGTGACTTCTATCAGTGTCCAGCAGAGCACTGGTTACAGTTTGTTGAAGGAGTTTTCATTCTCTCTTGATTGTTCTATGAGGCTGCAGGACCCCTTACCCTCTGTCTGGACATTGCTGATTTACCATGTGCTGATCACATGCACTCTCCCAAACAAAAAAAAAAAAAACCTCTCTAGAAATACACATCAAACTGAGCATGTGCAGTATGTCTTCTAGGGCTCTGTATTATCAGCAGATGGATTGGGGACTGTGGAAGAAGGGGAGGATCAAAGAAGAAAGAATCAAACATAATTTTTCCACAAGAGAATTAACCCCTTAGATTCCACAGTGAGTATAACGAGCATGCTTTACTGCATATACAGACTGATTTTACTGTTGTGGGTTTAGTAACACTTTAAACTTCAAATTGGCTTTAAATAAAAGTTTTAAATACATTGGGGTTGATTTATTAAACCTGGACAGTGAAAAATCTGGTGTAGCTCTGTATGGTAGCCAATCAGCTTCTAACTTCAGCTTGTTCAATTTAGCTTTGACAAAAAAAAAATTGGATGCTGGTTGGTTACTATTCAGAGCTGCACCAGATTTTGCACTCTCCAGTTTTAATAAATCAACCCATTGCATGCAGTGTCATTTATCATTTTAGTTTTAAGCAAAAGAGCAAGACATTCAGATTTATTTACACAACTTGGTGAAACTTTGGCTAATATGTCTTTACAATCAGGAACTGATTAACCTTTTTTCTTTATAGCAATTCATTTCCTTATGGATGTCATGCTCTTCGTATGCTAACTGGTTTCTCTCTGCTCTCTGTTTTATCTTCCCATATATTTTCTGAACATTTCTGTTAGAATTTTATTATCACTTAGGGCAAACTCTGGCAATTTCATATTTTTACGTTTTTAAATGATCTTTACCTGCTCACTTATTTTTCTTAAATTGCTTTTAACTTTTTTTTTTATCCATTTTCATTTGTGATATAACCATTTCGCCCAAGGAAGATTTTTTTATTGCAGGATTTGTGCCCCTTGCAAACATAAAATTATTATTCTTGGAGTGGATACACTTAGACAGTCAAAATCAATAAATTCTAGCAAACCCAAACTTACAGACTGGGGTTTGCGAGGATTGGGACCTGTCATTACCTTTTGTCAGTATTTACCATCTGTCAGTAAATATTATTCCAAGCTCTTGCATGTTTATACTAATTGCTTTTAGTAATGCTGTTGATCCACCTTAGTCTTTGTTGCACCTTCTCCTTTCATGTCACTCAGTTTCAGGATATTCTTTGGTATGTGGTCAGAAAAATATTTTACTTTAGTATCAGTGTCAAGTATTCTACGGAGCATCCTTGTGTTATTTTATTGAACGTTGAGTGATTTGTATCCCTTTACTACTAGGAACTTGCAGCAATTTTGTAAAACACAGCAATTTAAAAATACTGATTTTCCAGCATCCAGGGCAAGAATGGTTGCTAAAAAACGATGATGATTACAGTCATCTGGTTTTGTAGTCAAAAAATGTTAAAGCGCTGCTGTCCATAGCATACTCGTATAACATTTTTTTCCCATACTATTTTTTTACAGTTCAGATCTCTCTTATCTACATGCTCTAGTGTTGGCTGCACATCATTTTTCTAGACCTGCCTAATCATAGCATTAATGGTTGAACTGTGCAATGTATCCAAACTGCCATTACATTTTTACACTGTGCTGTGACTGTGCCTTTTAAATGGCACAGCAGAAGAAGAGAGTGGAAGCACAAAACTCGAGCTGTCTTCTGTTATACATACTGTTCCAATGTGGCTCAGAGCCAGAAATGCAGCTCTCGATGATAGTAATGTAAAAAAATGTTTCCAGGTGTTGGGATTAAAGTTTATGAGATTTTAGTGCTGGGTTTAGATTCATTGTACTTTAATTTAAGATCAATTACTTATTTACCTATAAACTTTTCAGCTCATGCTTATAAATGTTTTGCAGATGTGAACTATTTTACACATTTTTAATTGCTAAATGCATTTATTTGTTATAAATCTATTAATTGCTATTGTAGTTTTTTTCACCCTTGGTGATTCAAGTTACTGCTCCCCTCTACGGACACTTCATATGAAAACCAGAGGTATTTAACGAGCAAATACCAGAGAGAAATCTTGACCTCACAACTGGGTTCTAGACTATCTATCAGAAGCTAAAGGATGTCCAGGGTAGTATTAGCACAGGGAAATGTCTTTGCACTTGGTCTTCCAACCATCAAGGTAACAGTGTGTGCGCAGAGATGGAGTTGCATTCAGATTGTTACACCCTCCGGTAAAAAAGGAAAATGGCGGTGCTAAAGTCAACCTTGCAGTAAAATGCAAGTCCTACTTATTACATTCAGGCCTACATACCATGTATAAAAGCCACATGACAGTTGGTGAAAAAAATGGAAAATATATTTATATTCTACCTGGCATCCCATATCTGAAGAAAAGATGCTCCTTCTCTGTTTTAGAGCAATTTCTTAAGAGATTTAAGATGCTCAGCATTTCCAGGATCTTGCTGGAAGAATTGTGGTGTCTCCTTTTCCTAGGAAATGCCTAGGAACGTCAAAAAGTAAGTATATGTTCTAACTTTTTTCACAGGTGCTTTTTTTTTTTAAAGCTATTATGTATCATTTTGACTTGGGGAAGGAGGAGCCTGGGTGCATTAACAGACCTAGCATTTTACTTATCACTAATAATAAGAAAAATAAACTATATATATAAGGATAGAAAAAATTATCTCAGAGTTCCATAAGACACAAATAAGACCATTCTACCTGTAGCCTTGTTCTTTGTTCTTTAATTGGTCACACAACTCCATATATTTCCCAGTGGAAGGTGAAATTATATGTGTTATTTATGCACTATATAAGAATTTGCTGTTATGGATTTTGCATGTTTATCTGCAGCTATGAAAACCAAAAACATATTCTGAATCAAGATCGTAAAGTTTATATTTGCAGAAATGTTATCTGACATTGCACGTATTTTGGATCAGTCATCTACTTAGTTTATTTTGTTGTTTACATTGGTAGAGGAAAATGTGCACTTTGATATTTCTCCATAAACTACTACTATTTACTTGGTGTTGCTCATCCAAGATGAATATGTTTATAGGCATATGCATGGATTTACATTCCTTCACACAAGGTATGTTTTTGTTTACATCCCAAGCGTTCAAAAGTAAAACTTTAAAAATAGTGACACTATTAAATATTCATTAAATATGGTGTATCTCTTTGAGATCAGTGTCTGCCTTTCAAATGAAGAGTAAAAGTATGTTTACATTAAATGTTTTATCTATGACTTTTCACAGGCAAACTGTTTTTATGGCTACAAGGAATTGTTTAGCTATCAAACCAACTTATTTTTTAAGCACAGGTAATAGCCTTGAAAATATTTCACTTAAAGTGAAGCTCCAGTGAAAATCTAAAAAACTAAAAGTCAGCAGCTACAAAAACTGTAGCTGCTGACCTTAAAAAACAGCCACTGACCTGTCCCATGATCCAGCATTGTCCTCAACGCAGCCAGTTTCACCAGCTGTCCTCTCTCGCCGGTGCTGACATCTTACATGTGGGCACCCAGCTATGACAACTTGTGGCTTCACAACTGGGTGTCCACTGTGCATGAGCAAGCAGCGCTGTACCTTGTGAATGTTCCTGTAGTCTTCTGAGACCTGTCACGTGCCCCAGAAGACTACGGGGAGGGAGGACAACGTCCGCTTCCGATCGCCTAGGCAATCGCAGCTGAAGTGAGAGTGGGTACCTGTCAAAATTGGGTACCTATTCCCCAAAGATGCCAATCCTAAATTTGGAGCGGGGGATGAGGCCTTACAATGGAACTTCCTCTTTTAGGGTGGAGCTCTGCTCCAACTGTTTATAATGGACCTTCCATGAAAATGGAGAGTGCATTCTATTGAAAACCCGTGACTTTTACATGTGGGAGACTTTCAGTAGAATGGCCCTTAAGACATCTGAACAACTGGGTAAACTATGTTTCTTTCTTCTAAATGAATGATATGTCTGAACCGCTAAAGGTATGGCTTTGTTAAAATGTGGTTGTTGTCAGGCTCAATCACATGCTGTCTATTATTATTTTAATGAAAATGCAGGTGCAAGATAACTTCACTGAAATTTCCAGCTCTCTACAAGTTCCAGTCAATGTAAAATAACTGGGCCATGTTCACACCAGATACATTTTGCATAGTATAGAACAAACAAATAATTGGGGAGCTCACATGTGAGAGGGTGATGCCTTTGGTATAGTACTGTGATAACAGTCTAGCAGGTAACTCTTTATTTGGCTCATAAACATCAGCCAAAAAAGATATCAGATCTGAGAGGTGTCATGTCTATGGCCAAAGATGTGTGTGTGTTTCACTAACTAGTGCCCATTTTTTCAATGCTTATACAACTATCAATTACTGGACTCAAGCTATTTTAGCCTTGCCACAGGCAGTGACACTTTTCAAGCAAGCACTGTAGACACTACTGTCTATGGTCAAATACAAATGAATATGTAAGGTAAACTGGATTCTCAGGGAACCAGTGCAAACTTATGGTCATGCTCAGGCTCATTGTACTGCTGCTCATGCATGCACGCATTGCATTGCTATTCATACTGCTGGATGAAAGTGCAACACCAGACGTGCTGTGATGACCCAGTGCACACACATGCGCTTCTGCAAGTAGCATTCACACTTGGAGCCCAGGAGCCTTTCTAAATGGGTGTGTCACTGGGAGAAGTTGCTTAATAGACTTCAGCTTGCTCCGTATGTCCTGAGACCTTATCCGTTGTATGTGCCTACCTATCTTTGACCCGGATTTTCCCTATACTTTACCTCTGCTCTTTGCCTCAGCCTTTTTCATCTGGTTACTCTGACCTCAGACCTGTTTACTGGACTTGCTCTGCCTGCTGATTTGGTCCTTCTTGCCTGGCTGTCGCTGACTGCCACCTGATTCCCGGCCCTGCTCTCATCTGCTCTGGTGCCAAGCTGCTTCAGCATCCTAGTCTGAGGACTACGACTTCCAGCTCTACCCACCTAAGGAGTAGACATGACTATCCATCTACTCCGGCACTCATGTCACTCTTTGCCCTCATACTGTCTGTCTCCACCTTCAGGAGTGTTGGGCAGGCAATGCAAGGCCTCCACAACGTTCGAGTCTTCGCAAGTTACTGTACGTGATACAATATTTTGAATTATTTATTTACTTCAGTGCACTTCAGCAAAACACCTTATAATGCCAACCAGTTTGCTCCCTGTTTATTCCTGCTATTATTATGGACCATGTATAAACACTCACTGTTGAAATTATGTATTAAAACTTGCACAACCTAAGATTTCTTCAGACAGAAATTGTGCAATACCAGGTATCCTAAAATCTTTATACTGAATGGACAGCGTTAGGGGTATAAATAATCACAGTATCTACCATCAGAGAAAGAGCTTTAGAAAAAAGATTGACTGGTCTTTTTTCTTCATTTTATGTTTAGAGATAGCCCCTATGTACTGGTAATGATCTATTTCTAGACTATTTCTAGACTGAACAGTAGAGGGAGAAGCTTAAATGCATGTATTTAGCTTACAAGGTATCTTTTAAGGGTCCTTTCTCATGGAGCTACTCCATTCTATTCAGCAGGGGATCTGTGAGCAGTGCAATGCAATGTATAGATTGCATGTGATGGATTTTTGTCTTTTTTCAATCTTATTGTGTTACTCTAACTAGGCATACCAATTTACTTTTTAATTTAGTTAGGAAGACTTTCTTTCTTAAATTCTTGATGATACTTAAGATGCTTACATAAGCCCAAAGGTATGCTGAGAGGCCTTTTCATTTGCAAGCAATCAGAACTTTTAGTAATCCCATTTTCAGCATCCACTGTGGAAATACATTTTGGAATGACAATAGCCTGAGACTTGCAAACTGTTTATTTCTTAATTGTCAAGGAAACTATGATAGAACAAAAAAAGTTCTGTCTTTTTTAAAAAATTTTCACCCAGTGCATACAAGAGGTCTAATATGTGGGTGCCACATGCTATGGCTCAAACTGGACTCTGGAGCTCTGGAGCTTTAATGTCTACTTGGCAATGTCATGCCTGCCCTTTAGCACTGAGAGTCTCACCCACATCATTTGGTAGTGTGCAGTCTGCATAGTGCACAGCAACTTCAGCAACTCTTACATGTACCTAAATTGATGGCTGCCATCTGGTTGTGACCCACCGTTCTTCTTCTGTTGCCTTTGCATTGCTTGGCAGCAACATAACTGCCTTTGGACAAATGTCCTAACCACTAGCAGACCGCTCCATGTAGATATACTGTGGCGGGGTAACCGCTCTGTGCTGGATCTTGTATACAGTATATACACGATCCAGCATTTCCAGGTAGGGGGCATACACATGCATGGCCTCATCTGTGCCATTATTCAGTACAGCACATCAGCCAGCAGGTCCCGGCCAATGATTTATGGTTGGGACCTGCTGATCAGCTTAGAGAATGACAGTATGGATCCCTGTGTTTACTAACAACATATGGCTCTGTACACTGAGCAGTGATGTGGCTGTTTTTTTCTCCCAGCAAAGCAGGGAGAAAAAACAGTCACATCTCTTAGTATAAGCAGCACACATAACACACATTACACTTGTTAGGTACACAGTTAACCCTTTGGTTTCCCCTAGAAATTAACCCCTTCCCAGCCAGTGCCATTAGTACAGTGAAAGTGTATAGAATAGAAAGAAAACAAACAGAGGGCGCACCAGCCTAGTGCATTACCTTAAAAAACATTTATTAATGAGATAAAAGTAGGTATTGTACTCACGAACGGCAATAATGTCAAAGGCACATCATGAAAGTCCAATCCGTACTACGTGTCTAACTGCAATGGGAACCCTAAACTTCCAACATGCTAACGCATTTCGAGGACTTGCCTCTTCCTCAGAGCCAACAAACTAAATGTCTGTACCCTCTCCTATATGCTCACTAATGGCTTATCCAAAGGTTACATGTGGGCCATCATACACACGCCCGAAGGGGGAGAGAATGTACTGAATGTATTCAGTACATTTGTACTTCCCAGGTCCTCAGAGGGCAGCAAGAAGTGCACATTCCAGGACATCCGCGATGTGGTCATAACCTTTATTGAGTCCATCCCCAAGCGCAGGAGTATTTGGGTCTGCTAATTTTAGTGACAGTGTATAGTATTATCACTGATCACTGTATTAGTGTCATTGGAGATGTCAGTGTCAGTTAGTGAATTCCCGCCCAGTGTCAGTTAGTGTCAGATTTCCTATCACAGACTATCACAGTCCCATTATAAGTCACTGATCACCGTCAGTACTAGTATAAAAAAATAAATATTAAGACCCCCCCCCCCCATCCAAGCATGGGAAGCTGATCTACACGCATCATATACTGTATCCCAGTGGATTGCAGCACTTCGCTATTCATATGCCATATCCCACTGTACTAATCATTGGGAACTCACACAAAAAATTACTACCCGATGGTACATTGCACCATATCGCATAGCACAATTTTCCTTTGGCGGTTCCCCCTCATGCTGGCGAGGTCGTGATCAGGTTGGTAATCTCTTCAATATTTTCTGGTCATGCATAAACCTCCATAGCTACTAGAGAAGTTTGTTCCAGTTCCTCTCCAGTGTCCCTGAAATTCTTACTACTCTAGATCCAGCCTTGGCAATCCTAAATCTAGGCACTGGTAATTTCCTGCCAGATTATCATAAAATAGTATTTAGCATCCTACTGGTGGACAAACTCACCATCACGAGGTGCTAGAGAGAAGAGCTGGCTCCTAATCTGTCCAAGGTCATAGCCACTACCCAGTCTCATCACTCCATTGAAAGACTAAAAGCTATCAGAATGGGCTCACTGAGGTCCTTTCAAAAAGCTTGGCAACCATGGTTAGCTTGGTATCTAAAATAGTCTTTTGATATCCCTATTACTTTTAGCGCTCTGTACTGTAATGTGATGTATGTGGATACCTTCCCTGCGAGGCAACCGTTCATATCCTTATCCTTATCCATATTCCCTGCACTTGCAAGTACCTGTACTCCTTAGCCCTCATGCACACTTGACCTTTTGATAACGCTGGTAATGTTAGCTGTGTAAAGTCATGTTAAAAACGTGAGTTTTTCAGCTTTTTTTAGCATTTTCGCATTAACGTTTAGCTGCGTTTTGCCGTCATTAGTAGTGTTTTCCCGCATTTTTCCATGTTTGCTTTTTTTTGCGTTTTTTTTACCAAAAAAATATTTTTGGGGTCAAAAAAAGGTCCAAAAATACTAGCTTGCAGTGCTTTACTTCGTTTTGCTGCATTTTTCAGAATTAGAGCATTTTACAGCTAAAAAACTCCTCTTGAAATCCACTAGTTTTGGCATTTTTTTCCTGCCAAAATATGTCCCAGCCAAAAAATGTTGATTACAGCCTATGTGTGCATGAACACATAGGATAACATGCTGGGGAATTTACTGACTGTAGAAAAAATCCGTCAAACGCCAAAAACAGCAGCTGTAAAAACGGCAAGTGTGCATGAGGGCTTAAAATCTCAATAAAAACCTTTTGAAAAAAAATTCCAGCATATATGCCATCGTTTGTAGACGCTATAACTTTAACACAAACCAGTCAATATACACTTATTGGGATTTTGTTTTCTTACCTAAGACATGTAGCAGAATACATTTTAGCCTAAATTTATGAAGAATTTTTATTTTGGATATGTTTTATAGCAGAAAGTAATAAAAATGTTTTATCATTTATATAATAAAAATTAAAAACCCAGTAGTGATCAAATACCACCAAAAGAAAGATCTATTTGTATGAAAAAAAGTGATATAAATTTAATTTGGGTACAGTGTTGCATGACTGAACAATTGCCAGTTATATTAGTGCAGTACCGAATAGTAAAAAATTACCTGGTCATGAAGGGGGTAAAACCTTCTGGAGTTTAAGTAGCTAATATTGCACCACCTGACCTCTTCCTTCCATGAGCATCCTTCACAATCCGAACAAAAAGCAGCCCACATAGGGATTCCTTTGCAACTACAGAAGAGTGCACTGCCAAGCTGGGTGTTTGGGCAAGGCATCCAGGAAGGAAGAGACACATTGTGTGCCTGCAAGCGAATATCTTCCAGTAAGTAAACCGGAAAAGCCTCATATAATATTAAATATTTTATTTTGGGGTCACTCAATCCTGGCATGTGGATTTGTGGGAAGAGTGGGATTGGGGTGAACAGGAGTTGTAATTTATAGTCATAGGCACAAAGTGAATCCTGTACAGCATGTGACAAATAGTCTAGAGGTCTCACTGCTAGACAACAGTAAACTATCTTCTGTAATGTTGCAAGTTCACATGAAAAATTCAACTGAGGCCAAGTATAAACATTATATACTATGCAAAATGTACCAGTATTATATGCTATACTATGCAAGATGTACCAACAACAGTGCACCATTCCTGATGACTTCCCCTGGTCAACATTCACCAAGGAAGATGTAACAAGGATGACCTCCAGAAGTTGACAGTGTCTTTGTTTGAGGAGTGCATACCAAATTTTCCTCCTAAATTGAGCCCTAAAACCTAGTGATGTTAAAGGGTATCTCCACCCTTCACACCTAAAAAAAAAAAAAAAATTCTTCCTAAAATCCTTTTTTTGCTGCTGCTCCCATATACTTATCTGTCTTTGAGTTTCATCATCTGCCACCCATGGTTGCTGGTGTGCATCTCTGTACACTTGAAACATTCATGGACAGCCCTGGTTAGCATGGCCATGTGACAGTGCTTACCAGGGAGAGTCTCTTTTTTTCTCTCAGTAGTAAGAAGATAATCTCATTGGTCAGCGCTGTCACATGACCATGCTAACCAATGGTTAGGAGTCATTGCAAAGATTACGCTTCTACACAGCTTTCAGAGTTGTATATGGATATTTCATTTGTACAGAGACGACTTTCTTTTTCTGAAGAAACAAAAGAACTGTTTTGCTCATTATGCATGGCTTTCAGTACTAACAGATATACTGTAGTTCATTCTTTACTTGTTGGAAAGTTGAGAAGGTACATGTCAGGGAAAAAGGGGGAGGTGCATAACATTAGGAAGGGGCACATGCTTATCTGTTTGTATAAAACAGCTTAGACATTGAAAATCAATTAATGGTAACCTGTGAAATAGGCATATGAAGATAGTGATAAGAGACTAAATTATACAATTCCATATATTGACATACTAGGATTTGCCTACAGAGGGAAGGATGAAGCTGCTCATACATTAAGTAACCCTGATGTAATTCATGGTAATTTCCCTGAGCTTTTTTTCCTTCTAAACAAATATAACATTGATTTCCACAAGTATATAGAAGATGTTGTGGTCCTGAATAATAAATTAAAGGCTCATCACCCTGATAGTAGAGGTTGCCTGGTAAAAATGTTAAGCAAAACATTAGTAATTCGCTTATTCTCCATGATGGGCAACATGGTGAAGCAATAAATATGCCTGGATGTTAGAGAAGCTGTTACTTTTAGTGTGGAAATAGACAGTGCACAGAATATTGCAGTGAAAGTACAATGAAGCAAAATTCTGCAATATGTAAAAGAGTAAACTGTGCATTTCTCTGTCTTCAGTGTTAGTAGCACAATTGGAAAAAACCTGTTTGGCACTCTGAATAGTTGCCCACAGGGGCGGACTGACCATTTGGAAGCTCGGGCACTGCCCGAGGGCCCGGGGTCAGTAGGGGGCGCCATGAGATGCCCCTGGTACCTTTTTCATAGGCTTTTTTGAGTTTGGGCAAGGACACAGGGGCCCCATGATCCCCTATTGCCCGGGGGCCCCATGAGTTGTCAATCCATCCCTGGTTGCCCATGATCATCATTGGCTGCTGATTTGAGGGTGCTGCAAATCTAAGTAACAGCTAAAATGGAGTACAGGCCCACATTAAAATGTCATATGGTTCTCTATACATGTGTTGCTAAGCTCACTTTCCTAATTTGGTGATTACTGATATTACACAGTGTGCCACTCCTATTACATCATTCTTTGTGATCTAACAAAAACAGCTATCTTTTTCTGAGTTGTAAAAAAGCTGTTCTGTATGCACTGAATGGGTCAGCTTTCAGGGTCAAAGAAAGCTCTATAGACTTAAGCAGTCCATACATGAATCAGTTTATTTCATTTAGCCAGCGGGTTGAATGAAAAAAACTGACTCGATTCTCCCATCCATACATGAGGTGGATTGGGGAATCCTCCCCACAAGGGTATTCTGGAGATTTCCCCGCCGTCAGAATACACTGATCACTGCTTCCAGCTATAGCTGGCAGTGCTGATGGAGCAGCAAACATCTAAAATGGCAGTGGTACAGAAGTTGATTGTTATATCAACTTCTGTACAACCACCTTGGCCATACATAGATCTGAATTCTGCCAGTCCCTGCTGCAATGGCTGAATTTTGATCCATGTATGGATGACTTTAGAAAAAGTGGAGACACTAGATGATGGAGCAAGCCAAGTGTACCATCTTTAGTTCTACTGTAGACCAGTTCAAATGAATCGCTATTCTGCTGTGCCCTTTGGAACATATTGCTGAATCCCCTAGATATGAAAATAGAGATTAGTAGTTATTGAAGAAAGATTCTCAAAAACTGAAACTTTGCTCCAAGATACAGTATGTCCTTATTTAGACCCCACATGGTTTAGTCAGCTCAAACAAGGTGACATTCCAACAGACCAACAGGCACTTTGCAAGCTGTAACACAGTTGGCTGAAGTTGATTTTGTCCAACTTAAAGTATAGCTAAAGGCAAAACTTTTTTTCAGTTTTGGACAGAGTGGAGAGGATGTAGAACCCATGACAGTTTTTATTGCTGTCTGTGTCCCCGTTAGGAAGATTCACTCTCTATTTGTCTTGTTTATCATTGAAAGTGGAAGTCAGAGAAAATACTAAATTTAGAGTGGAAATCTTCCAATGGAGATGCTAGTTTTGGTGAACCTGGTCCCCAAGAAATTCCCTTAATTTTCAGGTGTTTCCTCTCACTTGCTGTTTGGCTATGGGACAGGACGTGAAGGGAAATCTCCGGAATGAAACACAGATGGTGAAAAAAAAACCTGACCGGGGTTATAACCCTCCTTTTGTTCTATCCAAAAGGAAAAAAAAGGTTTTGCCTATAATTCTACTTTGAGGTTGAACTTCTTAGTTTCAATGAAAGTTATCTATTTCTTAGGAAACCTCCAAATTGCAATGATAATTCATTTGAGAATGAGGACCTCCCTGGTGTAAAATGCATAGCATGGGAAAACTATCCTACTTGATGCTAAAGGATTTTGTATAAAAATAACTTGCAGTCTCCTGCATATACAAATCTTTTTGTAGTATATATTATATGTCTTACCCTTGCATGAACTCAAATATCTTATGAAAGAGATTTGTTAAAGTTAAATATACTAAAAGGGAGGTTAAAGGATCTACTGGAAACCCTTATTTTACAGAATACAGTAAGGAATATTAGCAAAAGCTTAGTTTCTGATGGCATCCCTTATAAATCTACTCATACTTCTTTTGTTCTACAAATTGTTTTTTTCTCTAAAGCTGAATACATAAATCAGACAATCATCCCAATCCTACCGCCAGTTTAGAAGCATAGTGTAGTCCTGTAAAATATTGTCAATCTGTAAATTAAAGAGTAACAAAGCCAGTAATAACTACATACAGAGGTCGCTGTGTGTGAAAATCCCAGTAGATCAGAAGTTTTTGAAATACTCAGACCAGCCCGTTTGGCACCAACAACCATTCAGGCTCCATGCACACTGGGCATTTTAATAACATTAAAACCGTGAGTTCTTCAGCATTTTTGTATTAGCGTTTAGGGGCGTTTTGCCGCTTTTTCTGCGTTTGCGGTGTTAGCATTTTTTGCTCAGAAAAAGCCCTAAAATGCCATTTTGCCACGTTTTACCACATTTTGGTGCATTTTTCAGCATCAGAGCGTTTTTATAGCTAAAAAACTCCTCTAGAAACCCACTAATTCTAGTTTTTTTCCAGCCAAAAAATACCCTTGCCAAAAAATGCTGATTACAGTCTATGTATGCATGGACACATAGGATAACATGCTGGGGAGTTTATTGGCTGTAGAAAAAAATGCCAAAAGCCAAAAACAGCAGCTGTAAAAACTTCCAGTGTGCATGAGGACTCAAAGTCATTTAAATCCCCTTTATTCCCCTTTCTGATACTCGGTTTAATCTTCAGAAAGTCATCTTCACCACGTCTAGATGCCTACATGCATTGAGTTGCTGCTATGTGAATGGCTGATTAGCAATTTGTGCTACCAAGCACTGAACATATGTACCTAATAAAGTGACCGGTGAATGTTTGTCACTGTTCACTAGGTACAATAATAGAAATCAGATGGAATTATTTGTCTGGATATATTTGCACGACGTGTTTTAAATACAACAAAAGTACAATTCTTTTGTGTTAAGTCGTGACACCAGAAATAAAGGCAGTGTTGTTGGACTGTATTTGTGTATGCTGGAAAAACTAAGATATTGGCCAAGTGGACCTCAGATCTAATTTTTGTTTGGTGGGCCCCAGAGTCCCAGTCCATTCCTGCATATGCTGTCACATTGGCATATATAGCTGCCAAAACTGCATTGTGTGACACTCTCTAACTATTTCCAGCCTTTTCTTTTGATTGTTACTTACATGTAATGACTGTGTGGTTTTCATTATGTTTACAATGCTGCATAAAATGTTGATGTTGTGTCTTGCAAAATTATAGCTAATCATACCTTTCTGCATTATTTACTAGATATGACTAGAGCAAAACAGCTGGATTGAATCTGAAATAATTTCAGTTACTGTAGATGGCAAAGTTTATAAAAAGTTAAATGACATCATTTTTTCCTCTATGGCACTTTGTGATTTGAAAGATTGCTATTTTGAGTGTAAGACGAAGGAAGAATGGGCATTGTGTGTGCTTTTTAATGTCTGAGACCATGGAGAAAAGGAACAATTACCAAGCAATCACAGACGTATTTGCAATGGACTGGAAACTCTGCGACTATAGTAGTAAGTACTTGTAGTACTCTGAAGCATTTGTTATCCCTCAGTAGTTAACCCTTACATGGTCCAAATGTCAGAAGAAAAGCTTAAAGTGACACTAAAGGTAAACCTTTTTTTTAAAAATACTTATCTACACTGTGTAATGGTTTTGCACAAAGCAGCCTCAAACCTCCTTTTCTAGGGTCCCCCGTCTGCGCTTCTGGCTCCTCCCCCCGACGAGTGCTCCCATAGCAAGCTGCTTATTATTGGGGCACTCATGCATGCTTGCTGCCAAACCCCAATCTGTGTGTCAGCCCCACCCTGCGACCTCTCCTCACTGGCTGTGATTGACAGCAGTAGGCTCCCATTGCTATGTCACAGCCAATGAGAAGGGAGAGAGCAGAGAGAGCCTCTACTCTGGTGCATATCCCTTGATCGTGATTGGCTGCAGGCAAGTATAAAGGGGGACTGGCAGTGGGCACACAAAGAAGGTTTTTTACTTTCATGGGTAGAATGTACCTGCAAAATCATGTGCATTATTATTTCTTCAAAAAGTGAACTTAGCCTTTAAACCTCATGAATCTCGGGCTGTTATTAACTACAAAAGAAGTCATGCACAAAAGTGACCAATCTTTTCAAGTGTTGGTCCTATAACACATCAAAGTCTGCTATATACATTCCTTAAATTTTACTTTTTCTTCTTTTAAATTTTCAGCACTAAAGTAGGCAGGGACACAACACTTTTCAAATCATAAAGGCCTACATTCCTGCATCAATCAAATACTAAAATATTGGCTAAAGGTCCTGGAAAGTCAGCTCATACAGATGATTATATAAATGATAGATCTGAACCATTTGGTTTGTATCCCTGGTAAAGAAATTAGTATAAATATTCACTACTATCCTTCATACAGCAGAGCTCAGAGTGGAAGAGGGAGAAGCAGCACAAGTAGCCCATTGTACTGCAGTGCTCCTGTAGTTGCAAAGAGCATTTTAGTAGCAGCAGACAGTAGAGTGACAAAGAGGTGAGCTCATAAGTCTGTTGCTTCTTCAACCACTGTCCAGTCACAGGCTGGGAGAGGATCAAGACCTGTAAGTATAATTTAACTGCAACAGAGAAAAGTCAGGTCTCCTGCCCTGCTAGACAGGGCTGTACTGTGTAATAGATCTGTGTAAATTTTGGAACTGGATGGAGAAAATGACAAAATCTTTAGTAGGTAATCAGCACCTATGTATGTCATATATAGTATGTATTAGCTTTTCAACCTTAGTCAAGCTAGAAATACATCAAAACTAGTGATGGGCCAATCAATTGGGGTTAAAATTGCCAAGGGTATGGCTTATCTTATTAAAAAATTGTCAGACCCTAACTTAGAGGTTAAAAGAAACAAGCTACTTGAAACAATAACAAGCCACCCAGTTCAGCACTCATGGACTACAATGGAAACAGAAGTGAAAATAAAAATAAAAACAGTGTAAAATACATTTTAGTCCATAGTGAGATCCACATCAAAGAGTGGGGCAACTGGATCACAACGGAGTGGAACACAAGCAATTCCGGCAGCACCTCAACAAGGATGTGAGGAATTCATCATGGACATGCAAGAGAACAGAGCAGGGCACCAGGTGAATGTGTGATACAAACAGCAATACTTTAATGTAAAAGAAAAAAATCCTCCTACGCTGCCAGGTCTCTCCTCAACTGCCCTGCTCCTTCCCAGTCTCTTCCTTTTAAATTGTCTCTTCCCCTGAGTCTTTTGGGTAGAGTTGAGACTTCAGCTTCACAGCATAGAAAGTCCTTCTTCCAGACTACATCTCCCTGAATGAGTGTTGTGTTCAGCTTCGGAGAGGCAAAATACTGATTGCTGCTATCTTATGGGCAAATAAAGTTTTGTGTCCTCATTAAAGCGGAGCTCCAGTCCCCATAACAAATTTTTTTAAAAGCTGACACAGTATTGTTTAACCTTTAACATTAATAAATGAATAAAGTTATATGTAAAATCCTTATTAGTTGCAAATAAGTAATAATTTACCTTGATCTCAGAAGCAGGCAGGCGCCATGATGGATGTGGGCATCTGAAGCCCGCAGGTCTATATTTCCAGCAGTAGGTGCTGCTGGCTATCCCAGCATGCACCTCTCAATCTCGTGCCTGCACAGTAATGACACTGCTCGGCGCAATTTGTATACAACAGGTTGCCATAAGTTCCCGCCCTGTTATGGCAACCTGTTCATCAAAACAAACCATGGGGAAGGCAAGTGTGGTCTGCCAAAGGAGCAAGCCCCGCAACACTAATTTTACATTTTTATTTTATGAAAATATTTATTTAGCATAGCCCATATTTACATAGCCCAGCAAAGTCTGCAGCACAGCTGTTACACTTCCTCCCCACAGATAGGACTCCGGTAAAATGGTGCCAAACTCCTCCCATTCGTGCCATTCCAGTTTTGAGTTAACACGATAGTCAGCAACTGGGAACCAAAGGACTCCTGGGATACAGGACTCGACATCCCAGGAGACACTAAATCGCCGAAATACGTCATCGCCTAGGCAGCCGGGACCAGCGGTGCCGTCTTTGCACATTATTTACAGATATTTAGAACATTAAAAACAATATATGATTATCCTAATTGTGCTGGACACCACAGGAACAGTATTAACAGAGGGAAATTAAAAAAAGGGTTTAACTCCACTTTAGCCACTTCCCGCCCGGCTTATGGCCGAATGGCGACCGCAAAAACCCTCACCTTTCTGGGTGGATGCCATATGGCGTCTTTTCGGGCCTGCAGAGCCGTGCAGCGGCATGAACTGTAACCGGCCGTGTACCTCAGACATGGCCAATGACAGATCTGAGTACCGGCCCCGTTGCTGAAAGTAATTCTTTGCTACAAGCAAATTGTGTAAAAAAAAATAAAAATACTGATCACTTCCCCAAAGTAGTACAATGTTACTATGGTAACATTGTACTACTTTGGTCATAGTGAAATATGAAAAAAAAATCTTAAAAAAAATAAAAAAAAGTAATAAAAAATTAAAAATAATAAAACATTTTTAAAAAAATTATATATTTTTTTTTTTCATACTGTCACCAGTCAGTGTCCCTGATCACCACCATGCCAGTTATATGATGACGCTGCACTGCACTGGTGACAGTATGTAAAAAAAAAATAGTGCAAATAATTATTTAAATTTTTTTCATTTTCCGAAAAAAAATACTACTTCAAAAAACTCGCCATGCCTCTTATGAAGTACGTCGGACTGTCTACTTTGCAAAAAGGGGTCATTTGGGGGATATCTGTACTGTTTTGACATTCTTGGACTTCAAGAAATTAGATTGGCTGTCAGTACTTCAGGATTGATCAATATTCAGATATATCTCTATAAATTTCCTAAAATACCCCTTAAAATAATAAATAATCAATAATAAAATATACAATATATAAGGCCAAACAAATATTGTGAAAAAAGCAATATTCAAAGTGACTAAGTGCTCATATATAATGACCAAAATAAATGAAATATCATAAATGTGGTATGATATTTCATTTATTTTGGTCATTATATATGAGCACTTAGTCACTTTGAATATTGCTTTTTTCACAATATTTGTTTGGCCTTATATATTGTATATTTTATTATTGATTATTTATTATTTTAAGGGGTATTTTAGTGTAGATTTATTTTCATGCTGAGCGCTTCATCCAATTTTGTTATATATTTCATTGTCCTGTGGTATAGGGAATAGGTGTTAGCAGCTGGCATTAGCATTAGGTACTCTGTGGAGCGCAGGAGGACATCCTTTTATACTCCTATAACTTTCCTACAAACTAAAAAATACATCTTAATTTGGGTTATTTTCATGAAAGACATGTAGCAGAATACATCTTGGCCTAAATTTATGAAGATCAATTATTTATTTGCAAACTTTTATAACAGAAACAAAGAAAAACATGTTTTTTTTCAAAATTTTCAGTCTTTTTTTGTTAATTTAGCAAAAATTAAAAACCCCAGTAGTGATTAAATACCACCAAAAGAAAGCTCTAGTTGTGTGAAGAAAATGATAAAATTTTAGTTTGGGTACAATGTTGTATGACCGCGCAATTGTCATTCAAACTGTGAGAGCGCTGAAACCTGAAAACTGGCCTGGGCAGGAAGGGGGTAAAAGTACCCGGTATTGAAGTGGTTAACACACTTGCACACTACTTACTTCCATCTTTTAAAAAGGAACGCAGTATTTGTAATGTACATGAAATATGGTATTATATGCATAGCTGTAAATCTGTAGGTGACATGCAGGTATTATCATATCAAGCTTTGACTTTTGTCCTTTTTCATTAGGGTAATACAACGAGCAATGGGGGTGTGCAAATGGCAGAAGCACATTACAAACAATGGCATTTCTACAGCATTGAAAATGATATGCTCCAAATGGATATCATGGTTTACTGCACTGATACACTGGACAACCCATATCAGCTTCAGAATGACTCTACATGTTTTGTTTGGTCAGATCTCTCTGGGGTTTATTTACTAAAGCTGGTTCACTCAGAATCTGGTGCAGCTGTGCATGGTAGCCAATCAGATTTTAACCTCAGCTTGTTCAACTAAGATTTGGCAATAAAATTTGGAAACTGATTGGTTTCTATGCATAAATGAGCCTGATTTTGCAATCTCCAGCTTTCATAAATAAACCCTATAGTGTCTCATATGTTGATTTGGAGGCAGAGGAGTCACCCTTTCACATTAGCTTCTGATGGTTACTGCAAGTGGTTATTTCAATACATACCAAGTGTGTGGTCCCATGTTGTCACCATAGGGAAACTTTCTCTGAAAAAAATGCCATGCAGTCATTGCACTCAAGTGCACTCACATAGACAGAAAATGGATCCAAAGAAACTGCAGAAGATTAGCAGCATTGAGATGCAGGAAAGGATAGAAATAGAATAGAATGTCAATCCAATTTTTGTCATTTAACAAGTGGCATATGTTTATGACACAGAAACTAAATTTTATTCTTTTAGGGTATACATCTACTTTATCTACACTAGTGGTGGGCGAATTTCATTGGGTTTATTTTGGAGGCGTTTTTGGTGAATGTGTCCAAACATCTGCAAATTACAAACTTTAATGCAAACCCCAGGAAAGTCAAAAGAAGGCAAATGCTGAAAATCAAATTAATCTACTTTGGACTAATTTAGGACTAGTAGGCAAGGGGTTGTCAAACAATTGACTTGGGGAGCTGTGCATTGTCAGCGGGGACGTGTACTAATGCAAAAAAATAAAAAAAGGCCTAAAGTGAAACATTAAAGATACTTAAATCCTTTTACATAACATGCATGGAAGTTGCCCCGAATCTGCATGTAAAGTGGTGCAGCTGTAGGATGTATGACAGCAAAAGTGATAGAAAGAACACAAATATTTGCTGCTGTATGACATTGTATTTGCTTGCTTGATCTAAAAAATACCAAATTTCTATAAAGCCCAAATCCAGGTAAATAAAAAAACCGATCCCTTACAGTGGGGCTGTGCCCACACTACAAGGCGTAATTGCTTGTTTTGATCTAGGGGAACAGTACAAGGAACTATACTTACCTGATCCACCCAGCAACAAGACCGGCCCTGCAGTTACTGCACCCCTATGCTCTAGTAGTTTGTAGTCCTGACATTTTCAAGACAAGAGTAGGGTCTATAGGAGGATCAGTTAAGTAAAACTGTTTTACCTCTCCCCTGGACAAAGCAAGCTATCAACTCTTGCAGTGCAGGCACAGCACTAGTGTAAGGGATAATTTTTTTCTGCCCAGAGTTGGGCTTTAAATAACATGCTTGAAGGATGTCCTAAACCTGCATGTAAATTGGCATATTTGTAGGATTTACTGTACAAAAAGTTACATTTTGAAAAGAAAAAAACATTTGCCACTAAATGACATTATCATGTTTGCTTCCTTAAAAAAGGCACAGGACTCTCCAAATTGCATAGCAAAACCCCATGCACACCCCCAAAGAAAAACAAACAGAAAAACAGACCCTTATCTGAGCATGCAGCCTGGTAGGCCAGAAAGGGGGAGGTGGACGAACAGTGAGCAAGGTTCAAATGGTAACTGTTTCCTGGTTGGAGGGATAGACGATTGAGCACAGTAAGGGAGTGAAAAGGGGAGTTGGAGAGGTTACAAGGAGTGTAGAGGTGAGAGAATGCAAGGTCAAGGGTATTACCATCAGAGTGAGTCGGTGTCCATGTATTAGATCAAAGATGAGATGAGGTTACACAAGTCACATTCTAAAGCAAGAGATGAAAAGGACAAAAATATATGTGCAGTAGATGGCCTAAAAGCCCAAATCATCTGAAGAGCACTACGCATAAAATACAACAGTATTAGGTCATGCTTGCACTAATCCCAAATGGGTATAAAGTAATACTAGCTTAATAAAGCACTCAATAAGTGGTTAAAAGTATTGGGAACATAACCCACATGTAACACCTGTGCCACTCCATGCTACGCCTTGTGGTCCCACAGTATCCACGTTGTATGTACAGCAACTATTGCTTGCAGGGCGCTGTGTGAGGTGAAGGCATATTCTCATTGGGCACCCACACTCTTCTGCACACAGAAGGCTGCTTTTGGAGGAAGTTGGAAGTAGAATCCGCTCTCCAGCAGCTAACAAGGGGTCTGCTCCTTCTGACAGTAGTGATACCGCAGTCACTCCTGTCAGTGAGGTGCAGGAAAAAGGCACAGCCAAAGCTTGTTCCCGGAGCACATGCCTCTCCTGCCCACCTCTTGTGCTGACCCTGGTCACAGGCACAGGATGTAAAAGAAATCTTTCCAATGGCATCACAGACACAAACAAAAACCTGACAGAAATTTTAACTTTTGTTCACTCTATCCAAAACAAACAAAAAATTGCTGCTGTAGTCCTGTTCTGCAATGCTGACAGAGAGAAGAGGCCACAGTTTCATTGTGTCTGTTTCTGCCCTTGGTTAGGTCTCTGTTGCTTCTGTTAGAGGATTTTCTGTCTGATCAGCAACAGAAACTATTCACAGGCACAGTTGTATGAAGTGACTGCTATTATAGAACTGTTTACAGCCAGTGTTAAGCCCACCCTCTACCCAATAGGAATACAAAGGAAAAAGTGTGGACCTCTAGGAACTCTGGGAGGAAAGGAAGATTGTTGGGGTGTACTTTTTACAGGATAGAATGGTAGACTACAGATCCCGTATTAATTTGAATTTTGAGCAGAGGAATAAGAAGAGTGTTGTTGTTTCTGGGCTGAGGAGAAGGAGAGTGTGAAGGCTGCCAGCAGACCATTCACCACTATACCTGAGAAGAGAGCACCACGGTTGCTGATGAAGCCCACTGCTTGATCAAGGGGAAGGACTCTACAGAGTCTGACCAGTTGTGGGACACCACCTGCTACCAAAGAGGTTGGTGAGAGGCTGCTGACCAGACCCCACTACACTTTGAAAAAAAAGGAACAGTGTTGACTGCAGGTATCATAGGGCTGGTGCCTTTATCAGTGCCTAAAGCAGTGTTTCTCAACTCCAGTCCTCATGGACCCCCAACAGGTCATGTTTTCAGGATTTCCCTCAGATGAAACAGCTGTGGTAATTACTAAGGCAGTGAAACTGATCAAATCACCTGTGCAAAATAATGGAAATCCTGAAAACATGACCTGTTGGGGGTCCATGAGGACTGGAGTTGAGAAACACTGGCCTAAAGGAACATTATCCTGAGTGCTCCGGCATATGAGTTGAGCCACAATGAGCTGACCAGCACAAGAGAGAGGATATAGTACAGACTGCTGAACTATTATGGTGGAGTAACTGACCTTAGTTAGAATTGCCCCAGCATAGGGTTCAGGACAGTTGCTCTCTATAGTAATTTTTTGTTTTCACAATATACTTCTTGCTACCGTTTCCACTTGCAGTATATTTCTTGCTATTGTTTAACTGTTTGCTGGGCCATTACTGTTGTTCATATCTCTTTTCCTATCGGGGTACTGCATATACAGTACATCTTTAATAAATATTCCCCACCCAGCCAGGTGTGTCAGAATGTATGGTGCTATTTGCAGAGTCTTGAGCACAGGAACAGGGGACTCAAGAAACAGCAGCTCCTTTGGGGATAAGAGCTACACTGGAATAAAGCTTTAAATATTTGCTCATAATCTCCAATATAAAGGTTAGATATAGATGGTTCTGTTGATTCAGGATCCAATCAGGATTTTAAAAATGCAGTTTGATTTGTTATAATATATTTTAACATAGCATGATAGAATATATATATATACATATATATATATATATATATGTATATATATACAGTCACAGGCCACTTTATTAGGTACACCTTGCTAGTGCCAAGCAAATATCCCCCCACACCATTACACCACAACAACCACCCTGAACCGTTGATACAGGGCAGGCTGGATCCATGCTTTCATGTTGTTTATGCCAAATTCTGACCCTACCATCTGCATGTTGCAGCAACCAGTCTGCCCATTCTCCTCTGACCCCTGACATCAACAAGGCATTTTTGTCTATACAACTGCTGCTCACTGGATATTTTCTCTTTTTTGGACCATTCTCTGTAAACCCTGGTGAGAGTTGTGCATGCAAATCCCAGTAGATCAGCAGTTATTGAAATACTCAGCCTGTCTGGCACCAACAACTATGCCATGTTATAAGTCACTTAAATCCCCTTTCTTCCCAATTCTGATGCTTGATTTGAACTTCAGCAAGTTGTCTACACCACATCTAGATGCCTAAATGCATTAAGTTGCTTCCATGTGATTGGCTGATTAGCAATTTGTGTTACCAAGCAATTGAACATGTGTACCTAATAAAGTGGCCAGTCAGCGCCCCTCTAGATAGCCAGGGGAAGCTAGTTATTTTTTTTTTACAGAGAAAGACTGAATAGAAGCCTGGGCATGAGTCAACCCGGCTGTAAGTCAGCCAGGTCAATTTAAGTCAAGGCTGAGGGCTCTGCAGATCAGTTCCCTGATACCTCCCTCTGCTTTAGAGACTTGAGAAGGAAAGTCCCCAGGCAGAAGGCTTGGCACGGGGTGAGGGCAGCCCTAAAGTATGACTGAGCCTGCTCAGCCACAGAAGAGTTCGGGTGGAAGATGGAGTGAGAGGCTGGGATGCATGAGCTTGGGAGGGGGCCCACTGGGAAGAGGCTTACCTCCAGGATGGATCTGAAAGGAGGATCTCTCAACCTCAGTAGTCACCTGAGAGAGGACCACCTGTGCAGCAGGGAAGGAGCCAGCCCAGCTGAAGGCCTGACTGCAGCCACCAACCCAACAAACTTGCAGGAGAGGAAGAGTGAGTAGACCTACACCCCCTGGGCTGGATAAGGGGAAAGGGCATTTGGGTGGGAAACCTGACTAGCCCCCACCTGGGACTGTTTGATTTAAAGTAGGGGTCTCCAAACTATAACCCTCCAGCTGTTGAAGTACTACAAGTCTCATCATGCCTCTGCCACTGGGAGTCTTGCCTGTGGCTGTCAGAGTCTTGCAAGGTCTCATGGGACTTGCAATTCCTCAACACATGGAGGGCCATAGTTTGGAGACCCCTGATTTAAAGGAATATATTCTGGGTCCCCTTTGCCCAGGGTTTCCCTTAGGCAGCTGGGTGAGAAGAGAATTCATCTAGGGTCTGGGGTGGTACACAAGGAGAGGTTGGAGAGCTGTTCAAGAAGAAATCTTTGTTGTATAGAGACTTGCACATAGTTGCTAAGAAGTTGCTCTCAGTTTCAGTTTCCTTCATTTCCATACATTCCTTGACCCCATCTAAGTTCAAAACCCCTAATAAAACTTAAAAAAGCAAGCTCAAGGCTGTTTACTGACTCCAAAATGCAAGTCTGAAAAAAATGCATGTTGCCTGGCTGTGCAGGACTATAGGGGGAACCAACAACTCAGTGATTCCTGGGGAGTAGTGCTATATATATATATATATATACAGTATATATTAATTGTATTCTATCTCTTATTGCATTGTTCATTTAGTACTGTGTGTAATAAAAAATAAAGTTGTATTCACCATAATAAGCTCTAACAATAAAACAAATATACTGTACAAATATACTTTTGGATTGGCCAAATATGAGTCTTGATTTTCTTGGCTTCGTTTGAGTCCTATCAAAGTCTAGCAATTGGCTGGTTAGTGACCTTGCCATACTTTGCTCTGTGAATAATTTACAGTCTTGTACATATTCATCAGGTTGAGAAGTAGAGAATGAGAAAAAATGAAGTGTGAAATATTGAACAAAAAATCCATAAAACTGACATAAAAACTGCAATGTGAAGCAAAATCATAATTCATTATGAGGCCTGCAGAGTTTCCAAGTGACAATCTGACAGGACAGCACCGTGCAGCACAGCCTTACTAGAATGGGTTTTCTTGCTCTGCTGTCATTTTTATTTTTATCTGTCAGAACTTTTAGCCAGTTTTTCTCACCATCCTCTACTTCCTACATGTTTGTCAGAACACATGATGTTAGTGTGAAGGACACAATGTCACCATACTGAGGCCTGTGCCCTGTACACCAGCCTAATACAGCAAGTCAAAATCTGTCACTTTTCACCCACAAAGTTTCATTGATAATTAATGTTTGGTATTTTTAATATATTAAATAGTAGAGATAGATCAAATGTCTTCCATCCACTTCATTTGTCTGGATGTAGTAGACAGAGCAATCTGTTTTTTTTCTTGTTCAGCCCTCTGGCTAGGTGAATAAAAGCTAATTGCCTATGGCACTCTCTCGTTTGCATACACAATTCCGGGACTTTACAACCCCTTCCCTCTGCAGGTGTGGGAATGAAGAAGATCTGGGCCTTTGTGCAGTACATAGTGAGTTAAAGAATAATTCAGGGTATCAGCATATTAAACTTAGTTGCATTGTTCAGGCTTAAACTAGTGTAACTACAGTATGTGTATGCCATACCTGGATGTTGTCGCTGGAAGCTAGTAAACCAATGAAGTAGACACAGCTACTCCAGAGATCTCCACTGGCTTGCAGGTCCTATGCTGAGCAGCTGGGAAAATAGGAGGTCAGGGGCTCTACATGAGCACCATTCAGAGGAGGCTTTGCATTTGCTAAATTAATGCAACGTGTTCTCTGATTGGGTAAGGTGGAGAGTGTGACATCATTGCCCCACCTTGTCTAATCAGAGAACTCTTTCCATTCATTCATAAAATGCAAAGCATTCTCTGAATGGAGAATGTGCCCAGTGGCTGATCTTCTGTATGCACAATGTAGGAAAACAACCATTTGGCACCTGGAATCAAATAAAGTTCACAGGAGTAGTGGTGTTTACTTCATTGATTTCCAGCATCCATCAGCATCAGCCAGGTATGGTATATTCATAGTTACATAGGTCCAAGCCAGGGGTAGACTGGCCATTTAGGCACTGCCTGAGGGCTCGTGGCCAGTAAAGGGTCCGCCCCGTGACTATGTTGCCGACCATCCGTAGCAGACACATGGCTTGAGAGCTCTTCTGCCTCTCAGAATATACTGGCCCAATCTGCAGGTTTCCTGGACAGCTCCACACCACTGACTCTACTCTCTCTCCTGCACTCCTCTGGAAATAAAAACAGGTAGAAGAGCCAAGAGTCCACCCAGCTCTCACAGCGATCCAGCCTGCCACTGTCTGTTCTATCCCTGCAGCTGCAGCACTTTATCCTTCCAGTGGTCTCCATTCTCCTCCCCCTGTGTTTGGTGATGGAGGTGAAGTAAGTTCCAGCCAGCTACTGTTTCTGCTTGTCTTCCAGCCACAGCAGGATGCCTCTCTGATACTTCCCGTGCTCCCCCCCCTCCTCTGCTCGGACTTGATAATGGAGGTTAACCACCATCACTGTACCCATTCCTTTGCGGAATTCCAGCCAGCATACCTCCCGTTCCTGCAACCTGTGCATGCCTGGTGCTGTGAATTTTCCTGGGCTTCCACAAACACCACAATAGAAGAGGGGACACATTAAGAGCACCTGTCTTGGTCAGCAGTAGCCTGGCCTGTCATCACAATTTCTGGCCTTCTACCTGTACTATGCTGAACCTGTGATTTCTCAGCTTTTCAGGGCAAGAGGGAAAATGAGTGGTGAGTACATCTGGCTCCCTTGGAAAAAGCCTCCTTGTTACTTCCTGGCCTGGCCACCCATGACTCATGAGCAGCGTGGAATGTGGCTTAAATTCACACAACCCACCAAAGTGCTTAACCACCAGCTGCTCATGAGTTGTTGCCAGGCCAGAAGGTATTTAAAATGGGGCACCTTAAAGGAGCAGGACATAAGGGAGCATTAAGGGGTGCTCTAGAGGAAGATGTAAGGGGACACTCTGGAGATACACTAACTTAATACCTCCAGAGTGCCCCGTTAGAGCTTCTAGAATGCCTCTCTAAATCCTCCAGAGTACCCCCTTAGTACAGTATTAGTAAGGGGACACTCTGGATGATGTAAGTGGGCACTCTGGAGGATGTAAGTGGACACTCTGGAGGAGGATGTAAGGGGGCATTCTGGAGGTAATAACTTAGTACCTCCAAAGTTACCCTCCTTTCCTCTCCCTCCAGCAGCAGCTGCAGGCAAATCTGTATTTAGTATCCTTCAGTTTATGAATGAGCAGGAGCCTCTGTCTTCTGTTTATTTATCTGCAGTGCAGCTGAGGCTACAGAGAAAGAAACTGGGCATGTGTCCTCAGTCCCTTTCTCTGTCTCAAAAATGAGACTTCAAGGGTCTATTTAGACCCCTGATATTTCAGCAACGCCCCTCCCCAACAGTGTTGTAAAAAAGTATTACATTAAAATACCTGTCAATATGAAATTAAAAAAACAAAACTGTCAAAAAAACAAAACACAAAAATGTTAAAAATCAGACAAAAACTTCTAAGCAGATTAAAAAGCCACACCCATAATTTAGCCACACCTTCTGTGTGCCACAGCATGCCATGCTCACCACAGGTCACCATCTCCCTGGTAGGGGCCCCAGTGCATTACTTTCCCAAGGGGCCCATGATGCTGTTAAAGTGTTACTAAACCCAGGACCCTGCATTCACTATATCTGGTCTCCCACAGTACACAGAACATGGAAATTAAATTATTTTAGTAAATATAAATTGCTAAATAAATTTTCACATCAGCAGTTAGAGCAGTCTTGTGACTTCTATCAGTGTCCAGCCAAGCACTGGTTAAAGTTTGTAGGATGAGTTTTCATTCTCCTCTCACTGTCGTATGAGACTACAGGACTCCTGACCCTCTGCCTTGAGAGTGCTGATTGGCCCTGTGCTGATCACATGCACTCTTCCAGCTGAAAAAAAAAACCTCTCTAGCAATACACACCAAACTGAGCATGTGCAGCTTGCCCCCAAGGTTCTGTTCTATCAGGAGATTAGTAGGGGACAGTGGAAGAAGGGGAGGATCAGAGATCAGATAAAACAGGAATAAATAGCCTTTTCACACAATGTGGAAGATTAACCCCTAAGTTCCTCAGTGAGTATAACAAGCATGCGTTACTGCATATACAGACTGATTATTAGGTTTAATAATACTTTAAGGCGGCACTACTCATGAGAGGCTTCTGGTACTTTTATTGGGTTGTGAGCTTCCAGTCTCCTGCCATTTTGCATGTCGCTGAGTTTGGTGCCCCTCCACATGGGCCTGCGGCATTAATGTTGCATCATAGAGATGGCTGCCGCATGGCGGCTGTCTTTGAACCTGGGGCATCATGATCTCCTATTGCCCATGATTTGTCAGCCCGCCCCTGGTCCAAGTTCAACCAATGTAACTATGTATAACTTGCTGATTCCTGGAGTTCTTTAACGGCTTGCCCACCGCCCTATAGTATAAATACTGCTACAGGGCGGCAGGGCTGTGCACAATCATGTATATATACGTGATTTTGCATTTCCGGGTAGGGGGCCCTACCTGTTATAGAGTTATTATGCAAATACTGTGACCCCACTTGCATATGGTAATATTGCATTGCCTTATACTTCCTGTTTCCTGTTCTATGCTGACCTGGATGCAGTTCTGTTGTACAACATGAGTCCTCACACCAGCATCTTGTGTTGTCTTCATTTCTGTACATGAAACATGGTGTCAGAAGTGACTTGAATCAGGACTGAGCCTCTTGTTTGGAGCACAGCAGCTTTAGGAAACACAGGTTTGTGAACTACAGCCTGAGACTGAGGATTTTCTGATATTTGATAGCTCAGAGGCTTACTGACAATATGGCTGCCATGAATTGCATACCTCCCCCAGAGGGGATGACAATGAGTGGGGATTGGAGCAGCAATTGGGAATGTTTCAGAGCTGAATTTGAAGATTATTCTCTGGCTACAGGTTTGAATGAGAAATGTGCAGTAGTGCAGGCAGCAACCCTGAGAAGAGTCATGGGCAGTGAATGCAGACATGTGTATAAACACAATCTGACCCTCACAGCGGATCAGCAAGACAATGTTACAGCCACTTTAAATGCACTGGAAGCTTATTTCAAACCTGCTACAAATGTCATTTATGAAAGGTATGTGTTTGGATGCTGCAAACAAGAAGAGGGAGAATCTTTTGATAACTTTGTTACACGCTTGAGAGAAAAGGCAGCAACTTGTGAATATGGCACACTCAGAGACAAATTGATCAGGGACAAAATTGTTCTTGGTATGGCTAGCGAGAGCACACGCAGGCGCCTCCTAAGAGAACATGAGTTCACTCTACACACAGCCATTGAGACGTGCCGTGCAGCAGAGCTCACTGACAGACGTCTGAAAGTTATGGAACAGGACAGACAGCAGACCAACAGCATAAACATTGCAATGCAGCATCGCAACATAAACAAACTGCAGCAACGCCGCCTGATGAGCACAAATACTGCCAACCCTACAGCTTGCAAATACTGTGGGACTGTGCATCAAAGAATTAAAGAGCAGTGTCCAGCTTATGGGAAGTCTTGTAAGTCTTGTGGAAGAACAAACCATTTTGCTAACGTTTGTTTGTCAAGTAAACGACGGCCATCAATAGGCAAATTACACAACGTGGAGAACACATCCGCATATGAGGAAGAGACACACACCACTGAAGTTATATACAGCAGTGAATTGATCGGCACTGTGCAATCCAGAGGAAAGAAATGGTTTGTCACTTTACATTTAAATAATAAGCCCCAATCCTGTCAGCTCGATTCAGGAGCAACATGTGATGTAATGTGCTTAAGAGACAAAATGGTGTTAGCACCAGAAGCACGTCTACTGCCAAGTGACACCAGATTAAAGTTATACTCAGGTGTGATTCTGAAATCTCTAGGGCTCTTCAAGACAGAATGTGCCATACGTGGACTAATACACAAGCTGGATTTTGAAATCGTGGAAGCCTGCCAAAAGCCACTGTTGTCTGTCTCAACCTGTGAGCGTCTAGGGCTGATACGTTTCTCCATCCCTGCAGAGCTTAATGTGATGGACAATGTATCCAAGGGGCCCTTGGCAAAACAACTGCTGTTAAAGGAATTTAGTTATGTGTTTACTGGGCCAGTTGAATCTGTACCAGGGGAAGTCCATTTCGACCTTGATGTGAGTGTCCCTCCAGTCCAATGTGCACTACGCAATGTGCCAGTGGCATTAAAACAGGCAGTTAAGGCACAGCTTGACCAGTATGAGGCCAATGGACACTTGGCACCAGTGACTGACCCAACTGACTGGATAAGTAACATGGTAATTGTAAGGAAGCCAAATAAGCTATGAATATGCATAGATCCCAAATTCTTAAGTATGGCACTGAGATGATCTCACTACATCATACCAACTCTCAAGGATGTTTTGTGCAAGCTGCCTAAGGCACATCTGTTCACACTTGTTGATGCCCGGGATGCATTTTTACAGTGTAAGTTGGATGATGCAAGTAGTTACATGACAACCTTCTGGACTCCATGGGGCAGAAAAAGATGGCTCAAACTGCCTTTTGGACTATCAGTTGCACCAGACGTGTATCAACGTAAACAACATGAACTATTGGCTGGACTCAGTGGTATTGAACCAATAGCTGATGACATCCTTGTGGTTGGCTGTGGGGACACAGATGAGGAAGCAGAGCAAGATCATGATGTCAAACTGCTGGAACTGATGAATCATTTTAGGCAGGTAAAATTGAGACTTGGCATGAAAAAGCTGCAATTCAAGGTCAAAGAGGTCCGTTTTCATGGACACATTCTAACCTGGAGGGATTTGAAAGCTCACCCAGAAAAAATCAGAGCCATACTGGATATGCCGCAGCCAGCAAATGTGATTTGAGCATGTTACCTCATCCCCGAGGCACCCGCAAGCCAATGGCAAAGCAGAATTGGCTGTCCAGGTAGTGAAGAATCTTTGTAAGAAGGCCAAGTTTGACGGTACTGATCTGTGGAAGGCCATTCTACATTGGAGGAACACCCCATCTGAAGGCGCTTGATGTCTAGGAGAGTGAAGACTTCATTGCCTGTGGCCAACAAATTACTTGATCCTTGTGTGGTTACAGGTGTCCCAAGGAAACAGATTGCCAAACCGTCATACGATGTGTCTGCTAAAGACTTACCTGAACTAAGCATTAGAGAGCCAATCCGTATGAAGCTGCTTCCAGGTGACAGGACCGGTCACTGGAGACTGGGTTCCTGTGTTCAGAGGGTTGCTCCTCGATCATATCTTGTGGATGTAGAAGGCATTCTTTAACGCCGCAATTGAGTGGACCTGCGAAGGGCAGAAAGATTCACCGCACAAGCCTATGAGCATCCTGCACGTGATCCTCCTGAGGTGCTCAATGCCCCGAGTCCTACTGGACCATATACTCAAAGCAGAGAGAACTCTGCTGTCATATCGGGATACAATGAGGATGACATAATGCAGCCACATATCCCGTCAAGTTCTTCTCTGCCAAACACACCAGCCAGGAAAGAGGGTAGCTCCTTATCAACACCTTCTGGGGCTGAACAGATTTCCCCAGGCAAAATCCCTGTGGCCTTGCGTAGTGGTCGAGTTTCAAGACCACCAGATAGACTCAATCTGTAGTGTATCTACCCAGGGGTGGACTGACCATTTCGAAACTTGGGCACCGCCCGAGGGCCCGGGTCAGAAGGGGGGCCCATGAGATGCCCCTGGTACCTTTTTCATAGGCTTTTTTGAGTTTGGGCAAGGACACAGGGGCCCCATGATCCCCTATTGCCCGGGGGCCCCATGAGTTGTCAGTCCACCCCTGTATCTACCAGTACCACAGTATGCCATGTTCAAGACTGTTCAGGATCTGTTTTAGTTTAATTGTTTACAAGGTTTGAATTGAATGTAAAAAAGGGAGATGTTATAGAGTTATTATGCAAATACTGTGACCCTACTTGCATATGGTAATATTGCATTGCCTTATACTTCCTGTTTCCTGTTCTATGCCTGACCTGGATGCAGTTCCGTTGTTCAACATGATTCCTCACACCAGCAGCTTGTGTTGTCTTCATTCCTGTACATGAAACACTACCCGCATAGCCATTGGTGGCTTTAGCTGTTGATCACCGGGTCCTGGCTAGTGAATCCAAGCAATCTCTGAGTATCACTGATGGGGGAGAGGTCTGTATGTAAACAATACAAATCTCTCCCTTGTCAGCTCCTGCACACTGGAGAGCAGAGCAATACAAAGCAATGTGCTGACACTGCAAAACACATAAACAGCACACAGTTAACCCTTTGATCACCCCAGATGTTAACCCCTTCCTGCCCAGTGTCATTAGTACAGTGTCAGTGCTTTTTATTAGCACTGGTCACTGTATTAGTGTCACTGGGGATGTCAGTGACAGTTACTCAGTTTCCCCTCAGTGTCAGAATGCCCGCCGCAGCCCCGCCTTAAGTCACTGCTTGCCACCATTACTAGTATAAAAAAAAACAAATTCCAGTATATATACCACCATTTGTAGATGCTATAACTTTCATGTAGAACAATTAATTTACTCGTATTGGGATTTTTTTTAGCAAAGACGTAGCAGAATACATTTTGACTTAATTTATGACGAAATTTGATTTTTTAATTTTTTTTACTGGATATATTTAATAGCAAAAAGTCAAATACTTTGTTTTTTTCTCAGAATTGTTAGTCTTTTTTTTGTTTATAGCATAAAAAATAAAAAAAAACGCAGAGGCAATCAAATACCACCGAAAGAAAGCTCCATTTGTGGGAAAAAAGAACTTAAATTTAATTTGTCAGTTAAAGTAACACAGCGCCGTATCGCAAAACAAAGGGCCTTATCAGGAAGGGGGGTAAATCCTCTGGAGGGCAAGTGTTTAAAGAGGAGCTTAATCAGATTAAAAAAAAAATTACTGTAGCTGCTGGCTTTTAACAAAAAGGCACTTACCAGCTCTGGGATCCAGCTCTGTCTTCATCCAGGCCAGTTCTTTGTCGGTCTTTGGGTCCCCGACACCACCATATTGACTGTGGGAATCCTGCTGTAACTTCCTGCGGCTTCACAGCAAGCTTCCCACTCTGCATGCACAAGCCACACGTAACGGGTCCCAGGAGGTTTTGGGTAGGGAGGGGGAACACCGAACTTCTGTTCAGATTGCCTAGGCATTCTGAGTGGAAGTGGGAGCAGGTACCTGTCCAAACTAGGTACCTGCTCCCCCCCCCTCCCAAAAAAATGTTTACAACAAGGAGGGTGTAAAGGTAGGTGAAGTTCCGCTTTAAGTACTTTGTACTCTATAGTTTAGTGAAAACCTGTCTACTTTTAACCAAATTTTGGAGCGGTGCCATCATTTTTCTCATCTATAAAAAACATTTCATTACTGCAGTGAAATAGCATATGCAGATTATGACTGAAGTACACAGTTTGCTAAAAAAAAAATTAAGCAAAGCAATAAATATCAGATTCCTTCTAGGTCACCTGACCTTCTCTTCTTAACATCTGATGCATTTTCAGTAATTAATGAAAAGTTTTCTTGTGCATTGAGCTAAAAGCCAATTAGAGCTATGTTGTAACTCTCCAGAGAAAATATCTTAACATAACTAAGGCTGTCGTCAGAAGAAATGATGTTCTCTTACAATCCAATTATTCCTTTGAAATGATTTTTCAATGTAATTGATTATGCTCAAAATTTCGCATTGCATTGCAGTAATTAAATGTAATTCAGAGAACAGAAATGATACAAGTGAAATGCTGTGGGGACAGAAGATGAGTTTACTACAAAGAATTGTGTGTGTTACAAGGAATTGAATTCATTTTTGTGGCAATGTCGAATAAGTTAATTTGTATTTCTGGCTCTTTTTCAAAAGAACCTACGTTAAAGTAATTGACTTTAGGGGGCCTGTTTACACTTAAATGTTCCATTGTGGCTTTGTTAACCTGGGTTATGACATGTGTTAATGTGTGTTGCATTAAGGCAGCCCATTGCTGCCAACACAAAAACAATGTGCATGACCCTTTTAGAACATTATAGCACATCACAATGCACAGTATATGTTATGGGTTGTATATGGGTTGTACAGTGCATTGGAGTACCATTCACAATAAATGTTACCCCAACGCACAGAGCCAGTGCATTGCAATGCATTGTGGCAATATGTGTTAACACTGTCATTTTAGCTTGCTTTGCCAGACTGCAAAAGTGTAAATGAGCCTTCTGTGTTATTATAAATGGTATGAAATTAACTTCTTCCTGTCATCGCCTCCGGGCCCTTTTACGAGGTTATAAATGCTGGGAGGTGGAGGTGGGCATTCTCATCAGGTGGCCGCTGTTAATAGCAGTCACAGCTGTCACATGATCGGAAAGCCCCTGGTTTTAAGTATGCACTGGAAGCTTTTCACTGTCAACTGTGCTGGGAGCGAGCAGGGTGCATGCTCTCAGCACAGAAAGATGTCTACATTGGGTCGCATGTATGCGGGCTCTCTGGGCTAAAGCCCACCTGCCGAGAGGCTGCATATATGCATATGGCCAGCGGCAAGAGGTTAAAGTATTATTAATACTAAAGACTATATATTTTATAAATAAAAAAAGTGGGATTACTCACTTGCTCTTTGCAACAATATTACACAGAAAGGTCACTAAGCACCTCTTCTGACGGTCCCCGCCAATGCTGTCAGCATATTTCTCCTTCCGGTGCCTACTGTAGCAAGCCAAGTGCAAAGGAGGCACCAGTGTGTGTATGCTCCCAAGCTAGGCTGTGTGTGCCTACAGACATTTATTTATTTATTCATGTGTTTATTGACTTTCAGATCAGTTTACATGATATTTACTGTGTGCTTCTTATTTCTGTGGTAAATACCACAATTTCATGCAATGCATGGATCAAATGTGTTACATGATCCAAATATCACATGCAATATTGCTTAGTGAAATGAGACTACAACCTCATCTACTTTTACTTTTTACATTTTTATTTTTTAAATATAAGCAGTTTAAGTACCATGATTTGGTTTGGTATTTGCATATTGGAATTCCCAGTATAGCAGAGCTCAGACTGGTAGAGGGAGAAGCAGCACAAGGAGCCAGTTAATTGTGTTTTAATGATTATTTGCTAACCAAGGACATACTGGGGTTGATTTACTAAAATGGAAACACAAAATCTGATGCAACCAATCACCTTTCAACTCCAGCTTGTTCAATTAGGCATTGATAACAAAATCTAGAAGCTTATTGATTTTATGCACATCTGCACCAGATACTGTGTGCACCAGTTTTAGTAAATCCCTCCACTGTTGGGATGAGAGAGTGCACAGTGACAGAGAGATAAACTCTTCAATCTGCTGCTTTTCCATTCACTAGCCTGGGGGAGGAACAAAACCTGTGAATTATAATTACCTGCAGCAGAGAAAAGCACATGTCCTACCAGACAGGGCGCTGCAGCTGGGCAGAGCTGTGTAAATTTCAGAAATGGATGGGCATCAATACAAATGCTTTGTCAAACAAAACTGCTCATATACAGTAAAGGAAATAAGTATTTGATCCCCTGCTGATTTTGTGTTTGCCAACTCACAAAGAAATGATCAGTGTAAAAATCGAATGGTATTGTAACACTGAGAGACAGAATAGCAACACAAAATTCAAAAGAAATGCATGTCTAACAAATTATGCACTGATTTGCATGTTCATGAGGGAAATATGTATTTGATCCCCTTCAGAAAACATGACTTAGTACTTTGTGGCAAATCCCTTTTTGGCAATCACAGAGGGCAGACATTTCCTGTAGTTGGCCACCAGGTTTGCACACATCTCAGGAGGGATTTTGGCCCACTCCTCTTGGCAGATCCTCTCCAAGTCATTAAGGTTTGGTGGCTGACGTTTGGCAACTCAAACTTTCAGCTCCCTCCACAGATTTTCAAGGCCACTCCAGGCTAGGCCACTCCAGGACCTTAATGTGATTCTTCTTGAGCCACTCCTTTGTTGCCTTGGCCATGTCTTTTGGGTCATTGTCATGCTGGAACACCCATCCACAACCCATTTTCAATGCCCTGGCTGAGGGAAGAAGGTTCTCACCCAAGATTTGATGGTACATTGCCCTGTCCATCGTCCCTTTAATGCGGTGCAGTTGTCCTGTCCCCTTAGCAGAAAAACACCCCCAAAGCAGAATGTTTCAACCACCATGTTTGACAGTTGGGATGGTGTTCTTGGGGTCATAGGCAGCATTCCTCCTCCTCCAAACACCCCTCTGTTCAAGAAAGCACTGAGCAGGGGGCAGCCGCCGCAGAAGCTGGAGGAGGTGGGTGGAGCTGAGCACTAGGCAGAAGAGAAAGTTACATCTTTCTCTACTCTGAATGCTGGGGCCTCCCTCTGTATTAGTGCCATCACTGGTTTTTAGATGCCAGGCGGTTCTATCAACCAGAAAGTAGGCAGTGACGGCCAGCGGCGGAACCTGGACAGTGGAAGTGGGACACAGACACTAGTACTGTGAGTGAAGCAGTGGCTTTATTTGGGGGGCATCTGAGTGGGACTAGTATTGTGAGTGAAGCTGTGGCCTTTTTTGGGGGCATCAGTGTGGCCCGGGATGGTGCAGGACTACTTTCTGCTCCCCTCTAAATATTGCACCCAGGGCAACCACATTGCCTGGGTAACCACATTGGCTGCCCCCCCCCCCCCCCATGCTACGCCACTGCCATGAGCCTCCAGGCCAGATCCTCAGTCGCCTGCCCTTGAATTTATTCCAGCTGCTTTTGCTGTGCTGGGACCTCAATTAACTTCTTTTAGTCTTCAGCTAAGCAGCCTGGGAGGGCAGCCCCTCTCCTAGTCAGACTATTTATGCACATCTCTATGCCTCCCTGCTGGTCACCCTCTTGACCAGGGAATGGCTGAGGCTGCATGAATATTCAGCCCATGGTACGCCTCTCCCAACGCACTATATTCTAGAACCTACTAAAAATGAAGGGGGGAGGGGGTGCAGTGGAGCTTGCCACAAGCAGGACCCAGAACAGCCAAAAACAATAAAATCCTGCTCTGGTTATAGAGCAGCCAAACAAAACTTACAATTACCTAGTCCTATTAGTAGGGGCATATTTATCATGAGGCAAACAAAGCGTTTGCCTTGCGCAGCATTCTTCAGGGCGGTAACTCCGACCCACCTGTGAAGTAGGGTCACATGTGGCAGGTGATAGAGAATGGGGACCAGGTGAGGCACTGCCTGAGCTTTGCCATGGGATCCAAGACAGGAGTGTAGGTAGAGGCCGACTCTCATTCCCAAGCAAGGATGACCTTGGGCTTCCCTGACCATGTCTCCGGGGATGGCTGGGTGCCTTCATTCCAAAGGTGAGTGCTGGAGGAAAGTTTCTCTCTTCTCTCTCTCTCTCTCTCCTTTTTTAGTGTGTGTGTGTGGGGGGCGCCCGATTTTAGCACAAAAACAAAATACACCACTGCCTATTAGCAACCTAACTAAGAGGGTGCTACATGAGGCAAACATGCTATTCCCATAACACCAGCTTTATGATGTCCTATTCAACTTTAGTATATGAACCCCAATGTGTTCTGGTAAAGCAATCACTATTCGAACATATGGGGCAAACAGAGAATTTTCACTTCGCTTAGTGAACGAGATGAAGCTCTGCTGACTTCCATCATCCAATCATGGGCAAACAAAAAATAAATTTTCTTGCATATAACTGGGTATTCTTTGCAAAATGATTTTTCAACACATTCACTAAGCTAAGAGAAAATACTTCCAAAGCCTATTTGCCTTTACTAAATCAACCCTATAAAATGTATTAGCATAAAACTAATATATGAATGTAAATAAAACATTAAACTGATTTTCATACACTATAATGTTCCCTTACTGTTTTGCTGCAAGCAGTTCAACTTCTATAAAAACAGACCTTAAGAACAAAGTGGTCACAGCCCCAGGCAGTGAAAGGGTTTTCCAAGTATGACTTGCCCCTTATCAGTTATGCTTTCATATTATTAGATAAGCTTGCTCCATTTGCAAGTTTAGGCTTAAATGCTAAAATGAAAAACATATTATAGTCTATTCCATTGCATACAACAACCAGCGGCTTTGTCATAGCCAAATCTGCTTTTCATACTTATTGTGGCCAGATTGCAGAAGTGAACCAGAGAAAATATAAGCAAGTCTTATAGCAATTACGCTCTTTTTTTCTTTTTCCTAATCCTATGTCTGGGAAATTTCAAACACTTCTGCACCATCTATGACACTGTGTGATTCTTGGACAATAGTTTGTAGCCCTTGGCATCTCTATTTGTTGCCAGTGAAAATGTTTTGTGATTGTCATGATCCAGATGGTACCATGTGATAATCATATAGAATGGCTGTCTTACCAACAAAGTGTTATATATGGGTACCTTATCTGTAGAGTGGCTTTGAAAGCCTGATAAATAACAGAACATTCCATACACATACAAGAGCCAGGCATGAAGTACTCCTACAGAATTACCAGATCATGAAGGGACTATGATCTAAATAAAATAAAAATATACTTAAAGTGATTGTAAAAGTTCTTTTTCATTTAATTTTTTTTATAGCAAACAAGTCAAACTTACCTGCCATGCTCAATGGTTTTGCACAGAGCAGCCCTGATCTTTTGGGATCCCCAGAAGATCCCAGGCTCTCCTGGCTCCTCCTGCCTTCTGAGTACCCCTACACACTCTAATCAGCTAATTAACTCAAAATACCTGTAAAGGTTTCCTGAGCCTTTAAATGGTATCTCAGTATGCTTCAATAGGTTACACAATCATGGGGAAGACTGCTCACTTGACAGTTGTCCAGAAGATAGTCATTGACACCCTCCACAAGGAGGGTAAGTCACAAAAGGTCATTGCTAAAGAAGCTGGTTGTTCACAGAGTGCTGTATCCAAGCATATTAATGGAAAGTTGAGTGGAAGGAAAAAGTGTGGTAGAAATAGGTGCACAAGCAACAGGGATAACTGCAGCCTTGAGAGGATTGTGAAGCAAAGGCCATTCAAGAATTTGGGGGAGATTCACAAGGAGTGGACTACGGCTGGAGTCAATGCTTCAAGAGCCACCACACACAGATGTATCCAGGACATGGGCTACAACTGTCACATTCCTTGTATCAAGTCACTCCTGAACCAGAGACAACGTCAGGAGCGTCTTACCTGGGCTAAAGAGAAAAGGGACGACTGCTGCTCTGTTGTCCAAAGTAAATTTTGCATTTAATTTGGGAATCAAGGTCCCAGAGTCTGGAAGAAGAGTGGAGAGTCACAGAATCCAAGTTGCATGAGGTCCAGTGTGACGTTTCCACAGTCAGTGATGATTTGGGGAGCCATGTCATCTTCTGGTGTTGGTCCACTGTGCCTCATCAAGTCCAAAGTCAGCACAGCCCTCTACTAGGAAATTCTACAGCACTTCATGCTTCCCTTTGCTGACCAGCTTTATGGAGATGCTGATTTAATTTTCCAGCAGAACTTGGCACCTGCCCACACTGCCAAAAGTACCAATACCTGGTTTAATGATCATGGTATCACAATGCTTGATTGGCCAGCAAATTTGCCTGACCTAAACCCCATAGAGAATCTGTGGGGTATTGTGAAGAGGAAGATACAAGACACTAGACCCAACAATGCAGATAAGCTGAAGACCATTATCAAAGCAACCTGGGCTTTCACAACATCTCAGCAGTGCCACATGCTGATTGCCTCCATGCAACGCCAGATTGGTGTAGTAATTCATGCAAAAGGAGCCCTGACCCAGTATTGAGTGCCTACTATACTTTTCAATAAGCAAACATTTCTGTATTTAAAATCCTTTTTTTTATTGGTCTTATATAATATTCTAATTTTCTGAGATAGTGAATTTTGGCTTTTCACTAGCTGCAAGCCAAAATCATCGAAATTAAAAGAAAAAAATGCTTGAATTATATCACTCTGTGTGTAATGAATCTATATAATATATGAGTTTCACTTTTTGAATTGAATTGCTGAAATAAATTAATTATTGGTGATATTCTAAGTTATTGAGATGCACCTATATATGGGTTAGCTGGTATTATACTGTTTGGTCATCCTTGAATGGCCATTTTTTCTTTTTTGCATTGAGAATATTATTTCTATACATTAATTCTGAATAACTGATACCAGTCTCCTGTAACTTGAGTTGGGGGAATTTATTCTACTTCTAGAGTCCATACTGTCATACTTCATTACTGAAAGTATCATGGGAGATATAGCCAGTAGTAGTCACATTCAGCTGCACTTGTCCTCTAATACTGAAGACCTTTTGTAGCTTAACCAAGCTATTTTTCAGTGGCTAACGATAAACTGTGAAATGTCCTCAGCATTACAGAATAAGTCCTGTTGAATGTGACTAACTACTACCACCACTACTACTATAAGATATACCATGACCTGAATAAATGGGTTGTGTACACCGCGCAGACATGAGTTATAGTTCTGTGGAACTTGTCTGCTGAAATTTTTTCTACTAACAAATTTAAAGAATTAAACAACCTGTTCTTTTTATCTAAACACACTTTTCTGCCCGAATTACAACCAAGGTTAAAAAAGTTCTGTTTATTCAACCTTTTAGCAACAATTCCGTTTGTTATAAACCATGGATATTTTCGTCTATGTGACTCATGTAAGTCATGCTTCATAGAAATGAGTAAAGCTTTAGGAATGTTACCGTTGGTATTTCTGAGTTTTACACTTTTTTTTTTGCATGTACCAGCCCTTTCTTTAAACATTACCTTATAAAAAATGGCTTGTTCATACTAAAATAGGATGGAGTTCACTTAAATCCATCACAGATGTGGTTTGTTTGAAGGCCAAGTTAATAGTTTCGTGGCAGTAACCACTAGGTGGCACACAGTACCCATATTTATCCCGGCTTCCCCTTACAGACCTACCATTCATATAGTAAATAAAGAGCTGTATTATTAATTTATGCCATTGCATCCACTCTACACCTAATATTTGTTTAGCCAGCTGTTTCCTCCAATCCTCCTTTAGCGCCACTGATTGAAGCCTTAAGTACATTTAGACTTTTTTTTTCATCCCAAAGAACATTTTGTTGCCTACAAATTACAAGCTACCTTTTCAAATGAGGCAGTATGTTACAGTAACGAACTGTGGAGTCAGAATGTCTAAATCCAGAGGAATAACAGTAGTTCACAGTATACATATACATCTATACATACTATTTTCTGCTAAATACAATATCTGTGTTCTTAACACTACCTAGTTCCAAAGAGGACATATTTTCAAGCACATTGAAATGCGTAATGTGTGTAGCAGGACTATTAGGAACAATCAGGGTCTGTTAATTGGGTGGTGCCTTTTGCCTACAGTGTGGTGTATGTTGTAAGTTCACCACTGTCACAACCATGACCAAAGGAAAAAGACAGTGTGTGTTTTATCACCAATTCCAATTAAGGTTGGAAAATGGGTTGGTAGGTTATAGGAAATCCAAAACCAAGAGTAAAAATGTAATATATTGTAGATTACATTCATTATATGTGGTGGCTAATGTGTGGGGTTTTATTACTTTTCACTTAATTACTTTTCATCTTTAGGGTACCAACATTTTCAGAAAATACCTGTTGATCCTGCTAGAACTGCATTGTCCTTTTAACTTCCCGTGAGCTGAACTGAAATCTCAAACAATGGTATCTTCCTCCTGTAACTGAATAATTCCCCCATGTAATGGAGAAGAAGAGAGGAAAACATGCTTTAAGTTCAGTTGGGGGACAACCATCGCTCCCCCATAACTACAGCAGAGTTAGTAAATGTTTCCACTCTAGTACATGATGTGTTTTATTGGCAGGATTAACAGGTGACAATAAAAGAAAAAAAGCCTTAAAAAAAAGAAAAGGAGTGGCGGCCACCTCATCTAAGGACTGATTTTACTGAAATATATTACTTTTTGGTGGGTTTAGCTATGCTTTAATGGCCCAGCTAGCAGATAAATGGAGTTCATATTTATATTAAGGGCTCATGTACACTGCAGCTGATAAACTGACATTCAGGAGCTTTTCTGTGTTTTTTTCAGCAGCCCCTGAACGCTCCCTAATATGTTCCTATGTGTCCGTGTACATTATGCTGTTTGCAGTCGTTTACAAGCAGTTGAGTTCACAGTCGTTTTTTGGAACACACCGAACTTGCATTCAGGAGTAGATTTTATCAGCGTTTCAAATGCCAAATGCTTGTAAATGTGTGTAAACGGGGCCAACCGCGTTTATAAGCGATTGCGTTTAGAAGTGTTTTTGAACTGTTCCATATCCAGATGCTCTCCAGAACCTTTTTTCATCATTAGAAATGCATGCAAAGCGTTTTCCATATATTCAAATGGACCTAGGACACCATGCAGTCAGTTCCAGGTTTTGCGTGAAGGAAGAAATGGTAGAACATGCTGCAGTATGCTCATGATGGGATCCATAGTGAATACAACCAGAAAAGATAGGTAATCTCAACTCATACTGCTCTCTCTGCTTCTGATCTCTCTATTTCTCTCAAAATGTCTGAAACAGTAATTTTGTTTACTATTTTTCAGTGCATTCTGGGCATTTTGGAAGGTCTCCTGATGTTATCTTTAAAAAACGCTTCTAAACGCAAACATGCATAAACGTGGTATGCAAACGCAGCTAAACAGATGTTTTTTAACCTACATTTTCCAGCAGTCAGTTTCCTTAGTTCAGAAGTATTTTCCAAACATCCCGTGTACATGAGCCCTAATAATAGAAAAAACATTAGAGACATTTGAAGGGTTTCCATTCCATTCCTTTTCTGAAAAAGATCTGGAAACCAGGCCAGACCATTGGCCTGACATAAAGGTCAAACTAGTCACGATTCCTATGCTGGACTTAGGCCTGGTTCACACCTAAGAGATTTTTGGTGCATTTTACAGAAACTCATTACAGTCCATGTAACATGCTTTCCTATGGGACACATTCACATCTATGAGTTTTTAGCTGCTGCATTTTTAGAAACGGTCAGAGAATTTTTTCTCTCAGCAGATTGCAACACGCATAGGTGTAAACCCTTAAAGTGTTACTAAACCAAGGACCCAACATTCACTCTATCTGGTCTCCCAAAGTACACACAACATGGAAATGAAATAATTTTAGTAACTATAAACTGCTAAATACCTTTTTTATCAGCAGTTAAAGCAGTCTTGTGACTTCTATTGGTGTCCAGCAGAGTACATGTTAAAGCTTGTAGGAGAAGCAATACACACTAAACTGAGCATGTGCAGAGTGTCTGCACACGATATGTCTTTCTCAGGAAATAAGACAGATACATTGGGAGAAGGGGAGGTTCAGAGACGTCAGGATCAAACAGAATTTTTAAACAATGCAGAGGATTAACCCCTTAGGTTCCACAGTGAGTATAACAAGCATGCTTTACTGCATATACAGACTGATTTTACTGTTGTGAGTTTAGTAACACTTTAAAATGGAATTTCAGCCAATTTATTTAGATATGAGGGAAACGTTTTGGCTCTCAATTTTAACTGCTGTCTGTGTCCCCTTTGCTGAGATTTTCCCCTCTTAGATCTTCTATTGAGACACCTGCCAGTATTTAGATTTCTACTCACTTTTTGTCCTGGTGACAACTGTCGTTGGGAAGAAAGTGAGAGTGAATCCCCATGATGGGACAGAGGTAGCATTAGAGACCTTGCATATACAGTATATCAAAAATTTTCTGAAAATAAAAAATGGGGTATTATTAAGACCATGTGCATGTTACATGTTTTTAGATTATCATGAATTTTGCTAGAGTACTAATAGGAACCTGACTGAGACGAGATAATAGAATTGACTAACAGACACTTGGTCAGATGTCACATTTACAGTATAGGATTGACTTTAGTTTCCTTAAGTTGTTACTAAACCCAAAAAAGTAAAATCAGTCTGTATATGCAGTAAAGTATGCTTGTTATACTCAGTGTGGAGCACAAGGGGTTAATCCTCTACATTGTGTAAAAAGGCTGTTTGCTCCTGTTTTCTCTGATGCTCCCCTTCTTCTACTGTTCCCAATCAATTTGCTTATAGAACAGAGCCTTAGGGGCAAAGTGCACATGCTCAGTTTGGTGTGTATTGCTAGAGAGTTTTTTTCTTGGGAGAGTGTATGTGATCAGCACAGGGCCAATCAGTGCTGTCCAGACAGAGGGTCAGAGGTTATGCAGCCTCATAGGACAATCGGGGAGAATGAAAACTCCTCCTACAAGTTTTAACCAGTGCTGGAGACTGATAGAAGTCACAAGAATGCTCTAACTGCCGATGAGAAAAGGTATTTTTCAGTTTATATTTACTAAAATAATTGTATTTCCGTGTTCTGTGTACTGTGGGAGACCAGATATAGTGAATGCAGGGTCCTGGGTTTAGTAACTTAGTTCCAGGAGATCAAACTAGTGCCCTAGTGGAACAGTCATCTGCAGCAACCAGTCAAGTTTTATCTTTAACTATTTGATAAGGAATAAGAAAAACCCTATTAGCAACAAAGATCCATCATTCTGATCATGTAAACTAAAACAAAACAAGTATAGCATTGTCTAAAAGTTCCAGTAGCCATGCTTTATTATTCCAACTTAGTATAGTACTGAGTGCAGCAACTTAGTTTTTGTGAACTAGCCCTGGACACTTTAATAAAAGGTGTATTCCTATAGTGAAAGTTTCCATCAGAAGAAGTTTATTCCGCTTCTTTAATGTCAGTGTATATGCTACAGTGAATTTGGAATAATATTTGGGACTCGGTATGGTTCTGTTGCTAAGTTTTTAATAGGAGACACTGTTTGGATACTATTTGGGATTAGTTTTGGTTCTCTTCCTAGACCATGCATGCATTTTCAAAACTATTAAAGTAAAAATAAAATGTTGCTAAAAGACATAGCTACATATGTGCATGGCTAATGACCAGGTATACATGGTCTCCTTCTATTGTTGCTCCAAAACTACTCAATTTTATTACCCCCTTTCTGTTAGTCCTTTCTGTGCCCCCATCCTTTATTGCCTAGAAAAATATTTAAAAGTAGTGAAGAGCAAGCTGTGTGAAGAGGGGCTGTTCAACCATACTTAGGGCAGTGTAGACTGTGAAGGTTGGCCCAATGGCACCACTTCAGTTGCCATTTTCTGTTCTAACTGCAAGTGTCCTTGTAAGGCGGAGATGCTGAGGCTAGTAACTGACTTAGGCTGGCTATGTGCTAGTATATTTCCAAACAAAATTTTGTACAAAAATTTATACTAAAATTCACACTACATTCAATGGCTTGACAAATCTTGTTTGAAAGTAGTTTAAAATTCTGTTTGATTTTACAATTTGATTTTGGAATGAATGGACTTTAGCAATCCTTAGCACCAAAGGTTTCCAGTATACAGTTACTTTACATGCCTTGCATAAGTAATGTCACCAATGTATTAAATATCATGGCATGAACTATCATCCCCTGTTGTATGTGACAACAGAGCTAACCATAAGCTTGTGCTGCTTGCTGGCAAATGTGAAACACAGTGAATTAAAGCATGTTCTGTGCCAATAAATAAGCTCTCATGAATACTAATGAATGCTAATAAATAATATTTGTGGGGAGATGGTTTATTCAGATTCATTCAGATGCATAGAATGTACGTAAAAAGAGAACAATAAAACCATAACACAGTTCATGGAACCTTACGAGCATGCTATGTCTAATAAAGCATCTGAGATGATGTACTAAAGAAGTCATTTTTGGGATTATCCAGGAAATATTTTTTTTGTGCCTATGTGATAGGTAACCTTCAGCATGATGGGTGAAACACCGTTGGCCTACAATGAAAAGCTTTTAAAAATATAATAGAAATGATTTAATAAACAATGTGATATTTAATATTGAATTGTGTGAGCTTTTGCTGGCTCCAGCTTTCTCAGCTCTGACATACTGAAAAGGGAAAACAGATAAACTAAACACACAGCAACCACACAAAACTTCAAACATGGTTCCTTACAAAGGCATTAGTCAAGATTTTGTTTGCTGGACAGATATCAGCACCGTGTCTTTTCATAAGTAGGATCAGCAGGCAACCTTGGCAATCCTGCTGTTGGGGAACTATAAGTCCCATGAGGCATTCAAGACTCTGTCTGCCACAGATATGATTCCCAGAGGCAAAGGCATGATGGGATTTGTAGTTTTACCACAGCTTGAGTTCCAAGGTTGTCTAACCCTGATATAGATGATTAATAAGAGAATCAATTGGACACCTTAATAACTCACTCTTGAAGTCAATGCTCTTGGAGGCACAGAAAGTGCCTCCAAGGAGAGGGAGAGGGGCTTTTCAGGCAGATTAAGGATGACATTGAAGAAAACAAATCTTTTAAATACTATGCATAGGAAGTTACAGAACAGTACAAAGTAGTCCTTTAAAAGCTATATTTAAAAGAACCATGGGGAAAATGGTGTTGGGTTCCACTTAAAACGTCATATAGACCATTATCCAGTCATGCAGCCTATATCATTATGAAAGGGATGGTAGTGAGAATGTGCCCCACCCCTTTCCTAAACTATACTAAACCACAAACCTTTCAACCTTGCAGGGGTACCTTGCAAGGTGGGCAGCCAGGCCTGCCCCCCTTCCACAGGTTGCCTGCCCCTGATATACAGTAAAAGATAATAATAATAGAGCCAACTGAACCCCTTACTAGTTCATTTTTGAAGCCTATGATCTTGGATGGTCTGTGGGTACACAGGAGAGGATATTTTCATGTGGAGTAAAGGGAAATATTTTAAAATACATAATTCCTTTAAATACTATGCTTGGGATGCATAAAAGCTGTAGACAAAACTACAGCACAGTATGATAAAAATTGGAAAAAACGGGAATGCAGCTTGGGTGGGCATGAAAGAGAGAGCAGGGAACATGCATCCCCCTCCAACCAGGCCATGTGCCTTCAATACTGGGGGGGGCTACCCATCTTCTACAGCACCTTGCCCCAATCTTGGGGGCAACAGCATCTTTCCCACATCCAGATGTGAGGGTTTGTGAGGGGGAACTTTTTAGAATCTGGAAGCCCCCTTAAGAAGGTCCTCAGATATTCCTGACCCCAGAGGAATGAGTACACTCTACATTAACACCCCTTAACACTCATTCCCCCCAAATATTCAAAAACAAATAAAGATACCCATGGTAAATTTCTTTATTGCCATTCTTTATTTGTTTTTACCTGCTGCCCCAAAGACCCACCATTCTCCAATTATTCTACTAGAACAACCTGAGGACCAACAATCTTGGCCCGATGTACTATCGCTACAAAATAACAGATCCCTGGCTGTCTTCTGTTTGCAAACAAACCAACCGGTGGGTGCTGGGTGACATCATTGACCAAATATAGTCATGTCCATATTGGGCTAATGTTGTCACCCTAGATCCTTGGCTGGTTTCTGTACAAACAGGAAGCTGGCTGGGGATGTGTTGTTTAGTGATGGCAGTGCTACAACACTAAATGTCAAAATCCTGGCCAGTTTGGTTACAATTTACCTGAAACAGTAGCTAATGTTTTGTGCATTCCAACTGGCCAAATATGGCCAGTTTGCTTGACAGTGATTAGGCTAGTTTCAGGTCAAACTTATGTTTGATTCTGACTCAAAGCTCTTCTTCAAGTGCATACTGTGAGAAGCTCACAGTGTGTAGTCAAATCACAATAAGAATTTTCTCTACCTCCTTTACCTCTAGATGAAAAATCCCCATCACAGTAAAGCACCTCTGTCCCTTTTTTAGATATGGTTGTGTGTAAAGTCATGATGGATATCAAAACCTACTTTCTCAATTTCTGGCTTCTTTAGTGCTCAAGCCACAATGAAAATTGACACAGGGAACTTTTTTTGAATGGGTTTTCTTGTTTTCCAACAAATTACAATACATAATTAACAGTGTATGAAACAATTATTCATTTAAAATAGGAGTTATGAAACAAGGCCCCCTGTGCCAATCCTCACTGCATCTAAGCACTAGTACCCTGAGATGACCAAACATGGTTTAAAATGCAGCACTGTGCATTATTAGAGAGTTATTATTATTATACAGGATTTATATAGCGCCGACAGTTTGCTCAGCGCTTCACATTATGGTGAGATTCAGTACAGTCACAATACAATTCAATACAAGAGGGATTCTAGGGCCCTGCTCCTTGGAGCTTACAATCTAGGAGGGAAGAGATAGTGGTACAGAAGGTAATAACTGTGGGGGATGGAGTGGTTGGAAGAGTAGAGGATTCCAGTAGTAGCTGAGGGTGGGGTAGGCTTCCCTGAAGAGATAGGTTTTCAGAGTGCGCCTGAAAGTGAGCAGAGTAGGCGATAGTCTGATAGATTGGGGTATGGAGTTCCAGTGGATGGGGGAAGCCCTGGAGAAGTCCTGGAGATGGGCATGGGAGGAGGAGACAATGGAGCTAGAGAGTAGGAGGTCTTGTGAGGAGCGGAGAGTACGGTTTGGGTGATATTTGGAGATAAGATCGGTGATGTAATTTGGGGCAGTGTTATGAATGACTTTATACGTCAGTGTTAGTGTTTTGAATTTTATCCGTTGGGCAATTGGAAGCCAGTGGAGGGATTGGCAGAGAGGGGTGGCAGATACAGAATGGTTAGTAAGGTGAATGAGTCTGGCAGCAGCATTCATGATAGACTGAAGTGGGGATAGCCTGCGATGAGGTAGGCCAATGAGGAGGGAGTTACAGTGGGGACAGAGTTGTGAGATCACCCCATACATTCATCTATTCAAGCTATGCATAATACTGCTAAACAATTCTAAAGATTAGTCACCCAAAAAAGGAGAAGAACTGTTACTATGGAACACCATTTGTTATCAAGAACTGGAACAGTGCAGCAGAAGCATGATCAGTTCCACTATCCTAGAAGTAAATCTGAACAGGAAAAGGATGACCTCAAGGCTTTTCACCAAGTAGTGAAGTTCTTGATGACCAGCCTAACTATTCACAACCACATGGGAAAGAATGGGCAGAGCACTTCCCTAGCACTGAGACAAGGATGCTCTATTATTGGCAGGCAACTTAGATGAAAAAGGTTTGATTCTCTTTTTTAGTAAAGTAGGGAATGTTTAGGATTTATGGCAATGTTTTTATTGCTATCTGTGCCAGTAATAACCAGTCCTGTCTCTTTTTTTAATTTGTGTCACGGGGACAGGAAGTGAGGGAACATCTCCCCAGTGGAGTCACAGACAGTTTTTGCTTATATCCTCCCTACTCTAGCTATCCAAACCTTACAAATGTCTAGAGTTAAGCTGGTGGACAGGTGTCCTTCTTTCAAAATAATTATATAGTATAACAAAGTAAGATGACATAACACTCATATCATTTGTTCACATCAGGAGTTCATATTAGTATAGGTAGGACTGTATTTAGACATATCACACACTTGATTGATAACCTCCCTGCCCCTTGTGTAGTGATTAAGTATGCAGCTTTACAGTATATGCAGGACTACTTTTCAACATTACACACCACCAAAAAAAACAGAGGAGAAATTGGGTCAAATTTCCAGAATTCTTGCTGAATTAGGGCAAAGAATTTCCAGAGGTGGACAGAAAACAGACACCAAATAATATATTTTTGAGGTTTGGTGCTGCCCCCTTTAACTGCCTTCGCAGCTGGCCACAAGGGTATGGTAAATAATGTGACATACTGCAAATTGGCTTTTTTTAACCCCTCTTAAAGCAGACCTTCAGTAACGAGTACCACTTATTCCCTTCTGCCTCCACCCCCCCCCCCCCTTACACAACTGGAGTTAAAAAAAAATAAAAATATATATATACATATACACTTTCTGAATAGATATAAGAGTCCCACGGTGTGTCTGCACATGTCAGCAATATTAGAATGAAATACTGCCTCCTTGGATGTGTAGATGTTCACCAGCTGCTGAACATGCCTATGCCAAACTTTACTAATACATGCACATATTTTGAGATTACTAATTGCTGCCTGAGGTCTTACATCCTGACCCCACATCTTTATAAGCCCCAATGAAGGGAAAGATTTCTGACCCCTGAAACACGTTGGCTTTTTTGTGTTTGGAATAATACATTCTCATACATTTTTGTGTGGTGCTTTATTTTCTAGAGTTAAATATAAATATCCCAGGAGGCAGCGTGTGGCTGGAACACACTACTCTCACCTAGGCAAAGACTCAGGAAGTGAACCAATACAAAATTAAAAAAAAGTATTTAATGTGAAAAAAAAAAGATGCATTATGAATCAGCGATGACAACATGTTGCAAATAATTAAATGTACATTATATTTTTTTCCAGTAATCAGTCAATGACCAAATGGATCTTCTTACTGACATCTCACCTACAATATGATACAGATGGTTATGAATGAACGCATCAGACAAACTCACTGAGAAGAACTAAATTCAATAGGTTGTTTGAAACTGTTACATTCTTGATAATAAAGAAGTCCATGTGTTTTTCTATGCACCATTTGCTACATCGTAAAATGTGCATTACAAGTGTATTGTTTTACAATGTGCTTTATCCTCTAGATTAAGTGCACCATGGTTTGAATTATCTGTAAATTTTGTTTCACTAGGAAAATAAATAATGTCGTTTTATGTCACGTTGGATCAATATTCTCCAACACTCTCAAAATGGAATATTGCATTCTTTTTTCAAAGTCTCAGTTTCCTGTGCCAGGAATACACTCAAAGGTCTGTTTGAGTATATGACATCATATTGGAACGTGTACAGACACTTTCCACACTGAAAATTCCCATATGGATTGGCCCCTCTGTGTATTATTTTAATGACGGTAATGCACATTTGCACAATCAAGAGCAAATCTGAGACGTATCACATTTACAAAACTTATTGTATCAGGTCCAACCACAGCAAACAGTTATATGAGAAATTACATGTTAAATATCCCAAAGAAATAAAATATCCAGGGTTGTAAAATGCTTTACATGAATTAATTACATTTATATACTCTTTTTTTAAAGTGATTTACTGATATTTACATGGATATTTACTAAAGAAAACAAATTTTGCTCGATTTAGTAAACCCTTGTTTACTTAAAAGACCCAATCAGGGTCAGGAAAATCTATGCTTGGGGAAGTGCCCAGGCTGCTGCTGCTAACCTCTACTTCTCTCAATGCTACTTGCCTGGCTGCCATGCTTATTTAATGGCCTTAAAGATTTCTGACCCAGTACTGAAACAAATATTCATATCGGGCATTATATCTTCTTATATGCTGTATTTACAAGTGGCTCCAGACGTGCTTCTTTTTATTCTATATCAGATCATAAGTGGAAGGGTCCTTTACTTCCTTTATGAAACTGTGAAACCCTTGAATGTTCTCTTAACAATTTTGATATTGTGTTCTAGTCTAGACCAGGGGTTTCCAAACTTTCAAACAAAGGGCCTGTTTACTGTGTTTTGGACTTTTTGGGGCTGGATTGTGGCCAGTGGGGTTACAAATTGTCCTGGGCCCAGCATTAGTGAAAATATACATGACCTCAGGGTTGGTGGCCCCTAAGGGAAGGAATAGTACCCCATCATTGGCATCAGCTAAAGGAATAGTACTTCATTGATATTAGTGGAAGGAATACAGCCTCATCATTGATATTACTGGGAGGAATAGTGTATCATCATTAGTGTCAGTGGAAGGAATCATGTCCGACTGTTGGTGTCAGTGGGAGAAATAGTGCCTCATATCATTGGGTTGAATAGTGCCCCAAGGGCCAGATAAAGGCTATCAAAGGGCTACATCTGGCTGTCAAGCTGCAGTTTGGAGATTACTGTTCTAGACTATTAGTTACATTCCACTTGAGCAAGGTAGTGCTCATATTTTTTAAATGACAAAGCCCACATTGCAAATCATCCATTACATACACCATAAACGAAATATAGTAAAAACCAAATGGAATTATAACACTGTTTCTATGATTTTTAACATTACAGTGTACTCAAAGTAGAAGTAAATGTAAAAGTTTAGTAAAGTAGGTATGTCAAAGTAGATTTTAATAAGTAAAAAAGGACTAAATTGTGTACACAAAAACCTTGGGAATAATCTGCTCAGGTTATTTTGAAGCTTTTCCATTTGGTTTCTTCCCTGTTTATCATTGCTGCGGTTCCCTGCTGCATCCACTGGGTGTCACTGACATTCAGGTCAATTTTTATGGGGATGGTGACATTGACCTTTAAAGCTGCAGTAAACTGTGACCTTTTAATAAAAAAAAAAAAAACCCTGCAAGACAATGGCATAATGTGCTAGTATGAATCGCATACTGTGCAATGCATACTAGTACATTATGTGAAACTTACCTTAAAATGAAGCCCTCCAGTGGCATGCTGTCACTGCAGACAGGGTTTCCAACTTCACCCGGTCCTTCTTCCAGGCTTGCAGGCTACAGGCGGCTTGATGATGTCATTCCAGCGCATGTGCACAAGAGTCACCTTTTACGGCATGCAGCTCTGAAGGAACAGCATGGGCATGCCATTCCTTCAGAATGCATTTACAAGTAAATATCTCATAAACAGTGCATGTTTAGGAGATATTTACAGAACCTACAGGTAAGCCTTATTACAAGTGAAAAAACAACTTTACTTCCACTTTAGGTCCTCTCTGATTACCACTAGGAGGTTCATGCCAGTAGTGCATGCTTGGGGAGGATATAAAGGCTTAAGGAGTGGCCTTGTGAGCTCTTTCTTCCCCAGTCTGTGGCCTGGGTAAATGTGTACAAGTATTTGTGTTTTGTGGGCCTGGGATCTGTTTGGGGTCTAACTCGGAATTCCTCAAGCTGCCCTGCCTGGTCGATGAAGGTACAGTTTACAATATGGTAAAGCCCAATGGACATCATCCTGGGATCAGTGTCCGCACTTAGAGGATTATGAGCAGGCACAATATTTTGTGAAACACATCAACATTTACCATGTATTCTTTAATCTGGTGTGCTGTCCTGTTTTGATACTTGATGGGATAAATTGTTTAATTGTTCTGCAATGGTGTGCAGCCATTCCTCTAATTTGCTTCACCCTTAGAAGATTCTGGCACTCCCTTGGATAGAGGACAAATGTCTGAAAGGGTATGGAACCCTGTTGCTAAAGGAAACCTCTACCCTAACCCTCTCACCCTGTGAACAGGAGCAATACAAATCTGGAAAAGGACTAAAATGATTGGCACCCCTTTTTGTTGTGTCATTCTTCACTGTGGCCATGGATCCATCCTTGTATAATACTAGGCTTCTCCCTGCATTGAAGATAAGCTCACCATCTCTACCATCCATACAGGAGGGATGCTACTATATTTTAGTGTTTGTTAAAGAGGGAGTAAATTCCCTGTCACATTCTGGTTGTTGTGTGGGTCCTGGTTGCGGAGATTCACCCCTCTGTTTGTCCTGGGGAGCATTATAACCAAAATGAGGGAAATTGAGGGAAAGTCCAAAATTTGACATTTTCACTAGAACATGAACAGATGGGGACATTTTCCAGCAGGCACACTTGTTCCGTTGACATCTGCCTAACAGGGAATTCCCCTTATAATCAAGAGATTTCTTCCTGTGCTTCCCGTTGTGTCTACAGTACAGGAAGTAAAGGGGTATCTCCGCAAACAAAGATGGCAACAAAAAGGGAGAGGTTTTTAACAATTTCCTACTCTGTCCAAGATGAGAACTTTAAAATGAAAGTATTTAAATATTAAAAAGGCACATATACTAAAATCTCATTTGCTTTATGTAACTGTAATTTAAAATTACATTTTAAAATTAACTTTGAAATTTTTTAAGTGAATAGGGGTGTTGGTTGTGATGCTTTATGCATGGGTGTGCCGTGCTGGTTGTGACCATTATACATGGACAACCTTCAGGGAACCTTACTGCTTTCTAAAGGACTCAGTGAGTTATCAAATGACTGTATGGTTGATTACTCAATTAGGGATCTACACAAACTTCTGATCCCTTCTGTTGCCAGGACACAGACCATAAACCCGAACGTTCACTTTTAATTCACCATAGAGGTCACAGAATAGTCATCATTGTTCTGTCTGCTGTAACCATAATTACTCTACCATGCTTAGTTGCAAACTTTCACAGTTTGCATAATTACATTTTTATCGCCATGACAGTGAAAAGGTCAAAAGTGTTTTCAAGTTTAATTAAAAAGTCGACTCCTTCTTTATCTACAACCTCCTTCATAAATAAGACCAGTATTCCCGCATGAATGCTCAATAGCCTCTGTCCATTCAAACACCCCAGTGCTCATAAAGTGCCATTATATTTGAGCTGTAGTACCAGTTTTCACCTGTAGGGGTTGGAGGTCACATACATTTCTATGTCCTTGCTAAAAGTTTCACTGCTGGTGGAGAACCTTTGAATGACTCATGGGGGGTTCTCAGCCGGGGGGTCACTTTTATATTACACTGGAAAATTCCTGTAACAAGGCTGGGTGTTCTGAGTGAATACACCTCCTCTGACCCCACAGAAATCCAATATATTTAGCAAGCAGCAGGCTTAAAACGAAATATAACAGACCTTAAATATATAATTTATGCATCTTTCAGCATTTTAAAACAACAGCAAGTCTAATGTTATAAGCTGAAGTCCATCTATAAGTATGTGGAAGACTACATATAAAAAATGTTACATTAAAGGAACATTTACTAAAGAAACAGAGGCCGTTCACTTAGCAAAGTGAGTGTTAGTAAATAAGGTGATGCTGTGTTCACTGTGATTACCCAATGATGTGTGAAAGAATTAAAAATACAAAAATAAGTAAATAATAATGGGGGAAATTTACTAAAACTGGGGAGTGCAAAAGTTTCATTTTTTTTTATTTATTTCAGGTACTTATTACTGTCAATTTATGCAGCGCTTTACATATATATTGTACATTCACATCAGTCCCTAACCCTCAAGGAGTGTACAACCTAACTCACATTCATACGTACACATACTAGGGCCAATTTTAGACAGGATTAACCTATCAGCACGTTTTTGGAGCGTGGGAGGAAACCGGAGTACCCAGAGGAAACCCACACAGGCACATGGAGAACATGCAAATTCCAGGCAGGTGGTGCCGTGGTTGGGATTTTAACCAATGACCCTAGTACTGCCAGGTGGAAGTGCTAACCATTTAGCCACTGTGCTGCCCAAACTCTGGTGCAGCTATGCATGGTAGCCAATCAGCTTTCAGGTTTTATTGTTAAAGCTGAACTGAACAAGCTGAAGTTACAAGCTGACTGGCTACCATGCACAGCTACACCAGATTCTGTGAGCCCAAGTTTTATTAAAAAGTGTTGGTGCTATATAAATCCTGTATGATAATAATAATATTAATAATAATAGTAAATCCCCCCCAATAATAGCTGATTAAAGTCAACACAGCTTCATCGCATTTACTAAGCACAGTGACAATTGCAAAGTGAACAGTCTCTATTCCTTTAATGAATCAAGCCCAGTATTTATTAGTATTTTATTTAGACTATGACTTCATTCACATGATTATATACATGTTTTCTGCATGGCTCTTGCAGGCAGAGCTAGTGGAAAATTCTGGGTAGAATACGTACCAAAACAACTTGTGCCAAAAAAACTCTATGTTTAGATGCGTTTAGATATGTACATCATTAAGACCTGTACAATAATTCTACTGATATATGTGTATGAATTTACACAAGTTTATGCAGGTTCACCCAAGAAGTCTGTGGATTTGTGCAGCCTTTCCTTTAAATAAAAGCAGTGTCATTTTTGTTTGTAGATGTAGCTGTGTGTAATGCCTCACTGATTACTATAGTGGTGTATTTAGATTCATAAAAAGCTGTATGCTGTACGCATCCAAACATGACATTTTAGACGCTTGTGTGAATGAGCCCCAATAGACATTTTCACGCATAATGCAATACATTTTAGGAAGACCTGTATATGTCTGTCTAGGGACACTTGTACACACACAGGTACACATAACTTTATATGTAATATAATCTCCTAATTTAGGTAAAAAAATATTTAAATAAAATAAATTTAAAGAAAGACTACAGCTTCCATATGGCAAGGTTTTCACAATACTGCCTAAATGATTCCTGTACAGGTGAAGCATTCAATCAGCTCTCAAGTTTACCACGGAATAGTAAAAACTGTTTAAAATACATTAAAAAATCATCAGACGTGACCCTCTGCCCACGTCATATAGTCAACATTATGCAGAATTGAAAAGCAGAATACATTTGTCTTTACATATTCAACAGGTACACAGAACACTGCTGTGACCCTGCTAAGGAGTATTAATAGCCTGTATCCATGACCATAGACATCCAATACTGTGCAAAGTGTCCAACACAGCAGCAGGTACAGGATAACCATCCAGCACCTTTAACTCTGGAAAAGTTACTTTACCTGTACAGGTGAGAATATAAGCATCAGTCTGTTCAAATACCAAGTACTATAAATACATGTAAATTGAGAAATGTGTAGAAAAGACACCAGTAAAACTTCCTAAAAGTTTTTTTCTGTGACTCTGATATTAGCTGCTGCTGACTATAAGTATAAAATAATTGGAAACATTGCAAAAGTCTTACCTTGTAAACTTGGTTTTGTGTCCTGACAGTGCGTTTGTGGCTCTCTGGATGGCAGAGGTCCTGATCCTGGGCAGGCGAAGCTACCTTCTCATCGAGCAGAAAGGGAAAGTAACACGTCATAAGCAAGTACGCCTTCAAGATGTGAGCCCAGCATTCAGCCAGTCCAGCTCCTCTGACTCTTCAGTGCTGAGGACAGCAGCAACACGGTGGAGTCTGTGTGTTCCCTGTGTGTGTAACACACCCACTGACTCCGCCACCTTCAACACAGACTGCTACAGAAGGCTCCTTTATGCACCTTTGTACTGCCACCAAGTGATCCCACTAGACCTGATTACTTCACAGCAGACCAGTCAACCATCCTGTAACTTCACTTTACCCATGAAAACCACAAAGCTCAAGCAGGCTGCTCTCTGTCACTGTGACTGTCAAGGCAGCAAGCGTTTAACCCTTTCGTAACCAGCGTTCATGACCAAATTTACAACAACATCAATATTCGTCAATTAACTTGACTATAACTCTAAGACTACAAGTCCATTAATGTGACTAGAACTCTATGAATACAAGTCCATTAACTTGACTATAACTCTATAAATACAAGTCCATTAACGTGACTATAATTCTATGAATACAAGTCTATTAACGTGACTATAACTCTATGAATACAAGTCCATTAACGTGACTATAACTCTGACTATGAGTCAGTTAACGTGACTATAACTCTATGACTATGCATCTATTAACTTGATTAGAACTCTATGACTACAGGTCTGTTGACATGACTATAACTCTGACTATGAGGACTTAAACTTGACTATAATTCTATGACTATGCCTTTGTTAACGTGACTATTTTTCTATGGCTATGCGTTCAGTAACTTGACTGTAACTCTATGACTTCACGTCTGTTGATATGACTATAATTCTGGCCATGAGGATGTTAACTTGACTATAATTCTATGACCATGCCTTTGTTAACTTGACTATTTTTCTATGACTATGCATTCAGTAGCTTGACTTTATCTCTATGACTATGCATATAGTAACTTGACTATTATTCTGTGACTATGCCTTTGTTAACTTTACTATTTTTCTATAGCTATGCATTCGGTAACTTGACTGTAACTCTATGACTTCAAGTCTGTTGATATGACTATAACTCTGGCCATGAGAACGTTAACTTGATTATAATTCTATGACCAAGCCTTTGTTAACTTGACTATTTCTCTATGACTTTGCATTCAGTAGCTTGACTTTATCTCTATGACTATGCATATAGTAACTTGACTATAATTCTGTGACTATGCCTTTGTTAATTTGACTATTTTTCTATAGCTATGCATTCGGTAACTTGACTGTAACTCTATGACTACAAGTCTGTTGATATGACTATAACTCTGGCCATGAGAATGTTAACTTGACTATAATTCTATGACCATGCCTTTGTTAACTTGACTATTTTTCTATGACTGTAACTTGACTGTAACTCTATGACTATGCATCTGGTAACTTGACTATAAATTTATGATTATGCCTTTGTTAACTTGACTAGAACTCTATGACTGTGCATGCTGTAACTTGGCTATAACTTTATGACTATGCCTTTGTTTACTTGACTATAGCTCTATGGCTATGCCTTTCTTAACCTGACTTCAGCTCTATGACTATGCCTTTCTTAACCTGACTTCAGCTCTATGGCTATGCATCCGTTGACTTGACTGTAACCTTATGACTATAAGTCTGCTAACATGACTATAACTCCATAACTATGCATCCATTAACTTAACTCTAATTGCATCCATCGTCCATCTTGACAATAACTCTATGACAATGCATCCGTCAACTTGACTAATTTGTCAGTTGGATGGTGGGGTCTCAGAATTACCAGTTTGTGCTGCTGGTTGCACTTGCATCAGTGCATCCCAAGTTCTCTGATGCCACGGTAATTAACCAACATGGTGCCCACGATCCTAAAGAGATGAATTGCAGTCACAAAGTGGTTAACTATTCAGAGTAGGCTGTTTCACGGGATTGTATAGCCTTCACATACAGTATATATAGTGTGAGTAGGGCTTGGGAGAAGTGTTAGTGGGTGGGGTTGGGGATTCATATACACCGTGGGCCAAAATTAGAAGCAGATGGGAAGAGGACGGGGGCAGAGAAGCACGGGGAAGGAGAGAAGATGGCAGACTTAGCCATGGACGAGGACAAGCAGTCACCAACCAAAGCTCAGAACAAGTCAGCATTATACAGCCAGGGAGCATATTGGGACCATTGATGCTTGCTGCTGGTCTCAGGAAAACGGTTTTCTTGGATAGGAAATAGCTTCATATTTCAATAACAGAGCGACTTTTGATGAAGGGGAGTCTGTGCACCTCAGCCAGTTTAAGAAAAGAAGGAGGTGGAAAGTGAGGAGACCTGGCAACAAGTGGGCACATTTTATAGAAGAAAATAGAAAAAGGCGGGCAGTGGCTGCGAAAATATGCTGCGTACACTGGGCTAGTGTGAAGAATGAGGAAAAAGGATTTATACACTGTTATTTTTATTATCACAGGATTATTTCATTGCTGAGGCTGCAGATTCATGTGTGGATACTGCTTGGGGATGTATATATATATATATATATATATATATATACTGTAATTCTACCTGTGTGTGTGTGTAACTTTAAGCTTTAATGATATGTAGCTGCCATTGTTACCAACATTTCAATATTTTAAAATTGTCCATACATGTTGCAATCTCATTGTCCAATCTCATTTATATTTAGCAAAACTGTGTTATATTTTGGTCTAGCTAAGAAACCGGATTGTAACATATATGAGCAGATTATAGTTGAACTCCAGACAGAAAAACTTTCATTTAAAGTGTGAAGACACCTTTACAGAAAAAATGTAAAGGTGAACTAACACAGTACATCCTACTCCCCCCAGCTCCACCACCACCCCCACCACCACAGTACTTACCTCCGTGGGTGATGAGTTGTCAGTGCCAATGCAGCAGGTACAGTGGCCTGGGGATTTTAAATACTTTCCCTCCTCTTTCTGCAGCACTTTCAGGGCAGATCAAAGTGATTTTGATTGGTCAGAACCTGCAAAGAGCATCGCTCTGATCTGTCCTGGAAGTGCTGCAGAAACACAGGAGATTGGGGATTTCAGTTCCCTGGACCGCTACATTTGCTGTGTGGGAACTGACAGCTCATCACCCATGAAGGCAAGCAAAATGGCGTTCGGGTGGGAGGAGGAGGGTGTATGGTGTTAGTTCACATTTTAATTTTTAAATATACTGCTCAGCATTCAATGGTGTCCACTAAATGCAAACCCAGATATTACCTTGTAAAAGTAGCATTGACAGTATCACAGCCGCAGAGCTGTGGGAGGGTCCCAGCAATTCCACCCACTGCAAGAGGGGGGAAGAGACAAGACCAATCACCCTTCTCAAGTGCAGAGAGAAACAGTGACCAGTCTTCATTGTAGAAAACTCCTGCACAGAGGTAAAGTTTCACACTGGATTACTGCACAGATCTGGAAGAAATACACAAACACACCAAGATTAAATAAAAAATGACACATGCCTCTTGTATTTAGAAAATATTTGCTTATCCCGGAGCTCAGCTCATACAATCTATCGACAATCAACTTTTAGTTTACCCAATAAAGTCCTACCCAGGGGCGGACTGACCATTTGGAAACTCGGGCACTGCCCGAGGGCCCGGGGTCAGTAGGGGGCCCCATGAGATGCCCCTGGTACCTTTTTCATAGACTTTTTTGAGTTTGGGCAAGGACACAGGGGCCCCATGATCCCCTATTGCCCGGGGGCCCCATGAGTTGTCAGTCCGCCCCTGGTCCTACCTAATCTATCCAATCAATCTGCATGCAATCAAACAGGCACTTGCACAACATAGTTGTTGGTAAATCTAAAGGAGCTTGTACAATCAGATTGTAACATGTATGGTCAGTTTACGGGACACTTTGCTGTGGCAGTATATTTAGAGCAGAAGCATGATACATCAGGGATGTCAACACACAAAAACACAGCTTGCACTACACGTTACATATCACTGCACACACGGGACCCAGAGCAATAATTTTATGGCCAATATTCATTGTTATTTCTAAACTGATAACCTGTAGAGGTTTTTAAAGTGTTGCCTGTGGAAATAATGGGGTTCCAAAGTCATCATTTTACGGGTGCACACAATTTTAAAACTTGATATGGTAGATATCTATTTACTTGACACAACTTTATCTTTTATATTTTGCCAAAAAAGTGGGTCAAATATTACTCTTTTTTGCCCTAAAATGAGCTTTAGTGTAATTCTACTGAAAATTTGCACTTGATAAACCATTGTACAAATATCATGTGACCCAAAATAATTGGAACTACTACCATTTTATTCTCCAGGGTCTCTGTTTTCAGAAAATATATAGTGTTTGGGGGTTTTAACTAATCTTCAGGCCTAAAATGATTTTTTAAACATGTGTGTAAAAATGGCGAAGGCATCGAAAGGGTTAACTCTGCTTAAACTATTGGTAGCATAACTACCTGAAATCTGTTCCTTTATTTTCCCTTAATCATCCCAGCAGCGGAAAATGATGCTTTATTGCTGCAAATCTAACATGTTTCAGGCCCTGAGAGCTACAGAGTGAGTTGTCTAGGTAACATACCAAAGAAGGAGAGTCGAGGAATGCCCTTAGCAGTGTGATGATGCCCTTTCCTGGTGCAGGTGACCCAGGAAACTGTAGAATGAAAATATTGAATCGTGGTGTGACCCTTTGCTCATGCAGATGAATTGCACCACACAGTTAAAAACAAAAAAGCAGCTTCCACTACAATACTCACCACTAGAGGGCGCCCCCTTTCCAGGCTGAATAATGGCCAGTGCCATTCAACCCACTTCTTGTGAGCCCAGGCTGTAATGGACATACTGTGGTATGAAACACGACTACAACACCCACTGGGTTTCAGTCATCATGCCAGCCTGGGCTCACAGTACTGGACAGGGCACTGGACTGAACTCACATGCCATTAATAAGCACTAAGGCTGCCTAGAAAGGAAGGACCTGTGATGTCATTGGACTGGTCAAAAGACTGTAGTGCACATAAAGGGTTAAAGGGTGTGGGGGACTTCTTTGCAAGCTTGGCTCCATGTATGCAGGGCAGTGGATAAGGGGGTACCACCGGTCCTCCTGTACAGGGCCCAGGCCAACAAGGTGGCCCAGGCAGCAGGGTGACAGGGAGGGTGATCGGCAGCTGAAAGCTGGCTTCTTCTCCTCTCCCTCCTGCCGGCTTTCAGCTGCTGCAGAGCCATACAGGGGATCGATTCTAGGAAATGCCCCCCCGCCTCACTAATAACCCTCACTTTGCACCATACATTTCCCCCTGTGTGCCCTACACCCACAGTGCTGCCAGATTCCCTCCTCTCCTTCCTGCTGGCAGCTGCAAGCACACAATAGGATCCTTCAAGATGGACAGTGGGGGGAGAGTCTGGTAAATATGTCATTTATGCCAGCTCCCCTCTTTCCTGAATGAACACAATGAGTGATCAGTACTGATCACTCACTGTGTACATTCAAAACTAAAGCATAGTAAATTGTGTTTATTTCGGGAGGGGGGGGGGCTGTCAGGTTGTCTGTATGGGGCCCTATGATTTCTAACAGCAGCCCTGCAATTATGTATTTATATCTGATTTCTGGAGGACCTCTGGAGATGAAAAAAATCACTCTAGCAGTCTGCACTTCATATATTGATAGCAGTAATCTTCCAGATGCTGCTCCAGTCACTTTCCTTCTGCACACTGGGCACTGGGAGTCATTTACTTGGCACCAGCGCCATTTAGAGAATGCCTTGTTTTTTATTTCAGAGAATGCGGAGCATTCTCTGATTAGATGAGGTGGAGATTATGACATCACCGTCCCCTCTCCACCTTGTCCATTCAGAGAATGCCTTGTATTCTTTTAAAAAAAAAATGTAATTCTCTGAATGGTGGCAGTGCTGAGCAGGCAATTCCCCATGTTTAATGTGCAGAGGGGGAATTGCTGCAGCAGCACCCAGATTACTGCTGCCACTATATGTAGCATAGAGTACTCCAATGATTTTCAGCATCCCCAGAGGCCCTTTGGGTATCAGATATAGTGCCAAGCTGAACAAATATAGGTTTGGAAAAAAGATCATTCCAGGAATTCTGCTTTAATTGCCTGTCCACTCACAGCATCCTCATTGCCCCAAACTTGGATATAGAAATACTGACTTTCTGAGTATTTGCTTAATGTGATTCTAAAGGATAATTTTAAAAAATAACAAGCATGTTATACTTACCTGCTCTGTGCAAACGTTTTGCACAGAGCAGCCCTGATCACCCTTTTTTGGGGTCCTTCACCAGTGCTCCTGTCTTCTCCCCCCTTCCAACTGCCCTCATAGTAAGCCGCTTGCTGTGAAAGGCAATCATGTTGGATCAGTCCCAAGCCACGCTCTGTCTGTGTGCTCTGCTTGGCCCCACCCTTCATTCCCTCCTTACTGGCTGTGATTGACAGCACCAGGAGCCAATGGCTCCTGCTGCTGCATCTCTGACTAGTGAGGAGAGAGAGAGAGCTGAAATAGCTGCTGTTCTCATGCACAGTGCTGTATCGAAGTCGGGTTCAGGAAAGCATAAAAGGGGGCTGGGGGCAGCACACAGAAGGTTTTTTACCTTAATGCATTTAGTTAGGAAACCTTCTGCCTTTAGAACCAGTTTAAAGTGGAACTATATTCATCTTCTATCCAGCAATGCGGTCTCCTGGACTTCCCTGCTGGCTGCTGTCATGTTCCACTGGATTGCCTCCCGGGTACGGATCTTCAGCCATTTTCATTTTCTCATCCGAGAGGATGATGCTCCCGCACATGCGTGGGAGTTCATGTACCTTGGCATTTCCAAAATTTGTGCATACAGTGTACGGGGCATACAAGCAGGTAACGGAACTTTAATTCAGGAGAGGCATAGTATTTTCCAAAGGTTTTTTTCCTTACTTAACGTTCCATTATAAGTGAAAGCTCACTCCCCACATAATAGTGCTCAGGTCTGCCAATAGTTTGCTTAGGCGTAGAGCATTCCACCTGTGTAATGTGTGGAGGAGGTATACCTATCTCACTGCAAATTAAGATCTAGGGGCTGCTTAGGTGCTCTGAATAGATGAGTGGCACTATATTTTGATCTCCATGTATCATTTCAGTTTGTTTCCAGCCACAAGTTTGCTTTAAGCTTGTCACTCACATTAATGTGAACCAGCAAACAGATGGATACATCCGGTCAAATGCACTTTTAACTGCAAAGAAAAAAACTTCTGATGAGCGTCTGCCAACAAAAACATGATGAAAAATTGGCAGAAAAAAAATGAAATATTTAAATATGGCCCCTTATGCCAACTTGAAAATAAAAATCAGTTTAATGCATGCATACGCTGGACAGTAAAGGTTTTATATTAACTACTCAAAAGTTTAGATATGGCACTTTTTAAATGTATTTGCCATTCCATAGGATCCCTGTGATGGCCAAAAATGACTGTATTAGGCTAGGTACAAACATTCTTTCTTTTTGTCGTTCAAACTGACAGGCTGAACAAAAAAAAACAAACCTGACAGATTGCCATGCTAACACAAAGTGATCTCCCCCACTGTGCTAATGTGTTCTGACAGGGGGACTGCCCCCAACTACCAGAACAGCCATTGGCTGCCAGTGCCAATCTGATGCCATTCGGATGCTGTTTTCCAGCATGCCCATTCCCGGGGGCGGACTGACAACTCATGGGGCCCCCGGGCAATAGGGGATCATGGGGCTCCTGTGTCCAAAGGTACCAGGGGCATCTCCTGGGGCCCCCTACTGACCCTGGGCCCTCAGGCAGTGCCCAAGTTTCCAAATGGTCAGTCCGCCCCTGCCCATTCCACAGAAGTTGGATGGACAGAGAGCTGTACACACAGGGTGAAAGCTGGCAACCAACCATTTTTGGCTGATTTTCAGCCCATATTTGCCCAGCCTTAGACCCCAACACTACAGTGAACTCCACTAGCTTCCAGATCCTGGGCCAAGTGGCTACCCTGCTGCATGGTGAACACAGGAGATCGCATGCTCAGCAAGGGATTCACTCAAGTAACATGGTGATGGCATGGTCTCCACCTCATCCAATCAGAGAACATGTTGCATTCATTAAAATGCAAAGTGTTCTCTAAATGGTACTTGTGCTGAGCAAGCGACCTCCTGTGGTCTGTTCAGTAAGAAGCAGGATAGCCACTCAGCATGAGACTTGGAAGCCAGTAGAGATCACTGTAGTAGTGCCCAATTCAGTCATTTCCAGCTTCCAGGGGGACCCAACATGTATGAAGCATACATTCTTACAATGGTCCAAGCTAAAAATTGCCATATCTAAACTTCAGCTTTTAGACTCCGTTCACACCTATGCAGTTTGCTTTTTGTCCATTTTGCAATTCATTTTGCGTTTTTCTAAATGCGTTTTTGATGCATTTTTACCACGTTTTGCATTTTGTTCAGCTCTTTCTTTTTTTTTTAAAGTGGAATTTTTTTTTTTGCTGGGCAGAATAAAAATGCAAAATGCGGCAAAAACACTGCAAAAACATGGCAAAAACACGCTACCATACATTTCAATAAATTCTCCATTGAACCCTATGGTAGCAAAAATGCTGCTTTTTCCTTTTAAAAAAGTCCCTGACCCTTTCCAAAAACGCAGCAGCTCAAAAAAGCATAGATGAGAACATGTTCCATAGGAAACCATGTTAAATGGACTGTAGTGCGTTTCTGCAAAAAGCACTAAAAAACGCATTGGTGTGAACAGAGCCTAAGGGCTTGTTCACGCCAGGTATGGAGCAGGAGCGCGTGCAAAATCATGCATTTTCCCACACCATACATAGACACACTGCCTTTTGCCAACGCACATGTGTGCCATTAATTCTTAATGGCCCACCCATGAATCTAGCAAATGCATACAAAAACACATGGTACTACAGTGCTGGCACCTTTTTTGTGCATTTCACATGCCTAGGGCAGCCCATTGAAATTAACTGGCTGCCCTAAAATGCAACATAAAGAATGTGCTAAAAAGCCCATGCACCTGTGAATGAGCCCTAAATAAGACAAGCAGTACACACTTGGGACAGTTCTATATCCAGCTCATAACATATCATTTAGATTTAGAGGGATTGAAATTGCACTTGACCTTCTTTTTGTACACATTTTTTGCTACTCAGAAAGAAATGCAGACCAGGTTGAAAGTACAGTATATGCATTAGTCTTTCTCTGCCTTTTTACCCTGGAGGAACCATATGAACTACTCCGTTTTCAAACAACCCCTTATAAAAATTACATCTACAGTTCATGGTACATTATTGCAATCAGTAAGTTGTAGAACTAGGTATAAATATATAAAAAAAAACTATTTATATTTATATTACCTGCTTTATGTAACAAAATAATCAGCAATAATAATCATGAATTGAAACAATATTAATGGCCAGACTGTGCAAAGTACTATACTCACTATGTATTCTGTTTCCCTCTAGAAGAGTATTACTAGCTGCACTTTAGTTTTTTTTTCTTAACTCCAAAACTTTTTTCACCTTATTGGAAAAAAAAACACCCTGCGACTCTCTGCTAGACTTCCCTGAATTCCTGGCTAGGGAGCTAGCACCCTGCTCATCACATACTGTCATTCTAAGAGCTAGTGGGAGGAGCAGTGCTGTGGTTTGCAGAGAACGCTGTCAATCTAACAGCTGATGGGAGGAGCAGTGCTGTGATTTGCAGAGGAGGGTGTCAATCTAAGAACAGGTGGGTGGAGCAGCAATTTGGTTTGCAGAGGAGGGTGTCAATCTGGGAGCTGGTGGGAGGAGCAATACAGTGGTTTACAGAGTAGGCTGTCAATTTGACAGCTGGTGGGAGGAGCAATATTGTGGTTTAGAGAGTAGGCTGTTGATTTGACAGCTGGTGGGAGGAGCAAAATTGTGGTTTACAGAGGAGGCTGTCAATTGGACAGCTGGTGGGAGGAGCAATACAGTGGTTTACAGAGAAGGCTGCCAATCTGACACCTAGTGGGAGCAGCAGCACTGTAGTTTACAGAAGAGAGTGTCAAACTGAGAGCTGGTTGGTGGTGCTGTGCTGTGGTTTGTAGAAGAGGCTGTAAATCTAAGAGCTGATGGAAGGAGCAGCGACATGATTTGCAGAGAAGGTTGTCAATCTGAGAGCTGATGGGTGGAGCAATGATGTGGTTTGAGGAGGCAGTCAATCTGAAAGCTGGTGAACAGAGCAGCGGTGCAGTTTGCAGAGGAGGCAGTTGTGTGTCATCTTTATTGAACTTCTGTAGTCCCAACTTAAATTAGTTGTATGGTCTTTTGTTTTTTTTTTATCAAAATAATAAATAGATTAAGGCTAGGTTCACACCTATGCAGTTTGCATTTGATCGATTTCTGCAGTGCTCTTTGCGGTGCGTTTTGCATTTTTGCACATGCATTTTTGATGGATTTTGCGTTTTTTTTCAACTTGTTGCAAGGCAGAATAAAACGCATCATCAACACATCAAAGCGCATCAAGAACGCGCCACATGCTTTTCTGCAGTGTCTCCATTGAAGTCTATAGAACCAAAAACGCAACGTTTTGCACTTAAAAAAGTCCCTGACCCCTTCCAAAAAAAACACATTTGGTGAAAACGCGGAGATGTGAAGCTGTCCCTTAGGAAATCAAGTTAAATTGACTGCTGTGCATCTCTGCAAAATGGAAAACGCAATAGCTGTTAACCTAGACTTCTACTTTCCTGGTCTGAGCCCCTCCTCTTCTGTTTCTACCCCCATAGCAAGATGCTTGCTATGAGGGAAGACATGTGGGCTTATTCCCATGCCGGGCTGTGTGTGTCCATAGATGCACAAAATGCATATCGGCCCAGCCCCCGGCTCTCTGTTCACTGGATTTGACTGATAGCAGCAGGAGCCAATGGCTCCCATTGTTCTCAGCGAAGCATGTAAGACCAGGAAGAGAGGGAGAAAAGACCTGTCGTCGAGTACAGCGCTGAATTGATACAGAATGTGGATGTCAGGGTGGGGGGAACACACAGTGCAAGGTTTTTTACCTTAATGCAGAAAATGCATTAAGGTAAAAAAAAAAACTTTAGCTATTTTAAGGGTGGCTCCAGGAAGACATTGAAAGGTAATGGAGCCACCCTACTTGCACAACTGTGGTTAATAGAGTCTTCTAGTATTTTTATTTTCCTTAAATATGAACAATGATTCTAAATCTGTGAACATCAATTGATCAGGTATGTGCTTCTTCATTTTATTGAATAGTACGAGGGTTTAATAACTCTTGAAGGTCAATCCAGCACTATTCAAGGAACCGCTAGCAACCTGTAGAGGAGCCTTTCCATTGAACCCTGTCTGAGATAGACTGATAAAAATATTATATAAGTTTGAAATCCTTAACTTATTTCAAATGTAATTTTCCATATTTTTAAATCTGTATCTGATACCTAGTGATCTTGCCAGGAAGGTCCTCATTCAGGAACTTCCTGTTATAGTGTGACAACTCTTTGCCCCTGGCTTCCAATTGCACTGTGGTGTTGTCCCCCTGTCATGAGGGCTATATGTGAACATTTTATAACACACTCCTCTGTTTCACCATCAGAAAACACTCTCTGACAAATGCCATACAGTCTCTACTGGAGTACATTCAAGTAGACAAGAAGTGGCTGCAAAGAGGCTACAGGAGATCAGCAGCACAAGAAAAAATGCAAAACGTTTGAAAAAAAGTGTTTATTTATGATACACAGTGCTTTAGCAAGCTAAATATCATTTAGTTGGGATTTTCATCTTCTTTAGGCAGTGCCACGAGCATGATGGTACACAAAGTGCTTTTCATTTACCATAATAATTTTTTTTTTGCTGTAAATCACAAGAGCAATTCAAACATTTGATTGACTGCTTTGTATAGCACCTTTGTTTTTCTTTTTTTCTAAAATAAGCGCACTGGTGGTGATTCATGGAAGGAAGCTAATTTTATAATGTTAAAAATAAACGACTTCTCTGAGTTGTCATTTTCTGTTTTTTCCCCTACCTGTTTATTATGATTATTTTTTTATGACAGCTGGCATATTCTACAAATAATGTTTACAGCTGGTACTATATGCACACAATACTGCACCAAGCAAACGATGCTACTAATTCAACAAGCCAGAGGTGATGAACTGAGCTACAAAGGACACTACTGTAGATGGCGCTATTGTTCTAGATAAATGGTCACTTCTTTCCAACAAGTCCCGCCACAAAGCAAATAACTATCTCAGCAGTTCGCTGTGCCCCTTCCTTCCCTAGGCACATGGAATTACGTGACTTCATTTCCTAACAAAGGGGGGTTCTGATGAATATAGTTCTCTTTCCCTGAACTGAACCTTTTCAGTTGGTGGTGACTCAGGTTCAGGAACAATATTTTCACTGAAAGAAATGTGACTTAAAGGATGTGGAAAATGGGCCCAGTTTGTACGTACTAAAAATAAAAGGGCAATGCAGAAAAAGTGCTTTATGGGAAAAATTACAATGCTTGCTTTCACTATGAACACATTTTTTTAACTAAACATCTGACTTGTTCAGCTCAGTATTTGTGTTTCTGCCTGATTCATAAGAAATAAAGTTGTTTTTTTATAAAAACTTATTTTTCAATCTAAAATCAAGGAATTACAGTGTCTCGCTGCATACCATAGTAAGCCAAGGTTCTGGTGTAGGTGTTGGGCTTGCTGTCTGCAGTACACAGCTTCTCCTACTATTGCTAGTGCTAACCTATACTCTAGATCAGTGTTTCTCAACCTTTTTTCAGTCAAGGCACCCTTTAAAGTTATGGACAGTCCTGAGGCACCTTTTAAAATTATGGACAGTCTTGAGGCACTCCATTCTAAAATGGGGTGCCTCAAGACTGTCCATACTTTTAAAAGGGCAGTCCATTCTACAATGTGAAAAACTGTTCTAATATCTTTATATAACACAGCAACATCCACACATGTAGGACACCCAACATTAGAGGTGGTTTATTCTTCCAAAGCAAATGCACTTTTGCACACTGGTACTGACTAGTATTCCAATGTTTCTCTTCTCCCTCAGTTTTTCAACATCGCTGAGCTAATGTGACCCCAGCACTGATGGAGAGGGACAGGGGAGAGTCAAACTATGATGCTCTGCAGGCAGCTGACATCCTCCTTATCAACTGATGATGTCATTGGTTTTCAGGATGCCGGTGGCTAGAAGGTTATAATGGTGCACAATGAAAACCTGTGGCTTTGTGTAACTAACAGGCAGACTTGTTCCACCCACTGGCTTGTATACAACTTTTGGGAAATTTTGTAGACATTTTGCCAAGGCATCCCTGAAGAAACCTCAAGGCACCCTGGTTGAGAAAGGCTGCTTTAGAGCAGTGATTCTCAACCACCAACCGTGGCATCTCTCCTGCTGAGTCTCAAGCCAGCTGAAGATCCCCTAACCTGCTACAGTCCCTCCCAGTTCTCCCTCCTTTAGTGGACTGCAGTGCCCCCTTAACTTGCCATGTTGTTCCTATGCACCCTGAGAACCTTAACCCCCATAGTAATGCTCAATCTTCCAGAGTGCTTTACAGCCACCTGCAGCGCACTCAGCTTTGCTGCAGATCCTCCAGCCCCCATAGTGCCCCCAACCTCCAACAGTCTTCCACAGTGCACCAGCCCCCTCCAGAGATATACTTCCAACAGTGGCCCCCTGCTCCCACCAGAAACCTTATCCCATACAAGGCCACAAAGTCTGCTGTAAAGTCCCCTAAACCCCTCCACAACCCTCATCACCCCGGTGACACCCAGTCCTATCCAGAGCCTTGCAGAATTTCAATATACTGTATATTTTGTATTCCCATACTTGTATTATATGAGTATAAACTTTTCTATTACTGTTGGGGCATGAATGGTTTTGGAGGAATTTACCAGGCACTAGTCTCAATAAGCTTGATAGCCACTGTGGTAAAGCAAAATTGCTGAGATAAAAGTAAGAGTACATGCACATGGCTGTTTAGGAATCTGAATGCAGGTGTAATATTTTTAAGAACATGCACACGTGCAGAAACATGTTCAACATTCAGATATATAACAAAAAATAAAAAAAACTGCCTCTGAGGACATGTGTACGTGTGTAACTATAGGCATACGTATACATAGATGCCTAGAGTGGATTCTGAGGTTAACCACTTGAGCTCCAGAGGATTTACCCCCCTTAATGACCAGGCCTTTTTTTGCTGTTTGGCGCTGCACTAATTCAAATGATAATTGCGCGGTCATGCAATGCTGTACCCAAACGAAATTTACGTCCTTTTTTCACACAAATAGAGCTTTGTTTTGGTGGTATTTGATCACCTGTGCACTTTTTATTTTTGGCGCTATAAACAAAAAAAACATGAAAATCTTGAAAAAAAACCAACATTTTCTCCTTTCAGCTATAAAAAATATATCGTAAACTCAAAGTTGGTCATAAATTTAAGCCAAAATGTAAGCGTGTTCCTGGCAATCAAGGGGTCAAATGTGATTATTTGTGTACTAGCGGGCAAACTGGCGCTATCTGGGAGGGGCGCTAAAACTATCGGAAGTCACCAGTGACACTAATACAGTGATCAGTAAAAATCTGTTCACTGTAATCAATGACACTGGTGACAGGGCAGTGAAGGGGTTAACTGAGGGGGGGGTGGGGGGGCGATCAAGGGGTTAAATGGGATTACTGATGTACTGGCGGGCAAACTGGCACTATCTGGGAGGGGCGCTAACACTATTGGAAGTCGCCAGCGACACTGATACAGTGATCAGTAAAAATTGGTTCACTGATCAGTGACACTGGTGACAGGGCAGTGAAGGGGTCAACTCAGGGGGGGGGGCAATCAAGGGGTTAGACGGGGTTACTGGTGTATTAGCGGGCAATCTGGCGCTATCTGGGAGGGGCGCTAACACTAACGGAAGTCGCCAGCGACACTGATACAGTGTTCAGTAAAAATCGGTTCACTGATCAGTGACACTGGTGACAGGGCAGAGAAGGGGTCAACTCGGGGGGGGGGCGATCAAGGGGTTAAACGGCTTTATTGGTGTACTGGTGGGCAAACTGGCGCTATCTGGGAGGGGCGCTAGCACTATTGGAAGTCGCCAGCGACACTGATACAGTGATCAGTAAAAATCGCTTCACTGATCAGTGACACTGGTGACAGGGCAGTGAAGGGGTTAACCGGGGGGGGGGGGGGGGGGCGATCAGGGGGTTAAATGTGACCTAGGTGTGTTCTAACTGTCAGTGTAGTGCTTGTGTACTCACTTTTACTGTGTCTTCTTCTCTGTCTGGAACGGAATGTGTCCAGGCAGAGAAGAATTACATCATATCCTGCCCTGTTTAAATGTCAACACAGGACAGGATAGGACAGGGACCGATCATCTGATTTCAGCCAGAACTCACTGGCTGAAATCTAATGATTGATCCCTCCTGGATCGAATCGTGCCACCCTCGGGTCGGCGGGAGCATGTGCGCGCCCCCTACCCGCGAGAGTGTCGGGAGCGCGGAGCCCGTTTTAAAATGTGCTTTTGCGCTCCACTGTCGCCCTGCACACGTATATATACAGTGGCAGGGCGGCAAGCGGTTAATAACAGTGCAGGAGGATTATTAACTAGAATTGTATGCATGTAAATGCATACTTGTCTTTACACATTTAAATGCATCTAAAATGTAAGCATTTCACAGATTATTTACACAGGGACTTTTTGGCAGAAAAGCCATGCCTATATGATCGGTACATTTCTTACAGTCATGTGCATGTATCCTTAGAACCAAGAACTAAAGGGTAAATACTTACCTATCCAATGACCTGTCACCGGCACCGGTATCTTCTACCGAGTGCCAGTCTTCTGGCCTCTTCATAGGCCGACGGGGATGATGTAACTTCTGCTCATGTGCAGGAGCTAATCACCCCAGCACTTGGACACCGGCCGGGCACTGCAAGCTGAGCTGTGCATGTAGGCAGGTGTAGTTTATCTTCACCTCTGTAGGTAGTGCTGTTTGGCTGACCACTGTATAGAGGGAATTGATATAGTGTACTAAATAAATCAATAGAAAAAGCGCCACACTGTATAACAATAATAAACTGTGTGTTAGCAGCAAAACCCAATCAAACAAAATTTTAAAAATATAAGAAATTAATTTGGCAAAGTGAACAATATCTAATAAGGGCATGCGCTAAATAAAAATATATATCACCATATAATTAAGTGTCCATAATAAATCTGTGCAAGTCCAAAACAAACTGAAAATATCCTCTGTGAATTCATAACACTATGAATAATCCACCACCAAATGAATTAGATGGACTCACCAGAGCTAAATGCTGATCAAATTATAGACCAGCAATAGCGCTTGTGCTCTGGGAGCGATGGGTAAACGATATCCAGGTATTAGATGTAGTAATTTTCAATAATAATCACGTCCAGGTGATTAATAATGATAATCGACATAAAGGACAGCATATCACTACCAGAAGCAATGCTCTGCAGCCAAAGATCTCATGATGAATCTCTCCATTAACTCCGTATCTCCATATATGCATGAGTCACACTCAGGGACAAAGGAAAAGACATAATGGTGCAGTATGTTTAAAACACATATATATTTATTAAAATACCAAACAACTGACAAAAGAGGTGTCCAGACAGACACCAGCTTAACCAGCAATGCACAGCACTGAAGTAGTGGATGGTCCCCGCTCACCACTGATCACCTCCGAAGCCTTCGTAGGTGTCATCAAGGGAGCAGCTGTCCGATTAGACACTGCAACACTAGTTCACCTCTGCGGCCATCTTAAGTGAGGGCAATGCTAATAAACAGCACTGTATCACTGCAGTGAATACGGTGAGAGAGGATTCATGCTGGTTAGGGACAGTGCATTTAGTGCTAGGGAGAGGATCCTGGCAAGGAGGGACAAAGAAGAGTTACCACTGCTGGCACTGATATCTGGGGACTTTAGACAGCTGGAAATATGATTGTTCTATCAGTCTACTAAGTGTGCCTTCACCATTGCATGGCCTATCAGTCACTCCCTTCATTTACAGTGGGGATCGAAAGTTTGGGCACCCCAGCTAAAAATTTGTATTAATGTGCATAAAGAAGCCAAGGAAAGATGGAAAAATCTCCAAAAGGCATCAAATTACAGATTAGACATTATTATAATATGTCAACAAAAGTTAGATTTTATTTCCATCATTTACACTTTCAAAATAACAGAAAACAAAAAAATGGCGTCTGCAAAAGTTTGGGCACCCTGCAGAATTTATAGCATGCACTGCCCCCTTTGCCAAGCTGAGACCTGCCAGTGTCATGGATTGTTCTCAATCATCCTCTGGGAAGACCAGGTGATGTCAGTCTCAAAGGTTTTAAATGCCCAGACTCATCTGACCTTGCCCCAACAATCAGCACCATGGGTTCTTCTAATCAGTTGTCTAGAAAACTGAAACTGAAAATAGTTGACGCTCACAAAGCTGGAGAAGGCTATAAGAAGATAGCAAAGCGTTTTCAGATGTCAATATCCTCTGTTCGGAATGTAATTAAGAAATGGCAGTCATCAGGAATAGTGGAAGTTAAAGCAACATCTGGAAGACCAAGAAAAATATCAGACAGAACAGCTCGCAGGATTGTGAGAAAAACAATTCAAAACCCACGTTTGACTGCACGATCCCTCCAGAAAGATCTGGAAGACACTGGAGTTGTGGTACACTATTCCACTATAAAGAGATACTTGCACAAATATGGTCTTCATGGAAGAGTCATCAGAAGAAAACCTCTTCTACATCCTCACTACAAAAATTATCGTTTGAACTTTGCAAATGAACATATAGACAAGCCTGATGCATTTTGGAAAAAAGTTCTGTGGACCGATGAGGTTAAAATTGAACTTTTTGGCCGGAATGAGCAAAGGTACGTTTGGAGAAGAAGGGGTACAGAATTTAATGAAAATAACCTCTGTCCAACTGTTAAGCATGGGGTTGGATCAATCATGCTTTGGGGTTGTGTTGCAGCCAGTGGCACAGGGAATATCTCACGAGTAGAAGGAAAAATGGATTCAATAAAATTTCAGCAAATTTTGGATGGTAACTTGATGCCATCTATGAAAAAGCTGAAGTTAAAGAGAGGATGGCTTCTACAAATGGATAATGATCCTAAACACACCTCGAAATCCATGGGGGATTACATCAAGAGGCGTAAACTGAAGGTTTTGCCATGGCCTTCACAATCTCCTGACCTCAACATAATTGAAAATCTATGGATAGACCTTAAAAGAGCAGTGCGTGACAGACAGCCCAGAAATCTCAAAGAACTGGAAGACTTTTGTAAGGAAGAATGGGCAAAGATACCTCAAACAAGAATTGAAAGACTCTTGGCTGGCTACAAAAAGCATTTAGAAGCTGTGATACTTGCCAAAGGGGGCAGTACAAGATATTAACTCTGCAGGGTGCCCAAACTTTTGCAGACGCCATTTTTTTGTTTTCTGTTATTTTGAAAGTGTAAATGATGGAAATAAAATATAACTTTTGTTGACATATTATAAGAATGTCCAATCTGTTATTTGATGCCTTTTTGGAGATTTTTCCATCTTTCCTTGGCTTCTTTATGCACATTAATATAAAATATAACATTTTTAGCTGGGGTGCCCAAACTTTCAATCCCCACTGTAGATGCAGTTCCAGTAAAGCAAGCATTATTAAGATAACATCTCAAGTGCTGGGACTTGAAATGTACCGCTAACATTGCTGGCAACTGTTACAACCGAATTGCCTGTGGTATAATGACTCCTATGCCATATTAGTTGGGACTGCTAAGTAAGCACCTTTCCTCTGTCCTCCATGTGTTATTTGTTATATCTAACCCAATAATGACAGGGCCATTTTCCTTGGTCTCTGTGTGCCTCACTCCATCTTGGGTACCAATCAACTGCTCCCCACTCACATGCATGCGCAGCTCAGTTTACAGCCCCTGAGAAGACAACAAGCAGACAAGTAGGGGCATTTTATCAGAGAAGAGACAGTGCATGTCTCTTCTGCAAAAAAGCTTGCATACTCGCTCTTTCAGTTTCGCTTTAAGCTGGTCATACACCAGTAGAACATTTTTTTTTTAACATAAAGTTTTTTGGATGGCAAGAACATTACAGCCAAAGCAAGTAGGCAGAAAGAGAACAAAAATAAATGGTATACAGGTATACAATATCAAAATAGAACAGGTACGGATGGTAAATGGACAGATCAGTACAAATGTACACCACTGTTGCAGCGTTGGTAGAGTGTCCAACTTCCATTTAAGAAGAATAGATTTCCTAGCATAAAACAGTGCATATAACAGTGCATATAACAAAAAAAACTATTGTTTATAATGGGTCGTATTAAATTAATCACAGAAGACTAGGAGGAGAATTAACGGATCCAAATGTACCACCAATGCACTGAAAGCACTCAGGTCAGATACCACCTCCTTCCAAAATGCTTGTATAGTAGGGCAAGACCAGACACCAGTAGAACATTTTAACGAAAAATCATTTGCGAGAGTGTACAATAATAGTATTATCAACAAATTTCATATAAAAGCCTTAAAAATGTTGGTTTGTTTGCCATGTTAATTGCTGGAATTTATTGTGTTCAGTTCTAGGATGCATATACGCATTATAATAAGTACGATTTTTCCTGAACGAATACCACAATCACAGTTAGAAGTTTGTTCAATAAAGTTTGCCATCATTCTCCTTCCATTTATCTTGACACTGAGGTTGAAAATGATCTTCATTTTGAACCCATTACCTATTAGAAAATCTGAGAAAATTTTACTGGTATATGGCCAGACTTAAGGCTAGGTTCACATATGTGCGGGTGGTGCGGCTGCGAAAAATACGTGCAGCCGCACCACCCACACAGAGGAATGCGGACCCGCGAGCGGGTGCCATTAGTTCTAATGGCATGCCGCCCGCACTGGAAAATGCAACCATACTGGGAACCGAGGTTCCGTTGTGGGCTGCGTTTTAAGAAGAAGTATAGGGACCTCTTCCCTGCGTGTCACGGGGCATGGGAGTCCATTCAAATGAATGGGCTCTCGTGCCCACCCAAATGCGGCCCACACGGCCGCATATATGTGAATCAGGGGTAACAGCTCAGAGCACAAGGACAAGGAGAGAGGGACACCTATTTCCAAAAGGTATGTAGACAAGGAACACACTCCTGCCAAGCCCGCTGTTATACAGAACACCTAGATAATACACAAATGATTGTATGTTCACACAATCCACATTTACCTTTTCACCATTTCTTTGTTCTTTACATTGGTTTTCCAATTTAATAAATGCAATAATATAGAGATCGGATAATACAATTAGTGCGGTATGATACTTTTGTTCATTTTGTATACAGACTACAAAGTTACAAAAAGATACAAGTGAGGAGAAAGAGGGACAAATAAGAATTATGCACTCTCCCATGTGTTACCTACTTTTGATGTTAAAGAGTAACTTCACTTTTGTTGAGAAAAGTGAAGTCACTCTTCTCTGGGTGATCTATGTATATTGCAAGGATTTTACCACACTTTGTTGCAGATTCCTATCTTTTGTTATTCTGAAGAAACAGCCCTTTGTTTGTCTGTGTCCATGTGCAGAGTGAATCTGTATGGGAGTGGCTTTCTAATTATCAGTCAGCTGCTGCAGGGTTCTAATGAGGTAAGTGGCAGGGTCTGCATCCCTTTAGACGCGATTTCCCTTTGGAAGTATCTCACCAAAAATAAAATTTTTGTTGCAGGTGATGCCCACAATCTGACTTGTATCTTAGTGCAGACTTCTGGGAAAATCAGTGAGCCAATCACACAAGCAGGAAATTACATTTTCAGGGGGGCGTACTGAGTTTGTACAGAACACATCCAGGTAGCCATATTGCACTGCATTTAAAGAAAATTAAAGCACTGCAGATTGAAAAGAAAAGGTAATTTTTCATAACATTCAATTACAATTTTACTTGAGTCTCAGTTATATACACTATATTGTTTTTTTTTATTTGCTTTATTTTTTTTCCACGAAAGTGGAGTTACCTTTTAATGACAACTTGGGGGCAGGGGTGAGACTAATCCAACAAGTTTGAGATTTGCAGTCTGAGCACATTTTTCTGCAGAGAACTTTTAAACCATAACACATTGTTGCACCTTTGAACTATGACCTGCATGCTTAGAAGAGCCAAAAAGGGGGCTTTTGACCAAGTCAGTCCCCTCACTAACAAAGAGGGGTCTCAGCACAGCCAGAGTGTCAGTGTATTGAGAGCTGTTGTAGGGAAAGTATAGGGAAAGCTGACAAAATGCATAGGGAGAGATTAGGCTTAGTCAGGATTCTGTACTTTATTTCTGATTCTTAACTCTTTGGGTAATCATCCTCTCTTTTGTTTTCTATTTGTTCTTTTTATTGGGGTTTTTTTGGCTTTCATTCATTTTGTGATTAATTTGAGGTCAATGCTTTTAGCGTCTTTTTTTTTTATTTACACAGAGCTTTCACAGGATGGGCTTTAATCTATATTTTATGTCAATTGCGCTTTTGATTTAGGTTACACTACATTTTTTTTGTGCACCTGTCAGGCATCCACACAATGCCTGTAATCACTCTGTCATTAGATTGCACAGATTACAGGCAACATGCTGTGTGCCTTGTGATCACTGTGATGGTGTGTTTACATTTGAAAGTGATCCCGTTCCCTTCACTATGTTGTATGTCTGGTAGTCCTGACTGCGGCACCTTATATCAAACTTTGTGCAATATACAATCCTTACCACTGCACTCTGTATGCCATGTTGCACATTACATTGTCCTGATCGTGCACTCAATATACAAAGTTGTACTGTATGTTACATAGTCCTGACTGCTATACTGTACACATCGGGGTAGGCAACCTTAAAGAAATGGAGATCTACCTGAACAACATGGGAGAAATCACAAATCACCAGGCACAGTATCACCTCCACACACCTGATTTAAACCTCCACTTGCCACACTACTGTGTCACAATTGCGTGCATTGCATGGCAATCATGGGTTTAAATCAGGTGGTGAGGAGGCAATATATCACATAACACACTCAGATCGCTTTTCAGAGGAGTAGCAGTGCCCGCTGCACTTATGAATGACCCCTTAGTTGCACTGGGCAGTTGCATTCTTAGGGCTGGTTTACATGTACAGTTGGGGGGTGGTAAAACCCTTTGGCTGAGACACGGTTTTACCACCTTCAATCCCGATACCCCTTAGCTGCTGAAGCAGCAGTCAAAGGTGTACAGGGAATACACACAATGCTTCCTGCTTTAACTACGTTTAACTTAGTTTTTGCTGTACTGCACAAGGTTGCATGTCAGTTGAATGGGTCATGCTCGGCAGGTGCTACAGCCACCAACCATGACAGGGCATATATCTCCTGCTGTGGTTGTGACGGGTACAATCCTGGCCACTACACCTATTGGGGGTGCAGTTGGGGAGGGGATGGTAAAGACATTATTATTATTATACAGTATTTATAAAGCTCCAACAGTTCGCTCAGCGCTGTACATTACAATGGGAGACAATACATGAGACAGTACAATAACAATACAATGCGATACACGAGGGGTTCGAGGGCCCTGCTCCTTGGAGCTTACATTCCAGGACATGTCTTAACTATGGGGTTATAGCACCCCCCAAAATGCAAATGTAAATGAACCCTTACTGTTCTGAGCCCCCTATAAGGCTGCTTTCACACTGATGTGCTGCGGTTTACCTGCACCGCGGTCATGCAACTTTTTTGGGTTAGCTGCGCTTTGACATAGACTTCTATTATATCCTGCAGGTATGGAACACTTTCTGAAAGTGCACCAAACCCACAGGATGTAAAAGAAGTCTATGGCTAAGTGCAAACATGCAGGAAAGCTGCAGGTACTCTGCACTGGTGTGCCCGTGGTGTGGGTAAACCGCAGCACATCAGTGTGAAAGCAGCCCTATAGTATTATGACCAGTGTATTGCTTCACATTGACCTGAAGATCTCTTCTTTAGTGCTGCTGGCACCTCTCTGGAGACTGCCCGAGGGCCCGGGGTCAGTAGGGGGCCCCATGAGATGCCCCTGGTACCTTCTTCATAGGCTTTTTTTAGTTTGGGCAAGGACACAGGGGCCCCATGATCCCCTATTGCCCGGGGGCCCCATGAGTTGTCAGTCCACCCCTGGTGCAGCCTCATCAATGCACATTAGTGAAGGAGAAAAATTACATGTTTGCTAAATTTTAATAGAAACAAAGAAAACCTTTTTTTTTTTTTGCTCTTTTTTTGTTTATAGTGCAAAAAATAAAAAACCCAGTGGTGAATATATACCACCAAAAGAAAGCTCTATTTGTGTGAAAAAAAATGATAAAAATTTCATATGGGTAAAATGTTGCATGACCGCGCAATTGTCATTCAAAGTGCAACAGCACTGAAAGCTGAAAATGAGCCTGGGCAGGAAAAAGGTGAAAGTGCCCAGTAGGAAAGTGAATAACATGTTGAAGCTTACATGACTTTTCAGTGTTTGGATTAACATATATGTTAAACTCATCAATGGAAGTTTTAATTGAAATCACATAAAATGTAGCTTGTTCCAGACCTTTATGTGACAATTAGCATCCATATACAGACAGGTCCATAAATATTGGGACATCAACACAATTCTAACATTTTTGGCTCTATACAACACCACAATGGATTTGAAATGAAACAAACAAGATGTGCTTTAACTGCAGACTCTCAGCTTTAATTTGAGGGTATTTACATCCAAATCAGGTGAACGGTGTAGGAATTACAACAGTTTGCATATGTGCCTCCCACTTATTAAGGGGCCAAAAGTAATGGGACAATTGGCTTCTCAGCTCTTCCATGGCCAAGTGTGTGTTATTCCCTCATTATCCCAATTACAATGAGCAGATAAAAGGTCCAGAGTTCATTTCAAGTGTGCTATTTGCATTTGGAATCTGTTGCTGTCAACTCTGAAGATGAGATCCAAAGAGCTGTCACTATCAGTGAAGCAAGCCATCATTAGGCTGAAAAAACAAAACAAACCCATCAGAGAGATAGCAAAAACATTAGGCATGGCCAAAACAACTGTTTGGAACATTCTTAAAAAGAAGGACGCACGGGTGAGCTCAGCAACACCAAAAGACCCGGAAGACCACGGAAAACAACTGTGGTGGATGACCGAAGAATTCTTTCCCTGGTGAAGAAAATACCCTTCACAACAGTTGGCCAGATCAAGAACACTCTCCAGGAGGTAGGTGTATGTGTGTCAAAGTCAACAATCAAGAGAAGACTTCACCAGAGTGAATACAGAGGGTTCACCACAAGATGGAAACCATTGGTGAGCCTCAAAAACAGGAAGGCCAGATTAGAGTTTGCCAAACGACATCTAAAAAAGCCTTCACAGTTCTGGAACAACATCCTATGGACAGATGAGACCAAGATCAACTTGTACCAGAGTGATGGGAAGAGAAGAGTATGGAGAAGGAAAGGAACTGCTCATGATCCTAAGCATACCACCTCATCAGTGAAGCATGGTGGTGGTAGTGTCATGGCGTGGGCATGTATGGCTGCCAATGGAACTGGTTCTCTTGTATTTATTGATGATGTGACTGCTGACAAAAGCAGCAGGATGAATTCTGAAGCGTTTCGGGCAATATTATCTGCTCATATTCAGCCAAATGCTTCACAACTCATTGGACGCCGCTTCACAGTGCAGATGGACAATGACCCAAAGCATACTGCAAAAGCAACCAAAGAGTTTTTTAAGGGAAAGAAGTGGAATGTTATGCAATGGCCAAGTCAATCACCTGACCTGAATCCGATTGAGCATGCATTTCACTTGCTGAAGACAAAACTGAAGGGAAAATGCCCCAAGAACTGAAGACAGTTGCAGTAGAGGCCTGGCAGAGCATCACCAGGGATGAAACCCAGCGTCTGGTGATGTCTATGCGTTCCAGACTTCAGGCTGTAATTGACTGCAAAGGATTTGCAACCAAGTATTAAAAAGTGAAAGTTTGATTTATGATTATTATTCTGTCCCATTACTTTTGGTTCCTTAACAAGTGGGAGGCACATATGCAAACTGTTGTAATTCCTACACCGTTCACCTGATTTGGATGTAAATACCCTCAAATTAAAGCTGACAGTCTGCAGTTAAAGCACATCTTGTTTGTTTCATTTCAAATCCATTGTGGTGTTGTATAGAGCCAAAAATGTTAGAATTGTGTAGATGTCCCAATATTTATGGACCTGACTGTATATACTGTTTTGTTGAAAAAAATGAGAGCAGGGTGAACAGTAGAACAAGAGAACATATAGAGAGAACATATAGGACTCATGTTTTCAGGAACATATTGGTGCATACACGCAACCATAAAATAGCAGGATGCTGCTCTCCATTAAAAAAGCAACAGTTCCTTTTCTTTGCATTCATTATCCCTAAAAAGCAGGAATTTTCCTTGACCTTCCACGAACCCTTTTACATGTTTTCATTATTCCTTTATCCTGTTATTTACAGTACAGGTGTCAAGGATGGTGAGACATCATTTTCTAACATCGCGGATGGAGAGAAGGAAGGACGGTAGGAAGAAATTTCCTCAATGGAAAATTAGAGGGTATTTCTAGGAGTATGCTTACTGCATCAATACATGGATAAAAGAAGTGAAAATCCAGCTGAGAGTGTTAACAGCAGGCTGACTTGTGCTCTTCTCAAAGTGTAGACTAGCAGAGACTAACACGTGTATACAGACATCAGAAAAATGTAATGAAAAACTGCTGAATTATGACATTTCATACAGATCTGTAAGTCTGTGGGGGCGACTCACTAAAAATAGAGAAAAAACACTTATGGAGTTGTCCATAGCAACCAGAATCAAAATTCTTGTTTGTTTTGTTTTTTTCCATAATGCTTTTATTGAGAATGGAAAAGTAGTATAACAGAATCAACTAGAAAAGCTACAATTTCTGGGGAAATTGTGTGAAGTGTTCTTGCCTCCACCAGTAGTCTAGGGTTTGAAAATGAGGGAGTGATGACAGTTTAGAAATCATGTCCTGATTTTTCAGCTCACACTCTAGCTTTTGTCACTCTGCTGCCTGCTCACACACCTGGGTTCCTATGGCAACTCACTCTACAGCAAGGGCAGAGAAGAGCGGTTAAAAACAAACTGCTCCAACTTGCTCACTTCACTGGTGGTTGCCATCTTCAAACGGTTGTAGTTTAAAAATTATAAATCCTACACGAAGAGCTTTATATTGTGAGAATCACAATACCCAGACCTGCATTTTGATGCATAGTATGTCTCTGAAATATTAAAAATGGAGGCACAGTTGCAGTTTAGAAATTGCCCTTTAATTTTGAGGTGGCTAGAGTGGAGTTTCAATGAATGTCAATGGGTGGCGTGAGTTGCAAACAAATGGTCATATTGTGAAAACTATCAGGACTATGGCTTAGCCGTGGACATTTTTAGTGGCAGCAGGGATAGCTGAACGTTTTGATATGGGATTTGTGTAGGTGGGCTTAAAAATGAGGGAGTGATGGCAGTTTAGAAATCATGTCCTGATTTTTCAGCTCTCACTCTAGCTTTTGTCAGCTCCCACTCTAGTTTTGAACATTCCGCCATTCATTCCTATGGGACCAATTTCACCACAAAAACGCCAATATTTTGTGAGCCTTTCGGCGAAACGTTCCACAAAGTAATAGCACACCAATCGGGAACAATCCGCACGTTTCAGTATATTACTGTCTATGTAGTGTAAAAACTGTGGGAGGAGTTAGGGTGGTAAATTTGGCTATAATAATAAGAATATATATGTGAGATAACAGTAAGTGGTCTTGCCATGCAAGAACACTTAATAATACAAAGCCAAAGCCAAATACCATGAATATATATAAGGCGTAGTATTGAGAACAAAGGTTACATGTTGGCCAGTAGAGGATAGTACAAACAAAAGAACAAATCAGCATATGCGCTCTGAACTCTGAAAGTCTTCGCTAATCATCATCTCGAAATCAAATGACTTCTCTCCAAAAAGCAGATATGTTGTGCTAGCAGTAGGTCGTTTATAAAGTAACAGAAAGTGTGTGTTAAGGAGGTCCAATACCAAACGGGGTCAGCCAGCAGGGGTAAGAGGAGTGTGTGATGAAAAAGGGGACAAGCAGGAGGTATTGTATGTCAGTTGAGAGTCAGAGACAAGAAGTAAGGTTAAGTATATGGGGAATGTATAGAGAGGGGGGGAAATATGCGAACATAGGAGGGGTGAAAGGTGGGAGGGGGGTGTAGGGGATATAAGGGTAAAGGAGGGATGAAATTAAGAAAACAAAAAGGGGGGGGGAGGGGGTCTGGAGGGAAGAGGGGGTGGAGGGGTATGTGTAGGAAGGGCAAGGGGAATAATGTGTAATGTTGATGTTCTGGGTTCCAAAGAGTATATGAGCTTTTATTATGAAAGATCTGAACAGGATCAATACCAAACAAGTCTTAACGTAGCACAACGCCTATAGCGGTGCGTAAGACATGTTGAATCACAAAGGGGGGGAGACACAGAGTTGGTTGGCGGTTGCATCCATCTAACGTTCAACTTGGGAGCGCTTGTGGGGTACCCATAAGGCTTTGGTATTCTGAAGTAGTTCAGAAGTGGGTCCAACAGGACCAGACGTGGGAGAATTTTAAGGGGGCATCTTGAGCTGTCGGTATTAGTTCTTCCATATCCATGATTCTTCCGATGCGGGTAAGCCAGTCCAGTGCCGAAGGGACTTTCTTGTTTGTTTTAAAGTGGTTAGGAGTTCATAATGTACAAAATATTTGGTGAAGGGGGCAGCAGTATGTAATGTACAGCAGTGCTTACAGAGTGCAAGCGTCAGAAGCTTCATACATATAATGTAATATATAGAGTGTAGAGTTCAGGAGTATCTAACATACGCCACATAATATAGAGTGCAGAGGTATGTAAAGAACAGCACAGGGCACAGAGCGAAGCAGTCAGAATATGAAACATAGTGCCCTTTACATTGCTGATAAATGCATGTTGATTACTTGCTCTTGGCAGAAATTTTTGTGCTCATTGTCTTTTTCTCCATTTGGAATGGGTAGTGTTTTTTCTTTTCAACATTTGCTATCTGTGAGCACAATAAAATGTCATTAACATTAGCATTACTCAGTTTCATATACTTGCTTATGTATTTAGTTCTAACATTTAGCATACCTATACTGGTCCATGCAGGCAACACAGCTCAAATGACATTTAGCCTGGTTTCACATACAGTTGCAAGAAAAAGTATGTGAACCCCTTGGGATTACATGGAGTTTTGCATGAATTGGGCATAAAATGTGCTCCGAACGTCATCTAAGTCACAACAATAGAAGAACACAGTCTGCTGAACATAATACTACACAAACATTAGATGTTGCCATGGTTTAATTGCACATAACATGTAAACATTCACAGTGCAGGGAGGAAAAAGTATGTGAGGCCCTAGCTTAATGACTTCTTTCAGAGCTAATTGGAGCCAGGAGTGAGCAAACCTTGACTCCAATCAGTGTGATGATATTGGATGTGTTGCTGACAGCTGTCCTGCCCTTAAAAAACACATACCTGTTTTGGGTTTACTGGTTTCAAGAAGCACTGTCTGATGTGAACCATGCCTCGCAGAAAAGAGCTCTCAGAAGACCTACGATCAAGAATTGTTGACTTGCATGAAGCTGGAAAGGGTTACAAAAGTATCTCCAAAAGCCTTGATGTTCATGTGTCCACGGTAAGACAGACTGTCTACAAATGGAGAAAGTTTAGCACTGTTGCTACTCTCCCTAGGTGTGGTCGTCCTGTAAAAATGACTGCAAGAGCACAGCACAGAATGCTGCATGAGGTAAAGAAGAATCCCAGAGTGTCAGCTAAAGACCTACAGAAATCTCTGGCACATGCTAACATTTTTGTTGACATATCTACAATAAGGAAAACATTAAACAAGAATGGAGTACATGGGAGGACACCACGGAGGAAGCCATTGCTGTCCAAAAAGAATATTGCAGCACGTTTGAAGTTTGTAAAAGAGCACCTGGATGTTCCACAGCACTACTGGCAAAATATACTGTGGACAGATGAAACCAAGATTGAGTTGTTTGGGAAGAACACACAACACTATGTGTGGAGAAAAAAAGGCACAGCACACCAACATCAAAACCTCATCCCCACTGTAAAACATGGCGGAGGGAGCATCATGGTTTTGGGCTGCTTTGCTGCCTCAAGGCCTGGACGGATTGTTGTCATTGATGGGAAAATGAATTCCAGAGTTTATCAAGACATTTTGCAGGAAAACGTACGACCATCTGTCCGCCAATTGAAGCTCCGCAGAGGATGGGTGATGCAACAGGACAATGACCCAAAGCATACAAGGAATTCAACAAAACAATGGCTGCAACAGCACAGAATACGCCTTCTGGAGTGGCCCAGTCAGAGTCCTGACCTCAACCCGATTGAAATGCTGTGGCATGACCTTAAGAGAGCGATTCATACCAGACATCCCAAGAATATTGCTGAAACAGTTTTGTGAAGAGGAGTGGTCCAAAATTACTCCAGATCGTTGTGCAGGTCTGATCTGCAACTACAGGAAACGTTTGGTTGAGGTTATTGCTGCCAAAGGAAGGTCAACCAGTTATTAAGTCCAAAGGTTCACATACTTTTTCCTCCCTGCACTGTGAATGTTTACATGTTATGTGCAATTAAACCATGGCAACATCTAATGTTTGTGTAGTATTATGTTCAGCAGACTGTGTTCTTCTATTGTTGTGACTTAGATGACGTTCGGAGCACATTTTATGCCCAATTCATGCAAAACTCCACGTAATCCCAAGGGGTTCACATACTTTTTCTTGCAACTGTATGTGCATGTGGTATATTGCATGTGATTCGCACAGGAACCGTCCCACATTCCTGCGATTTGTGTGCGGTTTGATTGGAGCCCTACATTTTGTATGGCTCTATTCGCACTGCACCCGCACCAAAAACATGTAGGACCCTTTTTTGTTCCTCACTAGAATTGGATCGCATAGGTATTCACACCTATGGGATCCAATTCTACACATTGCACTGTGTTCTGCGGACCGCTTTCGGGGTGTTGTTAACTTAACATACACACCCTCAGCGGTTCACATGAATTTGGTGCGATTCTGATGCGGTGCAGAATTCGCACTGAAAAGGCTGCAAATTCCGCATCACATCAGTGTGAACCAGGGCTTCTAGAGATTATATTATAGAGATTACATTGTTACAAAAACCCTTATGACAGAGAAAATATTTTGTTATGATATTCACTTATTGGAGATATGACCACCTTCATAAAAGACTTCCATGTTAGAGAGACTGACAACTTATCACAAAGACTGCCATATTACAGAAACTGCCTAATTAAGGAGACCGCACTGTTATTTCACAAATTGTAAAATGATTCTTTATTACATAATATTAATATAAAATTTGACTGTATTATCATATAGACCTCCGAGTTAAATAGACTTGCCATACGAGAGAGGCTGACATGGTAGAGACAATGCCATGTTGGAGAGACTGCTAAATTAGCGAGATTGCTTTCTGAAAGACATAGTTCTCTTTTTGTGTCTGAGCTCATTTACACTGAAGAATGATCTGTGGTGGCATTTGATAGGCGGTGAGAAAGCATGATGTCACTTCCTTACAGCCTGTTTTAACCCTTAATTAAAAGGGGATGGGGTCAGTAAAAACACATCCCCAACCTCAAGTGTAAATGTGGCCTAAAAAACACTGCCATGACTGTAGGCACTGCCATTTCAGAGCCATATGAGAATTTTTATAATGGTTAGTGAATTATATTCAGTGGTGTATTTAGGTTTTGTGCTGCCCTAGGCAACACAAAGATCGTCTGCTCCCACGGACACGAACCAACACCACCCCCTTTCCCACTCCTGTGGAGAGAGCCTGATATTAAACAAGAACACCCCTGCCCCCACCTGGGAGAGCCTTCCACTAACCCCCCCCTGCGCGATAGAGAGAAAGACACTCATCTTCACAGCTCCGGACATCCCTGGGAACGAGAGTCAGACTCTATATACACCATCAAGCAGCCCACAGCTTCTCTCGAATCCCACCTGGTTCCCATGGCACAATTGTCCCTTCTCCCATCCCTTCTTTTGTGGGGAGGTGCTGCCCCCCTGAAAAATGCCACCCTAGGCAAGTGCCTTGTTTGCCTTGTGGTAAATACACCCCTGATTATATTGCTGCTAACCAAGAACAGTTTCTCTCTGATCCAGTGTTAGACAAGCCATAGGTGATGCGATTTTCTTTCCTGCAACCACGGGTTGCAGAAAAGAAAATCTCTTGATTCCCCCATCAACACAGTCAGTGTTGCTGGGTGAATGACTCCCGTGGAGCTATTGTGTTCTCCTGGTGGGGGAGAACAGGAGGTGCAGGGAGCTGTTCCTGCTGGGAGAACACATGCTGGTTGTACACAAGTTGATTAATGGATCGACTTTGGTACAATCAGCCTTCCCATAGATGGTTTGAATCTCAGCCAGTCCCTGCTGAACTGGCCGAGATTCCAACTATCTTTGGCTAGTTTTACTAACCTCTGGCTGTGCTGTGGAAGTCAAAACTGAAAGGGAACATAGTGTCCATGCTTGGGACAATCATAGATCTATACTCACATAGAATAGTTGAAAAATCAAATAAAAAAAAAAAACAGTCAAAAAAGGGACCGATTCTAAGGACCACTTAGTATTTTTCTGGCTTCACTCCATGTCTCTGTCTGATATTTCCTGGCTCTAACAATTAGAAAGAAAAAACAGAAAGGTTTACGTGAAGTTTACTTTTACAAATCTATTACAAAGAAATTGACCAGCAATAGACAATAAACAAAAAAAAAGTAGTGTCATCTACAGGAAAACTGGGCTAATTAAAATGTAGGGTATAGAATTCGAACCAGAGGAAAACACTTCAGAAGAATTTCGTTGTGCAGAGTTGTAATTATGTTCACTTTTGCTTTTCACTATTTATATTGATATTGAAAGCTGAGTGATGGTTCAGTGATGGTTCAATTAAGTGAACTGAAGCCTTGCTAGTATTGTATTTATTACCAAACCACCACGATTGATGATTCCCTAGCCCAGAGCTTGAACAACATATCCATTGACTTGGCCTGCCATGTCTGATGTACAACATGCATAAAGTGGCTTCCCTAGGGGAAGGAATCTGCAGTACGACACAAGATTATAGACTAAGAGGACACGCTGGGAATTTTAGTTCCTACCTATGTGGAGAAGTCTGTAGCTTGCCTCTACTTGAAAACTGAACAATATGTGCATAGCAATGCACAATACATACATTTTTAATCTGCTGTAAAACCAAGCTATAATAACTCAGTAATTGGTATTGATTTTTTCTCTCCTAGATTTGTTTTTATGCTGTTTACATTTGGGTTTTCCGAGCATGTTTGGAATAATCAATATATGAGCTTACTTTTCATTTATTGAAAGCAAATAAGTGCTGATAAATGGAAGTTAATGTATTGCTCCTTGATTAGATGTACAGTACATTATAAAGCTCAGTAGACATTTTTGGCAAACTCCTAATGCCACACTGTGCCTGTAGTACTAATAACAATAACACACGTAAATCACCTGAGGTAGTTCAAATAATAACAACAGTAATTATTCTTCACCTCACGCATGCAACCTTGAATCCCTCACTCTCTGCAGTGGAGCATGTATTTATGTAGAGGTTCCTGGGAGAAATCAGCTTGGAACCAAGAAGGAATTTTCTGTTTTTATTTTGACGAATTTGCTGGGGCCCCCAGGACATGTGCCTTTTTTCTACCTTACAGGCAAATCGCTAAAAAACAAAACATTTTAAAAACAAAGCTGTGGTGAGTTCTAATTAAAAAAATGTTACCAGTAATTTTATCTGAAATACTGATGTTGGTCTATTTTTACGAGATACAAATGTATGATTGGGTAGAAAGAAAAGGTTATTTATGTTTTTACTCTATTCTATATATACTGTTTTGTGTTGATATGCATTTACCCTAGGTTCACGCTTATATGGATTTCAGTATGTTTTTGCAGTTTGCAGAAATGCACTAAAGCCCATTTAACATGGTCTCCTATAGATCTAGTTCACATCTGGGTGTTTTGAGCCAGTGCATTTCTTTGGAAAGGGTTAGAGACTTTTTTCCTGCAACAGTTTACTTTTTTCGTGTAAAATATTTCAATGGACCAGCACCAAAAACACAAGTGATGCGTTTTGTGTTTTGCATTTTTTTGTTCTGTTCATGTAGTGCAATTTTGATGTGACTTTGATGCAACCTTACACTCTCTGGCACTCAAGTAGCATCAAAGTCACATCTACGTTGTGCAGGAACCTTTATGTGTCCAAAGTCGCATGTTAGAGTTTTAAGGGCTAGGGTTATGGTTAAATGTTAGTGTTAAGGTTAAATGTTAGGGTTAGGATTAAGGGATAGGGTTAGAGTTAAAGTGGTAGTAAATTCATATTTTTTTAACTTTTACCTACAGGCAAGCTTATAATAAAGCTTACCTGTAGGTAAAATGAATATTTCCTAAATGTGCACCGTGTAGGAGATATTAGCTCTTTTTTAAAGCCGGCGGATGCGCTCTGAAGGAACGGCATACCCGTGCTGTTCCTTCAGAGTACTGTGCAATGGCCTGGGACTCCCACATGCATGAGTAACGTTATCGCGGCCTGGCCTGTCAGACGGAAGGAAGACCAGGTGAAGATGGAAGCCTCTGCATCAGTGACAGCGCACCGCTGGAAGGCTTTGTTTTATGGTAAGTTTTACACAATGTGCTAGTATGCGATGTATACTAGCACATTATAACAATTTTTTCCCCTGCCGTTTACTACCGCTTTAAATGTTAGGGTTAGGGTTAAAGGCTAGGGATAGGGTTAAATGTTAGGGTTAGGGGCTAGGGTTAGGGTTAAGGGATAGTTTTTGGGTTAAATGTTAGGACTAGGGTTAAGGGCTAGGGTTAGGGTTTTGGCTAGGGTCAGGATTAAATGTTAGGGCTAGGGTTAAATGTTAGGGTTAGGGTTAAGGAATAGTTTTTGGGTTAAATGTTAGGACTAGGGTTAAGGGCTAGGGTTAGGGTTAAATGTTAGGGCTAGGGTTAAATGTTAGGGTTAGGGGCTAGGGCTAGGGTTAAGGAATAGTTTTTGGGTTAAATGTTAGGACTAGGGTTAAGGGCTAGGGTTAGGGTTAAATGTTAGGGTTAAATGTTAGGGTTGAGAGCTAGGGTTAGGGTTACATCTTAGGTTTAGGGTTAAGGGCTACCCTTATTCCTCACCCTAACATTTAAACCTAACCCTAGCCCTTAACTCTAACCCTAGCCCCTAAGGTAAACCCTAAGACTTAAACCTAACCCAAGCCCCTAATCCTAACATGCGACTTTGGACACATAAAGGTTCCTGCAGTACTTTGATGAGACTTTGATGCTACTTCACTACCAGAGAGTGTAGAGTCACATCAAAGTCACACTACATGAACAGAACTGTCCTAGCCAAAAACTCCTGCAAAATGCATTAAAAACGTGCTAAAAATGCTCAAAAACACAAAGCAATACGTGCTGGAAAAATGCATTGACTGCAACCTGCATAGATGTGAACCTAGTCTAAGAAGTGAAACTCTAGGCGACTTGCTGAATACTTTATTATTATTTCTAATAGGCCCCATTCACACTTGCATATGGGACAGTTAGCAATTACATGTTGAGACTTAGCAGGAGACTGTCTGTTTTTCAAGGTGCTGCTTTATCCTTAAATTATAACTAAACCAAAATATGACATGATAAACATAAACACACATATCTACGGTATGTGCACACCAATACCAGTGCAAAATAAAAACAAATATCTGTTGAAAAACACAAAAGTGCAGATAATAAAGTGTCCAATCAATAAGACAGAAAGGCCCTGATTCACTATTGGGCGTGGGCGCATATTTATGGGCTTAAGCCCAATTTTCATGGGCGTCCGTCCATTTTTGACCCTGCAACCTAATTCACTATTGAGCAGAGCCCATAAGCAGACGCCCAATCTAATTCACAAAAAGACACACGCCCGGAATCAGACTCACAAAAGCAGACTTGCTAAGAAGCACGTCTAACACCATGAAAAATCACTGTAGAGACATGTTCACTTAGAAATTTGCTTTGCCAAATATCAGGACTTCACTTTAAACAATATCTGCTATTTCCAAAAAAATTAAGAATGTGTTAAAAAACGTTTTTCTCAAGGAAATCGACACAGTAAAAATCTAGATGCCCGTGCAGTGTCTTTGGCAGATAGAACTGAGCATGTGCAGAACACATTTTAGTCCTCTGCCATGGGCGTTTGCTTTTTAGCCACTGACTAATAGTGAATCTGATTGTGGATTCCTCTGACAGCCGGCACTCGGTCGCGACTATTGTGTTTAATAAACAGCATTAAGCATATCTTCATGTAATCTAATTAGATTTCCTTCGTTTTAGTGATTATATTTTTGTTTCTTATCCTTTATAATTATTTCTGTTATGATTTTACTTATTTTGAAGGTCTAGATAAAATTTATTTTGAAAGCTGAATGTAAAAATAAAGGTCCGCAATAAAAAAAAATAAAATAAAAATAACAGCGTGGGTCCCCCCTCTCATCCATACCAAGCCCTTCAGGTCTGGTATGGATATCAAGGGGGAACTCCATGCTGAAATTTAAAAAAAAAACAGCGTGGGTCCCCCTCAATATCCATACCAGACCTTTATCCGAGCATGCAGCCCGGCAGGTCAGGAAAGGGGGGGGGGGGGGACGAGCGAGCGCCCCCCCCCCTCCTGAACCATACCAGGCCACATGCCCTCAACATGGGGGGGTGCTTTGGGGCAGGGGGGCTCCCCCCCCCAAAGCACCTTGTCCCCATGTTGATGAGGACAAGGGGCTCTTCCCCACAACCCTGGCCGGTGGTTGTGGGGGTCTGCGGGCGGAGGGCTTATCAGAATCTGGAAGCCCCCTTTAACAAGGGGGCCCCCAAATCCCGCCCCCCCCCCCCCACGTGAATGATTCTGCGGTACACGGTCCGCAGACTCATTCACAAAAAAACTAAGTGTGGTGTAAAAAAAACACAGTACAGGGTCTTTGACAAGTCCTTTATTAAAACAATGTCCCCCGAAGTAGATCCAACGTCAATCACGGCGGCGGCGGCAGGGACCCGAAAAAAGAAAAAAAAAAAAAGGTTCCGCTCCAGTCCGAGGCTTCCAGCCTAGTGAAGAAGAGGCTAGCTGACAGTTCTTATATAGGTATGGGGCGGGGCCAGCCGGGCACATCATCCCCGCCCCTTACCTATTCGAGAAATGTCACCCTGTCTCTCCACTGAGGCTAACTAGCTGAATGCAGGAGACAGTCTGACATTTCTTATATAGGTATGGGGCGGGGCCAGCCGGGAACAGCAAGCATGTGACATGGGGCGGGTCACTCAGATGATGTCCCCGGCTGGCCCCGCCCCATACCTATATAAGAACTGTCAGCTAGCCTCTTCTTCACTAGGCTGGAAGCCTCCGACGGGAGTGGAACTTTTATTTTTTTTTTCGGGTCCCTGCCGCCGCCGCGATTGACGTTGGATCTACTTCGGGGGACATTGTTTTAATAAAGGACTTGTCAAAGACCCTGTACTGTGTTTTTTTTACACCACACTTAGTTTTTTTGTGAATGAGTCTGCGGACCGTGTACCGCAGAATCATTCACGTAGGGGGGGGGGGGGGGCGGGATCTGGGGGCCCCCTTGTTAAAGGGGGCTTCCAGATTCTGATAAGCCCCCCGCCCGCAGACCCCCACAACCACCGGCCAGGGTTGTGGGGAAGAGGCCCTTGTCCTCATCAACATGGGGACAAGGTGCTTTGGGGGGGGAGCCCCCCCTGCCCCAAAGCACCCCCCCCATGTTGAGGGCATGTGGCCTGGTATGGTTCAGGAGGGGGGGTGCTCGCTCGTCCCCCCCCCCTTCCCTGACCTGCCGGGCTGCATGCTTGGATAAGGGTCTGGTATGGATATTGAGGGGACCCACGCTGTTTTTTTTTTTACATTTCGACGTGGAGTTCCCCCTTAATATCCATACTAGATCCGAAGGGCTTGGTACAGATGGGAGGGGGGACCCACGCTTTTTTTCTATTATTTATGCAATAAAGGGAATTATTTTACATTCAGCTGTCAGTGGGGAACCCCGCTGACAGATGAAACATTAACTCATGGCTGTCGCTCCTACAATCCCGCATGAGTTATGTTATCAACTCATGCGGCGTTTTAGTAGTGAAAACCAATGCAGCGCTCATGTTTCAGCTGTCGGCGGATTTCCCCACTGACAGTTGAATGTCAAAGTATTGCAGGGATTTAGAAACAGTTCTTTAAATAACTGGCGTGGGGTCCCCCCTCCCATCCATACTAAGCCCTTCGGGTCTCGTATGGATGTTAAGGGGTAACTCCACGCTGAAATTAAATAAAAAACAGCATGGGGTACCCCCCAAAATCCATAACACATACTTATCCGAGCATGCAGCCCGGCAGGTCAGGAAAGGGGGGGGGGACGAGCGAGCGCCTCCCCCCCTCCTGAACCATACCAGGCCACATGCCCATACCAAATTATTCAAACATTTGTAAACAGACCAATTAACTGAAATGGTTTGGCATTTGTACCCCAAATATGACGTTCCCTGAGGCGTTGGTAAACCGAGGTACGCCTGTATTAGTATTGCAATCCTTTGTATTGGGATACATAGAACCATCATACATGTGAATTGGCAACATAGCACAACATTTGTGTCACATTGGAGATATCTGGCTAGTTATACTGACCATGCCCAGGGACCTAGGATTGATTCACAGCACAGAAATACAGGCTGGGTTAGCAATGTAGCTCCGTGGGTTAGTGGTTAGCACTGCTGCCTCATAACTCTAGGGTTGTCGGTTCGAATCCCAACCCCGGCGAGGTAGTAGCATGATCTCCGTGTGTGGCTGTCTTCACATACATGTTCTGGCAACATCTTTGCATTCTGTCTAAATGATCCCTAAAATGTGAATTAGAATGAGGCCTTGTCTGTTGAAACACCTTCAAAGCTGCACCTTATGTGAATGTCATACAATGGTATAAGATAAGGGCCTGAATCACTAATAGATTTGATAATGATGGTTTACACTCCACCCACTTTTGTGAAGGATTTGGCAAGCAAAGAGCTGACAGAGAGAGAGAAGAGTGAGACGAAGAAGAGTGAGCAAGAGATACATATGAAGAGTGATAAAGAGAGACATTCAGAAGAGTGAGCGAGAGAGAAGAGCGAGCCAGTGAGACGAAGAAGAGTGAGTGAGCGAGAGAGAAGAGCGAGCCAGTGAGACGAAGAAGAGTGAGCGAGAGATACATACTGAGGAGTGATAAAGAGAGACATTCAGAAGAGTGAGCGAGAGAGAAAAGACTCGGTTGGTGAATCCACACATCAAACTTGTCACAAATCCTGGCGTGCATTTTTCCCCCAAATGCATAGCAGACCCTTATCCCAGCAGGCAGGTACCGCACGCCTTCAAAGATTTATTTCCTTTGTTGATTTTCCTGCTTCGCTCACACTATATGCAATTGAAAATTACTCTTTAAGTTGCCAATCTTACTGTGTTTTCTAGAGAATTACTAACTAGTTGTGTTTTCAATTGTGTGTAGCATTGCGATTTCTATTTGAGTCTAGATGTTAAATTGCTAATAAATGGCCACAATTCTCAAATACCTTTGAACTCTCGCTGCAACAAATGGTGTATGTTAATACACTCACATTCACATTCATTATATCCAATATCAGGTACGATGTCAATGCACAAATCGCACCTGAAATTGCACACCCTGGATGTGACTTGTCATGTGATTGGCATGGCCAGCAGCTTGCTCTTTGCATGGCAAATTGCACCCAATGTTACTGGGGGCCAACACCACTGTCACATCTAATCCGATGCGGCAATTGTCCAACTTACAGTGAAGTTGCACGAGTTCACAATCCAATTGGATGTGAACAGAGCCTACAGTGGCCAATAGGGTGCGACTTGGTCTACAATTTGCAAGTCGCCTGTCATGCCAATTGCATGGCAATCGCAAACAATGTTACTGGGGGCTACCCGGTCACATTAAAGCAGATTTCTAAGTGGTGTTATTGACACCACAGTCACATCATGTGACTTGCATAGAAGTTGCATGATTTCAAAGTCGGGGTACATGGTGATTTCAAGTGCAATTTGCAAGACATTCGACATCGATCTCTCAGCAAATTGCATGAAAAGTAGTGTGTTCATTACTCTATTATTACTTGCGGCTCCTACCAAGTTTGAACCACAACAATATGAACGCTCCAATAGCGTGCTCATTGAGTGGGACTTGGCATGTGATTTGCACAACATGCAAGTTGTAAATCGTCTGCAAAGTCGCACCCTATTGTCTGCTATTAGAGTGACCACATGGGTGCGTTTCAAACACTGATTTCTATAGTAGTACATGTACTACTTTAGTGGCAATTTGCATAGAGATCTGTGTCAGATGTCTTGAAAATTGCATTGAAATGGTCAACTTTACTGTAAGTTGCATGATTTGTAAATCAGCTTTGCCCAGAGTGTAATGTTTGGTGATGTTTGATTTCTGGAGTGTTTTACCAATTGATGGGAAATTCACCATACTAGTCAAATCGATTTGTCATTTTCAGTATTGCATACAAGATGTGGTCATGTGACTGTCTTAACTCATGCGAGAATCTGGAGGGAATTGTGACCATAGTAGCAATAAAGGTTCCAATTGGGGTTCCCTTTCACATCCCTGCTCAATGTTCTGTTGTATGCTGCACACGTACATTTCACTGTATATATCTTTCTGATTTGTGGGGCCTGTATACCAAGGGTTAATGCAGGTAGGAAGAGGATTCATCAGGTGAAAACACTTTCACTGACCAAACTAAGGTCAGTGGTGGGTGTGGCTTCATTGGGTGTGGGGCCTTGTTTGGCACGCTCCAAATACAACCTAGCTTATATAAAGATGTGCAGTAGGGAGTGATTTGGCCTGTTACTAGGCCGGGTGGTTTGTGACTAAGTCCTTGCTTGTAGTGGTTTGGGGGAGGAAGAGATTTTGTGCTGAATTGCCCCAGACACCACTCAGGCTGTGTTTGGAAGTGGGCTGGAAATGTTTGCATATTTTTGGCCTTGTAAAGTGTGTTTGTGTGTTATTGCACAATGATTGTGTTTTTTTCTCTTTGCATTGAAAGCCTCACACATGTCAATCGTTTTGTTTAAAATCTGCTCTTGTTTTAATTTTGCTTGCTTATTTAGACTCAAATGCATTTTTCTTACAAATCTGCTGACAAATGTATGTGTAGGGGATTTGTAGAGGTGGGAGGGGATTTGTAGAGGTGGGAGGGTGTTTGTAGAGGTGGGAGGGGTTTTTCACATATGTCTTGTTTTCTTTATATTTTGATGTGTAGACTTTTTTTGTGAATGGATCTTTATACTAAATGATTGTGTAAGTAAACCTTATGTGCACGAAAATGTTACTTGATTCATCTTCCCCTTTGTTTCCTGCTATAACCTGAGCACACACAGTTCATTAGAAGTATCTTTAGATTGTAAGCTCTTATGAGCAGGAGTGTTTTATTTTTGCCACATCAATCCTATTTTTGTGACTCACCAAGATATTGACTGTACCTACTTGTTCCTGCTGACCTAATAAATGAAGATATATTTGATCAATAAATATTTGACCGATGTTTTTGTGTTTATTTTATGTTCAATATATGAACAACCTTAATAGTTACTTTGTATACTTATATAATCTGCTCAAATGTAGCTTGTAAGAGCGTGAATATGCAAGTGGGTGCAAACTGGCTTTTTCAAAACCAAACAAAAAAATAAAAAACCTGCTTGCACCACAATATTGTTATGTACTAATGAATATGTCACATTCACTGTGCAGCCAGCTACAGGTTTTCTACAATTTGATTTACAGTAATAAAATAGTCCCCACTGTATGTTGATTTTTGGCCTTTGGCAACAAATATATATTAGCCAAGGTTTAAAAAGAAAAAATCACTAAAACACACATTCGCGAAAGCTATCATAGCCGTGCATAGAAATGAGCGATCGTGCATAGATATGCGCGATCGTGCACAAATAAACGCCAAACAGGTGTCCCCCATGGCGCACGAGCAGCTATCCTCCTGGAAGTCCGTCATCTGGTGCGCGCGCACCCGGAAGTGGTTGTTGGGAGTGTAAGTGGATGAGAAGTGGTTGGAGGTTTTGTGTTGGTTGAAAATTTTGATAACTTTATTGGCATTTGGACATGGCGAGAGCACAGTTCTCAACTGAGGAGATGATCCTTATATGTACAGTAAGTGTGGCCATTGCAAATATGTTTATAACATGTGAGGGACAGGTAATTGTAATTTTGTGGGTGGGGCCTAGCAGAATCTCACTTGGTGCACATGCTACTTATCTGTACATTAGCTCCTGGGTATTGATGGGTCAATTATATTAACCACTTGCCTACTGGTTACTCATACCCCCTTCCTGTCCTGGCCAATTTTCATCTTTCTGCACTGTTACCCTTTGAATGACAATTGTGCGGTCATGCCACATTGTACCCATCTTAAATTTGTATCAGTTTTTTCAGACAAATAGAGCTTTCTTTGGGTGGTATTGACTTGCTGCTGTGAGTTTCACTTTTTGCTCGATAAACCACAAAATAGCTCATAATGAATAAAAATCTGTTTATATTATAACATTTGGTAAACTGGTAATTTAGCAACACTGATGTGCGTTGATGAGGCGGCACTGCTGGCCACAGGTGGGCGGAACTGTTGGGTGGCACTGGTGGGCACTGATCATCGGGGCCGACCCCTGCTTTGATAACTGCTGGTTCTCGGCAGTACTTTCCACACATTCTGACAGCGTGATGAAAGTGCAGCCAAGACCCGGCAAATGCATTTCCCGGTGATCAGCGTGTCATTGGACATGGCTGATCACATGGTAAAAAGCCGCTGTGATTGGTCTTTACCACATCACGTGATCAGCTGTGTCCTTAGGACACAGCAATCATGGAGAGCGCGTTCTGCCAGGATGTCATATGACACCCTCCCAGAGCTGCCTGGATGCAGTGTAGCGTTATTCGGCTATCTGCGGTCGCCAAATAGGTAACCAGCTAGGCCTTCATGGCTAATCTTTGAATATCTGGACATGTATACTGCGTATAATGCATTACATTCTACAATGTGTTGGTGTACACGGTATCACAGTGTGCAATGCATTGCTGGATTCTGCATGACAGTGGACAGCGTATCACAGTGTGCAATGCGTAGCTCCAGCCTGCATGACAGTGTACAGTGCATTACAGTCTACAATGTGTGGGTGTACACGGTATCACAGTGTGCAATGCGTTGCTCCATCCTGCATGACAGAGTACAGTGCATTACAGTCTACAATGTGTGGGTGTACACGGTATTACTTTGTACAGAGTATTACAGTGTGCAATGCGTTGTACACTGCAGTGTGCACTAAAGCATTTTACACTCATGCACTGTACACACTAACGCCTTTGACATTTCTAGTGTGCAATGCGTTAGTGTGCAATGCCTTGGACAGTACAATGCATTTGCAGTATTGGTGTATGTTTATTAAGCACAGATAATTCATCTGATTTTAGTTATCAAGGAGAAGTCTTCTCTGTCCCCCTGTTTATGAGGTGGAGGACAATTGTTTTCCGAAGAGGAGAGGAGACTTTTTTTCAAGGAGATCTGTATAGATTTCCAGAGATATGTGTAGATGGTTGAGGGGCTGCATGTGATCTCCGGAGATAATTGTGATTAATGATCACCTGAGTTAAACCAGTGAATGAAAAGTGTAAAAAAACATGGATTGAAAATAATCTGCACTGACCACTGTGCTTTGTCAAGCCACATATTGGCACATTCTGGTGTCACACAGATGCGATGTGAAATTTGCAGTGTTTTCTGTGCAAGCGCTGCACCGCATCACAACCGCAACCCCTTCATGCCACCTGCTGCGGCTTTCTAGGTGAAGTTACCAACACACCAATATTGGTACACAAAGCGTATTGCGATTTGCCAAATTGGATGGCATGCCTATTCACACCCATGTGCATACCCTGAAAAAGGGTCCTGCACATTTTTGGCCCGGATGCGGTGCAATTTGAGGTGTGCAAAATGTTTGTCTCTAATTGCAACGCACACAAATTGCATGTGATTTGCCCAGGAGTGCGGTGTTAGACCACAATGCATGTATGTGAAGCCAGAATAAAAGGATGTGGATTTTGTCTATTTTTACTTGCGCATGTTAACATTATGGAAGTGCGTTATTCTTCTGTTTAACATGCTATAGAAATGCAACATGCATTTGGATGTAGTGTTTTTGTATGTGCATTTTGGAAGTATTCTAAACACACATTGACCCTAGGGCCACACCATATCTTATGCAGGCCATAGATGGGTCGAAAATCGGCCGATTTTTCGGCCGAAAATAAAATCGGCCGATTTTCGGATCGTTAGTGGGCTATTTGTTCGGCCGTTTTTCGGTATTTTGGCAGATTTTTTTTTTTGGTAAAGTTGGAAAAAAACGGCCGAATTTGCCGATCGGCCGATTTTCGCGGCAATGATGGGCAAATCGGCCGATTTTTTTACTGATAAAAAATCTGCACATGAGCAGTGACCTGCAAGAGGAAGACAAAAAGAAGAAAAAGAAGAAGAGGATGATGATGATGAAGATGATGAAGAAGAGGATGATGATGATGAAGAAGAAGATGATGAAGAGGAAGAAGAGGATGATGATGAAGAAGAAGAGGAAGAAGAAGAGGAAGAAGGATGAAAAATGAGAGGAATTCCAGTATGGCAAAAAGTGTCCCTGCAGAGAGCTCCGCTATTTCTTTGACAGTTCCTTGACATTTACAGCGGTTGCAACATTGTATCTATTTGTTTCCGAATAAAAACATCTGTATCCGAAATGGATACAAATACATTGTTGCAACCGCTATAAATGTCAAAGAACTGTCAAAGAAATAGCGGAGCTCTCTGCAGGGACACTTTTTGCCGGCTGTAGACGGGATGAAAATCGGCCGATTTTTTTTTTACCATTGCTGGTAACGTCGGCCGCTTGAACAACCGATTTTTCATTTTTTAAAAGAAAAATCGGCTGTTTTTCTCCCCGTCTATGGCCTGCATAAGCATTAGTGTGCCTGGGGGAGGGGGGGCCTTTGGCCTTTCCAAACACAGTAGATGCTCCAAGAATGTTTCCTTGAACTCTTGAAATGGTTAAAAAGGAAAGACACTCTAGATAGCCTGCACTGAGAATTGACTGTCATGATGACGTGTCAATGATTATTTGCTCTCATTTTTCAGGAGTGGTACTGCTTGCGGTTGAAGCTGGTAGAAATCCACCTTCACGTCCTCCACTCACCTTCACTTGTGGCCAGTGGATATTTTGTGGCCGCAGGCAAGAACTGGCATCGAGGACCTGCATAATGACCCTGGCATGCCAGAGGTGGTTTGGAAGCAGCACAGCAATTTGACCATCCCTTTCCTCTATGTTGGTTTTAGGGTGCAGAATTGCTTCTCGTTCGTGAACGGACTGTCGCCGGATATCAGAGTCCCCATATTTTCAAGATATGTTTTAGCCATGTTGGCTTATTTTTATGTTATTTTCCAAGTGTGTCGCACCTAACCGCACAATAGTGTGGTGCCATGCGTATTTGTGGCTGTGAATGGGGCTGTTTTTAATAGACGTGTGTAGGTGCAACAACGTTTTCATCATGGTACCTGCGCACATCTACATAGGGCATTGCATTTCTTTGCTGTGCTGGAAAATGTGTGTTCTTGCATGCGTTTCTGCACCACCAATGGTGTGAACAAGTCCTAAGGGCTGGTTCACACTATAGAAACAGTCTAGATGTGTTCCTGATGGGGTTTTTTCATGCCCTTTTGGCATGCATGTTTAGTGTGTTCCAGTACATTTTGGATGCGTTTTGGACATGTTTACATTGCATTTTTGTATCCCTTCCACTTATTTTTTTCTATTTTCTTTGTATTCAATGTAGTTAGGGACATGTGCGTTTTAGTACATTCAAGGACGTTTCAATGTGTTCCAGTACAGTTCTGTGCAGAAACAATGCAGCGCTGATGTGAACTATGACATTGACAACCATATAACCTTCTTTCTGTGCGTTTGTGATGCTGAAAAAGCAACTGAAACACATGTAGTGTGAACTGGCCCTAAAGGTTATTAGAGGTCAGGGAACAGGACTGACCAGGAATTGTGAATTCAATCAGACTAGTGGTGAGATACAATCAGCAATTGTATAATAATGTGAGATCTGAGCTGTAGCTGATAGAAAATGAGACACATTCACTTGATCAGTAAATAGATAGTTAAAGAGTGGGGCGGTGATCCATAGATTTGCATATGGGACAGGTGATGATGGGGTGGGGGAGGGGGTCAAGTTGTATAAGGAGACAGATTTAAAAGAGAAAAAAGTTACAATGAAATATACACGGCATGAAACTTGCACATGACCTAATTGGCAGAAGAACAGTACGCAAGTAACATTCATCCACTTTCTAGTCACTAGGCAAAATCATAATTGATTGATCAATATTCCTGCCACAACCCAGAAAATTGATCTCCATTTTTTTGGGATGTTGCCAAGACTGGGATTAGAACCCATGACCCAAGTGCTGTAAGTTCTGAGCTCTAACCACTAAACCACTGTGGGAAACACAGTTTGAGCTATAATGTAGAATAGTTACATTGTTTAAAAATGATAAAGCGAGCGCTGGTCAAATGATATAGACTAGTAAAATGGTATTACACAAGATAAATATAACCACGAACAGTAGTGCATGAACTCGTGAAAGGTCATCCACCCCTGTGACAGTGTACTACACTATTGAGCACCTTTCTGGCTCCTGTGGCTGAGCTAATTCCTCCCCAGGACCATTTGGGCACCCACCCTGATGGATGGATGGATGGAGCTGGATGACTAACCCATAGCTGCCAGCATACCGCTGCACCCCCAGATGTGCGATGTGTATAACCCATGCACATTAATACTTTTTTTCTGGTGAGTGTAGACCAGTCCCAAGGGTGGTTTACCTTTCATGAGTTCATGCACTACTGTCCGTCACGGAGAGACCACACGTGCCATTCATAGGCACTCTCTGAGTTGGTACTCTCACACGAAGGACATTCCATTATTCAGGAATGATTCTATGAACTTATTTTAGCACGATTTACCAGTTTACATCATTATTGCAATTCTTTGCACTTTTTGGTTTTTACATGCGTTCATTATTGATCACATGCATTTATAGCGCTGCACTTGTCTTTAACATAGAATAGTTATGTGATTAAAGAGAATGAAGATATATAACTATATTGGGAAATTAGAAGTATATAAATTATTTGAGATATAAGTGTGAAAATGTTTAACATTTGAATATAGAATGTATGACATTCATTAGTAAATGCAATACTTTCCTGATCATTTTGGAGAAACAGCAAAAAAAAAAAAATAGCAAAAGAGAATTTTCAGAATGTAATAGTACAGCTGTATTAGAATTTTCTATCAGGAAAACGCCAATGTTAATAAAGCCCGCGCTTATGCGCCATCTAGCGAATATATCCGGTATTGCACCTAAAGATGTGCCAGACGGGATACCTCATTCACTAATGGCAAAGTAGTCAGTAGACGCTCGTTAATGAGCTTGCTAGACGCTGGTCAGACGACTGATTGATTGACCGGAGTCTGCCTGAATGGTCAGACTCTGCTGATAGACTCACATCTTAGTGAATCAGGGCCAAAATGTCCATATATTCTTGATTGATGCAAGTATGAAAATTTCAGTGGCTTAACAGAAGCTATGATGTAACGAGATTATTCAGAAGGTGTCAAGTTCTGCATATATATATATATATATATATATATATATATATATATATGTGTACACACACACTATAGTGCCAAAAGTATTTGGACGCCTGCCTTTACACACACATGACCTTGAATGGCATTCCAATCTTAGTCCGTAGAGTTAAATATTGAGATTGAGTTGGCCCACCCTTTGCAGCTATAACAGCTTCAATTATTCTGGAAAGGCTGTTCACGAGGTTTAGGAGTATGTCTATGTGGCAGTTTGACCATTCTTCCAGAAGTGCATTTGTGAGGTCAGGCACTGATGTTGGACGAGAAGGCCCGGCTCACAGTCTCCGCTCTAATTCATCCCAAAGATGTTCTATCAGATTGAGGTCAAGACTCTGTGCAGGATAGTCAAGTTCCTTCACCCCAAACTCACTCATCCATGTCTTTATGGACTTACTTTGTACACTGGTGTGCAGTCATGTTGGAACAGGAAGGGGCCATCCCCAAACTGTTCCCAAAATATTGGCAGCATGAAATTGTCCAAAATGTCTTGGTATGCTGGATCCTTAAAGAGTTCCCTTCACTAGAACTATGGGGCCAAGCCCAACCTCTAAAAAACAACCCCACACCATAATCCCCCCTCCACCAAACTTTACACTTGGCACAATACAGTCAGGCAAGTACTGTTCTCCTGGCAACAACCAAACCCAAACACATCCATCAGAGTGCCAGACAGAGAAGCGTGATTGGGCACTCCAGAGAACACGTCTCCACTGCTCTAGAGTCAAGTGGCAGTGTACTTTACACCACTCCATCTGGTACTTTGCAATGCACTTGGTGATGTAAGGCTTGGATGCAGCTGTTCTCTTGGCAACTCCCAAACCCAGGCACATCCATTGGGTTACCAGACAGAGAAGCATGATTAGTCACTCCAGAGAACACATCTTCACTGCTCTAGAGTCAAGTGGTGGCATGCTTTACACCACCACTGCATCTGATGCTTTTCATTGTACTTGGTGATGTAAAGTTTGGATGCAGCTGCTGGGTAATGGAAACCGATTCCATTTAGCTCTCTACACACTGTTGCTGTGCTAATCTGAAGGCCACATGATATTGACTTTGCAGACAGTTGGCGACTTCTGCGTACTGTGCGCTTTAGCATGCGCTGACCCCACTCTGTCATTTAACAGGGCCTACCACTTCGTGGCTGAATTGCTGTTCCCAGTTGCTTCCACTTTGTTATAACACCACTATCAGTTGACTGTGGAATATTTAGTAGCAAGAAAATTTCACGGATGGACCTATTGCACAGATGGCAACCTATCATGGTACCACGCTTGAATTCACTGAGCTCCTGGGAGCGACCCATTCATTCACAAATGTTTGTAGAAGCAGTCTGCATGCCTAGGTGCTTGATTTTATACACCTGTGGTCATTGTGGTGATTGGAACACCTGAATACAATGATTTGAAAGGGTGTCCCAATACTTTTGTCAATATAGTGTATATAGTGTATAAGGCATGTGTACATCAGAACTGTACCATAGACATTGCAAGAGGGTTACCTGCTCTGATGAATTTAAGAATGGTTTTAGAAACACAACAATGAGTTTTGAGGTGTTGACGTGGCCTCTAAATTAAACAGATCTCAATCCAATTGAATTTTTGAGGCATGTGCTGAAAAAAAGACAAATCCAATCTGTGGAGGCCAAACCTGGCAACTTACAGGGCTTAAAGGATCTGCCACTGATGGCTTGGTGCTAGATACCACAGCATACCTTCAGAGGTCTAGTCGAGTCCATGCCTCAGTGGGTTTTGGTGCTTGGCCATATTGTATGGCTAATGGCTACTTAATTATTCTGCCTGGCTCAGCATTTCTTCTTACATCACCCTTTTGCCTGTGGCATTCCCATTGGTCAATAAACCAGCATCATCACATCTGTCAGTGAAAACGACCTAGGAAATTGTAATGTTAAATCAGAAGCAGAGAGATAAAGTGAGGTGAATTTACAGAAATAGTGACTTTGCAATGTGAACATTCATATAGCCTAGTGAATGAAGTGAAGCTAAGTGAAACTGTACTCAGTAAACCATACCTAATCTTGCACAAGGAAATGAAAAAACATAATTTTTGCTTGCACATGATTGGATATATTTGCTTTCTTCAATCAACCAATCATGTGTGTGCAAAAATCTTGTTTTTATTTTATTTTTCTTGCACATTGAAATTTTCACTTAGCTTCACCTTGCTCAGTAAGTTAGCTGAATGTTCACTTTGTAAAGTGAACATGGTCTACTCCTTTTGTAAATCAATCCCACTAACTAGCAGAAGTTTAGGAGTCAGAAAATTGGCTGGACAGAATAACAAATCATTCATCTGGCAATAACAGTAAGCATATATTTATGGTGACTGTGTATTCAGCCTAGCTGCACAGTGAAATTATGTTTTAACAATTTTCCATTGTATAAAAATCATTCCTGGAAGGCTACTTCCTCAAGACTGTCCCCATTGTTGTATGTGCTGGTGTTGGAACCATTATTATCTACAATAAGGAAGAACATAGATATAAAGGGAATATGGGTAGGAGATAGAGAACATAAGGTGGCGGCCTATGCAGATGACTTGTTGTTCTATGTTGGAAATCCTAGGATATCACTTCCAAATCTAATGAGGACACTGAAGGAATATGGGGAATTATCAAATGTAAAAATGAACCCGACAAAATCCGAAATCTTAAATATAAACCTTAAAAACAGTGAAAAAGAAAAAATACAAGAGGATTTCCCCTTTGTTTGAAGAGAAAAAGAATTAAAGTATTTAGGGGTAAAAATGTCCGCCTCAATTAAAAACATGTATAAATCTAATTATATTTCATTATTAAATGAGATTAAAGAAGAATTAAAAGAGATTGGGAAGTGGAAATCCGTCTTGGATAGGTCGCATAAATCTGATAAAAATGGTAATTGTGTCTAAAGTTTTATATAAATTTCAAATGATCCCAATCAAACTTCCAGAGGCATATTTTAAAGAACTCAAAAAAATGATAACGAGATATATATGGAGGAACAAAAACCTAGAATATGCTATGAAATGCTGACTAGAAATAAAGAGAGAGGTTGTTTAGGTTTACCAGAATTTAAGAGATACTATAAAGCTGTAATAATTGCGAGAATTTTTGACTGGACTCATAATCCAGGGAAAAGTTGGGTCAAAATCGAAAATACACTGTGGAACAAATTTAAGTAGGATTGTATGTGTGGCAGCACAATATAGGAGATTAGATGTTAACACAAGTTTGTACACTGTAATCGTTTTAAGAGTATGGGAAATATTACATAGACAAAAGGGTTGGGTTTTTAATTCACAGTTAATGTCACTAAGGAATACAGAATATTTTGCCCCGGGAAGAGAAGACATCACAGGGAAATGGATAATAAAGCAGGATGCGCAATTGAGAGACATAATGGTGGGGGAGGAATTGGGATCATATAAGGAGTTAGTAAAGAAAAAAGGAGAAGTTTTCAATAGAATGGATGAGATACGATATCACCAATTGAAACATTTTGTCGGGAGTCTACCGAAGCCTTTGAGAACTAGAAAGGATTGGAACCCATTTGAAAGGTTGTTGGAAGCACGGGTGACGGGAAACATGGAGTCGCTACAATATATAAGATTTTCACTGAGTTAGACACAAGCACAAAACCAATATATATAGAGAAATGGGAAAGAGATTTAGGAAAGGAAATGGATGAAGAGATGCAGAGTAAAATATATAGATTAATTCACAAAAATATTAGTATGAGAGAGGTGGAATTAAATTATAAGTGTTTGGTAAGATGGCACATTACACCAAAAGTGGAGCACAAAATGAATGGGGAGATTTCACCAATGTGTTGGAGGGGTTGTGGAGAAATAGGCACGTTGTATCATATATGGTGGGAATGTTCAAAAATACAAATATTTTGGCAGAAAATAATTCATTTAGTAGAGAAGATCACTGAAATTAACATTAGATTAGACCCAGAGCTATGTCTTTTACATAACACAGAACTTCCAGTGAAATTATATAAGGATTTGGGCATATGGCATTTTTTGAGTGCAGTGAAGAGCTTGATACCTAGGTTTTGGAAAAAAAAGGAAGCACCGACAGAGGAGGACTGGATGGTTAGAGTGAATCAGATTTGTGGGACGGAAAGACTTTATTATATACATATAGATAAGATGGAGTTATATTATAAAAATGGAAAAAATGGGAAGATCATAGAGAGAAGGTGAAATATATGAAGATGTAATACCCCTTTAGATGGATTCCAGATATATTTTGAGTGTTTTATATAGTGTAGAAGAGGGAAAATGCAGAGTGGGGGGGGAGGGGAGGGAGGATGGGACGCGGGGGGGTAATAAAGATTGTTTCTATCAGGTAGATGATTATGGTGGTAGAATGATATTGTTTTGATGTCTTTTTAATTGGAGAAAATGACTGTAATTTGTATTTGGTTGAAAATTAATAAATATTTATAAAAAAAAAAAGAAGGCTACTCCCTGAAGACCTCACCTTTGTGGTACTTGTGCATGCCCTCTAGCACATGGATGAACACAGTCTGTAATTTGCAGATCACAAAGCAGTGTACAGATTTCTTGAAATTGGCCCTGTACCATGTGTTTGCTGTGACCAATCAAAGCAATCACAAATGTAAACAGATGCTGCATTTTGCAATCACCATTCTGTATCTTCTCACACACTGATTGGATGGGAGACTAAACCAAATGTTTTCTGAGTGATCACAAAACCAAATGTTTTCTCTGTGATCACAGCAGCATTTTTTACAGCACAACAGAGCCAGCCGAAGTGTCCCTGATCGCTAGCCACACCAGCCACAATGTCACTAGATAAGTGTACACCAGCCAAAGTGTCCCTGATCGCTAGCCACATCAGTCACAGTGTCACCAGCCCGGTGTAAGTCAGCAACAGCATTCTGGATCACTAGTCACACAACTCACAGTATCACCAGACCAGTGTAACCTAGCAAAAGTGGTCCTGATTACCAGCACACCAGTGCCAGTGTCACTAAACCTGTGTTGCCAGCAGCAGTTATACCAATCACTAGCTGCACCAGTCCCTGTGTCACCAGATCAGTGCATGCCAACATCACTGTTTCTGATTGCTACCACACCCATGTCAGTGTCACCAGACCAGTGCAGCCAGCAACAGTATTCCTAATTGCTGTCACACCTGTCCCAGTGTCACCAGGCTAATGTAAGCCATGAACAATGTTTCTGATCACAGCCACACCAGTGCCAGTGTCACCAGAACAGCCAGCATTAGTGTCCTGTTCATTAGCCACACCAGTACACTATCCCTGGAGCCAGTGTATGGCAGCAACACTCTTTTGATTGCTAATCACAGCAGTATTAGTATCACAAGATTCAGTGAAGACAACAACGTTGTCCTGATCACTAGCAACACCTTTACCAGTGCCAACAGAGCCAGTGAAGCCAGCAATAGTGTATTAGTTGTTAGCCACACCAGTGTTTGTCTCACCAGAGCCAGTGCAAGCCAGCAACAATATCCTGATTTCTGCCACACCAGTACAGTCAGTACAGTGTCACCAGTGCCAGTGTAAGCCAGTATCAGTAACCTGATTGCCAGCCACCCTAGTACAGTGTTATCTAGTGCCATTGTTAGCCAAAAGTGGTGTCCCAGTTACTAACTAAAACCAGTACCAGTTGCATTAGGTACCAGTAAAACCGCTGCCAAAAATGCCAAGAACACTCTTTTGAAAGCCTGAAGGTGCTCCTTGGATTTTTGCCTCTTGGATTAGGCTGCAAAAAAGTCTCACATATATGGTATCTCCATATTCAGGAGAAGCATCAGAATGTGCTTTGAGGTGTAATTGTAACTTTCTTCATTTTTCAAAAAAACATTGTGGTAACAAATACAACTTCACAAAACTCACCATGCCTCTTTAAAGAATCCTATCCTGCTTCTAACTAGTACACTGCGTTTTTATTTTCTCCTTTAGCTCATTTCCTACAGCTATTACCTTTTGTATCATGTGCCCTTCCCTCTTGGAATGTAAGCTCTAACGAGCAGGGCCCCCTGATTCCTCTTGTACCAAATTGTATTGTAACTGTAATGTCTGCCTTCATTTTGTAAAGCGCTGCGCAAACTGTTGGCACTATATAAATCCTTCAATATGCAGTTGGCCAGCTTGAACATGTATTAAAATGAACTAAGAATCACTGTCCCCAAGCAGCTTGAGAGGATTTGCAAAGAAGAATGGCAGAAAATCCCCCATTCCAGGTATGCAAAGCCTGTCGTACCATACCCAAAAAGACTCAAAGCTGTAATTGCTACCAAAGTTGCTTCAACAAGGTAAAACAAATTAAATGGTCTGAATACTTAAATGTGATATTTCATTTTTTATATTGTTACCAAACTCACAGACATTTCTACAATTCTGTTTTTACTTAGTCATTAAAGGGTAATGAGTGTATATTAATGAGACAAAAATTAATTTAAACAACTATAGTATCAAGCTGCAACATAACAAAAGTGAAGGGGGCCTGAATACTTTATGAATGCACTGTATTATCACACTTTTATTGTATATACAGATTTTTTTTCTTAACATTTTGCTAAACTCTTGTGTATGTGCTTGTATTAGTACTGCTTGGACCAAGAGCAAGATGGTAGAACCCCAAAAGCTTGACCTGAAAGTGTAACTATTAGTGCCACACTAAAAAGTAATAGGGACAGTACTAAACTCAGTTTGACTCCAAATTCTTGTTGTGTTTCTTTTCTCTTTTATAGTTATTTGAAAAGGAAAAATGAGTTGAGATACAGAATTCGGTTGGCCCATATCATCACACATCAAACTGGTTTTATTTAGTATGACACATTTATACATTTTAATCTAACAGCATGAAGCAAAGCTGAAATAAAAAGTCCCAGAGGAAGTAAAAAAATATTAAAATGTAAGATTACGAAACAAAAATCTGTCAACAGTGCCTTCAATTCAACTGATTTTATACGTAATTAAATATATGAGCCTTAATTTCCATTTTAGGAAGGAGGTGCTTCTCCAAACAGACAGAAAATATAGAAATATACAGCAAACATGCACTGTGGAAAATACACTATTTAATGGTGGATTTATATCTTTGGGAAGACCAGATCAGTTAACTGCAAACTGATTGTAATGACCTGATTCCAATAAGGGAATATCCTAACCATAAGGAGTGTCTTCAATGGGGTTACCTTAATTAAAGACCAACTGTTTGGAAAGCTCCTTGGAAAGTTATGACTCTTGCCAGTCAAGATGTTGTATTGAAAAATAACAGGAACAGAAAGACATGAAATTACATCAAAACCATAAGGTTCCACTAGGAAGAACATTACATTATACAAGCATTTCAGTTGACAATACCACCTAGTGTCACAAATGCCAATTACAACATAGAGTATGAGAATGTTTATTTTTCTAAAATAACAAACAAGTTATACTTACCTGCTCTGTGCTATGGAATAGCACAGAGTGGCCCCAAACCTCCTCTTCTGGGGTCCCGAAGACTGCTATTTGCTACTCCTCTTCTGTGTCTGCCCACGTAGCAAGCAGCTTCTGTGCAGGCTCAATTCCGAGCTGGGCTGTGTGAGTCCAAAGGCATGCTGTGCAGCTCAACCCTGCCCCCTCTTCCTCTTCACAAGATTTGATTGACAGCAGCAGGAACCAGTGGCTCCCACTGCTGCCCTTGTGTACTGTGTGGAGAGGTACACAGACCAGATGGCCACAGCACTTGATCAAAGTAGGACTCTGCTAAGTGTATAGTGGGGTGAGTGGGCAATGCTAATTATGGGGCATGTTTTACCTTATTGCGGGGGGATGCATTAAAGGAAACTAAACCCAGGACCCTGCATTCACTATGTCTGCTCTCCCACAGTACAAACAACATGGAAATGCAATTATTTTAGTAAATATAAACTGCTAAATACCTTTTCTCATCAGCAGTTAGAGCAGTCTTGTGATGTCAGCAGAGCACTGGTTAAAGCTTGTAGGAGGAGTTTTCTTTTTGCTCTAGGAGGCTTCTGTCTGGACAATGCTGATTGGCCCTGTGCTGATCACATTCACTCTCCCAAGAAAAAAAAAAATTCTCTAGCAATATACACCAAACTGAGCATGTGCCTGTGACTACGGATTCAGTCTGTATCCTGTGGTCATTTCAATAAGAGGAGGGACAAAGGAATAAGGATCAAATAGCCTTTTTACACAATGCAGATGATTAACCCCTTAGGTTCCACAGTGAGTATAACAAGCATGCTTTGCTGCATCTACAGACTGATTTTACTGTTGTGGGTTTAGTAACACTTTAAGGTAAAACATGTTCTGCCTTTAGAAACACTTTAATGTTCTACATTCTGGGAGGCATGGCCTGATGTGCCATGTGAGCGTACATTCTCCACAGTATTTCCGGGCTATTGTTCGACAATCCTGCTCCATCCTGAAGGCCACCCTGGCAACATGACTCATTTTACCCCCAGCTTGGTGGGACACATTCTTACCTCCCTGACTGACAGTTTGGTGCATGGGAAGGCACTAGCCTCCAGCCAGGATGAGCCTTGGTGCACGCTCCTTCCAAGATGGCCGCAGCTCTGCGCTCTTCCCCAGCCTCCACTCCGGAGTTGTTCGGGGAGGCTTCTCTACCCTCCTCACCTGCTGCACTGGATCTTCCGATGTGCTCTCCCTGACTTCCCCCAGTGAGGATGGCATGGAGAAGGCTATGGATCCCACCCTGTCGGATATTCTTGCTACTATCAAAGTAAATCACTCTGATTTGATGGGGAAGGTAGAGGAACTCAAACTTGATCTTACTATTATGTGTCAGGACATGCATAAGGGCCGTGAGTGGGTGTCAGCTACAGAGAGGTGCATTAGTGATATGGAGGACATGCTTAATCCTCTCCTGCTTAATGTTAATTCATGCGGGGGTAAAATTAAATCTCTGGAAGATAAAGTGGATGACTTGGAAAATCGCCACTGCAGAAACAACCTGAGGCTGATGGGCCTGCCTGAAACAGTGGAAGGGTCGGATCCGTTGGCCTTTCTGGAGAGCTGGGTGGAGCAGGAATTTGGTCGTGCCAGTTTGTCCACCCGTTTTGTGATTGAGAGAGCCCATAGAGATGCCTGAAAGGGAGCCTTCACATCAACAACACTGTAGTGTCTCTCTTCCCTGATTATTCTACAACTGTTTGCAATCTCAGGGCCAAATACCAACATGTTAAGCAGAAGCTCTGTGAATACTACTTTACGTGTGGTACATCAAGATAAAGTACACTTTTTTCAGACCCCTGACATGATCCTCCCATGGTTTGAGGCCCTGCAGCGTCCCTCAAGATCTATTTCTTCTCCTCCGGTGCCTTGATGGTCTTTTCGAAGTTCTCTTGTGTCTACAAGCAAGCTACTCTATTATGTTTTTCTTAGATGGGTGATCGCTATTGATTTCCCTACAAGGAGGATTTTTACCCTACTGGTTGGCTGCTGCTGCAATCTTTTTTCGTTTAATATTCCAGCTTGTCTGGTTCTGTTTTTCTTGTTTGATTCATTATTGTCCTTTTGGACCACTGTGGGACTTCAGGTTATGTTTCCTGTGACTGTCCTCGGTTTTGGGATGAAGCCTACTCCCTTTTTTTGGAGCTGGGCAGGGGCTTTGGTTATTGCTTGTTTGCTTTTCTGCCTTAATTTGTGTGATTGTGTGCCATCTTCCTTTAGTGGTATCGCAGCCGTAATGGTGCCTGTTGCCGGTCCTGGGACCCTGTTGCCCATCCACCTAGTTACCATACCTCAATTGTAATCGATGTCTTCTGTTACCTTTTTGTCCTGGAATGTACGTGGACTAAACTCTAAATTCAAAAGGGCCTCTGTTTTTGAGCTCCTTAAAGCTCACAATCCTCACATCTTATGCCCCCAAGAGACTCATCTTATGGGCTCCAAGATTTTCTCCCTTAAGAAACATTGGGTATTGCATGAATACCACTCTGCCTATTCAAATTATGCCTGTTGGGTGTCTGTTGATTCGTAAGGGTCTCCCTTTTTTTGTGATTTGGTGATTATTGACCCTAAAGGTCAATATGTCCTTCTATTATGCTTGATACATAGGGGTTTATTTACTAAAGCTGGAGAGTCCAAAATCAGACTCCCTTCTGCATAGAAACCAACCAGCTTCCAGGTTTCATTGCCAAAGCTTCATTGAACAAGCTGAGGTTAGAAGCTGATTGGTTTCTATGCAGAAGGGAGTCTGATTTTGGACTCTCCAGCTTTAGTAAATAAACCCCATAGTGTCCCATTGATTCTGGTAGCTGTCTACTTTTCCCCCCCAGTCACGGCTGCGATGTTCACTGACTTGAGTGTACATTTGTCTTCCCTGCCTTGTTTAGTTACTGTTATCCTGGGAGACTTCAACTCAGTCCTGAATCCTGCTTTGGACCGGTTGAGGCCCCTCTCCTTTGACTCCAGGTTGTTTAGGCAGTGGTGTGACTCCTATCATTATGTTGCTATTTGTCACTGGAAATTGCCTATGGCTAGGGTATATTCTTGTCAATCTAAATTGTATCATGGTCTTTCCAGGTTGGATTATGCTTTGGTGTCTCCTGTGGTGCTACCCTGGGTGCTCTCTATTTCGTATGTTCCTCAGATGGTTTCAGATCATTCTCTGCTGTGGTTGGAATTGCAATTGGTCATAGACCTGCCTTTCGGTCCTGGAGGCTCAGTCCTCTCTGGATCTCTATGCCTGAATGTCAAGAATCTATTCGTACTGACATGCTCAATTATTGGGCTACCAACGAACACTCTTCTGCCCTGGAATATCAATGGGACACCTTTAAGGCAGTAATTCAGGGGTCCTGTATTTCCAATATTGATCGTTACTGCAAGGTCACTAGGGCTACCCAGCGGCAGCTTGAGGCCTTACTGTCCTCTGCACGATCTCAGTATACATCTTCTCCTTCGATGGCTCAGCATGCCCTGCAGCTCCACCTAGTTGACTTAACTCGTAAACAATAACTTTATTTATCGGCTAGGTTGCTTGAACATAGTGGGAAGAATGGTAAGTTGTTAGCATATCTCTCTTGTACGGATGTTGCTGATAGCTCTATACCCAAAATTCGATTGCCTGATGGTATGTTTTCCTTGGACCCGATTTGTTATTAACCAGACTTTTGCTAATTTTTTAAACATTTTACTCGGATGCAGGAGCTCTGGCTGAGGAACCCTTTGCAGGCTTCTTTGCTTCCCTTGAATTCCCCACCTTGAGTGAAGCAAACCGTTCTCTCCTTGATGTGCCACTATCAATGGAAGAAATATTGGCAGCGGTTTGCTCCTTGCCTTCCAATAAGACACCTGGGTTAGACGGGTTGCCTTCTGAATAGTATCAAACATATGGGGAGGATCTGATCCCCCGTTTACATAGTCTTTTCAACTCAGCTTTTGAGGATAGATCACTTTCAGATTCTATGAATGAAGCTCTCATAGTGTTAATACCCAAGCCTGATAGAGATTTGTTCCAGTGTGGGTCATATTGTCCAATTTCATTACTTAATAGTGATGTTAAAATTTTGGCTAAGCTTCTTGCAACCCATTTGCAGAGAGTGATCTTGACACTAGTACACCCGGACCAGTCTGGATTCATGCCTGGAAAGAGCACTTTTGATAATGATGTCTATATTTACATATACATAGGGCTGCTGTTGAGGGGTGGAGTGGATTGGTGCTGTCATTGGATGTGCAAAAGGCCTTTGACACAGTTTGCTGGCCTTTTTTTATGGGAAACAATGTCTCAGATGGTGTTTGGTTCAAATGTACACGCTGGGTACAACTTCTGTATGCCAATCCCAGGGCTCGGGTCCGTACTAACAGGGATGTGTCTCCTGCCTTCCCCTTATATAGGGGCACAAAGCATAGTTGTCCCCTCTCGCCCCTCCTGTTTGCTCTGGCCATTAGACCTTTGGCTCTGGTGGTTCGTCAGGTGGCGGCGATCAGGGGCATTCATGTTGGTTTGCCCGAAGAAAAATTTCACTGTGTGCTGATGATGCTTTGGTATATTTGGATGGCTCTGCTAAGTCATTCTCTGGTCTGATGTGCGTGGTGGAGGAGTTTGGAGAGGCATCAGGTCTTCATGTTGGTTGGGACAAATCGTTGGCATTTCCTATTGGCCACACGATTCCCTATGACTTTTTGTCTACCTCTAACTTGCAAATGTCGACTCAATTTCACTATTTAGGTATTCAAATTCACTCTGACCTTTCCTTTTCTATTTTTGAATCACTAAATGTGATGCCCCTTGTTACTCACCTGGAGACTAGACTTTTTACTTGGGTTACACTACCCCTTAATTTGATTGGAAGGATTAATATTTTCAAAATTATATATTTACCCAAATGTTTGTATGTGTTTAGGGCCTCACCAATTTGTCTCCCTAGAAAGCTATTTCAAAAACTTGATTCTGCTTTGTTCTCTTTTCTTTGGGGTGGGTCTCAACCACGGGTGGCCAGAGCCTCGCTTCAGGCATCTAAGGTGGATGGGGGTTTGGCTTGTCCTAACCTTCGTAATTAATTTATTGCTTCCCAGCTGGCTTATGTGTATGATTGGTTCCGTGGTTCGTCCCCTACTTCCTCCACCGTTTTTCTATCTGCCCACTTTGGCTCTATGGCCTCTCTTTGAGATACTCTTTATAGGTCTGTTGTTTCCCATTGCTCCCATCATTTTCTGATAGACAATAGTTGGCTGGCCTGGCGGGAGGGAAACAAGATGTTATCACCGTCTTCCGGAGTATCCCCCCGGACTCCTTTGTGGTACAACCTGATTATCCATGAGCTTCTAAGCCACCCTGATTCGGGGTGGTGGAGTTGTCTTGGGGTCACTCATCTTTCTTATGTTTTTTGGATGGGTGTTTTATGTCCTTTGAGCATTTAAAGGCTCGCCATGGAGTTATTAATACATTTTTCTATAAATATTTATTGTTCTGTGGGTTCAGTTTGGGACTTTGGCCCTTGAACTTTCCACTTTGCCCATTGAGGGGCTAATGCTGGACCCTGTTGTGGTGAAGCTGGTTACTACCTTTTATGCCCATCTTCAGCCGACCAGGATTAACCCTTTTCAGGTTGCTCTTCGTAAGCGGGAAGCGGTTCTCCCTGGACCGCCTGGGGAGGGTTGGGAGGAGGCGGTGGAGGTCGGTTTTCAAGATCTTATTAGTACTGCTGATAGGTTTATTCAATTCAAATTCATACATCATCTTCATTATACTCCAGCTTGGCTGGCCTGTATGCGCTTTGGATCGACGTCCTCATGTCCCCGTTGTGGTCTTGGGGGTGCTGATCTGATGCACATGTTTGGGCCTGTCCGGCCATTGCCTCATACTGGCAGGATATTTTTGCTTTCTTTGATGAAACTTCGGTATTTTGAATGATTTTGTCCCTCACACTAAGTCTAGGATATTGCTATGTCTGCTCCTGTTTTATGCTAGAAAACTTATTTTGTTAAACTAGAAAGGTAATACTCCACCTTCTATACACAATTTTATCAAATGGTTAATCTAGTGCTGCCTCAATATAAGCTGATCTATAAGGGACGGGCCTGCCCTAAAAAATTAACAAAAATCTGTCAGTCTTGGCTGGATGTGGCAGACTCTTTCTGGTGGGATACTCTCTTATCACAACCACTGTCGAAGGGTTCTATGGTTTGAGTGGTGGAATTTAAGTTTTAGTGATCTCTTCTGGTGCATATGGGGAATTGATGGTGTTTGTGGTTGTTTTTGCCTGGTGTGTGTGTTTTGACTGTATGTTTGACTGTTTTTGATTGTTGATCTGTTATGCTGTTGTTTTATGTTTTGTAACACTTACTGTTCTCTGTAAAGGGCTCATGCCCTGGCAATAATTTGTTAATTGTTTCTGATCCCTTTCTGTGTACCCTTGCTCTTAGGTTTTAGTTTGGGGTTCCAGTTATCATTTATCATTTGTCTCTTTTTTCTGTTATTGTTTGTGTTTTATAAATGAAAAATAAATAAACACCTTTTAAAAAAAATGTTCTACATTCTGAATTTAATTCCAGATATAAAGTCCAGCTGATTAATATTTTTTAGGCTAATGCAAAGAAAAATATGTGGCAAAGTGGTCAAAAAGTATCAGGATATGAAGATACATATTTCTCTTTGTGTGGATATCATAGAATGATTTGTTTCAGTAAATTTTTAAAAACACCTGTAACTTAATAGGTCACACTATGCTCTGAAGGATGATAGTGCGAAGATAGGTGCTATTTTTTTTATTGATTTTGGTTTTCATGTAGTTTTGGAAGTGTCTTAAATAATGACTTCTCTATTCCTCTGTGACTACATGATGTTTTGGTGTTATAATGACAGCACTAGCAGATAAGATTCTGAATTAAATAAATGTAACATTGTGACAAACTTTCCTAAGCCACAATATGTTTTTTAAAATAGATTGTATTAAATTTTCTCCCGTTTGTCTGAGGATCGCAGTCATCTACAGGCTCCGGGCCCAGTTTCGCGCTTTCTTGATGATTTTCAGCATGGCTACCATACTTTCTCTCCTCTGAGGTGCCTGCCATCATCCTAGGTGACTTTAACATCCCAGTCAATGTTCACACCCCTGTCAACTCTCAGCTACTCAACCTAACTTCCTCTTTTAACCTAACACAATGGTCACAATCCACCACCCACTCCAATGGCAACACCCTTGACCTTGTATTCTCCCACCTATGCACACCCTGTAACCTCTCTAACACCCCTTTTCCTCTCTCTGATCACAACTTTATCAGCTTCACACTCTCCCTGCCTCTTACCTCCCATGCCTCCAACCAGCAAAACGTTACCTGTAGAAACCTCCACCACCTCAGCTCTGACCTTCTTCACTCTGCTACTGAGCGCCTCTATGATGAAATTGCACCCCTGTCCTGCCCAGAGCTGGTACATCTGCCTACAACAACTATCTATCATCCTCCCTGGACGACCTTGCTCCTCTTTCTACATGCAGAACCAGGCCTCGCCTGTCACAACCCTGGCAAACAGATGACACCAGAAGTCTCAAGAGACGCAGCCACATTTTTGAGCGAGCATGGCGTAAAACTAAATCCCTGAAAGACTTTACCCTCTACAAATTCACTCTTCTCAAATACAACTCCAGCCTCTACACTGCTAAGCTGCTAAGCAAACCTACTACAACACTCTCATCAAGACCCTCTCATCCAATCCTCATCAACTCTTCTCTACCCTTAACTCCTTACTACACCCCCCACTGCCTCCACCCACCAACTTACTTACTGCACAGGAGATTGCCAGTCACTTCAAGAAAAAGATTGACACAATTCGTGATGAGATCTCCAGTGTAAAGCTTCCTCCTCTAACCAACATACCAGGCCCAACACCAAACTCAACACTCACCTCCTTCGACCCTGTTACCACCAAGGAAGTTACCGAACTCCTTTCCAAGGCCCACTTCACCACCTGTCCCCTGGATCCTGTCCCCTTACGACTGTTGCAGCCTCCTTCCTGCTCTATCCTAAACTCTCTAACCCAGGGCTTAAAATTTCAAGTCTAGACCTACTAGCCAGGCACAAACCTTACTCTCCACCAGTTGCTCCACCCAAACTTGCCCAGGTCCGCCTCCAATTACATTTCCATTCCATTCCTTAAATACACCTCCTGCAATCTGCCCCAGGTGTTGGCTGATTGCAGGAGTGAGCTTCTGGCTGCTGAGAGCACCCGCTGGTCAGCCCTGGTACTGCAGCCCACCACCAGTGCTGAGTCCATTCCTGACAGGTTTCTCTACAGTGATCCCCCAAGGCGGTGGAGAGTGGGCCTCTCCTCATGTCCCCCGCGGCGGGGGAGAGCGGACCTCTTCTCGAGTCCCCCATGGCTGTGGAGAGAATGTCACCCATGAGCGGAGGAGAGCGGACCTCTCCTGCACCTGTCCCCTCAGTTGCACTGCCAGTGTAATGGCGGTGCCGAAGAAGCTGGAAACCGGAAGTTGGAAACTGGAACTTGGCTTCACAATGAGGCTTGGAGCGCAGGTGCAGTCACTCCATCCATCATCTGTGCTCGCCGCTCACCACACAAGAATTTCTCCTAGCATTTGGCGAGCGGGCGAGTGGCTTTTTCAAGCCCTGCTCTAACCCACATCTTCAACCTCTCACTCTCCACGGGCACCTTTCCCTCCTCTCTCAAACATGCACTGGTTACCCCCATTCTCAAAAAACCCTCGCTGGACCCCACCTGTTTGAATACCTTAAGACCCATCTCCCTGCTCCCGCTTGCCTCCAAGCTTCTCGAGCGCCTTGTTCACAACCGTATGAACTGCTACCTCACCGACAACAACCTTCTTGATCCCCGACAGTCTGGCTTCTGCCCACAACATTCCACAGAAACTGCCCTACTAAAACTCAATAATGACCTACTAACTGCTAAAAACAATGGCCATTACTCCATACTCATACTCCTTGACCTTTCTGCTGCCTTTGACACAGTCGACCACCCGCTCCTTCTCAGTAAACTCCACTCCATCGGCCTCCGTGACTCTGCTCTCTCCTGGTTCTCCTCTTACCTTTCCCAGCGCACTTTCAGTGTCACATACAACTCCTCCTCCTCCGCTCCTCTTCATCTTTCTGTTGCGGTACCCCAAGGTTCTGTCTTTGGGCCCCTCCTTTTGTCTCTCTACACCTCCTCCCTGGGCCAACTGATAACCTCCCATGGCTTCCAATACCAGCTCTATGCTGATGACACCCAGATCTAACTCTCCACTCCTCAGCTCACAACCTCAATCTCCTCAAGTATCACAAATCTACTAAGCAACATATCAGCATGGATGTCACATCACTACCTTAAACTCAATCTTTCAAAAAGTGAGCTTTTAATATTTCCTCTTCCCTGATCCCCCACTCATGACTTTACCATTAAGATCAACAGCACAACCATTGGTCCTTCCCCTCATGCCAGGGTGCTCGGCATAATTCTAGACTCTGACTTCTCCTTTGGGCCCCAGATCCACTCACTGGCTAAATCCTGCCACCTCAACCTCCGGAACATCTCCAAAATCCGCCCCTTTCTGACCAATGACACCACAAAACAACTTATCCACGCCTTGGTTATATCCCGCCTTGATTACTGCAACTCCCTCCTCACTGGTCTACCGTTACACAAGCTATCCCCCCTTCAGTCTATTATGAATGCTGCTGCTAGACTCATACACCTTACCAACTGATCAGCGACTGCTGCCCCTCTCTGCCAATCCCTTCACTGGCTTCCACTAACCCAACATATAAAATTCAAAATACTAACCACAGCTTACAAAGCCATCCACAACACTGCCCCTAGCTACATCACCAACCTCATCCGCAGATATCGGCCAAATCGCCCACTCCGCTCCTCCCAAGACATCTTCCTCTCTAGCTCCCTCATCACCTCCTCCCACGCTCGCCTCCAGGACTTCTCCAGAGCCTCTCCCATCCTCTGGAAATCCCTACCACAGCATGTCCGGTCAGCCCCCACCCTGTCTGCCTTTAGGCGATCTTTGAAAACTCACCTCTTCAGGGAAGCCTACCCTACCTCCACCTAAGAACTGTACTTGAATTACCTCCACCAGATCATCCCCCGCAGCTATCACCTTTTGTATCACCTCCCCCTTCCTTTAGACTGTAAGCTCCACGAGCAGAGCCCTCCTATTCCTTCTGTACTGAAATGTATTGTAATTGTACTGTCTCCCTTATAATGTAAAGTGCTGCACAAACTGTTGGCGCTATATAAATCCTGTATTATAATAATAATAATTACATTTTACATAATACAAATACCTGAGTGCCAATACGCCTCCAAAGTAGGGTCGCAGCTCCATAGACAGTAAAAAGTAAGAATTTGCAGAGGGGTTTGGTACACAGTAGCATATAATAAACCATACATAATCCATATAAAGAGATAGATGTAAACATTTGATATTAAGGAGACATGGATGAATTACCTCAGTGGATTACTACCAACCCAGGGGCAGACTGACAACTCATGGGGCCCCGGGCAATAGGGAATCATGGGGCCCCTATGTTCTCACCCATACCCAAAAAAGCCTATAAAAAGGCAATGAAAGGTGCCAGGGGCATCTCATGGGGGCCCTCTCATGCTGTAGTTAGAATACACTGATCTTCGCAGTACAGCAGGCAGGACACGCCTCCTTTATCAGGAAAGCGAAAGTAGAGCAGACGGGGCAGGGAGGGGGCATGTCCCTGGCGGTTCAGCAGATGGCGATGCTAGTGCAGCATTTGACCTTGCCTGGAGAGGAGCCAATATTGGTGTGCTGACCCCTAAAGGGAGATTTGTGTGCGGTGGGAGCTGATCTGTTTGGAGTGATAGCAGACGTGGAGGATCTTTGAGAGGGATCCGATTGAGCGCTTTGACCTACAAGGGTCGAAGTTTTGAGGTGAGAGGCTGATCTAGCTGGTGGTCGAATTATCATCTGTCAACCATCTACCCACTTGTTCACACAAATATCAGCACGAGTGTTTCATCTGAGTGTGGTCATCTATGTGTTTTTGGACTTTATGAGCAAGGAAATAGATATTTTTTGTGTTGTGTGCGGTTGCACTTTTGCTGTTCACTATTATACACATTGATTGTATTCATTGTTTGTTTACTTAATGGGGTATTTGTAGTTAACTTGTGTATGTTGATGTACACGTTTGCTCACTTTTTGGACATTTATATAATTAATTTATGAGTCAATAATTTTTTTGAATGTGAGCATATATATTGTATTCTTTACAATTGGAAGCATGAATTAATATCTATCATTATCACTATTGAGCTCTTAGGCTTGTCCACATATAGTAGTGTCACTTGATATGATTTATTTTGCATGATTCCACTTAATTTGGCACTATATTTGTTCAATATTTGTTTCAATATTTGTTCACTCATTTTGATACACTATTTAATATTGTTATTATTTATGCACTTCTATTTAGTAGTTCATGTGAGTAGTGCTACATTCCTCCTTGCAATCATATAAAGAGATAGATGTAAACATTTGATATTAAGGAGACATGGATGAATTACCTCAGTGGATTACTACCAACCCGGGGCAGACTGACAACTCATGGGGCCACCAGGCAATACGGGATCATGGGGCCCCTATGTCCTTGCCCATACCCAAAAAAGCCTATGAAAAAGCCAATGAAAGGTACCAGAGGCATCTCATGGGGACCCCTACTGACCCCGGGCCCTTGGGCAGTGCCCGAGTGCTCGAATGGTCAGTCTGCCCCTGTACAAACCCCATGAGGGGTGCGAACAGGCTGGCTAGGAGCGATGCCAGCCATGACCGTGTAGTATAGTTTTCACTCTGAAAATGTACTAAAACCTTCAAAACTATAAAAATAAGATAGCAAGAGAAACTAAGATTGGTCCTATATGGGATACCCTCAATATGAACGGGACTTTAAAGGCATCGTACTAATACACATCATGACTAGATAAAACAAGAATTTATATTTAAATTTGTACATAGACCTTCATAAAACCATAGAAAATCAAGGCTGATTTTGTATGGTTTTATGAAAGTCTATGTACAAATTTAAATGTATTAGTCTTACACAATGGATATGGAGAGTTAGACCATTTTTATGTGAAATAATAAACATTATTGTTTTATCTAGTCATGATGTGTATTATTACGATGCCTTTAAAGTCACATTTATATTGAGGGTATCCCCTCTAGTTTTGGCTTCACTATTGGGATGTGGCAATGTACGTTTACTTCCTGAGATGTGGGGAATCTATATGGTATGCTGAGACTGGTCCCATATGACTTAGCCATAATAACACTATGTAGAGAATAAGTATTGCAGGATATTACTGACATGGGACTGATATAACACAGTACCTGAATCTGTCACTGGTAAAGTGCTCACCTGGGTGTGGTAAACCTTGGTGATAATGTAATTAGGTGCCAATATTTTTGATAGACATATAAAAAACTGGTGGATTTGATAATATGCACATCTTAAAGAGAGCCAATCAGAAATTAGCATCTGTAGGAAACTGAATCTGTACTCTTTAATTGTCATCACTTCTCTGGGGTAGTGTGTTCTGTTATTTGTGCTATTCCCTCCCTATCAGATCAAAAATGTCAGTTGACTGTAATGGTGTAAGGCACCATTGAGGCTGACCTTTTTCCTGCTCACGATTGAAAACTGACAAAATGTATGGGCCTCTGCAGGAATGGAAAACTTTCAAATAACACAAATCTTTATACAATACAAATGTTTTTAAATAATATGAAAAGGATGGGAGTGTTAAAACTTATCTCAGGTTTTATGATAACCGTTGTCAGCACCTGTGGTAGTGAGCCCTTGTCAGCACCTGTGGTAGTGAGTAGATAGTCAACTTGGGATTCCCCAGGGAACGGAGTCTAAGCCCCAGCCTGCTTCTTCACCAGAGCTCCGGATGGTGGGGATGGACTTTCAGCAAGCTGGGACCAGGTTGTGGCCCCCGGGTATGCCCAGCTGAGGATGAGGAGACCACTCGTGGGAGCAGAGCACAATGGGAGGAGACAAATGGAAAGACTAGCTGAGGTCAGGATGGGCAGAAAACAAGCACAGCCAGAGAACAAAGCCGGGATCAGTACACGAGTAGTCAATGCAGGATACAGGAGATAGCAACACAAAGGAGCTCAGACAACTAAGAAGTTGCTCAGACAAAGTGGCCTAGACTGAGCATGTCTTATATAGGCAGGCAAACAAGGAGGCGGGAAGTGGTGAAAGGGAAGGAAATAAAACCCAGAGAACAGCAGACGACGCCCATAGGTGAGCACAAACACACATGTGAAAGGGATCAGGAACAGCACTGCAGCAAGGAGGTAAGAATACACAAACAAGAAACTGCAGGGTAACTTGTGACAACCATGACATGCTCAAGAGATTTTTCATCTGTAATAGACTTGGTAATACCTCTTCCAGCAACAACATTGTAAGAGGCGTATTCTCTCACTTAGAGATATTTTTTTTCTTTGCCATAGGAAATTTAATAAAATTGAACCCAGAAAGCAAGTCTTACCTCCCCACATGGAAAAAATATATATTTTAAATATATTTTAAAAATATTCTTCCTAAATATATTAATATATATTTGAAATACTACATTTTTTTCCGTATTATATATATATATATATATATATATATATATATACAGTATCTCACAGAAGTGAGTACACCCCTCACATATTTGAAAATATTTTATTATATCTTTTCATGTGACAACACTGAAGAAATGACAATTTGCTACACTGTACAGTAGTGAGTGTACAGCTTGTATAACAGTGTAAATTTGCTGGCCCCTCAAAATAACTCAACACACAGCCATTAATGTCTAAACCACTGGCACAAAAGTGAGTACACCCCTAAGTGAAAATGTCCAAATTGGGCCCAAAGTGTCACTATTTTGTGTGTCCATCATTATTTTCCAGCACAGCCTTAACCTTCTTGGGCATGGAGTTCACCAGAGCTTCACAGGTTGCCACTGGAGTCCTCTTCCACTCCTCCATGAGAAAATTGCTAATTGGGCTCAATTTGGACATTTTCACTTAGAGGTGTACTCACTTTTTTTTGCCTGAGGTTTAGATATTAATGGCTGTGTGTTGAGTTATTTTGGAGGGACAGCAAATTTACATTGTTATACAAGCTGTACACTCACTACTTTACATTGTAGCAAAGTTTAATTTATTCAGTGTTGTTACATGAAAATATATAATAAAATATTTACAAAAATGTGATGGGTGTACTCACTTTTGTGAGATACTGTATATACTGTATGTTGAAATGCATTTTTTATATATTACAAAATATATGAAAAATATTTTAAAAAAATATTTTTTTAATATATTCTTCATATTTTTTTTTAACATATAAAAAAGTCATTTTAACATATATTTTTACATATATTTGTACATGCATTCCAAAAATGTAGCTTAAATGTATTTTTAAAGACGTACAGTATATTTGAAAATGTATTTTAAAAAATATTTTTCATATATTTTGTAATATATAAAAAAACGCATTTCAGCATACAATATACAGTTAGGTCCATATACTGTATATTTGGACACAGGCACATTTTTCATACTTTTGGCTCTCAATCCAATCCAAATTAATTTGAAGTGCAGACTTTCAGCTTAAATTCAAGGGGTTGAACATAAATATCAAGTACAAATTTTAGGAACTGCAACCATTTTTATACACAGTCCCTCCATTTTAAGGGGCTCAAATGTTATTGGACAAATGAATATAATCATAAATAAAATGTTCATTTTTGATATTTTTTTTGAGAATTATTTACTGGCGATGACTGCCTGAAGTCTGGAACCCATGGACCTACCAAAGACTGGGTTTCCTCCTTTCTGATGCTTTGCCAGTCTCTAAATGCAGCAGTGTTCAGTTGTTCTTTGTTTGTGGGTCTTTCTGCCTTTAGTTTTGCCTTCAGCAAGTGAAATGCATGCTCAATTGGGTTGAGATCAGGTGATTGACTCAGCTATTGTAGAATATTCCACTTCTTTTCCTTCAAAAGCTCCTGGGTTGCTTTTGCAGTGTATTTTGGATCATTGTCCGTCTGTACTGTGAAGCGCTGTCCAATCAATATTGCTGCATTTGGCTGGATCTGGGCTGACAGTATATCTCTAAACACTGCAGAATTCATCCGGCTGCTTCCGTCTTCTCTCACATCATCAATACACACCAATGACCCAGTGCCACTGGAAGCCATGCATGCCCATGCCATCACACTGCCTCCACCATGTTTTACAGATGACGTTGTGTGCTTTCGATCATGAGCTGTTCCAAGCCTTCTCCACAATTTTTTCTTCTTGTGTTGAACCCTCTGTATTTGTTCTTGTGAAGTCTTCTCTTGATTGTAGACTTTGACAATAATACGCCCACCTCCTGGAGAGTGTCCTTCACTTGTCTGGATGTTGTGAATGGGTTTTTCTTACCATAGAAAGGATCCTGCAATCATCCACCACTCTTGTCTTCCGTGGACATTCATGCCTCTTTACGTTGCTGAGCTCACCAGTGCATTCTTCTATCCTCAGAATGTACCAAACTGTTTTTTTGCCACTCCTAATGTTTCTGCTATCTCTCTGATGGATTTGTTTTATTTTTGAAGCCTTACAATGGCCTGTTTCACTTGCGTGGACAGCTCCTTTGAATGCATGATGTAGGTTCACAGCAATAAATTCCAAATGCAAATATCACACTTAAAATCAGCTTCAGACCTTTTACCTGCTTAACTGATGAAGAAATAATGAAGGAGCAGCCCACACCTGGCCATGAAACAGCTTTTTATTTAATTGTCCAATTACTTTTGGTCCCTTGAAAAAGGGGGCATGGATATTCTTAAGAGCTGTAAATCCTAAACCTTTCCTCCAATTTGGATGTACTTACCCTCAAATTAAACCTGAGAGTGTGCACTTTCAGCCCATATCATATCATTTTACATGACTATAGCCTGAATATGTTTTGGTAAATACCGTACCTGAAAAAACTAAAATTGTGCCTGTGTCCAAATATATATGGACCTAACTGTGTATGTGTATATATATATATATATATATATATATATATATATATATATATTGAATACGGCCAAAATTGTAGTATTTAAAATATATGTCAAAATATTTGGGAAGAATATTTTAAAAATATATTTACAATATATTTTCTTCCATGTGGGTCATTTAAGCTACATTAACCTGCTTCAATTATTTGCATTTCCACTGGCTTGCTTGAGGATAGGGGCAGTTTTTACACAAGCAAAATCCATTAAACATAGGTCCTTAAAATCACCATTAAAAATAACTAAAATAAACCATAAAAAATAACCTGGACAATGCTTATTTATCGTCTTTTTTAGACAATGGCTGGCTGCAAAACGACAGTTACCCTCAAAGAAGATACAACTTTGTCCAAACCAAATATAAAATAAAATCAATGTGATACAAAAAGTGAATTTGTTGATGAACAGCTATATATACTAGACATTTTCTAAGAGGCTGAGCATGATGATTTAAGAAAAGAGTAACAGGTAAACTCTTATCATTAGACAGTAACATAGATTATATATATGAATCTAGCATGGAAGCTTCCTTCCCACACACCATATGACTTTGCTGTCCATGATTAATGCCATAATAATCATTGAGCTTTCAATCTGGTCATAATCTAAAAGAACTTTAAATTACTGTTCCTGCTCTGATGAACATCCAAACACTCATTTTCCTTGATTCATCGATTAGAAGACAAGGTAAGATACTTACCCATGACATCTATATGAAACTAACAGGCAGCTTTAATTTGTTGAGGGCTCGGAGTGTTTTTAAGCTTTGGTTCTGATCAATAATCTCCCTTTGGTTAGTTGTTTCTTGCCAGATGCTTTGTGATTGGAGAGTGATCAATGTGTGACTGAAGCAAGTTGGCTGAAAGGGCATCTCATCTCATTTCATCTTCCATAAAGCACTCTGATCAAAAAGAAAATTGATATTAGGCTTACCAAGCTTAGTTTAGTATTGATAGGAATGTTTTGTATTTAATAATATTTAAGACTGAACATGTTCTATTAATAAAATAGCTCGGATGGTTTAAAATATCTGCAAAAAAACTGTTTCAAGTGAAAGCTATTATGGTTTTATCTTCACTTCACTTTTTTATTTTGTGAGCTTTTAAACTTATGTTTATATATTTAATTTAAGTATATGTCAATCTGTTCTAATTGATATTTTAGACATTTTTAAAATACAATTTTAGATATTTTTTTAAGTATATCAATCAATATGATAGGGATTCTAACTAGAGATGAGCGAATCGAACTTGGCGAAGTGGAATTCGTTTCGAATATTAGGAAAAATTCGATTCGCGTCGAATCCGAAAATTAGCAAACTTCGGATGCACGAATCGAATTTTCCCCGATCGGCCGATTTTCATCCCTTCTACAGCCGGCAAAAAGTGTCCCTGCAGAGAGCTCCGCTATTTCTGACAGTTCTCTGACAGTTCCTTCACATTTACAGCGGTTGAAACATTGTATCTATTTGTTTCCATTTAGGATACAGATGTTTTTATTCGGAAACAAATAGATACAATGTTTCAACCGCTGTAAATGTGAAGGAACTGTCAGAGAACTGTCAGAAATAGCGGAGCTCTCTGCAGATACACTTTTTGCTGGACTGGAATTCTTCTTATTTTCATCCTACTTCTTCTTCTTCTTCTTCTTCATCCTCATCCTCATCCTCTTCTTCTTCTTCTTCATCCTCATCCTCTTCTTCTTCTTCTTCATCCTCATCCTCTTCCTCTTCTTCTTCTTCATCCTCATCCTCTTCTTCATCCTCATTCTCTTCTTCTTCATCCTCATCCTCTTCTTCTTCATCCTCATCCTCTTCTTCTTCTTCATCCGAATCCTCTTCTTCTTCCTCTTCTTCATCCTCATCCTCCTCTTCTTCTTCTTCTTCTTCATCATCCTCATCCTCTTCTTCTTCTTCCTCACCATCATCCTCTTCTTCATCATCATCCTCATCCTCTTCTTCATCCTCATCATCTTCCTCTTCTTCTTCTTCTTCATCCTCATCCTCTTCTTCATCCTCATTCTCTTCTTCATCCTCATCCTCTTCTTCTTCATCATCCTCATCCTCTTCTTCTTCATCATCCTCATACTCTTCTTCTTCTTCTTCTTCTTCTTCTTCTTCTTCTTCCTCACCATCATCCTCTTCTTCTTCTTCATCCTCATCCTCTTCTTCTTCTTCTTCATCCTCATCCTCTTCTTCTTCCTCATCCTCTTCTTCTTCTTCTTCCTCATCCTCTTCTTCTTCTTCTTCTTCTTCTTCATCCTCATCCTCCTCCTCTTCTTCTTCTTCCTCATCCTCTTCTTCATCCTCATTCTCTTCTTCTTCATCCTCATCCTCTTCTTCTTCATCCTCATCCTCTTCTTCTTCTTCATCCATCATCCTCATCCTCTTCTTCTTCTTCTTCTTCTTCTTCCTCACCATCATCCTCTTCTTCTTCTTCTTCTTCTTCTTCTTCTTCTTCTTCTTCTTCTTCTTCTTCATCCTCATCCTCTTCTTCATCCTCATCCTCTTCTTCTTCTTCTTCTTCATCCTCATCCTCATCCTCTTCTTTTTCTTCTTCTTCTTCCTCATCCTCATCCTCATCCTCTTCTTCTTCTTCTTCTTCATCCTCATCCTCATCCTCTTCTTCTTCGTCTTCTTCTTCATCCTCATCTTCTTCTTCATCCTCATCCTCTTCTTCTTCTTCTTCATCCTCATCCTCTTCTTCTTCTTCTTCCTCATCTTCTTCTTCTTCATCATCCTCATCCTCTTCTTCTTCTTCTTCATCCTTATCCTCTTCTTCTTCATCCTCATCCTCTTCTTCTTCTTCATCCTCATCCTCTTCTTCTGCTTCTTCTTCTTCTTCTTCTTCTTCCTCATCCTCCTCTTCTTCTTCATCCTCATCCTCTTCTTCTTCATCATCCTCACCCTCACCATCATCCTCTTCTTCTTCATCCTCATCCTCTTCTTCATCCTCATCCTCTTCTTCTTCTTCTTCTTCTTCATCCTCATCTTCTTCTTCTTCTTCATCCTCATCCTCTTCTTCTTCTTCTTCTTCTTCTTCTTCTTCATCATCATCCTCTTCTTCTTCTTCTTCATCCTCATCCTCTTCTTCTTCTTCTTCTTCTTCTTCCTCTTCTTCTTCTTCTTCTTCATCCTCATCCTCTTCCTCTTCTTCTTCTTCTTCATCCTCATCCTCTTCTTCTTCATCATCCTCATCCTCATCCTCTTCTTCTTCTTCTTCTTCTTCTTCTTCATCCTCATCCTCATCCTCTTCTTCTTCTTCTTCTTCATCCTCATCTTCTTCTTCTTCTTCTTCTTCTTCTTCATCCTCATCCTCTTCTTCTTCTTCATCCTCATCCTCTTCTTCTTCTTCTTCTTCTTGCTGCTGGGGGGACTTTTTAACATAGGCCTCTGTATGGCCTTCAATTTAAGCTGCTTACGCTTCGCCACTCTGCCATGGGCCCCTGTACCGCCTCCTCATGCTGCTGCCAGGTCCAGAGTGTGTCATGGGTCCCTGTACGGCCTCCCATTGCTGCTGTCTCCATCGCCACACTCTGCCATGTGCCACTTTCAGGTCTCCTCACACTGCTGGTGGGTTCCATTTTGTCATAGGGTGCTGTATGGCCTCCCATTGCTGCTGCCTCCACCGCCACACTGTGGCTCCACACTCTGGTTTTGGCCCCGTGACTGCCCAAATGAGTGAAGAGTGCGGTGATTCTAAGATCGACGGCACTCATCTGCATGTCATACTGACTGACAGTATTATTTCTCTTCCCCAGCAGACTCCAAGGGCATTTAAATTAAAGGTACAGTGTTCTGCACTTATATAAAGGCTCTCTGAAGCCTAGAAACCCTTTTAAATTCGCAGCGAATAAATTTGCATCGAATCGAATTTATTCCGCAAATTCGGCGAATCAGCCGAATCGAATTTTTGAATAATTGGCTCATCTCTAATTTTAACCTTTCCCTCCTACTAAAAAAACAGTTTCTGTCTGGAAAAACATTGTCAGCAAAACAGGACATTAGGGGGAATCTCTTTAAAGGTAAACCAGATAAGAGTAAAAACTCACAGAGGTTCTAACCATTCTCTTTCCATTCCAAAACTAAGATAAACAGTTTTGCATGACATTGAATAAGAAGTCCAGGTATGGCATTTATTTACCTAGTTACACTGGTCCAGCTTGGCATATGTCATACCTATGAGATCCCCCTAGAACAGTGGTCACTAAATGGCAGACAGTGGTCCGGAACCAAACCGAGGAACAGTCCTGTCCAGACCGCAGCCATGCCATGGCTGGGTATCGTCTTCCAGGCCTCTCACTCAGCCACCGATGTCATCCTCACAGTGGGCGGGGTGTGAGTAGCTGAAGATCGGGACTGAGGGGCAGGAGCTGGTGATTACCCAGCTTGTTAATATGTAAAGACTTCCCCTCTCTGCAGCTTGAGACAGAATGTGGGAGTCTTTTCATATTAGCAAGCCAGGCAATCTCCTACTTGTTAACATAATAACTTGGGCAGCTCCGACCCCCGCCTGCTATAAGAATGACATCGGTGGTAGGCTGGAGGCACAGGAGAGGACACCCCAGAATGATTAGTGCCTCTGCTCTGCCTAAGGTACCATAAGACTGTGCAGGGGAAGGATTTCATTAAAATAGGCACTGTGTTACGTTAAGTGGTGCTGTGTTGTGTTAAGGGGCACTGTGTTGTGTTAAGGGATGTTGTGTTGTGTTAAGAGGTGCTATGTTGTGTTAGGGGCACTGTGTTGTGTTAAGGGGTGCTATGTTGTGTTAGGGGCACTGTGACGATCGCGGCGTCAGACCGCAGCCCTTCTCGCCAAACTCGTGACCGAAGGACTAGCCAATCTAAAACCATGCTGTCACGTGCGTAACAATGCCACGTCCAGCTGCACCCTGCACAAAGATTTTCCAGCTCACTGGACCACAATCAATGTACCGGCAGCCTGGGAGCGATTGTTACTGGGTCAGGTTAATTGCGCAATTAACCCTTCACACTGGCACCACCTCCTTTTTGTACAGAGAAAGAGGAAACTCGGCAATATTAGCAATACACTATGATGTTTGAATAATCGTTTGCACACACAAAGTCACCACAGACAGATGTATGCAGACGTTTAAAACACACAGTAGCGTTCTTCAGAGGCAGGAAGTCGTAATTTGCATTAAAGAGCGTTAGAAACAGTTCAACACTTTCAGAAAGGAAGATTTATTACTAAAAGGTCAAAAGGGTGCAATAAAAATATTTACAGAAAAAGATGTAGCCAATATATATATAAATATACAGAGAACAATAGCACAGCAAAGAAAAACAGAAAGAAGTGTAAGTACTTGCCAAAACGCCTTGGTTTAAGCAGCTTCCAAGTTTCAGAGCCAAAAATGCTTTTATCTCCCTCTGTCAGTTTCGATGTTAAAGCAGGGAGATCTTCAACTCTCACACACAGCTCAACTCAGCCTAGTTTAACGTTTCTAGTAATTCCACAAAGTGTCTCCCTGGAGCAGTAAACCAATCGCCTCATTTGGGGAGGGAGGTGTAGGTGGAGCCCTAAGTTATGACCAAAAACTCTCTTAGCTTCTATTATGATTTATAACTTATTCTTGGGGCATTTAGCAGCCTTGCCACTAGCAGATTAATACGTAGCCACATCTGCGGAATGGTTAGATATGAAATATGACATATTTACTTAAATAGTTCAGGAGATACAATTTTTCTGCTCTCTGGTATGTGTCAGATAGAGGGTGTAATATATCAGGAAATTTGTATTAACGTCAGCCGTCCGAATATGTGCTCCATGTTTGTGTAATTATGTCCTACGTGAAGATATAAACTTATATAAAAAATGGAGTTTTTAAATGTATGTCTGTTTTTACGACTCTCTGGAATGTCTTTTGAACCCAGTGAAGGACTTGGGTTATGGTTTTATGATATCCCAGATTGCACAGCTAACAGACAACTAGGCACCAGCGAGGCTGGGGGTTTTATACTGTAGCTCTGGAGCTTTCCTGCTGTACCTTGATTGCCTGTGACCTCTGTCATCACCCAGACCACGTGTCACTCAACAGAGAGTGAGGGGGGATGATTGGAGATGATTGGAGGAGGAAGCCTGCCTTGGGAGTGAGAGATGGTACAAAATGGAAGATGCTTAACAAAATGGAGGCCCGCGTCCATCTCTGTGTGCACAATTGCTACAGGCACTGTGTTGTGTTGGGGCACTGTGTTGTGTTAAGGGGTGCTATGTTGTGTTAAGGGGCACTGTGTTGTGTTAGGGCGCATTATGTTGTACTAAGGGGAACTGTTATGTTTAAAGGGCACTGCGATGTAAAGGGGGGCAAAGATGTGAAGGGGAACTGAGGACACTGTGGGACTTCTTTAAAGAGGGGTCTGTGGTGTAGTCGGACTACAGTGTGAAAGGTACGCTAAAGACAATAATGTACCAGGAGACTGTGATGTGTTATGTTGCTAACAAGATTCAGACCTCTGCTGGAAGGAAATTTTGCTGACCGGACCTCCGTAAACTTTATATCAAGACCCCGCTCTAGAAGATGGACATCACTGCAGTAGACGCCGCTACTCCAGTGATCTCCACTAGCTTCTGGGTCCCTTGTCGAGCAGCTGCCCTGCTACACTGTGAACACTTGGCAGAGGTGCCATTTAAAGAAAGCTTTGCATTTTCTCATTGAATACAAAGCATTCTCTCATTTGACAAGGTGGAGAGTATGCAATCACCACCCTGCCTTTCCACCAACCAATCAGAGAATGATTTGCATTCATTGGGAAAATGCTAAGCATTCTCTGTATGGCACCCAAGCTGAGTAGTCAACCTCCTGTGTTCAGAATGTAGCAGGGCAGCCTCTCGGCATGGAGCTTTGAAGCTAGTGGTGATAATTGTGGTAGCAGTGTCTACTACTGGTTTCCAGCTTTTAGAGGAATCCCACATGGATCAGTGCAACTATGGAAAAAATGGCATGTCAAAGTATTCGAAGAGTACTATGACTTAGCTATTAAAGCAGATCAGCAAAAGTATCTCCTTTTCAGACACGGTTGTTTCTAAATTAAGCTTCAGATGGAGCCATTTTATATGCAATGGTGTGCTTTTATTCAACAAAAATGAAAAGAATAGGGTACATAAAAACAACAAAAACATGGTGTAGACTGAAATTTACCTTTAACCACCTCCCGCCCGCCATATAGTAATATGACGGGCGCAAGTTGGTTTTCTCGTTCTGGGAGGACGTCATATGTTGTCCTCCCATTCTCACTGTGCTTGCGCGGCTCAGGGTGCGCGCAGCACGGCGATCGGCGGTGCACTGTGTCCCTCGGACACAGCGGATCACCAATCACGGAAAGAGCCGAAGATGTCGGCTCGGTCATGTGATCAGCTGTGTCCAATCACAGCTGATCACATGTAAACAGGGAAATGCCGGTTATCGGCATTTATCTCCTCTCGAGCTGTCACGCTGACAGCTCGAGAGGAGAGGAGAGCCAGTAATTGGCTTTCCGCGGAGGGGACATGTACACTGATCATCAGGGCACTGATGATCAGTGTGTCCTGATGATCAGTGTAGCCCCAGCAGTGCCACCTGTCAGTGTTCATCAGTGCCTTATGTCAGTGTTCATCAGTGCCTCGTGCCAGTGCCCATCAGTGCCACTTCAGTGCCACATATCAGTGCCTACCAGTGCACATCGATGTCACATATCAGTGCCCATCTGAGCTGCCTTTCAGTGTCACCCATCAGTGCCACCTATCAGTGCCACCTATCAGTGCCAGTCAGTGCCACCTATCAGTGCCAGTCAGTGCTGCCTATCAGTGCATGCCAGTGCCGCCTATCAGTGCCTGTCAGTGCTGCCTATCAGTGCCAGTCAGTGCCGCCTATCGGTGCCAGTCAGTGTTGCCTATTAGTGCCAGTCAGTGCCACCTATCAGTGTTGCCTATCAGTGCCATATATCAGTGCCATGTATCATTGCTGCCTTTCAGTGCCCATCAGTGATGTCTGTAAATGCCCATCAGTGCCACCTACAAGTGCCTCCTCATCAGTGCAAAACAGTACCACCTATCAGTGTCTATCAGTGCAGCCTATCAGTGCCCATCAGTGCAGCCTCATTAGCGCACATCAGTGAAGGAGAAAAATTATTTATTTACAAAATTTTATAACAAAAACTAAGAAAAAACATTTTTTTTCCAAAATTTTCAGTGGTTTTTGTTTTTTTTTAGAAAAAATAAGAAACCCAGAGGTGATTAAATACCACCAAAATAAAGCTCTATCTGTCACAAAAAAATGCTAAAAATTTCATATGGGTACAGTGTTGTTTGACCGCGCAATTGTCATTCAAAGTGTGACAGCACTGAAAGCTGGAAATTGGCCTGGGCAGGAAGGGGGTATAAGTGCCCTGCAGGCTAGTGGTTAATTAGACACCAACATTTTATTGGTAAACATTCTATGGCAGACTGGAGGTGAATATCTTATCCCAGAGCTTATCATGGGAAGCAGCATTTACAATATTTAGACTCTGTGTATTTGGCAAATGAATGTCCACTGGGATCTTCATGTACTATGTTCTTATCGTAGTAGTTAAAAGAATTATCATTAGCTAACAGGCATGCTGGCTTAGCAGAAACCTGCTGCAAGAATGATCATGATAAGCAATAACTGAAGTAATAATTAGCTGTTACCGATTACAGTGATTAGGTAACACTTGTGCCAAGCTTTCTAAGCACATTAGTTCGTGTTTTAAATGTATGAATCAACCACCAACAGTTGATGCTTTTATCTGTTACAGAGTTAGTTATTAAGGAAAATTAGCAAAGAGCAGCTTATTGCGGAGGCTTTTATTTCTGTATTCAATATCACACTTTCTGTAATCAAGGAGGTGTTCTCTTATATAGCTACTCACAGCTGTTTTGCTTAGGGCTTATTCCATGGAGTTTGCTGTAATGTGTACTGCAGGCAAACCACACAGTACTTAAAAAATACATTTATGCCAAGAAGGCACATTCCCAACAATATGATGCATTTTTGGGTGGCATCAGGGAGGAGATGGGATAACTAGAGCTCTGAAGTAAAGGCGAGTCTGAAAATCATGATAAAGATCACCTGGCATTGGAGGCCTGCCACCATGTATGGGGACTGCTGGGACCTGCAGTCTACCCTGAATAGCCCCAGTTTACAGATACTCCCAAGATGGACTCTTTTCAGTGCAGGTATGCTGGGGCAGCCAAAGGGATTAGGGACGTTAGGAAAAGACTGTGCACTTTGTTTGAAGTTGTAATGTACGCAACTTTAAGCAAAACTTGTGAAACTTTGCCTTTGCCTGGTCTGAAGTTACTAAAGTGGTGTAATGCAAGTAACCAGCACATTCTGCACATAGTCTACAGCTTGGGTCAGTAAAGCACACTGGGGTATGAAGACAGCTCCATAAGAGTTGGTGCCAAAGGATAATAGAGGTTTCACAAGCAGACTGTTGTGAAGAGTGTGCCTATGACAGGTGGGACAGCCTCTTGCAGGGAGAGTGTTTGGACTCTCTCCATGAGCACTCCATCTCCCATAGCAATGGGAGCAGATCAGCAATGCAGAGATCCTATGCACAGGTACAGAAAAGGAAGAGTTAATGCAGAACATGTATGGAGCTCATGCTAGGTGCTCGGCGGGGCTAGATATGCTAGACAGGTGGAGTGAGCATAGGCTCTGCATTTAAAGCTAATTGGTGCTGCGCTTATTCTAAGTAAGAAATAAACTCCTATTATAAATATACCACACAAAGTATTAATAATAATGAAAATGCTATGATAATATACACAAAATTAGAAATAAAATATAGAATAGAATACACATGAAACATCCAAACTTATGGACAACAGTGAATAACACCCAAACATAAAAAAGGCATAACCTAGGTACACAAATGGAAATAAATAGGTGACTATTGGTGAAAAATATATGCTGCTTCTTTCATAAATTGTGCCCACATAAAACAGTGATATGATCCTTAAATAGGATCCCAAAAGAACAGTGATAAAAAATAAAGCCACAAAACTTCTATAATGCAACTAAATCGTTGCTATAAGAAATAATCCCAAGATGTATGTATTCACAGTGAACATAATGAAAATTGGGTGAAAGTGAAAAAACAGTTGAAACGGTGTATAATGAAAATTAAGCCACAAGGCTTTATGCAACACAACTCTGTTGCTGAAGAAAATAGGCAGCCAAAACTTACGGATAAAAGTGAAAATAGTGATGAATAGAATACACGTGAAAGCCACAGAACAGTGACCCCTAAATCGGGGATAAGCGAATAAATAATTAAATAAATGACATGAACTCAACTCAATACCTTTTGAAGTGGGTCCTAGCTCCTGGTTGATGCGATATTGTATGAGAAAGCCATATTGGCCCTGTAAGGTCACTCCATGGAGGTGAGGGGTCATTTTGCCTAGTGTTGGTTCTCCTCGTATTGTGCATACACCTTTAAAACACCAGCACTATCTAAGATCTATAAAACACCTTCACTGTTTAAGGTGTTCTGGACTTTATGTTTTGGCTGGAATGTATGGAGTTCATGTGACTTATTATTATTATTATTTATATATATTTTTAGGACTAATTTGGTCCATATAGTTTGTGTCACTTATTTAAATATTTATTCACTTATCCCCGATTTAGGGGTCACTGTTCTGTGGTTTTCATGTGTATTCTATTCATTACTATTTTGACTTTTATCTGTAAGTTTTGGCTGCTTATTTTCTTCAGTAACAGAGTTGTGTTGCATAAAGCCTTGTGGCTTAACTTTCATTATACACAGTTTCAACTGTTTTTTTGTTTTTTCACTGTCACCCAATTTTCATTATGTTCACTGTGAATACGAACATCTTGGGATTATTTCTTATAGCAACGATCTAGTTGCATTATAGAAGTCTTGTGACTTTATTTTTTATCACTGTTCTTTTGGGATCCTATTTAAGGATCATATCACTGTTTTATGTGGGCACAATTTATGACAGAAGCAGTATATATTTTTCACCCACAGTCACTTATTTATTTCCAGTGGTGTACCTAGGTTACGCCTTTTTTATGTTTGGGTGTTATTCACTGTTGTCCATAAGTTTGGATGTTTCATGTGTATTCTATTCTATATTTTATTTCTAATTTTGTGTATATTATCATAGCATTTTCACTATTATTAATACTTTGTGTGGTATATTTACAATAGTAGTTTATTTCTCACTTAGAATAAGTGCAGCACCAATTAGCTTTTTATTTGTCATTTTCCCATCTGGTATATGGTAAGGTGTTAGCAGCTTTTTTGTTATACTGATTAGGAGGCCTAGAGCGCGGGAGGACCATATAGATATAGGCTCAGCATGTCCCTCCTAATTGCAACAAATTACAATGAAGGTGTACATTGACACAGGGACAAGAGAGTTAACTGGAGTACAGTTTATTGTTCAAGTGTACAAGGTGAATGACCATCTCTAAAGTTGGGGTTCCACCTTAGGTTGAGTTATCCCAGAAAACATCCTCTGCCTTGTCCCAGAGCATTGGTGAACACAACACAAAGTAAAGGTACCCCATGTGTAAGGTGAGTAACCCTATCCAAGGTGCCTAGTGTAGCCCAGAAGAAAGCACCATGAGGTACGCCTTTTATGTGATCAATACTTTGTGCCCACTGCACAGGGGAACCTGGAGGAAGTACCACCCACCTACTGTACCCCCAACAGCTTACACATTAAATTATCTACATACAGTGTATTAGTGAGCCTGAATCTGATTTATGTCAAGGCAATAAATGGTCCTTGTACATATGCATTTTTCCATATAAAATGGTGCAGCAGTGTTTGTGTTCCATGGTGATTCGTTGGGAATTTAAACTTGGACCTCTCGTGACTTTTTTTAATATGTGACCAGGTTTACTGAGGCCTATAAACTGTATTCTATTTTTAGACACAAAGTTGACATTTACAAAGCAATGATATACTGAATGAGAGTGTAAATCTACTTCACCAGGCTGTCTCTTGAGCCCAAAACTAAGCAGACTGCTAAAGAGTAAGGTGTCAGCTAAAGCATTCAAGTTTTAGCCTCAGACTGGGTCAGTGGGATTTATATACTAAAGGAGTGGAATATTCACTTAGCAAAGTGAAGCTTTAGCCACTCTTAAAGTCCAATCACATACAGTAAAAATATATAAATCAACCCCATTCTGTAAGGTTTACCAGTAGGAGTCCTGCTCTGCAAAAAACAGACTTATTTCAATCAGAGGGGAGAAGCATGGCAGATAGATCTTGAGGTGTGTAGTAGCCAAGCCAATCAGTTCAGGTGGAGCCAATTCACTGTATAGCAATTGGGGCACAGCCCTAAGTGAGCCCTGCCAACAACCAATAGGAGCAGAGTTGGCATTTTCTGCAGAGCAGTGCCTGTTGCCCAGCAAAAAGACTCACAAAGTGGTTGAAAGGAGAGGGAGAAGTTACTCCTAACCAGGGGTGAACTGATAACTCATGGGGCCCCCAGGCAATAGGGGATCATGGGGCATCTGTGTCCTTGCCCACACTCAAAAAAGACTATAAAAAAGATACCAGGGGCATTTCATGGGGCCCCCTACTGACCCCGGGCCCTCAAGCAGTACCCGAGTGCTCGAATGGTCAGTCCGCCCCTGCTCCTAACATTACCTCAACCCTACCATCTCCCCCCCCTCCCTGAAGAGAGGTCTCCAGATGCAAAGGAGCGGTATTATCAGGATGGTAAAGTCAGCACCCAACACCTTTCTTCTGGGCTGAAACCCTTCCAGTGGATGAGGTACTAAGTAAGTTCTTACTCTTTTTGGAGTCTAACATTCTCAAATTCTTTCTGAACACTGTCAATAACTAGAGGTTTACAGAAGACATTGGTATCTGGAACGACTTGTTCAACAAGGAAACATGGAACAAATTGGGTATCCTGATGGAGTACAACAAAGATGATAAAAAACATAGCTATGGCTCAACCTCATGTGTCCAAAACCATGGTATGTTGTAACCCAAATCGCTAATGTTTTTGTAGGAAGCCCAGAGAACAACTCAACACATATGTATGTTTTAAAAAATTCCTTTATTAGACATGTACACAAAACATACAAAAACCAACTGCCTCACCCATAAAATCATAACTGGTCAATTATCAACAATAGTAGCTGCGGGAAAAATATTGTAAGCGTCACCCCAAAAATGTGTGTACTGTGGAAAAATATTCCAAATATGAAATACTCCAAACGGGGTTATAACCCATGCATATATAAAACCTCCACTATATACAGTATATATTTGAAAAAGGACCACAAAGCGGAAGGTACACTGAGTCCATAGAAAAAGTCTCGAGGTAGAACCTACATATGACCTCACATACTGTGCACGCAAATCCAAAAGTGGGTAATGGCAAACACATGTAGTTGTTGTTGGAAAACTGTGGAAAGGGTTGACTAGTAGTTGCCCAGAATTAACGTAGCATATTTGCATATAGCACGGCACCCTCCATACTTCCCAAATAGCAATTTAATCCTCTTAGGCAAACTTTCCACAAAGATAAAGCTGAATTTGGTGTAGCTTATGGCTGCCAAATAAAGGAGACACCAGATCAGTAAAGTCCCAAGCCATGTAACACCCAATTAGATAGTCATACTTGTGGCAAATTTTCTTTAAAGCAAAGAGTGCTGTAAAACAGACATCCATAGAAATCAATCAGCAGTCTTCTATTAGAATTTTGACGACTTTAAAAAAATAAAGAAGAAAGCTTCTTGGCTCGTATAGTTTGCATTTTATTGTCCTTTAAACCATTCATTGTGCTATAGTTCACTTCATAGCTTTTAATATTCCTTGTGGCATGCATATGTTTAGCTTTGTATGTCAGACTTTCATTATCTTGTATAGTTATCAGATACAGTATAATACACCTGTTTATAATGAATTAAAATTGTGTTTATTCGTTTTATTACTGTTGGCATTAGAATAGTATCTTGTTCATCTAATGTGCATCCTTCAAGCTGTATGGCAGAAAGGAAGGCAGATTTTCTATAGGAAACTACTAATCCTAGTGGTTTTGTGATCTGCACCATGAGCTTAGGCCCAGTCAAGAAAATAAGCCCATAGTTTTCAATTTGACAGTTTCCTCCTTCAATTGCTATCTTTACTGTATTTGGACTGTTCAGTATATATTCTGATTGACAGCACAAGCTGTTCAGAGTGCTGGATACTGTGATTAGGTTTATTCAGTGTAGCAGTATAAAATGTATACTTATCTATAGCAACTAATCAATACCTAATCACAATTGCAAATCTATTTACAATTTACATGTAAATGTACCTATACTTTTACAGTAATGTATACCATTTTGTTGTATAGCATAGTGTCATTTTAGCCATGATGCTCCTAACTGCTAGAACAGCCTTTTTCAACCTTTTTGCCAACCCATGAACTCTTGAAATAATTTTCATGTCTTAAAAAACCCTTGCTAAAACCAATTTATTTGCAGTCAGTGGGAAAAATGCCCCTTACATTGGTGTTCAGTGGTAAGAATGTCCCACTTACAGTGGTGGTCAAAATGTCACTTTTACAGACAGCAAAAAAAAGATCATTGGTGTCATAAAGCTCCCTCTGCAAAGTGGAGTTGGATCCAGAAATAGGCGTTAAATGGGAGGCTAATCAGCCACAGCTCAAGAAACCCCTAGCAATCACTGAATTAACCCTAGGATACCACGGAAACCTAGCTGAGAATGCCTGTGTTTGACGTATGTTTTTATTACATGCATATATACACATATATTTTTTGTACATACTCAGCTATACCATAGGAGACATCCTAACATTAAACCTGTGTGTTAGTAGTAAATACTGTACATACACAGAATGCCACTACAACGAGAAAGCATGTTTACCAATTTCTCAATTGAACAAGGAATGTGCTGATTTTTTCAAAGTTAAATGTACAAATCCTTGATGGTCTTCCCATCAGTTTGCATTAAATGTTATTTGTGGCTTTAATATTAGAGAACATCTTGGGCACCATCATGCTACCATGCCCCCTCAGTCTCTATTTTTTTGTCCTGTACCACACCTTGGATTAAGTCATCAAATACAACCCTCAATATAAAAGTATGGCAGGTATACATGAACCAGTGTCTGTGAATACTGTGGAGTAGAAGGATTTTTGTGGCATATACAACTACACAAATAGTAGTATTATTATCTTCAGACATTCTTATGACAGGTTATTGGTATATAGATGCCAACACTCGAATTTTTGACAAACTGTTTTGTTGATGAACCAGCCCAAATGTTATGGTGTATGCCCATGTAATATTGTAGTGCAGTACCAAGTAGCCATTAAATAAAGCTTGTCTTTTTGTTAAGATAATGTATAAGAATTGAGAGACTAGGTTTGCAAACTTTTTTGTTGTTAATGAATTTCTTTTATTTAGCTTTGTTCACTCTGTTAAATATACACTTAAAACCAGTTTGTTATATCTGTTTGATAAATGGAAAAAAAAACCTGTCGATGTTTCCAGAAATCTTGTCAGCTGGTAACTTCATGTGCTGCCTGTCTGGGCTGCAGTCTCATCAGTTACATTGTTCTTGGCTATCTATGAGAACTATTGAACCTCTGCCCTTTATAGGGAAGGGGGTATAATCCTGTCCTATGTCCTATCCTAGGGTGATAACAATGACTATCCATAGATATTGTACAGTCAGTGAGTGTTGTAACTTTAGAAAAGGAAGTATATAGGTCCAACCAGAAAATGAATTATGGCAACAAATCATTATTCATTGCATACATCTATTATACATAAAGATGAAGAATCTCATACCCATTTCATGCTAATCTACAAGCACTGATTGGTACTCTTTATGAGTAAGTTCTGAAAACATCTGAAATACACTATATTGCCAAAAGTATTGGGACGCCTGCCTTTACACTCACATAAACTTTAATGGTATACCAGTCTTCATCCATAGGGTTCAATATTGGGTTGGCCCACCCGTTGCAGCTGTAACTGCTACAATCCTTCTAGGAAGACTGTCCACAAGGTTTAGGAGTGTGTCTATGGGAACGTTTCACATTCTTCCAGAACCGCATTTGTGAGGTCAGACATTGATGTGGAACGATGATGCCAGGCTCACAGTCTCCGCTCTAATTCATCCCAAAGGTGTTCTGTTGGGTTGAGCTCAGGACTCTGTGCAGGCCAGTCAAGTTTCTCCACCCCAGACTTGCTCATCAATGCTTTTTTGGACCTTGCTTTGTGCACTGGTGTGCAGTTATGTTGGAACAGAAAGGGGCCATCCCCAAACTGTTCCCACAAATTTGGGAGCATGAAATTGTCCAAAATGTCTTGGTATGCTGATGCCTTAAGAGTTCCCTTCACTGAAACTAAGGGGCCAAGCCCAACTCCCATTCTCCCTCCACCAAACTTTACACTTGGCACAATGCAGTCAGGTAAGTTCTCCTGGCAACTGCCAAACCCAGACACATTCATCGTATTTCCAGACAGAGAAGTGTGATTCGTCACTCCAGAGAACACATTTTTACTGCTCTAGAGTCCAGTGGTGGCGTGCTTTACACCACTGCATCCGAAGCTTTGCAGTGCACTTTGTGATGTAAGGCTTGGATGAAGCTGCTTGGCAATGGAAACCCATTCCATGAAGCTCTCTATGCAAAGTTGTTGTGCTAATCTGAAGGCCACATGAAGTTTGGAGGTCTTTAGCTATTGACTCTGCAGACTGTTGTTGACTTCTGCGCGCTGTGCACTTCAGCATGCACTGACCCCGCTTTGTCATTTTACGCATTCTACCACTTCTTGTCTGAGTTGCTGTTGTTCATGGTTGCTTTGACTTTGTTATAATACCACTAACAGTGGAATATTTAGTAGCAATGAAGTTTCAGGGATAGATTTATTGCACAGGTGGCAACCTATCACGGTACCACGCTTGAATTCACTGAGCTCCTGAGAGCAACTCATTCTTTCACAAATGTTTGTAGAAGCAGTGTGCATACCTAGGAGCTTAAGTTTATACACCTGTGTCCATGGAGGTGATTGGAATACCTGAATACAATTATTTGGATGGGTGTCCCAATACTTTTGGCAACATAGTGTATGCGAGAGATGTTGGAGCTTTCTGTATGTACCATGTTTGCAACAAAGGATTGATACATGACAGTTTGATGCCATCATCCATTTTCTGGTTAGACTCTTGTACACAATGATCAGCTAGAGTGGGAAGCATGGACCCACCTGGAGCAGTGCTGGCCATCATCTTCTAAGACAGGAAGTATTTAAAAATAAAATGGTTGGCTCCGATGGGTACTGCATCCAAATTATGAATGCCTTATTATTAGAACAAATATGTTAAAGTGGAGTTTTAAGGTACCCATGGCCGAGCAGCTGCATCCAAATTTACAGAAAAAAATATTTTATTGATATACTTTAAAAGAAAATTCTATGAAAGCATTATTCAGTTCTTAATGACGAGCTGTCATTCTTTTGTCCCCATCTAACATGTTTCATCCAGGATAAGGTCACTGCAAGTAATCTCTCCCAGGGCGAGGGCAGGTGCACACCAGTGAGGGGTGGGGGCAGAGGAGAAGGAGAAAGGCCACCCCACAAGGAGGATCAACCACACGCTCAGAGCACCCCCAGGAATCAGACAAATACATGGATGTTTAGGGATTAGTATCCCCACATGACGACTAGCTTGAGTATAAAAATGGCCACAGTTCAGTGTCAGTAAGAGACCTCATGGATATCAACATATAATTTCATCCTATATCCCATAACTACAAATAGAATTACTGCAAATAGAATATTACCCTTAAGTAAATAGCTCCATAATATTGAAGTACTAACCATGTGGCATGTGACCAGGTGAATAAGTAAAAGGAGCATGACACGTTAAGGATATTCTAAGCCTGGAAAGAGTGATATGCTAAGGGATGTTCTTACAATTGCAACAATGACCCTGCTTTGGTGAATTGCCAAATTAAATTGCTCAGTTTTTCTGTGCGCATTAAAAATGTTGTATGTTTTAGACTTTTTTGGTTTATAATAAAACTTATATTTTTCATTATACAATCATGGTTTATTAAGCAACTCTTGTCACATAGGTAACCACTTTTCTGATTCAGCTCCCTTGCTGAAGAACCTCCCCTTTTTTGTATCAGTTACTAGGAGACCTTTGAGCAGTACCACAGCTTATCTGTTTAACTTCATTGAATTACCAGTATTCGCTAATGCTTATGGGTTCACCATTGCAAGCTGAAGACAACAGATACCACTATATCAAGAAACTTTAAAAATTGCAAGACTCAAGGCTCTAGTTAAAGGGATCTTATCTCTTCCAAGGACATTGTTATTTAAGGTAAGGTATTTATACCTGTCACGATCGCGGCGTCAGACCCCAGACCTTCTCACCAAACTCGTGACCGAAGGACTGGCCGATCCAAACCGCGATGTGACATGCGTAACAATACCATGCCCAGCTGCACCCTGAACAAAGATTTTCCAGCTAATGGACTACAATCTATGTACCTGCAACCTGAGCGATTGTTACTGGGTCGGGTTAATTACGCAACTAACCCTCCACACTGCCACTACCTACTTTTTGTACAGAGAAAGAGGAAACTCGCGTTAGTTATAACACTATAATGATTGAAATAATCATCTGTATAAAACGGTCTGCAGGCCGGTTATACAGCGGTTTAAACAAACAGTAGCGTCTCTTCAAAGGCAGGGATTCGTAAATTGCAATTAAGAACTATAGAAACAGTTCAACACTTTCAGAAAGAGAGATTTTTTACTAAAAGGGGCAAACAGGTGCAATAAAATATTGACAGAGAAGATGTAACTAAGATATATATAAATATACAGAGAACCATAGCACAGTAAAGAGATATCAGAGAGCGGTGAAAGGGTTAAAGTACTTGCCAAAGTCCTGGGTTTAGCAAATCCAAGTCAGAGCAGGAGGGTGCTTTGATCTCCCTATGTTACGATGGAAAAATGGGAGAATTCTTCAACTCCCTTCTCTTAGGCTTGACAGCCTGCTTTAAAGTTTCCCAGCACGGGGTGGTTCTGAAATAAAAGACCAATCCCCTGTTTAGGGAGGGATCGTCGGGCGGAACCCTAAACTGGAGCCCGCAACTTTCATAATTCATATTCTGGTCTATAATTTCCCAGCTGCACATGCGACAATTTACCCGCGGGTATATTATAATGCAGACAAGTCTGAGGATTAGTTCTATGTTTCGGCCCCCTGATGGTCTGAGATATTTCAAATGACCTATCAAACTGTTCGCCTGCTCCTAGCCAATCTGACGGGATGTCTGTTTTTTATGTAAGTCTCTCATATTCCAAGATATGATTCTGTCACTTCCACTGAGTTCGGCTCATCAAGTCAGCATTTCTTTCAACTTCTGGGAAGGCTCCTTATCTGTTTTACGAGGTGTGAAACTACACAGGCACTTTGGTTAGTGAGGCTCCAATTCTTTTGGGAACTCAGGCCTTATCCTGGCCTAGGAAAGAAAGGCTACACTATCACAGACCGCTCGGCACCGAGCTAGAAATGCCTTGCCCGGCCAGTGACCCATAAACAGTACACATACACACACTGGCCAGAGGTCTCCTCTCAGTGAGAGGGAGGGGTGGAAAGATGAGGGGAGAAAATGGAGATGCCTAACAAAATGATTGAACCGCGTCCATCTCTGAGGCGCACGTTTGTGACAATACCTATTTATGCCAGAGTATACATTTACATAATTCTGTGCATTCCCTTTGTGGCTCTGGTGGCACACAACGGAGCTGATAAGTCCACAAGCCTTTTATTCCCCCTCTTGCTGCTGGTGTTGCAATTAAATAGTTGAAGCTTACTACACATGACTGTTAAATGCTGCTAATTGATTATTCCTATTTCACCATGCTTTCATGCATTAATTGGGGTTGTATATCCTAGACCCATTATTCCTGTAGACTACTCTTTAGAACAAGTTTGATATAGAGGTGTTATTAAAGAATTGTGTTTCTTACATTATTATTCTATACTGTTGAAATATGTCTGAACTCAGAGTGTCAGCGGTGTTGGGAGGCTTTCAAATTCAGGGCAACTACTGGGGTCAGGCATTATTAAGCAACCCCACAGGGGTAGCGCTACACTTATATTTTTGAAGGGTGGCCCTTCTTTTTGCTCCTCCCCTCCCTTGGTTTGTGTGCCTGTTCACTCACCCTAGGAGAGATTTCTTGCAGTGACCTTATCCTGGTATGGCTTGCAGAACTAGAATGCACAATGATATTTTATGTACTGTAATTGAATATTTTACAATATATAGTTTGAGATATACCGTAACTTTATGGTAATTACATATCTGTTACTATTTCCATTTGGCATGTAGAACTAGTCTGTATTCAGTTCTTGAAGAAGAGTAATTCCGAAATCGCGTTAAGCAACTTCTATATATCCACTACAATATCTACTTAATCGTATATGATGGATTAAGTGACATAATATACATACTTTGAATGTTACAGTAGTGATGAAAAAGCTAGATGTGGACAAAAGTCTGATGGTTTATCACTAATACTATCAATTTCAATGTAATAATGTTTTATAGAAGTTCTTTTTAAGGAATATTGATAGAAGAGTTATATTTTTGTAAATTTGTATATTGTAATCTGGGTACCTTATTTGTTCTAAATTTGTGCATTGTAAAACAGGAAGTACATCACTTGCAGGATCACCAGGTGAAAATAAAGACAAAAAAGGTCTGTAAAAAGACAACTAATGAAACATATTAGGTGATTTATAGTTATTCCATTTGATATAGAAGTCAGATTTTGCCTAGGAATACAGAAAAAGTGGAGATTCTGAGTGTAGTTACAAATACAATATATTTTTTTGTGGCAGCCAACCAAACATGTTATGTTCTCATTTTGAGTTTCTTTTGTGTTCAATAAAATTTTAAATATTGCATGATATGTGTTGTAGAAATAGGTATGAAAAAGAATTTTACAAGGGACAGACTTTATTACCTTGCCAAAAACAATTATATAAATCTGCTACAGTTTCCTAGCATCCACGCTAGTATATTTTGTAGCCAAAAATCTGCACTGATATAATATGCCCCTGTGGAACGCATTGAGGCCCATATCTTGATAGCAGGACAAGGTTATTCTATTACTTTAAGAGTTAAGGTTGCTTTGTTAATATCTGCACCTGTTAGCTGCAATCCACCATTGGCTTAATGATTTTATAAATTTTGCTAATTGAAATATAATTGGCTCTATTACTCTTGACAGAGCACTCTAGAGAGGACTGTAGACATTGCTGGGACACCAGTGACATCAGATTTTCAGATGGAAGAAGTTAAAAATGTGCAATTCAAACATTTGCAATAGTTCTTTGGCTAAATCAAATAACATTCGCTTGAGTGTTTTAGCTAAAACTTTTTTTGTGAAACAAGTTAAATTTTTTTTAATTAATAAATGCCGTGCCATGTTCTCATATCAATCAAATCATCAGTACCATGAAATATGCCTAAATTGTTGTCCAGGTTTTCTCTATATTTTATAGTCATAAGAGGCAGTTTGATGTATGTTCTTCTGGTATGTTGTGATTGGTGATGTGGTAATGATAATTTAGGTCTATATTGGAAGAGAACTGATTGCTAAGAAATATTAACATAATGTGAACCAATCAATACAATATTATTATAATACAGGATTTACAGGTGCATCTCAATAAATTAGAATATCATCAAAAAGTTAATTTATTTCAGTAATTCAATTCAAAAAGTATTATATAGATTCATTACACACAGAGTGATATATTTCAAGCATTTCTTTCTTTTAATTTTGATGAGTATGGCTTACAGCTAGTGAAAATCCAGAATTCAGCAACTCAGAAAATTAGAATATTACACAAGTCCAATGAAAAAAAGGATTTTTGTGTTTGTTTGCAAACAAATCACATCCTAACAGTATACATGCATAGACTGCAGTGTACATACAGTGAATAAAATAAATGTGGTATGCTATGGAGTGTATATTCCGACATCCTAATGTATACTGGAAAATGGGCCTAAAATAAAAATGTAATTTTCTCTAATGTTTTATGATCATCTGACTGCAATTATGAGGTTATATAAACCACATAAAGTGAGTACTGATATCAAAAATGACCGTAAAAAAATCAGTATAGGTAAAAAAGCCATATTGCACAATGTGCTAAGGGTATTATGCTGTGCATGTGCATAGATATGACTGCTGTACACATTGAAAATCAGTGTATGCTTTTCAATATAGGTTTAGGGATTAGGTTCATTATGCACTGATACATCAGTACACTCATGCAAGCCTGAAATGAAAACATGTCATAGTGATTCATTCTTTCTGCTCTTCTATTACTTTAGCAAACCAGACCTTTTGTTTCTTGTAATTTAAAAATTCTGACCTATCCAAAAACAACTTACAAAATGGAAAGCAGTAAACCATTGTAGAAACAATTCTGTTAAAGGCCATCTTCTTCACACTGAAAGTTTATGAACTTCTGTTCATGTAAACATAATTTCTTGTACAACCCTTAGTTTATTTTATTATTAGTTTTCAAAGTTGTATTTTTCTTTTAATTCTCAATCTTTAAAATCCTTTTTGTTATAGATTTTTCTGGTTTTTTTCTTTTGCAGAGAAACAGAGGACGCAACCACTGTGCTAAAATCCTTTCTTCACAAAAATTATTAATACATTCTCGTTTATATAGAAGATACGAAAAGGGGTAATATGAGATGTTATTAGGAACTAGCAAATAGAAGAATGTCATCAGCTATCTAACAGTTGGAACACTAAACCTTGAGAAGGGGGGGAGACAACATTCTAGGTAAACGTGCTCTGTGTATGAGAAGGGCATTGTAAGGAAATGGAGTCTCTTGTGATTAGAACAACAATACACTGAACATCTTTGTCATTTCCCACCTTTTGTTTATTTAACACCATTTTTCTAATGTTCTTGTTACATTCAGCTGACTTCTAGTAGCACCTGCTACATTGGTGCTGAAAGACGGTGTCTTATTTAGTTAGTGTTTGAGAGGCAGCCAGAGAATCACCATCCTTGGCCATGGCTAGGGATGCAGAGTGCTGAAGATGGAGGAAACCACTGTCACTGCAACTGGTGTTCAACCCGGGACTGGAATCCTCAATGGCACTGTAGACATAGGACGGAAGTGTTGTTTTTAAAAGCCTCAAATAGCCACTCTATAGGTATTGCATATCTCACTGGCTTCCCTGCACTAGTTAGAAAGTTCTGTGCTTTCCATATAGGCCCAATATCACGAGCAATATCAAAAGTATACTTGCTGCATGCTGTGTCAAATACCTCTTTGATCCTTTAATAGTTGAAATGTCTGTTAGCAAGATTAGTTACCGTAAAGCACAATCTTGAGGTAGGTATTCCACTTAGTAAAGTGTTGAGGTCGGGCACCATAGGGTTGTCTACCTCCATTATATTGTTAATAGCTCCTAATCATGCACTACGTGGTATGTTACTTGCCCACCTTTCTTATCTGGCTTCTTTGCAATTGAGAATGGTTGGTTTATTGGCACAGCAATCCCTGCTGCATTCAACTTGTGTTTTGCATATTTTTCCCCTCACTCTGAGCCATGCTCAGTGGGTACTGCATAATCTGTGGGAAATGAGCTTTTGGTTTAGCTTTTATCATCACTGGAGCATAATCTAGTAGTCATACATCATATTTACTGGAGGCCCATCAATCAGTTGGAATCACCTCCAATTCTCATGGGAAAGGCAGAGAGGAGTGTTGGATTAAAAGCACTCCCACGCCATAATATGAAACTTCTCCTGACATACTGACAGTTTGAGGTTCATAAGAACTGTGTTTGAAGCTAACACTTTAATGACAATTTCCATTTGTTGTCCTAGACAGAGTTTAAGTTACCAGATCAGCAGAGGTCCCAAGTAGGCTTATGCAAGAAATAACTTTTTCAGATAATAAACCTGGAGCTAAATCCTTTATATTAAACAACATTGTATCAGTGTCTACTATTTCTGTTTATTCTCCAGGAAAGGGAAGTTTTTGTAGTAGTACTTATATTCTGGCCTCAGGACCAGTATCCACTTTATTAAGCATAACTGACACTGGCTTGCCACTTTCCTATATCTATTCCCCAGGTGCTGAAGTTTCTGAGCAAAAATGTTGAATAGGGTCCCTTTTGTTTGATTCCATCATCATCCTTTAGAATATTAGCCAAATCCAGTTTAGTATGGTTATATGGGGCTTTTACATGTCTATTCTGTACTATATTGTACAACACATCTTTTGTTTATTGCATGTAATCTAGTTCTTGTGTGTTTTTGGATGGACATCCTAAAGCCAAACTGACAGCCACATAAGGTGGAGGGGGGTCCTCCTCTACAGATATATTATAATATCTGGCCAGATATTATAATATTATACATTTAGGCAGTACTTTTGTTAAACATTTCTGTCAGGCCAGTTTCATTTACTAATTTGTCTACAGTTCTTTTCTGATCCCCATGGCTCAGTAACTAGCCTAGTCAGTGCTTCCATGTAAGAGCTAACAAATTCATTGACTATTTATACACTGACACTAATTGCAATTTAAAAAGCCACAGATGTGGGACATTAACCTCTAATTGGCCTTTTAATCCGTGTGTGTCACCTTGTGTGTCTATACCAAGGCCAAACATTCCAGGGTATGTAAACTTTTGATCCAGGCCATTTGGGTGATTTCTGTTATCATTATGATTTAAAAAGGAGCCAAACAACTATTTGATAATAAATGGCTTCATATGATCATCATCCTTCAATAAAAGAGCATCTTTTGGCATGATCAGTCATATTTTCAATATCAATGCAAAAGTTTCACAATTTCTGCCAGGGTATGCAAATGTTTGAGCACAACTGTGTGAGTCTATATATAAACAGTAACCTCCTGAATCATACTTAGGATTGGGATCTTTGCAACTGCTGTGACAGCCAGTCAAAGAGGTCACATGATCTTAATGCCCGCCTTTATCTCCCAGCATTTTGATCCACTGAAAAGGCTGGGAGGCTGTGGTTGGAAGAAGATATAGAAACATTTTAAACATCTTATGTACTGTAGCTATGGAGACAGGCAGGGGCAGACTGACCATTTGGAAACTCGGGCACTGCCCAAGGGCCCGGGGTCAGTAGGGGGCCCCATGAGATGCCCCTGGTACCTTTTTCATAGGCTTTGTTGAGTTTAGGCAAGGACACAGGGCCCCATGATCCCCTATTGCCCAGGGGCCCCATGAGTTGTCAGTCCACCACTGGAGACAGGGGATCCTAAGAGCAATGTCTCTGTTAAAGTAAAGTAAAGATTCTGGTGGCAGAGGAATCACTACTTCTGTAAATTCTACAGTAAAGTACGAAAAAAAGCAATTTGTGCTGGCCTCTGGACAGTGAAGTAAGCTGGGTCTGGTAGTCCAGGAAAGCAGCTGGAGGGATTCTAGGTCAGGTTACACACACCTATGGCTGGAGGAGTCTCTGGGCTGGAGACACAGATGAATGACTGTAGGCACAGGAAAACCCCATTTAAGGCATAGTACTCTAGAAACACTTGGCTAAGAGCTTTCTGAAGTGACTGGGTCTTCCTTGAAAGCTGTGTGCTATTGTCCTCCAGCCCCAGCTGACCAAAAACAAAAATGTTGTATATTTTAAGTATATGTAAACTCTAACATTACATTTCTCTTTTTCCCCCCTTTTGTCTGCTAAGTATATACAGTAACTGAAAGTGTTTATTATATCTGTTTGACAAGTGAAAAAGTAGCTGTTCATCTAACCAGAAATCCCATGAGCTGATTTCTGAGCTTTCTGCCTCTGGACTATTATCAGTTAGTATTGTTCCCTGCCATCTCTGTGGACTACGAAATACCTCCCCCTGTTATGTAGAAGAGAAGGGGTAATGTGTAGTCCTAACACAGTGTTATGTAGTGCTAACACACTCCCTGTCATAGGGTGACAATGCTGCTCAGCCTGGTTGTTATCCTAGGACAGGAAATGTGTTAATGGCAGGATTACTGGGTTAAAAAAAAAGATAAAAGGTGTGAAAAAAGAAAGCTATTGTAACCACCACATCTAAGGACATGTAACATGCAACACTATCAATGTTTGTACCTGGGTTTAGTTATGTTTTAATGACTAGTAAGCCACAATATATTCATTGTTTGCTTTTGGCTTTAGATATTCTTTGGCTTTTTTTTTAAGAATGTGATTTATTATAGATCTTAGATCTATTGTGGCTGCTACTTTCACTAGTCAATTCAGGCCTATTACTGCTAAATAAAAAAACAGGTTCTACAGCCAAAATTTTCAAATTATAATGGATCAGATTGGGTTGTTGCTGTATTTAGGTCAAGCAATTATGTAAAATTAAAAAATCTACTATGCATGCAAAATATACGATGCCAGAATAAGGTGTCAGTGATGCTGTCTGTGAGGATTGTACTGTTCTGTAACACGACATACATCTTAATGGCATCTTCAAAGCATGTAATTGAAAGGATTGGTGTTTTTCCTATGTTGCCCGTGATGTAACAATAAAATAATGATTTTCCTGCTGTACAGTATTTAAAAATGTCTTTTATTTGCATTGATATATGTCACCTTGCGGCAGTGCCCATCTTCCAGTGCCTTTTGTTTAACAATCACTTGGCTATAAGTTTTGAAAATGGCCATAATTGCTTTTCAAGATTCACCTCTATAGACTTCAATGAAGTCAGGATTTAAAAGATTTTATTTCCTCCATTATACTTACTTAGGTGGATGCAGCATCTGTCCCCTGCCAACTCTAAGGGTGAGAACTCAGGGATCACATGACTGCTGATCGCTGAGTTCTCACAGCTGTTCTGAGCAGAGAGTGGTGACTGTCAGTCACTCCTGTCTGCTCTGCTCACTGGAGTGCTGGGCTGGGGAGGGGGAGGGAGTGGCTGGCTCAGGCTCTGAGCTGATCGCTGAGAGGCTGAGCCAGGTGACGCTCCATACTCTGTGGTGGATCCAGACTTTGAAGTCAGGATCTTTTCCCAGCCTGGACCAGCTGAGTGATGTCAGCCGACAGCCGACTTCAGTCCACTGTCAGCTGAAAATGGGTCAAAGCAGTGCAGCACAAACTGCACTCCTATGATCCACAGGAGAAGCACAGCCAAAAGAGCTTTGGCTGTACTTCTCCTTTAAGTTTGCAATTTTCAGACTTTACAGTGGGTTTGGCAATTCCTCCACAAACCAAATCCAGACACATTCGTTCATCCCTAATCAGCACAGCAGTTTTATAGTTTCATTTGCATGAGCATGTTGTGGTAATTTACAGGTAATAGATTGTAGGACAGTACAGATCGTTGTCCCCATAACATCAAGTGCCCAAACAAGGACCTTTATATCTGTACCACCAGTTATTATTATGAAAGATAGCAATTAAAAAAATTGTATTTCCAAGTGTTATTATCATGTTAAAGCTTATATGAGATTAGTTGGGTTGGGTTTGCATCAACTTTAACAAAATATGTTTGAGTTATTTGAATTGCAGGGGGTATGTTTTCTCATGTGCCCTGCCCATGTGTACAGATTTCTCACCAAAATCCTTTGAAGGTCCAATATCTGTCTGCAACAACTGATTAATAGCAGACTCTTCAATTGCTAACATCTTAGCTTTCTTTTATAATTTAGAACAAATAGGCAGTTGTTGCTAATAGTCCATTTAATGTAATACTAAACCCATGATATAAAAACAAACATAGCAGCACTCCTGCAGCACCAATGAATCAGAAATGCATGTTTTTAATAAGAAAGACACCACCATCTACCTTAATTTAATCTCTGAATGCAATGATCACATGACATAAAGCTGTGGCCGGCCAAGCGCTTAATCATGCTGTAGGTGGATACACGGTGTGTTTGTTCACAATAATGTAGGAGGTGGTGCACACTCATCATGGAAGGGGATAAATAGCAGCACAATATGTGAGGGAAGATATATATCAAGCATATTTTACGGACTGTGGACATTATAAAAATGTATGTGGTGTTTGGTTTAAGTGTGATTGACTAAGAGGTCACTATTTATTTGATGTCACTATATATCTGAAGATAAGGATTGGTGCACAAATCATATGATTACGTAGGCACAACAATTTAATATATATGTTTATATATATTAAGGGCAGCACAGTGGCTAAATGGTTAGCACTTCCGCCTTGCATTATTGAGATTTGTTGGTTCAAATCCCAACCACGGTACCACCTGCCTGGAGTTTGCATGTTCTTCCTGTGCCTGTGTGGGTTTCCTCCAGGTACTCCGGTTTCCTGCCATACTCCAAAGACATGCTGGTTGGTGAATTGGATCCTGTCTAAATTGGCCCTAGTATGAATATAAGTTAGGGACCTTAGATTGTATGCCCCTGGAGGGTTAGGGACTGATGTGAATGTACTATATATATGTAAAGGGCTGCGTAAATCAACAGTGCTATGTAAGAACCTGTAATAAACAAATATATAATTTTTGATTTATGCAAATATTATATGCTTGCCTATGTTCTAGATATTTGGAACCCTCCAATTTTTGAATAAACGGTTAATTACAATTTACAATGGTTCTTTCATGTATCTACCATCCAGCAACCTCTGATAATCTTGTAACTGCGCACCTGTGGTCTCTTGGCTGGAGCGATATAGTGGAGTTTTGAAATCTAGAGTCGCCTTTATGAATATCTTAGGATCTGAATTGCCCTACTTAATCAGAGTTTGTTGGCAGATATACCTTGATCGATGACATAATCTAAAAGTATATTAGAATAGTTATCTTTACTATGTGAGCCCTCTGGCTCAGCGTTTTAGGCTATAAGATGGATTTTAGTGATTTGAAAGAAAGTATGAAACTGGTCACTTACTTCCTCAACTATCACTATATCTTTCAGACATATGCTTGAGGATGCAAATAGAAATGCATACACTGAGTTGTGGTCAATGTATTTTTATTGCTATGGGTTCTCCTTCTGCTTCTAATTGATACTAGATGATTTGTGAGTTTTAACTTGGTGGCCCGCTTCACCAAAAGCTGAACCCTACCCACTGCTTTCAGCCAGTGGATAGGTTATTTCAATACAATTGATACTAGCAGCAATACACCTCCGATTTTTACTTTTGAATTTGTAATCCAGAGGTCGAATACAGATTTAAATATTTTCGACCCGTACCTATAAAGGTAGCACGTTGCCTTTTCTGTTATCCTACTCCTTCCTTCTATTTTCCTCTTTGTATTTTTTCTGAAACACCTTTCAAAATGGGGTGCATCCCTAAATTAACCTCCTCCTACAGTATTTCCCTATAGTATACCATGCTACCAGTCTTAACACCAAGACTAAGGGAATATGCATCTTAATTAGCAGAATGACAGAATTTGAGGTCACTCTTTAATTAGTGAATCCAGAAGGGAGATAGCTCTAAAAGGTATGCCGCTTACATGGGGTAATGTGTATTTTCCGAAAACTATCATACTTTTTGTAGAAAACTTGTTGAAGAACTTAAATGGTTTGCCTCTGGATGCATGCTTTTAGGTGGAGAGTTCAACATACCCTTATATCCTTTGCAAGACACGTCTAATGGGAAATCTAGCATACAATATTGTTGTTTTTTCAACAAATCTAAATAGATGCTTTATTCCTTTTTTCTTTTAGACTCGTGGCAGAAGGCACACCCATCAGACAGAAACTTTACATTTTCTTTTTCTATGCCCCATAAGAAACATTTACAAATAGATTATATTTTTGTATTTCAGAGAGACCTTTCATCCTACAGGAGGCTCGTTTATAAATTCAATCTATATCGGATCATGCACCTATCTCTGTCACTCAACTTTACTGATCAGAAGGTAAGACGATGTATTTGGAGACTAAATCCAACCTTGCCAATGGACCCTGTGTCCCTTAAACGAGCGGCAGAGGCCTTACAAACGTTCTTTGCCACCAACACTTCTAATGAGCCGTCCCCATTAACTATCTGAGAGGCACACAAATTTGTGTTGAGTGGCAAATGTATTAGCTTGGGTTCTCAACATAAAAAGGCCACAGAACAAAGGATAGCGGTTTTGGCTTCTATAATAGCACTCTTAGAGTTGCTCCACAACCAGTACACAGGAAACCATCTAGCTGCAGAACTTTTAGAGACTAGACAGTTACTTCAACAACTGTTAGATCTGAAAGCTAAATGATCCCTCTTCCATATAAGGGGCACTTTTTTTTGAACATGGAGACAAAATGAGTAAATACTTACCGAACGTACTGAAGGATCTTTACCTGTCTTCTAACATTCTAGTTATTAAATCATCTTCTGGGAAGCTAGACCATTCAATGGAGAACATTTCTTTAGAATTTCACAGCTGCTATACAAGCTCCCCCTGATGAATAGACCATCATCTGCTCAGGGTGATAGACCTAAAATCATTATATACGCTGCTGATGAGAAAAGGTATTTAGCAGTTTATATTTACTAAAATAATTGCATTTCCATGTTCTGTGTACTGTGGGAGACCAGATATATTGAGTGCATTGTCCTGGGTTTAGTAGCACTAAAATGCTTCAATAAAGATACCAAGGAGTGCAGCAATATTATGGATTTGTGCATGGTAATGATTCTCCCAGATGAGATGTGCAGCACCCTGGGTTCCAGTTCACAATATGTGAGAGTTAGTCACTCACCTGGAGCTGCATAATATTGGTTTTAGGTTATATAGAAAGTGATCTCTCCAAATGGATCCCTTATGATTAAGTCAGGTGACAAAACATGTCAAGGGAAGTGATGTCAGACGCACAGAGGAACCGGAAGTGATCTAGCGGTCATTTTAGAATCTGGCAAAACCTCATAGAAGTTCACGTGGAGAAACCAGGGAACTCTGAGAGGGTTGGATATTCTGATAAAGGCAATTTTAAAGAGGAATCATGATATAAGCATATTCAATAAAGTATTTTAAATTGTATATGCGGGTTTACACTATGATTTATTCTATATATGGTGGGTATCGGTGGATTGGTGGAGATTGTTGATTTTACTTGAAAGCTGCTATATCTGGATGACATCTTGATCTGATCCATGAGGCTGTAATGATCCTTGGGTTGAAGCAGAATTTGTGTTACTACCCTTGCCGGGAGGTGTAAAGGCATATTATTTACATATTTTTGGTAACGGTATTCACTCCTTACACCATAGATGTGGTCACAGTGTTTCACAGGTTGTTTTTGGATGCATATTTTTCACTCCATTGATTCACTGGCACTGTTTTGACACTTTCACTTTTTTCACTATTTGTGATCACGCATGGTTGTTTGCGTTTATCACATCTGTTTTATTTATATTTTATTTAAGATAATGCACTATGTGATTTTTCTTTTTATGTTGAGGTTTCTTTGTGAGCCATTGAAAGGCTGAATATGAAGATTGATGATTAAAGTTGGCACAGAGTGACTTTTTATAATATTATATTTATTTTAATTGTACTTCCTATTCTTTTTTTGGACTTTTTTTTTTTTAATATATTTGTTTGATATATACTTTTGGGAATATTGGTATCAGCATATTCATATGCACAGTTGTTTACACTTTTTGGGTAAAAGTGTATCTTTACACTATTTATAGCCTTATTGTATTGAATGATTTAAGGATTTATTTTACCGTACAATTCACATATATTATAATTAAAATGACCATCTTGCCCAGGGTGTTGTACCACTTTCATACCTTACCCATAGTTCTTCCTTCTAGCTTCTTCAAACATCTAAATGCTATAGTTAGGACATTCCTATGGATGGCAAGGAGCCCCGTATCAGTTTCCATTAACTGACAGTCTCTAAGCAGAAGGGAGGATTGGTTTTCCCAAACTTCCAGAACTATTATCTTGCGATGCACTTAGCTTGAATAAGTGATTGGCACTGTCATGGCGCTAATAAATACTGGGTTCATTTAGAAGAAATCTCTGCTCTGATACCTTTAAAATACTCACCTTGGATGGTGTAGTTCAAATGCCCACCTAAACTCAAACGCCACCCTCTGAGCGGAGCTACGTTAGTGGCCTTTCATGATCCAAAATTTGGATGTTAGTGCAAAAAAAACCCATCATAGGCAGTATTCAATATTTTTTTCTGCTCCAGCAAAAACCTAGTATGGGAAGGTTGTTCCTGTAAACTGTGGGTTGGGTGTTTTTTTTTAGCATTAAGGATTCACTCTGGGGAAACAAGGGCAGTCTATGTCCATGTGGTTGTTTGCTAAGGTTTGCTTCTGCCTTCCTCTCCTCTCTTGTTTCTAGAGAAACTCTTATAGGATTTTTGAAATCGTGCAACTTACAGTGAAGTCGCACAATTTCAAAATCAGGTGATCTGCCAATTTCCTTGCGATTTGCCAGACATCTGACACAGATGTCTATGCAAATCACAACAAAAGTAGTGCATGCACTACTTTAGAAATTGGTGCGGCTCTGACCAAGTGCAAACCGCACCAATATGACTGTCCTAATAGCAGACAATAGGGTGCGACTTGGCATATGATTTGCAAGTCACCTGGCATGCAAATTGTGACCGGGGGCTTAATGCTGATGGCTGCTCTTGAACCTGTGTTGTGGAAGGGTGGGCAATCAATGGCTGTAGGTTTTCTCTTACAGCCATGCCTCGAGTGCCTGACCTCTGCTGTGCACTGCCTGACATTGGTATCAATGCCAACAAATTAAAAAAAAACAAACTAACAAGTAAAAAAGAAGAAAAAAAGGCAGCTAGGAACTCCCCACTTTGAAGTAACTCAGGCCAGGGACTTTACGTTAGATTATAATGGAGGAGTTTTTTTTTTTCCAAAAAAAGTTTTTATTTTGAAATAAGAAAGGCATAACAAGTCATATACGGATACGGAACACAGTCCGTGCATAAACATCTGTCTTAATCTCCCGTAGCGCAGACGGGTCATAAATTGTTTATTTGAAGTATAAATTACCCTGATACAAAAGATCACATTATAGTAGATGAATGAACTAGACCAATAACAGTGCTGATTATGATAAGTAGTCTGGAGAATTATAGTGGATGCTGCTCTTATGAGTAGGGATTACTCAAATAATGGGACTATGAAGCGTAGTACAATGTGTCCTCTGAAGGCGTACAGTTCTTCTGTGTCCGTAGCCGGGGAATATAGGGTTCTTATTGTGAAAGACAATCATACCTATATGTGAAAGGGCACTCTGTCCCTCATAGAAGATGTAGTTACTTGTAGAAGAAAAAGGTGTGAAGAAAAGTAGGAAAGGAAAGGAGAAAGGAAAAGAAGAGAGAAAGACACATCAGGTGAAAAGAGGTGGGAAGAGTAACATTATAGAAGGAAGGGGATAAAAAAAAAAAAAAAAAAAGGGGGGTGGGGGGGGGGAAGGGGTGGAGCGGATCAAATAATGAATAGTGGCTGTCAACCAATCATATCATGGAGCATTATTTATGGTAACTTAGATTATACCTTTATGTAAGATATAGTCTGGGTAGACACAGTCTGTGGAGCAATTCTAGAGGTGAGAACTCAAAAGGTTTTTGTGTTTTGGATCTCGTCTCATTCATTCATATAAAGACGATAAATACTGGTGGTTTGAAAATGTTTCCAGCACGCCCAAGTCTTCCTGAATCTCTCGGGGTGTTCTTTTGCCACTGAAATCAGCTCCTCCATCTCCGCAATCCTGATGACCCTAAGAAACCACTCCCGCACAGTGGGAACCTGTTTTGATCGCCAGTGAACAGGGATACATTGTTTTGCCGCGTTTATCATGTGTAAGGCAAGAGACTTACGATAAGTCCGAAAAGGAAGTGAGGAGTGGTGGAGTAAAAATTGTGCAGGGGTGAAGTCTAGATTATGCGTGGTTACTTGTGAAACTAAGTCTCGCACTTTTCTCCAAAAGGGCAGCAGCAGTGGACAGTCCCACCATATATGTAGGAGTGTACCCTTTGCCCGTTGACATCTCCAGCACAAATCCGAAACATCAGGATCAAATCTATGAAGCAAGGATGGAACTCTGTACCATCTAGAATATAATTTATAGTTGTTTTCTTGTGTAGAGACACATATGGAACCTGTATGCATATGATCATAGATGTGATCCCAATCTTCCGGTGACAATGGCAGTTGTAGGTCGAGCGACCAAGCCTCACATGCCTTTCGAGGTTGAGACATATTGGCGGTATCCAGATAGGAATAGAGCTTGGATATAACATGTCTCTGGGGGACGTCCGTAAAGCAAAGTTTCTCATACGGAGTAAGTGGCCTTGAATAATCTTGCATATGTGGGGAGCTTCGTATAAAGTGATGAAGTTGTCTAAACATCCATGGCGTAAATATTAGGGATGGCCATGTCTTCATAATGTCCTCTCTAGATAAGAACTTCTTATCTTTGAAAAGGTGACGTGCCGTCAGGTTGTCTGGACAATTATCTCCGGCTAGGAAGGCCCGGGACATACCCGGCAGAAAGTCTGGATTCATTTTGATCGGAGTTAAAGGACCCGGAGAGGAAGAGAGTTCTTTTTTCTGGAACAACTGATGGCAACAGCTTAAGGTAGGACCTATAAGAGGGTGTTCCCGAAACTCCGAAGGAATATGAGAGTTTTCCAGCCAAGGGGAAGGGGCAAGTGGTATCGTTGAGAAATCTGCCTCCAAACCAACCCAAACTTTACGATTGTGGGTCGTGGTCCAATCTACTACCCTTGCTAGGTGACAAGCCCTGTAGTATCGGGCAATATCAGGCAATCCAATACCTCCACCGTTTTTGGGCATTGTGAGTTGGGCAAAGCTAATTCTTGGGCGTTTATTAAACCAAAGAAAGGAGGTACAGAGTGTTTTATAAGATGCGAAGAAAGAAGATGGTAGTTTAATTGGTATTGTTTGCAGTAGATACAATATTCTAGGAAGCACGTTCATCTTGAGAATGGCAGCTCTACCAAACCAAGAGAACCAAGGTTTATTCCAAGTTTGAAGGTCTGTGGAGATATTACGCAAGAGGGGTAAGAAGTTTTTATCGTAAAGTTCCGTTAGGTGAGTTGGTAATTGGATACCCAGGTACGTGATCGCCTTCGACTGCCAGGTAAAAGGGAAATTCGATTTCGCTTGTCTAAACACATCTTGGGTCAAGGAGACATTAAGGGCTTGAGATTTAGAGAAGTTAATTTTGAAGTTAGCCAGATACTGGAACAATTTGAATTCTTGTAGCAGATTAGGTAAAGTGATATGTGGGTCTGTTAGGAAAAGTAATATGTCATCAGCAAAGGCTGCTATTTTATGAATTTTGCCTTTTATCAGAATCCCCTTGATGTTATCATTCTGTTTGATGCAATTCAACAAAGGTTCCAGTGTCAGAATAAATAAGAGGGGGGATAAAGGACATCCTTGTCTAGTCCCATTACCTATCGAAAAGGAGTTTGAAAGGAGACCATTAACTCGCACTTTAGCTGTGGGAGTGGTATATAGAGACATGATAAACGCCAGGAAACGCGGAGGCAATCCAAGTCCAATCAGAACTGCCTCCATGTAATCCCACGCCAGTCTATCAAATGCCTTCTCTGCATCTAAAGATAGAAAGAAGCCAGAATGTTGTTTTTGAGTTAACCAATGATGAATATTTATGGCCCTTATTGTGTTGTCTCTAGCCTCTCTCCCTGGTACAAAGCCCACCTGGTCTGTTGATACGATGGGATCTATGATGCGTAATAGACGATTGGCCAGGATTTTGGCAAAGATCTTAAGATCAACGTTTAATAGAGAGATCGGACGGTAGTTCGCTGGAGAGGTTTGGTCTTTATTCTCTTTTGGTATGACCGTAATATGAGCCTCAGAGAGATGGCGCATGGACTGCCCTGGTGTATCTAAAGTATTAAAGGCCCGTAGAAATGGTTGTGCTAAGATGTCACTAAAGGACTTATAGTACGAAGTGATAAACCCGTCAGGACCTGGACTTTTACCAGGTTTCAATTGTGCAATGGCTTGTTGTAGCTCCGTCAGGGTCAAGGCGCCATCTAAGTCTTGCGCTTTTGTTCTAGAAATAGGGTTTGCCATGTATCTGGTCAGGAAGGTCTGAATAATAGCCTCACGAGGCCTAGTGTCTCCTGTCGGTTTAGAAGGTATGGGCAAATTGTAGAGAGAGGAATAGTATTGCTCAAATTCAGCTGCAATAATCGGTGATGTTTTCAGTAAGCGACCCTGCTTGGAAGTGAGCTGATAGATTTGCTGAGCTGCCCTTCTAGATTGCAAGGCCCTGGCTAGAAATTTGCCACTCTTGTTTCCATGTTCATAGAAAAGTTTCTGTTGTAGAGTAAAATTACGTTTGGTTTTTTTTTCAACCACATCTTGGAGTTGTTTTCGCGCCTGAACTAGTTCTGTTGCAGATTCCAAGGCTCTAGAGCGTTTATGCGTGCGTTCCAGTACACGGACTTTTTGCAATAAGGCGGTAAAAGATGCTTGAGCTAGGCATTTTCGTGAAGCGGATATGGACATGAGAAGGCCACGCATTACACATTTGTGCGCCTCCCACTGTACGAGGGGGGTCGTATCTGGAGATGCGTTTTCTTTAAAGTAGTTGATCAAAGAATCACGGATCTGGAGGGTGACGGATGAGTCTGTAAGAAGAAAGGGATCCAATCTCCATGTTTTGGGTGCGGCTGGTACGTCCGGGAATTGTAAAGTCATCATAATTGGGTGATGGTCAGATAGAATCATTGGCTCGATCGAGGCCGATTTCAGTATATGTAAGTCCTTTTGTGAGAGAAAAAAATAGTCTATTCTGGAATGGCGTTTGTGTGGTGCGGAATAAAAGGTGTAGTCTTTGTCCGTAGGGTGAAGGGTGCGCCAGGTATCATGAAGGAGAAGGTCATGAAGTTCAAGTTTAATCTGTTTAAGTGCTTTGAATGGTTTAGAGGAAAAACCAGTTGAAGTGTCTTCCAGCGGATTCAAAGCTACATTAAAATCACCTCCCAGAATCAAAATACCTGATTGAAACGTAGCAAGTAATTTGGAGATTTTACGAAAAAAGCATACTTGTGCAGTATTGGGGCTGTAAATGTTGGCAAAAGTAAGTGGCTTATTAAAAAGGGAACCTTTGAGAAAGAGGTACCTCCCCTCAGGGTCCTCGAGAGACTCAGTAACTTTAAATGGGAGCTGTTTGGCAAGTAAGATGGAAACACCTTTTGCTTTCACCTCCGTGTTGACTGCATGATAAGCCGTTGGGTAATTAGCATTTGAAAATCTAGGTATGTGATCCGTTCTGAAGTGTGTTTCTTGGATAAATAGCACATCTGCTCGAAGGTTTTTCATGTATGTTAGAAGTTGTGAGCGTTTCTCAGGTATATTTAAGCCCTTGGCGTTAAGAGAGGCCACTGAGAGCGTGCGGGCTGAACATGTAGATGTGTGGTTAATAGCCATGATATTGTATACTAGAAAAACCTGTGCAAAGTCTATAAGTACAACAAATGAGTGGCGGGGAGAAAAAAAAAAGGGGGGGGGGAACAGGGTCGTCTAGAGGTAGAAATAGAGATAGTAATTATATGGAGGAAGAATTAAAGAGTGTGACAAAGAAGAAAAGAAGTGTCAGGCGTGTCTCATAGAAACCCATATATATGTATTAATATATATTCCTTCAACTTCCAGAACAAACTAAACTCCAGAGAAGAGATAGACCAGCTACTCTATCTCCTATTAAAGCTCTTATGAAATGGTTGTATGTAAAATTGTATACAGGAATACGAAATTACATGTGGAGATGTGTCGAACCCAGAGACAGCCGCATTGTGAGTGTACAGTAAAATCGTAAAGAGGTCTTATTCTCTCAAACGAGAGGTATACAAAGGAATTAGTTCCAACATAAGGTGTCCTTGACACACAGAGATATGTGGGAAGTAGCTAATTTATACCGAGAGGTAATCTATTCTTATTTGGAAAGGGAGGTAGGTGTAAAATAGTATGTATAAAGCTGGATGAGTACAAATATTGTGGATGAGCAAGAGGGTCGATAGTAAGGCTCACAAGAGTAAATGCACGAGAACCAATATGAAAGAGGTATGTGCTAAAGGAAAGGTCCTATTAGATTGAATGTATAAAATGTTGATGTGAATGGACACTAAGACTGTGTTATTCAATGGAATATAGCATGCTCATACCTCAAAGATACTATACGATCACAAGTTAAACAGAATGTAGGAAATAAGTAGACAATTCCTATAAATGACTTCGATCATGCATAGCAAACAATCGTGCCATCGTAAGATGGTCTTCATAAACTGTATCCGTTCCGAGTAAGAATACCATCTTTATGCGAAACAATGCAGGGCAACAGCAATAACATAACATAAGAATATTCCGGGATGTAGGCCTTAGGCCATTCATTCTGTTGAACCGTTTTCCATAAACAAGGTAAATATTGGTCCCAACCGAGTGATCTTATGCTGTACAGTAGGTCACTACTAAGGAATGCTGGACTCCCCAACGCCTATTAGACCATGGCAGGCCATCAAGGAGAAGGCATTCATAATCCGCGGCCATACGTGAGCATGGATCAAATCGAATAACTGTATAGGTCAAAACTTAACACAACAGCGAGATGAACCATAAATGTGAACATCAAATATGGAGGTCCCATATCTCATGGCTGAAACACCACCTAATCCATGAGTGAGTAGAAGGTATGTACTATACCAGATACCACGATGTATGTGAAGGAGTTCGGGTTACTATGTAGGAGAAAAATATTGTAGGGAGAGTGAGGAGGTTGCAGGATTGGGGTATTAACATAGTGTCTGCTTAACACAGATAGCCATACACATGTATCCAGGCTGAATGATGGGTATGAAGGAAAGCATGCTAAACTGAGAATGAATCCTGTGAGACTGTGTAGCAGTAGCATACTCTGGGATTCATTAGGGGCAAGTTGTACAGCCAAGTATACTACGATCATGCACGAGCAATACCATAGGGTCACTTTAGAGATAGTAAGAAAGATTATAACAGCTATCTCCAGAGTGTCTCAAGGAATATAAAATACGTGTCCTCCAAATAGGATCAGTTGGTTTTACACAACTTTGGTGTTTTGACATAAAAAGCAGGAATATATGGATGTCTTATCTAAGTGCATCTAACGCATAAGATGTTGAGATTCAGAGAGTCAGGCGTAGATCCAGAAAAGTGGATAGGCCAGCATCTCTAGATCCCAAACAGGTCTACATTTCAGTTTCCGTTAGAGCTAATAAGTTAATACATTAGGCCTTTCCTGACCAGGTGCGTAGGTTCCCAATTCAACAGGGGTATCACCCGCATCTCCCTTAGCAGAGTCACATATATTCCCCCGGGGCCAAGCGCGAGAATAACTTCAGCAGGTATATTTAAGATATACAAATATATATAACTGGTAAATAGTATACAGAAGCAATATGCTGATTTGATACAATAAACATACCCCAGTGTCCACTCCCCGGGAGCATAGGTGGTTTTCGATAGACTGTGGAATGGAACCTTGCACTACAAGAAAAATATGAAACACATTTGGGTCTTGTATAAAGAGGCCTCCGATTGGGAGAAAGATGCTACACAGATGGATGGAAAAAACTGAGGAGAGTCATTCGTGACGTGCCTTGCGATGTGCAGGTGATGCTGGTAAACTATCTCCAGTGATGAGCCGCCGTCGTACAGGGGAGGTTGAGGCGTGAGGGGATCTGCTTCGTCTTTCTCTTCTAGGGTGTCTAGAGAATTGCGTCTCCATGGGGTCTTCAATTGACCGTGATGAGGGAAGAGTTGCACTTGACCAATTGGGAATGTCCAGTAAAGGGATATTCAGAGTTTCACAGAATAATGTAAGGTCTTCCGGGAATCTCATGAGAGCTGATCTCCCCAGGTGTGTTGCTGATAGGCCAAACGGAAACTTCCAGCGATATGCTATTCCCCTGGAGCGAAGTAGATCTAGTAATGGGCGTAAGTCTTTCCTACGTTGCAAGGTGAGGTGGGATAGATCCTGGAATAATTTAATTTCTGTTTCATGATATCGCAAGTGGTGTTTATCCCGAGCTCTACGTAGTATTTCTTCTTTAAGCCTGAAGTCTACCATACAGCAAATGATATCTCACGGTGGATCAGTGTCTCTGCCCTTAGGACGCAAAGCCCTATGTAGACGTTCGAATTCAATTGGGGATTCAGGTGGTCTTTCCAAAATATCATTAAAGATGGTTAAAAGCGCCTGGGAAAGTTGGGCAGATTCGATTGCCTCAGGGACACCCCGCACCCTTAAATTATGTCGTCTTCCCCTGTTATCCAGGTCTTCGATGTGACGATCAAGCTCCCTCAAATGCATAGTGTGCGTATCAACCTGTTTGCACATATCATGAATGGTTAGGTCTTGTGCGATTACTTTATCTTCCACTGCGTCAAGCCTGTTAGCCACTGCCTGCAAATCAATATGTAACTCAGCAATTGCCGCAGAGAGAGTCCCTTTAATATCTGAGGCGACCGCTTTCAAGTCCCCTATAGTGAGAGGTGAGGTTTCAGAGTGTCTAATAGAGGAAGCTGCGGCTTGAGCCACGTACTGTAAAGGAGTCTCTGTACGAGGCGAATGTGGGGGAGATACATGGGAAGAAGCTTCCGCGTGCTCTGGAGTCTGAGACCGGAATAATTCCGGGATACTGCGATTGGCAGGGCCATTCAGACAACGAGGGGATCTGGAACGAGGGGTAGTAGATTTCTTGTCAGATTTCCCCATGTTGGCGGTTACTCTCTGTGTTATAATTGCGTAATCCCACCTCCGTGCGTCAAGGATCAAAGTATTAAGCAGACATTTTCAGTGGGATCGGGTTGGGACCCCCAAAACTTGCGAAAGAGGGGGGGATAATTGTTCCTGGATAGACTGTGTATATCTCAGCGATGAGCAGAAAGGCAGAGACTGATATTTCTGAATCTGTGTATTTCATAGAATTTTGTGTTCCTGAGGGGCTGTAGGGGTTGCCTTTGTGTTCCCCTAGTATATCTGTGCAGAGGAGTCAGCTTCGTCGGGCCTAGCTGCCACACAGCTCACTGTTGCAGGGGATTATATGGGCCCTATTGTTGGCTGTTTCTCTCTAGGTTCGGGTGGGGGGGTGCCCCGATGGGTCAGGGGACAATGTTCACTGTGCTTGGCACAAAGGTGCTGGGGACCTGCAATCCTCTTTATCACCCACCCGGCGTTTTAATGGGTGTGGTCGCGGTCTCGTCGGGCCGTGACAGTCCTCACCGCTCCACTGTGGAGACTGCTCAGTGGGAACAGAGGAATCCGCTGTCTCCCTTCACTGATCCGGGTGAGGAGGGGGAGATGACCAATAGTCCCCTCCTCACACTGACACTGTGCGTCACTCGCACCCGACACCCAGCCGAGCGCAAGCCGGCGAGTATCGCGGCTTCACTCAGCCGCAGTAGGCCTCACCGGATCACTGCAGCGGAGCAGGGCCAAGAACGTCCCGGGCCTCTCAGTGGTGTCCCCAATAGCGACGCCGGGTCTCCCGATTACTCCCGCCGAAGGAGATCACCTGGATGGCGGTGGATGAGGATCGGGATGCCGAGAGCTCCGGTTTAGGCGGCTTGTCCGGTCGCCATCTTGGACACGCCCCCCCATAATGGAGGAGTTTTAGTGCAAAGATAAAAAAATAAATAAATATGAAAATTAACATAAAAAACTAACAAGTAGTTAAGTAATTTTACAGTTTCCTTGAGTCCTTGAGCAGGCATTTGGGCATAAAAGACTGTTTTCACCAAACATTTCCTGCAGCAAAGGACGCCAACTCCCCCCCCAATCTTACCCCATTCATGTATAACTACTTAAGTTTCCTTCTACTCCTCACCACCAGCACCCCAGCCTACCCTCCTCTGCCTCTCGCTGCATCATTGGATTCTATATGCTGTTAGAGGGCAGGTTTGGCCTGCTGGGCAAAATAACATCAGCTGGGTACAGCCTTCTGAGCAAAATAATGGCGAAATTCCCCTTCCTTGTGAAGGGAGATGCAACATGCAGTTTTTGCTTTTTTCCCTGCAGTTATGCCTCCAGTGCACTGACTATAATCAAAGTGAATGTAAATGCTTACAAAAATAATCAAAACAAACAGATTTATACTTACTTGCTCTGTGCAATGGAATTGTCTGTCCAAACAACCTCTTTTTTTTTCACCGAGTGCCTCCACAGGGAACCGCTTTCTATGATGGCACTCATGTGGGCTCACTCCCGAGCCTTGCTGTCTGTCTACATTGCCACAGAAAGCAGTACTCGACCCTGCTCCCTGCTCCCTTGTCACTGGCCTTGATTGATAGCAGCAGGAGCCAATGGCTCCCACTCCCTCAGCAAAGCCCAAGAGACCAGGAAGTGAGTGGAAAGAAGAGCTACAGATGCGCACAACTCAGGTAAGTAAAAGGAGGGGTGAGGGAGGATACTGATGCCTAAACATTTTTTACCTTGATGCATGGAATGCCACCACTTTAAATCAACAAATATCACAAACAAAAAGGCTGTTGAGTGTATGGAAGGGAAAGGAGGAATTTAATTCATGTCTGGCCTCTGCTGCAACCCAACCATTACTTCAGTGCCTAAAAACACAGAAAAAAATATAAATACATGCAAAAATGTGATACATTAAAACAAAAAACAAGGAATTGTGGATGGGAATTCTGCCACTCTGGGGCAACCCAGGATAAGAAATGTTTACTTCATTAGATAGGGGAGGAATTACAGCACAAAGAACTTGCACACAGTGGCTCAGAGTGTCAGACTACAGACTAGAGGGTGATTGTAGTGTAGCTATTTTGCAGCCCCAGATTGTGATGAACATGGTGTCAGACCACTGCCCTTTTCACCAACTTGTGAAAAATGGCTGGTCAAACTCACACTGTCACTGATACTGGACAAGGGCATACTCAGCCACATTTAGCCACACTCAGCCAAACCTTGCACAAAGATTTTCCAGCTTGCGGGACCACAGTCTAAATACCAATCTAAGTGCCATCAGACTGAGAGTGATTGTCATAGAGTTTGGTTAATTAATTAAATCTTTACGCTGCCACTAGATGGGGGGGGGGGGGGCAGCCTATCACCCATTCACAATATTAGCAATTGTAACTTCAAATAAATGTCTGTAATACACGCTGTCACCACAGACAGGAATATCTAGAGATTTACACTATAGTAGCGCTCAATCAATGAACAAGATGGATGCCGCTCTCAAGTATGTGCAGCTATTCCTTGGTTTGATGTTAACCACTTGCCAACCACAGATAGCCGAATGACGGCTTCACTTGCCGCCAGCCAGTTCTGGGAGGGCGTCATATGACGTCCTCCCAAAACGAGCCCTCCCGCTCACCCCCGGGGGCGAGCACTTGAAGATCTCCATGATTGCTGTGTCCTATGGACACAGCTGATCACATGATGTGGTAAAATGCCAATCACAGAGGCCTTTTACAACGTGATTAGCCGTGTCCAATGACACAGCAGATCACCAACCAGTGCCACCCACAAGTGCCCAGCAGTGCCACCCACCTGTGTCCATCAGTGCCCAACAGTGCTACCCACCTGTGCCCAGCAGTGCCACCCACCAATGCCCAGCAGTGCCACTCATCAGTGCCCAGCAGTGCCACTCATCAGTGCCATCAGTCAGTGCCACCCATCAGTGCCGCCTATCAGTGCCCATCATTGTTGCATATCAGTGCCAGCTCATCAGTGCCGCCTATCAGTGCCCATCATTGTTGCATATCAGTGCCAGCTCATCAGTGCCGCCTATCAGTGCCACCTCATCAGTGCCGCCTATCAGTGCCCATCGGCGCTGCCTATCAGTGCCCGTCAGTGCTGCCTATCAGTGCCCATCAGTGCTGCCTATCAGTGTAGCCTCATCAATGCACATCAGTTAAGGAGAAAAATTACCTCTTTGCAAAATTTTATAATAGAAACAAAGAAAAACTTTTTTTTCAAAATTTTTGCTTTTTTTTGTTTATAAATAAAACACCCAGCAGTGAGTACATTCCACCAAAAGAAAGCTCTATTTGTGTGAAAAAAAATGATAAAAATTTAATATGGGTGCAGTGTTGCATGACCATGCAATTGTCATTCAAAGTGTAACAGCGCTGAAAGCTGAAAATTGGCCTGGGCAGGAAGGGGGTATAAGTGCCTGCTAGGCAAGTGGTTAAACAAGAGCTGTCGACTGCAGGTATAACCCCTCTTTTTGAGGAGAGTGTTGCCAGAAATTATCTGACCAATGAAGAGGCTGAGGAGTGGCCGAGGGGATGTCACAGGTGTATGATCATACAGTGGCTACTCCATACAATACAGTTTTATACGGATATTAATATCTTCAAATATGTCAAGGTTGCATTCTGGGAATTTGTGTATTATTGTCCAGTATGAAATGATCTTTTAAATGAATCTAAACATGGTGGATATCGGATGGCTATATGATCTTGGGGAGGTAATGTGTCCAGTTTATTTCCTGTACCTTCTATTATAGTGGTGTTTGGGTTTAATATGCTGCTAATTAACTGATATAAGTAAATATGTGCTTAATCTGGCTTTACTGTGATTATCCCAGGAGTTATCAAGTACAAGGATGTTTTGGGTTCTTCAGCATGAGATAGACAGAAATATTTATTTATTATTCCAGCTAAACTATTTATGATAAGGGGTTAATTGAGAGAATACCTGCTTACTTTTACAATATCACTTTTGCCATGGTAAGGCATTTTATTGCAGCCATGTACTCCTAGTGGTTTTAATTACCCTGCAAACCATGCAAGACAGAATTGAAAGACTGTCAATCTCAATTCCCTCATAGAAAAGTGATAACCTTGCCACATGTTTATTGTTAGTAGATATTGAGGTAATAAGCCAGCCCTGACCAAGTGCAGTGTTCTTCTTGATCTCATTTATTAGTTACCTGCTAAGTAATTGTCTGCAGAATGATTTTTGGCTAGTCCTAAGTTATTTTGAAGTGTCAAGACTCATGGGGGTTGATTTACTAAAGGAAAAAGACAGTGCACTTTGCAGTTGCTCCAGAGCTTAGTAAATGAGGTAAAACTTCACTTTGCAAAGAATACCCAATTACTAAGCTCTGGAACACTTGTACTTGCAGAGTGCAGCTGCACTTTGCAAAGTGTGCAGTCTTTTTGCCTTTAATAAATAAACTCATAGTCCCTTGATTACTCAAGCCGAATGCCTGTGGAGATGCACTCTTGGAATTATAGCTTATGCTCTGAAAGAAGGGTCAGAGCTGCTCTGTCTTTTGTTCAAACAAAGAGCATAAAATGTCATGGCTGAGTCTTGGGGTGCTGAACAACATGGTTGACTGTTTGGGGTGCCCAGTCCTCATGATCATCATATCGTATCTGATGCCCACTGCCATCTGGTTCAAAATATATGCCAGAATTCTGTGTTGCTGACCTTGTCTGTGAAAACAGTACTGTTTTGAAACACCACATACAACCTAAAGGCATCTTCCAAGCATGTAATTTTAAAGGACTGGTATTTTTCCTATGTTGCCTTCTAATTAGCACAACAAGGATGCTCCTTGTACTGTATAGCATTCTTAACAATTTTTTTTTTTTTTATTTGGTAAATGTCCCCCATGATAGTGTCCAGCTCCCCTTGCCTTTTTTCAAAATAGCTTGCCTATTTGTCTTGAAAATGGCTAAAATTTAGCTTCAAAATTTGCCTTCCATAGACTCCAATGAGTTTCATGGCTAAGTTTGGGTTTCACGGATTCGACTCTCCATGCATCGAACCTGGGCTGCTTCGTTCACCATAATCGTTAAAATTGCCCAGCAGGATCTGGTGGGCATTAGGAATAGGTGCATTAAAAAGGAGAGATCTCCAATATCCAGTTCCTCAATAATATTTGGAAATGTACTCGACATTGAAATACCAAAACACATGAAACATATAGCTGCATGACTAAGACTTAAAGATGTATCAAATCCATAACTTTCTTCATCAAAGAGAGAGTTACACACTCAGCTGCTATACTGAGCCATATACATATCAGTGTAATGTAAGATTCACTACCTTTTATCAATCATACTTTATTTGTCTCATCTAGTCAGTCTTCAGATATTTTCCAACAGGGACATATGTTATATCTTTAGAACGTGATATATTTCATTCATGATTCAGTCCTTTGCAAACCTCTATCTTACAATTCTACAAGGAAATAAACTGCTTCTACAGCCTTTGAGTTCAGTTATGTCAAAGGTCTATATTCTTGGCATATCAATAAAAAATATAATATGCATTGAGAGGTAGCCCTTATTCACCATTTGTGGTAGATACTTTATGGAACACATCAAATGCTTGCAGCTCATGGATGAATTTAAACTTTACTTAATTAGGTACCTTTGGAATCCCCTGACTTCTCTGCATTATATTTTATTGATAAAAGCTATAATGTTTGCCGAGAATATTGTATGCTATTTGAGTACCTATTCATTTGCTACTTGGCTATGGAAACCTTTTATTGCTTTTGTGATCAGAGATACGAAAATGAACATTAATATTAAACTTCCTAGAATAGCAATATGTAAGACAGGAATGTCAGAAGCTCCCTTTGTGGAGCTTCTTACTTTAAAAGGGGTTATTAGGAGATTATATATAAAGGGAAAATACATATTTTCTTTGTCTTTTTGTAACTTTTTTACATTTTTTTTATTACAGCTTTGTGTGTTGCTTGAACTCTTTTATAAATATTTCAAGCTCAAGTCCATCCAAAACCTTTTTTTTTAGTTTAGGATAAACTTGGGAAAAAATAAACACACCTGTTAACTTGCTATTGTTGACTTTAATGCTTATGGGGTGATTTTATCTCACTTTCTGTCTCTGTTACAGCGGAACAAGAAATGATGGGAGAAAGTGATATGGATACAGGAAGACACAGACAGTAATAAGATCCTTGCAGAGGTTATAATTCTTCATAATGTAACACCCTGCGTTAATACTGGTTACAGGATGTTAAGTGAACACAAGATGGTAGTGTTCTGTGGTTCAGCTATGCAGAATCTGTAGAAGAAAAGCCTTGTTGAACTTGTATGCTGGTAGCAGGATTCTCGTGTTTAGATAAGAAGTAAACAGACTACATTTCCCAGAAGAGCTGACAAAGTGGCAGAAGCATATATATTCAGAGCCCGGAAACCTTACAGGAAAGAAGTGGATGGTGAGAGACAGAGAACAGATGTGTGGAGACAGCTGTGCGGGGTGTTGGGGATCCAGGTCAGGCCAGGCAAGTGCAAGTGATTGTGTTAAGTTCAGTTGTTTCTTTCCGTTCAGTACACCTCACATCTCAGCTTATCATACTGAGGCCCAGACTGTCTAGCGTATTGCGGCCTACTGATTAGTGCTTTATTAGCATACTAAGCCGCAGGACGTTTGCTACAGTATAGGCACCCTGTATACAGAATCACTTTAGTGTCTCCTTTCAAATCTCATATAATGCCCAAGGAACTTGCTTTTTCAGACTAGCTCACCACCTTTGGGGAGGAGTCCACCTCTGCTAAAGTTTGCTTCCGCCCTTTCTACTATCTTAGTAAATCTTTGCCTTCACCCTTTGTATTACAGAAATTTCACTTAAATTCAACATCACTTCAAGGAGGAGTTTTCCTTTTCTGAGACAACACCATCTTGAGGAAAACATGCTTTCAGGCAGGGGAATAAAAAGAATCTGAACCTTAATGTACACCAACTAGGGCCCCATCAAGAGCACAGAAGATTCAACATGTTTTCTAAAAAAGAGATACTAAAAAAAGGAATGTGACTGGAACTCTTTATTGAACAGGAACACAGGTTTTTATATACTTCAGAATAAGGGTAGTTCACACATGAACAATGAAACATATATTACACTTTGGGGTAGACATCCCACACTAATTAGGTATAAGCTTTATCATATTATCTGAAACAATGCAAATTGTAAACAGTACAGCCAACAGCTAACAGTGATCTAATTAACATTAAGCTAATCAACAGCAAGGCATCCAGACAATCAGTGAGCCCACCCCAGACAGCCTGGCAACAAGCCCAACCCTTAATACACAAAGTCCATTAAACATGCTGTCTATCAGATGTTTGCTTTCACTTGTATATTCTGTCCATCATAAGATAAAACTCATACAATATTCCAACAGTTTGAAATAGTGGAATTAATTATCTTCATAGATTTCTTGAGGGATATTGTTGATAAATATTTCTGTCCCGAGTTGAGGAGCTTCTCCAACCCAGTCTGCAAGAGGGTACCATATTTCCTCTGACTATTAACCTGTACAAGGTAAATATTTTACCTTTCCATCCACTTCAGAAGGGAAGCTGTACTGTCTTTACTCAAAGAATTACTCCAGGCCTTGCTCTCACGTTCATCACATTGTTGTCCATCATTAGAGAATGATCTGCTCTCTCCATGGGCCATATTCAATGTGTAGACGGCTAGCCCCTAGTCCCCTCCAAAAGCCCCTGACCCAGTTAGGTCTGTCACAGGAACATTGTTCCTTTTCACCAAGGACTTTACCTCCAGAGTTAAACCCAGTCATCGGTAACTGAGGGCCCAAAAGTGAGTTAGTCTGACAGTTTGATAGTTCCTCCCAGCTCACTTTGGTAGAGATATCTCAGAGGCTGGGACTGTTGTTAAACATTTGGGAGTTGCTTAAAGCGATACTGTTTTACAATACTTTTTGAATCATTTTGTTATATCCTCTTTCATGTGTATTGTTAGCTTGGTTTGCTTTAGTTTTATCTACGTATTTATTTTCCTGTTGTGCCTAATTGCTTAACTTTCCATTCACCATGTTTCTATCTTTACTATTGCTCCCATGCACTTCCTTTTTCCCAGGCTTTCTTAGTAACTCTCCATGTTCCCTGCCTGTGCCCTTCACTCTGTATTCTGTTACATTTGGGTACTGATTAGTATGTCATTGTCATTAGCTATGCTGACCCAACCCAAAGGTGTCAGCCTGGAGTTGCCTCACAGCTGAATTCCATCTTCATCACCAGAGGCTTTGGTGAAGACCAGGTACTTCTAGGTTTTGCCTTTCACGTTTCTACTCAGCTGGCTATAGATGAGTAGAAAACTGAATGTTTAGTTGATCAAAAGAGGAAAATAGCTCATATTTGTGCCATAATTTTTTTTCATTTAAAAAAAACAAACAAAAAAACAGCATGTCAGATCAGGCACTTTCAATTGTGGCATGAAAATTGTGTGTCACAGCTAACACTCTAATGATGCGAAAAATGAACAATTCGACAACTGACAAGAATTTTTGTTTGGAGTTCGACTCATCTATGGTTGGCTTTAGTCTTCACTGTCTTTGTGTTCTATTTATTGTTTTTTATTTTAAATGACCTCCTGGCTCTGATTTTTACGCTGAATGACTACCACTGCTTGATCATGACCCTTGATTTACTCTTTAACAGTGCTTTTGAATACCAACTATGTTTATGTCTTTAGGTTCCATAGGAATTTCCAACCTTTCTAACCTTGATCAGCAGTGTCTTGCTGGTACTGGCAGTCATTATTCAATACTTGTTTCCTTCTTTGTTATTTGATTCCAGATTTTTTTTGAAAAACATTTTTTTTTTTGTACACTTAAAGCCTTTCTACCATCAGATTTACTGCAGCATAGATTTTCCGTGACTATTCGAAGAATACATCTACTGGATATATTTGTGTTTGAATATAACAAAAAATAATTTCTTATAGAACAGCTGTCCTTTTGTAGAACAAAATTGCAAACAGTTTTTCACTTTCCCCTCCTTTATATACTGTATTATACCCAAAAAGATATGAAGCGCAGACCCGCTTTTCACTGTTCAGTTCAGCATGGTGCCAGGCAGTGTTTACATCTAATTTCCCTTGCTGCCTCTGCTGCAGTGTGCAGGTGGGACTACAAGTGCTATAAAAATGAATATAAAAGCCAAATCAGGCTCTCCCATTCATTCCTTTAGAACTTGGTGGGAAGAATCAGATGTGTAAATGGAAAGTAAACTCCACCTGCTAGGCAGCAGGCAAACAGAATATGGCTGCATTTTTTTTTAAATAGAGCCCTTTGTTGTATGCACAATGTTTTTAAAGGCAAATTTGTCTTTATTAGATTTTGCATCAAATCAAACAGCAGATAGCAGGAAAATGATAAGAATTTCAACAATGGAATGGGCGAGAATAAACAACAATATAGGTAGTACTATGATCCATGGGGCTGGAGGAACAAAAATCCAACCACAGCTACAAAGGAGGCATCCCCAATAAGGTGATATTCATCAATAATAAAATAATTCCATAAAGCCTAAAAAATATACCCAAACAGAGAGAAAAGGATATAAGGTAGAGAAAGAGAGAAAGAAATGGGGGGGGGGAAGGAAAAGGGAGAAGGAAGACACCAGATGTAAAGATATTGAAGGAAGAGAGGAAAGCAAAGGGAGAGGGTCGGGAGACAGGCATGGCGACAAGTGCAGACAAGGTGACCATCCATCGGTATCCCAGCAGGTTGATCCCTGCACAATGTTTTTAATATAGGGTATTATTAGATATCTAATCCTACTGGAGGAAACAACTTCCCCTTTCTGTAGTTACCTATTCAAAAGACAATGATAAATATAATAAGACCTCCTACAAGAGAAGGTTTGACTACTTAAAGCAGTGTGACTCAACCAGGGAGTCATCTGGAATCTTGAGGGGTGCCATGATGTGTTCAGTTTGCCCTGAATCATGATCATGAGTTGCTATGGTGTAGGTGGGTGAGCTGCCAGCACCGCAACTACCAATGACACTCTAGGGCCAAGATGCATGTAGTCATTCATTGCTATGGTGATGGCAGCCAGCTTGTTTACACCATGGCGACCCCACAATCAGGATAATGTGAAAGTCTGTCTTCTCCAGACCTCATCCACCACCTGCCCAGTCTCACCCTGCTGGAGCCAAAATGTAGTAATTATTGGGGCTCAGGGTTAGGGAGACTGTATGATTGGGAGGGGGGGTCTCTGATTGGTAGCCCTGTATGTCTGGAGGGCTCTGTGACTGGGGGGGGGGGGGGGGGGCCTGTGATTGGAGGTATCCGTGATAGGGGGACTGTGTGGTGAGGAAGAGGTTTTTATCAGATGGGGTGGCATTTATAGGGTGTGTCTAATGAATAGTGGTGACTCTAATGGATTGGGGGGATCTCAGACATGATGGAGGCCTCTGATGTGATGGGGGAACCTCTAATCTGAAGGGGATTTCTGATGTGAAGTTAATTTCATAAGTTATATGAAGAGAGGGACGAGCGCTGGATATGATAGGATTCAAGCTGCTAATTTCATAAGTAATTACTTATTAAAAAGTAACATTTGCATTTTTTACATTTAAGACTGTGGTGGTTAGACATTTTCATACTTTTAAAGGGTGCTGTGACAGATAAACATTCGAGAAACGTTGGCTTAAAGCATATTTCCACTGTTGTAGCCAAATGTGAGAAAACCGCACTATATATTTGTAATGCATTCCCATTCACGCAGCATGATCATTTTTTTTGTTTTAATTTCCAACCTCTTATATGTTTCTCAGAAGGAGGTGTCATGGCTGACTGCAAGGTTTTTTGAACAATGTCAGAGTGATACTGTCCTATGTCTGTCTTCATCAACATACAATTCAAGAAACCTACCCTTTTTCCCTTTGTTAGGACAAAAGGTGTCCTGCACAGTATAAACAGGGTTATTATGGCAAACACAGCTGCCCACTGCCCTCCATAAACAAAGAACAAATAATTATGTAGGGTTTTCTTTGCTGAAGGTTCCAGAATAGAGCACATTAAAAAGATAAGCTGCAATGTTAAAATGTGTTGGCTGAATGTTGTCATATTAGATCAGGAAGTGCGTTACTGGCAGGATTACTAGGTAAAAAGCATGAAAAATTAAACTAATGCAGTCAGCCACCAATCCTTATAGCTGATTTTTGTTTCGGGGGTTTAAATATGCTTTAGTGAAAGGCCCTGCCTAATATCAACTTTCACAAGGTAAAAGGTTTAATTAGTTTCTGATCCAAAAGATGGCTACAGCATGGTTGGCTAGTTCTGGGAGGGCATCCATGGTTGTCCTCCCAGAACCTCTCCCCCTGCGCACCTTCTTTGCCACGCACTGCGCGTGATCTGTGATCGCTGTGTCCTTCGGACACAACAGATCACATGACTAAGGAATGGGCCAATCACAGCCGCTTTTACCATGTGACCAGCTGTGTCCAATCAGTGCTGCCCATCAGTACTACTCATCAGTGCCACCTAACAGTGCCCATCAGTGCCATCTAACAGTGCCCATCAGTGCCACTTATCAATGCCCATCAGTGCCACCTATCAATGCCCATCAGTGCTGCCTATCAGTGCCTATCAGTGCCACCTATCAATGCCCATCAGTGCCGCCTAACAGTACCCATCAGTGACGCTTATCAATACCCATCAGTGCCACCTAACAGTGCCCATCAGTGCCGCCTAACAGTGCCCATCAGTGCCTCCTATTGGTGCCTATAAGTGCCACCTAACAGTGCCCATAAGTGACATCCATCAGTGCTGCCCATCAGTGCTGCCTAACAGTGCCCAACAGTGCTGCCCATCAGTTGCGCCTATCAGTGCAGCCTCATTAGTGCCCATCAGCGCAGCCCATCAGTGACTCCTCATTAGTGCAGCCTATCAGTGCCCATCAGTGAAGAAGAAAAATTACTTATTTACAAAACTTTATAACATAAACTAAGAAAACTTTTTTTTTTCAAAACCTTTGGCCTTTTTTAGTTTGTTTAGTAAAAAATAAAAACCCCAGTGGTGATCAAATACCACCGAAAAAAAAATCTCTATTTGTCTCAAAAAATGATAAAAATTTAGTTTGGGTACAGTGTTCAAAGCGTAAGAGCGCTGAAAGCTGAAAATTGGCCTGGGCAGGAAGGGGGTAAAAGTGCCCGGTAGGGAAGTGCTTAAAGTTTAAAGGAAACCTGTATTGATAGAAATATTGACTCTACCATAACTGACTGCCATTTAAGAACTTGAGTTTCTTAGCAGTCTCTGACTTCATTGTTATTTGTGTAATATCTCCTGATTTGCATACTTGTTCGAGATCAATATTGTAGCCACGATTGCCAGGCAGCTAGCATTTTCAGAAGAAGTCAGCAATGGCATCATCCATATACTTTTAATAAAAGTGCCATTTCTCAGTTTCTCAGCATCACATGTAAAGCAAGATCACAGTTTTTTAGAGAAAGCTGAAGCAACGCACAAACCACAACCATCATTATTATCTGCGGTTTTGGGGCACTTTAATTCGAATGACTACTTAGAAGGAAGTAGGACAGTAGTTCAAAATGTTTCCACATATGGTTTATTATTACATTAATCTGGATGCAGAGAGGGACAGTGAAAATATGCCTATCTATCTGGTTAGTAAACTGATCCATATTCAGCACTCTTAACCTTGGGGTAAGTTCCCTTCAAGGCAAATTTGGACAATTTCTTATCTGTTGAATTAAAATGCAAATGACAGGAATCAATTATAATAAAGTTCTTCCTATCAATAACTAATTTATGAATACATAACATCTAACATGATCTAAACATAAAGACAGTATCAATATGTATTAAGAGATTGTCAAATGATGATGAAAGCACACAGGCCCACAAACACCATCGTAGAGACTGTCCCTTCTGGCAAACACCAATTTGTCAGTATGGGTCTGCCATTATATAAAGTCAAATCCAGTTGTAACAAAATGATCAGTAAACCAATATAATATTAGTCTATAGTAATCTTTTACTTCTATTACCTTTACAACAGAAAGTTCTCAATCTCACCAAAGTCCAGCTTTTTAGCCAAGACTACAGTTTACACTAATGAAGAACTCTCCTAATGTTCTACTGTGAAGAATGCATTGAAGAGCAAAGAAATGCTGTTCCATGTGCCATCTAGTGGATTTCCTACGGAACACATGGGGATTCGCTTTCTCCACTAACTAGACTAGAAATAACTAAAATGTGAGTTTAGCCTATTACAGCTATACGGATGTAGCACACCCCTAAGGAGCCGTTGATGAATTTGGTTCTATTTTACTTTAGAGCAGACATAGCCAGGCACAATGAGTTTCCTGTGATCCAAAGTGGCTCCAAAAACAGGATAAGAATAGGGGGCATGGTAAACTGTAGAACTAAACCTGAGAAATCCTTACTTCTGTCTGCACTGTACAAAACAAGGCATGTCCCACAGGATCTCTATGCTGATGGTGACTTGTACTCCTTCCAAAGTTAAAAGCTACACACAATCTCTGCTCTTCAGCACTGGATTCATTTACTCACCTAGCAAGAGGATCATTTGTTGGCTCCTGCTGACATCCACCAGGCTCTTCCTAGTGAGGGAGATGTTGACTCATGCCACCATAGGACAGCTGGACTTTTTACCTCCCATTTCCTCCTGGCTCTCTTCAGACCTGACTTGATCTCCGGATTTGAACTTGCGAATAGGCCCCCCAGCTAAGCATAGCTGGGGCCTCAGTATCTTCCTAAAAGCTTGTTCTAAGGTCCTTTACAGGGGTCTCCTCCTGCAGCACTGGACCGAGGAACACTGCACCCTGCTGCTCAGGCCTCAGACTATTAATAGGCTTTCTCACCAGCTCCTGGGCACACCTTCCCAGGGATTGGCTGGCGTCCCATAAATATTCTGGCTGCACACCCAGTTCATCCTCCCACTATGGTTCCAAAATTCTCTAGAAGATGGGGAGAAGCAACAGGGCAGCACCCTGTGAAATACTGAGCAGACCTAATTAATCAACCCCTGCTCCTCTGACTACTGTGGAGCTAACTAAATTTACTTAGCAGCCTTCTTTAGGAGAGCTCTATATTAAATGGTGTCTTGAAGGACTTTAATGTGGTTGTACATGCTGAAGGGTTTTTACCTTCATGCATTCTAGGCATGAAGGTAACAAACTTTCTGTTTGCAGCTCCCCCCAGCCCCCTCTAATACTCTCTGAAGCCCCCTCTTGATCCAGGAATGTGCACTGGAGTCTCGGCTAGCCCAGGACTCCCTCTCCTCTTTGGCTAAGACAGAAGCGGGAGCCATTGAGCCAGTGAGAAGAGAGAGGGGGTGGGGCAGAACCACGGCTCTGTGTATGAATGGACACATGGAGCAGCGGGTGCCCCCATAGCAAGCCACTTGCTGTGGAGCACCCAACAGGAGGGAGGGGCCAGGAGCGTCAGCAGGGGACCCGAGAAGAGGAGGATCTGGGCTGCTCTGTGCAAAACCATTGCACACAGCAGGAAAGTATAGACATGCTGTTATTTAAAAAAGAAAAATAAACCTTTAGAATCACTTTAAACACTGGCCAGTGATCTACTCTTCTCAAGAACATTAATGTAGGAACATATGCAACACAGCATGGGCTATATTGTGTAGTGTATGATAGCTTGTTGTGCCAAAGACTCATACAGGCAAGTTAAGAGCATTTTGGTTTAAAAAGTGACAAGTTGTGTGGAATACAATGGGGCATTTATTAAAATGCTGGAGGCTAGAGTGCATCACATTTTGGTAAAAAATACAGAACTGTTACAAACAAGACTTACCTCAGAAAAATATACAGATCTTGGACAAAATATAGAAATCACTATTTTCAGCGCAACATGTTTTATTACCCTCCTTTGATATGCTCCTGCCAAAGAATACACCCCAAAACAAAGTGGGAAAATATTCAGTATATAGCTTATAGAGTATGATTTTATCTGTAGGTAAAGCAATCAAACAGGTTAATTCTGCATTTCCTGACTATGAGAACACAAGCTACTTACTCAAAAAGCCTTATATTTATTCCGAAGTTTATCTTCTGGAGTTACCAATGTTGTTATCATCTAAATAGTTCTGAATGAAAGGCTATAGTTATGTAGGGCGGTATGTTCTCCAATTCCAGCACCACCCTCTGAGCCCTTTGTGGCTGTGCATGCATGGAAGCATGATGTGAAGTTTGCACAGCACAAAAATTGTATGTTCACTTTTTTCCAGCACCCTGTGGAATGCCTGAAGAATCTGGCTGAATGGGATAATATCAAACTGAGAATATATGCAAAGCAGATGTTCTGAATTTTGTACGGAGGAACTTGATCTCCTGGGAATAGTCCTTTGAAATATAAGAATTTTTTTGCCTCAAGGTATACTATAAAATCACCTAAAATCTACAATAGTTTACAGAATCGTACAGAAAGAGTTTTAGACATATTTTTAATTTCTTTTCCTTCAGTGTTCCTTCTTTTTTCTATTCAGTGTTTAGTGGCAGAATGTTGTACAGCGTTAACCATAAAGAAAAGCAGCAAAGGCTGCCTGTAAGGCTACTTTTCTGCCTCCGCTATAAGTTTTCCTGTGTGTAACTTGACATGCAGCTAAACCCTCATATTCTGCAATAATCCAGACTGAATGTAATTTGGAAGCTTAATTAACAAAGCAGGATGGGTGAAACTATGGAAAAAAAGATGAAAAATACATACAATGTAATGAGGAAACATACAAAAACAATTAAATGGCTAAGCTGCAGATGGCAATTAGTCCATGCTCAGCAGCGTTGCTGCATGTAGGAAATGTAGGTTTAGTCCATCAACATGTGCTGCAAAGATGATAGCTGGGTTCCTCTCCCTTAGTTTTAAAATGGAGTCTGAGCTCCTAGGATGCACGTGTTTCCCTTTCTCAGAAATGAGGGATGATAGGAGTTTTTACTAAAGTTAAACTCTCTGGCTTCTGCAAAACAGTACATTTATTCTGGGCTCCATCTAGTAGCAAAATTCTATCTTGCAGTCAGAACAACATGATGAATTTCCCTGCTGAAGGTAGAACAGTTACCGTGGTCATCCATAGCTAACAGACTGCTGCCACATTATCAAGTCCCCCAGCACCACAGAGTCCTGTAGCAGCTTTGGAAGTGTGGACTCAAAACTCGTGTGCAATGTTTCTATCTTGATCACTGCATCACATGCTCCCAGTCCTATAGTTGTCCACAATGCAAAGCTGTGTGACCTGCTTGCATTGTTCTACACCGTCCACAGCCCAATGCTGGATGCTGGAGGCGAAGAACAGAGATGGTCAAGTGACCAGTACTTTAGAGCATTTCTTTGGAGATTTGTTTACAGGTAAGTAGAAGAAAAAAACATCCAAAAAGGGTGTTAAGAACAGGAGGTGACTCTGTGCCTTATCTTTTGATCCGTGAATTGGGATTTAACCATTACCTTACAAGCTACTAGCAAAACTGTATTTACCTTGGCACAGGGGAGATTTGGGGATTTAGAAAAATCTCTGTCAGTAGCCAGTCACACTAAAGCATTCATCTCATTTTGGTTGGCAGACTAACTGATGCTATTACATCAGTTATTTTCCTTGGATTTTACAGCGAGAACTTTGGTCTATAAGCTCACGAGTTGATTCCTAAATAAGTGTTTGGTTTTTGTGTTGTGTCTGTGTCAGAATACCTTCAATGATGTAATATACAGTGGGATTCATCTTGAGAAAGACTGGGCACTGTTTAAACTCCCTAGTAGAGCTTGTGTCTACCGCTAATGTCACAATCATTTTTGGGCCAAGAATCTGTTACACTGTGCAAGAAGGGGACAATAAAATTGCCCCCTTATATGTGTATGACACCCTTTTATGCAACATTGTCTTTCTACGTCTTCTCTCTGATCACTCACCCTGTTCATTCATGACTGAAGCACTAATAAACTGTGTTTACTATGCTTTAGTTCATGAATGAACAAAGAAGTTGCTCAGCACAGAGCACTTCCCATTCATTCACTGTCCAGTGCAGCTGAGATTACTGTTAAAGGGACTAGGGAATCTCTGTCCTCAGTCCCTTTATATGTCTCAAAAGTGAGATAATTCTTTATTTCACCAAATAACATTGTAAAAAATAATTACAAAAATAAAATCATAAAAATAATAAAAATAAAAAACTACTGACATTGTCTTCTGCTCTACTGACATCGTCCTATGCCCTACTGACAAAGTCCACAGCCCTACTGACACCACCAGCTGTCCTACTGATAAAAAACTCCTTCCTACTGACATGTGCACAGCTCTACTCACTGACACCATCCACTGTCCTACTGACACCAACCTCTGTGCTGCTGACATGCCCACTGCTCTTCTGACACTGTCCACTGCCCTACTGATACATCTTTGTTTTATTACATTTTAAAATGTTTGTTTACATTTATTTAAAAGAATGTGTACTCTCTACTGTGTACATGTAGCTGGCCAGCTAAGACCAGTCCTAGGTTGTTAATATGGTTCACATATATGTGTATACCAAACCTGCCAATAACCTCAGTACAGTATATATGTGCATATGTTAAAGCCAAAAGCAGAATCATTGCTGTAATTTATGTCTTTGATTGTTATATGACATTTATATATTCATTGTGTTAGCAGAAGCAGAAAAGGAAAATATGCCTTTAAGAGTTAGTATAGAGCTGAGCCAATCACAGACAGCCTCACACTGTACAGAGCCTTAACCAATCCCAGCCAGTTTCACATCTATGCCTGTGTAAAACTTCCTGCTAGGATTTTCTACAGACACATGCTCACCAGGCAGAAGAGGAAACAGACAGTTCCAATCAGAAGAGCTTTATGGAGGCAGAGCAGGCCAAATAGGTATTTAATGCACTTGTGTGTTCCTCTATTGTTTGGCAGTGCAGGTGGATCTGTGTGTTGAAACTGTTGTGTGTGTTTTACTTGTAGTTCCATCGAATATATCGAATATAGTGAACAAATTTACAAACTTACGAATCAACCGAACGAATCGAATATAGCAAATCGAATTTACTGAATCTAACGAATTTATCAATCTATCGAATCAACCCAATGTAATACAAGTTAAACCATTGTAATATGATAAAGAAACAAGCCATTGTAAGCAGTTATATGAAGAAGATTGAAGTTATTAAAGAAGTTAACTAAAGTATTCGGTGTGCTCTTTAAACCTACTGCATCCATAGAGCGGCATTGGAGGAATTACAGAGTAAAGTCAGTCTAATTAAACAAAGAAACAGCAATTGCATAATTTTTCTAATGCCACAGCGCACTAGGCACCAAAGGGTGCTGCGCCTGCCACAGTAAAACTATTACCCTCAGAGGTCAAGCAACAGCGCTCCTCAACTTGCACAGTAAAGAGTACACTAGAGAAATAGAGCGCCAGCATATACCGCCACGCGGAGACACCTCAGCGGAACAGTACAGGCCATAGCACGTGCGCATTAGTCAGACTGCAACCGACTCTTAAAGTGGCATAACGGCAAAGGCAAGACATTCAGAGAAAGAGCGCCAAACCTCCTGCACCCCTAGAGAGAGAAAGAGATGCATGGGGGGAGGGCCAGAGTCCAGAGCTAGAGTGCCCGCACCGCTATCCATCAAGAGACCACGTGTTGCATCCAGAGAGTTCACGATACTAATCGCAAGTCACCGCAGAGCATCACAAAGTCACCGCAGAGCATCGCAAGTCACCGCAGAGCATCGCAAGTTACCGCAGAGCATCGCAAAGTCACCGCATCAAGAAAAGTCTCCTTTAAGACTGATATTTGTTTCTGCAACCTTCAGATCACGGTATCCTGTTCTTCAATTAAGGTCAGAGCTTTCCTTTATTACTCACTTATGCACATAGGTTTCTGCAAGAGACATTTTTGTGCTCAAGAGAATACAGACTTTTAATAAAAGAGAGACATTTATAGTATATGATTCTGAAGTATTTAAAGTGAAAGTCATTTATTGCCTGTGTTTTGATGCTATTACATGTAAAGTGAAAGTCATTTATTCTTGCATTTGTTAGTATTGCATTTAAAGTGACGGGTCCTTATTATTCATATTAATTGTTATAGCATTCAGAAATGGCTGAGCCTAGCATTGCCACCCCACTGTTAGCAGATGCAATGATAGATATGATAGAAGGTGAAGAGCAAGAGAACCTGTCTGAATCTGAAAGGTGCAATGTAACGGTAGTCTCGCCCCAAACAAATATAGCTGAAACGGGTGAACTAAGACGTTCACCACGGGACAGAAAACCGACCCAAAAGGTGCTAGAAAATTTGGAGCAAGAGGCAGCACTGAAAGGAAAAAAGTTCGCCCGAATATATGAGAGGTGGAAAGTATACATTATAGGCATTCGCAGTAAGCTAAAACAAGAAAGCATAAAGGAGAATTTGAGTGAAATAATAGAGACAGTAGAAGATTCTGAGTCAGAGCTTATGACAGCATATGTCAACTTGCGGTCGTCCTTGACACCCTCCCAGGATATTGTAAGAAACATGGATACATGTACCGCAGTCACTAGGGATTTAGTGATGCTTATGAGAGAACTATCATCTGCAGCAAATTATGATGAAGTCAAGGCACGAAAGAGAATGAATGAGCTCTTCATGAAAGACTATGCTAGGTCCTTAGGAGGAACCACAATCTCAAGTCTGACTTCCATCACTAGCAGAAGTGCCAGCCACATAACAGAGTTCTCAAGTACATCAGCCAAAAGAAAGGAATTAGCTGAACAACTCGCTGCCAAAAGAGCAGAAGTTGAGATGGAATCTGCCATTGAGGCTCAACGCCATAAAATGGAGGCCCAGTGCCATAAAATGGAAGCCGAAATGAAGGCTCAGCGCCATAAAATGGAAGCCGAAATGAAAAGTCTGGAAAGACAGAAGGAAGTTAAGATTATAGAAGCTAGACTCAGAGTGCACGAAGAGGATACGAATCAGGGTAGTCATAGATCCAAATCAGTACTAAGTGGAGAAGCTGACTGCTACGATCTTCCTTACGCCCAGAAAAATGGAAGGAAATCTCCAGCATGTAGTGAAGAAATAAGTCATAGTCCTTTCATCCCTGCTCAGAGACAAAAGAAGAGAGACTCACCTGATTCAGAACAAACTGGAAAAAGAGAACCAGATAATTCAACTCCCATATGTCATGGCAGTGGTCACGAGGATGTTACAACTGCTGACCCGGCGAAACCTCAGAGAAGCTTTCTCACTAGACTTCCTGTTCCAGAACCTACTATATTCTCCGGAGATGTACTGAAGTTTATAGAATGGAAGGCAAGTTTTGAAATGATCATTGAACATAATTGCTCCCGTCCAGTGGACAAGTTATTCTACCTCCAGCGGTATACTGGCGGAGAAGCAAAAAAGGTTCTTGAAGGTAACTTCTATAGGAAAGATGAAGAAGCCTACAAGCAAGCTTGGGAAAAATTAAATGCAAGATATGGTCATCCCTTCTTAGTACAAAGAGCTTTCAGAGAGAAGTTGATAAACTGGCCTAAAATAGGTCCTAAAGAACACTTCAAGCTGCAAGAGTATGGCGACTTCCTGCAAGCATGCAGCAACGCTATCCCACATGTTCAAGGACTAGAAGTATTGAATGACTATCTAGAAAACCACAGGATGCTAGCCAAGCTACCAGAACAAGTGGCTTCTGAATGGAATCGCTATGTGACTGAACAGTTAGATCACGGCAAAAATTTCCCAAGTTTCAAAGAGTTCTCTGAATTTGTCAATAAGGAAGCACGAATAGCGTGTAATCCAGTAACTGCATCTTATGTCTTAAAACCCTTAGAAGAAAGGCCTACAAGAGAGATAAGACGCTCAAGAGCAACTAGCTTTGCAACCAACACAGCTACTAAAGGTCCAGATGCCCATGAGAGCAAGTTCAACATCACTACTGGGATCAGTAAAGAGTCAGAACCGACAAGTCTTCAGACTACCTTCAAGTGTATGTTCTGTGAAGAGAATCACTCCATACATAAGTGCCAAAGATTGAAGGAAAGGTCTCCAGATGAAAAGAAGAAGTTTGTGTTTGATAATCAGCTGTGTTTTGGATGTTTAAGAAAAGGCCATATTACTAAAGAATGCAAGAAAAAGGCCACTTGCAGTGTTTGTAAAGGACGTCATCCTACACCACTACATGAAGAACGTCCAAAGAAAGAGAAATCCTTAATGCCTAAGGACACTGAGGAAGAAAATAAAGCAACAGTATTCTCTTGCAGAGTGAGAGAAAGAGAAATCAATGGCATGTCAATGGTTGTACCAGTGTGTATTTCAAATCCTAAAAGGAAGAACAAGAAGGTATACGCCTATGCGCTACTGGATGCCCAGAGTGACGTCACCTTCATTGATCAAGAAATCTGCAAGAAATTACAAGTGGCCACAGAACCAGTGAAACTCAAACTCACCACAATGACAGGAAGAGACACATTGGTGAACAGTCAGAGGACTGAGAGTTAGAGGACTCCACTCAAACTGCATATTAGATCTACCTCCAGCTTATACAAAAGACGACATACCTCTGGATCGAGATCGCATACCTACCTGTGAAACAGCCAACAAATGGGAACACCTATCTGTCATATCTCATGAAATGTCCCCACTGAAGGAATTTGGTGTTGGACTGTTGATAGGCTACGACTGTCCCGAGGCGTTGGTGCCACGGAAGATAATCGCAGGAGGAAAGGGTGAACCCTACGCAGTCCAAACTGATCTAGGATGGGGTGTTGTTGGAGGAAAACAACAGATTGCAGATTCAGGACAGGTGACAGGCTTGTGTCATAGAATATCTGTCCAAGAGTTACCAACTGTAAGTCCAGCGAAAGTACTCAAAATTCTAGAATCCGACTTTGCAGACGTAAGTTCTAATGAAAAGAGTGTCTCCCAAGAGGACATAAAGTTTGTACAAGTTCTAGAAGATAATATTCAGCAAAATCAACACGGTTATCTTGAAATGCCCCTACCTTTTAGAGAACGACCTCATCTGCCAAATAACAGAGATCTTGCCCTGGCAAGATTGAAAAGCTTAAAGAAAAGGATGGGAAGAGATCCCAAACTCAAAGACGATTATTTGAATTTCATGAAAGAAATCCTCGAAGGGCATGCAGAGAAAGTTGATGGTCAGCCTAAAAATGGAGAAGTGTGGTACATCCCACATCAAGGTGTCTATCACCCAAAGAAACCAGATAAGATCAGAGTAGTTTTTGATTGCTCAGCAAGGTACAATGATGTTGCATTGAACGATCATCTACTAAAGGGACCAGATCTTACAAACACTGTACCTGGAGTACTCTGTAGATTCAGAAAGTATCCCATAGCAGTCATGTGCGACATTGAAAAGATGTTCCACCAATTTCATGTGAAGGAAGAAGATAGAGACTTCCTGAGGTTCCTATGGTGGGAAGACGGAGATACAGATACAGAGCCAGCAGAATACAGGATGAAAGTACACTTGTTTGGAGCAGCATCATCGCCAGGTTGTGCCAATTATGGTATGAAGTATCTGGCCAATCAGAATGAAAAGGATTGTCCATCAGCAGCAAATTTTTTGAAGAAAAACTTTTATGTAGATGTTGGTCTTATAAGCCTAGAATCCTCAAAATCGGCAATCCAATTAGTGAGAGAGAGCCAAGAGTTATGCGCAAAAGGAAACCTGCATCTTCACAAATTCATCTCAAACGACAGGGAGGTACTAAAATCCATCAGTGACTCCGAACGTGCATCAACAATAAAGAATGTGGATTTTAACTATGATCCTCTTCCAGTTCAGAATGTACTCGGATTGGGATGGAATGTAGAAAACAACAATTTTTTCTTTGAAATATCCATGGAAGAGAAAGTTCCAACTAGACGTACCATTCTTTCCACAGTAGCCTCAATATATGATCCGTTGGGATTCCTATCACCAGTAATCCTCAGAGCAAAAGAAATACTACAAGAATTATGCAGACAGAAGTTGGGATGGGACGAACCCATACCTGCAGGCTTGAGGCCAAGGTGGGAGAGTTGGATAAGAGACTTGCAAAATTTGAAAGAAATTCGGATACCCAGATGTTTTGTACCTCCTGATTTCGGAAAGTACAAGAAAATAGAACTTCATCACTTTTCAGATGCCAGTAGTCATGGTTATGGTCAGTGCTCCTACATCAGAGCAGTAGGAGAAGGAAAGATGCACTGTGCCCTAGTTATGGGAAAGGCCAGAGTCGCACCCAACAATATTCAGACAATACCAAGACTCGAACTAACGGCAGCCGTCGTTTCAGCATCAGTAAGTCAGTTTCTGAAAGAAGAATTGGAATTGAAAATAGATGAAGAGCATTTTTGGACAGACTCACAAGTTGTCCTAGGTTACATAAACAATGAAGCTCGAAGATTCCACACTTTTGTCGCTAACAGAGTTCAAAAAATTCAGAAAACAACGAATCCAGAACATTAGCACTATGTTGACACAAAGCAAAACCCGGCAGATCATGCTTCAAGAGGCCTAAATGTAACAGAATTGAAGAATTCAAACTGGTTCACCGGTCCAGAGTTCCTTTGGGAAAGGGAAATCATACCCAATGAAGGTTATACAGAACTGTCTATGGGTGATCCAGAAGTAAAGGTAGTTCAAACATTGAGCACTGCCGCCAAGTGTCAAGATGACATACTTGAACGACTAGCCAGATGTTCAAAGTGGAATAAAGTCATAAACATTGTAGCTCGAATTCAGCGCTTAGCAAAAGGAATCAGAAAGAAGGAATCGTTGAATGTAGAGGAAAGAGTGAAAGCTGAAGAAACGGTTATAAGACTCATTCATCAAAGATTCTATAGTGAAGAATTGAAGAGACTTAGTCAAGAACCTAAGAGACTTCCAAACAACCACCCATTGTACAAGCTTAATCTTATTCTGCAGGATGGTATACTGAAGGTGGGAGGGAGGCTGGAAAATGCATCGCTACCTAACAGAGTTAAGCATCCAGCAATTCTACCCAAAAATTCTACCTTCACAAGATTGATTATCAATCACTACCACAACAAATCCTTGCATCAAGGAAGAAGCTTTACTCAAAACTGTTTGAGAGAAGGTGGTTACTGGATAGTGAAAGGAAGCAAGTTATAGCGAAGTACATAAGTAAATGTGTAATCTGTAGAAAGGCACGTAGACCTACAGAAGAACAAAGAATGGCTGATCTACCAGCTGATCGTGTAAACCCATCACCACCATTTCTTTATAGCGGAATGGATTGCTTCGGCCCATTTATCACCAAACAAAACCGCAAGGAGTACAAGAGATATGGACTGATATTTACATGTCTAAGCTCCAGAGCAATTCACCTGGAAATGTTGGAAGATATGTCAACCGATGCCTTTATCAACGCCTTAAGATGTTTCATAGCCATTAGAGGTACTGTCAGAGAACTTAGATCTGACCAAGGATCTAATTTTGTTGGAGCAAAGAACGAATTGAACAAGGCTCTAAAAGAGATTTATAAAGAAAAGGTTACTGAGTACTTGTTAGAGAAACAGTGTGATTTTCACATGAATGCTCCACATGCAAGCCATACAGGCGGAGTCTGGGAGAGGCAAATCAGAACTGTAAGAAACGTACTAAGTTCAGTGTTGAAAAAGAACGCCGGAAGATTAGATGATGCTTCACTTAGGACACTATTCTATGAAGTAATGTCTATTGTTAACAGTCGTCCACTTACAGTCAACAACATCAACGACCCAACAAGCTTGGAGCCTCTAACGCCCAACCATCTACTTCACCTTAAGTCTGATTACATACAGCCACCACCTGGCAACTTCACCAAAGAGGATTTATACGCAAGGAAAAGATGGCGAAGAGTTCAATATCTATCAGAGCAGTTTTGGAATAGATGGAGCAAAGAGTACTTAGCTCATCTCATACTAAGAAGTAAATGGCAAACGCCTAGAAGAAATGTTCATGTTGATGACATAGTGTTAGTAAAGGAAGACGACTTACCTAAAAGTCAATGGAAATTGGCCAAAGTCCTTGAAGCTCGAAAGGACGAAGGACTAGTAAGAAGAGTTTTGTTACAAATGGGAGACTCAAAACTGGACAAAAAGGGAAAACATCTCACAACTCCACTCAAGTTGGAACGTCCAATACAAAAGTTAGTTGTTCTGCTTGAAAGTAACAAAGACACTTGAGAGTTGAGAAACTGATGGAAAATTCCTCAAATTCATGTTTGAATCCTATTACTGAGAACATAGAATTATAGGTAATTTTGGTGGGAGTGTAGCTGGCCAGCTAAGACCAGTCCTGGGTTGTTAATATGGTTCACATATATGTGTATACCAAACCTGCCAATAACCTCAGTACAGTATATATGTGCATATGTTAAAGCCAAAAGCAGAATCATTGCTGTAATTTATGTCTTTGATTGTTATATGACATTTATATATTCATTGTGTTAGCAGAAGCAGAAAAGGAAAATATGCCTTTAAGAGTTAGTATAGAGCTGAGCCAATCACAGACAGCCTCACACTGTACAGAGCCTTAACCAATCCCAGCCAGTTTCACATCTATGCCTGTGTAAAACTCCCTGCTAGGATTTTCTACAGACACATGCTCACCAGACAGAAGAGGAAACAGACAGTTCCAATCAGAAGAGCTTTATGGAGGCAGAGCAGGCCAAATAGGTATTTAATGCACTTGTGTGTTCCTCTATTGTTTGGCAGTGCAGGTGGATCTGTGTGTTGAAACTGTTTGTGTTTTACTTGTAGTTCCATCGAATATATCGAATATAGTGAACAAATTTACAAACTTACGAATCGAACGAATCGAATATAGCAAATCGAATTTACTGAATCTAACGAATTTATCAATCTATCGAATCAAGCCAATGTAATACAAGTTAAACCATTGTAATATGATAAAGAAACAAGCCATTGTAAGCAGTTATATGAAGAAGATTGAAGTTATTAAAGAAGTTAACTAAAGTATTCGGTGTGCTCTTTAAACCTACTGCATCCATAGAGCGGCATTGGAGGAATTACAGAGTAAAGTCAGTCTAATTAAACAAAGAAACAGCAATTGCATAATTTTTCTAATGCCACAGCGCACAAGGCACCAAAGGGTGCTGCGCCTGCCACAGTACAGATGCACCATAAAGTTGTGGCTTAGTAACACACTGCCTCCAGGAATATCTGTGACATTCCAAGAGGCAGTGGGACCCGGCCACTTTTTTAGCTATTGTATATGAGCGAGGGGCGATGGTTCAAAATAAGAAACACTTGTTCTAGTGAGTCAAGTTCTGCTTTAACTTGGATTGCAGAAGGGAACTAGAAAAGCTACAATTTCTGGGGAAATTGTGTGAAATGTTCTTGCCTCCGCCAGTAGAGTACAACTGGAGTGGGCGGAGTAACTGGGTGGAGTGGCTTGAGTAACTGTTGTGTGGTTGGTGTGGCTGGAGTAACTGTGAAAAGGTTGGATTGGGCAGAGTAACTTTATGGAGTGAGCAGAGTAACTGTGTGGAGTGTGTGGAGTGAGTAAAGATAGTAAACATTACACTAACCAATTGATTGATCAAATTTAAAAAGTGCACATGGCAAGCTTGAGTGAGAAATGCATTTCAACTTTTAATTATTGATATAGCACATTTAATTGCAATGTTGTTGCCCAAAGTGCTTCACAGTTACATTAAAACATACATTTATAAAAACATTAGCAGCATTATCACCTCAAATACTCTCTACTGTAGAAAACTTATTTCCAAACCTTTAACCAGAAGCCGGGCAAACTGTCACAAATTCAAAATTAGATTTCAAATAGGGCAGAGAAGAGCGGTTAAAAACAAACTGCTACAAATTGCTCACTTCACTGGCGTATTCAAATGGTTGTAGTTTAAAAATTATACTACACCGAAGAGCTTTATATTGTGAGAATCACGAGACCCAGACCTACATTTTAATGCATAGTATGTCTCTGAAATATTAAAAATGAAGGCACAGTCGCAGTTTAGAAATTGCCCTTCAAATTTGAGGTGGCTAGAGTGAAGTTTTAATGAATGTCAATGGGCGGCGTGAGTTGAAAACAAATGGTCATATTGTGAAAACTATCAGGACTATGGCTTAGCTGTGGACATTTTTAGTGGCAGCAGGGATAGCTGAACGTTTTGATATAAGATTTGTGTAGGTGGGCTTGAAAATGAGGGAGTGATGGCAGTTTAGAAATCATGTCCTGATTTTTCAGCTCACACTCTAGCTTTTGTCAGCTCCCACTCTAGTTTTGAACATTCCGCCATTCATTCCTCTGGGACCAATTTCACCACAAAAACGGCGATATTTCATGAATCATTCGGCGAAACATTCCACAAAGTAATAGCACACCAATCGGGAACAATCCGCACGTTTCGGTATATTACTGTCTATGTAGTGTAAAAACTGTGGGAGGAGTTAGGGTGGTAAATTTGGCTATAATAATAAGAATATATATGTGAGATAACTGTAAGTGGTCTTGCCATGCAAGAACACTTAATAAGTAGACTTTCAAGACAACCAAGGACTTTGTCATTGTATATTCACTTATATACTGATGTGTGGATATTTTCCTTAAATATTCTTGGATTATAGTAAATAGATCCTAATCCAAAACTGCCTAACCTCCCTGACGGTATTCCTGAGTGTAGCTCGGGGTAAAGTTTAAGTAGCAAAAGCGGTAACCCCGAGCTACACTCGGACTTACCATGCGGCGCTGCTCTGGGATCTATTCTTCTCTTACCTTGTCCTGCGCTCCCACGATGTCCCTCCTGCAGTGTCCCCTGTAATGCCCTCCGGCGGATGCTGGCATCCGTCATCTGGGTTCCGTTCCCTGCGACGTCGGGACGGAACGGCGGAAAATTTGAAAATGACAAAAAGTGCCATTCACTCAATACACTAAAATCACATAGTAAAACATTACTGTATCAAACCATTTCACATACATTTTGTCCCTACTGCTTTGTCCTGTGCCCTGCCTACATTTTTACTGTTCTTTCTGCCTGGAAACTGAGAAACGTCCATGGCGTCCAAAAAGCGTCCCTTTAGGTCAAAAGCGGTTTTAGACCAGCTAGAGAACAGCAATAGTAAATCAGAACCACTTGCAGATTTGAGTGATAATGATTCGTGGGGAAATTCGTCATCAGACACTGAAAACGATTTTGCGACTTTGCTCAGTGATGTGCGAATTTGGCGCTATATTTCAAATTTCAGTGTTTTTGGTTTGATTATATTATTGAATTAAATGTATTATTATATTATTATTTTTTATGATTATTTATTAAATTATAATTTATGATTTCGTGTTTCAAATTTTATCATACCCGGGATGTTTACTAGACTCTTGTTTGGACAGATTTCAGTGAGTTATTCCTAAAAATTACAGGCCTACAATAAAAAAAATACATATTTCCATGCAAAAAAATGTACCGCTTTGAGCACAGAAATATGGACATAATCAGACCGCTAGGGAGGTTAAGGAACTCAACCAATTATTAATCATTGACAAATTGAAGATCTGAATGAATACTGTAGAAAAATAGAACCAAAGTAATATTTATATGTTTAAAGTATAATTTAAAAAAATGATTTTTCTGTATAGATATATAGTGTATGAAGAATCCAATACACAACTGTGGTTACTAATTTTCTTGCACAAAGCCTTAAGGTATGTAGCTTCAGGCATACTTGAAGATTAGGCCACCAGGTTCCTTTAGGCTTAATGTCAATTAGAGAACATGGCCTACGGAGATACAAGAAAAAACAGAGCAGGAAACAAAAGTAAATATTGTTTTTGCTCTTTTAATCCAAGTATCAAGATTGAATTCAAACTTATGTTTCCTCCAAGTTTTTATTTACCCTGCATTACACTTACTTGCACTGCTCTCATCATAACTTTCTTCCTTTGAGCCAATGTACGTATGCATGTTGACTTGCTCATAGAATATCTGGTGACATAGGCACAACTTAATTTAAACAACTTAAAGCAGTATTAAACCGAAAAGCAAACATTTATTATACTGTCACTTACCCATTCTTAGATGTGATGCTGCATTTGTTTTCTTTTTTTAGGCTTTCTTTCTTTTATTTTTACCTGGTCATTCAGTCAGTAAGTCAGTTGTTTTGCAACAGAACAGGGTACCCTGCAGATGTAGCAGTTAGAGGGTTTAGACAAACCATTTACCACTGACAGATGTGATGACAATGGTTAGCTTTAATTAATTTATGTAAAACCTTTATTCCAAAAGAAAAAAAAATACTGTTACAGTAACTGCTTCAAAAGTCTGAGCTGGAGTTTGGCTTTAATGTGTTAGCGTATCTAAATCTGCTAGTACATCTAACACTAAATTCCCCTCCCCCCCCCCCCCCCCCGAGCCTGGCAATGCTGCTATCCATGCTGTCCAAGGTGTCTGTTGTTCCTTCATCCAGAATGTAGGCATTGTAATGCATAAAATGTGTTACTGACCAGATCACTAGGTAAAAACAAAACAAAAAAAAGGAATAAAGCCTACAATAAGACAAAACAAAAGATATATATACATACATACATACATACATACATACATATATACTATATTGGAATAGTTTGTGGCTGGCCTCTTCCTGTTCCAACATAAACACCAGTGCACAAAGCAAGGTCCATAAAGACATGAATGAGAGAGTTTGGGGTGGATGAACTTGACTGACCTGCACAGAGTCCTGACCTCAACCCGATAGAACACCTTTGGGATGAATTAGAGCAGAGACTGCGAGCCAGGCCTTCTCGTCCGACATCCGTGCCTGACCTCACAAATGCGCTTCTGGAAGAATGGTCAAACATTCCCATAAACACATTCCTAAACCTTGTGGACAGCCTTCCAGAAGAGTTGAAGCTGTTATAGCTGCAAAGGGTTGACCAACTCAATATTGAACCCCATGGACTAAGACTGGGATGCCATTAAAGTTCATGTGTGTGTAAAGGCAGGTGTCCCAATACTTTTGTCAATATATATATATATATATATATATATATATATATATATATACACATAATATTCATTCATTCCTAGCCATAGGGGCAGATTTCCAACTTGTATTCTTAGATTTTTCTCACAGTTGCTTCCCCGGTTTGGTCCTACATTTCTGTAAAATGGACTAGAATTGGGGCATATTCCTTTGGATCATGCATATTTGTGGCCCTATCATTCTGAAAGTGTGCCAGAGAGCTCTACTTTAACCACTTGCCCTCCAGAGGATTTACCCCCCTTAATGATCAAGCCTCTTTTTGCTATTCGGCGCTGCACTAATTCAACTAATAATTGCGCGGTCATGCAATGCTGTATCCAAACGAAATGTAGGTCCTTTTTTTCACACAAATAGAGCTTTCTTTCAGTGGTATTTGATCACCTGTGCGCCTTTTTTTTATTTTTTGTGCTATAAACAAAAAAAGACCAAAAAGTTTGAAGAAAAACTATATTTTTTATTTTTGGCTATAAAAAATATATAGTAAACTCAAAATTAGTTATAAATTTAGGCCAAATGTATTCTGCTACATGTTTTAGTACAAAAAATCTTAATAAGTGTATATTGATTGCTTTGTGTGAAAGTTATAGCGTCTACAAACTATGGTATAGATACTGCAATTTACACCATTTTTTTGCTATACAGCACTGCACTAGTTTAACTGACAATTGCGCGGTCATGCAATACGGTACATAAATGAAATTTATGACCTTTTTTTCACACAAATAGCGCTTTCCTTTGGTGGTATTTGATTACCTGTGCGCTTTTTATTTTTGGCGTTATAAATAAAAAAAAATTAGTTTTTGAAGTAAACAATATTTTCTCATTTCTGTCATAAAAAAATATCCCACAAAACTAAAATTTCGTCCTAAATTTAGGCCAAAATGTATTCTGCTGCATGTTTTTGGTTAAAAAAATCCCAGTAAGTGTATATTTATTGCTTTGTGTGAAAGTTATAATAAACTATGAGATAGATAATGGAATTTACACAGCTTTCACTTTCTGACTGCCCATCACATTTCTTGAGGTTTTAAAATACCAGGATAGTACAAACACATCCAAATGACCCCTTTTTGGAAAGTAGATATGCTGAGAGGCATATTGAGTCCATGGAAGGTTTATTTTTCCACAAATTTCTGGAAAATGACAATTGTTTTTTTTTTTTACACAAAGTTGTCATTTAAATTATTATTATACAGGATTTATATAGCGCCAACAGTTTGCTTTACAATATAACGGGAGACAATACAGTAACAATACAGTTCAATACAAGAGGGATAGGAGGGCCCTGCTACTTGGAGCTTACAATCTACAAGGGAGGGGAATTAAATGATATATTTCTCGCACAAGCCATGGGTATATGTGGAATTACACTCCAAAATACATTCTGCTACTTCTATCGAGTATGGGGATACAGCATATGTGAGACTTTTTGGGAGCCTAGCCACAAACAGGAGACTGAAATCCAATGACCACTTTGAAAGCCTGAAGGTGCGTAACTTCCTCATTTCACTTCCTCACTACCTATCACAGTTTCAAAGGCCCTTAAATGCCAGGATAGCACCAAACCCCCCACAAAATGACCCCTTTTTGGAAAGTGGACAACCCAAGGAGTTTAAAGAGGCATGGCGAGTATTTTGCATATGTCATTTTTTCTCACAAGGATTTGAAATATAAAAAAAGAAAAAATAGGTTTTTGTTTTTTTTCTTCATTTTCCAAAAACTTGTGGCAACAAACAAAATCTGCAAAATACTCACCATGCTTCTTATCAAATTCCTTGGAGTGTCTACTTTCCAAAAAGGGGTCATTTGGAGGGGTTTGGTGCTATCCTGGCATTTCAGGCCTCCGAAACTGTGTTAGTAGTCAGGAAGTGTAATGAGGAAATAAAGCCCTTTAAAAGCCTGAAGGTGCTTATTGGATTTTGGGGTCCTGTACTTGGCTAGACTGTCAAAATGTCTCCCACATGTGGTACCACCATACTCGGGAGAAGTAGCAGAATGTATTTTGGGGAGTAATTCCACATATGCCCATGGCATGTGTGAGCAATAAATCATTTAATGACAATTTTGTGTGAAAAAAAAAAATTGTCATTTTCAAAAAACTTGTGGTAAAAAAATAAATTCTTCTATTGATTCAACATGCCTCTCAGCAAATAGTTTGGGGTGTCTACTTTCCAAAAACGGGTCGTTTTGAGGGGTGGGGGCATTTTATGCCAAGTATTAGAAGTTTATGCCACACATCACTCACTTACTTACTTAGAAGTAACCACTTACTCACTTACTTAGAAGTAACCACCTGAAGATCAAGCCTTTTCTGACACTTTTTGTTCACATGAAAACAAATCAGTATTTTTTGATAGGAAATTAATTTAAACCCCAAACTTTATATTTGAAAACACCCTAGTGAATAAAATGGTGAGTGCTGCAATTTTTTATATCACATAGTATTCGTGCAGCGATTTTTCAAAAGCAATTTAAAAAAAAAATACACTTTGTTTACTTTTAATGCACAAAAACACAATATATTGGCCAATTATTTGGTAAACTATAAAAGATAATGGTATACCGAGTAAATAGATACCAAACATGACATGCTTTAAAACTGTGCATGCCCCATGCAATGCCGACAAACTGCATGCGTTTTTAATATCCATAGGCAACGTTTACAAGCTACCATTTTAGATTTACAGAGGAGGTCTAGTGTTAGAATTACTGCCCTTGATCTGACATTTACAGCGATACACATGCATGGTGCAACCGTTGTTTACATACCGACACAGGTGTGCGTGCGCGGGGGTGTGAGGGTGATTTTTTTTAAAGTTATTTTGATTTGTTTAATTATTTTTATACTGTCCCTTTTATTTTCTTTTATCACTTTTAATGCTATCACAGGGAATGCAAATATATATATCCCCTATAACTTCAATGGCCATTGTCATATTCTTTTTAAGAAATCTGGGGTCTATCAGACTCTAGATCTCTCTTCTGCCCTTACATTATCTAATCAACCAAGATCGGTTTGATCAGATGCTTTCCCAATTTACAAATGGCGCTGTTTATATCCTGCGAAACTGAAGTGATGAAATGCTCGCAGCTTCTGATTTCTTAGGCTATAGAGATGATTGGCACCATTTTGGTCTCCAATCAGCTGCATTCTCAGGTTTCCCTGATGGTACAGGACTGCCCCAGAAGGCAATCGAAGGCAGCAGGGGAGGAGGGGCATCATTTCCTGCTGCTTGTAAAATCAATCCTGCAGCTAATTAGCCACTAGGATTGCTTTTACATGAACACCGATTGCCGGCTGAAAAAAATGACACCAGGATGATGCCTGCATCTGTAGGCATCATCCTGGTATAGCCATTCAAAATCCAGTGATGTACCACTACATCGCTGATCCTTGTTGGGTATATATACTATGTTCCTTTTTTTTGTATGCAACCTGTGGGCTGAATGAAAAAAAAAGAAGAAATCTCTGCCTGAAAAAGTGTGTGGTATGCCCACCATTAGAATATACCACCCTGCATCCACCAACTTCTAATGGTGGGCACACATTAGGTCGCACTGTGCCACATGCGCCAATTCCTAGATTGTACAAATGTCTAAATAGTGGCACTCTTGAATAAAAATTGTCCACGTATAAATGGTAACCCCTATGGAAAAAGGATGACACCAAGTCCCAAACTATCTTGCCACTGCTCCCCATGTATTCTGGGCATCCGGGGGGGGGGGGCTCCACGTGACTATCTTTTCCCTCGTAAATCTGAAACTTATAAGTATAGCCTGTTGCCCTGTCACAGGTCTTCTACATCTTGATCCCATATCTGGCACGCTTGCTGGGGAGGAATTGTTTGAATGCAAGGCAGCCAGGAAAATTAATGAGGGACTCATCAATGCAGATTTTTTGCTGGGGAGTATAGACATCTGCAAATTTTTTGGTTAAGGTGATTTACGAATTGCTGAATTTTTTGGAGCCGGTCAAATTCAGGGTCACCTCAAGGATGACGGACTGTATTGTCGTTGAACTGCATAAAACACATTATACTCTCATATCTATGCCTGGCCATGGCAGCAGAAAACACGGGCATATAATGAATCGGGTCTGTGGACCAATACAACCGCAATTAATTTTTTTTAGTAATGCCCATGTTGAGGGTTAGGTCCAAAAAAAAATTCAGAAACCGTAATGGATTTCCATGCAAATGGTCTGGAAAGGTTTGAATCTGGGTTGGCAGTGATAAATTGTTGTGCATATAAATTGCTTTGATCCACAATCAATGCATACAGATCTTCCGTGAAAAACAGCTCCAAAAATCAAGGGGAGTAGTTAAACTTGCTGTTTCCACCTGAATTCTGGGTTGGGCAGTGAATGGGGGAAGCATGGGTGCAGCAGAATTTGTGGGCTGCCAATCGGGATTTGCAAGCACATCCGGAAAGGATACTAGGTGTGTGAATTCTTGGTGGCTGCGGGACAATACTTGTGCTCGCCACCGCACCGGCTTGTACTGCACTTATGGGACTTGCCACATCACCAAGTGATACTGCAGTGCTGGTATGTGAAAGACTAGGATGTACTAGACCGCTGCTGCTTGCCAGTTCACCAAAAGGTAGCGCGGAACTAGTACTGGCACTCTGCTGCATATGAGAGTCATCAAAATTTACCAGCAAGTGCTAACAGAGATCAAGCCTGATTCTGTGGACATTGCAGTTTTGTGTGCAATGTATCAAGTGACAGTGACCTACTGACACGGCACTTGCTGGGGAGAAGGGGGGGTAAGCGTAGGGGCTAAACGCAGGTGCCGGCAGGTGCCGGGGCTGATCCCGCTAACGCTGCATTTTTGGGGACTCTATACTAATGTGAACGCTGGTATAGTGCTGACTTGAGCAAAGATATTGATCCATTCAGACACTATACTAGCAATGGAGGTTTATTGTGTATGAGCGTGTTCCGGGCAATCAAGGGGTTAAATGTGATTACTGGTGTACTGAAGGGCAATTTGACACTATCTGGGAGTGGCGTGAAAACCACGGGAGCAAGAATCACTTATATATATATATATATATATATATATATATATATATATATATATATATATAGGTGATTTTGCACACCTGTGCCACCCTGTAGCAGTATTTCTGCTATAGGGCGGTCAGGAAGCGGTTACAGAAGCGGTTTGTCTTATGGCGCTGCGTTACTTTAACTGTCAATTGTGCGGTCATGCAATGCTGCACCCAAATGAAATTGACATCCTTTTTTCCACACAAATTGAGCTTTCTTTTGGTGGTATTTGATCACCTGTGTGTTTTTTATTTGCTATAAAAAAAGACCGTCAATTTTGAGAAAAAAAAATATATTTTGGACTTTTTGCTATAAAGCATGTCCAGTAAAAAAATTTAAAAATCAAATTTCATCATAAATTTTGGCCAAAATGTATTCTGCGACATGTCCCATTACGTGTAAATCCCAATACGTGTAAATTAATTGGTTTTCGTGAAAGTTATAGCATTTACAAATGGTGCTATAGATACTGGATTTTTTTCTATACTAATAATAGCGGCGATCAGCGACTTATGGCGGCAATCAGCGACTTATGGCGGCGATCAGTGACTTATAGTGGAACTGCGGTGGACATTCTGACACTGGGGGGGAACTGACTTGGGGTCACTGAAATCCCCAGTGACACCAATACAGTGATCAGTGCAAAAAAAAAAAAGCACTGACACTGTACGAATGGCACTGGGGAGGAAGGGGTTAACATTAAAAGGCAATCAAAGGGTTAACTGTGTGATGGGAGTGTTTTACTAGGGGGGTGGGGGGGGTGAATTTCACTGTTACTGATCCGGAAAGCTGAACTCAGCAATCCAGAACAGTGTGCTGAAAACTGACAGGGAGAAGAGCTCCATGGAAAACAATGCAACTGTGCTCCCTGTCAGTGTTTCCCGGCAATTGTCGGGCTCCGGCGGGTAATCACCAGCCGGGACCCAGTGATTAACACCAGCGGCCACGATCGTGCCGCGGGTAGGGCGGTCGCGCACCTCGCGTGCGTCCGCTACCCCGAAATCAGGATGATGTTTATAAATGTGATCCTGCATACAGGGGCCGCTTTGCCACAGTATATGTACTGTGGGCGGTCCCCTTGTGGTTAAAGAGGAAAACACAATAAAAACACACTCCATTTTATTTTTGATTGTATTTATACATACCAAAATATCTCTTTCTGACTTTTTTTCTAAATAATTCTATATTAAAATATAAAAAAAATAGCTCAGCAATTTTAAAAATATAAAAATGTAAATCTCATTGATCACCTTCTCTCTGGCATTGTCTCCTGCAGAATAGCTCTGCAATTGAGTATTGGTTGTTTTCCTGTGAATGAAAAGCATCAAGGACCCATCCCATGGGAGTTGTCACCATGGCCCTCTACACACACAGTAAAATGATGATAAACAGCACTGATATCATCCCATCAGTAATGCTCTCCAGTATTAAAGTGGTTGTAAACTCTTACATATATGCAGGGAAGTGAGTGGCCTCAGCTGATACACAGAGATGAAACAAATCCTCCTACATAGGTTGTACCTGTTTATCTATAGCTGTCTTTCCCCTACATCCATTCAATGTGCAGAATTTACACAGGATCTCTCAGCTCTGATGAGCAGGAGGTGGAGAGCTGAAGTTATATCAGTGAGAACTCAGAGAGTTGATTGGAGGGAAGGGACACACAACCCTTCACACAGCTCACAGGAACAGATGAGGCTGTCAATCACAGGCTGTGTCCTCCCCTGTCACCATGCTTCTTTTGGTATCAGGAAAACTTATGGAAAGTGACTGATGCTGATAACAGAGGAATGAGGCAATTGACCTAAATGACACTTAGTACTCTGGATTGAGACAAGTACACACTGTAGAGGGATATGCTTTGTTCGTATTTCATGTCTGAAGTTTACAACCACTTTAACAGGTTCCTGCCTGGCCTATAGCCAGATGGCGGCCTGCAAAACCCCTCGTCCCTCCGGGTGGACGCCATATGGCGTCCTTTTGGGCATGCGCAGTTTGCATGCCCGCAGAGCCGTACAGCGGCGCAATCTGTCACTGGCTGTGTACCTCGGACACGGCTGATGACAGATCTGAGTACCAGCCCCGTTGCCGGTACTATGTGACCTGCTGTGACCAATCACAGCAGGTCACATGACAGTTGTATACAATGGATGGCTTCATTCATGCCATCCATTGTATACTAGTGTGTCTAGCTGTGAATGATCACAGCGATCACATGCACAACCTGGGCCAATCACAGCCCAGCTGTGTCATGTGATTAGCCGTGGCCAAATCACAGCAAAGCACAAAAAAAAAAAAAAAAAAAAAACCCCTGAATGATTCGATGTCATTCAGGTAATGGCTTGCTTATAGCAAAGTAATTCTTTGCTATAAGCAAATTGTGTAAAAAAAAAAAAAAAAATACTGATCACTCCCCCAAAGTAGTACAATGTTACCATGGTAACATTGTACTACTTTGGTCATAGTGAAAATGTAATAAAAAATTAAAAATAAAAAAAATAAAATTCTAATTTTTTTTTCCATACTGTCACCTGTCACTGTCCTTGATCACCGCCATGCCAGTTATATGATGACACTGTACTGCACTGGTGACAGTATGTAAAAAAAAAAATATTGAAAATAATTTTTTTTATTTTTTCATTTTTCGAAAATATGACAAAAAAAACACAACTCGCCATGCCTCTTATGAAGTATGTCAGACTGTCTACTTTGCAAAAAGGGGTCATTTGGGGGATATCTGTACTGTTCTGACATTCTTGGGCCTCAAGAAATTAGATTGGCTGTCAGTACTTCAGGATTGATCAATATTCAGACATATCCCATAGTTTGTGAACTCTATAACTTTCCTACAAACTAAAAAATACATCATAATTTGGGTTATTTTCACCAAAGACATATAGCAGAATACATCTTGGCCTAACAATTATTTATTTGCAAACTTTTGTTACAGAAACAAATAAAAATGTGGGTTTTTTTCAAACTTTTTGGTCTTTTTTTGTTAATTTAGCAAAAAATAAAAGCCCCAGTGTTGATTAAATACCACCAAAAGAAAGCTCTAGTTGTGTGAAGAAAATGATAACATTTTAGTTTGGGTACAATGTTGTATGACCGCGCAATTGACATTCAAAGTGTGAGAGCGCTGAAACCTGAAAAATGGCCTGGGCAGGAAGGGGGTAAAAGTGCCCGGTATGGAAGTGGTTAAGGACTGTATCTCCCACAGACGGAGAAGAGGATGAAGAACCTATGGGTTTCTTTTTATTTTGAACAAAGCAGGGAGGAGTCACAACTGCTAACTGTTTTCCAGGATACCCCAAAGGGGGATTATGTTCTTTTCAGGTTTGTGTACTATGACGTAAATATTTAATAAATATACAGATAAGTAGTCTTTTCTGAATCAAACAAATGACTCTTGATTTGTTTATAGGGTTAAAAGTGTTACCAAGTCTCTGGTCACACCTGTGCAAATTGTCATGTAATTTGAACATTTCAAATTCGCATGACAAGTCGCACCCTATTGTCTGCAATGGAAGCAGTCAAATCATTACCGATTTTGAAAGTAGTTCATGCAGTACTTTTTGGAGCAACTTGCATAGACATCTGTGCATGAAATAGCACAGATATCTTCCAAGTCGCACCTGAAGTCACACTGACATCAGACTTTGAAATCGTTCGAATTCAAGCAGGGGCGGAATGACCATTTGGAAACTCGGGCACTGGCCGAAGACCCAGGGTCAGTAGGGGGTCCCATGAGATTCCCCTGGTACCTTTTTCATAGGCTTTTTTGAGTTTGGACAAGGACACAGGGGCCCCATGATCCCCTATTGCCCGGGGGCCCACAGAGTTGTCAGTCCGCCCCTGAATTCAAGTGAAGTAGCACAATTTCAAAGTCGGATCTGGTGTGACTGAAGGCTAAATCCATGACCCTGCATTCACTACATCCAGTCTTCCACAGTACACAGAAATTGGAAATACAATTATTTTAGTAAATATAAACTGCTAAATACCTTTTATCAGCAGCAGAATATAGCAGTCTTGGGACTTCTATCAGTGTCAGACCGAGCACTGGTTAATCTTGTAGGAGGATTTTTCATTCTCCTCTGACTGTTCTATAAGGCTGCATGACTCCTGTCCCTCTGTCTGGACAGCACTGATTGGCCCTCTGCTGATCACATGCAACCTCCCCCCCAAAAAAAAATTCTCTAGAAATACACACCAAACAGAGCATGTACAGACTTGCTGCTGCTCTGTACTTTGGAAGATGGGTTGGGGACAGTAAAAGAAGGGGAGGGTCAGAGAAGATAGGATCAAACAGCCTTTTTCCACAATGCAGAGGATTAACCCCTTAGGTTCCACTGGAAGTATAACAAGCATGCTTTACTGTATATACCGACTGATTTTACTGTTGTGGGTTTAGTAACACTTTAAAGATTATTCAACAATCTGGATGACATTGTCTCTTGAAGTGTGTTCAGGGACTTCTGAGTTCTTTCTCTCCCATGTTGCTGTCAATGGGTCAGAGTTAAGAGTGGCTACAGAAAATTGTTCTGTAGCCTTGGCCTTTTCTAGCTTGTCTAGACAATATTTGCTTGATAAAAAAGACAACATCCACAGATAACTACAATAACATACCAGTGAATCACAGAAAGCATTCCACATGTTTTAAACATATGTAAATTCTGCAGCTTTCTGCCAGAGTAAATGATATGTATAAATACAACTCTATACAATATTACTAACAACTTTCTCTTTCCAAGAAGGAAAATCTCACTTACTTACGTCTCTCTTTATAGTAATAACCTGACATCTTACTGGAATGAAATGCTGTTTCAATTATAGGATGATTTCATTTTTAAAGGTTATACTTCTAGCTAGAGTCTTTTCCGAGTGTCATACATAGCAACATCATTTTACAACAAAAAGAGGAATATCGGTGAATGACTCTTCACTAAGGGAAGTTGATTATTTCCCAATCTATCCAGTGTGAAGTAAAGTGTAAAACGGTGGTGGAGAGGTGCAGTGTCTAGCTAATGAAAAGTCTTTCAATGGCATGGCATGATGTGTGATGATTGTTGCAGGACGTGGCCATAACAATCAGAATGAAGTCTCTTATAATCAGATTTTCACTTGAGAAATAATAGTAAGAAATAATTCAGTCTGCAGTTGGATAGTAATTCTCAACAAGGTCTCCATACAGCTTATTAAAGGTTCACCTCTCTAGTTATCATTTTTTCCAGTTATTGAACTAATTGTAACGGTTCTTCCTTTTGCTGCAGTCATCTAGATCCACCTTCCATTTAAATTTTAATAATTGCCATAGGCAGGGTTTTTTTTTTTCAGGGGGAACGCAATTCCAATACAACCAGCACTAAATGTATGGAATGGCAAGAGGTGCTGGGGTGTGCTGGAGAGCCTATTGTTGCTGGCTGCTGGGGAACTACTGATACTGGGGTATCTATTGTTTCAGGGGGTTTCTTGTTGATGGGAAAGTCCTTTGTTGCTGGTGGGATATGTATTGTTGCTGGGAGGGGTCAACTGTTGCTGGGAAGGATCTACTGTTGAGGGAGGGGTCTATTGTTGCTGACAATTGGAGGGGATGCTGCTGGGAGATCTGTTGTTGCTGTCAGGGGCCCATTGTTGCTGGAATGGCTCTATTGTTTCTGGTGAGAGTATCTGATTGCAGGGGGGGGTCTATTGTTCTTGGGGGGACTATTGTATATGGGGGTGGCCTATTGTTTCTGGTGGGATCTAGTGTTGCTGGCTGCAGGAAATCTGAATGAATACAAATTACCTAGTGCCACAAAATGATACTTGGGTCGATGTTCTCTAAATGGGACGATAGTGGGAGGTGGGTAGGCGGTAGAAACAATGAACAGTGCTTGGTGAGTAGGGGGCGAAGACAAGGGGTGACTCAAAAGGTGGATTAACTGCACCTATTTTCTGAGAAAAAAAAGCCCTGGCCATAGGCAATCATATGTTCAGGTAGAATAACTGTAGGTTTTCAGAAAAACTATGGCTGCCCCAACTGCCCTATCATAACTTGTTCGTTTCATTTCAAATCCATTGTGGTGGTGTATAGAGCCAAAAATGTTAGAGTTGTGTCGTTGTCCCAATATTTATGGACCTGACTGTATGTACAGCACATTTCACAATGGTCTCAGCAATAGTGATTGGATCATGCTTTATACCATGCTTTGGGGGTCTCCAAATTTTTATAACAAAGGACCAATTTTCTACCCTTCAAACTTTTGGGGGGGGGGGCAGACTGTTGCCAGTGGGAGTAGTAGATGACCTGGCATCGGTGGAAGTAAACAATGCTTTGGTGGTCAGTGGGAGTAAAAAAAGTACATAATTGGTTTCAGTGGGGGGGAATAGTGCCCCATCTCTGGTGCCAGTGGGAGAATTAGTTCCCCACCATTGGTGTCAGTGGGAGGAATAGTGCCCCAAGGGCTGGATAAAGGCAAGCAAAGGGCCACATCTAGTTTGAGGACCCCTGTTTTATATGTTTTTTTTCCTTCCTCTGGATCTACCGTGGGTATACTGTAGGGTTCTCTATATGAAGGTTTTCTGTTTGTTTATTTTTTTTTTCTGTTCATTGAACTAGATGGAGTTGTGTCTTTTTTCAACCTGAATAACTATGTAACTATAAATGCAAAAAAACCTCAAGACATGTTGTACATTAAATCCCAGCTACATATCACAAAAATGAAAGAAAACCGTGGCTGCAGAAATAAAAAAACTTCTCCCATGAGCACTGCTGCAAAAGCTGACATCAAGAAAATAGACATTTTATAGGAATTCTTTCTTTACCTACTATAGCCTAATTTTTAAAATAAATGTTGACTGGTGTTCCTATTGTCTCTGTACACATCAAACCTCCATATACAGTAGTTATTGCCTTGTCTTGTTGCATTTTATTATATAGTCCATTATAGTCCATTCAGTTGTTCTCCTAGTACTTCTTTGTTGGCGAAGACAAAGAACTTTACATTCAAAATACATCGGACAGAAGTGCCTGTCATTCTCCTTTTACAGTAGGTTCAGTACTGCAAAGTTTGCACTAGTAGCCAGCAGAGAGTGAGACAAAACATCAAACACTCCTAGAGTTCTTTCAAGGTCTAAGTGTCATTCTGATCCAGTATACGGAGCTTTGTGATTGCACTTTGGTAGGGCTGATTAAGAAATTACCAGCACTCCTGGAATGACATTAAAATTGGGTTTTTATTAAAGTATGTCTAAACCCAATAAATAAATCTGATATGTCTTACAATGTTCAAGTTGTTCTGATAGGCAGAAGGTTGTTTTACCTTAATGCATTCTCTGCAGTAAGGTAAAAAAAATCCTTCTGTGTTCTTCTTTCTCACAGCCCCCCAAGCAGCTTGCTATAGGGCCACTTGAAGAGGGGGAGAAGCCAGGGGACCCCAGAAGAGGAGGATTGGGGTCACTCTGTGCAAAACCATTGCACGGAGCAGGTAAGCATGACAAATGTTTTATTCAAAAAATACGTTTAGAATCACTTTAATATAGTTCTAACATTGTTCCAGACGTTTTTGTGTTTATTAAAAGTCAGCACCTACAAAAACTGTAGCTGTTGACTTACCCGGGGTCAGGGGCGGACTGACCATTTGAGCACTCGGGCACTGCCCAAGGGCCCGGGGTCAGTAGGGGGCCCCATGAGATGCCCCTGGTACATTTCATTGGCTTTTTCATAGGCTTTCTTGGGTGTGGGCGAAGACACAGGGGCCCAATGATCCCCTATTGCCCGGGGGCCCCATGAGTTGTCAGTCCGCCCCTGCCCGGGGTTCAGCGATGTGCTCACCCACGCCGTCTTTTCTCTCCTTCTGCTCTCCCCAGCGCCGGCATCTCAATTGTGGGCACCAGGCTATGACAGCTTGCAGCTTCACAGCTGGGTGCCCACTGCGCATGTGCGAGTTGCGCTGCACATTCTGATTGAAGGTGAAGATTCCCAAGAGACTGTGGGAGGAAGGAGGGGGCCAAACTGAGCCGGAAGTGGGAGCGGGTACCTGTCAAAACCAGGTATCTGCTGCCTCCCAAAAGGTGCTAAATATGGCAGTAGGGGGGGGGGGGAGGCAGGCAAGCGGAGCTTCCACTTTTGGGTGGAACTCCGCTTTATATGCGCAGTTTTCATTGCGAAATGCATGGTGATTTTGCCATGATGGTTCAAGCATTTGCGTTTATGGGGGGTGACAATTGTATCCAAAATTGTCAGCCTGCTGACATGCATTGTGCAGGCATGGTACAGCTGGTCCAGAGCAATGATAAACAATTGATATTGAAGTGAATGCATGTAGACCGGAGGAGGCTGAAGGAGATTAGCAGCACAAATATGCAAAAAGAAAAGTGAAAACAGTATACCATGAAAACCAACACACATGGCAGTTGTTTATGACATACAGTACTAGTAGTACGTTAGAAAACTAAATGTCATCAAGCAGTATTAAACCAAAAAATTTTGCTATATGGCAGATTACAAGTCCTTAGATGTGGTGGCTGCATTAGTTTTCTTTTTTAGTCTGCATTTCTTTTTTTAAATCCAAAATCAAACAAAAAAAAGTAATACATTGCAGCTTACCAATCTTTAGATGTCAGGCTGCAACCATTTTCTTTTCTTAGGGCCGGTTCACACTGATGTGGTGTGGGATTCGCAGCGAATACTGTGAATGTCAGAATTGCACTCCATTCATGTGAACTGCTGTGGGTGTCTATGTTAAGTTAATAACACCCCTAAAAGGTTCACAGAATGCAGTGCGATTGGGTGAATAGTATCAATCCTAGTGTGAAAAAAATAAGTGAATGCACCTTTCCTGTGGCTGCAGTGTGATTTGCGGTGCAATTTGAGTCATACAGAATGAATGGCTCAAATCACACTGCAAAGAAACGCATGTGATTTTAACAGGAATGCAGTACGATCAGGGGCAGACTGATAACTCATGGGGCCCCCGGGCAATAGGGGAACATAGGACCCCTGTGTCCTTGCCCAAACTCAAAAAAGCCTATGAAAAAGGTACCAGAGGCATCACATGGGGCCCCCTACTGACCCCGGGCCCTCGGGCAGTGCCCTAGTTTCCAAATGGTCAGTCCGCCCTTGAGTACGATTCCTGTCTGAAAACACATGCGGTTTCCAGCACCGCAATAGTGTGAACTGGCACTTAGGCTTTTTTTTTGTTCGTCTAGTGACGCAGCCAGTAACACACTTACTGTCTTAGAATGGCTACATTCATTTTTCTACTCTACACCACCCTTGAACATCTGCATTGTCATCCTGTTGAGAGGATATTGTTAGGTGGACTAGTTGATTTAGATGGACATTACACAAATGGCTAACAAACAGAAGCCTATCTTAAGCTAATACATTTTAGGCAGTTTCTGGGATATAGGACTTACATAAATAAATAAAGCTGATCATTGTAAGCACTCCTATTGGTGGCAAATAGTTTGTATCAACCCTCTCATTGCTATTATTTAGGATTTATATTGCACCAACAGTTTGTGCAGTGATTTACAATATAAATGGGGACAGTACAATTACAATACAGTTCAATACAGAAGGAATATTGGGAACAGCAGAGTGGACAATTTGGACGATATCTGCAGATGAGGCTGGTAATATAGCTGGGGGCAGTGTTGTAGATGGCTGTGCATGTTGCTGTTAGTATCTTGAATTTTATATGTTGGGCTAGTGGAAGCCAATGAAGAGATTAGCTGAGAGGGGAAGCAGTCATGGATCGGTCATTAAGGTGTATAAATCTAGCACCAGCATTCATAATAGACTGAAGTGGGGATAGCTTGTGTAAAGCTAAATCAGTGAGGAGGCAGTTGCAGTAGTCAAGGTGAGATATAACCAAGGCATGAATACATTTTTTTGTGGTGTCGTTAGGCAGGAAGGGGTAAATTCTGGAAATCTTGTGGAGGTTATTTAGCCATTGATTTAGCCAGTGATTGGGTGTGGGGCCCGCAGGAGTGGTCAGAGTCTAGGATTACACATAACACCCTGGCATGTGGGGAGGGACCAATGGTGTGTTGTTGATCTCAATAGTAAAGTCATGAAGGGGGGGATCAGGGAGGAGGAGATATTACATGCTCAGTTTTAGAAAGATTACATTTGAGAAAGTGGTGTGACATCCTGTCAGGGACCCCAGGCTTTACCGCGGCGCACGGGTTTGCGCATGCGCGGTATGCCGGGGCGCACTAGCGTGCAGGCATTAGGACCTGGGCGCCCGCAACAACAACAGCGGTCGTGCATTCGCACCTGGCACCAATGAGGGCGCAGGGCGCCCTATTTATAAAGGCTATGTCTATGCTCAAGTTGCCGTATGGTCTTTACCTGTATCCTGTGTTTCCTGAGAGATTGCCTTGTTGCCGACCCTGCCTGACCCTGATTTGCTGACTGTCTCCTGCTCTGATCCCTGGCTTGTCTGACCATTCTCCTGCCTAATCCTGCACGTTTTGATCTCCCGTTACGGAACCTGGCCTGTGACCTGTTTATCCTTCTGCCTGCCACTTGTACCGTCCTGCCTCCACCGTTACCGACCTGGCCTGACTTTGCTCACTCTGCCTCCTCACATCAGGCTCTCACCTGCTATATACCACCGGCAAGTGCTTCTACCACAACTGGTTGCACTCAGGGGCCGCAACCTGGTTTAGGCCTGCTCCAAGTCCATCCCCACCATCAGGGGCCCTGGTGAACAAGCAGGTCGGGGCTTAGATTCTGCGCCTTAGGGAATCCCGGTCTGTGGAGCGCTAGAGGCTACCGCCGGCTGGTCCTTAACACATCCATACTAATTTGTTGCTCAGTAAATCTGCGATACATGAGGAGATTAAGGGGGTGAGTTGTGGAATAAAGTGATAGATCTGGGTGTTGTCGGCATAGATGTGGTATTGGAAGCTGTGGGAGATTATCAACTGACCCAGGGAAGAGGTGTAGAGAGGGAATAGGAGGGGTCCAAGGATGGAGCCTTGGGGTACCCCAACAGAAAGAGGAAGAGGAGCGGAGGAGAAGTAAGGAATTAAGGGTAGAAAAGAATTGATGATTGGATGAGAGGGTTTTGATGAAACTGTTGTAGTAGGTTTGTTTAGCAGTGTGGAAGCAGGAGTTGTATTTGAGAGGGGCAGATTTGTAGTGGGTGAAGTCTTACAGGGATTTAGTTTTACGCCATGCTTGCTCAAGAGCACGGCTGCATCTCTTGAGACTTCTTGTGTGGTTCTGTGCATAGAGGGAGGAGCAAGTGTGTCCAGGGAGGATGACAGTAAGTTGCTGTTGACAGAAGTGGCCAGGTCTGGGCAAGAAAGGTGTACAATTTTGTCATAAATGCAGTCAGTAGAAGAAGGGAAGAGTTAAGGTGGTGAAGGTTTCTACAGGTAACTATTTGCTGGTTAAAGGATGCAGGAGTGTGAATATGATAAAATTGTCATTGGAGAGAGGAAAAGGGGTATTAGAGAGGTTGCAGGGAATGCAGAGGTGAGAGAATACAAGGTCGAGGATGTTGCCACTGGAGTGAGTGGTGGTTTATGTCCATTGCAGGGGCGGACTGACCATTTGCAAACTCAGGCACTGCCCGAGGGCCCGGGGTCAGTAGGGGGCCCCATGAGATGCCCCTGGTACCTTTTTCATAGGCTTTTTTGAGTTTGGGCAAGGACACAGGGGCCCCATGATCTCCTATTGCCCGGGGGCCCCATGAGTTGTCAGTCTGCCCCTGGTCCATTGTGTTGAGTTAATAGGATAGGTTAGGTTGAGTAGTTAAGAACTGGCTGAGGTGTTAAAATTGACTGGAATGTTAAAGTCACCAAGGATGATGGTGGATACTTCAGAGGAGAAAAAGTAGAGTAGCTAAGCAGAGAAGTCATCAAGAAAGCCAAAAGGCTGCCAAATGACTGCAATCCTCAGACAAACTGGAGAAAAAAGACTAATATAGTTAATTTCAAAAGAGCAGAGGGACAGAGAGGGAGTTGTAGCAAGAACAAAGATGGTGCTTTATGAGGGAAAGGAGAATTCCAACTCTGCCTCCTTTTCGTCAACTGGGTTTGGGTGAGTGAGTCCAGAGGAGGCCACCATGAAAGAGGTCAGCTAAAGAGGCAGAGTTGGATTCTTGGAGCCAGGTTTCAGTAATAGCAAGTAGATTGAGGGAGTTGGAGAGGAAAAGGTCATTGACAGAGGCAAGTTTGTTCGAGACTGAGTGGGCATTCCAGAGAGCACATATGGGGGGGGGGGCTGGCTCATGGAAGCATGGGAATTGAAATAAGAGAGTAGGGGTTGCTGCTGTTGCCAGAGAACAGAGACGGCCTATTCTGGGGGTGAAAGTTTGATGGTGGAGGGCCAGTGTTTAGGGCGATATCTCTGCAAATACTGCAGTGATAAGGAATACGGTGACATTATATGGGTTTAGAAAAAGCAGATGATCAGTGTAGTAATATTGGGAGATGCAAAATAACAGACTTACTGGCTGGATCAACAGATGAAAATAAAGGAAAAAATTTAAAAATGAAAACGAATGCAGCCATCACATTACTAGTAAGCTGCATTATATACATTTTTTGTTTTTGCATTTAGATAGGCTTTGATTGAATGTGTTATGCATTTTGTTTTCTAAGGCACAATTATCTATTACACCATTATACAAAAATCAAATGAAATCTTGGTGAGTAACATCGTAAATAAGGATGAGAGAAAAAAATAAAAAATAGTCTGTTCATATGTTCAAAACTGATGCAGGCTGTCAGGATGTCATCCATTCACTCACCTCTTTTCAGTTTTAAAATAAAGCTAGAGATGAGCAAATCAAATGCCAATATATCTGATTCACTCATCTGTAATCATAAAACACAAAGTCAAGACTCTTTTCTACCCCTCCCCCATATGTATCAATACATATTTTCTCTCATATGACTTTTGGTTCTGTTTTAGGTTCTGGATATTCCTTGTAGCAAATGGCAAATATATATTATTTTTTCCTGAACATCAAAGATACTTTACTTTTATATATTTTTTAATGTGTGGCAGCACTCTTGTGCACTGGTGCCTATATGAAAGGGCATTTCTTATCCTTTGTTAAATATGTTTTCCAATCAAGCACAGCTTCTGAAAAAATTGCTGTGAAATAGAAATTCTGTCCCGGGAGAAGCACATTGCACACAATACATGTTTTTTTTTTTTTTGCATGTCCTCTTGTGGGTAGCCCTCAATGTAGTTTTGTCACTCCTGTGATATTTATCAGATTAGAAATGAAAGATATTTGATGTATTCTCTCTTCAGTGTTCTATTTTGTTATATCTAAACCTTTTGTGACTTTTACATATTTCCTGATCTTTTCATTTTTCAAAGCCTTACTTTTGTCATTTTCTCACAGATCTCACCTTTAGTTTACTGAACAGCAGAGGTAGAGAAAACAAGCCAGGAGAGACACAATATACTGTTGCTGGGGAGAACACACAATGACATTCCACTTTGTTTCCTCAGACCATATTTTTATTTTATATACCCAAAACGTACAAAAGAAAATTCTTCAGCTGTGACCAAGAATGGTACTATTATAACCATAATAATGGGAAATATTTTGGCTTTAGCTAGATAGAGCAAATAATCGAGCAAAAATCTCAGAACCCATCTGCGTGATAAAAACTGGTCCAAAAGCTTAATTCCCTAAGATGTAATGCATGTGTTATTTGCATTAATGATTGTCATTTTCAGCCATGTGACTGTTTGCTCCCATTGACTCTATGTTTTTTATGGAAAATTGAGCTCCAGTAATTTGTTTTTGTGTTTTTACTGTGCCAGTGCTCAAAGGTTGGTTTATGGAAGAATTAGGGAAAACTAGTATTGATGTTCTGAGCTGAAGGCGAGAACAAGCTACAGCACAAACCTATAGAGCAAATGAGTTAAAGTGATAGTAATGACATAGTTTTTATTTTTGTAAAAATAACAAACATGCTATACTTACCTGCCCTGTGCAATGATTTTGCACAGACCAGCCATTTGTCCTCTTCTAAGGTCCCCGCGCCAACACTCCTGACTCCTTCCGTCTGCCGAATGCCACCATACAAAAACGCTTGCTATGGGGGCACTTGTGCGTGCTCACTCCCAAGCCGACTCTGTATGTCCTCTCTGATGGAGACAACCCATGTAAGGGAGCACTCTAATGGGCAGGATCCATGTAAGGGGACACTCTTCATGAGGACAATCCATGTACGGGAGCACTCTCATGGGGACAATCCATGTAAAGGAGCACTCTGATGGAGACAATCCATGTAAGGGAGCAATCTGATGGGTAGGATCCATGTAAGGGGCACTCTCATGGGGACAATCCATGTAAGGGGGCACTCTCATGGGGAAAATCCATGTAAGGGAGCAATCTGATGGAGACAATCCATGTAAAGGAGCACTCTGATGGGTAGGATCCGTGTAAGGGGCACTCTCATGGGGACAATCCATGTAAGGGGGCACTCTCATGGGGAAAATCCATGTAAGGGAGCAATCTGATGGAGACAATCCATGTAAGGGAGCAATCTGATGGGTAGGATCCATGTAAGGGGCACTCTCATGGGGACAATCCATGTAAGGGGGCACTCTCATGGGGAAAATCCATGTAAGGGAGCAATCTGATGGAGACAATCCATGTAAAGGAGCACTCTGATGGGTAGGATCCATGTAGGGGGCACTCTCATGGGGGTAATTCATGTATGGGGGCACTGTGATGTGGACACTGGTTTTAAGGGGGCACACGGATGACAACTGATGTAAGGAGGGACTCTGATGGGAACACCCGATGTAAGGGGAGGACACTGATGGGGACACCTGATGTAAGAGGGAACTCTGATGGGGACACCTGATGTAACATGGGTCTCTGATGAGGACTCACACACAATGTAGACATTATGCTTCCTGACTTTTTAGTACTGCACACCCAGTTAGGATAGGCTAGGTGGGGCCCTGTTCAGTCTTTAGTACTACTTCAATACAAAGAACAATTTTTTTCTCCTGAAGAAACTCCATCGCTTTGTCATTCAGGTTCTCTTTGGACAGCTATGAAGACTTTTACAGCCCTTGGGAACCTGAAAGGAAGCTGGAAATCACTGTAGTAGACACCTTTTCTACAGTGATTGCTGCTAGCTTCCAGGTTCTGTGGCAAGTAGCTGACCTGCTTACACTTTCTCAACTAATACAAAGTGTTTTCTGATTGGACTAGGTGGAGACATGGGGCCATGACATCATGATCTCTACCTTGTCCAGTCAATCCAATTCACTGAGAAAATGCAAAATGTTTTCTGAACAGCACTCATGCTAAGAAAGTACTAGTCAAATTCATAAACAGAGGCTCAAAACGGATGTTACAAGATGTAATGGCACACGTGCTCAATAAACATGCAATAAATAGGTGATATACAATCAAATTATATCAAGCTAATGATACCACATCAACTACATATGTGAAATACCGTATGCTAATAATCGCACAACACACTCAATAGGCGTGATCAGTGAATAATAGTGACAAACAACTGAGGCTAGTAATAGTTCATAAATGATAATTCGTGCTCCACTTGTAAGGCAATTCATGCAGGTGATGATAACGCATGTGATATCCCGTGATGGTGTTAATCCTCCTATGGTTAGATTGCCCCCTCAGCTTAACTCAATGACCCAAAGGGCCATCACGCTTCTAAGATCACTCAGGGATCTTACTCCAAGGGTGGATATCCTCAGCGGACCTTCTGTGGACCCCTCCGCAGTGGAAAAGTATTCAGAACACTCTGGGGGTTTAGCAGCCACTAGATATACCACTCATCATAACCAATGATGAGCGAAAAAAAGAACCTTCCATAGTGTAGTATTTGAGTAAATATGAGTAATGTATTTGCATAGAAAAATGCTTACTCACATTAGATGGTCATTCACTACAGTGTACACCTGCATTTATGGACACAGTACATGGGTACTGGCTCTTCCTGGTGTAGTAAGATGGCGGCTGCACCGGATGTGCGTCACCGTGGGTCGGACTGGAAGCTGCATCACCGCGTATCTACGCGTTACGCCACAGTAACTCGTGACTTCATCAGGATGATCCTACACAGGTATGGCAAAAATATACTTACAATGGGCCAAGCGGGACATACTTAAACTTCAGCTTTAAATGCATTACCAGTCCAAGAAAATGCAACATTGCTAGTTGTACAACAATGACTGCAATATTATGTAGAGGGTTAAAGTCCAATTATACCTTCTATAAAAGTGAATAGTTTATTTAGTGTTCTAAAAATAATATATTCAGAATATTTAGATTTAATTGCTTTAGATGCTGAAATAATTTCCTGTTGTTCTACATATTTCTGTGGCTAAGAATCTGCAGAGTCGAACTGCTGTCCTTTGTGTTAGTCTCACTGCAGCAGTTCAATGTCTTCCACTGAGTCTGAGCTAGATTTCTCCAATCAATAAAGCCCACTCCTCCTGGTGTTTTTGGAGAGCTCTAACTTGGATTCATCAGGGTGGGGGTGTTGAAACATTACAGTGAGACTCATACAGCACAACAGTCTGTCTCCAGAGCAACTTCCTGGCCACAAAACATTATAGAGCAACAAGAGAATTGTTTTTTCAGCACCTAAACCAAGTAAGTTTAATCATTCTGAATATTTTCAGAAACTGCTCAATTCTTTTATAAAGGGTACAATTGGGATTTAAGCTTTTTCAAAGTTTGTGAAAAATAGAATGAACGCAAAGCAAAAGGATATAATATATATATATATATATATATATATATATATATAAACACATTGATGGAATTTAGAGCTCAGTCAGCTGCAGAACACATCTCCTGTCATTGTTTGGCATTGATGACTTTTAGGCAAGTACAATATTTATTGTGGCATGAGGCTAAAGATTATTTGGGTGTAACCCCTATTATACTTGAGAGGTCATATGTACTAACCATTTTTGTCTATTCACAACTGATAAAAACAAGGTTCTTAATCAATAAGATTTAAAGCGGAACTTTACCCATAATGACTTGATGAAAAAATAATGTTCTTTATCAAGAAACATAAATTCTACAATAATAATTATGGTACCAAAATTAGCGTGTGCTGCAAATTGCACTGTTCCTGTTTTATCTTTCCGGTGGCTACCATTTTGCTGAAGCCCAGAGCCCCTGAGCAGCAATAAATCTTTATGCTGTCAGCAGATCGGCTTCTAAATTTTTGACAGTGCCAAAATATAGAGAGCAACTGAGCATGTGCAGAGCAGGGTGAGACAGTGTACCATATGACTGCATTTTAAACAGTATAGACACTGATGTTTAATGTTTTACATGGCTTTACCTGCAAAAGGGGCCAGCCTAAAGTTTAACAGGACCAAATTTTCTGTGTAAAGTTCCACTTTAATAAAGAAGCATGGTTGTCAGATGCATGAGAGCATACTGCATGAGAGCATGGCAAGTTCTTCTGCTTGCTTTAACTAATAAATCATTGAGGACTTTAGCACCAATTCCACCTCCACTTCAGACAATGATCAAATATTGCAAGATTTTGCTATTTTGTTTTTTGTGAAGTTGCATTGCTACCATAATGACTCATTAGTGTTCTTTTCCAGAGTTTTTTAATTGTTAATGCTATGAATGACATGAGGGTAAAGGTTATTTTATTTCAGTACTTACCTTTCATAGTATTCTCACTTATTTTTTTTAATAATCCATCATGTAAAAGATATTTCTGTTTTTCCAATAATCTTTTAGGCACATTCTTTGTGGAAAGTGATATAAAATATAAATGAATATAGAGCTCAAAGTGAGGTGGGATAACACATTAAAAAAATCCAAAAATCTGTTAAAAAAATGAGTATAAAAGCTTGAATTAAAAGATGCAGTGCCAAAGAAAAGTAATTAGCAAATATGTCTCTAATATCAGGAACTTGTATAATAATAACATAATCGCCAGCAATAAAATATGTTGAAGACGTATGGCAGTGCTTTGACTATATGTAGACAACTTGACCATATCCTCACAGTATATACTAATCTCCTGCAATTGATATATGCGCAAAGGCACATTATGTACTGGTATGGTTTTTTACACTCAAGATCAGACCGGTCCTTGATAACTCTGAAAGCCCGCCATAAATTATCTGAATGATCATATGGTTCCTGCATGTTGGGATTAAACAACAAGTCTTTGTATGGTGAAACACAGTTCTGGTCATAATCGAGCAATGTGTATATGAAAAATTATTTCCTGTGCTTAGTGTATCCAAAAAAAATTGGATTCTGTGCACTCTTTAATCTGAATACCAAATTATTATATATCTGTGCATACATGTAGGTACTCTGCCTCAAAATCAGTGAAAGGATGAAAAAAAAATACATCAACAAATACAAAACATCAAATCTGTAAGCAACACAATATCATGAAAATGTGCTTATGCCAGTGATAATACAAATTGTGCTCTAAATCAGGGGTCTCCAAAACTGAAGCCCGAGGGCTAGATGTGGCCCTTTGCTAGCCTTTATTTGGCCCTTAGGGCACTATTCCTACCAATGATATGAAGCAGTATTCCTCCCACTGACACCAACAATGGGGCACTATTTCTTCCATTGATAACACTTTTAATGGGGTACTATTTTTCCCAATAATACAAATGATGGGGCATTACTCTTCCTTCTTCTGACTACCATCACTGAGGCCATGTTTATTCTCACTGATGCTGGGCCCTAAACATTTTCTACCCCCACTGGCCACACTCTGGCCCTTTTAAAGTCTGAAGGACCATAAACTGGCCCTTTGAAAAGTTTGGAGACCCCTACTCTAAATAATACACAATATTGCAAACTTAAAATGTCCGTGCATATCTTCCACAATGTGAAATAAACCACAAGTCACACAGACTCTTACTGGATCCACATGATCTCTAATCTAAGCAGAAACCATAAAGCTGCTCACCAGCAGATCAATTCACACAAACACAACCAGCTCATCAAAACGGAAATCACATAAGTACATTAAAGAAGAGCAACAGCCCACATAGTGTAAAACCATCATATAAGTCGCCTTTAATGACCAGCAGACAGGTACTAACAATGTGGGTACAGAGATGCACGAAAAACGCAACACTTCCAGCAGTTGTCTGGCATGATGATGTCACCGATTAATCCCCACCCAATGAGTTTCATTACCAGAAAACGTTGTCAGAGGATTGGAGCAAGTTAAAGGATAACAAGACCACATCTGCAAGTGATGCTCCAGTGCAGATCTAGCAATGCATAATTGGGAGCTATACAAAATGAAGAAGGATATACAATAGAGCAATCCATTTACTGGAATATTTTTAGGGGACAAACACAAGGGACACTTTAAATATATACTGTAGATATATTTGGATAAACAAATATTTGGATAAACAAATGATTTTAATGAGGTTAATTCTACCTATCAAAGTAAAGAGGAAAGGTGAATCATGCTCACAGTTTAGTTTCCACAAAAGTAACAATTAGATTGAAATTTATTGGTATTAATTTGGAATACTCATTATACACTGCTGAAAAAAATTAAAGGAGCACTTTTTAATCAGAGTATAGCATCAAGTCAATTAAACTCCTGGGATATTGATCTGGTCAGTTAAGTAGTTAAATTAATCAGTTTCAGCTGCTTTGGTGTTAGTGAAATTAACAACAGGTGCACTAGATGGGTAACAATGAGACAACCCCCAAAACAGAAATGGTTTTACAGGTGGAAATCACTAATCTTTTCTGGCTGTGTTTCACTATATTTGCATTTGGCTAGGTTCAGTGTCACTACTGGTAGCATGAGGCGATACCTGGACCCTACAGAGGTTGCACAGGCAGTTCTACTCCTCCAGCATAGCACATCAATACATGCATTGCAGAAGGTTTCCTGTGTCTCCCAACAAAGTCTCAAGAGCATGGAGGAGATTTCAGGAGACATGCAGTTACTCTAGGAGAGCTGGACAGGGCCGTAGAGGTCCTTAACCCATCAGCAGGACCAGTATCTGTTTCTTTGTGTGAGAAGGAACAGCATGAGCACTGCCAGAGTCCTACAAAATGACCTCCGGAAGGCCACTGGTGTGAATTTATCTGACCAAACAATCAGAAACAGACTTAATGAGGCTGGCCTGAGGGCCCGATGTCCTGTGCTCACTGCCCGGCACCATAGAGCTCGATTTGCATTTTCCATTGAACAACAGAATTGGCAGGTCTACCACTGACGCCCTGTGCTTTTCCCAGATGAGAGCAGGTTCACCCTGAGCACATGTGACAGACATGAAAGGGTCTGGAGAAGCCGTAGAGAACATTATGCTGCCTGCAACATCATTCAGCATGACCGTTTTGGTGGTGGGTCAGTGATAGTCTGTGGAGGCATACCAATGGAGGGACGCACAGGCCTCTACAGGCTAGACAATGGCATCCTGACTGCCATTAGGTATCGGGAAGAAATCTTTGGACCCACTGTCAGACCCATTGTCAGTCAGTCTGAAAAAGTGGAATTCATCTATCTTCATAGATTTCTTTAGGGCGATTGTTGATAAATATTTCTGTCCCAAGTAGAGGAGCTTCTCTAACCCAGTCTGTAGGAGGGCTTCATATTTCCTCTGACCATGAACCTTATAAATTGATTAATATTACACCTTTCCATCCACTCCAGAAGCTGTATTGGCATTTCTCAGATAATTAATCCATGCCTCGCTCTCAGCATTCATCACGTTGTTGTCCATCATTAGAGAACGATCTGCTCTTTCCATGGGCCATATTCACTGGGTATTGGCTATTCCCTAGTCCCCTCCAAAAGCCCCCTGGCCTGGTTGGGTCTGTCACAATATGTATTTATGAATGTGAGATAGGGACCTTAAGTTGTAAGCTCTTTGACGGCTGGGAATAATGTGAATGTACAATATATATATATACTGTATATGTAAAGCACTGCGCAAATTGATGGCGCTATACTAGTACCTGTAGTAGATAAATAAATAACAAATAAATGGCACAAGAGAGCATTCAGAATAGAACATCATAGAGCCCATTGAATGCCACAGATCATTTGGGATTGCTATATGAGATCCTCATTTAGGATAAGGCTCTGGTATAGATGAATGGAATCCCCATTCACTTTGTTTACAAACAGAACAAAGCGGCTGGAAACTGACATTTTGCCAGCAATTTAAGCACACTTTTTTCTTTGTAAATGTCAGGTTTACTGCAGTAGTTTGTACACAGAGGTGCCACTTCACAGGCAGACGGTAGAGATAATTTAAAAGGGAAATGATCTGATAAAGTTTATGGAGGATTGTTAATATCTAGAACGCATGGCAATATATCTAGCAAGTAAAAGATCATTTCTGGATATTGTTCTAAAGTACTTAGATTTAGAGGGAAATTCCTTTACTCCACATTTTTTTCCATCCAGAAATCATAGCATAATTTCAAAGCTTTATACCAATACTGAGAAGGACACAGCCTATTGAGTTTGGGTTGTAAAACAAAACTGAAATCTCCAATTAATATGGTTGGACAAGGGGTCATTTGTGATATCTTATTTCTAGGTTTGAGGAGATGGGATGTTGAACTGGAGGCAGTAGATACACCATAACCAAAAGGAAGGGGGATAATGTATCAGACATTGTACCATGTGATAATGGTCACCACAATCAGAGACAAATTGTAAATACTGAAAAGGCAACCTTCTCTGAACAAGAATAGTCACCCCTATGTCATAACAGGAGTAGGTGGCAAGGAAACTTTGGGATACCCAATGTTTTTTAAGAAAAACATTCTTTTGGCCCATTAAATGGGTTTCTTGCAAAAATATAATATCTGAACGCTTTGTGAAATTATATACCTGCTGCTCCATGTATCCATTCATACACGGAGCCACGGCTTGGCCTGGCCCCCACTTTCTTCTCATTGGTTTACTGGCTGTGATTGACAGCAGCAGAAGCCAATGGCTCCTGTCTCTATCTCAGCCAATAAGAAGAGGGAGTCCCGAGATAGCCGAGACTCCAGTGAACATCGCTGGATTGGAGGGGGCTTAGGTAAGTATTAGGGGGGGATGCTGCACAGAGAAGGTTTTTTTCATAGAATGCATGAAGGTAAAAAAACCTTCAACCTTTGCAACCACTTTAAGGCCTCTGATTTTCCAAGATAGTAATGTTACCTTGGCTATGATGATATTAGGGGTCTAAAAAAAAGGAAGTTAAAAGGAGAAAACATACACAACCATTCTTGCCTTTAAACATGTAACATAGACCCAAGCATAACATAGAACATAGAATAATGTTTTCCAGAAGCATACTGTAAATGACAGATAAAACACCCCTGTTCATCTCCACCCAAACATAAGTGGGCCTAATCCCATAACATAAGAACATAGAGAGAGATCTGTCATGGGGTGACAACACAGCATAGAATGACAATGTTCCCAATGGGACACATGATCGTGAAATTATATAAGTACCCTACAATATTGATGCTTTGTCAGTAGAATCTCTGTAAAAGAGTAACTACATAGTCTAGTGATAGAGGATGTTATTCCTGCAGAGTGTGGATGAGATAATAATTGTAACTACTCAGTTTTCTCCTGGATTTTAACTCTTAACTTTGCAGGAAAGACTGTTGTATTGGGAAGACTCATGGTGCGTAACTGTTGTCTGACTGCTTAAAATGAGTGTTTAGAAGCCTTAAATTTTGAAAAGACCCTTATGTGTCACTTCACACTAGCTATAATCTCTGCCTTGGTAGTTTAACAGACAGATTACTCTAGAACAAGGTGGGCTCCCTGGGGGCAAAGGTCGAGAGCAATCTCTATGTGCCCAGTTAATAATAAAATAAGGTTGTAAGTCTTGTCCTCCGTCACTTTAACCCTTTTATCTAGGCTGTTTTGCTTACCCATTAAGATTGTGAGATTATTATTATTATACAGTATTTATATAGCTCTAAAAGGTTTGCTCAGCGCTGTACATTATAGTGGGGGACAGTACATGAGACAATACAGAAACAAAACAAAACATGAGGGGTTCAAGGGCCCTGCTCTTTTGAACTTACAATCTAGGAGGGAGGGGATAGTGGTACAGGAGGAAGTGGCTGTGGGGGATGGAGTGGTAGGGGGAGTGGAGGAGATCAGCTGTTAGGTGAGGGTGGGGTAGGATTCCCTGAAGAAATGGGTTTTCAGGGTACGCCTAAAGGTGAGGAGGGTAGGTGACAGTCTGATGGATTGAGGTAGTGAGTTCCAGAGGATGGGGGAAGTCCTGGAGAAGTCCTGCAGTCGGGTGTGGGAGGTGGAGACCAGGGAACTAGAAAGTAGGAGGTCTTGTGAGGAGTGAAGATTACGGGTAGGGTGGTATTGAGGTAGTTTGGAGCAGCGTTATGAATGGCTTTGTATGTCTGTGTTAGTAGTTTGAATTTAATGCGTTGGGCAATCGGGAGCCAGTGGAGGGAATGACAGAGGGGGGTGGCAGAAGCGGAGCGGTTGGTAAGGTGGATGAGTCTGGCCGCTGAGTTCAGGATAGACTGAAGCAGGGATAGTCTGTGATGAGGTAGGCTGGTGAGAAGGGAGTTGCAGTAGTCCAGACGTGAGATAATAAGGGAGTGAACGAGTTGTTTAGTAGTGTCTGTGGTTAGGAACGTACGTATTTTGGAGATGTTGCGGAGGTGGAGTCTGCATGAGTTTGCCAACGATTGGACATGGGGTTGGAAGGACAGGTTTGAGTCTAGAGTGACACCTAGGACTTTGGCTTGTGGGGTGGGACTGATGGTGGCGTTGTTGGTCGTGATGGAGAGGGTGGGGGGCGCGGGCTGGGGGGAAAATCAGGAGCTCGGTTTTGGAAAGGTTTAATTTGAGGAAATGGAGCGACATCCAGTCTGATATGTCGTTCAGTAGGTGGGTGATATGGGCGGAGACTGAAGGGGTGAGGCGAGGGGTGGAGAGGTAAATTTGCGTGTCATCGGCGTAGAGGTGATAGTTGAAGCCGTGGGAGTGTATCGGTTTGCTGAGGGAGGAGGTGTAGATGGAGAAGAGAAGGGGCCCGAGGACAGAGCCATGGGGGACCCCAACAGAGAGGGGGAGGTGGTAGCATTATAGGTAACGCTGAAGGAGCGTTGGGATAGATAGGAGGAGAGCCAGGAGAGAGCGGAGTCTCTGATGCCGAGGGAGTGTAGTTTATTAAGGAGGAGGGGGTGGTCAACTGTGTCGAAGGCCACGGAAAGGTCAAGGAGTAAGAGGACTGAGCAGTGGCCATTTGCTTTGGCGGTTAGCAGGTCATTAGTGATTTTGAGTAGGGTGGTTTCGGTGGAGTGTAGGGGACGGAATCAAGACTTTAGTGGATCGAGGAGGTTGTTGTCAGTGAGGTGGGCGCTTAGCGATTGTAGACTAAGCGTTTAAGGAGCTTGGAAGTAAATGGCAAGAGGGAGATAGGTCTACAGTTGTTCAGGTCGGTGAGGTCCAGGGAGGGTTTTTTGAGTATGGGGGTGATGTGTGAGTGCTTTAGGGGGGAGGGGAATGCGCCAGTAGAGAGGGAGAGATTGAAGATGTGGGTGAGGGAGCATAGGATGGAGGAGGAGGGTGACTGGAGGAGTTGTGTGGGGACAGGGTCAAGGGGGCAAGTGGTGAGGCAGGCTTCTGAGAAGACCTTAGTGACCTCCTCAGTGGTAGCAAGGCTGAAGGAGCGGAGTGTTGGGGAGGTTATAGTGTGAGGGATGTTAGGTGTGGTGGGGGGTAGGGAGGTTGCGAGGTCAGAGGAGGGGAGAGTTGATGGGGTTATAGTGGGAGGGAGGCTAGGTGAGGAGGTAGGTTGAGCATTGATGATGTCCTTATGGATTGCGTCGATCTTATGAAATTTCTTCCATAGCACTTATAAGAATTTTAGCACTGGTATATCTGTTGCAAATGTTTTGCATGTTAATGTGAAGCATATTAAAGCTTGGATTTATCTACTTTCCCCATAATTCATATATGTGAGGTGTTCGTAAAGTGGATAGAATGGGAGAGACAATACAGGGCAAGTTTGCAAAAAGACCCAGAGCAGCTGGAAGATAATTTTTTCTTTTGCCTCAGCCCACAGTTCCAGCAGGAAGATCGGTGAGTAAGGATGGGTACATTTTCCTGAAATAAATTTGTGGGGGTTCATCAAATCCTGTTTGTAATTCATGAAACCTGAACTTAGCAGCAAATCTCATTAACCACTTTCCCTACTGAGTATTTACCCCCCTTCCTGACCAGGCTATTTTTTGCGTTACGGCACTGCTATACTTTAACTGACAATTGTGCGGTTATGCAAAGCTGCACCCAAATTAAATTTACATCCCTTTTTCCCATGAATTGAGCTTTCTTTTGGTGGTATCTGACTGCCTGTGCATTTTTTATTTTTTGAGCTATAAAAAAAAGGCCAAGAGTTTTGAAATAAAACAATATGTTTGACATTTTGCTATTAAACATGTCCAGAAAAAAAATTAAAAAAATCAAATTTCCTCATAAATTTAGGCCAAAATGTATTCTGCTACATGTCTTTGCTGAAAAAAATCCCAATATGTGTAAATTAATTGGTTTACGTGAAAGTTACAGCGTTTACAAATGGTGGTATAGATACTGGAATTTGTTTTGCAATTTTTTATTTTTACTAGTAATGGCGGCGATCAGTAACTTATAACGAGATTGTGGTGGGCATTCTGACACTAGAGGGAACTGACTTTGTATCATTGACATCCCCAGTCACACCAATACAGTGATCAGTGCTAAAAAAGCACTGGCACTGTACTAAGGGAATTGGGCAGGAAGCTGTTAGCATGAGGGGAGATCAAACGGTTAATAGTGTGCTGTTTCACTGTAAGCTCTGTGTGTGTGCTTCACTGTAATCACACACAGCCATCCAAAGCAGTGTGCACAAACTGACAGGTAGGAGAACTGTTTTGTTTACATACAGTTCTCCTCCCCGTTGGAGATATTCGGCAATCACCGGGCGCTGGCGAGTAATCACCGGCTGGGACCCAGTGATTGACAGTCGTGGCCTCAAATGGCATGTGGGTAGGGCACATGCGCACCTCACGCATGCCCCATACCCGGAAATGCAAAATCATGGATATATACGTGATTGTGTGCACCCGTGCCGCACTGTAGTAGTATATCTGTTATAGGGCGGTCGGGAAGCAGTTAAAGATAATGGTTGGGGGGCGCAATAGGTAAGGCTAATCAGAAAAAAGAAAGAAAAAGACATTGGGAACAGGGTCCTGTTCACATGGCTTCGGAGGAGACGTGAAAAAAATAAATAAATCTTTACAATAACAAGTTTAATGAATGCCCTAAATCTGTTCATTGTATTTCAGTACCAGCATAGTTTTAAGCGATGTTCTCAATCCTAGTGTACTTTGTCAGCATATTTTTGGTAAAGGAATTACAGATAGAAGCAGCACACCAATCTATATTCATTTGATTGACATTAGAAAAAAAAAAAAACTTTTTCAGGTGACTTGACTGATAGAAGCAGCAACTCCAAAATACTGTCATTTTTTTTTGGCAGAAATGCTGATATTGCTGATACACCCTCTTCTCCCTCCACAAATCCCATTTCTCGCCTGCAGCAAGACCAACCGCAAGCAGAGGTTGTAGGGAAGATTGTAGCTATGTGGAGCGTTCCTTTGGTTCTCTATCTTTCTTCGTATTTTTTTCTCTATAATTATCTATCTATGAGTGCTTCTTTTGCATTGTTGTATGTGGAGCCATGTATATCTCTCCTTTTGTTCTCAGGAAGAAAACTGGCAGTCCAAAATAATGAAAGAAGCAGAGCAAGAAAGGTTGGAGTTGGAGTTTGCTCTTGAGGAGGTCTAGCTGCAGGCAGTGAACAGCAGTCATGCAGGATCACTATCTTTCAAAGGTCCAGCAGATGCTGCTTTCTGCAAGCTGTGCGTAAATGAGCAGTACAAAGATGGTGTCTCAGACTGCACTTGGGTGGCAAGAAGGTGGCAGCAGGACATAAAGTAGAGGTAGAAGTGGGAGATCAACGATGTGCTGTAAGAGGGAGTGAGGGGTGTCACAACGTACAGCAGGTATCAGCCACCCTCAAGTCTAGTGGTCTGAGCCTCACTTTGTACACGCTCATTGGTTTGCAACCCCTTCCATATAATCTATGGAAATGTCCTGGCCTGGGTATGTTATGTTATTTTTCTTCTTTTTCATATGTATTTATATTTTTAATTTTTATTCTTTATGTATTTTGTGATAGCAATACAGTGGTTGAGCTGCACACAGCAGAGGCCAGGCATGTCTACAATTCCTCTGCTTTGCCAGCATAATTTCTCTCCCGTACATAGCATATTTTGAAATATTTATTTATTTAATTATAATCAGGGCATTGGAGGCAGAGCCGCAGAGGGAAAACTTATGGCAATAGGCTGCCCACCCTTCCTCAATGCAGGGCAAAGGGTAGACAAAAGCAAATAAAGGAGGGAAATTCTACAACCAAGGGGAAGTGCAGGCAACAGGAAAAAATAAAAGCAGCTGTAAAAGCTCAAGGTTTTTAACCTTCATGCATTCTATACATGAAGGTAAAAAAACTTCTGTGTGCAGCAGCTGCCCCAGCCCTCCTCTTATACTTACTCGAACATGATCACAATCCAGCATTGTACACTAGAACCTCAGCTCTCTGGGGACTCCCTCCTCACTGGTTGAGACAACAGCAGGAGCCATTGGCATTGCCATTGAGAAGAGAATGGGGGTGGGGTCGAGCTACGGCTCTGTGTGTGAATGGACATGCAGAGCAGTGGCATGGGAGAGCCTGCTTGGGTACCCTCATGGCAAGCTTCTTGCTCTGAGGGCACTCGGCAGAAGGGAGGGGCCAGGAGCGTGGGTGGAGAACCCAAGAAGATGAGAGTCGAGGCTGCTCTGTGCAAGATCACTGCACAGAGTAGGTAAGCATAACATGTTGGTTATTTTTTTTTTTAAAAAGAAGGCAGGAAAACTTAAAAAGGAGAGGAAAGGTAAAACTAATGTGACCTCTGCCACCTCTGCCTCCTTCTCCCTCTACTCTTCCACCCCTTCCTCTTTTACATCTTCCTCCTCCACCACCTCTCCCTTCTTCTGCATACACTGCATAACTTAGTAGATGGGATCAATCATAAAAAAAATTCAATGTAACCCATATTTAGGGCCTGGACAGGCCCACATTAACATAGTCCCACCTGCCACCACTTTTTAATATTTATTATTTACACAATTACATTATTTAAATTCTTTTTAATGCCTTTCCTGACCACATCAAGCAAACACGGACAGGTACATACTTTGAATCAAATAGATCAAATCTAAATCTTAAGTTTTGTTTGCACACTTGCAAAGAAATGTGAACCCTGTTTCATGGCATAACATGATGGGGTAAGCAAAGAGAATAGCGTCTGTGAATCATACAAGGTAAATAATTGGTGAAAACAAACAATCTCCTTCCTCTAGTTAATGACGTTGCTTGATTAGCATGTTTATACCCCCATAATAATTTTTTATGTATTTTCATTTTGGTAAATTATATTTACAAATGTAATTTATAAAATAATTTTGTGTTTTTTTTTCTTTTTAAGGCAGTACCTGATGTGATCTAGCAAACATGGGCAGGGCTGGCAAGGCTGTCAACATAAAAATGTAAAAATGGAGTGCTGGATGTCAAGGATTTACCTCTGGTACCACTTGCTGTTGCTGCCGCTGATACCAACAACCCCATCACCTCTGTTCCTTCTTCTTTTTCCCCATCTATCCTTTACCAGGGAAAAAATGTGAGCCCCTTAAATCCAAAAAAGGCAGCAGCTTTACTTTTTTGGGAAGATAACTCTTTGTTCCTTCTGTCTCAACATTTCCCTTGTTCCCACTCTCCTGTGGCTCTATAGTTAGGCCTGTGCTTATTTTGAAAATGTGCTCCCAAAGTATGAACTACCAGAACAGATCTGTCCTGCCTCAGCTCATATGTGTATCTTAATGTTTTTTGCAAAAGAAATGCTATGTTTGTGTCCAAACAGTTTCCACTGGTATATTTGGACATGTTAAACCACCACCATGCTGCTTGCCATTTTATTTTGAAGTGTTACTGGGACAGTCCACATTTATTTTCAGTGTGATAAAACAGCTGCCTTGTGTCTAAGCCCTCTCCAGTCCACTCACAAAACTGCCTTGTTGCTCATCTATTTTTGCAAGTGTCTTTGAGATAATGCACTTGAATTTTTTTAACATAGCAAAACACCTGCCTTGTTTGTGTTTCCATGAATGGCTGTGATCTGAGTGGTCACTAGAAAGCTCAGATCACAGTCACCATGTACAGAGTCATTCAGAGCTGCTTTGTACCATGTGATTGCTGTGAACCAATCACAGCCATCACAAAACAATACGCTTCTGTGCTTATACACCCAGGTATATTCCACTGTTGTCATAGTTAAAAAGACACCTTTGAAAAACATTATTTGTATTCCTACTCTATCCTTTTATTTATTTATTTTTACCTGATTTGTACCTTGTTTTCTTTCTTTGCTGATTTGTACTCTATTCTTTGTTAATTGTTAACTGAATATAAAATGTAAACATGAAAAAAGGTAAAAACATCAACCTCCCACCCACCCCACCACCAATTTTCTAAGATACACAGAACTTTGATATCTACATGACATTTAAACTCAATTTAACAGAGCTGCCAGTGCCTACAAGCCCTAAACTAGTCTCTCCCTAAGAAATTTGTCAGCAGTACTCCCTACAATTTCCTTATCACAGCCAAAGCAAATTATCAGTATAGCTCACCCTTTTATAGGTTCTTACTGGCCCTTTCAAGCCAGCTGAGTTCAAAGGCCAGGGAGTGTCAATGGGTCCTTAGAATTAGGTTTGGCAAATTGAATCAATGCAACCCAAAAAGTGTAGCATAGTGATTTATCCCTACTTTAGTTACTTTCCCTTTAGTAAAACAGGACCTTTATGAATGTACTTTGAGCCTGAACAGCAAACTGCAACAGTTTTACAAACATATGAGACAGTTTATCATCATACTAATGTAGAAATGTAGTATTTTTTGTGCAAATAATTTTTTAGTATTTAGTGATTCTGTAGGATACAATGGGCTGCAGACAGTGTATCTGTACCTCAGCAGGAGAGATCACCAAGCATAGAATGTATTTTCTCTGCCACTTGCTGTCTGAGTTTGCTGCAGCAGGGTGTGCTGGAGAGGTATCATTCTGTGTTATGACTGTTTAATGACCTTGCCAGTCAGCAGCCTTGGGGGATCTGGTGATGTATGCTGGGAGAACTGGCAAGTATATGGGTCATGTTCTGTTCTGTCTTCCTTCATGGGCTTTTTCCCTGTGATGATGTCACTCTAACATTATCTGTCTCACTAGGCCTATGGGCCTAGAGGTAGGAAAGAAGTAGAGGCCTCCCGTCTTGAAAGATATTCCTGAATATACTGGCTGCTGGAGTCTATAAGTGTCTGGCTTGGAGTAAACAAGCTGTGACTGTCCCCAGCAAAAGTGATGTGGTGAGTTAGTAGTTGAGAGGGACAATTACACAGGAACCTTTCCATGTTGTCCTGCTGTGGAAAATAAAGACTGAGAAACCACCTGGACCTCAATTGTCAAGGAACCAAAGTTCTGTAAGTGTTCAGCCAGCATAGTCTATGTTTGGAAAGTACAGAGAGAGACTTAAGGTACGTACACACACAATAAAATAATCATACAAAAATTTCTGTATAAGGAAAGCGCGGCTGATTATCTGGTCATTAGTATAATGCTTTCAACAGCTCATTCTGACTGTTCAGATGACAAAAACCAATGGTGCAAGATAGAACATTTTTATCAAATGTGACATACTGATTTAATTCAATGTGCACAGTAATCATATAGAAATAATAAAAAAGAAAAAAATGTGCATGATCAGAAGCAAAGAACGATCCTTCACTTCCTCTTCTACTATGCTAGTACGCAACTATGTTTGCCTACGCTTGCCTTTTTGTTGGTCGAGAATTTTCGTACAAGTTAATACTATTGTCGGTTACATCGTGATACGCACTTTCATGAAAAATTGAAAGGTCGTTCATCTGATTTTCTCATAGTGTGTACTAGGCTTTAGAGATTAGAGACTAGTCTGATGTTCGAGCCAAGGGCGGACAGACAACTCATGGGGCCCCCAGGCAATAAGGGATCATGGGGCCCCTGTGTCCTTGCCCAAACTCAAAAAAGCCTATGAAAAAGGAACCAGGGGCATCTCATGGGGCCCCCTACTAACCCCAAGCCCTCGGGCGGTGCCCGAGTTTCCAAATGGTCAGTCCGCCCCTGGTTCGAGCCCATCCTTGTTTTGGATAATCCTGATTCCCTCCCCCCCGATTCTGTTATCTTTTTAGGTTCTGTTAGTTGTAGTGTAGTTGTTGATGATATACTGTGTGTGTATGTGTATATATATATATATATATATATATATATATATATATATATATATATATATATGTATATATATATTCATACACGATATTGCCAAAAGTATTGGGACACCCCTCCAAATCATTGGATTCAGGTGTTCCAATCACCTCCATGGCCACAGCTGTATAAAATCAAGCACCTAGGCATGCAGTCCGCTTCTACAAACATTTGTGAAAGAATGGGTCACTCTCAGGAGTTCAGTGAATTCAAACATAGTACCGTGATAGGTTGCCACCTGTGCAATAAGTTCATCAGTGAAATGTCCTTGCTACTAAATAATCCTTGGTCAACTGTTAGTGGTATTTATACCAAAGTGGAAGCAAATGGGAACAACAGACACTCAGCTACGTAGTGATAGGCCATGTAAAATGACAGAGCGGGGTCAGTGAATGCTGAAGCACACAGTGTGCAGAAGTTGCCAACTGTCTACAGAGTTAATAGCTAAAGACCTCCAAACTTCATGTGGTTTTCAGATTAGCACAACAACAGTGCATAGAGAACTTCATGGAATGGGTTTCCATGGCCAAGCAGCTGCATCCAAGCCTTACATCACCAAGTGCAATGCAAAGCGTTGGATGCAGTGGTGTAAAGCACACCGCCACTGGACTCTAGAGCAGTGGAGACATGTTTTTTGAAGTGATGAATGACACTTTTCTGTTTGGAAATCTGATGGACGTGCCTGGGTTTGGAGGTTGTCAGTAGAACGGTATTTGCCAGACTGCATTGTGCCAACTGTAAAATTTGGAGAAGGGGGGGTTATGTTGTGGGGTTGTTTTCAGGGGTTGGGGTTGGCCCCTTAGTTCCAGTGAAGGGAACTCTTAAGGCGTCAGGATACCAAGACATTTTGGACAATTTCATGCTCCCAACTTTGTGGGAAGAGTTTGGGGATGGCTCCTTCCTGTTCCAACATGACTGCGCACCAGTGCACAAAGCAAAGTCCATAAAGACATGGATGAGTAAGTGTGGGGTGGAGTAGCTTGACTGACCTCAACAACTTTGGGATGAATGAGAGCAGAGACTGCGATCCAGGCCTTCTCGTCCAACATCAGTTCCTGACCTCACAAATGCACTTGTGGAAGAATGGTCAAACACTCCCATAGACACACTCCTAAACCTTGTGGACAGCCTTCCCAGTAGAGCTGGAGCTGTTATAGCTGCAAATGATGGGCCAACTCAACATTATATACAGATATATAAACTATATATATATATATATATATATCTCGAGTGTTCACAAATGTCAGACGTAGATCAGCCCTTGATAGAGCTTTTCACATTGTGACTTGATATAAAGTTACAATGATGTAGTCTAATCACCGGGGAAAACTAGACGGTAGAAATGGTTCTTTCTATCTGGCAGCAAAGTAATGACATTATTTCAACTTTTTGTTGTTTAATTATGCTGTCTCTGTATATTGCACCAGATCACAAATTTATACCTGCAAACATGAAAAGTTACTTAAAGGTATGCTTTTAAGGCTATGTTTCCCTTTTTTAAAAATAATAAACACACATATTTTTTGCAGGAAAAAAAAATTGGCATTTACTATTTTTTTTACTTTGCAGCCTGTAAGGCATTGCACCTGCAATCAGCAGAGTGGGTGCAATGCCAGGCTCCTGCAGACTCTTAGTCACCTGTCTGCCCATACCTGTCTGTCTGTTTCTTTTCTTAGGCTTTTTTTCACCTGGTGATCTCACAAGTAACAAACCTCTTGTATTACAGTGCCCCCACTCTAGATGATAGAGCACAGGGGGCACTTTTGGACAGTAACATTGCCAATCTGGGGGCTGGGGAGTGTTAGATGTACTAGCAGATTTAAATACACTAACAAATTGAAACCAAACTTTGGCTATTTATAGGCAGTTACAGCAAACCATTTTTTGCTATTTAGAGATAAAGATTTTACATGAATAAATAAAAGCAGATCATTGTAAGCACCCCTGCCAATGGTAAATAGTTTGTCTCATCTCTGTAACATTTTTTTGCTTTTTCTTTTGAAACAGACTCTCTGCTTGGATCACCAGATGAAAATAGAAGAAAGACAGAATAAAAAAGAAAGTGCATTTAGCCATCACATCTAAGAATTGGTAAGCTGCAATATAATAAATGTTTGCATTTGGGATAAATACTACTTGAAATAAAGCTAATTGAAACTGTTCAGGCGTGTTGGTATCATGTGGATCTAGGTAAGAGTTGTCACTGGTAAACAAGCACCAACCATATCTGTCTGGTTATGAAACGTTGCAGACATCAATGAGATGGAGGACATGATCACCACGGAGAGAGGCGTACTCGAAAAATTCCTTAAGAAATAGCAATACTTGCATTCTCTATTCAGAGGAGTACGCTGCTCTGCTGGTGTAGCTCACAGGACTGTCTTGCCCTGAGATCTGGCAATGCTGATCTGCTGAAGTTGGAGGGGGGATTTCTTCTTCTTTTCTCTTTTTTCACTTCTTTTCCTGACTGCTGTTTATGAAATGGAAAAAAAAAACAGTGCAGAGACTTTTTCTACACCAAATTACACCAGAAATATTCAGATGGGTGTCTTTTGTCTCTTTGGGGTTGGACCTGTGTCCATCTCCTTTGGGTGGATACTTGGTATTGAATGACACTGTTTGTTTATCATGTGCATTGTTCTTCATATGTATGTATGGGTCTTTGGAGATGTAGATTATATTGTTTATCTCTTTGGTCTCTGTACAGCTACTGTGTGCTGTTGTTAAAAATAATGAAATCATAAAAAAAAAGAGTTGTCACTGGTTAAGGGCAGGAGAACCCCGTCAACCCAGCAGCTACTCTGAGCATGGTGCTATTTTGTTATTTTTTCAATTTAAGGTTGGTGGTGATTAGGGTACTTTATTTAATTTAATGTTTAATGTTCTTGTGTTTTCTCTTTTTGTTTTGTATGAGTTTGATTGTTATTTGTGTACAGTTACCTTACATTTTTACTTCAATTTGTCACAGTCAGGGGTCAGGCTTGAAGACCAGTTGCTATAGCAGTGGAAAGGCTCACACATAAACCAAACAGATAGGTACACATGCAGGTTCCCCTGGCGGAGGAGTGGGCTCACCTGAGGTGCGGAGTCTAAGAACCAGCTGGTGTTTGCCAGAGCTCCTGATGGTGGAGATGGATTTTGCTGCGTATTAGCACCAGGTCGCGGTCCTCAGGATCACCCCACCAGGAGGAGAGCAAGAGGAGGTCCTGCAGTGTGTTAAGCAGGTAAAGATCAAACAGAAGCATAGTCAGTGAACATTCCAAAGGTCAGTAATGAGCAGTCACAGGTTGGGATCAAGCAGAAGTGTAGTCTAGGAACAAGCCAAGGGTCAATAACGAGTGGTAGCAAAATATGGATGGCAGAAGGGAAGGCAAGGAGTGAAATACTGGCTGAAGAGAGCACAATAACCTGACAAACAGGAAGTGCAGAGGCATGGCTTAAATCCAGAAGTTCATGGGAGGAGCAAAGGGTTCAAGGTTTGTGACAAAACATGGTCAAGACAGGATCATTCAAATAATTGTCAAGGGAGCTCTCCAGCTTTCCTGGTGCCTCAGCAAGAATAAACATTGTCACACACTGCAGTAGTCCAAGGTTTGGACCCAAGCTCTGACATACTTTTTTTTGTCATTGTCTGTGGGGGGCTTTCTTTAAAAAAAAAAGGTCTTCACATGTCTCTTTTCATTACATATCCCAAAAATAGGAGGATTATCCCTCAGCCATTGGCTATTGCTACTGTCAATCACAGTCAGTAAGGAGGGAGGAGGGGGCAGGGCTGAGCCATGCTGTGTGTGTCTTATGGACTCACAGAGCCGACTTGTGAGCGAGCCAGCTTGTGAGCCACCATAACAAGTGGCTTCCTATGGGGGGCATTTGACAAGTGGGAGGGACCTGGAATGGGTGCAGGTGACCTGAGAAGAGATTGGGGCTACTCTGTGCAAAACCATTACACAGAGCAGGTAAGTATGGCCTGTTAAAAAAATAAAAACTGTGGCTTTACAATCACTTTAATTTTGCCTTCCCTGCTGACATCAATGTATTTTTACCAAAATTGCAAAATTTTACCAAAATCTTCTGATTGGTTGAAATGTAAACCCTCAGCTCTGCTCACGAGTTCTGCTCATCCCTAAAAGCTATAGTAATTAATTCGATTTCAACAGGTTTTAGCCGTGAACTATTGCATTTCTCACATAGAATTTTTCTAAATACTAACACCACAATAGTGTTCACAGGCATCAGTCATAGTATCTGTGGCATTCAACATTTTCCAAATATGAGAAATGCCAGGGTTTAAAATATTGCTAAAAATATCATACAGCTCATAAGGGAGACAGTAAATTTAATGAAAACTACATCCTGCAACTTTCTTCCCACAAAGCCAGGCAGGAGCACTATGTGTGAGACCTGTTTTATTATCCTTCTGAGCTTGTAATATTTACAGCAGAGAAAGGATATGCCAGGGGAACATTTGTAGTGTAGTCTCATACATTTCTAGATCTCTGTTTACTCATATTCTGAGTATTTACTGTGGGGATGTTTAAATTGTTATTGTGCAGAGTGCCCTGAGTAGGTCACTGTGCCATACTTATATTTTTACTTATACTTTTGCATTTCCATGCTCAATTCAGGAAACAGACACGTTTTTACCAACTGATTATTTTTTTTAACCCAAAATTGCTGTATTTAGTTAACAGCTATGCAGGAAATAGCTGCACTATGTGCCTGTTCACACCAGAACCGTGTTTCATGCACGCTTCCTGCGATCTGCAGTGGGTGTCAATGTTAAATCAATGACAGACCAAATGCAGGTCGCAAACACAGTACTTTTGACTTCACCAGATGGCATGGTACAGAAGTACTGGTTGCAGTGCATTTTTTAAAGGCATGCACTACTTTTGGTATGTTGCAGTGTGATTTAGTTCATACAAAATGAACTTCACTACGCCAAATGTGAATCGCACAGAAACTGCTGTCAACTTGACCTTGATAGTGTGCATACAATGTATCAGGGACCCACAAGATAGTTTAAAGTAAAATTAAAGCTTTGTTTTTTTAAAATGAACAAACCTGTTATACTCACCTGCTCTGTGTAGTGGTTTTGCACAGAGCAGCCCCGATCCTCTCCTTTTTGGGTACCCGTCAGCTCTCCTGGTTCTTCACTCTTTACCAGTGCCTTCAATATTAAGTCGCATACATGCTCCCAAGCCCCACTCTTTGCAGCCAAAAAACACATAGAGCCTCTGCTCGGCCCCACCCTAACCCCCTGCTGTATTCATTGGCTCACTAACTGTGATTGACAGCAGTAAGAGCCAATGGTGTCTCAGCCAATGAGGAGAACGAGACCCTGGACAGCCAAACCTCCCGTGCACATCACTGGATCAAAAGGGGGCTCAGGTGAGTATTAGGGGGGTTGTGGGGAGAGAAGCACAAAGAAGGTTTTTTGCCTTCATTCATAGAATTCAGGAAGGTAAAAAACCTTCAGCCTTCATAACCACTTTAATGGATAAGTTCACCTTTGGAACATGTTAAATGTTCCCCCCATTTTTAGGGTGGAACATGTAACATTTTCCAGCATCTGCAGCCTCTCCTCCCCAATCCCCTTCCCTGTGACAGTAGGCAGGTAATCTTCTCCCCACACCCGCTGTCACAATTTGAATATAGCATGGCCATGCGGGGCTCTGCCCAAATTACCACTTCATTCATTCACAGTTTTATGTGAATGAATAGCCTACAAGTACCATCAGCCATTGTGGCTGATGGCTTGTAGTTCTCAACGAACTATTAGGGTGCTGGTGAGAGCTCTGGTAGTTTACTGATCTTCCTGCTCTCAGGTAACTGCCTGCCCGTACGATCTGCTGATCAAAGGGTGCAATGCTCTTCAGGCAACGTAAAAAAAATTATAATAAACATATTTTTTTTACCTGCAAAAAAAGTGCATTTATAATTTTTTTCAAAAGGTGAACTTATCCTTTAAACACAAGGCTATGGTGTAAAGTATAACTAAGGGTAATTTTTTTCTGCTTTAATTCTTTTTTTCCTTTTTTGTCTTTAAAAAGTGGGAGATAAAAGAAATAAAGAAGAGAAAACATCATTAACCCCTTGCCCTCCAGAGGATTTACCCCCCTTCCTGACCAGGCCATTTTTTGCGTTATGGAGCTGTGTTACTTAACTGACAATTGCGCAGTCATGCAACACTGCACTCAAATAAAATTTATGTCCTTTTTATCCCCACAAATTTAGCTTTTTTCTGATGGTATTTGATCGCCTGTGCGTTTTTTTATTGTTTACGGTATAAAAAAAGACTGCCAATTTTGAGAAAAGAGTATATTTTTGACTTGCTATTAAATGTGTCCAATAAAAAAATTTAAAACATCAAACTTTGTCATAAACGTATGCCAAAATGTATTCTGCTTTATGTCTTTGCTAAAAAAAATCCCAATACGTGTAAATTAATTGGTTTGCGTGAAAGTCCCAGCGTTTGGCGGTATATATATGGGGATTTTTTTTCTAATAATGGAGGTGATCAGAGACTTATAGCGGACATTCTGACACTGGGGGGAACTGACTTGGTGTTACTGACATCCCCAATGACACCAATACAATGATCAGTGCTAAAAAAAAGAACTGACACTGTACTAATGGCACTGTGCAGGAAGGGATTAACATGAGGGGCGATCAAAGGGTTAACAGCAGTGTGACCGAGTAGACAGGGTGGAGGACTGATAGTAAACAAAATAGTCCTCCTTCCCTTCGGAGATCCTCAGAAATCACCGTGTGCCAGCGAGTAATTACCGGCCGGGGCCCGGTGATTGACAGCTGCGACCGTAAATGGTGGTGCACGCCCCCTACCCAGAAATGCAAAATAACGTATACATAAGTGATTTTGTGCACTGCTGCCACCCTGTAGCAGTATTTCTGCTATAGGGCGGTTGGCAAGCGGTTAATAGGCAGCTTACTTGTATATAGGTAAATCAGAGATATCCATACTATCGCTTCAACCAAGAAAAGAGAGAGGCAGGCTAATATTAGTTGCAGTCCTGATAACAAAGGCCCGAAGATAATTAGAGGGTCATCACATCTGTTAATGATAGGGGACCATTACCGTAAGAAACAGGTTGAAGGAGAACAAGGATTATCCCATACAGCAATATATAACAGAAAACAGGAAAAACAATTGAAACAGGGTCTATAAATTGAAGCATAGTGTGGATTTGAAGGAAAAATGGAGAGAAGTGTGGTTAAGTTTGAGTAGAAACGTGGAGAAAACCCCTGGAAAGCAACATGAGAAGTGTGAGACCTGGAGGAGTAGTACAGCTAGGCTGGGAGAGAATACAATATACCAGTGAGATGCAGGGTATTGCTTAAGAGAAGAACTTCTAGTGCCCTTGAGATCAGGTAAAAATGTTTTATTTAGATATGGAGTGGGGGGTTAGAACTAAGGCTGAGCCATTGTGTTCACGGTTCAGTGAATCGCTGAACAAACTGGCCACATTTGCTCAGGTTGACAGTGCAAATCCTCAGCTGTTTTGTTTAAACAAACTAGCTGGGGATCAATCATTTAGCAGCAGAAGCACTACCACCACTAAATGACAAATCCCTGACTGGATTTTGAAAAAAAAAACAGCCAGGAATTCCAGGTGTCATTGAGCAAATATAATCTTGACCATATAACGCTACCCTTGTGAGGGCTGCTGTAGAATGACGGTCCCCTTAGTGTCAGGGCTCCAGGTATGACCAGAGATGTTTGGACTGACACAGGGAAACGCAGGCTTCAAGTAAGGTGTAAACAATATAATTTATTAAAGGCTATACAATACACAAACGCAGTGCAAACAAACCAAACCTAAACTAATATACAGTGGGGATCGAAAGTTTGGACACCCCAGCTAAAAATTTGTATTAATGTGCATAAAGAAGCTAAGGAAAAATCTCCAAAAGGCATCAACTTACAGATTAGACATTCTTATAATATGTCAACAAAAGTTAGATTTTATTTCCATCATTTACACTTTCAAAATAACAGAAAACAAAAAAATGGCATCTGCAAAAGTTTGGGCACCTTGCAGAATTTATAGCATGCACTGCCCCCTTTGCAAAGCTGAGACCTGCCAGTGTCATGGATTGTTCTCAATCATCATCTGGGAAGACCAGGTGATGTCAATCTCAAAGGTTCTAAATGCCCAGACTCATCTGACCTTGCCCCAACAATCAGCACCATGGGTTCTTCTAAGCAGTTGTCTAGAAAACTGAAACTGAAAATAGTTGACGCTCACAAAGCTGGAGATGGCTATAAGAAGATAGCAAAGCGTTTTCAGATGTCAATATCCTCTGTTCGGAATGTAATTAAGAAATGGCAGTCATCAGGAACAGTGGAAGTTAAAGCAAGATCTGGAAGACCAAGAAAAATATCAGACAGAACAGCTCGCAGGATTGTGAGAAAAACAATTCCAAACCCACGTTTGACTGCACGATCCCTCCAGAAAGATCTGGCAGACACTGGAGTTGTGGTACACTATTCCACTATAAAGAGATACTTGTACAAATATGGTCTTCATGGAAGAGTCATCAGAAGAAAACCTCTTCTATGTCCTCGCCACAAAAATCATCGTTTGAACTTTGCAAATGAACATATAGACAAGCCTGATGCATTTTGGAAACAAGTTCTGTGGACCGATGAGGTTAAAATGTAACTTTTTGGCCGGAATGAGCAAAGGTACGTTTGGAGAAGAAGGGGCACAGAATTTAATGAAAAGAACCTCTGTCCAACTGTTAAGCATGGGGTTGGATCAATCATGCTTTGGGGTTGTGTTGCAGCCAGTGGCACAGGGAACATCTCATGAGTAGAAGGAGAAATGGATTCAATCAAATTTCAGCAAATTTTGGATGGTAACTTGATGCCATCTGTGAAAAAGCTGAAGTTAAAGAGAGGATGGCTTCTACAAATGGATAATGATCCTAAACACACCTCGAAATCCACGGGGGATTACATCAAGAGGCGTAAACTGAAGGTTTTGCCATGGCCTTCACAATCTCCAGACCTCAACATAATTGAAAATCTATGGATAGACCTTAAAAGAGCAGTGCGTGACAGACAGCCCAGAAATCTCAAAGAACTGGAAGACTTTTGTAAGAAAGAATGGGCAAAGATACCTCAAACAAGAATTGAAAGACTCTTGGCTGGCTACAAAAAGCGTTTACAAGCTGTGATACTTGCCAAAGGGGGCAGTACAAGATATTAACTCTGCAGGGTGCCCAAACCTTTGCAGACGCCATTTTTTTGTTTTCTGTTAAAAAGTTTAAATGAAAGTGTAAATGATGGAAATAAAATCTAAATTTTGTTGACATATTATAAGAATATCTAATCTGTAATTTGATGCCTTTTGGAGATTTTTCCATCTTTCCTTGACTTCTTTATGCACATTAATACAAATTTTTAGCTGGGGTGCCCAAACTTTCGATCCCCACTGTACATAAGTACAATGAAGTGCAAACAAAACCCAAACCTTAACTGATATAAATATGTATGGAGCACACACGTAGTCAGGCAGGCTGGGTCGGTAGCTAACGGGCAGACAAGATACAAAGGAGCAGGCAGAAGAGTGGTCAGGAATAGCCGGAGTCGGTACGGGCAGAGTTCAAGCAGTGTCAGAGTCCAGCAGGAGCGGCAGGCAGGCAGGAGGCAGGGTACAGGATACAGGATACAGGGCACAAGGGAGCAATACACCAAGGCACTGACTGCAGGCCTGGTCCTGCTTTAATACACCTCCTGCAATCAGCCTCAGGTGATGGCCTGATTGCAGTAGTGAGACACTGGCTGCTGAGAGCACCCGCTGGCCAGCACTGGTACTGTAGCCCACAAGGCAGGTAAGCCCCAGCACTACCAGAGGTAAGACCATTCCTGACACTTAGGTTGCCCTGTCCTTGCAAGCCTCCTGACAGCTCCGACACCCTAAGTTCAGACATAGTGCACAAGTAATCATGATCTCAAAGACACCAAATTGCAGTAAACAACTGAGTAATTTCTAATGGTTCTTTAATTGCAGACAGTTGAAGCAAATACTTCTCAAGGCAGTAACCAGCAGTAGTGAGCATAACCAGTCAACAGTATTTAAAATATAATCAAAGAGAACCTTTGACCTCAGGTATGAAAGGAGGAGAAAGACCTTTCATCGGTGTCCAACTGCTCCCTTAGAATCTTGATGACACAGCCACAAAATTATCAATATTCTTTGGGAGAGCTAGATATGTAATATATGCTATACACAAATTTTGAATAGAGTTCCCCTTTAATGTAAGCACTGAGGTGAAACACAGAGTCCTTGGCTTGAAGAGTAGTGAAAGGAAGTCTTGATGGAATGAGTGTCTCAAATATCTTGCTAGTGCAATAGAACCCAAAGGGATTGCTGTGCAATAGCGACCAGTGATCCCTGACAATGAGGGACAATGGCTCCAGTAAAGGTGACAGAATAACAATCAGATGTATGGTAAAGATGTGTGCATGCAGTGTCCATAGTGAAAAGTGTACACAGTTTGGGCATCAGCCCTCTCACCAATCCTGCTGACCCTGCAGCTCAAGGGATTCTGGATGTCCTGGAAGGGCTCCTGCAGAATCGGCATGCAGCTTAGTGGAGTCAGGTTTAGCCCCATGAGACACTGGGACTCTGCTCTGACTATGGCAGTGATGCTGCTAACTGACTCTGGACAGTCACCTTGCTGACTGGAAGCTGGGATGGGTGATCTGCTTGTGAGCATGTAATACTCTCAGTGAGGATCCTCCACACCATCCAGACTTCACGGCCTGCTCAACTTTCACAAGCAGACGGGTCTCTCTTCTTAGCTTCAGCCCGTGGTCCCAAGCAAGAACACTTCCTGTGGGTTTGACATATATACTCTCCCAGCATTCTACTTCCTCTTCCAGTTGGCTGGAACTTGAAGTTCACAACTGTATTAGTCCCTCTGCAAATCTTTCCTCCAAACTACATGTCCCACAATCCTCAGCTCTTTTGTTGTGCCCTCCTCTCTCTCTCTGTACCTTTGAACCATATATGTCACAATCAAAGTTAAACACAAGAGGGAGCGCTAGCTAAGCATAGTTCTTACTATGAATGTCTTGTGATGGCACAGGTAAACTAGCCAGCATTTGGTTTATATTAGCCAGCAAAAAAATGGTGTCACACACCTGACTGTGTAGCCTGAGATAAGGGCGGCTTCTTGCACAATTCCCATCCAAGCACCCCTGGTAGTAGAAACAAGGACTCCTATGGCAGCAGAATGGTGCAGGTGCCAGGAAGCTGGAGCAGTGGACTTGAACTTGGAAACACTCGGATCCAGTAGTATGAGATTCAGGTTACAAACTGTGTTTGACAGTAACCAGGCCAATGGGGCAGGTTCATGGGGACAGGTAGTAGCTAAAAAACATGCATCCTCCCAAGTCAGGAGGCACGATTGTGGTCAAGTCCAGGCTGGGGTCAATAACACAGATGAGCAGCAAACACAGCAGGCAAGGACAATCCCAAGAGAAGTATGATGAGTATCTGGATCAGTAACAAGTTTAGCAGGTTTTCGGGAACTCAGAACACAAGAATCAGAGCTAAAGACAATCCAGCTATGGCACTAAGCAGACTTGAAGTTTAAATAGGCTGCTGGGAGCACCTATTCCTGCACTCATGCACATTCTTATCTTGGCACATCTTGTTAAGCTTCTATGTTCATGATCCTGCTTGCCAAAATGAGCATGTGCTGCAGAGAAATTAACATGAGATTTCTGACAGAGGGAGTGCAGAAGTTAGAACCCTTTCTTAATAAAAAATATGTATCTATATTGAATGTGTCCTATTAGAAGCAGGAAGTGAGGGAAAATCAGGACAAAGAAGGCAGTAAAAATCTGATGGAAATTCTAACTTCTAGATTCTGTTCTTTTGAAAAAAAAACCTAAAAACCTTTGGCTGGAAATAGAATTTAAAGCTGAATGCCAGTCTAAATATAAGAGCCATGTGTATTCTTACTTGAATCTTGGTGTGTGTCAAGGATCCCTGTGAGACATTTGGTGTGCAGGCATGTGCATGGTGTTTGCCACAGAATGGTGACCAGTGGAGCCCATGAGCACATGCACTATTTCCATTGGTGCTAGATGTACTATTTAAAGGCTCATGCCCATGTTCAGTGCTAACAGATCTTCAGCTTTTCCTGTGCCCTGCTCCTAGCCTGTGTCTGACCTCTGTTGCTGACTCGGCTTGCTATTGACCTGATCACGGAACCTGATTGCTCTTCTGCTTACAAGTTCCTGACTTTGGCTCAGCCCTTGACTACTCTTGTGCCTGATCTGGCTGTCAACTATACCAGCTTCAATCATTGCGGTGTGTACCTGTCTTCAGCTTCTGGAAGCTCTGACAAGCCTTATGCCCTAACGTGCAGTACATGCAAAGTGCTTCTTCAATCTCAGCTGGCTCATGTAATATGACTGCTGCTCCTAACCTCATGTCCTGCCAGACAGTCCCAGCCTGCATCTCCTACTGCAAGTTCTATCAGCAACACCAGCCAGCACTTGTGTTCCTCCTGTCCCTCAGCACCATCTGTTCCACCTTTAGTGGGTCTTGGGCTGGAGATACAGAGGTCAACCTCGTCTTCTCAGTCTCTTATCATCTACATGACAGTGTGCTTTGTGTATTTCTTCCAAATCTGTGCTATAATCTAGTGTGAAGCTTTACCTCTGTGCAGGAGCTTCTTGTAATAAGGATCAGTCACTGCTGTTCTTTCTCCTTGTGCAGGGTGACTGGTTTTGTATCCACCCCTTCCTGTCCTTTTCTGCAGGAAGCCTGTAGTGGTAGGCTTTCTGGGTCCCTCCAAAAACTCTCTGAGCAGCTTATGTGTAGTACAGTGATGATTTTTGTGCCTAGAGTGCGGCTTTAAAGTTGAACACTGAGCACCATTATTTTAAGATATTTAGGTGTGTTATGATCTAGTGCACCTTCTTTTTCAGATAACATAACATATAGATCTGATAGTTTTATGTGCAGCTTGTGGTCTTCTCCCTCCTTCCTGGCTGAGACTGATATTGTGTCTCTGCTCTCATGTCACAACGCTCTTTCAGTGTTACCTATAATGCTACCACCTTCCCCTCACTCCCCCTCTCTGTTGGGGTCCCTCAAGGCTCCATCCTCGGGCCCCTTCTCTTCCCCATCTACACATCCTCCCTTGGCCAACTCATACACTCTCACGGCTTCAACTACCATCTCTATGCCGACGACACACAAATCTATCTCTCAACCCCCCACCTCACCCCCTCAGTCTCCGCCCGAATCACACACCTACTGAGCGACATATCAGACTGGATGTCGCTCCACTTCCTTAAACTGAACCTCTCCAAAACCGAGTTTCTTGTCTTCCCCCCAGCCCGGACCCCACCCCCCATTGACTTCTCCATCATGTCCAACAACGCCACCATCAAACCCGCCCCGCAGGCCAGAGTACTTGGTGTCATTCTGGACTCCAACCTATCCTTCCAGCCCCAAGTCCAATCTTTAACAAACTCATGCAGACTCCACCTCCGCAACATCGCTAAAATACGCACGTTCCTAACCCCAGAAACCACTAAACAGCTCATCCACTCCCTCATCATATTACGACTCGATTACTGCAATTCCCTCCTTACTGGCCTGCCTCGCCGCTGGCTATCCCCGCTTCAGTCGATCCTGAATGCGGCTGCCAGACCCATTCACCTTTCCAACCGCTCCGTTTCCGCCACGCCCCTCTGCCAATCCCTCCACTGGCTTCCGATTGCGCAACGGATCAAATTCAAAATCCTAACACTGACATACAAAGCTGTCCATCATACTGCCCAAACTACATCACCGACCTAATATCCAAGTACCACCCTACACGCACTCTCCACTCCTCACAAGACCTCCTTCTCTCTAGTTTCCTGGCCTCCTCCTCCCATGCCCTCCTGCAGGACTACTCCAGGGTGTCACCCATCCTCTGGAACTCCCTGCCCCAACCCATCAGATTATCACCTACTCTCCTCTCCTTTAGGCGCACCCTGAAAACCCATCTCTTCAGGGAAGCCTACCCCACCCCCTGCTAACTTGCCTACCTCCTCCACTCTTTCTACCACTCCATCCCCCACAGCTTTCTCCTCCTGTGCCACCATCCCCTCCCTCCTAGATTGTAAGCTCGAAAGAGCAGGGCCCTTAATCCCCTCATGTTTTGCATTGTATTGTTATTGTTCTGTCCCCCTTTGTAATGTAGAGCGCTGAGCGAACTATTGACGCTTTATAAATACTGTATAATAATAATAAAAAAATAATAATGTCCCCATTCACAAAAGCAGCCTGTGATGACATTTTGATTGTGCATTTTGCAAACAGGAAAAGACTACATAATAGCGGACACACAACACCAATGCTATTATCAATCAAAGCTGCAGTGCTGGTATCCACAGAAAAAAAAAAGGAACATACTAAAATACTGCCTGGGGTTAAGCTTTAATTTCTTACCCTTTGTTTTTCTATTTGCTTACCAAAACTGCTTTATGTCCTTTCACTTCACATCACTCAGCACTTCTGCTCCATGTTTTCACTCTTTTTGGTCTCTCAGCTGTCATTGGCAATTGTCAATTTACAAAGAGTTCCACCTCCAGCTGCTGTAAATCGTGAAAGGAGTTACATACACTAGAACTATGACATGTAAATGTTACAGTATTAAAACTTAGTACTATGCCCATGAGCATTTCAGGAAGACAGCCTGAGGGCTCCAGAGATCTTATGTTTGTGTAGCTGTCAAAACTATCCATTTACAAATCGCTGCTGCCATTCTGTATACCACTACAATAGGGTGATAATCCCCCACCAAGTGAAGGAAGGAAGGAAAGAGAAAGAAAGAAAGAAAAAGAAAGAAAGAAGAAAGAAAGAAAGAAAGAGAGAAAGAAAGAGAAAAAAAGAAAGAAAGAGAAAATAAATACACCCTAATCGTTTGACATTTTCACCAACCTCAGAAAACATTAAGGGTATGCAAAAAATGGAATATCTTACTTTTAGCTATGAGGATACTGTATGTTATCCCATCAATTTGTTGTTTGGTATTTTTACTTTCAGTCCAGTTTTTTTCCTTCACTTACATGACACATGCAAAATTACAGCTTTGCCAGAGCATCTCCGCAGTGACATGTCAGCCTGCCAGCCTTCTATTCTCTAATGTACACAGAGCAGGTACTCTGGGAGTCTGAGAGAATACAAAAGAGTCTGACTGACAGAGGAACGTAAATAACATCAGTGCTTCTGCTGTGAACGTTAGGGATGGATTGTTCCACAGTGCCCACACGTACAGAGGTAAGTGCTGGCTTCTGGTAAATCTCATTTACTGCTTGTTAAGAATATGGAAGTAAAGTACTTGAATGTCCATAGCCCAACCACATGTTCACTCTAATGATGTAGTGTAGTTAAAGCAGTATCAAATGCTCATCTTTTTTTATGTAAAGGCATTCTAAGCAACAGTTTTGTGTACCAAAAAAACAGCATACCCTACTGTTTACTGCTGCTGGCTCCAGGTTCACAAAGATGCTTCCCCAAACTTCTGGATAGTGGAGCATGTGCCCTGAGTGCTTCAAAGGGTGCACAGTGGACTAGGGAAAGTGCAGATTCTAACAGACGCCAACCACTCGCAGGGAGAAGAAGTGAAAGGAGAGTGGATTGCCACGGGACATTCTAGGGATGCAAGCAGATGTGTCCAAAAGTGCCAGGCAGGACCATGCATGTATGGGTGGCATCATGGGACCCTACAAGGGAAAGGAGCCACCCTAAAAGTAGATATCAAGACCACCACCTGGGGCAAGCTTATTCTGCATGAGAATCAAAAGCAAATGGAAGAAGGAGCAGAAACTGCTGCATCTGAAATAACTTAAAAATGTAAGCTTTAATATCACTTTAAATGAACATGTGAATACCACTAATTGTGTGTGTAGAAAATAGTCCATTTCACTTTGCCTTCAGTTCATTTGGCTGATGTCTCTTTTATACATGGCTGTAAATTAAGAAGGCAAAATAGGGAAAAGCAACAAAACAGAAGGGAATTTAAAGTTAGGGTCTCTTCAGTAAAGTGAATTAACTAACACTACCCTGTCATCAGTTGTCAGGATTGACATAAATTATCATCAATGTTCTTTATAGAAATGAGCCTTGTATTCTGTATGACTTGTTGCACAGCAGATCTTGACAGATACCGCTCTCTCCCCAACAACCCTTGAAATTATCTTGCAGAGACAGGTGCAAATAATTTACTGCTTTTAAAATGTATTTATGACAATCTTAGCTATGCTGGTGAAAAATGGATGTATATAGAACTGCCATTACAACGGTATATTAATGGATCCTAATCTAAGCTAGGGTGAGTTATTTCGGCTCAGTATTGGTGACACAATGTAGAACAGACCTAACTCCTCTATAATTCTTTTATCTTCAAGTATCTAGGTCTCTCAAGGGGACAGGAAACATGCAACTGATTCATGTCACTGATGGAGAATGAAATGTATTAATGCTCCCAGGAAGAGATTTAAAAAGCTGTTAGGAAAAAGTTATTTTCTCTGTAGATGAAAATTATACTCTAATGAGTGAAAGCCATCACTGATGTGCTTATAAAAGAGAAGCAGTTCAGAGATTCATCCATTGTTCCGAAAAAATATACCTCCGCTGCTCTCAATACTTTTGTTGAAGACTAGCTCTAACCAGCACCTATCATGATGCATGCAATTTTTTTTTTAACCTACAGCAATCATCCTTTAATTAATGTCCTTAACCCACTGGGAGTGGGGTCTACTGTGTAAAATACTTACCTCACTCCCCATTCCAGCAACATTTACTATGCGGCCTGTCTTGCACCACACACCCACAAGGGCACCATTAATTCATATGGGTGAGCAGTACTGGCCTGCAGCCATCCAGAAGAGTTCAGTTCACTCAAAGAAATGAATGCAGCCCTGTTAGAATGCATAGGACCCAATGAGGATGATTTCTGAGCAAATGTTGTGCGTTGCTAGGCAGGGTTGCACTGGAATTATTGTCAAAATGCGGAGGACACATATAATTTTTTTTACATAGCAGTACAAATCTGAAACACTTGTTTAGTTTTTGTTTCATTTGTTAGGTAAATAATTTTGTCATAATTGTTATGTTAGAATTATTCATTTTTAGGATGATTCATTATTTCAGGGATTCTTGCATTCTTTGTTCTAAATCGATCCTTTTTTTGGAAGTTCTGTTTTCATTTGTTATTTTTTTAAGTTGAATTCTTTTCCCCATTCCCAACTGATTTTGTTTGTTGGGCTACACACATACAAATTAAATGATTGGCCCCTCAACTCCAATAAAAAAGGAATCTTGTGTAGGGTAAGACTCTGCTCAAAATCAACCCAGTGCTTCAGATGTGGATATGGCTGTGTATGGCTTCAGCTATCACTGCTCTAGCCACGCTCCCTGGTGTGTTTCTCCCTGCCTACCAATGCTTGGTCACCTCTGACCTTTGTGACCAAGCCTATGTCATATACATATGTACATATATTCATGCCTCTGAATTAGTGCCTCATGCCTACTCCCACTTTCTGAATAGCAGTAGGGACACCTGTTATCCTTCAGCTTTGAGCAGCCACATGTGATCAAAAAGGAATCTTATTAGAATATTCACACTACGCTCACTAGAATAAAAACAGAGTGGATCTGAGACAATTTGGATAATCTTTATGTTGTTACATTATTTTGAATGCTTTATACATTAACAAAAGGCCCAAACTATTGCATCTTGTTGTCCAAATGAAATAAATGAATACAAAAGAATGTGTTGTTTTTGTTATAATTTACTTCAGATTAGTTGAAATCCATTACTGTTGTGATTTGGAGATTTCGGATACACTCAAATCTCCAAATCATACAAGTTTCGATTAGTAATTAATTGAATCACACATGTCTACACAGCAGGTTGCATTCAGAAGGTGGTGATTAATTAAAAGAAAACTGTTCTAAAGGTACCATTGTCCATAAAATAACTAGCCATCTTAAAGTGCAGAGTGGATAGAATAATGTAGAAATCTCATTAAATGTTTAAATTCATTCTGTCTTTGCCGTGTTATCAGGAATGGGAAAAAAAAACTTTGGGTACACCTGTCATGAAATAAATATGGGGATGCCATTTCTGATCTTTTTGTGTAAAATTGCTAGGCGACTGGTTTTCATGCTGATCGAAAGGTTATAATGCATGACCAACTCAAAACAACAATAGATTACGTCAAACACATTTTGATTTTCACTTTCTAGTTGCTTGTTCCAGGTCTGTAACTTAGAATTATTGAAACCAAAGAGAGCCAGGCAAGCAGAATTTTCAGGATGAGGCTGGAAATCAGCCAATGGTTCTGTACAAACCTAGATTTGGGCTGAGCCTTGGGTGTTCGAGAATTCATCTGAATGCCTGAACTTTAGCTCATTTGGCGGGTGCTAAAAATAAGATATACTGTAAAAGTGGTATTTTTGTAGCTTCTGTATTTGACAACTTTCCACTATCACTGCATCTTAAAGAAATCACACTAGGCATCCCCAGGAAACCATGATATCATAGGGAATCCCTGCCCCTTTGCTTAATATGATGTATTCCATACTAATTCACGTGGGGGAGGGGACAGTATCTGGGGACCCCCTGATTATTAAAACCACCGGCCAGAGTTGTGCGGATAAGGGTCTTGTCCTCATCAACATAGGGGCAAGGTGCTTTGCCGGGGGGATTCCCCCCACTGGCAAGGAACACCCCAATTTTGATGGTTAATGTAGCCTGTTAAGGTTCTTGGGTGTGGTCTATGCCTGTCTCCTTTATCCTGGCCAGTCAGGCTGCATTATCGGATTATGGATCTGGTATGAATTTTAAGGGAAATTTCACACATTTTCTTTTTTTAATGCATGGAGTCCTCCTTAAAAACAATACCAGACCTAGAGAGTCTGGTATGGATTTCCTGGGAAACCATATAATTTTTTTTCGGTGGGCAGTTGAGTAGGGTACCCCTTTACAACCCAAACCAAACTCTTCAGGACTCCAAGAGTCTGATAGGTATTTTGGGGGGGAGACTCTTTGCTATTTGTGTTTCATTCTTGCTATAGCATATACTACAACAAAATGACATTTTCAAAGAGAAAAAATGAAACCGTTTAAATTGCCGCAAATGGCACTCATTGAGAGTACACCATCCAAAGGTCCCCAAAATGCATAACAGACCCTTGGAGGGGTCTTTGTGCTGCTTTTTTTTAAAACAAAGATGCTCTCAATGACATACAATTTGCCTGCAATGTTTCATTTGTAAATGGCAGTGCTGCTGCAACACTTTCTGTACATCACAGAGATGCGCTCTTCACAGGCAGGATTAGAACACCCCCCCCCCCCCTTCCCCAGGCCTAATATTTAAAGGAATTGGACATTTTTAATGTTTCACATTTAAATAAATCACTGATCTTGTCCAAATAGACGATTTTTAAATACCCAGGGCAGTGCTAACTGCCAAAGCTATTTTTTTTACACCCCCTTGCCTATTAGGCCAGAAAATGGGTATTTGTAATTCGACAGATTCAGCTTCCAGTGATTTCAGTGGGGTTCAAGTTCAGCATCTGAACTTTAAAGTTCACTGAACACTGCTCGTATCAAACCTTGGGTAGTTTGGCTCATCACTAGATGAGGCCAGCAATAATAGCCTCCATATTTCTTTCTCTGTCAGGTGTACTAATGCGCGCTCTATGGTCTGAAAACTGCCCAGACTTTATTAAGAACATAAAATATTTCCTTAGCTTTGATAATAACTGTTTCTTGAAATGCTGTCAGATTCAGTCATTGCTACTACCATGCTGGTAGTGGCAATTAGCTCACTTGTGGAGGACTGGGTGAGCAATGGTTCCCATGGGCAATATCAATAAAATATGTTAGGCTGGGGCCCTTGAATAAGATATGTAAATATTTAAGCAAATATTTAAACAAAATGGTGTAATCCCTGAATAATTATGGTGATGTTGGTATCCTTTGTAGTGTGTACGAGGAGTTTTTGTATGTTTCTTATGTAGGGATCTGCTTCCCTCTGCTGTTATCTGCTAATATCACAGTAATATCACTTCCTGTCACTGGGTGGATGTCGTAGCCTCCTTTATATCCTATAATATCCTTTATTTTAGAAAACGTATGTACACTATATAATTAATAAACAGCATCCCATGATGTAAATCCAAAATCACTTACATTCATCCAGCTTCAATCATAATGAGTGATGCCTGACAATATTGACTGGCCACCATGACAATGCTGCCCAACTACTATTTATGTCACAAAAGACAGTTCCCTGGAGCTGCTGGAATGTAAATAATAGGGGAACCTTGCTGTCGTCATTGACCAAAACAATCATGACCATATTTGGTCAATGACATCATCCAGAATCCCTGTCAACTTGTTTACAATTTCAAACATAAGCTAGCAGCAATCTGTTATTTGAGGCAATAGTGATACTGCCACCACTGACTTCGGCTACATCAGCCAAACTTTATAGGGGGAAGAAGAACTGGCAATTGTGGACAGTTTATTCATGTGAACAAACTGAGTTTGGGTCCAACTCATGTGCAACTCGCGTTCAAAGCTTATACCTAATGTTCTTTCCCAAAAGTTGGTGCAGAGGCAAACAGGCACACAGCATTTTCCATTCACTCTGGCTCAATAAACAGACTAGGGGAATGTCTTTTATGTGATTTTTATTGTGAAATAATTCAGATGATATACCCCAGGGACACTAAATAAGAAGAGGACTCTTCATATCACTCATTCTATCTGAACAGACTGTGTCAAAAAGCAGATATGGTAGCTGGAACCAAGTTCTTGCAAAAGCCACTTCTGTTAAAGTAATTTTAGGACCTTCTTTTCTAAAAGGAAAAACTTCACACAGTCACTAGGGCACTGTGTTCAAGTCCATACTCACAGCGCCACAGTATCACCAGATGCCTCCTTACAATTTCCCTCTTCGGTGAGGGAGAAATCAACTCTCACAATGCCACAGAACAACTGGACACCCTCTTCCAACTTCCACTGGACACTCCTACTGTATGTGAGCTCTCCAGACCTCTCCACAAGTCTCCAAGGGAAACCTCTCAAATAGGCCTCCCAACTATGCCCCAGCTGGGATCTTGATGAACATGCTGCAATGTTCCAATGACCTTCCCAAAGGAGCAGAGCCCCAACAGGCTTGGGACTCCTCCTGCAGGACTGGACCAAGGACTAACACACACAGCTCCAGCCCCAGACTATTTATGGTCTCTCCGGCCACCTACTGGACACACCTCTCCAGGGACTGGCTAAAACTTAATAAATATTCACCTACATGAATTGTACTTTAAATCAGTCCCTGCCCTTTGGAGGGGGAGGGGTGTGAGCATGGCACTCTGCAGCTGCATGAGCTAGGAGCTCCCATTCCCGCTGAGCAATATACTCACTTGACCTCTTCGTTCGTCATTCCCCGGAGAGTGCCCAGTCCGGGGTGCCTGGTGTAGCTGGTGGGTCCAGGATCCTTGCTGCAATAGGAAGCAGGTGGGTTGCTGTGTGATGGGAGGTGGAGAAGGATCCAGCGGTCGAGCGGAGGATGCCGGGTAGGCCCATGTGATTGATTAGGTGACTGGGGCAAAGAAGCCTGAGAACCTAGGAGACTGGTGCTGGAGACAGGAAGATTGAGCTGTACAGAGCCAGCCACGAGGTCCAGAAAAGAGGCCCAAAGCAGAGGCCACCAAGCCTGGAAGCCCCCTACCACCAAAGGAGATCTCTTGATACCCATGAAGATAACAACCAACAGCTTACGACCAACCGGTGGATGCAGTACATAAGAGCAGGTGAGTTGCCATGGGAGGCAGTAAATACTTAAAGCTGAAGTTGTGTATGCTATTGTCGTGGCTGGGTGATACGTGGATATAACATTCGTTTCCTAAGGGGTCTCAACTGTTGATGGGACGGTGCAAACGGAACATCATTTAAGTAAGTTCATAAGAAGAAAGGAGGTAGCACCCAGGAAGTGTAAGGTGAAAAAAGGAAAAGAAAGGGACATCAGAGAACTGTAACCCTCATAAAGACCAGGAGGGGAAAGATTTTAAGCTAGATCAGTATTGCGGGTAAGGACCTTCTCAAAGGAGGAGGAGCAAAAACTCCTTAACCGAATTTAAACACAAGTACAATAAAGATGTATATGCCTTTGCATGAGAAAAGACCAGAGGGACAAACCCCAGAAAGTCACCAAGAAGCAAATTGTACCGGAAGCCAAACGAGACTGTCTTTTGAGGTATCGAATGGGAGTCAGTTGAAAGACATCTCAAAGCTGGAGAGTGAAAGGAGGAAAAGGAATATGGATGACCAAGAAGTGAGGCTACAAATGTCGACAAAATCAGAAATTTTAGAAATGTTTGCAAAACTAGAAAACCCAATAAAAAGTGAAATGATGGTTTTACACCACAAAATGGGCCAAGTCCTGTCACGAGTAGAAGAAACGGAAGGGAAATTGGAGAAACAAGCCCAAGTAACTAACAAATTAGAAGTGCAATTGGAGGAAATGGGAAGAGAACAGAGACTGCTATCATATAAATTAGAAGATCAGGAAAACCAAGATAGAAGGAACAATCTAAGGATCAGAGGCTTAACAGAAAGTGTCTCAAGGAGAAGATCTACAAGACACTATCAGAAGATTGTTTAATCCAACAATAGGAAGAGGAGAGATGGAACAACTGAAAATAGATAGAGTGCACGAGATAAGGAGATCCCAAAGAGTTACATCAGATACCCCAAGGGACGTGATAGTAAGGTTTCATTATTATGAAGACAAAGAAATTATTTGGAAGAAGCTGTGTGGGATACCAGACATGAAATATGGAGAAACAAAGCTGCAAATTTTCACAGACATACCACAGGAGACACTTGCTAGAAGAAGATCTTTGAACCCATTGTTAGATCAGATGAGGGAAAAAAATGTCCTCTATAATTGGGAATTCCCTGCATGCTTGATCAGGTGGAAGGATGGGAAATCGGCAAAACTGAGATTTTCAGAAGATTTAAGTGACTTTAGCGAAAAATTAGAATTACAGACTGTAGATATTGCTGGGTGGTCTGCAGGGGGGAAAGAGAATGTAAGGTAAGAAGAGGAGAAATGGCAATGAGTTTCTCAAAAGAGATAGACGGATGAGGGGAGATGGCTTTGGAGGGGAGGGGAGACAGGAGGTGGCGGACCCGGGCATTGCATTATTTACCCCCCACCTTTTTCTTTTTTTTCTCTCTCTCTCTCCATTGCCCCCACCTGCCTTGTAATACTCTTGGGATAAAGGTCTCCTCCGAGGACAAGTTAAACGGGGCCCTTAGGTATAGAAAAAAATGTTTACTAGACAGGTTAGAGAGTTGAGATAAAAGAGGATTAGGTAGGTGAGTGAAGAACTGTGAGGAAGATAGAGTACCACGGTGGATAGTAGGGAGGCCAAACATGCTGCCAAATTTCAGACTCAAAGATGGGAGATCAGGGCCTGAATGAGCATGCATGTTAAGAGCCTTACCCAGAAAAAGGAATCAACTGTGACAGTAGGTCACAACTGATTCAAGGGCCAAAAGCATTCCATAGGGGTTTTCAAGAGGGGGGTGTTGGTAAGAGTGGGGGATGTTAAGGGTGGTGGGGGAGAGATGGAAGGGGGCGGGGTGGGGGGAGAAGGGTAAATGGAGAAGGTCTTTTTGTTCCAAATTGTGCTTAGTTGTACCCCGCAAAAGAAATATAGAGGAGAACAGACAAAATGGGAGGAAAGAATATAGTCAACTTTATGGCATATAATGTAAATGAATTGAACACTCCAACAAAAACGCATAAGGTATTAAGGGAAATACGCCAATGCTCTATTGAAGTGATGTTCTTCAAGAGACACACATATCCCAAGAATCAAATGTTAAGATATATTCTAAATATCTGCCAACTTGGTACTATGCGGTCTCACCAATAAGAAGGGCAAAGAGAGTGGTGATAGGATTTGGAAAAAATATAAAATTTACTTTGGAGGATGTTTGGCAGATCCAGCAGGCCGTTATTTATTTTTGAGAGGAAACCTGCAGGGAAGGGTATGTATATTAGCAAATATCTATTGCACTAATAAAAATCTGACGGTGTATTTGGAAGGAATATTGGGAGAATTTATAGGGGTAGTCTGATTGTGGCAGGAGGTTAAAATTTTTGCATGGAGCAAGAGATGGATGCTTCATCGTGCACGTGAAGAGAGGGAGAAAGAATGTTAAAAAAAAGTTGCATCAATGTCAGCTGATGGACACTTGGAGGGTTAAGCATCCAAGAGAAAGAGACAATACCTTCTTCTCTGCAGTGCATAGGATGTATTCAAGATTGGATTATATGCTGTTTGAACATCGACTCTTGGAATCTTTGAGGAAAACTAACATAGAAGTAATATCTATATCGGACCATGCCCCTGTCAAAATGAGACAACGGTTTGGAAGGGAACAGAACAAAATAAATACGTGGCGAATACAAGACAGGAAACGGAAATATGCATAAAGCAAATTGAACAGTATTTTAAGTTTAATGAGCCTGGGGAGGTTTCAGTTGCCATTGTATGGGATTTAATAAGAAAATTGAAAGATTATGGAGAGTTATGAAACCTGAAAATTAACCCCTTGCAATATGAGATTTTAAATATTAATGCCCCAAAGGTCGAGGAACACATTTTACAAAAAGAATTCCCTTTTACATGAAGGGAAAAAGAATTAAAGTATTTGGGAATAAAATTAACATTGCCCATAAAAAATTTATATCAGGTAAACTATATCCCATTCATAAATGATATAAAGGATTATTTGAGAAAAATCTCAATGGGCCCGCTGTCCTGGATAGGCCAGATAAATATTATAAAGATGATCATAGTACCAAAAGTCTTATATAAATGTAATATGCTTCCAATATACCTACCAGGGTCTTTTTTCAGGATCCTTAAAAAAATTATACTCAGATATGCATGGGTTAACAAAAAAACAAGAGTTAAATATGAATTTTTATGCAATAATAAAAGAAAAGGGAGATTAAATATGCTGGATTTTAAGAGATATTATAATTCAGTGTTAATATCATGAAAAGGCAGATTGGATATATAATGCACGGGGGAGGAATTGGGTAAAGATGGAGAGTACACTTAGTAAGGCATCACTAGATAGGATTATTTGGATACCACATAAGCTCCACACCTTGATGAAGATACAAGCACTTTGACATGGAGTGTATTAAGGATTTGCGATGAAATGCACAAGCAGAAGGATTGGAAGTTTAATTCATTGTCAATTCCGTTGGTGGGAACAAAGTTTTTCCCGCCTTGGAATGATAATATTTCAGGAAAATGGATAAATGATAGAAATGCACGTTTAAAAGATATTGTAGATAAGGGGGTATTATGTTCTTTACACGATTTAGAAATATGAAGGAAATATATTCTACACTGGATGAATGGCGGTATTATCAAATAAGACATTTTGTTGCAATGCTCCCACAGGACTGAGGAAGAAATGTATCCTTTAGAGCAAATGTTTAGCTCAAATATAATACAAAAACATGCTACCTCTAGGATTTACAAAATCCTTACTGAAATAGATGGACCAGTGTCCCAAATGTTTCTGGATAAGTGGGAAAAGGAGCTTGGAACAAAATTGAATGAGCAACAAAAAGAAAGAAAATGTTTAGATTAACACGCGGGGCGGTGAATTTGAATATAGTTGAAATTAATTATAAATGTCTGGTAAGATGGTATATTACACCTAAGGTGACACATAAGCTAACACCAGAGGTCAAACCCCAGTGTTGGAGAAGGTGTGGGAGTAAGGGTACAATGGCACATATTTGGTGGGATTGTCCTAAAATACAGGAGTTTTGGTAGGGGATTATTCAATATATACAAGAGATACTGAAGATTAGTATACCGTTAGACCCGTGGGTTTGCTTATTTCGTAGATCAGAGATCTCGGTGATGCAATATAAAAATAAGATATTGTTCCATCTATTAAATGCGGTCAAAAGTCGTATTCCCAAATTCTGGAAAACAATAGATCCCCCAAAAGTAAAAGATTTGATAAATAGAGTTGAGTATATACAGTATATAAGATGGAAGAATTATATCATATAGATGAGGATAAATCTGAAAATTTTTAAAAATCCTGGGAAGAATGGCATAACTTCAAATCAAAAACATATTTAGAAGTGTTTGGAGTGTAATGGAAAAAGAAAATTAATGGCAAAGGAATAGGAGTATGGGAAAGATAAGAGAGAAGGAAAAGGATAAGAGGGGGAAAAAGCCAGATAGAACAACATCAGAAGAACAAGTAGTAAATGAAAGGGTTAAGAAGAATAGAGGTGGTGGGTGGGGTGGTTTAATATGGAGATGGGGAAAGATAAATAAATATGTTTTTTCTATATTATGATGCTTGATATGAAGTGGATTTTGTATAATAAAATTAATAAATATATAATAATAATAATAATAATAAAAAAAAAAAAAAACCTGATAAATAATCAGACTGCCCATCTGCTTCTTCCACCCATTGTGATTCCATAAAGCTCTAGAATGCAGGGGGAAGCAATCAAACATCGGTCTGTGAAGCACTCAACAATCTAAAGCAATTAACAACTGTTCTTTTGGTTACAGAGGAACCAGACTAAATTTGCCTCACATCCTAAAACCATAACTAGGAGGGTGCTATATATGGATTAATTTTTAGGACTCAATATACTATTTGAATGATTTGCTGGGGGACCCTTATCCAGCAAAAATGGTACGTAAGTAAAGTCACCAAAAATGGTATCAGTTTACGTGAAAACTAAGCATAAAAATTAAAACTTTAAATTAAACTTGTGTCCAGATTATGCACATTAAAATAATTGCATATTTTGAACAAGCAGTAAAACACTTTAAAGCGGGCCCTCATTCACCTTTGGGTGTTGTGGAGACGCTAATCTTCAAAGTTCACAACAGAGACACTGAAATCACAGCTTCTCTTACCTTTACTTCATATGAAGAACAGAATCTTGGCAGCCTGTCAGCTTTCTAATGTAAACAAACACAATAGGCTGTTAGAAACTGACTGATACCAACTTTAGAGTTTCTGTTGGAATCTCTCAGGATTAATTAGGACACAGTACAAGCAGCTAGAGAGGTCAGGATGGCTTGTATACTGCTTGTTAAAAATATGTAAAAGCTTGTCTATGCTTTGTCTATGTCCGTAGTCTGGGCACAGGTATACTTCAATATACTTTACTTTTTCAAAGACAGGTAAAGCAGAATACAAACATCATTCCAGCAGAGCAAAACATCACAAAGTCACAGAACCATAAATGCAGTAAGTGATGGAAAATTCATTGATAAGAGCAAATAAAAAGCAGCATGAAATGAAGAGCAACACACTTCAGTCATAGATACATTATTGAGTTATGAGGTGGAAACTCCCCCAAGATATGTCTGTAATCCAAATGACAAGGTTTCATTATTGGCTATGATGAATTGAATAGCTGCTTGGGTTTTGTAAGCTCTCGGGCTAGTTTCTATAATTCTAGCTTGTTTCCATTTTACTTATGCTGAAATATTCTTGCTCTGCCGCCTGCAGGTTTAGCTCTGATGAATCTTTCGTTTCACAACATCATTTTATGTTCCTCCACTGTGGAAAGGTCAGATTTGTATTTCTGGCTTGCATGGCATCCTTTGGAGAACTATAATATCTGTTTATAATATGGCACAACAATACAAATGTCATTTAGCTCATGTGCATCCAGATTGCATGGTACTTCTGTTACTGGGACATACTATTTCTTTTTATATGATTCAGATATGAGCCATTATTAGTGCATTCTGGGCTGGCAGGGGTTAAACTATACTACTTTACATGAAATACCAGTAGGCAGCTGCTTATCTGACTTGCTTAGCAACAGCTTAGTGTAATGTTTGCTGGCATGCTTTTCTCACAAATAGCAAAGAGTTTTGTGGAATAGCTGCAGGAAAAATGAGACAACTGACAGTGATGAAGAGATAAACACATCAGATATGTAGGTTTCATTAATTATATGCAGCTCACCCATTTAAAAGGGAATGCTATATCCACCAAAATACTTGCTCTAAAATTCCACTTAGGTTTTATCATCACAAGTGATATTTGACTGCCCAACTGTTGGATTGCAACTATAAATGCTGATAATGGTATTTCTGGTAGCTTTGAATGTTTGGTTTCACTCTGTGTAGTAATGTAGATGGGCCTCTGCATCGCACCACACCCAGCTTTTCTAACGATTTAGAGCTACAAGTGCTGATTAGACATGTGCGTTTCGTTTCAATTAGATTTTTGGACAAAATTTTCATGTTCGGAGATTTGGATGTTTACAAATCTCTAAATGGACATAGTAAAAAATGTCAACGAATCTGAAAAAAGTTATAACGTAATTAAGAAATGCATTTGTTTCATTTGGATGACATCACATAATGCGATAGTAGCTCAGGTCCACGGGGAAATTAATTCAGTTTTCAAATTTGTTAGATAATTCAGGTTCATGTAAGGAATGGATCCAAATTTTGTTGAATTTGTTAATTCAGAAGCACATGATGCCAGTCAATATTGTCCAATCAGCTGCCATTGGACTAGTGTCCAAAAATATTGGGTCCTTCTGATTCAAATCCGTCCAATTTGATAATGTATCAAATACAGTATATAACAATTTTTCTGAAAAACTGCTACATTTTCCGAATCTACCCCGGCCAACAAATATGCAAAATGAATGCTGAAGATATGAAACAAATTCTGAAAATGAATAGGGTCAACATAATGACTCTGATAAAATAAAATTCTTCAATGAATGAATGTATCCGAAATTAAATGAAAGCAGCATTTCCAGGGTGAACATGTATAGTGTTGATGCCAATTACAGTACCAGCTACTGAGAGGTTTTATTGAAGAATGACCATTAAATACAACAATTTTCTATGAAAATCATTTTATTTCAAAATGTATACACATGTTCACACAGGGTTATAGACAAAAAAGGAGGTCCCACTATTGTTTAGAAATGATATATGCAGTGTGGAAAACTCTCTATTCTTCTCAAGGAGGGACTAAGAACACTTGGCCTGGACAGCAAAAACAGTTAAATGGCTCCTACATTGTTGGGTTAGTTTCCTGTGGGCTTAAGACAGGCGCTGTGATTACAGGTCTGAACAGGAAGCAGAGAGCTATATAGCCATTGCTGTCACTAACTGCAAGTTTCACTCTGATTGAGGTGTGAATGGTGGAGTATCTCCATTCATGACCACCAACCCAATATATAATAATTGTACTGGCTCAGAGAACAATTACTGTCCCCGTCTCCATACTCCAGTCTAGTTCTTGCTTGCTCCTTCCACACAGAGGGCCCCAATTGGATAGGAAAGTTGTATCTTTATAAAACAGTTTTTCAGTGAAAACAATTGTATTCTAACATGGTCATATAACAATTGCTCTAGTGAATTCCCTGTGAATTTAGTGGTTTTTCTCAGTATGTAGAACTGATTTGATGTGTTCTTTTTTGTATTAGGTGACAATGTGTGCTGTATTACCTATTTATATAAGCGTAGTAAGAAGTATGGAAGGGGAACTCAGGTTTTGCATTTAAAGTGGTTCTAAAGGCTCAAAGTTCTTTTTACTTACATGTAGATAAAAAACCTTCTATGTGCAGCACCCCCCCCCCCAGTCCCCAGAATCCTTACCTGAGCCCCCCCCAATCCAGTGAAGGTCTCGGCAGCCTCTGCTGTCTGAGGACCCTTCCTCCTCATTGGTTGAGACAGAAGCAGGAGCCCATTGGGTCTTGCTGCTGTCAGTCACAGCCAGGTGGCCAATGAGGAGATAGGGGGGAGGGGGTTGGCGAGCTATGGCTTATGTGTTTTATGAACACATAGTGAGCATGTACCAGCGCCCCTAGGGTGAGTGGCTTACGTCAATCGTCAGGAGCAGGAGAATTTATTTTGGGTTATTCTTTGGTGGTACGTTATGGTAATAGCAAGAAATATACACCTAATTTAAATTTTTTTTTACTATTTTTGGCCAGTTTTCCTTTGATAATAAACAATAGGAGATGTTCATTACCATTTACTAACAAAAGAAAGCCCAATTTGCCCTGAAAAAAAACAAGGTAAAGTCACTTGGATACACAAAGTAGTTGCAATAATATGAAATATGTACAGTTTTACTAACGCATGTCAAAGTTGCAAAATTCTGTTCAGGCATTAACATTTGTTTTACCTTCAGTCACTAAGGGGTTAAGCAAAAAAAATGCTCAGCTCTTATAATAACCATAAATAGCAGTAGTTAACAGCTGCCATAATTGATATCATGTAACTATTGTTTATTGGATAACTGTGTTGTGAATGCACCATACCCAGTTGTGTGTTGCCTGATTATGCATACCTTCCAACTTTCCAAGTTGGGAAAGAAGGACATCCTTTAGCACAAAGAGTGTGACCAAGGAGACACCACCTGTTAAGCCCAAGTTACATGCACCATGAAGAAATACTAGTCAAAAATGATTGATTTAACCCACAAATGTTTTCTTCATTGCTATTTCTCCTAATAATAATAGCAATAATCTGATAATAAAAAAGGTATTTGTTAAAGGCAGAGCAACACTTTTAGTAGTAAAGTATTACATTTATTATAGAGGTCTACACATCTGTCCTGAAAGAGCAAGAAAGAGGGACAGAGGAATTTGGTACCAAAAGAGGGACAGTTTCTCCAAATGAGGGACGATTGGGAGGTATGATATTATAGGGTTAATTGATTAACCACTTGCCTACCGGGCACTTTTACCCCCTTCCTACCCTGAGCAATTTTCAGCTTTCAGCGCTCTCATACTTTGAATGGCAATTGAGCAGGCATGCAACACAGTACCCAAACTAAATTTTTTTTAAGACAAAGACAGCTTTCTTTTGGTGGTATTTTATCACCACTGGGGTTTTTATTGTTTGCTAAACAAACTAAAAAAAGACCAAAAAGTTTGTTTTTAAAAAAAACGTTTTTCTTAGTTTCTGTTATAAAGTTTTGTAAACAAGTAATTTTTCTCCTTCGTTGATGGGCACTGATAGGCTGCACTGATGGGCACTGATGAGGCTGCACTGATAGGTGGCACTGATGGGCACTGTTAGGTGGCCCTGGTGGTCAGAACTGATGGGCACTGTTAGGTGGCATTGATGGGCACTGTTTGGCAGCACTGATAGGCACTGATAGGTGGCACTGATAGGCAATGTTAGGCAGCACTGACGGGCATTGATAGGCGGCACTGATGGGCACTGTTAGGCAGCACTGATGGGCATTGATAGGCAGCACTGATGGGCACTGTTGGGTGACACTGATGGGCAGCACTGATGAACGGCACTGATTAACTGATGGGCACTGATTGCTAGCACTGATTGCCAGCACAGATGGGCACTATTGGCTGCACTGATGGGGCTACACTGATCACCAGGACACTGATCATCAGTGCCCTGATGATCAGTGTAGATGCCACTTACCTCACGTACTGTCAGTTAGAGGAGAGGACTGCCGATAACTGGCATTTCCATGGTGATCAGCTGTGATTGGACGTAGCTGGTCACATGGTAAAAGCGGCTGTGATTCTTTCATTCAGTAGCCATGTGATCTGCTGTGTCCAAAGGACACAGCAATCACAGATTGCGTGCAGTGCTCACCCCAAGGGGCGCGGTTCTGGGAAGACGTCCATGGACACCCTCCCAGAACTAGCCAACCACACTGTAGCCGTCTTTCGGCTATAGCGTGGTCAGGAACTGGTTAAAAAGCAAATGGTAAACTTTGCAGGGGAATTTGGTGACTGTAGTGAAGTTTATCTTTGATTAGAATACCCAAACAGTCTATTTGCTTTTAGTAAATCAAGCTCTACTGTATGTGTGCTTAAAATCATGTCACTATAAGGTTTATTTACTAAAGGCGGTTCACTTTGCGAACAAAGTTGCATTTTGCAAGGAAATTTTCCACAGAGTTTAGTGAATAAGGTGAAGCTCTACTGATTTCTACCATCCAATCGTGTGCAAGAAAATTTTTTTTTTTTCCTTGCACATGACTATGTATTCTTTGCAAAGTGAAATTTCACCACATTCACTATGTTATGGGTAGATTCCCCATGCACACAGCAACTTTCCAGGCAAAATAAACAGCCTATTTGCCTTTAGTTAATCAACACCTATTAGTCATAAATCACAATTTTTAGAGCTTACTGTCAATCAATGATTTTATAAAGTATGATGGGTTAGTTGTACATGCGATAACCGTGTCACAAGATTTTCATCCCATATTTTGAAAATTAATTTGAAAACGTACCAATAAGATCTAGATGCACTGTTTTCTGATAATCCTTTTGTGCTCTTTCAGAGCATTGCTTTTTTTGTGCGGTGTGATAATGTGTTCAGTCCTCTGGGCTACAGCCTAATAATAAAAAATATATGTTACATTACATAATGGAGGGCATGATGCCATTGTGGTCACATCCTGAGTAGGCAGTATCTATAAATGTCAAAATATAAAGAAAAGTAAATATAGAGGAGGAGATTGTATTAAACAGAACATAGAACTCTTTGGAAGACTTATCATGAGATGATTCCTACATCTATTACTGAAAGATAGAAAGATGGATAGATTTTTAATAGAAAATCTATTTCAATGGCAAATCCGTACAGCAATGTATAAAGAAGACATATAACCAGTTAAAGTTGAGCAGAGCATCTTCTTCAGATTGTCATTGCAGCAGCAGGAATTTTCCATATTTCTTTACAGTGACAAGAAAGCGGTTTGATAACAAAACAAACACAATTCTTGGAATATAAGGATTCATTTTGTTATTGGGTTCGACAAAAGGAATGTAAACAGTGGTAGCCGGTATTTTCACACGCATTCTTTATGTTAGCAATAAACAATAAATAGCATAAGGGTATATAGATATCATTAATGTATATTGAAGCCAGATGTTTAATGGTGTATTTAAATGTAGCACATTCCCTTGTGAAAATTTCAACACAAGCAGTAAACAGTGGATACCCAATATGTCCAATATGGTCTGAGATTTTATTTTCCATATAAGAGACAACAGAATAATGTACTTATATTGACTTTTTAAAATGTTTTTAAATTATATAGAGTCTGGGATTAACATTAACATTTCAGTGTTTGCAGATGACACCAAACTAGGGAAGAGCACCCTTACGGGATGTCTCCAACTTACAAGTCAACCTCAACTCAATGTGGCAAATGAGGCTTAAACTCTTGGAGATGGTGCCTCCTGGCCCTTTAAGGGGTTTCAGATGCCAGGAGGTGGACGGGGTTTCAGATCATGTGACCACCGTGATTGGCTGTCACAACGGCCACATGACTGGAAAACTCCTGATAGCAAGTAGAGATCGGGGGCTTTCTGTTAGCTGCCGGTAACTGTGTCAGGAGCGCTCACAGCACACACTCTTGACACAGTTCTGTTTATCGCCAAGGCATTAATGTTGATAAATATAATGCTATGAACTTGGGGACTAAAAACATGCATGCATCATACATTTTAGGAGAACAGCAGGGGCAGTCAATGGATGATAAGGATCTGGGTGTCCTAACTATGGGTATAGGATAGTGCATTTAGAGGTTTTCTATTAATTTTTCTATGAGTTTTTTTTTCTCTGTTGGTTGAACTAGATGGACTTGTGTCTTTTTTCAACCTGCATGTATCCAAATAATTGGACAGATAAATGTGTGTACTGCCTATAGAAACCATGCTGCTTTTTTTTTTTTTTTACAAATGAAAGGCAATATTGAGGGGATAAACAGATATTCTGATACATAATTACCTATGCCCTTTCTCCATTTTATTTAATATAATATATTCCATGCATATAGTAATACGTCAGCCTAATTTCCTAATGATAACGTACACACATGCCAGTTCATGAATGAGTTATTTTAGGCTGAATGATCTTGGAGACTCTAAATGATTCATAATACACTAATATGCATCACCGCCAGTCAGCTGATATGTTAAATGGATACAATGTATGAGCAAATATGCAGTCTTATGGGTAATAACTTTGGTTTGGGAAGCAGCTGGATTACGTTGATAATGGCAGTGTGGTGTATAAGAGAAATGAGGCTTAGATAGCAATGGAACATTGGGAGATGAGGCATGACAGGCGCCGAAGATGGACAGGGAATAAAAGAGATTGAGTGGAAGCTAGTGGTGGATTCGGCAAGTAAAAGGAAAAAAAATGTTAATACTGTCAGGTTGGTGGATAAGAGAAAACAGAGGTAGCTAGCCATGGAACATTGGGAGAGGCAGACAGAGAAGAAGCAGAAGGTGGTCAGAGGTAAGAGGAGACCAATTGGTGGGAGGTGATCATTGGTTGGAGGACCAATGTAATGATGACTTTGATGAGGGGGAATATACAGTGGGGATCGAAAGTTTGGGAACCCCAGCTAAAAATTTGTATTAATGTGCATAAAGAAGCCAAGGAAAGATGGAAAAATCTCCAAAAGGCATCAAATTACAGATTAGACATTCTTATAATATGTCAACAAAAGTTAGATTTTATTTCCATCATTTACACTTTCAAAATAACAGAAAACAAAAAATGGCGTCTGCAAAAGTTTGGGCACCCTGCAGAATTCATAGCATGCATTGCTATAAATTCATAATAAATACATAAATGCTAACTCTATATTCAACATATCAGTTTGTCACATATGTGCCTGTCATTATAAACACTACTGTAATAACTGGAAACTTTAAATGCTACTTCTAAAAAATCTAAATTGTGTATAGTTATTTTACAAACAGCGGGAATGATACTGTAAATCAAACCACATGCCACATTTTCACTGAAAAAATATTGTGAAATAAAGTAAAGAATGCAGATCACATAACACATACAGGTTAGTGGTGTCCCTAAAAAATGAAAACATAGAAAAAATTGATCAGATATAGATGAGGAAATCAGGTGATGCTATTAGTAACCATGGTAACTTAAAACATCTTTGTAAAAAGTCAAAAAATTATAGGGTCCATGTAGGTACAAAATAAGTTATTCTTTAAAGAAAAATGTTGGACAGCTAAATAACAAACCAATAATGTGAAAACTAACTGAGAAATATATTTTCTGCTGTTAAAAGAAAATCTGTAGTAGCTATGCCCATACAACACTGAGCAAATGGATCACAACACTGCAAGTAACGCTTTATTATTTTAAACCAAATGTTCATGGCCTTGAAATTGTAACTGGGCAGTGTAGGGAAAAACAATCACCCCGACAGAAAAGACTGCCTGGGAAATAGGAACACAGTGCAATATAAGATAAGGCCAAAGTTCAGTTCCATTGCCTAAAAATGCATTAATGCATGAGTTATTACTTCAATAGGATTTCATTCCATTATCTAGACTTGATGTCCATGTATAATCAGCATAAGCTAAGGATTCTCCAAGGAGACAATGAGGACTACAGAAAATAAGTAACCAGCTGTTAACAAAGGTTGTGATTAGCCACAAATTGAAAATGCTCTCTAATGGGCATTTTTCTGCATACCCTGTAAAGACTATGTGGTCTATTTATTAATTTTTTCATATACGTTTTACACAACTTTCACCTAGGGTTCACTCATTTGTCCAAATGGATTCAGTTGGAAAAATATACAGATTCTGGATGAAAGCTTTATGAATTTTTATATAGTTGTTTTCTCTATGAGATACAATTAAAGTCCCATTTCTCAATACCCCTTCTCACTGTATCTTTGATAGACTGAGTGGTTCTTTCTCTTTGCTATTGGCAGTAATTTGTAAAGAACTCTAAGGAATAATGAATATTTGGCTCTTTGACTGACTCTTCCTTTGTGGAACATATATTTGAAAGGAGTGGCCACCTCTGGGAGTCTTTAAGCAAATCTGGTTTCTCCACAATAGCCACCTGTTTATGCAGGGTTCAAAGTAGAACTACAGGCAAAACTTTTTGCAGTAGTGACCAGTCTTTAATACAAGAAGCTCCTGCACAGAGGATGGTTTGACAAAGGGGAGAGCCTGTTGCCCCAAAACACTTAACTACACCCCCAATGTTTTGATGACATCCTTGGGTACTCCTGAAGCTTGTCAAAAGCTCCAGGAAACCACTCAGCCTGACAGCTTGATGATTCTCCTGCCCAGCACTCCAGCTTCCTGGCTGAACTCTGCAGACACCAGCAGCTTACCTGACGATCACTGCATACAGACCAGCAGCTATGCCTACCTTTCTGCAGATGCAAGCGGTGGAGTAAGAAGGAGGAGGATCTGCATGGAGGAGGTGATCTACCCTTAAGAGAAGATTTCAACCTAGGAAACATCATTATTAAGTCAAAATAAAAGGAACACAAGCGCTATTTGGCCAAACATTATATGTGAGGTCAAAAGCTCCAGGTGAGAGCACATCTAGGGTATTGGTGGAGGGGCACAATTAATGAATGAGAAGACACTGAATGTATTGAATTGTTGGTGGAGTATTCTAGACATTGAAGGAACACAAAGAATGACTTTTTGAACATATGGGACTTGCTTGACTTTATTTATTTGTTCATTATGTTCATTTTATGAGTTTTTTTTGCACTTGATACTGCATTGAGGTTGTGTTATTTTGTATTGAAAGGAAAGCATGGCACTATTTTGGTTTATAAAACCAAAATCAGAGAACTAGTAATAATTCCTCTCCACTATTCTAAAAAAAAAGTTTTGCCCTTAGTTGTACTGTACTTTTTTTTGCCTCAAGAGAATGAAATGGACAACTTATTTTGGGTTTACAAGGCATTGCTGCATGGCTTGAGGAAGAATATTTAGCAGTGTTCTGGCTCTATGTTACAATGTCAGAGTAAAGGGGTTCTGAAAGGTCTCCGTGCAAATATGAAGATGACTACGTCATGTAGATGATAATCTGAGCAGACTCTTGTGTGACAATAGACCTCTTTGAAAGTTTGAATAACAGCGGGACAAGTTGCAATGTGCTGCAGATGCAAGTAGTTTCTTGACTGCCTTGATATATTAGTTTGTGTTCAAGGAACACTGTCTTTACCTACTTTTCGTCCACATCCAACAATCCTCATTTTGGAGGTATGGTCAGTAGCATTGATTTGACGTGCACAAATTTGGCCAAACAGGACCTATTTTTTTCTTCTCACAAATACTACTGAACAGGATTAGCAGTCTGACAGGGAAGATAGATTACCAGTTCTTGTAACAAGCAAGGTATTATAGCCAAGAAAGCCTAATTTTCTTCTCAAACAATACAGTTTAATCAGCCAGACTGTGGAACTAGATTGTCAACTCTTGTAAGTAATACAGCAAGGTATTCTTTCAAAAAAGCTTTTTTGATTTGTTTTCATCACAAATGCAGCTATTTGGTACAAAATATTGCCAACTATTTTAATCAAGCAAGATATTTAAACAAAAATGTATTTTTTCCTCTTTTTAGTACCCTTTAGCACCTTTCAGTACATTGGCCACATTTTTGCTGAAGCAGGAAGGCCATTTGTCAAAAAGGCACAGCTTTAAATATGAACATAGGTTATCCGCTACTGAGAATAAATTAGCAAAATATTTTGGCAAAACAAAACTTTATTTTTCCCAGTCAATGCAGCAAATAATAAGTCAGTTAAGCTTTATGCAACTTTTATCCATGACTCACACATTCTTCTCATTGCATTTAAATTAATGAGTTTATCATTTGTAAAAGTTGTTTTAAAAATATATAAATAGACCATGTAAAGGTCCCACTGAAGTGAAAAGCCACAGGGGATACAGTGATGAAACAAATCCTCCTACATAATTTGTACTTGTTTATCTACAACCCTCTCCCCTCTACAGCTGTTCAAAGTGCACAGTTTGCCCATCATTTAGGAGCTCCAAAAGGCAGGGGGCATGGATCTGGGGTCATCCACTGCACATCATGCAGGGAGCTGAGTGTAATCTGAGACCTAAGTGGAGGGAATGGACACACCCCCAACATGCACAGGTGAAGCTGTCAATCAGATGGCAGAAAGAAGAGAGAGCAGCCAGAAATCACACAAGTTTCTTTGGATTGAGGCAAATATATGCCATAGAAGGATATACTTTGTTCCCTTTTCATTTCAGGTTTTCAACCACTTTAGGTTTAAATAGTGGAGATACAGCTTTTAATGTGGATGTAGACCTTTGATGTGAAATATGAAAAAAGCATAACCCTCTATAGTGTGTACTGGTCTTAGTCCAAAGCACTAAGTTTTATTTATCTCTGCTGATTCATTCCTCTACTATCTGCATGAGTCTCTTCTAGTTTTCCTGACACCAAGAGATAAAAAGGTGACAGGGGAGGAAGCTCCAGCGTACAGCCTGTGATTGACATCATCAGCTCTGTTCTTGTGTGCTGTGTGAAGGGGTTGTGTCCTTTTGCTCCAATCAGCTCGTGGATCTTCTCAGTGAGGTCTGCAGAGTATAACGTCAGCTCCCCACCCCAGCTTTCTGAAAGCTCAGATAAGCTGTATTAATTCTGGACTTTGAATGGCTGTAGAGAATACTGCAGATAAATGGGTATATCTTATATTGGAAGGTTCATTTCATCTCTGTGTATCACCTGAGGCTATTCACTTCAGTGGGTATACGGGAGGGATTACAACCACTTTAAGTTTTGCATCCAGGAGTAATCAAAACCTTTGTGACTTAACAAAATATTTAAGATTTGGTATGCATCCATTTATCCAGCATTATTTTTAACTGCTTTACATTCCAAAAATGTCACATCTTTTACTTAGCACATTTGGGTCCTTTATTTGGCAATTTGTTTTTAAAAATGTCCTTAATATATTTTTTGTAATACACAAAACATTAACAAGATTTTATTTTGCTTAAAGCTAAACTCCAGTCTTACATTTAGTTTACAGGCTCCTCTCCTGTATTGAAATTGTTTACTTTAATTGAGAATTTCACAGGGTGCATTAGAAGCTGCAGCAAGTCGGATAGAATCTGCCTTATTTCCTAGCTGGAGAATGTCCAGCATTGTCTAGCCCTTTCATCACCGGCTCTGGTCTGCTCCTTTCATTTATTGGTTTGTAGGTCTTTTTCAATTATAAAGGCTCAGCATCACATGTGAGAATTGCCTACTGTAGTCTGCATGCAAATTAAATCTTCTTGGGAATAAAACAATATACAAAATACACAAAACTATTCTACTAAACAATGTCTTTTGATATGGACAGTCCCAAAACCATATAATTTAAACTTCAAAGAAAAGTGAAATCTCAATTATATGTAGTGAATCCACAAGTGCAATCTTCACCAAATATACCTATGTAACTGCTCATATTGCTCATCTTACGACCTCTCAATAAACAAGTTCTATACATGCTCATAGATAAATGATGAAAATAGGGGGATTCAACTTTCCTCCTCAACTGCAATTCAAGAACATGGATGGATGAGATCCAGCATCTCATCTCGTATGTCCAGAGTAGCTCAGAAGAGGGATAAACACATCATACTGATCACTGTGAACAGAAACACTTATACACCTACAAAAATCACTCACTTGTAACAAAGGATAGTGCTCAATCGTACCAATCGTGTAGCTAGCTAAACACATATGCTTTCCAAAGTACTCTTTTCACGGCGGCAGTGAAAACTACGTAAAACCTTAATCACAAACTATATATGCAATCTGCTCACCTTGCTGCCAGAACCCTTAAAATGTAAGAAGCCTGACCAAGCTTAATCAACTCAGTGAGCCCAAAACGTTTTCTCCACTGGGTTGGTACATCTATCAAGATGGCACTGCAGGGGTTGCACAAACCTCTTTTTCCTTACAGATAGCCAAAATTCAAAGATAAAAGAGGAGAGAACTCATAGAGCTTCCTGCCATAATGTATTGAACACTGATATGTGAAATGTAGGAATTAGCATCATTGAACACATAGAGATAGTATAGTATTGTTGTGAAGCCAAATAATGAAAACCATCTCACTCTGCTCCAACAAACAGCTGTCAGCCCAACAAGCAACAATGTCACGAACAGGTACTGCTCTTATGCTAAAATATGAAAGTGCAGCGCTAACTTAAACAATGATTACACATAAGATAGATCCCATATGAATGTGGATCGGCAAAAAAGACGGCGTCAGTTCATCAGATGTGCTAAATACGTATACAGTCTCCAACACTTGAAGAGCCAGGGATAGTAGATATCAGAAATGATAAAGAAAAGCCAAGTAATGCACTGACCAGATAGCGCAAGTTAAAGCGCATGGGACATTTAAGACCTGTCCCTGGTACTCAGCCACTGTATCACTGGAGCAAGGCGGTGTCATCTATAGGGTGACCACTAGATGTCATCTGTCCGGATGGAAGCTGTGTCCAGCCACTGTGTTGATGGATCAGGTGGGTGTTGTCTGTAGGGTGACCACTAGATGTCATCGGTTCCAGGAGAAGCTGTATCACGGATCCAGGGATGTCACTGCAGATGTGTTCTTGTTAGGCACAATCCCAGGACCTACTGGATTTACAGGCTCCCCAGAAATAAAGAGCCCGTGGAAAAAGGCCTCAAATAGTGTGATAACGTTTATTTAAAATTGAACAATCAGAAAAGAACTTACTTAGCAAAGGTACAGCTGCTTATAAACGGCCAGACCGGAGGTACATGTACATAAGATAAACATAGCTTGGCACTTCCCTAACGCGTATCGTGTAAGTACACATCATCAGAGGGGACTGTGCCAGTGTTAGGTGTGGTGTTTTAAACCTAAAAAGGCGCCAAAAACACCGCAATGCGGCGGCACCGTTATTGCCGGTTCGCGCATGCGCAGTAGCGATCGGCCGTTCGCGCATGCGCAGTAGCGTCCGCGGCGGCCATTTTAAAGAAGACCGACATGAATGTATGGACATACAGGTGTTGGTTCTGCAGTGATCTTACTGGGAATAAGATACTGCAATCCTAAAAACGCACGGGGCAAGTATAGTAATGCGTGGACCATACTGTGTGCCCCCTTGTAGCAAAAAACGGCCTGGTGAAAGGCAAGGTTATAAAAATATAAATGAGTGGGATCTCATATATGAAGTGATTCTGGCACTGAATAAAAACCAAATACATCAAATATGACAAACATGTGGATTAAAAAACATCTGGTTAAAAGTAATACCCATGAAATATACAATTATAAAACCAAATGTACTGAGATTATGGTGCATCGAATATGTTAAAGCGATCAAGAGATAAAGGTGCATCGACTTTTTTAAAAACGATCTAAACACTCAAATGGAAATACAGATAAAGGCAAAGTAAAAGTAATCTGATTAAGAAGTGAGATCATGAAAAGTGCTTAAAGATCGATCAGCTGGTATCGATAAAACAATTGATATCTAATTCTACATTTAGTCCTTGTGGAGCTTGGGACTGTAGAAGATAAATCCACTTGGTCTCAAGCATAGAGACCGCGCGTTTTTTGTGGGTACCTCTCCAGTTACTTTTGATGATATCTATACCCACAAATCGCAGGGAGTGTGGATTCTTATTGTGTCGCTGGCGGTAATGCATAGACAAGGAGTGTTCCTTGTAACCTTTCTTAATATTGACCAGGTGTTCCCTCAGCCTGTCTCGCAGTCTCCTTGTCGTTCTACCGACATATTGCTTCCCGCAACTACATTCCAGAAGGTAGACAACATAGGAGCTGTAGCACGTAATAGTAGACTGAATGTCAAATGATCTACCGGTAGCATTTGAACAAAAACTTTTTATCGGGTTCTTGTGAATGCCATTACAAATGCATATCATACATCTGTTGCAAGGAAAAAACCCTTTTCTATTCAGAAAATCAAACGTCAATTGCTTAGGAGGATTGACAACGTTGGGGGCTAGTCTGTTTCTTAATGCTGGTGCTTTTTTATAGATGATTTCTGGGTGTTCCGGTAGGGCTTTACACATCACCGGATCGTTCTTAAGAATGTTCCAGTTCTTCCTAATGATAGTGGCAACTTCTTTATATTGCATCGAGAAGGCAGTTGTAAAAGGACAGAAAATCTCTTTATTGGTCTTATGTTGGGTAGTTAACAGATTGGCCCTGTCCAAACTAGCCACTCGGTCAATCTCCATATCCAATAGTTGGCTGTCATAGCCCTTTTCTATGAATCTAGTTCTAAGAATGTTGGATTGTGCAATGTAGTCTTGCATAGCACCACAGTTCCGCCTTATCCGAAGGAATTGTCCCCTAGGAATGTTATCCAGCCACCTAGGCAGGTGGCAACTGTCTTTTGGGATGTACCCATTCCTGTCTGTACCTTTAAAAAAGGTTTTGGTGGTAATTCTAGTACCGTCATTAATGAGGGTGAGATCCAGAAAATCAATACTACTGTAACTATAATTGAAAGTGAGCTTAATATTTAGGTTGTTATAGTTTAGAGTGGTAAAAAAATTGAGTAGTGAAGAGTCATCGCCATCCCATAGCAACACTATATCGTCTATGTAGCGTCGGTAAAAACGCAAATGTGGCCACTCCATGGAATATATCACCTCCTCCTCCCATCTTGCCATAAAGATGTTTGCTAGGCTAGGAGCGAATTTCGCGCCCATTGCTACGCCTGTGGTCTGCAGGTAATACTTATTATCAAACCAAAAGTAATTGTGCTTCATTGCGAAGCTTAATAGTTCCAATAGATATTGCTTCTGAATGTGTGGTATGTCTATGGCCTCATTCAGATAATATTCTGCCGCCTCTAAACCATCTGCATGCTTGATATTACTGTAGAGAGAAGCAACGTCCGCCGTTACCAGAAAAGTAGGCTTCTCTATTTTAATGTCCATGATCTCAACCAGGATTTGTTTTGAATCCCTCAGGAAAGATGGCGTGTTGCGCACTATTGGCTGTAGGAAACAGTCAATATATTCACCAACCCGGGAGCACAAGGACCCTATGCCACTCACAATGGGGCGACCTGGAGGGTTAATTGGGTCCTTGTGGATCTTGGGCAGGCAGTACAAGACCGGAAGTCTGGGTACCGTAGGGCACAAAAAATCACGCTCTTTTTTATTCAGGATTCCCGAATCGGATCCCCTTTTTATCAGAACCTTCAAAGCTTTTTTGTATGACAAAAGAGGGTTACTCGGAAGTTCTAAATAGGTGTCTTTATCCTGGAGGATATTCTGCACTTGCATTAAATAGTCTGATTTATTCATGACCACAACTCCTCCCCCTTTGTCCGCTGGTCTGATTACCAACTCCTTTTCCTTTAATAATACATTGGTCATCATGTTAATCTTGTCTTGGTTAAATGACTTATTGTACCGTTTTTTTACCCGTATATTATCAAGATCTTTAAGGACCATATTTTTAAATACATTGATATATGATTGTGCCTGGGGGTTAAACAAGGACGCATTCTTGAGATTGGTGTTCTTGAAATTAGGGTTACTCACATTGGATGTTACACTTGTGATAGGTTTATTTAGAAAATGTCTCTTCATCGCAAGTCTCCTTACAAACTTGTGGATGTCTATAAAAGTATTAAATTTGTTTAGTTTAGCCGGTGGAGCAAATTTTAGTCCTTTGTTTAGAAGATTTAGTTCTTCATTAGTGAGGATCTTATTGCTGAGGTTAAAAATGCCTGAGCTATTTAGGTTTTCCTTCTTTTGTCGGTTAACCCTTGCTCCTCCTCGTTTTCCTCTCGTCCTAGACCCCTTTTTCGTCTTGAGCCCTCCCCTAAAAAATGATGTTGGTTTAGGGTATTGGGTGGTTGTAAGTTAGCTCCATATTGCGAGTATCTGTAATTGGAGGAGGGGGACAGTCTATGTTGATTTGGGAACTGTCTACCCTGTTGTGTCTGGTAACCCCTTCCATGGGGTGTCCGATAATTAGGACTGTTATAATGGTCATAAGTATGTCTGTCATTGCGTTGATTCCATCCGTCATCATAGTCATCCCTAGAGTGAATATAGGACGGAACTCTTGGACGGAAATTACTTTTTTGTTGCTGATGAGGTCTGGATATGGCATATTGTTCCTGATGATTCAAGGGATGTGACCTCATATCCCTGTTGCCTATATTAGGACTTGGGTGATGTCTAATGGCATCAAACCTATTATGAGTGGAAATGTTATACTCATAATTGGGTACATTCTCCGAATGATGTCTATAGTTGTTATTAGGAGTATGGGGAGGTTTGGCAACTTTTTTGCGTTTTGCATTATTTTTTGTTGTATTGTTTTTAGTGGGAATGGTTACAGTTTCCATCTGAGTGGAATCTACATAATCATAGTTCTTGGCTTCCCATCTAAATACTGTTTTGTCCTTATAGTCATGGAGATCTCTGAGATATTTTTTCTTTTTCTTATATCTTTGCTCTTTATCTGTTTTTTCCAATAGCTGTTTCAGTTTTTCAGACTCATTCATGTAATCTTCCCTGCCCATGTAAGGCACTAATAATTCCTTGGTTTTATTGATTTCTCTATCTAAATGTGCAAGTTTCTTTCTTTTTCTAATAATGAGGAATTTGAGCAGGTCAATCCCCATGTTATTGAAAAAGAGATACCACTCTGTTTCACTGTTTGTATCCTCCGTTTCCGGTGGTACATCCCACCTTAGAGATCGGGGTACCATCCCTTCCTTGATATATTTCTCAAGAAACGAAATGTCCCATAGCGTCCGTATCTCAGAGGTGGTATGATTCGAGAGATGTATGAAGAGACCATGTAAATTATCTGGTTCATCCTCACATGTAAATACATCATCAGAAATGATAGCTCTTTTGGATCTATACTCAAAAATATCCATGAGGATCCAGGTAAAAAATATATTTTTGCTGCTCAGATGTAAGAGGTAATGAATAGATAAAATAAACTTATATATAAATATATATATAAAATCGAGCGCAGTATGAGGATGTAGATAGGGTAGCTGCTGGCACTAAAAGGCACCTCGTGAACCTCCAGAGTAATGGTAAAATATGAAAGTGCAGCGCTAACTTAAACAATGATTACACATAAGATAGATCCCATATGAATGTGGATCGGCAAAAAAGACGGCGTCAGTTCATCAGATGTGCTAAATACGTATAACATGATGACCAATGTATTATTAAAGGAAAAGGAGTTGGTAATCAGACCAGCGGACAAAGGGGGAGGAGTTGTGGTCATGAATAAATCAGACTATTTAATGCAAGTGCAGAATATCCTCCAGGATAAAGACACCTATTTAGAACTTCCGAGTAACCCTCTTTTGTCATACAAAAAAGCTTTGAAGGTTCTGATAAAAAGGGGATCCGATTCGGGAATCCTGAATAAAAAAGAGCGTGATTTTTTGTGCCCTACGGTACCCAGACTTCCGGTCTTGTACTGCCTGCCCAAGATCCACAAGGACCCAATTAACCCTCCAGGTCGCCCCATTGTGAGTGGCATAGGGTCCTTGTGCTCCCGGGTTGGTGAATATATTGACTGTTTCCTACAGCCAATAGTGCGCAACACGCCATCTTTCCTGAGGGATTCAAAACAAATCCTGGTTGAGATCATGGACATTAAAATAGAGAAGCCTACTTTTCTGGTAACGGCGGACGTTGCTTCTCTCTACAGTAATATCAAGCATGCAGATGGTTTAGAGGCGGCAGAATATTATCTGAATGAGGCCATAGACATACCACACATTCAGAAGCAATATCTATTGGAACTATTAAGCTTCGCAATGAAGCACAATTACTTTTGGTTTGATAATAAGTATTACCTGCAGACCACAGGCGTAGCAATGGGCGCGAAATTCGCTCCTAGCCTAGCAAACATCTTTATGGCAAGATGGGAGGAGGAGGTGATATATTCCATGGAGTGGCCACATTTGCGTTTTTACCGACGCTACATAGACGATATAGTGTTGCTATGGGATGGCGATGACTCTTCACTACTCAATTTTTTTACCACTCTAAACTATAACAACCTAAATATTAAGCTCACTTTCAATTATAGTTACAGTAGTATTGATTTTCTGGATCTCACCCTCATTAATGACGGTACTAGAATTACCACCAAAACCTTTTTTAAAGGTACAGACAGGAATGGGTACATCCCAAAAGACAGTTGCCACCTGCCTAGGTGGCTGGATAACATTCCTAGGGGACAATTCCTTCGGATAAGGCGGAACTGTGGTGCTATGCAAGACTACATTGCACAATCCAACATTCTTAGAACTAGATTCATAGAAAAGGGCTATGACAGCCAACTATTGGATATGGAGATTGACCGAGTGGCTAGTTTGGACAGGGCCAATCTGTTAACTACCCAACATAAGACCAATAAAGAGATTTTCTGTCCTTTTACAACTGCCTTCTCGATGCAATATAAAGAAGTTGCCACTATCATTAGGAAGAACTGGAACATTCTTAAGAACGATCCGGTGATGTGTAAAGCCCTACCGGAACACCCAGAAATCATCTATAAAAAAGCACCAGCATTAAGAAACAGACTAGCCCCCAACGTTGTCAATCCTCCTAAGCAATTGACGTTTGATTTTCTGAATAGAAAAGGGTTTTTTCCTTGCAACAGATGTATGATATGCATTTGTAATGGCATTCACAAGAACCCGATAAAAAGTTTTTGTTCAAATGCTACCGGTAGATCATTTGACATTCAGTCTACTATTACGTGCTACAGCTCCTATGTTGTCTACCTTCTGGAATGTAGTTGCGGGAAGCAATATGTCGGTAGAACGACAAGGAGACTGCGAGACAGGCTGAGGGAACACCTGGTCAATATTAAGAAAGGTTACAAGGAACACTCCTTGTCTATGCATTACCGCCAGCGACACAATAAGAATCCACACTCCCTGCGATTTGTGGGTATAGATATCATCAAAAGTAACTGGAGAGGTACCCACAAAAAACGCGCGGTCTCTATGCTTGAGACCAAGTGGATTTATCTTCTACAGTCCCAAGCTCCACAAGGACTAAATGTAGAATTAGATATCAATTGTTTTATCGATACCAGCTGATCGATCTTTAAGCACTTTTCATGATCTCACTTCTTAATCAGATTACTTTTACTTTGCCTTTATCTGTATTTCCATTTGAGTGTTTAGATCGTTTTTAAAAAAGTCGATGCACCTTTATCTCTTGATCGCTTTAACATATTCGATGCACCATAATCTCAGTACATTTGGTTTTATAATTGTATATTTCATGGGTATTACTTTTAACCAGATGTTTTTTAATCCACATGTTTGTCATATTTGATGTATTTGGTTTTTATTCAGTGCCAGAATCACTTCATATATGAGATCCCACTCATTTATATTTTTATAACCTTGCCTTTCACCAGGCCGTTTTTTGCTACAAGGGGGCACACAGTATGGTCCACGCATTACTATACTTGCCCCGTGCGTTTTTAGGATTGCAGTATCTTATTCCCAGTAAGATCACTGCAGAACCAACACCTGTATGTCCATACATTCATGTCGGTCTTCTTTAAAATGGCCGCCGCGGACGCTACTGCGCATGCGCGAACGGCCGATCGCTACTGCGCATGCGCGAACCGGCAATAACGGTGCCGCCGCATTGCGGTGTTTTTGGCGCCTTTTTAGGTTTAAAACACCACACCTAACACTGGCACAGTCCCCTCTGATGATGTGTACTTACACGATACGCGTTAGGGAAGTGCCAAGCTATGTTTATCTTATGTACATGTACCTCCGGTCTGGCCGTTTATAAGCAGCTGTACCTTTGCTAAGTAAGTTCTTTTCTGATTGTTCAATTTTAAATAAACGTTATCACACTATTTGAGGCCTTTTTCCACGGGCTCTTTATTTCTGGGGAGCCTGTAAATCCAGTAGGTCCTGGGATTGTGCCTAACAAGAACACATCTGCAGTGACATCCCTGGATCCGTGATACAGCTTCTCCTGGAACCGATGACATCTAGTGGTCACCCTACAGACAACACCCACCTGATCCATCAACACAGTGGCTGGACACAGCTTCCATCCGGACAGATGACATCTAGTGGTCACCCTATAGATGACACCGCCTTGCTCCAGTGATACAGTGGCTGAGTACCAGGGACAGGTCTTAAATGTCCCATGCGCTTTAACTTGCGCTATCTGGTCAGTGCATTACTTGGCTTTTCTTTATCATTTCTGATATCTACTATCCCTGGCTCTTCAAGTGTTGGAGACTGTATACGTATTTAGCACATCTGATGAACTGACGCCGTCTTTTTTGCCGATCCACATTCATATGGGATCTATCTTATGTGTAATCATTGTTTAAGTTAGCGCTGCACTTTCATATTTTACCATTACTCTGGAGGTTCACGAGGTGCCTTTTAGTGCCAGCAGCTACCCTATCTACATCCTCATACTGCGCTCGATTTTATATATATATTTATATATAAGTTTATTTTAGCTCTTATGCATTTCATTTATTCAGGGATTTCATCCTGGGAATCCTCCAGATTAACACCAATCCATCATGGCATTGCCCTCAAAAGTGTCAACCCACTGTTTGCATCATGGCTTTTAAGGAGAGTACTAAGGCAGGGCACTGTGATGGTCTCAGGAAGCTATGTGACTCTCACAGGATTTTAACCACTTCCTGTCCGGACACTTTCACCCCCTTCCTGTCCAGGCCAATTTTCAGCTTTCAGCATTATCACGCTTTGAATGACAATTGCGCGGGCATGCAATACTGTACCTATATGAATTTTTTAGCATTTTTTTGAGACAGATAAAGCTTTATTTTAGTGGTATTTATTCACCCCTTTTATTTTTTTTGCTATTTAAATAAAAAAGTCAAAAACTTTTGAAAAAAAGTGTTTTTCTTATAAAATTTTGCAAATAAATAATATTTCATCAACAATCTTGGCCAAAATTTATTCCGTTATCTCTTTAGTAAAAAAAAAAATAACACGAATTAGTTTATAACCAAAAATTATAATTTAAAATTTTTTTTTTCTACATTTTATTTTTATTATTATTATTTTATTTTTTTTTTTTACATACTGTCACCCTAGCAGTACAGTGTCACCATGGTGACACTGTACTACTTGTGGGGTGTGATGAAGATTTTTTTTTTTTTTTTACACTGATTGCTTTTACACCCATAAAGGTTGTAAAAGCAATAATTTCTCCTTCTCTTTGGCTGCATTCTTATAGCCATTGAGAACTACTGAGTGAGCTGTGATTGGTCACAGCTTGTCACATGGTACAAGGCTGTTGTGAATAGCCTTGTACCATGTTACCTCTGTGATCATTCACAGATTTCACACGTAGTAAGCAGGGGCGGACTGACAACTCATGGGGCCCCTGGGCATTAGAGTATCATGGGGCCCCTGTGTCCTTGCCCAAACTCAAAAAAGCCTATGAAAAAGGTACCAGGGGCATCTCATGGGACCCCCTACTGACCCCGGGCCCTTGGGCAGTGCCCGAGTTTCCAAATGGTCAGTCCTCCCCTGGTAGTAAGCAATGATGTCACAAGTGACATCTTGCTTACTACTCTGCATATGATCACTGATTGGCCAATCAGTGATCACATGATCGGGACCTCACACAGAGGTCCCATTTGACGATCGGTGTTCCACTGTGTCTGGAGGACACAGCGGGCACCGGATCGCGGTGCTGCGCGCTCCGAGGGAGCGTGCAGAACTAGAAAATGCGGGTGCCGTTTATGAACGGCAACCCGCCCCTAGAGTGACACCGTCCTGCCGTTTAAAAACAATAGGCGGGAGGCAAGTGGTTAAAGATAGCAGGATGAAACAGTTGAAAATTTGAAAGCTTTAACAACATTTTAACATCCTTGGCAGGAGCAACATGCCAGAAAAACGAGCCTCTTTTCTTCTAAACATAAACAATTGTTTTAAATATGAGTTAGGTAATAATTTGCCTAAAACGCAACATAACTGTATCTGAGCACCGTAGACTGAACATGCTATTTAATCCCCGCAGGATCGTCAGCATGCAACCTATACGGGGTGACACTGGACCCGCTCCAAGAAAAGGTAAGTTCTAAAGAAAGCCGACAATCCCCACAGGATGGATTGGATCCATCCTGCGGGGATCGTCGGCTTGCTTTACAACTTACCTTTTTGTGGAGCGGGTCCGGTGTCACCCCATGCGGACCACACCCCCCGCACCTGACTCAGGATGCCACTACATAGATGTAATTATAGCAAGTCTCTCCACCCATTCCACACACTAGTACAACACAAGGCAACAACCTCCATGTCCAGTGATATATCCTATTCATAACCCCGCTCACAAAATGGCAAACAACTAAGCAATAATGGGAAATGTAGTCACCTCTTAGCACAATCTGTTTAAGTGATGTAATTTAAGGAAAAAGTCTATACCCATCTGCTATAGGCCTTAACAGCGCAAAGGAAAATGTGTTAAAAAGGGCAAAAAAATTATTTTTAAAAATGTTTAATGATGAAAAATTACTGTGCTTTAGGGAAATAACTAAATTATGCTTGCATTGTGTTTCCTGGAGTTCAGCCGGAAATTAAAGGGTTTTTTACATTTATTTTTTTAAACAGCCTTTAATTTTTACCCAAAAAGTTCACTTTTAATACACTGAGTTTGAAAATTAAGTGTCAGCCCCTAAAACCATTAAAGTGATTGTACATCTCTGAAATTAAAAATTAACAAAGCATATCCCTCTATAGTATGTACTAGCTTCAATCCAAAGCACCCAGTTTGGTTCATATCTGCTCTCTCTTCCTCCTGCTATCTGCATAAGTCACTTGTGACAGGTAATACCGACACCACAGAACCTCAGGGGTAGGTGACACCCCCTTCCAGAACATGGAGAGGGGGATTGACAGCCTTGGCTGTGCAAGTTTCTCTGTGAGACTGTGTGGAGAGGGGGGGTGTCCTTTCCCTCCACTGAGGTCTCAGATTACACTCATCTCTCCTCTCTGAGCTGTGCAAAGTTTGACGTCAGACTCCCGCCACTTGCCTCCTGGACTTTAGAAATACTGTGTAAAATCTGTGCTTTAGGAGACTGTACAGGATAGTAGACTACAGGTAAACATGTATAACTTATGTTGTATCACTTGAGGCTAGTTACCTCATTGGGTATATGTAAGAGTTTACAACCACTTTACGACCAATTATTTTCTAAAAGTTAACCACTAGTTTTTCACTATGTTGCTTTTGGTAAACTGATTGGAAGTATCCATGGCTCATGGTCTCTGGGTTTAAAATATTCTGATCTGCAATACTTGTGCCAGCTCTTCTTGCTTTTTGGTTCCAATCCCCATTTGTCATCAGTAGCTTCCTACCAATGACTACAACCTACATCCTGACTATACAGCCTGAGTACACTTTGGCATGTGACCTGCGACTAGTGACATAGGAGTTTCACAACATAAAAGTGAAGCATTCATAAACCTGAGAAAATCATCACAGTTAATTTCACAGAGATAAGTCAACATTTCCCATGTCAGCAAATAATAGCAGACGCCTTCTACTGATTGCTTACAGAAGGAACAGGTAATCTATATGTATCTGAGTTTTATTTTTTCAGCTTTGTGTTCTTGTTTTATTTGAGATAAAGTTGGTGCTATCTGGTAGCTCTTCTTTGTTTATAAGGACACAATAGGAAACAATAGGCATGCAATTTATGCAGGATCAGGCTAAGGTTTCCATAGGTATCTTAAAGTTTATTAAATAGAACTGATTTTTAACCACATCCTGACCGTAGGACTGCAGCTACGGGCAACATCCCAGTATCTTTTTTCCTGCCCAGCGAGTCTCTGTAATGTAATAGCAATCCTAGTGGCTAATCGCTTTTACAAGCAGCAGAAAGACACACTACTGCTGACTTACCATAGGGCTGTACGTCCATGACCATCTCTATGGTATTAGAAACTGGAGTACTTCAGAAACTGAAGTATTTTGACACTTCCAGTTTCACTGGATGTAAACAAAGTCATTTTTAGCTTGGGAAAGCTTCTGGTCACATTGATCTTGGTGTGATCAGAAGCTTTTAATGGCAGAGGAGAGATCTGGGGTCTAATATACTCAAGATTCTTCAGTAAAGTGTACCTATCACTGCCTATTGCTATCATAAGGAAAGTTTACATTCCTTGTGATAGCAATAAAAGTGATTACAAAAAATTCAAGAGTGTAAAAATAAAAAAATTATAAATAAAAAAAATGTTTAATAGTACCCTCATACCCCCATGATCACATGCAAAGACAAACACATACCTAAGTTGTGTATGCATATGTAAACAGTGTTTGCACCACACATGTGAGGCATAGCAGTGAACGTATAGAGCATGCAATAATTCTAGTAACAGACCTCCTATGTAACTCTAAACTGGAAACCTGTAAAGGTTTTTAAAGGGTTGCCCTATGGAGTTTTTTATGTACTGTAATTTGCTGCCGTTCTAAAGGGAGTACGCATATTTAAAGAGTGACATGTTAAGTATTTAGAAAAACACAGTAAGAAACTATTTCATGAGCCATATATTACAGGGCTATAAAGTAGTGGATGTTTATAGATTATATTTTGGTATTAAGGATATCCTTTAGTGTCACTTTAGCTTTCTTTTTATAGGCTTTTTTTCCATTATTTTCACCTGGTGACCCTGTCAGTAGGTGTTCTGTAGTCCACAGAGAGATTTCGGAACAATGATAAAAGTCATAAAAAGCAGAGAGCACAGGACGTTATCAGTTCACAAGATCTCTGCAAAGATCAATGGGTTTTTTTGTTATATCAAACAGATATAACAAAACACTTTGAACAGGATTTTTAACAGAACCAAAAAGAAGCAAATAAAAAAAAGTTAACTGTTAAAGTTTACAAATTCTTTAAATGTTAATCGTACAGGTGCTTCTGATCATCATTTAAAGTCATTGGTCAGTTTTTGATTCAGTGCTACTTGAAAACTCATATTACTAAGAGTAATCCTTTTTTTCCTATGAGCATACAGTCAACTTGTTAAAGTGGTTTGGACTTTATAGGTTATCCGTTATTTTTCCAGCACCTTCCCTTAAAAGTCACTTCCTCTGCGTGCTCTCTGTTTACTAAGGGAGGTTATGGAGGAATCCATATTTAATGAAAGCTATTTCTGTTTTCCCGTGGAATATTTATAGAATCCATCATAGATTTGTTAAAATATGTTCCAACAGATAGACATAAAAATATCAGATAACTGCAATAAAAGCCTAAATATACAACAAGTTTGTTTTCTTGCTACAGTGTTATGGTTAATTGATTTTCCAAAATATCCCTTACTGTAATAAGAGTCATATTAGAAGCTTCTGCACATATTACAGTTGTGAGTGTTGCAGATCAGTGAGGTTTATTAATGATGTGTTAATGAGTCAGACTATACAAAAACATTGGCTGGCACATGTTTGAAATGCCACAGCTTTCAATTTAATGCTGACATAGCAACAGACCTCGGTTTACAAAGAATTGTTTTTCTAGGCAAGTAATTACACTCAGGTGGATTGTTTATAGTTTTACTGTTCAGACCCCGAATGTATATACAGTGTGTATATATATATATATATATATATACATATACACGTGTGTGTGTTTTTTCCTACAGTATGAATGCATAACATCGCTAGGATTTTTAAAATCCCCTTTATTGAGAATTATTTGTAACTGATTTTTTTTTTTCATTATTATTATTATACAGTATTTATATAGCACCAAAAGGTTTGCTCAGCACTGTACATTATAGTGGGGAGCAGAACATGAGACAATACAGTAACAAAACAATACACGAGGGGTTCGAGGGCCCTGCTCTTTCGAGCTTACAATCTAGGAGGGAGGGGAAAGTGGTACAGGAGGAAGTGGCTGTGGGGGATGGAGTGGTAGGAGGTGTGGAGGAGATTGGCTGTTAGGTGAGGGTGGGGTAGGCTTCCCTGAAGATATGGGTTTTCAGGGTGCGCCTAAAGGTGAGGAGGGTAGGTGACAGTCTGATGGATTGGGGTAGTGAGTTCCAGAGGATGGGGGAAGTCCTGAAGAAGTCCTGCAGTCGGGCGTGGGAGGAGGAGACCAGGGAGCTAGAAAGTAGGAGGTCTTGTGAGGAGCGAAGATTACGGGTTGGGTGGTATTTGGGTATCAGGTCGTTGAGGTAATTTGGGGCAGCGTTGTGAATGGCTTTGTATGTCAGTGTTAGTAGTTTGAATTTAATGCGTTGGGCAATTGGGAGCCAGTGGAGGGAATGACAGAGGGGGGTGGCAGAAGAGGAGCGGTTGGTAAGGTGGATGAGTCTGTCCGCTGAGTTCAGGATAGACTGAAGCGGGGATAGTCTGTGATGAGGTAGGCCGGTGAGAAGGGAGTTGCAGTAGTTCAAACGTGAAATAATGAGGGAGTGAACGGGTTGTTTAGTAGTGTCTGGGGTTAGGAACGTACGTATTTTGGAGATGTTGCGGTGGTGGAGTCTGCATGAGTTTTAGAATAATTATCAATCATCCTTAAACACCGGAAGAGCATCAACATTAATTTTATTACAAACAACATGCGCAAAGAGGCCTTAGGAACTTTTAGACTTGCATGTGTAACCAGATGAAGGAAAACTTCAAAAAGGCCCAATACCTCTGGCAAGGGGGCTCCCACACAGCAAGGCTTCCCTCGATGGGAACACAAAAATATCTAAAACCATAGAAATACAGAAAGAAAAGTCAGACCAAAGCCGGATATAAGAGGCCAAGATAGCTTTAATTGTTGGTAAGAAAAATTAGAAAAACCTTCAATGTATTTTGAGGGCAACCTCACTCCCCTTTCATCAAGGCTCAACAAAGATTAAGACTTGGATAAAATCGGACCAAAGCCAGATGTAAGAGGCCAAGATAAATGTAATTGTTGGTAAACAAATAAAATAAAAAAGCTATTGTGCTTTGGGGGCAACACCACTGCCCTTTCATAAGGGCTCAACAAAGGTTTAAACTTGGATGGACTTAGAGAAAACAGGGTTTTCACAGATCTATACTAGAACCAGTATTAAACTCTCCAAATTGGGGAGGGGTGTTGCCCCTGAAATGCATTGGCTGTTTCTATGACTTTTTACCACCAATTAACACTATCTTGGAGCAAATCCTCCCCCCAGCTTTTTTTTTTTAACAGAATCTTCATTTAATTCTGCAGTGCTGTGATGGGGATTATTGCTGAACACACTGACACCAATGCTGAGGGTTAATACTGCGCTCACTGACACCAATGCTGGGGGTTATTACTGCACCCAGTGATACCAGTGCTGGAGCTTATTATTGCTTCCACTATCACCAATGCTGGCATTATTACTGCTCACACTAACACAAATACTGAGGATCATTACTGTACATATTGATACCAGTGCTGGGGGGAATTACTGCAACCACCGACAACAAATATGGGAGTTATTAACTTCCCTAGCGGTATTCCTGAGTGTAGCTCGGGGTAAAGTTTCAGTACCAAAAGCGGTAACCCCGAGCTACACTCAGGCTTATCATGCAGCGTTGCTCAGGGAGTCCCTGCAGCACTTACCTTGTCCTTCGCTCCTACGATGCGTCCCCTGCAGCATCCCCGGCCATCTCCTCCGGCCGATGCCGGCATCCGGCTTCCGTGTTCCGGTCCCTGTGACGTCGGGACGTACGGGCGCCAGAACCGGCGGCAAATTTGAAATTTTTTAAAAAAGTCATTTTTTTATAAAATGATTATTACATAGTAAAACATTGCTGTTTCAAAGCATTTCACATATATTTTGTCCCTACTGCTTTGTCCGGTCCCCTGCCTGCATTTTGACTGTTCTTTTTGCCTGGAAACTTAGAAAAGTCCATGGTGTCCAAAAAGCATCCCTTTAGGTCAAAAGCGGTTTTAGACCGGCTAGAGAACAGTGATAGTAAATCAGAACCACTTGCAGAATTGAGTGATAATGATTCGTGGGGAAATTCGGCATGAGACACTGAAAACGATTCTGCGACTTTGCTCAGTGATGTGCGAACTTGGTGCTATATTTCAAATTTCAGTGTTTTTGGTTTGATTATATTATTGAATTAAATGTATTATTATTATATTATTTTTTATGATTATTTATTAAATTATAATTTATGATTTTGTGTTTCAAGTTTTATCCTACCGTGGATTTTTACTAGACTCTTGTTCGGACAGATTTCAGTGAGTTATTCCTAAATTACAGGCCTACAATAAAAAAAAAATACATATTTCCATGCAAAAAAATGGTACCGCTTTCAGCACCAAAAATCTGAAATAATCATACCGCTAGGGAGGTTAATGCACCCACTTACACCACTGGAGGTTATTAATGCACTAACTGACACCAATGCTGAGTTATTACTGCATCCATTGACATCAGTACTGGGAATTATTACTGCACACACTGACACCAATGCTGGAGATTATTATTGCACTTGCTAACACCAATGCTGGGTGTTGTTAGAGATGCTAGAAAGAGTATCTCTCTAGATAAGAGTGAGAAAGAGGTGTGTATCTAGCCTGCTACTTAAGAAAACACTTTCACTAATCTAATACGTTTTTTAAAACTGATGAAATAAAAGTGATGTCATCGGGGGTTAGATGTTGTACTGAAGTACATCACATCACATATACAGTATGTGAACCACTGCGTAAATTGTCAGCGCTAAGCGAATATCTGTATTACATAATCAGCTTTCATTTCTTTTAATTTGCAGATATATTAATTAAAGATTTGTAACTGGTTGCTATGGCTTACCAAATGTTGGAAATGCCCTTCCATTTTAGAAAATATTTTCAGGTAAAATGTAAATGTCCTATGGTAAATTCAATCCCACAATATCTGTTTTCATCTAGTAGCATTTTAGGTGAAATCTTAAATTGCAGATAATCAAGACTCACAAAGCTATGGGTAGTGAAACCAGATGCACCTAGAGAGATCACTATATACAGACTATATGCATCGCATAGCATTCTATATGATCAAGGCAATGTACCTACTGTAGTTCCATGGAGACATTTTTGATTTTTGTACATTAGTATTAGACTAGTACAGACAGGATCCTGGGACCACCATGTATCCATTTCATTCTGGATGTTTTCCTGTGTCCCAGCCAAAGCCATATTAATGCCAAAGAAGAAAGAAATAGAAATTAAGTTATTTGGTAGCCCCAAAAGATACTCTGGTTAAAACTATGATTTATGTGAAAAGCCTTCAGCTTGGGCTTTATATGGACAAATTATGCTTTTCCAGAGAGACATAAACAAATAATGTCTTGATAAGGATTGTAAAAGTGCTGAGAATCTGCAGTAAAACTATCAGTTGGATGTCTCTGATTGTCTCTTAGATGTGAAAATAAAAATAATGACTACACTTGAAAAAAAGTGAAGTCTTAATCAGATAGAGGATTGTACAGAAATCAATGACAGATTACATAGTGAGAGATGTGTCTGTACATTATGTTTTCGGTTTATAACACCTGGCTGTTAGGAAAGCTCATAACTCCTCTTCAGAAACATTCAACATATGTTCCATAATATTCATCCAATATTTTCAGCTGTGAATAAATATTACTAACTACTGTGAATTTAGATTAGGTACATTTTTCATCTAGTTCATGTCAGTAATCTCACTAAAGTCATTATTTTTAATCCACTTATTCTAGTTATGATCATGGGCCAAACTCAACTTTTTGTAGACCATGCATCATGGAATCAAATACTTCCTGAGAGATTCAAAGTTATCCACATACTCCTATACCCTGTGCATGGAATAAAACTGAAGGAAGGGATTCAGCGGGTCCCCCTACTATACTCTGCCTGCACGACAGATATAAAACTCGTCACTCAGGAGAGAGAGCATCATTGACTGGTCTTTATTATGGGAAACTGTTGTGGATAGGCACAGAAGTTCAACTATTCAGGACCTGTTTGATGCATTCTACATGCGTTTCTTCATCTCAGTTCAGGATATGTGTCCTGGTGTGTTTACATGCAGTGCATTTTCCATGTGATTTTCTGCATTCCAGACAGAAAAATTGCTGCATGTTCTATTATTGTTGACTGTACTGGAATGCACTGCACTGGTTAGAATTAGGGCCATTGGAATACATGGATAACATTGTTGTTGCATTTTTTTATGCAGATTAAAGCTAAGGAAAGACAAAGCAAGACTAGAGTTAGGATCACTATACAGTATATACACTCACCGGCCACTTTATTAGGTACACCTGTTCAACTGCTAATCAGCCAATCACACGGCAAGAACGCAATGCAATTAGACACGTAGATGTGGTGAAGATGATTTGCTGAAATTCAAAGGGGAAGAAAGGGGATTTAAGTGACTTTAAATTTGGCATGGTTGTTGGTGCCAGATGGGCTGGTCTGAGTTTTTAAAAAACTGCTAATCTACTTTTCACGCACAACAATCTCTAGGGTTTACAGAGAATGGTCCGAAAAAGAGAAAATATCCAGAGAGCGCCAGTTGTGTGGACAGAAATGCTTTTTAGATGTCAGAGGTCAGAGGAGAATGGGCAGGCTGGTTGCTGTGACATTCAGATGGTAGGGTCAGAATTTGCTGTAAATAACATGAAAGCATGGATCCATCCTTCCTTGTATAAACAGTTCAGGCTCGTGATGGTGGTGTAATGGTATAGGGGATTTTTTTTTGTCACTAGCAAGGTGCACCTAATAAAGTGGTCAGTGAGTGTATATAGATTTTTTTTGTTTTTGTTTTGAAGACCTTGCATTATAAGGTTCAGTTAATATATGGGCCATCACATTGTATAAAGTCTAAGGACTGTACTGACTTGTCTTATGCCTGTGTGCTTTTGGTGGGGGTTGGGGAGGGATGGCGGTCTGCTACTAAACACAACTTTGGTGTTTGCAATCAAAAACATTTACAGAATTGTTCAATTTCATCAAATGTTTCTGGATGGTAGAGTCTTCCTGTCATAAAATCAAAATTTAGCAAATCATTGCAGTGGTGTTATATAAAATAATACAGATCAAGCACCGAAGGATGGAATTTTACTCATCTGGTGTTATTCCAATCTATGCAGCTAATAGTTCCAATGAAGTAACTGCTGTTACACTTTGGTAGGTTTGCAATTTTGCATTTTTTACACATTATATTTTTTATATATCCTGTAGTGGAAGAGAAATCTTGAATGCTTGATTACAGGTATGTCTCTGCACAATGGCAATTTACTAACATATTTATTAACTTCTATTATGCAATTTGAAGTATGAATATCTAGTAAGTTTGCATTTATTTATTTCTGGTGGTGGACTTTCCTGTTGCCTGAGGTGAATGAGGTTCTCGAGCGCTGCAAAAATGGTGAATTTTTATATCGGCCATTTAAGCAGTGCCTTGTTTTAATTATTTAGAGACTAAATATGTTATTAGTGAATACGCCTGCCCTCAAACACTTTATAACTTGAATCACACTGACATTTACTTACCTGTTTATCTATAAAGCATTGACAATACTATTTCACCCTTTAAAGCATGTCTAAACCCAAGACCAGAATTATAGCATTTATGGCTAAATGGTTAGCACTTCTACCTAGCAGTACAAGGGTTGTTCGTTAAAATCCCAGCCATAGCACCACCTGCCTGGAGATTGCATGTTCTCCCTGTGCCTGTGTGGGTTTCCTCTGGGTACTCCGGTTGCCTTCCACACTCCAAAGACATGCTGGTAGGTTAATTGGATCATGTCTAACTTGGCCCTAGTATGTGTATGTATGAATATAAATTAGGGACCTTAGATTGTAAGCTCCTTGAGGGTTAGGGACTGATGTGAATGTACAAGATATATATGTAAAGCGCTGCATAAATTGATGGTGCTATATAAGTACTTGAAATAAATATACATGGTGCAGCTACACAGTCCTTAGATGTGGTGCTTGCATCTCTTTTCTTTTTTCAGGCTTTTTTCCTGGTAATCCTGTTTGTAACACACTTCCTGTCCCAGGGGAACAACACTCACTGTACAGTACTGTGTCTATGAAGAAACCACATTGTCATTTTAGTCTGCTCTAGGGATTTGGACTACAAACATCAATTCTCAACTCACCATCATAACATAAGTGTAGGTGTCCTATAGTTCTCAAAAGTTCTCAATTGGGATGGCTGATAACATTGTGTGGGATTTCAGTTCAGTGTACCAGACTTCAATCTCCAGACCCCATAGCAATAGCTGTTGTTGGCAATTGTTACCCAGAATTTGACCTGTTATCAGACTTTAAGCCCCCGTATAGAAGAGCAGGGGTGTTAGAGGTAGAAGTAATACAAGCAGACAATCAGTTCATGTGCTGACAAGAAGAAACAGAGAGATAGTGAGAAGTGCTCATCACTGTGCTGCTTCTCCTTCTAAGCTGAGCATACATGAATCGAAATGTAGGTAGTTCACCAGTTATCCAAATTTAACTCACTGTACAGTACTGTGTCCAGGGGCGGACTGACCATTTGGAAACTCGAGCACTGCCCGAGGGCCCTGGGTCAGTAGGGGGCCCATGGGATGCCCCTGGTACCTTTTTCATACGCTTTTTTGAGTGTGGGCAAGGACACAGGGGCCCCATGATCCCTTATTGCCCGGGGGCCCCATGAGTTGTCAGTCCGCCCCTGACTGTGTCTATGAAGAAACAACATTCTCACCCTAGTCTGCTCTAGGGATTTGGACTACAAACATAAATGTCTCAACTCACCATCATAACATAGGGGAAGGTGTCCTATAGTTCTCAAAAGTTCTCAATTGGGATGGCTGATAACATTGTGTGGGATTTCAGTTCAGTGCACCAGGTAGAAGTAATACAAGCAGACAATCAGTTCATGTGCTGGCAAGAAGAAACAGAGAGATAGTGAGAAGTGCTCATCACTGTGCTGCTTCTCCTTCTAAGCTGAGCATACATGGATCGAAATGTACGTAGTTCACCAGTTATCCAAATTTTGATCCTAGTGTCAACACTGGGTGTTCAACCAACCTGTCAGATAAAAGCAATTTGATCAGTGCTGCAGCCTATTGCTGAGTCTCTCCGTGGTGAGATTACAATACCTCAGCAGGAAGGATTCCCTCATCCACCTCGATTTTTGGTTCAGTTTTTTTTTATTCTTCATTTAGCCCTTGGCTGAAAAAAAAAAAAAGGAACCATGTATTGCCTGGCATATCAGTCATTACAGTAACAAGTTGGGGTGGCTACAGGATGACTTGGCCTCAGAGAAAGTGAGTTAAAAGAGCCTGGCCATCAGTTGGACATCTAGTTGCAGAAAAAAAACTTACTGTGTTGATATCTCTGAATTAAAGTTGAATACTGCAGCAAAAGCTGTTTTAACTTTTAATAGGCTATTCATTTTTATCTTGTTATTTTTTTCCATGGATTTCTGATTTAACAAAATCCTAATATAAACATCCATATATTTTAAATAAAAATAGCCTGCATAAAAAATATAGTACAGTACTATAATCTAACATACAAATATTCAGTTTAATGATTGCGTCTTTTAATTATATTGTTTGTAAAATATGCCACTGATTTAAATGCATTTCTATAAAAAATACAACACATTGGGAAAATTTTGAGAAAAGGCTATTCTATATTCCTCTCTTCCAGCTGCTTTTACAAGAATGTGCTTACATGCATATAGAGCGGCTCTCTGCAGGACATTCTTCAAACACGTCTTTGACTGATAAGCTTTGTGTTTAACCTACAGGTGCTAACAAAATGAAAATAATTAAATATTTCCTCCTGAGGAAGCCATGCCGGCTCTGACTAGAATTTGTTTGATGTGAATGAAAACGCGTTCAGGCCCCAAAATCAAGTTTGTGCGAAATTCTATGAAGCCGGAACATACTGTACGCCTAAAATGATAGCCTCACGCCTGCTAATCAATAAAGGACATGGGACTAACCAAGATAAGTGAGGCACAGCCAGGAGTCTAGACATACATCCTTATCACAGACAGCATTCAGTGATACAGATTGCACATTCAGTTCCAAGCAGAGCGCCTGACAATTACCTCACTGCACTAATGAAATATATAGATATGTTAAATCAAGATGATTGAATCACTTGTACTTTGGAGGAGTCAGGAGACTGGTGTCTTTAAGATGAAAATGTAATTTAGTGCAATGGCAGAAGCATGGGGCCTGTGTAAATTGGAATAGCAATCAGCAGGTTTCTGAGGTAATTCCATCCTGCTTTACATAGTGGCTGCCTTCCCTGTGATTAGTACTGCAATGCAGAAAGCCCATATACTATATATTTACATGGATGGGCCTCCTGACAGCTACTGTATATGTGTAATAAGTTGTGTTTTATCTGTTCCACTGTACTGCATCATTTCCCACCATGACCTCACCAATAAATAGAGTTTGGTGAAAATAATAAGTTGTTCAAGCAGTTGAATTCAAACAATACATTAAGAGTCCCTACAGGACACAATAACAACTCTAGTTTTGTTTAGAAAAGCTTGAGGTGATTGTAGCCTTATTAGTGCACTTGTGTACTGCTTGGAAGAAGGGGACACACCTCAAAAGCTTGTCCTGAAAATTAGTTAGTGCAAATAAAATAAGTACTGCGGACAGTAATACATATATATATATATATATATATATATATATATATATATATATATATACAGGTATATATATATATATACAGTTGTGACCAAAATTATTCAACCCCCACTGAAATTGAGTGTTTTGGCCAGTTTGACATTGCTTTTGATCATTCAGTCATCTTGCTTACATTTACATTAAAGAGGCACTTGTAGGTCAGACAAATATAACATAACAGTTATAATGAAATAACCACAAATGTCTTTTCTGTGCTCACAGCATTATCAGTTTTATTCAACCCCCAAGTGACATTCAATCTTAGTACTTAGTACAGCATCCTTTTACAGTTATAACAGCTTTTAAACGTGAAGCATAGCTTGACACAAGTGTCTTGCAGCGATCTACGGGTATCTTCGCCCATTCTTCATGGGCAAAGGCCTCCAGTTCAGTCACATTCTTAGGCTTGCGCACTGCAACTGCTTTCTTTAAGTCCCACCAGAGGTTCTCAATCGGATTTAAGTCTGGTGACTGCGATGGCCACTCCAAAATGTTCCAGCCTTTCCTCTGCAACCATGCTCTAGTGGACTTGGAGGTATGCTTGGGATCATTGTCCTGTTGAAAGGTCCAACGTCTCCCAAGCCTCAGGTGTGTGACGGACTGCATCACGTTTCCATCCAATATCTCCTGGTACTGAAGAGAATTCATGGTACCTTGCACACGCTGAAGCTTCCCTGTACCTGCAGAAGCAAAACAGCCCCAAAGCATGATTGACCCTCCACCATGCTTCACAGTAGGCAAGGTGTTCTTTTCATCATAGGCCTTGTTCTTCCTCCTCCAAACATAGCGTTGATCCATGGGCCCAAACAGTTCTAATTTTGTTTCATCAGTCCACAGAACACTATCCCACAACTTTTGTGGTTTGTCCACATGGCTTTTGGCATACTGCAGTCGACTCTTCTTATTCTTTGGAGACAGCAAGGGGGTACGCCTGGGAGTTCTGGCACGGAGGCCTTCATTACGCAGTGTGCGTCTTATTGTCTGGGCTGAAACTTCTGTACCCACATCTGACAAATCTTTTCTCAGTTCCTCAGCAGTCACACGGGGACTTCTCTCCACTCTACGCTTCAGGTAGCGCACAGCAGTCGAAGTCAGCATCTTCTTTCTGCCACGACCAGGTAGCGTTTCAACAGTGCCCTTTGCCTTGAATTTGCGAATGATGCTTCCTAAGGTGTCTCTTGGTATGTTTAACATCTTTGCAATCTTCTTATAGCCATTGCCCTTCCTGTGAAGAGAAATCACCTCTTCTCTTGTCTTCCTGGACCATTCTCTTGCCTTCACCATGTTTGTAACCACACCAGTAAATGTCTAGAAGGAGCTGAGTATCACAGTCATTTTAAAGCTGCCTAATTGGTGCTTATTATGCTTGATTGCTGCTCGGTGACATCCACAGGTGTTTTCAATACCTGATGGAAAGCACCTGTATGAACCTCTGTTCTTCAGAGTGGTAGTCTTTAAGGGGTTGAATAATTGTGGCAATGAAGAAACCACATAAGAACCATTTACTACTGTATTACATAAACAATTGATGTCATTTTAGTTGCATTTGGGTAGTTACAACGTCCTTGTAGGATTTGATTCTGAATACAATTCCAAATGTACACTATAGTCCCTAAACCCCTTTACAGCATTGGGGGTTGAATAATTTTGGTCACAACTGTATATACTCTATATTGCCAAAAGAATTGGGACACCTGCCTTTACATGCACATGAACTTTAATGGCATCCCAGTCTTAGGCCATAGGGTTCAATATTGAGTTGGCCCACCCTTTGCAGCTATCACAGCTTCAACTCTTCTGGGAAGACTGTCCACAAGGTTTAGGAGTGTGTCTATGGGAATGTTTGACCAGTCTTACTGAAGTGCATTTGTGAGCTCTGGCACTGATGTTAGACGAGAAGGCCTGGCTCACAGTCTCCACTCTAATTCATCCCAAAGGTGTTCTGTTGGGTTGATATCAGGACTCTGTGCAGGCCAGTCAAGTTCCTCCACCCCAAACTCGCTCATCCATGACTTTGTGGACCTTGCTTTGTGCACTGGTGCGCAGTTATGTTGGAACAGGAAGGGGCCATCCCCAAACTGTTCCCACATAGTTGGGAGCATGAAATTGCCCAAAATGTATTGGTATGCTTATGCCTTAAGAGTTTCCTTCACTGGAACTAAGGGGCCAAACCAACCCCTTTAAAACAACCCCACACCATCATTCTCCCCCCACCAAACTTTACACTTGGCACAATGCAGTCAGGCAAGTAGTGTTCTCCTGGCAACAGCCAAACCCAGACATGTCCATCTGATTGCCAGACAGAGAAGTGTGATTCGTCACTTCAGAGAACACATCTCCACTGCTCTAGAGTCCAGTGGCAGCATGCTTTACACCACTGCTTCCGACTCTTTGCATCGCACTTGGTGATGTAAAGTTTGGATGCAACTGCTCGGCCATGGAAACTCATTCCATGAAGCTCTCTATGCACTGTTGTGCTGATCTGAAGGCCACATGAAATTTGCTGGTCACTTTGTTATAATACCACTAACAGTTGACTTTGGAATATTTAGTAGCAAGGACATTTCACGGATGGACTTACTCCACAGGAGCCAACCTATGACTGTACCACTCTTGAATTCACTGAGCTCCTGAGAGGGACCCATTCTTTCACAAATGTTTGTAGAAGCAGTCTGCATGCCTAGGTGATTTATTTTGTACACCTGTGGCCATGGAGGTGATTGGAAAACCTGAATCCAATGATTTGGAAGGGTGTCCCAATACTTTTGCCAATATGTGTATGTATATATATATATATATATATATATATATATATATTTATATATATATGTATATGTGTGTGCATGTAGCACACCCTCTCTTAGGAGCCACTGATGACTTTGGTCCTATTTCCCCCTTAGAGCTGTTGACCAAATCTATGGATTATGAAATATAATATTTCTCTGATATGATTTGATTAACCTTAATGAGAGTTCTTTGACCAAGAGTAAAAGGTTTAACACAACAACCAAAATTTATTAGTAAATAGTAGGGAGGTCTAAACTAACATACCACAATCTATCTATTTTACAATATGAAAAAGAGAAACAAAATGTATACTATTCAACCAATGAATTAAAGAATATACTACTCATACCCTAAACCCACAAACAGCAAGACAGGCAACACATATGACAATCATGTATACATGTAAAGTGCCAGAGAAATGTCCTGATATTTACCAATTTTTGATTGAAAAAGATACTTTATTACATAAGTATAAAAAAACATGATACTTGTTATCGGGGTACATCTCACCCTATACTGCGACGCAGCGCACCACATTGCAATATAGTTCCAAGCATACCATAAATACATTCAATAGATACATTCACTCAGCGGTATGATGCCTGACGTGATGTGCGTGGCGGACGAATCCCCAGACCAACACGTCATGCATAACGCCGCTTACCCCGAGACCATAGCATCCTAAAACAGAGAACTTTTACTAACATTTACAGAGTCATGCAAAATACGGATGTTACACTTTACAATAAGCATCGGGTGTGTGGGGGGAGGGGAAAAAGAAGGGGACACAAGCCCGAAGCTTTATTGAAGGGACAAAGACACGCAAGGGGGGAGTAGGGGGAAGGGGAGATCTTCAGACGTCCTCATCCTCCTTAAAGTCCATCAAGGTATAGTCTCTGAGCAGACTGAGGATCAGCCTGCGGCAGTCCTCAATGGACATCCTCTCCTGCTGGTGGATGACGCGCTTCCTGACGCACCATAAAGCGTCCTTAAAACAACACAGCACCCGCCAGGCGCTGTCAATGTCCTCCAGAGAAAAAGTTCCACAGAAAAGTCCATTCAACACCCCAAAGTGTGTGATGGCTGTCTGTGGCACAAAGTCCTTGAGTTCAGGTTCCAGGGCCCTCAACAAGTCCTGAGCAAAAGAGCACTCCCAGAAAACGTGATGAGACGTTTCCTCATGGATGATGCAGAAGGGGCAGTGTCTGTATCTGCTCAGGTTCCTGGCATGCATAAATGTCCTGAGAGGCAACCCCCCTTGGATTGCCATCCATGCCAGGTCCTTGTGCCTGTTGGTGAGGATGTTTGAAGAAACATTCCTCCAGACCACCTTGCAGGTGTCTGAAGGCAGGCCTGGAACCGACTCCAAAATGTCGCTTGCTCTGATGAGCTTGTAGATGATCTTTGGCTTCCACAAGTCAGGCTTGACTCCCTGTAGCCCCTGCTCCTTGATAAACTTGAAGGTGTCCAGGTAGTACCAAGGAGTGTCCCAGTTGTAGGGGATGGAACTGTCCCAATTGTCCCATCTGAGGGACCTCCAGAGAGGCAACAGGAAGAAGCATGACATTGCGTTCCCGCCTGAGTTCATAATACTTTTGGGCAAAGTTCTGCGGATGCAGTTGCAGGCAAAGAACACCCTCAGTTGGGTGGCGTTGTCGGGCACGCCCTTACCGCCCTTGAGGGGTTCCTTGAACATGACTGCCCGCTTCACTCTGTCCATCTTGGAGCCCCAGATGAAGTGAAACACCGCCCTGGTGATGGCCCTACAGGTGTTGACCCGTGGGGGCCAGGACTGGGCGAGGTACTGCAACACAGGGAGAATCTCGCTGTGGAGTACCAGTGTCTTCCCTTCGATGGTGAGGTCTCTGAGGCTCTAAAGTCCAAACTTTTGTTGCATCTTTGACAGTCTCTCCTCCCAAGACTTCAGGGCTGCGCCCTCGGCACCAAACCAAACTCCAGGATTTTCATGAAGTCTGTCTTAATGCCAAAGGGCATGGATGCAGAAGAAGGCAGGAACCACTTTCCGAAGAGCATGACTTCCGACTTCCCGCAGTTGACTTTTGCACCCGAAGCTTGGCCGAAGTCCTCGCAGGTCTGGACGAGCAGGTCGATGGAGTGCTGGTTGGCACAGAACACCGTCACGTCGTCCATGTAGAGCGAGCACTTCACTTCCCTTCTGTCTGGTCCCGGCGCGGTGATTCCCCCGATCTCTGGATTCCGTCTGATGCATTCGGTGAAGAGCTCTATACAGCAAACAAAAAGCAGAGGTGAAAGAGGGCAGCCTTGTCTGACCCCGGAGAGGACCGAGAAGGGGTCAGTTTTCCAGCCGTTCACCTGCACCGTACTACAAATGTCATTATACATGATGTCAACATATGAACAAAACATTTCCCCAAGACCAAACCTGCGCAGGGCTCTGCACATAAACCCATGGGAGACACAGTCAAAGGCCTTTTCCTGATCAAGACTGACCAGGGCCGCGTGCACACGGCGGTCCTTGATGTATTGGACCGTGTCCCGGACGAGCGCTAGGCTGTCCGCAATCCTGCGGCCAGGAATGCCGCAAGTCTGATCCGGGTGGATGATCTGTCCGGTGACGACCTTCAGCCTGTTAGCCAGGACTTTGGCGAGGATCTTGTAGTCCACGTTCAGGAGAGAGATGGGACGCCAGTTTTTCAAGTCACATCTCTCCCCCTTGTGCTTGTACAAGATCGTGATCATTCCCTCCCTCAACGAAGGAGGCATCCTGCCCTCTACCACCATCTCCTCGTACAGCTCGAGCAGGTCCGGGCCCACGAGGTCCCACAGCGCTACATAGAGCTCTGCTGGGAGACCGTCGCAGCCCGGGGTCTTGCCCCGCCTAAAGGATTTAGTGGCAGAGTGCAGCTCCTCCAACGTCAAGGGGGCATTGGTGGCCGACAAACCTGCAGGATCAATGGTGTTAGTGATACCTGACAAGAATCTGTCGGCTGTTGACGCGTTCGTTTCTTTGGGGGAGTAGAGGTCGGTGTAGTAGTCGCTGACCACTTTCATCACGGCCTCTTTCCCCTTCTGGAGTGTTCCAGTCTTGTCGCGCAGCTCCGACAGGGGTGTGTGCCCTGAGTGGAGTTTCCTGAAAAGAGGGGGAAGGGCCGGGAAATCCTCCTGTGAGGACAGGTCAGGGGGGGCGGAACCGGGCCTGGGAGGGGTTGGGCAGGGTCAGGGGGGAGGGGAGGGGCAGGAGGGCAAGGGGCAGGGGGGCCAGGGTCCGGGGGGGGAGGGGGTGGGGGGTTCCTCTTACCTGGGTCCTTCTGGGGTTTCAGTGGCGATGGTCTAGCGGTGCCCTTGCTCAGGGCCCCCGCATACGTTCTGCTTCTCTCGGGGCAGTCCTTGTAGACGTGCTCTGACCATCCACAAAGGTTGCAGGTTTTGGACCTCGGGCATTCCTTGGTCTCATGGCCCGCAGCCCGACAGAACCTACAAGAAAGCACATGGCAATCCTTACCCTCGTGCCCCTGCTGTCCGCACCTGCGGCATGACTGGGGTTGATCCGGGTAGTGTAGGAGTCCTGCGGATGCTCCCAGGGAGAAGCACTGTTGCAGGTGTTGGAGGTCTCCAGAGGGTCGATCTCTCATCAACCAACACGGCCCACTTACCCATCCAGAAGCCGTTAGCATCTAGTATCCGGACTGGGTCCTTCAGCAGGACGTAGAACCTCTGTAGATAGGTGGCGATATCTCTTCCGTGGACGTGAGGGTTCCTCATAGACACCGTAATCCGCCTTTCATCCCTTTGAATGGGAGAGTTCGCAGCAAAGCTGCAGAAAGGGGAATCCGGCCCAGAGGTCTTTACCTGCTCCCAATATCTTCTACAGACCTGTAGAGATATAAAAGTTATGTAAAAGATACCTTTCACGAAGGACTGCACCGACAGGGTCTCTGCCTTGCTGAATCCTTGTTCCAGTATCATCTTCTTGCCGAAGACTTCCGGGGTCATGTCCGGGACTCTGCCTTCCACTTCCTTCAGTAGCAGCACGACTGTCTGCTTCATCCAGGGCTCCAGGGAGGGGAGTCCTTCTGCAGGGCCGGTGCGTTCTGAGGCGGAGGTGGAGGGGTCTTCTCCCGGGGTCTTGGCAGGAGTGGCGGTCGGCGTTTTCTTGTTCGCTGTTCTCTTCCCCATCTTGTCGAGGAGGTTTGCTCAGGAAGGCTTTCCAAAGGTCTTGAGCGGATTCCTTCTCCTTCTTCCTCGGCTTTTTCACTCTTGCTTAGCCTTTGAAAAGGCTATTTGGTGACTACTGCCCGGAGGTAGTAACGCAGAGTGGGGAGGGGGGAAGATCACAAACTCGTTCTGTGTGGGGGCTAAGCCTCAAACCCAATAGCAGCAGGCAGGTGAAGCCGAATTGAATCGACGATCCTACCAGGCCGAGTGGAGGGTACCCCACACAGACCAAATGGCTGGGATAGATACAAGTGTTTCTCAACGTCCTAGCTGGAAGCAGGGACACCCCTAAAGGCAAGGTCGATACTACACTTGATCTTAGCCAAAAGGCCGAGAAGCGATCTCTGATATTTACCAATGGTGTTGCATGAGGGCCCCCAGGATTGTTGGATCTTCTCTCCTGTCTTCCCCCAAAATCTACCCTGATATACACCTGTCTCTCATAGACTTGTATGGGGCCATCCTTATTGGTAGAACTATCTAATCCATCTCCCATATCTGACGCATCTCATCCAGGATTGGACAATTTCCCCATCCCATATCGCTTACATAACTCAGCCCCATCCCAGAGCCTCCCCTTTTGGTGATAAAATTACATATGCCAGGTCATGGCACCGAGGCGTCTGGATCCAGGTTCTCTTATCAAAATTCCCTCCATTATTGAGAGTTTGGAGGGAACCTTAGGTCATAGCCTGGTAAAACTGCATTCCCCAGATAGCCATCATCATTGCATATTTAAAGAGAGGGTAGTCTGAAGTGGCCCTCCTAAGAGATTTAAATGGCCTGGTCTAAATCGTTATGCTGGCCCCATAAAGTCTTAGATAAGGTAGTTAATTTAGTGGTTGCCCCCTCTCACATAATAGAGCATTCCTTGTGGCATGCACATGTTTACACATCAAACATTCATCCAATACAATACAAAGCTATCTCTACAACTTGATCGCTTGTTCCATTGTCTATGTACAGCACACCGATATCAAACCAAGCTCTGATATTTCTAACTTTGTAACTTGGTTAATGTATAGGTATAAAAATATCTATTTACAGTTGCTGATGAAGATTATACATAAACCCCACATAAGTCAACAGAGCACACACAGCCAAGCACACAGCATTTTCCACATTCTTTCAACGGCTCAAAGGATCACTCTAGTGGTTTCTTTTTAAGGTTTTTATTGAGGAACAATGAACATGGATATAAATGAGGAGCACGGGATACCCTGGAACTGAACAACTTGAGGACACTTTAACTTCTGGCTGCACTGTACAAGCTGCTTACTGCATTTGAACATAAGAAGTTTTTCTTTGTATCCTAAACAATTCTTCCGGCAGTTGTGGATACAATCTTTCTTGGTCTACCTGACCTTGGTTTGGTATCAAGAGATCCTTGAATTTTCCACTTCTTAATGAGTGATAGAACAGTAGAGACTGGCATATCCAAGGCTTTGGATATCTTTTATATCCTTTTTCATCTTTATAAAGTTCCATTACCTTGTTAAGCAGGTCTTTTGATGGTTCTTTTCTGCTCCCTATGGCTCAATATATAGCGTGCTCAGTGCATCCACCTGAGACCTAACAAACTAATTGACTATTTATACATGTACACTTTAAAAAGCCACAGATGAAGGAAATTAACCTTTAACTGCCATGTTAACCTGTGTGTGTCACCTTGTGTGTTTGTACCAAAGCCAAACATTCCAGGGTATGTAATCATTTGATCAGGGCCATGTGGGTGATTTCTGTTATCATTATGGTTTAAAAAAGAGCAAAATAAATATGTGATAATAAATGGCATCATAAGATCACTATCCTTAAATAAAAGACAGTTTTTTGGCATGATCAGTCATATTTTTGATAATAATGCCAACATTTCAAGATTTCTACCAGGGTATGCAAACTTTTGCAGACAACTGTCTATATAAAAATGTAAAAACAAGGCATATATATATATATATATATATATATATATATATATATATATAACATTTAAAGTGTTAGTTCACTAGAGAAATGTGTAAAGGTGAAACAGTCCTGCAGTGAAAGGAAATGAGAAACGTGCCACTGGCAGAGATGGGGAGGGCAAACTGTTGTTAAACTGAGCTTCTTTCTGAGTGCTGAGCCTTCAAACTCTGTGTGCAGATGAAGTAAAAAATGTCTGTGAAGAAGACATGGACGCAATTCAATATGCAACCTTTGTGGTGGGGATGTGGGTAATGCATAGTGATTAGTCTCTAGAGAGAAAACTGGAGGTTGTGTGTGATAGAGAAGGATACAGGGAGAGGTCCAGTGTGTGGGTGATGGAGGTGAGAAGTCAATATAGAAAGGTCGAAGGGTGTGCTGAAGGTGAGATCACACTAGGAAACTGCCTGTCTGTGTGCTATGGATCGTATGTCACTTTGAAAAAAACAATCTGTATGCTAGAGGAGCTCTGGGCAGCTAAAAATCACGTCTGGAGGCAGCATTCCCGTGTGAAAATTATTATTATTATTATATAGTATTTATAGTTAGGGATGGGTTTGATGTTTGATTTACGTTCGACTTGAACATCAGTCATTTGTGTGTTCGCTGAATAACCCTCCTGCCAGCAGACCCCCACAACCACCAGGCCAGGGTTGTGGGGAAGAGGCTCTTGTCCTCATAGGCATGGGGACATCGTACCCATGCCGCAAGTGTATAGTCCAAACGCACATGTTCCTGCATAAAAAATGGCTGTGTGTATAAGTGGGTGCTGCAGGGATCGTCGGCTGGAACCGAACAAAATCAGCAAGGCAAAATGTCACCAGCACACCGAGGATCACCAATATGGGTCCAAAGGTTTTAATGAACGATCAACATAGTTACAGCAAGGCAACGTTTCGGAGTCTCGCAGGACCCCTTCATGAGGCATGTGACCAAAAAAGTACCCATGCCGAGCGCATATAGCCTGGTAAGCCACAGGAAGAGGGGGTGTACCCCATGCTTCCCCCTCCATTTTTTGGGGTGGGGTTCCCCTTAAAAGTCCTACCAGGCCTAAAGGGCGTGGTATGGCTTTTAGGAGGAGCCCCATGCACCCCCCCCCCCTATTTTTGGGAGGTGGGGTTCCCCTTTAAAGTCCTATCAGGCCTAAAGGGAGGGAGGAGCCCCACTCACTTTTTTTTTTTTTTTTTACTGTGGCATCCCTCATAACCTTCCTACTAGACCTAAAGGATACCTAAAAATATCAGTCCTGCTGCAGCAGGTTCTATACATTGTACAGATGTGCAACTTTGCCAGTAATTTAAAGGGACCCCCCACACATGATATTTAAAGGAATTTTTCATTTTTTTACATTAAGCAATGAAAAATGACTGCTCCTTTAAAAAAAGGTACTGTTTAAAAATGTGCAGTGGGCCGCGGATCAGCGTGGGGCTCCCAGGGGGCTAATGGGAATGGGTCCCTTTCTTTTTTCCACGCAGGTGCATGCATTCAGGGAGTAAGTATTGTAAGCCTTTATAAGGGGCATCTGTATAAGTTTGAATTCACATCATCGCTGCCACACGGAGAGACTAAAAATGCTAAGAACCTAAAAGCTAGCAGGGTAAGACTAAGATTACTATATCAATGACTTTTGATTATAGTTCTGCTATGGTTATAATACTTTGTCCTTTTTGGATTGTTGTTTTTTTTACGGGTCTGTGCCAGCTAAATGGCTAGATGCCCCAATGGTCTGGGAAAACTGATACCCTGCAGACCAGAAGACCCAAGGATATTTGAAAAGAAGGCATCCTGAGTAACCGCCCAGACCCCCTCAGGATACGAATTGGGACATGAGACTCAGAGTGGGACAGAGGAAGCACAGAGAGACAGAAGGACCTTGAATCTCGGAGGGTGATGGTAAGTTGCTGTGGGCAATGGCTGGAGAGCTAAACTTCCACTGTCTCTGTTATTTGTAAATGTATATCTGACTTCTGGGGCTGGGTGATTAGAAGAACAAGGAACAGGAGGAGCACAGAGGCCAAGCAGTGATATAAAGAACGTATACGTTTTTAAGGCTATCTATGACTGTACAAGTTCCTTACAAGTTCCGTACAAGTCCCCTAAGTGGAGCAGAAAGGAGGGACTTGCTGTTTCTTTTCTTTTCTTAGAGCGCATAACACTGTATCTTGAAAATTGAGTTAAAACTTACGGCTAACGCCCAGTTAATATGAAGAATAGATATGCCAAAGGAGGGGGGTAAAAACCCCCTAACCCAATGCAAATACCAGTACAATAAAGAAATATATGCCATTCTAAGAAAAAAGTCCAGAGATACAAGTTTTGGAGAAAAAACAGGAAGGAAGATCATATGGAGAGTAATCTAGATTATCATTTGGAGAACGGGAGAGGAATGAGACCAATGATTATGGAACTGTTGATGATCAAAAAGTCTCGGAACAATAGAGAACAATATCAGAAATTCCTACAAGAATAGAGATGGCGGAAATGTTCGCAAAATTAGAACTCTCTTTGAAAAATTAAATCCATAAGGATCTTGGACTAATGCTAATAAGAGTAGAAGAAGCAGAGGAGAAAATGGAGACACAAGCCCAGCAGATTTCCAATCTGGAGAAGCAGGTGGAGGAGATGAGAAGGGAACAAAGGAAGCTTCCCTTTAAAATGGAAGACCAAGAGAATAGAGAGAGAGGAAATAATCTGAGGCTTCGAGAACTACCAGAAGATGCACATGATGAGGACCTTAGGGAAAAAATAAAGAGAGTGTGAAACTCAATAATAGGCAGATCAGCCTCAGATCCTTTGATAATTGAGAAAGTTCACAGATTAAGAAGCCCACCAGGAATAACATTAGACATCACTAGAGTCGTAATCATTCCATCATTATGAGGACAGAGAGAGAATATGGAAAAAACTGCGGGAGATCCTCGAAAGTAAAATTTGGAGAATTGAAGCTACAAGTTTTTGTGGATATTGCATCTGAGACTCTAGCAAGAAGATTGTTGAAACCCCTATTGGACCAGATGTGGGAGAAAAGAGTTTGATACAATTGGGGGTTCCCAGCATGCTTGATTGGATGGAAGGTTGGGAAGTCGGCAAGGCTTAGATTCCCAGAGGAACTAACTTCTGTGAAAAACTAGAATTACAAAATGTGGACATTGAGGGATGGTCAGAGGGGTCAATTGAAAGTGTAAGGCCGAGAAAAGAGAAGTGGCAGCCAACCAATAAAAAGAAAAAATAGATAGAATTTGGGATAGGAGGTGGGAGAAGGGTGGTGACAGAGAGGTGTGGGGGAGAGGAAGAGGGAGAGGGGAAGGGAAAGGGTTTTTTTTTCTCTTCTTCTTGCCTCCTTCCTTTGTTCTCCCTTTTGCTCCCCCTCCTTTTTCTTTAGTGCCCTCAAGGAGTCACTGAGGAAGCAATAAATTGGAGAGGGGGGGGCATTAGGAGGTTAAATGTGATATCAACTCTTAAATCCATGTCGAGAGCCAGGGATGGGAGTAGGTCTGCATGTTCAGAGTTGTACCCCCGAATAGGAATTATTAGTGTGGGAACCTCACGTCAAACTCCAGGGCAATGTGTAGGCCAGGGTTTTTTTAGGAGTAGGGAGGGGAGGGGGAGGAGGGGCAGTAGGAGGGAGGGGGTGTGGAATGAGTGGGGCAGGGGGAAGGTCCATGACTTGAGTTATTATATTATATTTCCTTTCCTTTGAACAGAAAGGCAGAACGAGAAGAGAAACACTAAACGGGTATGAGTTGGATTAATCTCATGACCTATAATGTGAAAGGTTTAAATTCTCCCACTAAAAATCACAAGATACTCAGAGAAGTCCATCAACACTCTATAGATGTAGTGTTCTTAGGAGACACACCGAACATATGAATCCAATGTTAAGTTATACTCGAGGTACTATCCAACCTGGTACTATGCTGACTCACCAATAAGAGGGCTAAGGGAGTAGTGATTGGGTTCTAGAGAAGTGTGGGCTTTGAAGTGAAAGGGAAACTGGTAGACCCAGAAGGTTGTTTTTTTGTGTGTGAGAGGAAAAATTCAGGGACAAAACTATACACTGGTTAATATGTACTGTCCCAATCAAAATCCAGAAGTATTTTTGCAGGGAGTGTTGGAGAAAATTATGGATTTTAAGAGGGGCAATCTGATCCTGGAAGGCGACTTCAATTTATGTATGGGTCAATAGATGTATACATCTTTGAATGCGCCGAGAGGAGGTAAAAAAATGAAGATTGCTGAAAAAGATGTTACATCAAAGCCAATTAATAGACACTCCAAACTCCCAGGTTATATTGCCATCTTGTGGTGTCCTTTGGTAATTTACATTGTCTCCTAAAAAACCTGTCTCAATGAATAGAATTGGTGATTCTCTGATTTATATCGCCATCTTCTGGTTAAAATGTGATAAAAGCGTTAATTGACTGGTATATTTAATTCATGATCTTTTGATCAATATATGCATTGTTAAAATTGCTAAGCCTCTCTCCTCTCTGTTGTCTCCAGCCGTTTGTCTTTTTAATTATATTCAACAAAGACCAGCAGTTGTGCTAAGTATTTAGCCCCCTTCTTTTCTTCCATTTGGAACAATTGCAGGTTAGCTTTTTTGCATAAATGGGTGGGTCTTTACCCACTATAAATAGGAAATTGAAATGCAGTTGTTTCATTGGTCCTGACGAAGCTGAGTGAGATACGCCCATCGGCGAAACGCGTTGACGTCATACGTCAGATACGTCACTTCCGGTCATGCGCATTAGGTGGAACGCACGCTGACCCATAAGGAGGAAGCCATCTTCATATGCCATGAGGCAAGTGTGAGCAGCACAAGCGCCAAGAAGGGGCTGGAACCCGCGGTATATCGGCGGATGTCAGCGGTGGTTCCTAGGCCTCTGTGGCCGTGTATGGCAGTACCCATGAAGGACATCTTTTTCACTCCTAATACCCACAGCACAGGTGGTGAGTGGACTGTTACAGGACATTAGATATATGGTCCTCTGTGATCTATATGACCTATATATCTTATTGAGTGTATACTCTGTCAGTGACTTCCCACATATCATTTATCTCACTACAGGATGGGGACATCATGGTGCTTTGTATAGGATACAGGATATACCATATATATCTCAACGGGCAGAAGATCTTTTGGGATATGTCCTGTTTTCCCTACGAAAGGTGGTGTGTAGTCCACATATAGTGGTGAAGATACCATTTCTAGCAGAGTGCTGCTTTTTGCATCTTTTCTTCCACCCTGGGAATAAATGGGGCATTATTTCATTCAAGAGCTCTAGGATACAGCTGTTTATATTACAGATGAATGGGCCCCAACCACTTGTGCCGGCACAGGAATGAATTGCATCATATATTTGACATTTATGTCTCCCCCCATACAGGCCTGAGGCTTGTTGTTCTCTTCTTGATGCCTATTGTGCTTGCTGCATTGTATATATGTGATATTTTTCCATAGTACAATTTTTGGATTCCCTGATTGGGATTCACCATAATGGTATTGTTCTACATATAATATTCAACATTATGGTATGCCTATGGTATAATTTTTGGATACACCTCTTTTGGGAAGTGTTCACCTATGTGTTTGTGCTACAGGGACATTAGACTCCTGCAGTCATTTTTTCTGTTGCACATGCATTTAGACCGGTCTTGATGTCATTTTATATGGTTTTAGGTCTGTGTGTATTGTCTCATACTGAGGTGATGGTAAACCAGGGCGAACGCCCATATGTCATATTTATATATGTGTAATAAAGCATAATTTTTGGAAATTTTTTCTGAGTGTCACGTTCTGTTCATAATGTAGCCGCTTTCTCTGTGAATTTCTTTTCACAAATCCCCCTTTTTTTGAATGCCTCTTTTGGCTACTGAATGGAGACCAAATATTGGGTGACATGATAAATCATTTTACAACCTCTTAATAACTATCTTTTATACATGCGTCTTTTGGGTTCTTATGGACCTGTTCCTATAGAGGTTATTTGACTTTGGTAATTTGGTTTGCCATCACCCCAGTTTATGAGTGTTTTATTTATTAGACGGTTGGAGCACATTGAGTTGAGAGGCTTATATTCATGGCATTTATACCGGGAGAGGAGGTAGAGTTGGAAATGCATCGAGCCTTTGTAGCAGAAGGCCCAAATCTATCCACTGAAGATGAGGATATTAAGATTAAGTTCAGGGAACATAAAAAGCTTGTTATTAAACGTCTTAATCGGAAATGGGATGTATGCTTCTTGGAAGCTTATATTAGACAGAGTATTATCCCACGTGGTTTGAGAAGTAAGTTAGTTCCAGCTGAACATTTACATAATGAAAGGTTTTTGGAGAAATGGAAAGTGCTGTGTATAGAACATGGGATTAATGGTATGAAACTCATTGTCGAGGAGGAAAAATTACAACTTGAAGAATTGGATCAGGCTATTAGTAAAAGTGCATTAGATTTAGATCCCTTCAAAAATCAGGAGAACTTTGAAAAATATAATGAACAACTGAAAAAGGAAGTTGAAAAAGTACAAAAAAATCTTAGAACTACTAAACAAACTAAATTTAGACGTGATCTAAAAGACTGGGAAACAGGTGAGATATTTGATCTCACTACAAAAAGAAGTAGAAGTCGATCTAAACGAAGAGTATTTCGTTCACATTCTAGATCAATGGGAGAAACCATGTCCAGTGAAAGTGATTCTGAAAATCTTGGAAAATCTGTCTCTTTTTTAGACCAACAAAATGGAGAACCTCCTCATATCCATCAATCACAGATGGGAAGAGGATCCAAAAAGAAAGTAGAGGAATCCTTAAAAAACAAACATCAGGAGGACAAGGGCAGAACAAGAAGTCAAAGGAGGTAGTAGAAGAGAATATCCATGACAATAAGGTAATCAATTTGGCTAATTTTCCACTCAGAAGGGAACATATTTCTTTATTGAACAAAGGTATGTCCTTCTCACCAGTGACCCCCATGGACGAGTTCGAGGTATTTAAAGATGTTAACTTATTTCTAAGAAAAGTTTTCTTGAGAATGATACATGGTAATCCCACTATTTTGGAGGATATGGCCTCTGACTCGTCCATTGAGGACCGCAAGATGCTAGATATGTTGATATCTCTCATAGAGGAAAATGAGGATGGTGATGAGAGTGCAATAGACCTGGACAATTCCAATAACATAATTAGGAAGGTTGATCTGAATATTAGATCGACAAAAATGCCGAAAATTCGCTCCAATATGAGGATCTCGACATTTCTAGATTTTGTTGCTGATGATCTTAAAAATCTTGAGTGGAAAATGCCAATTGGTGATAATCTTACCAAAAAAGAAAGAAAAGCTCTTAAAGAACTAAAAGAGACCAAAGATATTGTTATTAAGAGAAGTGATAAAGGGGGTAATGTAGTGATTTTGAATGAACAAAACTATGTCAGGGAGGTGAAGCGCTTATTGAGTGATTCATCCACATATAGGAAAGTGACTGCGAATCCTTTCCATATGGTGGTAAAAAAACTAAATTCCATCTTAATACTAGGAAAAGAAGTGGGTTTGTTAACTAAAAAAGAATATGACTATCTGAGAACTGAAGAATTTAATCACCCTACTTTTTACATTATCCCTAAAATACATAAAAATCAAGAAAACCCTCCAGGTAGACCTATTGTTTCAGCCATTAATGGTCCCCTAGATAAAACAGGGAAATATATAGATTTGTTCCTTAAAGATATGGTTCCTAATCTCCCCTCCTATGTAAGGGACACTAAAGATGTGTTGGCTAAGATTGAAAACATGATCATTAATGATAACTCCATTCTAGTGGGAATAGATGTGGAATCACTTTACACCTCTATCCCACATGAATGTGGTGTAAGATCAGTTTCCTATTTTCTTGATAAAACATATCCTACTTTGGGAGGACAGAACGAATTTATTAGTGAGTTATTGGAGTTTGCATTAAAACATAATTTTTTTCAATTTAACAATACCTTTTATCAACAAACTAGAGGTACCAGTATGGGAGCACCGTGGGCTCCAGCCTACGCATGTCTCCATTTGGGGTTTTGGGAGGAGCAGGTTGTCTTCAGATCATCAAGATTTCTAGCTAATGTCCAGATCTGGTTAAGATATATAGATGATGTGTTCCTTGTATGGCGAGGAACATCTGAGGAATTAAAATTATTTTTGGGAGAGTTAAATCAGAACTCCTTCAACATTGGACTCACGTATATATTTGATGAAAGATGTATTTCTTTTCTGGATCTGGAGATTAGACTTGAGAATGGAAGACTCCTTACAAAGACATATAGAAAACCTACTGCTGCCAACACCCTACTAGAGGCAAGAAGCTATCATCCACGTTCACTGATTTCGGGGATTCCAGTGGGACAGTTTTTGAGATGTCGGAGAAATTGCTCAAACATCAATGACTTTAGAATGGAGGCTCAGGACCTCTATAGAAGATTTAGAGAGAGGGGATATTCCCACTCCCAAATTAGAAATGCTCGAAGACGGGCATATCAAACTGACCGCGAGGACTTATTATCTCCTAAAAAGGATGTAAAGGCTAAACCGAGTGATCAACCTGTTAGAATGATAACCCAATTTGGAGCCCAATGGCAAGATGTAAAATTGATATTAGAAAAACACTGGAAGATTCTAACTCAATGCCCTAGGCTGAGTAAGATTGTAGGTGAGCGCCCCCAGATGGTAGCAAGAAGAGCACCAAATCTTGGTGACCTCCTTATTCATTCAGACTATCAACCATTAAAACAAACAACATGGTTAAAATCACGTACCAAGGGGATGTTTAAATGTGGAAAATGTCAAATCTGCAAATATGTGGATCGTACGGATTCCTTTTATGACTCAGGAAATAATACTCATTATAGGATTCAGAGTCTCATAAACTGCTCCACAGTGAGAGTATTATATATCCTAACCTGTCCCTGTAAAAAGATGTATGTTGGTAAGACTAAAAGACAACTTAAAGTACGAATAGGTGAACATCTTAGAGACATTAGATCAAATGACCCTGACAGTAATCTTGCCCAACATTACGCTAAATATCATGGAGGTAAACTGGACGGTACAAAAGTAAAAGGTTTCTATGCACTGCACTTCCCACAAAGAAGAGGTGATTTTGATAGAGAACTGCTTAAAAAGGAGAAACATTGGATATATAAACTTGATACACTGTACCCTAAGGGGTTAAATGTGGAATGTGACCTCCAAGTGTTTTTGGAAAAATAGGTTTATAGGACTATGTACCTGTTTATTGCCATGCGGTGGGCAATCTACGGCATTTTTTTGCCTTTATAAAGGGTTGGACTTCAGATTAAATAACCCCAAAATAAACCTATATATATTGGGAATATTAACAAAAGTATGGATGATCTTATGGTATGAGCTTCAATATAGCTCTAAAAAATGTAAAAGGATTGATTGTCTGGTTAATTGTCCCTTAGTACCTCCTCTTTTTGAATAATAACCACACCATAGGATGGTTGCCTGAGAATTGGGGTATTTTTGCTGTAATGACCCTTATGAAAACTCCCAGGTTATATTGCCATCTTGTGGTGTCCTTTGGTAATTTACATTGTCTCCTAAAAAACCTGTCTCAATGAATAGAATTGGTGATTCTCTGATTTATATCGCCATCTTCTGGTTAAAATGTGATAAAAGCGTTAATTGACTGGTATATTTAATTCATGATCTTTTGATCAATATATGCATTGTTAAAATTGCTAAGCCTCTCTCCTCTCTGTTGTCTCCAGCCGTTTGTCTTTTTAATTATATTCAACAAAGACCAGCAGTTGTGCTAAGTATTTAGCCCCCTTCTTTTCTTCCATTTGGAACAATTGCAGGTTAGCTTTTTTGCATAAATGGGTGGGTCTTTACCCACTATAAATAGGAAATTGAAATGCAGTTGTTTCATTGGTCCTGACAAAGCTGAGTGAGATACGCCCATCGGCGAAACGCGTTGACGTCATACGTCAGATACGTCACTTCCGGTCATGCGCATTAGGTGGAACGCACGCTGACCCATAAGGAGGAAGCCATCTTCATATGCCATGAGGCAAGTGTGAGCAGCACAAGCGCCAAGAAGGGGCTGGAACCCGCGGTATATCGGCGGATGTCAGCGGTGGTTCCTAGGCCTCTGTGGCCGTGTATGGCAGTACCCATGAAGGACATCTTTTTCATTCCTAATACCCACAGCACAGGTGGTGAGTGGACTGTTACAGGACATTAGATATATGGTCCTCTGTGATCTATATGACCTATATATCTTATTGAGTGTATACTCTGTCAGTGACTTCCCACATATCATTTATCTCACTACAGGATGGGGACATCATGGTGCTTTGTATAGGATACAGGATATACCATATATATCTCAACGGGCAGAAGATCTTTTGGGATATGTCCTGTTTTCCCTACGAAAGGTGGTGTGTAGTCCACATATAGTGGTGAAGATACCATTTCTAGCAGAGTGCTGCTTTTTGCATCTTTTCTTCCACCCTGGGAATAAATGGGGCATTATTTCATTCAAGAGCTCTAGGATACAGCTGTTTATATTACAGATGAATGGGCCCCAACCACTTGTGCCGGCACAGGAATGAATTGCATCATATATTTGACATTTATGTCTCCCCCCATACAGGCCTGAGGCTTGTTGTTCTCTTCTTGACGCCTATTGTGCTTGCTGCATTGTATATATGTGATATTTTTCCATAGTACAATTTTTGGATTCCCTGATTGGGATTCACCATAATGGTATTGTTCTACATATAATATTCAACATTATGGTATGCCTATGGTATAATTTTTGGATACACCTCTTTTGGGAAGTGTTCACCTATGTGTTTGTGCTACAGGGACATTAGACTCCTGCAGTCATTTTTTCTGTTGCACATGCATTTAGACCGGTCTTGATGTCATTTTATATGGTTTTAGGTCTGTGTGTATTGTCTCATACTGAGGTGATGGTAAACCAGGGCGAACGCCCATATGTCATATTTATATATGTGTAATAAAGCATAATTTTTGGAAATTTTTTCTGAGTGTCACGTTCTGTTCATAATGTAGCCGCTTTCTCTGTGAATTTCTTTTCACAAATCCCCCTTTTTTTGAATTTTTTCCAATACAAAGGCTCCCTGGTGGCTAGTGGTTCACTCAGCATGAAAGACATACACATCCAGGTCTAATTGATAAGTCCCTGGTGGCTAGTGGTTCCATCAGCATAAAAGCATATACATCAAGACTTTCAATATAAAGAATACTCATCAAGGTCTTGTAAAAAGATTCCCTGGTGGCTAGTGGTTCCCTGGTAGAAAAGTCGTCAGTAGGGTGGAGCCACCAGGGAGCCTTTGTATTGGGCCTGGATGTATTCTTTTATACTGATGTGAGTTCCTTCCTTTAGTTTGCTTCTAATACTCTAAATAAACGTACTTCACCATTAGTACCTTCTTGCCTCCTGGCTCGTTTTTTAATGAGCTTTGCAAGGTGGTGATCTGGAATTAAGAGCCAGAGGGGGCCTGGACAACGTTGGACCTGCTGACCTGGATGTCCTGATGTGACCAGATGTTGCCCATGCTGCTGACCAGACCATGATGCCCGGTTGCTGTTAATTTACATACAATGCTCATATTGTGTGTACTTGTGGTAAGCGCACAACCTCACTAATCTTTTCTCACTCTATTGAACGGGATTTAGAACATCATTGGATCATATCCATTTTCCTTCCTGCTGCATTATATGAACTACTTTATTGTTACTATATATGGTGACACCCTCTTTGTTTGATATTTGTTCTTTAGCGCTGCATACCCCATTTACATTTTACATTCTAAGGTACTGAGGATTACCCTGTATGTTAGCTGCTTACCCTATCTGGTTGCGCTCACTTACCTACCCCCTACATATATAATATAGAAGTTATGTCTATCGTGGATCATGCTCCTGTTACAGTGAGATTTCATGTATTGAAGGACTGGATTGACAGAGTTGACTATACAGTATAAACAGGATGGATAAGCTATACCATATAGATGAAGACAGAATGGAAAAGTTTAGAAAGGAATGGGCTAGATGGTATGACTTTAAGACATCTAAAAAATATATGGAAGTACTGGGAGCTCCGGATGGCCTGACGTAGGAGAATTGAACTGAACGATCAAGAAGTGTAGTGAAGATAGTGGAAAGGGAGAAAGAAAGGCAATAGAGAAGAGGAAAGGGGAAAAAAGAGAGTGGTGAGATGAAGATTAAAGGAGGAGAGGATTGCAGAAAAGATACATAGATTTGGACAAGGGAATAATGGAAAGACTTGGACAGAAATATGTGGACTTCAGGATGGAATTTGGGGGAGGGGGGGAGGGAGGTCAGGGTGGGAGATTACAGAAGAATGGTTTGTATTTTCTTTTGATAAATATGAAAGAGTGTTGTTTTCAGTGTTGGAAAAAATATTCAATAAAAGATATAATAATAATAATAATAATAATAATAAAAAAAAAAGAATAGATGGGGTTCAAGAACAGAACCTTGGGATACCTCAACAGGGAAAGGAAGAGAAGAGAAGGAAGTAGAAGTGTAAGTGACACTGAATGTGGTGGAATAGGTAGGATGAGAACCAGCGAAGAGCGCAGTCATGAAGACCAAAGGAGTTGAGTTTTTTTTTGAGGATGGAATAGTCCACTGTGTCTAGGCAGCAGGGAAGTCCAGGAGTAGGAGTATAGAATAGTGTTCATTGGTTTTAGCTGTTAGTAGATCATTTGTGAGTTTAAGGAGAGCAGTGGACATTGAGTGTTGAGGATGAAATCTGGACTAAAGGGGATCAAGAAGGTTATTCTCATTGAGATGGTCACTCAGTTGGTTGTTGACCAGGTGTTCAAGGAGTTTGAATAAAAAGCGGAGTAAGTAGATGGGTCATCGATTGTTAAGATTGGTTGGGTATAGTGTTGACTTTTTAAGAATGGGGTTTGACTAGTGTTTGTTTTAGAGGGTTGGGGAATATGTCAGAGGAGAAGGAGAGATTGAAGATGTGAGTTAGAGAGTGTAGGATAGAGCCAGAGGGTGAATGTAGCATCTGTGACAGAACAGGGTTGAGGGAGCAGGTGGTTAGGTGAGTGTTAGACAAAAGTTTAGCAACCTCCTCTATAGTAGTGGGGTTGAATGCACGAAGTAGTGATTGTACCTGTGGAGATAAAGTGTTAAGTGGGGGAGGTATCTCCACATCTGTATCAATCTTCTTTTTGAAGTGATGGGAGATCCCCTGGGCAGTGAGTGAGTTGGTGGGTGGAGGCAGTGGAGGACAAAAAAGAGAGTTGAAGGTAGAGAAGAGTTGACGGGGACTGGATGAGAAGGTGTTAATGAGAATGATCAAATAGGTCTGCTTGGCAGTGAGTAGGCAGGAATAGTACTTCTGCAGGGCAGATTTATATAGGTTGAAGTCTTCCTAAAATTTAGTCTTCCACCACACATGCTCAAGAGCGTGGCTACATTTTTTAAGACTTCTGGTGTCATCCGTTTTCCAGTGTTGTAGGGGTTGGGGTCTGTTTGTGTGTGTGTGTGTGTGTAGTGATAACGTAGCGGCTGAAGGAAGAGGAGGAGGAAGACAGGGAGAGAGTGAAACTAATAAGGTGGTGATCAGAGAGTGGCAGAGGATTGTTGGAGAGGTTGCACGGAGTGCATAGATAGGAGAATACAAGGTCAAGGATGTTGCCATTGGAGTGAGTAGAAGCCTGTATCCATTGCTTCATGTCAAAAGAGGAGGCTAGACGAATAAGTTTAGAAGTAGCATAAGTATTTGCAATAACAGGGATGTTGAAGTCACTGAGAATGATTGCGGGGACTTCAGAAAAGAGAAAGCAAAGTAGCCAGGCACATCATCAAGGAAAGTGGATACCAGTCCAGGGGGATGGTAGATTGCAGCAATTCTTAAAGAAATGGGAGAAAATAGAGGACTACAATGTACCTCAAAAGAGGAGAGTATTAGAGAGGGAGGTGGGTGAATTACCGGAGGGGTGCTCTGTGGGGATAGGAGAATTCCAACTCCACCTCCCTTTCGTATCTTTTGTATACTGGGTCTGGGGGAGTGAATCCAGAGAAGGTTAACATTAGAGATGAGCGAAGTATTCAAAAATTCGATTCGACTGATTCGGCGAATTCGTGGAAAAATTTCGATTCGAGTCGAATATATTCGCTGCGAATTTAACTTATAAAAGGGTGTTTCTAGGCTTCAGAGAGCCTTTATATTAGTGCAGAACACTGTACCTTTAATTTAAATGCCCTTGGAGTCTGCTGGGGAAGAGAAATAATACTGACAGTCAGTATGACATGCAGATGAGTGCCGTCGAACTTAGAGGCCATACAGCACCCTATGACAAAAATGGAAACCACCAGCAGTGTGAGGAGACCTGAAAGTGGCACATGGCAGAGTGTGGCGATGGAGACAGCAGCAATAGGAGGCCGTACAGGGAACCATGAGAGACTCTGGACCTGGCAGCAGCATGAGGAGGCGGTACAGGGGCCCATGGCAGATTAGGGGCCTGGCAGCAGCTATGGGAGGCCCGTAATCTGCCAGCACCCTATGACAAAAAATGGAACCCACCAGCAGTGTGAGGAGACCTGAAAGTGGCACATGGCAGAGTGTGGCGATGGAGACAGCAGCAAAGGGAGGCCGTACAGGGACCCATGAGAGACTGTGGACCTGGCAGCAGCATGAGGAGGCGGTACTGGGGCCCATGGCAGATTACGGGCCTGGCAGCAGCAATGGGAGGCCCGTAATCTACCAGCACCCTATGACAAAAAATGTAACACACCAGCAGTGTGAGGAGACCTGAAAGTGGCACATGGCAGAGTGTGGCGATGGAGACAGCAGCAATGGGAGGCCGTACAGGGACCCATGAGAGACTCTGCACCTGGCAGCAGCATGAGGAGGCGGTATAGGGGCCCATGGCAGATTAGGGGCCTGGCAGCAGCTATGGGAGGCCCGTAATCTGCCAGCACCCTATGTCAAAAAATTGAACACACCAGCAGTGTGTGAGGAGACCTGAAAGTGGCACATGGCAGAGTGTGGCGATGGAGACAGCAGCAATGGGACGCCGTACAGGGACCCATGAGAGACTCTGGACTTGGCAGCAGCATGAGGAGGCGGTACAGGGGCCCATGGCAGATTAGGGGCCTGGCAGCAGCTATGGGAGGCCCGTAATCTGCCAGCACCCTATGACAAAAAATTGAACACACCAGCAGTGTGTGAGGAGACCTGAAAGTGGCACATGGCAGAGTGTGGCGATGGAGACAGCAGCAATGGGAGGCCGTACAGGGACCCATGAGAGACTCTGGACTTGGCAGCAGCATGAGGAGGCGGTATAGGGGCCCATGGCAGATTAGGGGCCTGGCAGCAGCTATGGGAGGCCCGTAATCTGCCAGCACCCTATGTCAAAAAATTGAACACACCAGCAGTATGAGGAGACCTGAAAGTGGTACATGGCATGAGACACTGTGGACCTGGCAGCAGCATGAGGAGGCGGTACAGGGGCCCATGGCAGATTAGGGGCCTGGCAGCAGCTATGGGAGGCCCGTAATCTGCCAGCACCCTATGTCAAAAAATTGAACACACCAGCAGTGTGAGGAGACCTGAAAGTGGCACATGACATGAGACACTGTGGACCTGGCAGCAGCATGAGGAGGCGGTACAGGGGCCCATGGCAGATTAGGGGCCTGGCAGCAGCTATGGGAGGCCCGTAATCTGCCAGCACCCTATGACAAAAAATGTAACACACCAGCAGTGTGAGGAGACCTGAAAGTGGCACATGGCAGAGTGTGGCGATGGAGACAGCAGCAATGGGACGCCGTACAGGGACCCATGAGAGACTCTGGACTTGGCAGCAGCATGAGGAGGCGGTATAGGGGCCCATGGCAGATTATGGGCCTGGCAGCAGCTATGGGAGGCCCGTAATCTGCCAGCACCCTATGTCAAAAAATTGAACACACCAGCAGTGTGAGGAGACCTGAAAGTGGCACATGGCATGAGACACTGTGGACCTGGCAGCAGCATGAGGAGGCGGTACAGGGGCCCATGGCAGATTAGGGGCCTGGCAGCAGCTATGGGAGGCCCGTAATCTGCCAGCACCCTATGACAAAAAATGGAACACACCAGCAGTGTGAGGAGACGTGAAAGTGACACATGGCAGGGGCATGATTCATGGCGGATTTAGTCAGTTGTGTCAGGAACTGGTGGATTTAAATCCAGACTAATCCACGCCTGATTCATTTTCACAAACGTGAGTCTCTCCACACTTTGGGTGGACAGTCGTGTCCTCCGCGGAGTTACAATACCTCCTGCCGCACTAAACACGCGCTCCGATGCCACGCTACTGGCCGGGCATGACAGCCTTTCAAGGGCAAATTCAGCTAGTTGGGGCCAAAGGTCAAGTTTCGTTGCCCAGCAGTCAAGGGGATTGTCTACCTCGGTTGGCAGGGTGCTGTCCAAGTAGGCCCAAGCCTGTTGTTTGAGGTCCTGCTCCAGGTCCACCTGATGCTGCTGCTGCTGCGGCTGGTTAGTAGTTTCCTCACTGCGCTGGTGAAGAAAGCTACTCATCATCGACTGCAGACTGAGGCAGCCGCTGCTGGTGGAGCTACCACTGCTCCTACCACCCCACCCCTCCCCTGCTGCCATGGCAGCGGAACGCGAGCGCACAGGGCCCACAGTGTCTGAGGATGGACGTTGGCGCACAAAGGCAGAGACCAACTGACTACATAGGTGGTTTTTATAGTACGTTATTTTGGCCTCCCTCTCAGCAGGTGTGAAAAAGTCCACCATTTTTGAACGGTAGCGAGGGTCCAACAAGGTGGACAGCCAAAAGTCATCCCTCTGTCTGATGGTTATTATTTGGCTGTCGCTATGCAAGCAACCGAGCACGCTATGGGCCATTTGTGCCAAGGAATGCGAGGGACTCCCTGCCTCCATCTCCACAGCATACTGCCACGGTGTGTCTGGGTCCTCTGTCTCCTCCTCCTCCTCCTCTACCAGATGCTCCTGCTCCTCCACTCCTGTCCGCTGAGTGGAAAAACCACCCATTTCACTCAATAATTCCTGAGCACAAATGTCCTCCTCTACCTCCTCCTCTTCTTCCTGTCCTGCCCCCACAGGGGTCATGTGGCGTTGAGATCTGTGCGCCACTTCTACCGCACCCTGACCAGCCATTGTTAACAGCATTTGTTCCAGGACGTGCAACAGAGGAATGACTACGTTCATCCCATAGTCCTGCCGACTCACGAATAGCGTGGCCTCCTCAAAGGGTCTGAGCAAGCGGCAGGTGTCACGCATGAGCTGCCAATGGCTGACATCGAAGTTACACAGGGGAGTACCTTTATCCGCTTGTAACATCAGGAAATCGGTGATGGCCTTTCGCTGTTCGTAAAGGCGGTCTAACATGTGTAGGGTTGAATTCCACCTTGTTGCAACGTCGCAGATCAGGCGATGCTGTGGAATTCCGTTCTGCCGCTGCAGCTCAAGGAGGGTGTGCTTTGCGGTGTAGGAATGGCTGAAATGCATGCAAAGTTTACGTGACATTTTAAGGATGTCTTGCAGTGGGATGGTGGATTTTAGGAACCGCTTGACAACCAGATTGAACACGTGAGCCATGCATGGCGCATGGCACAACCTTCCTTGACGCAGAGCAGACACCATGTTCTTTCCGTTGTCGGTCAACATGGTTCCGATTTTCAGTTTGCGCAGAGACAGCCATCTGTCGATTTCTCTGTTCATTACACTGAGAAGTTCCTCCCCTGTGTGACTACGTTCGCCAAGGCATACCAGGTGCAGCACAGCGTGACACCGTTGCGCCCTGCACATGTGATATGCCGGTCGGGTAATGGGACTTGGCACGGGGGTGGCGGCTGAGGACACGGCGGAAGAAGAGGTGGTAGAGGCGGACATCTTTTGTGGACCAAGGACGTGCAAACGTGGAGGCAAAAGCGGCGTGACCTGTCCAAGTTGCTGGTGCGGCTGTGACGGCACCACGTTCACCCAGTGGGCCGTAAATGACATGTACTGTCCCTGACCGTAGTTACAGCTCCACACGTCGGCGCTGCCGTGCACTTTGGCAGAGACCGACATGCTCAAAGACTGGCCCACCATCTCTTCTACATGTGAATGCAGGGCTGGCACTGCCTTTTTGGCGAAGAAATGACGGCTTGGCACTCTCCACCGCGGCGCGGCACAAGCCATCATTTCTCGGAAAGGTGCTGAGTCCACCACTTGGAAAGGGAGGGACTGCAGCACCAGCAACTTGGACAGGAGGACGTTCAGCTTTTGCACCGTCTGGTGCGTGCTCGCAAACTGTTGTCTCTTGGAAACGGATTCCAAGAAAGACTGCTGATGGAATCCGTGAAGAGGAGTAGCAGGAGAAGGAGCATCTGAACGCGCGGAAGATGGCAACGAGCGACAACTCCCCTCAGCAGAGGTGTTGGAGCCTTGACTGGCTGATAGAGGGCGATTGACGTTGGGTGACGGAGCAAGTAATGGAGCGGGTGATGGAGCGGGGGCTGGGGCGGGCAGAACCGCCGTATCTTTATCACGGTTTTCCCAGGCCACCAAATGGCGACGCTGCATATGCTGCCGCAACGCTGTAGTCCCAACATGGGCCCCCTGGCCACGCTTGACTTTCTGGCCACATAGTCGACATACGGCTACATTTACTTCCTCGGGCGGCTTGACAAAAAATTGCCACACCGCCGAGTAGGAAACTTTGCCCCCGATACTCCTCACTGGCTGACTGCTGCTTCCTCCGTGCACACCGGCACCACTACTGGCCGTGGTGGTAGGCTGCAGTGGAGCTGGTGCTGTACTCCGTGGCCGTTTGCCTCCACTGACACTGCTGCAACCCTGCTGCCTCCTGGGCAACCCACCGACTGTTTTGCTCGCTGCCAAGCTGCCACCCTCTTCTCCTGATGATGCGGAAGCAATAGCCTGATGACGACGAGGCTGCCAAGTGCGATCAGCCTCATCATCATCAATTAGGGTCTCCGCCTCACTACTAGCCCCCTCGGCTGCGTGTGGGTCAGGAGACAGACCTGTCTCTAGACCGGCTACCTTCGCCACTCTCCTCGCCAGTACTTCTTCGCCTGGCTGCTGAAGAGGCGGATGTCTCCCCCCGTTCCTGACCGCCCTCTGTTAGCTCTTCCTCACTGTACAGTGGGGCTGAGCCCACAGCATGCGATACTTCGCTTGGTGAGGGAACACCAAAGGACAGGGGCAGGTAGAGGACACGTGATTTCAGTGGGCTTGCTCCCGGGCCATGCCAACTAACATTTGTGTCTGACGTACCCACCGACCGTTGGCTGTAGGTGTCAGAGGTGACCTGGGAAGAGGAAGACGACCGAGCCAACCAATCGATGACGGCAGGGTTGTCGGTGGAGACACGACCGCTGGATGACACCGGGAGCACTGGCCTCTGACTGCGAATAGTGCTGCCTCGACCCCTTCCTCTGCTGCCACGTCTGCTCGCTCCTAAAACATTGCCTCCTCTGCCACTCCTCTGCATGTTGTCTGACATACTCTTTAATTAAACGATTCTGTGTCCCTGAGTAACAATTCTGTGTCTGTCCCTGAGTAACAATTCTGTGTCCCTGAGTAACGTTTCTGTGGCCCTAAGTAACAGTTCTGTGGCCCTCAGTAACAATTCTGTGTCCCTCAGTAACAATTCTGTATCCCTCAGTAACAATTCTGTGTCCCTCAGTAACAATTCTGTGTCTGTCCCTGAGTAACAATTCTGTGTCCCTGAGTAACGTTTCTGTGGCCCTAAGTAACAGTTCTGTGGCCCTCAGTAACAATTCTGTGTCCCTCAGTAACAATTCTGTGTCTGTCCCTGAGTAACAATTCTGTGTCCCTGAGTAATAATTCTGTGTCCCTCAGTAACAATTCTGTGTCCCTCAGTAACAATTCTATGTCCCTCAGTAACAATTCTGTGTCCCTCAGTAACAATTCTGTGTCCCTCAGTAACAATTCTGTGTCTGTCCCTGAGTAACAATTCTGTGTCTGTCCCTGAGTAACAATTCTGTGTCTGTCCCTGAGTAACGTTTCTCTGGCCCTAAGTAACAGTTCTGTGGCCCTCAGTAACAATTCTGTGTCCCTCAGTAACAATTCTGTGTCTGTCCCTGAGTATCAATTCTGTGTCTGTCCCTGAGTAACAATTCTGTGTCCCTCAGTAACAATTCTGTGTCCCTCAGTAACAATTCTTTGTCCCTCAGTAACAATTCTGTGTCCCTCAGTAACAATTCTGTGTCTGTCCCTGAGTAACAATTCTGTGTCTGTCCCTGAGTAACAATTCTGTGTCCCTGAGTAACGTTTCTGTGGCCCTAAGTAACAGTTCTGTGGCCCTCAGTAACAATTCTGTGTCCCTCAGTAACAATTCTGTGTCTGTCCCTAAGTAACAATTCTGTGTCCCTGAGTAATAATTCTGTGTCCCTCAGTAACAATTCTGTGTCCCTCAGTAACAATTCTGTGTCCCTCAGTAACAATTCTATGTCCCTCAGTAACAATTCTGTGTCCCTCAGTAACAATTCTGTGTCCCTCAGTAACAATTCTGTGTCTGTCCCTGAGTAACAATTCTGTGTCTGTCCCTGAGTAACAATTCTGTGTCCCTGAGTAACGTTTCTCTGGCCCTAAGTAACAGTTCTGTGGCCCTCAGTAACAATTCTGTGTCCCTCAGTAACAATTCTGTGTCTGTCCCTGAGTAACAATTCTGTGTCCCTCAGTAACAATTCTGTGTCCCTCAGTAACAATTCTGTGTCCCTGAGTAACAATTCTGTGTCTGTCCCTGAGTAACAATTCTGTGTCTGTCCCTGAGTAACAATTCTGTGTCCCTAAGTAACGTTTCTGTGGCCCTAAGTAACGGTTCTGTGGCCCTCAGTAACAAATCTGTGTCCCTCAGTAACAATTCTGTGTCTGTCCCTGAGTAACAATTCTGTGTCCCTAAGTAACGTTTCTGTGTCCCTAAGTAACGTTTCTGTGGCCCTAAGTAACGTTTCTGTGGCCCTAAGTAACAGTTCTGTGGCCCTCAGTAACAGTTCTGTGGCCCTCAGTAACAATTCTGTGTCCCTCAGTAACAATTCTGTGTCTGTCCCTGAGTAACAATTCTGTGTCCCTAAGTAACGTTTCTGTGTCCCTAAGTAACGTTTCTGTGGCCCTAAGTAACGATTCTGTGGCCCTAAATAACGATTCTGTGGCCCTAAGTAACGTTTCTGTAGCCCTAAGTAACGTTTCTGTGGCCCTAAGTAACGTTTCTGTAGCCCTAAGTAACGTTTCTGTGGCCCTAAGTAACGTTTCTGTGGCCCTAAGTAACGGTTCTGTGTCCCTCAGTAACAATTCTGTATCCCTCAGTAACAATTCTGTGTCTGTCCCTGAGTAACAATTCTGTGTCCCTAAGTAACGTTTCTGTGGCCCTAAGTAACGGTTCTGTGGCCCTCAGTAACAATTCTGTGTCCCTCAGTAACAATTCTGTGTCTGTCCCTAAGTAACAATTCTGTGGCCCTAAGTAATGTTTCTGTGTCCCTAAGTAACGTTTCTGTGTCCCTAAGTAACGATTCTGTGGCCCTAAGTAACGATTCTGTGGCCCTAAGTAACGTTTCTGTAGCCCTAAGTAACGTTTCTGTGGCCCTAAGTAACGTTTCTGTAGCCCTAAGTAACGTTTCTGTGGCCCTAAGTAACGTTTCTGTGGCCCTAAGTAACGGTTCTGTGTCCCTCAGTAACAATTCTGTATCCCTCAGTAACAATTCTGTGTCTGTCCCTGAGTAACAATTCTGTGTCCCTAAGTAACGTTTCTGTGGCCCTAAGTAACGGTTCTGTGGCCCTCAGTAACAATTCTGTGTCCCTCAGTAACAATTCTGTGTCTGTCCCTAAGTAACAATTCTGTGGCCCTAAGTAACGTTTCTGTGGCCCTAAGTAACGTTTCTGTGGCCCTAAGTAACGGTTCTGTGGCCCTCAGTAACAATTCTGTGTCCCTCAGTAACAATTCTGTGTCTGTCCCTAAGTAACAATTCTGTGGCCCTAAGTAACGTTTCTGTGGCCCTAAGTAACGTTTCTGTGGCCCTAAGTAACTTTTCTGTGTCCCTCAGTAACAATTCTGTATCCCTCAGTAACAATTCTGTGTCTGTCCCTGAGTAACAATTCTGTGTCCCTAAGTAACATTTCTGTGGCCCTAAGTAACGGTTCTGTGGCCCTCAGTAACAATTCTGTGTCCCTCAGTAACAATTCTGTGTCTGTCCCTAAGTAACAATTCTGTGGCCCTAAGTAAAGTTTCTGTGGCCCTAAGTAACGTTTCTGTGGCCCTAAGTAACGATTCTGTGGCCCTAAGTAACGTTTCTGTGGCCCTAAGTAACGTTTCTGTGGCCCTCAGTAACAAATCTGTGTCCCTCAGTAACAATTCTGTGTTTGTCCCTAAGTAACAATTCTGTCGCCCTAAGTAACGTTTCTGTGGCCCTAAGTAACGGTTCTGTGTCCCTCAGTAACAATTCTGTATCCCTCAGTAACAATTCTGTGTCTGTCCCTGAGTAACAATTCTGTGTCCCTAAGTAACGTTTCTGTGGCCCTAAGTAACGATTCTGTGGCCCTAAGTAACGTTTCTGTGGCCCTAAGTAACGGTTCTGTGGCCCTCAGTAACAATTATGTGTCCCTCAATAACAATTCTGTGTCTGTCCCTAAGTAACAATTCTGTGGCCCTAAGTAACGTTTCTGTGGCCCTAAGTAACGTTTCTGTGGCCCTAAGTAACGATTCTGTGGCCCTCAGTAACAATTCTGTATCCCTCAGTAACAATTCTGTGTCTGTCCCTGAGTAACAATTCTGTGTCCCTAAGTAACGTTTCTGTGGCCCTAACTAACGATTCTGTGGCCCTAAGTAACGTTTCTGTGGCCCTAAGTAACGTTTCTGTGGCCCTAAGTAACGATTCTGTGGCCCTAACTAACGTTTCTGTGTCCCTAAGTAACGTTTCTCTGTCCCTAACTCTCTCCCTGCATACAGCCAGGTCTGCCTCTGTTGAATGACTGGAGGCAAATGGAGAATTCTAAAATGGCCGCCATTTATAGCTCGACCATTACACTGTGCTGGCTGGCTGGCTGGCTGCTGATTGGATAATGCGATCACATGTCATGAATGAATGCATTTTGGGTCAGCGCGCCTTGTCTGCGCGCCTTCCCAGACATCCCCGCTCCGTCGCCGCACATGTCGCCGCCATTTTAGGAAAAAATTCTGTGTCTGTCCCTGAGTAACAATTCTGTGTCTGTCCCTGAGTAACAATTCTGTGTCCCTGAGTAACAATTCTGTGTCCCTCAGTAACAATTCTGTGTCTGTCCCTGAGTAACAATTCTGTGTCTGTCCCTGAGTAACAATTCTGTGTCTGTCCCTGAGTAACAATTCTGTGTCTGTCCCTGAGTAACAATTCTGTGTCCTTTATTTACAATTCTGTGTCCCTCAGTAACAATTCTGTGTCCCTCAGTAACAATTCTGTGTCTGTCCCTGAGTAACAATTCTGTGTCTGTCCCTGAGTAACAATTCTGTGTCTGTCCCTGAGTAACAATTCTGTGTCCCTCAGTAACAATTCTGTGTCCCTCAGTAACAATTCTGTGTCCCTCAGTAACAATTCTGTGTCTGTCCCTCAGTAACAATTCTGTGTCTGTCCCTGAGTAACAATTCTGTGTCTGTCCCTGAGTAACAATTCTGTGTCCCTAAGTAACGGTTCTGTGTCCCTAAGTAACCGTTCTGTGTCCCTAAGTAACGGTTCTGTGTCCCTAAGTAACGATTGTGTGTCCCTAAGTAACGGTTCTGTGTCCCTAAGTAACGGTTCTGTGTCCCTAAGTAACGGTTCTGTGTCCCTAAGTAACGATTGTGTGTCCCTAAGTAACGGTTCTGTGTCCCTAAGTAACGGTTCTGTGTCCCTAAGTAACGGTTCTGTGTCCCTAAGTAACGATTCTGTGTCCCTAATACAGAGAGGTCTTTCTCTCTTGAATGACCAGAGGCAAATGGAGAATTGTAAGATGGCCGCAATTTATAGCACCACCATTACACAGTGCTGGCTGGCTGGCTGCTGATTGGCTAATGCGATCACATGTCATGAATGAATGCATTATGGGTCAGCGCGCCTTGTCTGCGCGCCCTCCCAGAGATCCCCGCTCCGTCGCCGCACATGTCGCCGCCATTTTTGGAAAAATTTCGATTCGCGCATCCGAAGTCTGCTAATTTTCGGAATTTTCGAAATTTTCCTAATATTCGACACGAATTCCACTTCGCCCACTTCGATTCGCTCATCTCTAGTTAACATGGGAGAGGGAAGCCAGGTTTCGGTAATGGCAAGGAGGTTAAAGGAATTTGTGATAAAGGGGATCTGGAGGAAAGTGCGTCTGTTACAGACAGAGCAGGCATTTCAGAGGGCGCAGGAAAAGGAGAGGCTGGTTTTGAGAAGAAGAGGAATGCAGACTAAGTTCTGTGGATTGCGGTTGCTGCCAGAGGGAGTGGGGTGATGGGAGTTTTTGGCATAGTTAAATGATGGAGGGTTTGGGTATATGTTTCCAGAGGTTAGGAGAAGCAGAAGGGTGAGGGAGGTAATATGGAAGTGCAATTTATATGAGGAGACATGCCTCAGTGTTCTGGAGGTATTATTAGCATGTGGATTTAGAATTAGCAGGAGTTGGTGAGTACAGTAATAGGGAGAGGACAGAAGGAAAGGTGATAAATATAAGCTGTGGGGTGGAGAAGAGGGTTGAAGGAGGGAGAGTTTAGGAGAAAGAATACAACTGTCAGGAGTGGTAAAAAGTGCATGCTACTGAGAGGAAAAAAAGCTGAATGGAGAGAGGGTCACCTGCCTTCTGATTGGTGCTTTTCAATACAGTTAGCAAGGTAAGTTCGCTTCATGCAGTTGCTGACGTGCAGAGCATGAAGTGCATATCACTTGTATAAAGAATCACTTCTAGAAAGAATCACTTCTAGAAAGAATCACTAAAGGAAAGGCCCCCAGCAACATTCCCCCCAACAAGGTGCTATCCCCATCAAAGGTGCTCTAGTTTTATATTATTAAGGGTGGGGGTGGTTGGTTGTTAATTAATCCTGAGCTAATATAAGGATGGCTGGAAAATGTACATCATATTATATAGCATAGTGTATATACTGTACATATGTATCAAATTACAAGTCATGTTGGTTTGGTCAGTAAAGGTTTCTTCCAGCAGAGGTCTGAATTTCATTTGTCTATGACTTTGATCCTAGTATATGTAGTAATATATGTAGTAATATATATATATAGTAATTGTAGGTCTATAAAAAATAAGCAATGTACAATTTCCATAGCATTTCAGTAATATTTTTTTTTCAGTAATATTTTTTGTAAATTTTCAGAGTTCCCCCCTACATCAGGTGTCCCATTGGAATGCCCCTTTACATCAGATGTCCCCATAAGAGTTATGCTTTACATCAGGTGTCTCATCAGAGTGGCCCCTTACATCTGATGTTCCCATAAGAGTGCCCCCTTATATTTGGTGTTCTCATCAGAGTTCCCCCTTACATCAGGTGTCCCACCAGAGTGCCCCCTTACAACAGGTGGCCACATTTATATCACTTGTCCCCATGAGGCGGCACCTTTCAGCATCAGGCAGGCAGAGGTTGGAAGGCAGGAGGTGGAGCACGCTGCAGGTTGGGATGAAGAAAGTTCTAGCACTGTCCTCCTCTGATGCTGGGGGCAGGGCATGCAAATGGCATTGTTGGTTGTTACAGTGCCAGTGGTCCTAACAGCCATTCACTGCAGAGGAGAGGAGGGACTGGGGACTGGCTGGCTGGTGGTCCTTAAAGAACTGCTTGGGACCACGGTCTACCATTTAGTGATGTCTGTTACATAGGATAAAAGAAATGTATGCCAATGGATCTTTTTTCCATCAAGAATTCATGTCATAGTTTTTCATAGTATGGTTGAGTGGGGGTAATAGGGCTGCATTAAAAGGGACCTTGCATTAGATTAAAACAACAAATCTGTAATTAAAATTCAACTTGTAATATGATATTGCAATCACCTGGCTTACACATTCCTTGTATTGTTTTGAAGTATATTTTGAAGCCACTATACAGTATATGACTAACCTTTGGTTCCCAATTTTATTTTCCCCCAAAGACCTCTGAACCTTCATGAGATGTCAGACACCAAAATATCCTCACTGACCAGAAGGGGGGGCGAAGAGGAATTGCTAACTTCACATGGCCAAAAGACATGGACATCTATACTGTCTTTTCAGTGTTGCATATAGAAATACAGAGGTGCTCTTAACAATATGCAGTGGCATATAACAAGGTGATATCATGCACAGTTTGCTAAGTATACATAGAAGAAGTAAAGTAGATGATGCCGTGAGGATGCTATTTTGTTGTCCTTCAGATCCCTTCTTGAAATAAAATTTGCATGATGATCTGTTTGTATATCCAAACCCTTTAGCATCCCTTCAATAATGATATTAGGATTAGGTGGACAAAACAACCCTTAGTCACACACATATCTCCCTGCTGTCCAAACCAACCAAATCCCTTTGTCCCTCATTCTGCCTTAGTTGTCCCTCCTCTTATTGTATCGTACAGACCTTATAAAAAAATTATAAAATACTATTTAAATACCAAAGGGGTTATACAACACTAAACCTCTCATCTAACCTTAAAGCTTAACTCCAGGTACATTTTTTTCCTACACGCAGTGCATGGGTTGCTTGCTCGTTTTTGTCTACAAGATTGGGGAGCTGAGATATATTTGCCTAACCTGTCAATCCTCCCAGCACAAGACCAGTCCCTGAGCTCCTCTCCCCCACGGTCTAGCGGTCTTGCACAGTGGACTATTGTTGACATCATCACACCGATAGAATGACTCTGAACGTGAGGATGGCAGGAACAGTCCATCGCACTGGAGGATCGAAGGATCTGGTGAGTATAGGCTCTGTGTTCACCCCTAGACAAAAGGAGCAGTTAAGCCATGCAGGGCAGGCACAGCCCAACTACATGGGAAAATATTTTAAAAATTACCTGGACTTCTGTTTTTAATGAGTTTGATAGTCACAACATACACTTTCATTCAGAATTGTAACAAAATACAAGCAAGTTGCAGCACAGTAAGCATAATTTGTTGCCAGAGAATACTGTAACTTTTGTTTTGGCAGTTTCGTTACCGCACTTATTCACTTGGTTCTATCTAAGATTATAAATGTAATAAGTGACTACAACCTTTTGTCTATACATGAATTTAGCAGATCCTGATGTGGCTATTACCAATAATGTTAATAGCAAAGGATAACAACTGTGCAAAAAATAAAGATCTAATTTATTTACACAAAAAAAGAAGCTTGCTATTAATAGCATATAACAAAAGCGGGTATAACTTTAAAAGTAGTAATATTACAATGCAAATACATAATGTTACCAATACAAAGAGATGACTACAGGAAAGAATGTTACAGAAAAGAAACATAGAATAATATGTTACGCAGACATCCTGATGACTGGGCTTCCAGAGAGTTAAGAGGGACAAAGAGGCAGAAATGTGAGCAATGGCATACTTTATACCCCTCCCCCCTCCATTCCAGGTAGTCACACCCTTCAATAGGTTCCAGTATTTTGCCTTTTCTGTTCAAAGGGGGCTCAGTGATTTGTGAAAGATATTGGCCAACTGTAGCTCATCAGATGGAATTTAGGATGGGCCAATGTCCAGCAAAGCATACCTCCTTTGAAACCAGTTCCCACAGGAAGATCTATGACAATACTTCCTAGGTGGTGTTAGAATTGACGACTCCAGGCCTTATTCAGCCAGATGGCCCTACTGTCATAAACCTCTACAGGAAAACTTCTAAGGGGGGGTTGAGGTGATGCAACAGATGGTAAATAGGTTGCAGGAATTGAGACCCCTATCAGAAGTTCACAATAAAGTTAAAAATTATTGTAGGCCCAAAATATCTATCACACTTTAGGCATCTCTGCTCTTTTTAATTACCAACCTGCAATATTCATTTCACAATCCACTATGCAGGGATGCCTGAAGTTACTGTATTCACTGACAAAAAGTTATGCTCTCTGTGCTGTAACCTCTATGCATTTTGTTGTTTTTTTCTAGCACACTTAGCTGTGTGCATAGATGGCTGCTGGTGCTGTCCACCCTCCTAGACTTTATCAGCATTGTAACAATACACACAATTTCTACATAAAGAGTGCTGCTGGTCTGCTAGCCATCTCTTGCCTCTTCCTGGATTCCTTGCATGATTTGCAGCTTCTCCTCTGCTGTCTACTTTCAGTCTATAGGGACTACAAATCTCATGGTATCGTGATGGTAGCAATCAGTGATTCCTGTACTGACTCCACCTCCTGAAACTCCTCCTGTCAGCACCTCTGTAGCCCAGAAGGCAGGCTCTGTGAAATGTGTGACACAGCAGTGCATACGCACAGGGCATAGTGAGTACATATTAAATCAAGTAAATTGTGTGGGGGAGTAAGTTTAAAAATGGTCAAGATTGTTTAGATTATTGGAGTAGGCTAAATAATTGAAATACAATGTGGGAAAAATATATGATATTACATTTTGAGTATAGATCCACTTTAAATGATTGCATTTGTTATTATGAAAAGCCAGTTTCAAAGAAAAAGAGAGTGTTGATAAAAATACATTTGACGATTAAACCAATCTTTTTTGTGTTTTACTTCTTTACAATCTGTGTAAAACCAGGGATGTGCAACCTTCACCTACATACATTATAATGTCTTTTCTAATTTCAGAAAATTGTGAGTCATGCTCACTTGCATTGTTTCAGTTGGCAGCCCTATTAAAGCAGATAAAATGTGACTTTGGTAGCTGCAGGTTTATTGCAGCTTCCAAAGTCACGATAATAAAGTCACAACTATAAAACAGAATCACGACTATAAAACAGTCAAGTGCTTGTCAGAGGAGGTCAGAAAATGATAATTTACCATAGAGACAGAGCAGACTCACTGAGCAGAAATTTAAGCAGTGAGATTTTCTTTCGTTGTAACACAATGGGGTTGATTTACAAAAGGCACATAGACTGTTTACTTTGCAAGTAAAGTTTCACTTTGCAAGGCAATTTTCCCCAGAGCTTAGTGAATAAGGTGAAACTCCACTGACTTCAAACCTACAATCACGTGCAAGCAAAAATGCTCTTTTTTTTTGCCTTGTATGTGACTGGGTATTCTTTGCTAAGTTCACCACATTCACTAAGTTCTTGAGAAACTTTTCTTTAAAAGTACAACTTTCTTTGCAAAGTGAATTGCCTGTTTACATTTAGTAAACCAACCCCAGTCTCTGTACAAGGAAGGAAGCAACAAGGACACATCACCCAAGTAATGAGTAATGTGAAGGTCAAAGTAAACTTGTTCTTGCAAAATAAGGAGGCTGCCATTGCTGACATCTCTCTAGATTGCTATCTTCCTGCTGTCTTTCAAGTAGGTCAGCAAGGTTGTATTTCTTTCAGTATAGTTTCCCTTTAATAGCTGTGTCTCTCATTGCTTTCACTAATGTCCTCAGAATGTATTGTAGGCCGTGTACCGGGGTGGGATCCCCAGGATACAGTGAAGTCACGAAGGAGGAAAGCAACCCCAACACCAGCTTTTGCCACAACACAATTTTACTTAGATGTGGCAAATAAACACAACCACAAATGCTGGAAACATACAATAAATTTACATACACCCAGCCCAAAGTCTGAGACCCTTGTGCTGCATATCACAGCGCCTTCTGATGATGAAGGTAGAAAGAGTAGTAATTTACCTACTGGCGGGCACAACTAAGCTGCCACACTTTACCCATTATTACCCTAAAAGAGCAGGAATTGGTGTATGGGTGTATGGTATGGGCTAGCCTGCGGTGCAGCACAACAGCTTACAATCTTACACAAATCTACAGTATTCCCTCTCCCATAACTGGTTCTGTAGCACGTGCCTGAGTATTCCTTCTGAGCAAAAATACGCCAGTCTGGCTTGAGTTTGTAGGATTTTATCAGCTCTCCAACCTGAAATGTCACTTTAAGTTGTGGAGTCCTTCCAATGATCAGTAACAACTCTTGTGGCCTGACACAAACAGAGACCCTAACTAACTAACTATAGGCCTGGACTCAGTCTCAAGGCGCCAACACTGAAATGAGGTGCGTGCACGATCTTAATGACCCGGGTCTGCTTTGCATCCGCTGGTGACTCTGAACAGAATAAATGTCTCTCCAACAAGCATGCGGTCTCGTCGTATATGTTGCTTAGTTCCTCTGCTCTCATCAGCATTCCTGACAGCAATCTCATCAGCATTCCTGGCAGCAATCTCATCAGCTTCCTGGCAGCAATCTCTGGTTACGAAGGGATGCTCTCACACCTGGATGTCATCAGATTCTCAGCTCACACGGCCCCCCTCATTCACCATTCTCCAGACCATGGCTGCTCTCTCTTCTTCCTGTTCCCTCTCAACTCTGTGTGAAAACTCCACCTCTTCATGAATATAGAAATATCTATGCAGTCTGAGGCTGTATTAGGAAAACAGTGATATCTTGTGGCTAAACTGCAGAATGTCAGTCAAAACTCCACACAAACGGTATTCAAACAATGAGAGCTGTTTCCCCATCTCACAGTATATTTATCCATTAGTTCAGCAGTTAGTTATCTTTTCCAAACAGTTTCTGAATCTCCCTCTCATCCACCCATTACATTCATCATGACACTTCTTGCGTGCCTCATCTCAAACCCTCAGATACTACAACTCACAAGTATCAGTATTCTTACTGTTGATCCTGTAGACATCCTGTTCTTGAAAACATAGCATTAATAAACTGTCTCCATTCCGCACATAGTCTGCCACTCCATACATCAAGAACTAGGCCTGCACACCCAACAGGTCCTCCACCCATTTCAAACCAAAGCAAGTACTTGGCATAGACCTTATGAATCTTAAAGAAATCCTCACCACTTTCCCAGTAGCAGACCTTTATGGTATGTTTATCTTTTAAAGCAGCAGCTTTAGACTATATATCCCTCTTGCAGGAGTGTAATGACCAGAAGCAAAGTTGACCTGGAAATCTGCTATAGGTTTAGGCTTGTAAGCAAGTTGGGTACTGCTTAATAGGTTATCTGGGTTGGGAAAGGGTTAAGTTCACTGCTCCAGTAAACAGGCTTTTTGGGGCTTCAGCTGGCCCACCTGTGGTATAAGTTGGGGATGGCTGAGGTCCAGGAGCCCTCCTAAAGTCCCCAGACCCTGAGTGTGCTGATATTGCTGCTGGTGTTGCTGCTGTTACTTTCCAGGACCAGGAGAAACCATTTCTTCCACCTTCTATACCAAGGATCCTGAAGTGCCACCAACTATGAACTCTGCCATTATGGAATAATGCCTGAAAAGGTATGCCTGGGCCAGCTATTAGTCAGTCAGGGTTAAGAGAAATGAACCATTTGCGCTTTATATCGTGTTTGCACTAACTGATTAGTAAAGACTGTTAGACTTTGTAAATAAGAAGTTATTCATAAAAGGTGGGCATAATGGGGCTGACATACACAAAATAACCTTGGTGTATAATAGCACTAGAGGGGTATCTACAGTGTCAAGTCAGTAAGTCAAAGAAGAACAAGGTTATTGCCATTGGGAATGTGATAAAATCTAAGACACTAAGCAACCAGTTGAGGTGTGGTGCCTTGGTGAGGTTTCCTCTGGTAGTGAGGGGGTTGCTATTTGGGACCCCTCCCTAGTGGTCTACCTGCTAAAGCAACTGGAAGAAGACCAGTATTACGGAGACCCTCAGACTAATTATATGGTACTGAAGAGGAAGAGTTAACATAGGACATGCCTGAGACGCTCAATATGGGGACAATTCACAAAAGGTTATCACATGTGTTGTGTCACTCTGGTGACCACATATCACATGCGATACTGAAAATTTCAATTCACTATTGCCAGTATGTGGTATTTATTGCAAATAGCAAAAATGCTTGGTGACTACTGCATAAGACTTTACAGTCAATTCAGAGAAGGAAATAAATAATTAAATGCATGCTGTAATTTAGTAGTGGATCAAGGCATGTGGTATATCCTGGTTGTTAAAGAGCAGGTGGCCGCCGCATCCTTAGCAACTGATAAGCCATGAACAAAAAAGAATTGCCATCAATTAAAAATTAAGCAAAAAATGCTGTGGGGTCCCTTCCCTCCACCTATTTCAAGCCCTTTGAGTTTGGAATGGATTTTGAGGGGAACCCCCACGCCAAAATTTAAAAATGGTGTGTGATCCCCCCCAAAATCCAAACCCTTATCTGAGCATGCAGCCCAGCATATCAAGAAAAGAGGGGGATGGTCGAGTGAACCATACCAGGCCACATGAGCTCAACATAGGGGAGGAGGGGCCCCCCCAAAGCACCTTGTCCTCATGTTGATGGGGACAAGGACCTCTTCCCCACAACCCTGGCCAGTAGTTGTGGGGGTCTGCGGGTGGGGGGCTTATTGGAATCTGGCAGCACGCTTTAACAAGAGGGCCCTAAGATCCCAGCCCCTCTCCATGTGAAGGAGTATGTGGTACATGGTTACCCCTACTCATTCACCAAAAAAAAGTAGCGTAAAAAAACACATAAGGCAGTTTTTGACAAGTTTTTTATTAAAAAAACAAAAATAAAAACAAATGTTCCGCGGTGTAGTTCCATCATCAACCACGATGGCCACCGCCACCGCCAACCTGAAAAAAAAAAAAAAAGCTCCGCTCTCGATGAAGGCTCTCACCATCTGACAGCTCCAGCACCTGACGGTTCTTAACTACTTCCCGCCCGGCCTATAGTACAATGACGGCCGGGTGAGCATCTCATCCCTCGGTAGGGCGTCATATGACGTCCTTCCCAGATCGCGCTTTGCGCGTGCTCACAGGGCCACGCTGTGGCACGATCTGTCACTGGCTGTGTACCTTCGCACACAGCCGATGACAGATCTGTGCACCTGCTCCATTGCCAGTACCATGTGACCTGATGTGACCAATCACAGCAGGTCACGTGACAGTTGTATACAATGAATGGCTTCCTTTCATGCCATCCATTGTATACAAGTGTGTGATCACATGCACAGGCTGGGCCAATCACAGCCCATCTGTGTCATGTGATTAGCTTTGGCCAATCACAGCTAATCACAACAAAAAAACCTGAATGAATCGATTTCATTCAGTTAAATGCTTGCTTATAGCAAAGAAATTCTTTGCTATAAGCAATCAAATTGTGTATAAAAAAAAAAAATACTGATCACTTCCCAAAGTAGTACAATGTTACTATGGTAATCTTAAAATGGTAATATGGTAATCTTAAAAAAAAGATTACTGTCATACTGTCACCAGTCAGTATCCCTGATCACTGCCATACCAGTTGTATGATGCCGCTGTACTGCACTAATGACAGTATGTAAAAAAAAATTGTGAACATTTTTTTAATTTCTTCATTTTCCAAAAAATTATGAGAAAAAAATTACAACTTCAAAAGACTCACCATGCCTCTTATGAAATACATAGGACTGTCTACTTTGCAAAAAGGGGTCATTTGGGGGATATCTGTACTGTTCTGACATTCTTGGACCTCAAGAAATGAGATTGGCTGTCAGTACTTCAGGATTGATCAATTTTCAGATATATCCCATAGTTTGCGAACTCTATAACTTTCCTACAGACTAAATAATAAACACTGATTTGGGTTATTTTCACCAAAGAAATGTAGCAGAATACATCTTGGCCTACATTTATGAAGAACAATTATTTATTTGCAAAACTTTTATAACAGAAACAAAGAAACACTTTTTTTTAACTTTTTCTGTCTTTTTTTGTTAATATAGCAAAAAATAAAAACCCCAGTGGTGATTAAATATTGCCCAAAGAAAGCTCTAGTTGTGTGAACAAAATATTAAAATTTTACTTTGGGTACAGTGTTGCATGACCACGCAATTGTCATTCAAAGCGTGAGAACGCTGAAACATGAAAATTGGCCTGGGCAGGAAGGGGGTAAAAGTGCCCGGTATTGAAGTGGTTAAATAACTAAGGTGCACCCTTTGTGACGTTATTGATTCAGCATGACCCATCCACCCAGAATTTTATTACTTTATGTATTTCTTCAGTTGTTTCCTGGTTTCTGGCCTAGGCCAAAATGATATCATACATCCCATAAGTTATCATGGGCATTTTTTCTTATATCAGGGGAAGGGGTTTTCTCAGTTAGCTACAGTGTTCTGCCTGCATTTCTCAGCTCAGATGGATTTCAGGAATTATTATTATTATTATAATACAGGATTTATATAGCGCCAACAGTTTGCGCAGCTCTTTACAATATAAGGGAGACAATACAATTACATTACATTTCAGTACAGAAGGAATGTGAGAGCCCTGCTTGTGGAGCTTACAATCTAAAGTGTTAAATGATATATCAATGCTAGGGGGTGCGTTTCAAAGTGATTTCTCAACAAAATAAGGAATTGAGACATGGATGGATAAGTTTGCTTTGAATATTAAAAATGAATTGAATAATGTTTTCAGTTTGTTGTGCACAGATACAGTTAATTTCTAGTTTAAACCACATTTGTTGCAGCACATCACAACACACAGAGAGGAATAAACTGTGCTTTATGGTGCACTGTGTTGAAAAAAATGATTCCTGTCCAATTTTGTTGTGTGCTGTGATGTTTTGGCAGCCCATTCAAAATGCCTTTTGACAGGACACTATAAAAAGGAAAATAACGCATGTTAACATGGTAACGTGGTAATGTACTGCAAGGCATTGGATAGGTGTCAAGTGGGCCACTATGAAGCACCCAGAGTATTTCAGAATTCTTTAAACAAGGATAAAACTGATATACCCCAGCAACCTTACATCTTACAGTAAGTTCTTCTGTGGTGGGCAGGGGAGGTTTATCCTTTCTGTCCACTATGTATCTTTGTACCTAGTTGAATGTGCACTCTATTTTATTTTTAAATGGTATAAAAACCCGACAAAAAAAAACAAAAAAAAACTGCCACTTTAGTATCAATCTCTTTTATTGGTTTCAATGTTCTTTTTTTACCCAAGTCATGTTATTCCTTCTGTAAATCATTGGAGTGAAAAGACATCCAACATGGTGTTGCTAAGCCTTTAAGCATTTCAAAAGGTGTGATGTGATGTACTGCACCATACTGTGAAGCATATACTGTACTTCTGAAAGATATAACTGGGCTGCGATTGGTAATTCTTTAATCACCAGTGAACTTTGACTCTAACAATTTTTTTATTCTGCACATTGATTTCTTCTTTCTAATAGTATCTATCATCATGTTTGCTTCAAAACTCTTTAGGATTGTGTTAGATAAAATATTGGTTGAATTGGAAATCAGATTTTATTTATGAGTTATGGAGTTTAACTTGTATCTAAATTCAAAAACAAAAATTTTATATTTTTGAAGCTTACCAATCCTTAGATGTCATTACTGCATTCGTTTTCTGTTTTGGTTGGTTTTCCTTTATTTTCGCCTAGCCAAAAACACACATCTGTTCTTCTGGTGGCCTTTTTATCTATGAGGGAGCAACAGAGAAACCCTTGGACAGCAGCACTGTTTGGTGATGGTAGTGTTAGATGAACTAGCAAGTTAAGATGCACTTTACATAAGTGACTAACAAATTAAACCCTAACTCAAGCTAACACTTTGTAAGCTATTACAGAAGCAATGTTATCCTTTGGGGATAAAGATTTTAACTAAATGAATAAAATGTAACCATTGTAAGCACTGTCAGTGTAAAATGGTTTGTTTCAACCCTCTAAAGCACATGTGTCAAGCAAAAGGCCACTGGATGAATCCGACCTGCCAGGCCATTTCATGTGGCCCTCACACCTCTCCTGTAACTGCGGCACCCTCCTTCATTCTCCACTCCTACCTTGTCTCAGTAGTCAGCAGCAGAGAGGAGGACAAAACTCCTCCTACAGATCCTGCACCTCTCCATGCAGCCTCAGCACTCCCTCATTTCCACCTCCTCTAGTCTCAGCATTTAGCAGACTCCAGCCTTCCAAGCTCTGCCACCAGAAGCACAAGATAAGGGGTGTACAGTGTGAGATAAAGGAGGGTAGGGAACTCTTGACTTCTGATGGGGGGCTTCCAACGTCTGATGTAAGGGAGGGATGCTCTGGACATCTGCTTATAATTATTATGAGAATAATACAATTCTATGCCAGTTGAAAAGGAGGGTTGCACACTACCAGTATCATCCACAAGAAGCTTTACTGGAGACTACTTAGACAGAACACTATGGAAGAACCATGTTCTGTCTGAGCAGTCCCCTATAAAGCTTCTTGTAGATGATACCAGCGGTGTGCTTCCCTCCCTTTCAGCCTTGCATCATCTGCTACAGGTCTTAAAGTGGAGTTCCACTCAACCTATCAAAAAATAAAAGTCAGCAGCTATAAAAACTATAGCTGCTGACTTTTAAAAAACAGCCACTTACCTGTCCCTCAGTTCCGTGGTGTGTCCCCCGCAGCTCGTCATCCTGTATTCCATGAGGTCAGCATCTTCAGTGTGGTCACCCAGCTGTGATAGCTTGCGGCTTCACATTCGGGTACCCACTGCGCATGCGCATGATCAATTCTTCTCGACACATCTGACAGCAATCTAATATTTTTGCTTAGGTTTTCCCTTACAAAGCATGTAGTTTTATGAAAACTGCTATCTGATATGGCAAATGACATACAATTACCATTAAGTGTACAGTTTTTCACTATTGTTACTTATGCTTCCTGGTTGATTTCCACAGTTATACATGTGTTTTATATTATGCTTATAATCACAAGACCAGACTGTATGAACATATGGGGTCAAAAATGCTTTCAAGTATAGAACACAGTTAACTATCCTTTTAAAGTTAATGTGATGTTAATTACTTAGACCACAAATCAAGATTGCACATGCCATTTTATTCTTTATGCATTTAGGTGGTTTCACCTAATGATTTGACCATCGTTTAGGATTTTTTAAATTATACTGTTGTGATTATTCTTTAGAAAGTATCCTTTATTACATCCTATTCTCAGAACAAGTGAGAACAAGAGGCAGCATTAAATAAACATTTTGTCAACAGGGAGGATTCTTTACTTAGCAGTGCTCTTTTATCCTTTTGCTCACCTTCCTTTAGCAATTCAATTTGATGCCGGTCCCCAAGGTAACACCTAACCTCTTTACATTAAAACGTGATGTTACTACCTAGATGAAAATCTGACCCACAAAACTTAACTCTCTTACTATAGCCCAGGCACCTACTGTGCATGATTGATTTTAAGTGTTCATTTACACGTACCAAAAAACAAATTCAGCTGCAATAATTGCAGATGTAAAAATTAGACCTCAGGTGTTTGTTAGTATTAAAAATAAATAAAGGGGACAGCTTCGTCAAGACAAAATATAGGCAATGCATAAATATATATTTCTGGAGTTATATTTTGCATTTAGCAAACAGCTAAATGCTCAAATAGTTTTGCATTTTTATCTATCCAGTTCTGAGACTTTCACTTCAGCTACTTCTAAACTTCTACTCTAATGGCAACTCCATTGACCTTGTATTCTCCTACCCCTGCACTCCTTGCAATCTCTCCGACAATCATTTCCCCCTCTCTGAGCACTACATTACTTACTGCACTGTCTGTCTTCCACATCTCTTCCCTTCAAATGCCAAACAGTTACCTGTAAAAACCTTTATCACTTTAGTCCATCTCATCTATATTCTGCAGCAGACTACCTTTATGACAAAATCTCACCCCTGTCCTGCCCCAACCTAGCCACTTCTGTCTACAACAGTTAACTCTCATCCTTCCTGGATACACTTGCTCCCCTGACTACACCCAGAATCAAACCTTGACAGCTAAAACTTTGTCAAACTGACAACACCCATAGTCTCAAAGTACAAAGCTACAGTCTTGAGTGTCTGTGGCATAAAACAGTCCCAGCAAGACTTCACCCAGTATAACTCTGCCCTCTAAAAATACAATTCCTAGATCCTTACTACCAAATAGACCTATTTTATCACTTTTATTAACACCCTCTCACACAGCCCTCATAATTTGTTTCTACCATTAACTCTCTATTTTATCTTACACTGCCTCCACCCATTAACTCACTCATTGCCCAGGAGATTACCAATAAAATTGATGAATTAGTGATGAGATTGCCATTGTACAGATATCTCCCTCAACATTCCATGTCTACCCACAACTCTGCCCTGAGCTACATCATTAACCTCATCTCAAAATACCAACCAAACTGTTCTCTTCCCTCTTCTCAAGACCTTCTGCTGTCCAGCTCCCTTGTAAACTACTCTTATGCTTGCTTCCAAGACTTCTCCATTGAAGATGTAGAAGAAAGCCTCTTCCATCCTGGAAAACTCCTTACCCCAATCTCTTCTCTCTTTAGAGAGATCTATCCCACCTTTAACCAATAAACTAAACTTTTACTTTTTCCATCAGCTCATTCCCCACAGTTAATACCTTTTTTATCACTTAACCCTTTTAGATTGTAAGCTCAAACAAGCAGGACTCTCTGATTCCCCTTGTACTGAATTATATCATAACCGTACTGTCCCCTTCATTTAGTAACATTATGTGGAAACTGTTGGCACTAGACATGCCTATTCTGTTTCTGTTTGCTTTTTGGGTGAAAGATTCGAATGTATAGGAATCACCAAATGGACATATAAATGAATGCCAACTAACCCGAAAAAAGTTAACAAAATTAACAAATGCATTTGTTTCATTCGGATGATGTCACACAATGAGATAGTAGTTCTCACCCATGGGGAAATAAATTAAATTTTCCAATTCATACAATAATTTGGATTCAAATAACAAATGGGTCCTAATTTAGTTCTATTAATTAATTCAGATGCACATAACTCCAGTCAATATCATCCAATCAGCTAATGCCATTTCTCTTGGTGGGTTGAACTAACACCTGAAAATATAGAATCCTTCCGATTCAAATCCGTCCGATTTGATAATATATTTAATATATAGCAATCTTCTGGGAAAACTGCTAAATTTTTCTAATTCACCCGGACCAAGAAGTATACAAAACAAATGCCGAATATATGAATTGAGTTCTGAAAAAAAATTGAATCAACATAACGTATATGATGAAACTAAATTCTTCAATGAAAAAATGCGTCTGAAACAAAACAAAAATTTCAGGCATGCATATGTCTAGTTGTCTTCCTGTCAGCTTATATTTTACTGAATGTATAACTACACCATAATTGGTGTTTCCTCTATATATGCCTTGAGTTTAGCCCTAAAGCAAACCTGTGACCTGACTATGCACTCTACAGTAAAAGCAAGCCCCCATTCACCTATGTAGCTATAGGCATTGCCTATTCTTTTAGAACAGAATATTGGCAACCATTCAGCCCTCTAATGTAGATAACAACAGGTGTTTCCAGACTGTTAGAAACTCATTGGAGTTTAAAGTTTTTGCTGTGATTTTTAAAAAATTGATTATTTTTCAATATATGCAACTAGAGAGGTCTTTTATGTTTGTTTAGAAATTAATGTCCACTGTAACTATTAGTCATTTATAGGTAATATGCATACTGTATATATTATCACATAAATTAATAAGAAAAGCTGCTTCTTTGCAACAGTTTACAGAAAAAAATAAAATACAAGCTAAAGCCCATGAAGTAATCTCTGAGCCTGATTGGATGGCCTGGAGAACATACCTTTCCTGGTCACTTCACTCTTAATGGTCATTTCCAGCTATCAACTGTCATAACAAGCCCGTAGCTATGAGGGAAGTAAAATAAGCATAGGACCTAGGTTAATTGTTAAAATTTTTTAAAATGGTGGCACTTACTGGACTGGTCAAAAGAAGAGGGTTGATAGGGAGCAACTATGAGGGATATACTGTGGGGAGGAGTAAATCAAGCTTTAGTCAGAAAGCTGCAGTTATTGAGTGAGAATTCCTCCCTCCTGCCCTATGTATTGACTCTGGATTGTCTGGATTTCAGCACAACAGATAGTGGTGGCTTGGGATCCTTGAAGGTAAAGTTGTAGTGGAGAAAAAAACCCTAGATGGGACTTTAAAGGCATCAAACCAGTAGATAAAAATGACATCAATCTTTATAAAAAATAGATGTAGAAACATTTGTCAGCCATAAAACAGACGGTAAATTAGATGGTAAGTACAATAATACCATACAGATTTGTAGAAACCTTACAGAGTTCCTTAAATAGCATCCAACACGTTTCAGAGTAAGTCTACTCCTTCTTCAGGGTCCAGACTCTGTACATGAATGGTATAGCCTCTAGAAGCTGAAACATACATATTCAAATCATACAGAAATTCTCTTACATACAACATAATTTTATAAACGTCAAAAAATGCAATACTTACCGCATTTTACAAAAGGAAAAGTCAGTGTTCCAACAAACAATAATGGAAATATGTTAGTGCATATACATACTGCCAGCGAGAAGAGGGTATTTTGGTTCTCAAAGTGGTTTGCATGGTATCAGACCTACAAACGGGACATCAATAATGCTGGTGAACCACAACCACATGCAATACATGGAGAAATAAAGGGAGAGAATAGATCAGAAACCAGATGGCTATTTTTCCATGCCTCCAGATACGAAGCCCTGTAAAAAGGGCCTATAACTGGTGGATTAGTTCAAGCCAAGAGGGGATGTTGCATGCAATTGTAAAATTCAATCGGAGTTCCAATTGTAATAGCAGCTTATTCCAATACCCTCCCCTAGGGCTTGGCTGTATCCGTAGAAGAATGAGGGGCGAGATATCATATGTCGCCCCAAGGGCAATTCGGGATCACATGTTTTCATACTTTTGATGTGTCTATAAGCTCATCTCCAAAATTCCAATTTGGACTTACCCACATAGAAACATCCACATTCACACATCAAGAGGTAAACAACCCCAAAACTTTTGCAGTCAGCAAAATGTTTGGGTTTAAAACAATCCCCATTGGGCAATCTAGGTTCCACCTCAGTATGTATATATTTACAGTAGTTACAAGAACAACAGATAAAAGTACCCTTCAATTTACATGGATCTCTTGACCTATCACCCCTGTGCTTACTTTTTGTTATTTCACCTTTCATAGATGTAGCCTTCCTAAACATAATTTGAGGGGCTGAAGATACAAACTTTCCTATTACAGGATCTATAGTGAGCAAGTGACAATATTTTTGGACAATATTTCAAATTTGGCCATGTTGGTTGGAATATTTCATAATAATTCTTGTACACTAATCTGTCCCTTTTACATTCCCATATAACAAATTACTCCTGGTGTTTTTGATTGCCCGTTTGTATGCCTTTTTCAAACAGGACTTGGTGTACCCTCTTTCCAATAGTCTAGCCCGTAGGGCATCTGCTTCCACCTAAAGGCCTTGCTCGTCTGAACAGTTCCTTTTAGTTCTTAAATATGGGCTGTAGGGGATAGATGAAACTAGTGGCTTGGGATGAAAATTACAGGCATGCAGAATGGTATTACCAGCAGTAGCTTTCTGCAAAAGTTTGCTGGTCAGGCTATCATCATTTTGCACTTGGATAGTGACATCAAGAAAAGTGACTTCCTTCAAGTCAGAAGTTATGATAAATGTAAGATTGAAGTAATTCTTATTCATCCTATTCAGGCATTTCAGTAATAAATAAACTGATACATCCCATACCATTAGGATATCATCAATGTATCAGCTCCACATGCAGATGTGGTCCGTATACATTGAGAGTCCCTCATCAGCCATAAACATCCTTTAAGGTGATTTAAATCTGGAATTTACAGCAAAACAGTTTGGCGTGATGTCCTCTAGTTGGCAAATGTCAACTCATAGTGACTGGGTGAATGTAGACTAGAATGTGTCTGATTTCAGCTGAGATCCTTGCATAGATAGAAAGAGCTGCAAGGGCTGGCACAGTGATAATAATGGGGGACTTTACCTACCTGGAAATTAACTAGAGTAATGGCACTGCAGGAACAGTTAAAGGGCAAAAATTTATAAACCTATTACAAGACAATTTTATGGTACATTTCATAAAGGCCCTAACTAGGAATGATGCTCTGCTGGAGCTGGCAATCTCAAATCATGCAGCGCTTATTACTAATGTTCAATTAAAAGAACATCTGGGTAGTAGTGACCATAACATGATCTCAATTAATGTTAGCTGTAAACAACAAGCACATACTGGAAAGATAAAGACACTCAATTTTAGGAGAGCAACTTTTCCAAGGAGGGGGGCTGCTCTCCAAGGCTTCAATTGGGAGGGAATATTGGCACCAATGAACACAAAACAGAAATGGCAATTCTTCAAAAAGACCGTATGCGAACACACTGCAAATATATTCCCATGGGCAATAAGTTTTAAAAGCTAAAAGTAAAACCTATGTGGCTCACTGCCAAAGTTAAAAAAGCTGTAAATAATAAGAAAAGAGCTTTTAAAAAATACAATAATGAAGGAACACTATCATCAAGTAATTGTTACAAGGAATATAAGAGAATATATAAAAAGGAAATCAGGGCCACAAAAATTCAAAACGAGCTACAGATTGCAGAAGATAGTAGGGCAAACCCCCGAACATTCTTTAAACATGTTAATAGTAAAAAGGTCAGGTCTGAGTATGTAGGCCCTTTACAAAATAATCTAGAGTGGGTGACTGGGAACAAAGAGAAGGCAAATGTATTAAATGCCTTTTTCAGCTCTGTGTATACAAAGGAGCATGGGGGAGCTCATGTCCATAATGGGGATGATAGTGACACAGTTCCAAATGATCCACAATGCTTCAAAATTGATATGGTCCAGAAATATTTAGACAGAATAAAAGTGAATAAAGCACATGGACCAGATGGCATACACCGACAGGTCCTAAAAGAATTGGGCTCTGTTATTTCAAAGCCATTGTTTCTAATTTTTAGGGAATCTTTACTGACTGGTATAGTATCACTGGATTGGCATAAGGCCAATGTGGTGCCTATATTTATAAAGGGGTCAAAGTCTTTACCAAGTAACTCTAGACCTGTTAGTTTAACTATAGTTGGGAAGATACTGGAGAGTTTAATTAAAGACCACATAGATGAGTTCTTGCAGGAAAAAAATATTTGAAGCAACAGACAGCATGGATTCATGAAAGACAGAAGTTGTCAAACAAATCTGATTTCTTTATTTGAGGAGGTAAGCAAAACCTTAGACAAAGGAGTAGCTGTGGACATAGTGCACTTGGATTTTGCAAAATTGTTTAACACAGTTCCCTACACAAAGCTAATGTGTAAGTTCTATAGGCTTGTAAATAGATACAAAATTGGCAAAAAGACCGTATTCAGAGAGTAGTGGTTAATGCTTCATTCTCTGAATGGTCTGAATGGTCTAGGGTTGTTAGTGGTGTACCCCAAGGTTCACTTTTTAATTTATTTATAAATGATATAGGGACTGGAATTAAAAGTACCATTTCAGTCTTTGCAGATTACACCAATGGAATAACATCTTTACGGGTTTGTCTCCAACTTACAAGCCAACCTCAATGCACTGTTCAATTGGGCAACTATGTGGCAAATGAGGTTTAATGTTGATAAATGTAAAGTTATTGTCAAGGTCCTACCTTTCCTCAGAGATTGTGTTGCTCCATGTGCTGGCATCCATCTTAAGTTCCTGCAAAGCATGGTGGGAGCCTTTATACTTTCAGGTCTCTGCGGCTCCTCCTCCAGAAGGGTGTGGCTGATCACATTTAAGCCTGCTGTCTGCAGTTGCTCTTTGCATTCGTGTCCTGTATGTTCCTTTGCAGCAAGCTCTTGTTCTGTTCTCGTTGCTCTCCTGGTAACCAACTCAACTTGGACAAGACTATTCTCTGATTTATCCCATTACCTGACCTCCCGTTGCTGAACCCGGCCCGTGACCTGAGTATTCTTGTCTACCATCTTGTACTGTTTGCTCCGTTGTGATCGACCACGCCTGTCCAACCACGCTATACGTTTTTCCATCTGGCTCCCACCAGCTGTACGCCATTGGCGGCAGTCGTAACCGCAGCTGGGGTTACTCGGGGGCCGTGACCTGGTCTCAGGCTGCGTCAAGTCCATCCCCACCATCAGGGGCCCTGGTGAAGGGCAGCCTGGGGCTTAGACTCCGCGCCCTGACGGACTCTGGTCTGTGAGTAGCGGCTGTTGTCAGTCACTGCATGACCCTACCATTAGGCCTGCCTGCCCATTCCTCCGCTCCTGCCCTGACAGTTATGCAATTGGGGCCTAAGAATATGCATGCATCATACATACTGGATTACAGAAGGATTTGGGTGTTCTGGTAGATCATAAGCTTAATAATGGCATGCAATGCCAAGCTGTGGTTTCCAAAGCAAGCAAAATCCTCTCTTGTATTAAGAGAGGTTTAGACTCTAGAGCAGTGGTGTCAAACTGGCAGCCCTCCAGCTATTGCATAACTACAAGTCCCATCACGCCTCTACCTTTGGGAATAATGCTTGTAACTGTCAATCTTGCAATGCCACAAGGGAGTTCGGCACCTGTGCTCTAGAAAGAGAGAGATATATCATTTTACCCCTCTACAAATCATTAATAACACCTCATCTGGAATACGCAGTTCAGTTTTCGGCCCCAATTCACAAAAAGAATATTGGGGAACTGGAGAAAGTGCAGAGAAGGGCAGCCAAACTGGTAAGAGGCATGGAGGAGCTCAGCTATAAGGAAAGATTAGAGGAACTGAATTTATTCTGTCTTGAGAAGAGATTAAGGAGGGATGTGATCAACATGTATAAATACATCAGTGGTTCATATAGTGAACTCAGTGTAGAGTTATTCATTTTCAGGTCATTACTGAGGACAAGGGGGCCATCTTTATGTCTGGAGGAAAAGAGATTTGCTCTTCTAATTCAGAAACTCTTCTTCACAGTAAGAGCTGTGAAGTCGAATAGACTCCCTCAAGTGCTAGTTATGGCCAGTTCAGTAGGTTGCTTTAAACAGGGCCTGGATTCTTTCCATTAAATATACCTGGATACTATTTATAGGTAAAGTTGATCCAGGGAATGTCTGATTGCCTCTTTGGGGGGTCAGGAAGGAATTTTTTTCCCCTGCTGAAGAAAATTTGATCATGTTTTGCTGGGGATTTTATTGCCTTCCTCTGGATCAATTGTGGGTATAGGATTGTGCATATGGGATTGTTTTTTTTTTCTTTTTATTGGTTTATTGTCTTTTTTCAATTAGACTAACTATGTAACTATGAGATAGTCCCCAAGGCGGTGTTTTGCAGCAGTGGGCATAACAAGGGTTTTTTTGGTACAATTATATCCTTCAAGGACCTGCAACCTTATTTGATTTGTCATGTGTTTTGTTATTTAAATGTATTGTAATGTGTATTATTTCCAATAAAAGGCTGCTATGCCCATTTTAACTCTACTTTGGAGTATCGCAGTTTCTTTTGGTGGGAGGGACAGGTTATGGGAAGGTGGAGTTAGGATGAAGGTAACATGTGAGGTGACCTCTGATCTACCGTGGTCACGTACAGATGAGTTCTAACACATATACAAACTCTTATACTGTTTCCTGCAGGCGCTCTTCACTATAGTGTAAAATGTTTGCATAGATTTTTTTAGACAAACCTTCTGGAACATAAAGAATTAACATTATAATGTGTACACACCAGTGATCCTGCTGTTTTGCTAAGAAAATGCTGTAGATAATAGATTTATGTTTGGCTGCTGGGGGTTGCTTTCTAATTGCCGTGAAAATGCATTTAATTAAATCTCAATAGGCTCAATTGACAAAAGCATAACATAGGTAGTATTTTCATTACCACGCGTTATTTACTTTTTGATCGAAAATAGATTTTAAAATTCTCTAAAGGCTTTATTGCGTAATTTGCTGCACGTACGTTATTCTGTCATTTTTTGTATTTCATCTGTAAGAGTTAATTGAAAAAGATTATCACACAAGGTTACCATTTCTTAAAATTCTGATAGCTTCAGGCTGTTGATAACTGTGAGAGTTTTAGTTATCTATTGAAGAGAGCAGGAAAAGGAGCCATTTGAACTGGTGGTAAAATAACATTTAACACCCTCCCTCTTCCCTCCTGGCTTCAGCTGAGTGGAGGAGCAAGGATAGTCAGAGGAAACCAGAATTTGCACCTCCAGCTGAACTGGTCTCTGTGCTGTGTCTGTCATAGACACAGCATAAAACAGGGAACACATTGCTCTGATTTATACGTTTAGAAGAGTGGCATAGGCTTTATGCCTGTGATGATTTTTGTTAATTCCGCACATTGTGCCTTAACAGCAATAACTAGCAGCAATAAAAATCCATCATATCTTGGCCTAACATCACAAGGTGAACTTAATGATGAGTCCTCTATTATGGAATAAGGCTGATCTTAACTTGTTAGTAGCCAATGGTTGGTCACATCATTTTCAGAGCCTGTGTTACCTCTCTGCCCAACCTTGGCATTCTCTTCACTCCATGAATGTTGCTTGTTATGTCCCTCCTTAATGCCAGAAACACATTAAGGTTGACATATATGGGATTATTATGTTTTTAGCATGACTTAAAATGAACCAAATTAAAATATAGTTAGTTAATGAGAACAAAGGCCTCTTCCCCACAACCCTAGCCTGGTGGTTGTGGGAGTCTGCAGTCAGGGGGCTTATCTGAATCTGTAAGCCCAGTTTAGGAATCAATTAAGACATGTGGCCCTATTTGGTCAGTGACATCACAATAAACTTGGGGGTGCACTTGCCATAATGCGCAAGTGTAGCTTGCCTGTATGTCATGATCGACTTTCCACCTTCTTTGCTTTCTCCAGGACTGACAGATCCTCACTTACTTTCACAGGTCAGTTGCCATTGTTATCTTCTCTTGCTCTTCTTGATTGACATGTTCTTGCCACAGCCATTGGGCTGTCACTGATGACAACGTATGAACATTGGAGTTATATTGCACTTGCACTTGGCTCCATTCTAGGAATTACACTGCATTGTGCATGCACTTCAAGTGGTTTACACACACAAAAAAAATATTGCTAGGCGAAAAGCCAATTTCTCTAGCTCCTAGCAGGTTTATTGTCTCCCGACAATTTTAACTTTTAGACTTCCATTCCACTTAAAAACATGCCATCTCTGTAAGTAGTGAAGGACTGTTGGGTGTCTCCCACCTCTTGCCATATACTGTAGATTCACTAAGAGCTCCACTCGTGGGCTGCAGATGTTAAATATTGAAAATTAATATTTACATGTGTAACCTCAGTTTACAGCACTAAAATAAGAGGAGTAGCTCCATAGACTTGGCTGTCAGTTTTCACTGTCTCTGCTGCCATTCCTCCTTTAGCTGAGGGAAAGGCACAGCTGTGAAGAGGAGACTGTTATTACAGTGCTTTGTGTAGCCTGTTTAAACCCATCCACCACACAGGGGAAGAGGATGTAGACTGCTTGCACTGCTGTGAATGTTGGGAGGAACTGGGGATTGTGGAAGAGTTAGTGCCACACAGACATGTTCACTGGAGCTCTGTGAGAAGGAAAAACTAGAAAGTTTGATTCTGGGCTCAACGAGATGTGAGGAGAACATTCTGAAAGGGAGACTGCATCAGGTTGCTCCCAGATTGCTTACCACCACATCTGACATGGAGAGAGGCAGAATATCGAATGTTCACTAGTGCCATAGAATACTACTGAAACTGACTGAACCCACTATCTAATTGTTGGGGAAAACTTTGTGGATGGCAACTTTGATGTGCTGCTAACAAGGAACGGAAAGAGATCTGCCACCATAGAAGTCAGTGAGAGGCCACTGGCCAACCCCCACTACACCTTGATAAACAGAAACAGTGTTGCTCATTTGAGTCACAGTGTAGGTGCCTTTACCAATGTTTGGAGGAATTTTATCCTGAGTGCTCCAACATCAGATTTGGGCCCCAATGTTCTGGAAAGTAGGTACAGGTATTATTAATATTTTATTTTATTTATTTTATTTATTTCAGGTACTTATATAGCGCCATCAATTTACGAAGTGCTTTACATGTATATTTTACATTCACATCAGTCTCTAACCCTCAAGGGGCATACAATCTAAGGTCCCTAAGTCACATTCATACATACACATACTAGGGCCAATTTAGACAGGATCCAATTCACCTACCAGCATGTCTCTGGAGTGTGGGAAACTGGAGTACCCGGAGGAAACCCACACAGGCACAGGGAGAACATTCAACTCCAGGCAGGTGGTGCCGTGGTTGGGATTCGAACCAATGACCCTAGTACTGCCAGGAGGAAGTGCTAACCATTTAGCCAATATAGACTGTTATTGTGCCATTGCCCCTAGTTTAGGGTTTAGGGGTTAGTCTCTGGTTCCACTAGTTTGTTACTAACAGTATATTTTATTTGCCATTGTTTTACCTATCTGTTGTGCACTTACTGCTGTCTATACTTGTTTGATTATTGGGGTACTGTATACGTATGCGGTATATTTGCAATATATATCCCCCTTCAGCCCAGATGTGTTTGGTGCTACTTTCAGAGTTTTGGTTATAGGAAACAGGGAACCTGGTAAATAGTGGCTCCTTTAGGGGTAAGTCCTTTACCTGTTTAAAAAAAAATTAAACATTTTTATTTGTTTACATTTAAGTGCTGGATGTAATGAGCAAATAGATAAAATATATAAATACTATATATTCCCTTCAAGACATGCACCCATGTACATCTTAAAATCACTGCAATGATCCTAGGCTCCTTCGCCGGAAATTGCTCTTCTATCTATATTACCGGGCTCACGGGTAGCACTCCTTTCCCAATGTGGGTCTCCGTGTTTAATGATACCATTTGTATGGAGGAAATGCTGGTGTTTACCAATGATACCTATAATAAACATAAGTTGCTGTGGTCGGTCTGGCTCCATTTCTCCTCCTCTGTGACTCTCCTAGATATGTGTTTCCCTGTTGCGCTCTAGTAGAGTTGAGCCTTGCTCCCCCGACTCATTTTCGTTTTGGCGATCCGTGCTGAGATGCGGGCGGCGGGGTTGCTCAGGTGAGATACAGATGGGGAGCCATCCTAATACTGCTTTCTGCCATCCCCATTTCCCAATCCCCTCTCTTCTCTCTCTTCTCCTCCTTCGATATCCTTTCCACTGGCTTTTTTCCTTTTTCCCCTTTTTTTTTTCTTTTTATCTCTCCCTTCTCTTTCTCGGTTTAGGTTTACACTCTTGGTTGTACAGAGTTCTCTCATATTGTTCCGTACATCTTGCCTGGGGATACCCCCCTGATACTATGTTATATTATACCTCCGTAATATGGGTTATTGATCCTTCCCTCTTGCGGTTGTACTGCATCATTTTCATTTATCCACATGGATCATAGGCACATCGGTGATGTTTTTCTGTTTACTTACTTGTACATGTTCTTTATACTTCTCATGCTCTGTCTGTTAAATTTTTGCAAAATAATAAAGACAAATTTGCCTTTAAAATCACTGCAATGAAACCACCCAGGTCAAGCGCTTAAGTTTTAACACCCCCTCCACCTCCCAGCCACAAGTTAACATAACCAGCAGCAATGTCAGTACACACTGCTTTGTTGTGGCAATTTATATGCCATAGGCCATGTTCAGCATGCAATACCAGTGCCAAATGAGACCTATTCAAGTGAATGGGGCAGTAGGGCAATGACACGGTAATCACATGTAGGGCAGGAGGGTTGCTATGCATAGCAGTGGGTGTTCAAGGGTTCACACAGGTGGTGAACAGGCACTTACTGTTTGTGCAAAGAAAAAAATGTGTATTTTTTATATGAGCACCTTTGCCCTTACCCCAACAATAAAAACCCAGCTTAGGCAGAAAGTGACTTTGTTGTAAGGTGGAAAATATACATTCACTTCATTTAATGTTATTTAAAAAAAATCATAATACAAAATATATTAAACAATGAACTGAGACAGTAGCTCTAATTATGACTCCTAATAGCAGAAAATATAATTTAAGCATCTGGGTATGGCAAACAGTCATCTAAAAGCAAGCCAAGTACCGTAACAAACTTAAGTGACACTTCAGTCTGGACCAGCAAACAAGCATTTTGCAGTCCAATATAAGTGCAAACACCGATCAACTTAAAGTTAAAAAAAATATGCTGTCAATAGTGGTGTGGTGCAATCTTCTTCCAAAACAACAAAGTGCCAAAATTACCGTGTGGTGCTCCCCTTCTTTGTTTCGACGTCACGATGCAACGGAAAGTCGGCGTTTATCACAGCAGTGCTATACATCACTCCAGGACTCTGCAGATCATGAGGCACTCTGGGAACATTCTCAGGGCTCGCAGTTGCTATTGTATCATCATAGTTTCATGATCTTGTGATTGGCTTGAGCATATATCTATGTTACTGATTGTAGCTGACTTGGTAGGAACAGTTTCCTTGGGGTTGTGTAGATATTCAGTGGATGCTTTTTACACTTGGTGCGTTCTGGCACCTGTCACATGTAAGTACATATGTGGAAGTCTTTGTGATTAATAAAGCTTTTAAAGGGTAAACACTATGTTAAGTTTTTTGTTCATGATTACTACCGGTGAAGGGGGTTCTTTGGAGTGAGCAATTGGGATCCATTATTCATCAAGTTGACCTTCAGTTTGGGACCAAAAGTGTGGTTAGACCAAGCATTATACAGTATGATGTGAGGTCACACTGCTGGAGGTAAGCAGACATCTGGTGAAGGAATTGTGCACTCTCTCTGTATTTTGGAGCACCAGTGGTCATAGAAGGAATGATATTTGCTCAGGAGAAATGTATTAGGACTTTTCACATGTTTTTTATTATTTATAATATTCACATATTTATTTATATTTGTTGTGTGGCGCTGCACTGTCATATATTTTTCTTTTCTCATATTGATTTTGTCCACATATGAGACAGGGTTTCTTGTGTTTAGCAGCTACTTATATAGTTTTGGGGGTGACTTTATAGTAATTATAGATGTTTTATTTTGATCCATAGTAGCACGTAAGGTTTTTTCACTACATGCTGAACGATGTTACAGGCAGCATAACATTCTCCACAGCTTCTCCAGACCCTTTCACGTCTGTTACATGTGCTCAGGGTGAATCTGCTCTCATCTGGAAAAAACACAGGGCGCCAGTGGTGGATCTGCCAATTCTGTTGTTTAATGGCAAATGCCAATCTAGCTCTATGGTGCCGGGCAGTGAGCACAGGGCCCACTAGAGGACATCGGGCCCTTAGGCAACCCTCATGAAGTTTGTTTCTGATTGTTTGGTCAGAGACATTCACACCAGTGGCCTGCTGGAGGTCATTTTGTAGGGCTCTGGCAGTGCTCATCCTGTTTTTCCTTGCACAAAGGAGGAGATACCTGTCCTGCTGATGGGTTAAGGACCTTCTACAGCCCTGTCCAGCTCTCTTAGGGTAACTGCCTGTCTCCTGGAATCTCCTCCATGCTCTTGAGACTGTGCTGGGAGACACAGCAAACCTTCTGGAAATGCCATCCTGGAGGAGTTGGACTGCCTGTGCAACCTCTGTAGGGTCTAGATATCACCTCATGCTACCAGTAGTGATACTGACCCTAGCCAAATGTAAAACTAGTGAAAATGTCAGTGGCCTCCACCTGTAAAACCATTCGTGTTTTGGGGTCGTCTCATTGTTGTCTATCTAGTGAACCAATTGTAAATTTCATTAATGCCAAAGCAGCTTAAACTGATTAATAACCCCTTCTGCTACTTAACTGACCATATCAGTATTCCAGGAGTTTAATTGACTTGATGCTATACTCTGATTAAAAAGTGTTCCTTTATTTTTTTGAGCAGTGTATTATTCATGCCTGAAACTTTTCAGTCTTTGAAAAAAATAAAGTTTTAAAATCACACATGGAAGCAGCTAATAATACTTAATAAGGTTGGTATGCAGCACCTCCTGTTAATGTATTGCACCCAATGTGCTATTAGAAAAATGAATGTAATGGTACAGATGCCTCCAAAATTCAAGCAGTTGTTTTTTTATCATATTGCATTTTGAGCAGTAAAAATTAATCCTTGAATTAACAAGAGACTGAATTAAGACATATTTGTAATAACAATTTTATGGCCTGGCTAATCGCAATTTACATTTCATTTATTGCATTTCTACTGGCAATTAAAAGTCAGGATGCAATTCATCAATGTGATGCCGCTACATAATATTTTAGAGATTTATGTTTTTATCCTTGTTTTATATTCTTGTGTAGAAGTTCTAGACATTCTGGTTTGCAATTTCTCTTCCTCCTTTTAGTAAAATTGTAAAATAATAAGGATACAAGGCAGTTCACAAATATTGCTAAAGGTGTCATTCAATATGTGTTGCAAATACATACTTTCTATTGTTCTCATTATCTCTCATTGAATGTTCTCATTGTTTTCATTATGCACTCAGCTCACCGACCTAACACAAAGATGAGGATACTTGTCTTCAAAAAATGTACAATGATTTTAAATTCTGGCCAGCCATTAAATTCATTTTGATTTGTCCTTTCTAGGTACTTGCTACAGTTTAAATGCTCCTTTAGCCTGGGATGGCACAAAGGTCCTTCAACAGTCCTGCATTGTACAGAGGGCTGACAAGGGCCCATCCATATTCCTAAAACAAAGGGGAGCATTAATTATCAGGGAAGCATACCCACCTAGAGAGAAAGAGCAGTTAAAGCTTACTACCTGGAGGGAAGGCACAAAATCTGCATGTTTAATGCCTGACAAAATTTTTTCTTTAAGTTGAGTCCAGTAAGATTGGAAAATTACAGTCAGATGACTGAAAATAGAGAGCCTCATCCTGTGTTAAATCCTTGTGAATTAAACTGATACTAAAATCTTGTTTTTTCTTTTTTAAAAAAGACATGTCTTACTTACCTGCTCTGTGCAGTGGTTTTGCACAGAGCAGCCTGGATCCTCCTCTTCTCGGGTCCCTTGATGGTGCTCCTGGCCCCTCCTTCCTGTTGGGTGTCCCCACAGCTGCCTCAGTCAATCAGGAGTGAGAGTCCCTGTATTACCAAGGCTCTCGTGGACATCGCTGAATGGGAATTGGGATGGGGCTCAGGTAAGTGTTAGGGGGGCTGCTACGCACAGAAGGATTTTTACCTTCATGCATAGAATGCATGAAGGTAGAAAACCTTGAGCCTTTAGAACCACTTTAAGCCATACCACTTTTTTTCTGAAGTAGAAGGATACAAAAGTCAAGAAGACAAACAACGATGAATATAAAATATTATAAGAAAAAGCCAGCATAGTCCATAATTCAGTTTTAAGAATTGGTGCCTCTCATAGGAGAACCTGCGCTGTACATGTTTATGTAACAAGTAAATGAATAAAGTAAAAAAAGAAAATTGTAATGAAATTACTAGGTTGCAGCTAGAGGGAGCTCCAATGATTTGTAGTGTGACTTCAGGAGACTAAACCAACAAGCTCACATTAAACTCTGAATGCAAGTGAGCAACATGTGTTTTCTGTCTCCTCTTCAAATACAGGTTAGTGTCACCTTGTTTATGCTATCTTTGTTCAGTTTTGTGTTTGTTCTGAGACTCACTTTCTCTTTTTAATATCCTATATGGTAGGAATGGTAATTGTTTAATACAATGGAACCCAAAAAAATTCAGTGCAGTCATTTGGGGGGATACGATGCTGAAACAATATACGATAATAAAGCAAACCCCATGTGTACAGAAAATATGACTGGTGTAAATTCAACTCCAAAAACACCAAAATACTGTATTTTTAGCTCCATAAGACGCACTTTTTTCCCCCCAAAAAAGGGGGGAAAATGTCAGTGCATCTTATGGAGCGAATATAGAGCGGCCGGTCCGGTATTTTCACCGCCGCCATGTCAGAATACCGGGCCGGCCGCTCAGCTCTGCAGCGGGACCTTATGGAGATGACTGCTGACCTTTGGGGAGGTGGGGAGCGGGTACCTGAATTTGAAAGGTACCCGCTCTTACTTCCGCGGAGTTGTTCTTTGATCTTACCTGTTCCTCTATCCAGCGGCACGCTGTCTTCCCGGCTTCTGTAGTGTGGGCGCTGGGCTTGACAGCCGGGTGCCAAGTGCGCATGCGCAAGAAGCGGTGCTTTTTGTGAATGGTAAGGCGGTACCTGGGACACATGACAGATCCCAGAAGCTGCTGGACCAATCACAATGCGCACTGGGCACCTGGCTGTCATGCGCGGCTGGATAGAGGAACAGGTAAGATCAAAGATCTGTACCTGTCCTGTCAAATTCAGGTACCCGCTCCCCCCCCCTCCCCAAAGGTCAGCAGTCATCTCCTGTACTGTCCGCAGTCTCTGGTCATCCCTGTACTGTCCGCAGTCTCTGGTCATCCCTGTGCTGTCCGCAGTCTCTGGTCATCCCTGTACTGTCCGCAGTCTCTGGTCATCCCTGTACTGTCCGCAGTCTCTGGTCATCCCTGTACTGTCCGCAGTCTCTGGTCATCTCCTGTACTGTCCGCAGTCTCTGGTCATCCCTGTGCTGTCCGCAGTCTCTGGTCATCTCCTGTACTATGTCTGCAGTCCATTAGTTCAGAATTTTTTTTTTCCTGTTATCTGCCTCTAAAACCTAGGTGCGTCTTATGGTCAGGTGCGTCTTATGGAGCGAAAAATACGGTAAATAAATGTTAACCTCAAATGTCACTGAAAAAATGGAGTAATGTCTATACTGCTGCCCGTGTTTTTAAAAATGTGCCACGCAATATACTAATAGTCCATTAAATTATACCATACGATAAATAAATAATCCAAAACCTAATTACTTATTCATAAATAATAAGTGAAAATAATAAACAGTGCCCAATGTCCGTATTGTCTTATAATTTAATATATTATGATATAACGTTCATATATTAATAGTGATGTTTCAGTGTTCCCAATTCCTTGCTGTATATGTGATTAATCAAATCCAATATTCCACCACGTACATGTGTGTCCCTTCACCAGTACATATGCTTTCACCTTGGATTTTGACCTGATATTAGGTCTTTTGCGCTTGCCCCTTAAAGTGGGGTCTCCTTTGCCATGGTTGGTGTTCTTCTATTTTACTTGATGGCGCTCTCAATCCACTTCCATCCTCAGTATTAACACAGTGTACAGGAATAATTCTCGCAAAAGACAACAGAATATATAGTGCTGTCCGTGTAAAAAACAAAATTTTTATTAAAAATATGTTTTACTCAACGTAAATTGTGCACTAACACCAGTGCACATCAGTATCCATACATCCAACCAACTAAAACCTCCAACAAAATGGCCAACTGCACACTTACGGTTTTGCTGCATTACGTCAGCTGTCTGCTCTGGCTGCAGTAAGCTGGCGGTATGGATATTCAGTGCATCACACAGCTCGCTTCTTTGTGTACAAACTTTATTTGAAGTGTACTAAGTAACGCATTATTATCCACACATGGAACACATGAGAGGAATTTCATAGATCAACCTCATAAAAGGCAATGAAAAATGAAGATCAAAAGATTTTTGTCTGGTCACTCATATACTACACTTAGGGCCAACATTTTCCCATGCAAAAGGCTGGTGATTTTCCCCTTTTATTTCTTTTTTTTTCCCCTAATGCACCCAACCCTTCTACCATTCACTATTACCTTCCACCCCCTAATCCATAACGCTGTCTCCCCTGGCTCAGCTCTGGATTCAATATGAACAGTATAGCAAGGTATACTGGACCCCAGGAAATACCATGAACCAGAAGGTTTGTGTGCTGCACTGTTGTACAGTGACATGATTCCATACAGTGAACTGTGATAAAATGCAGCATGTCTGTATTTTATCACAGCACTGGGTTTCGTTGCAGTGTGAATAGGGCATAGAGAAAAAAAAATATTTTCTGTGCGTCATAGCTAGAGATGAGCGAATTATTCAAAAATTCGATTCGGCTGATTCGCCGAATTTGAGGAAGAAATTCGATTCGATGCGAATTTATTCGCTACGAATTTAACTTATAAAAAGGGTTTCTAGGCTTCAGAGAGCCTTTAAATTAGTGCAGAACACTGTACCTTTAATTTAAATGCCCTTGGAGATGAGGAAGGAGAAGGAGAAGGAGAAGGAGAAGGATGAGAAGAAGGAGAAGGAGAAGGATGAGAAGAAGGAGAAGGAGAAGGATGAGAAGAAGGAGAAGGATGAGAAGAAGGAGAAGGATGAGAAGAAGGAGAAGGAGAAGGATGAGAAGAAGGAGAAGGATGAGAAGAAGGAGAAGGATGAGAAGAAGGAGAAGGAGAAGGAGAAGGAGGAGAAGAAGGAGAAGGATGAGAAGAAGGAGAAGGAGAAGGATGAGAAGAAGGAGAAGGAGAAGGATGAGAAGAAGGAGAAGGAGAAGGATGAGAAGAAGGAGAAGGATGAGAAGAAGGAGAAGGATGAGAAGAAGGAGAAGGAGAAGGATGAGAAGAAGGAGAAGGATGAGAAGAAGGAGAAGGATGAGAAGAAGGAGAAGGATGAGAAGAAGGAGAAGGAGAAGGATGAGAAGAAGGAGAAGGATGAGAAGAAGGAGAAGGATGAGAAGAAGGATGAGAAGAAGGAGAAGGATGAGAAGAAGGAGAAGGATGAGAAGAAGGATGAGAAGAAGGAGAAGGATGAGAAGAAGGATGAGAAGAAGGAGAAGGATGAGAAGAAGAAGGATGAGAAGAAGAAGAGGATGAGAAGAAGGAGAAGGATGAGAAGAAGAAGAAGGATGAGAAGAAGAAGAAGAAGGATGAGAAGAAGAAGAAGGATGAGAAGAAGGAGAAGGATGAGAAGAAGAAGAAGGATGAGAAGAAGAAGAAGGATGAGAAGAAGGAGAAGGATGAGAAGAAGAAGAAGGATGAGAAGAAGGAGAAGGATGAGAAGAAGAAGAAGGATGAGAAGAAGAAGAAGGATGAGAAGAAGGAGAAGGATGAGAAGAAGAAGAAGGATGAGAAGAAGAAGAAGGATGAGAAGAAGGAGAATTCCAAGCCGGCAAAAAGTGTATCTGCAGAGCTCCGCTATTTCTTAGCGGAGCTCTGCAGATACACTTAGCGGAGCTCTGCAGATACACTTAGCGGAGCTCTGCAGATACACTTTTTGCCGGCTTGGAATTCTTCTTATTTTCATCCTACTTCTTCTTCTTCTTCATCCTCATCCTCAGAAGAAGAAGAAGAGGATGAGGATGAGGATGAAGAGGAAGAAGAAGAATAAGAATAAGTAGGATGAAAATAAGAAGAATTCCAAGCCGGCAAAAAGTGTATCTGCAGAGCTCCTCTATTCTGCAGATACACTTAGAGGAGCTCTGCAGATACACTTTTTGCCGGCTTGGAATTCTTCTTATTTTCATCCTACTTCTTCTTCTTCTTCTTCTTCTTCTTCATCCTCATCCTCAGAAGAAGAAGAGGATGAGGATGAAGAAGAAGAAGAAGAAGAAGAAGTAGGATGAAAATAAGAAGAATTCCAAGCCGGCAAAAAGTGTATCTGCAGAGCTCCTCTATTCTGCAGATACACTTAGAGGAGCTCTGCAGATACACTTTTTTCCGGCTTGGAATTCTTCTTATTTTCATCCTACTTCTTCTTCTTATTCTTCATCCTCATCCTCTTCTTCTTCTTCCGAGGATGAGGATGAAGAAGAAGAAGAAGAAGTAGGATGAAAATAAGAAGAATTCCAAACCGGCAAAAAGTGTATCTGCAGAGCTCCTCTAAGTGTATCTGCAGAATAGAGGAGCTCTGCAGATACACTTTTTGCCGGCTTGGAATTCTTCTTATTTTCATCCTACTTCTTCTTCTTCTTCTTCATCCTCATCCTCATCCTCAGAAGAAGAAGAAGAGGATGAGGATGAGGATGAAGAAGAAGAAGAAGAAGAAGAAGAAGTAGGATGAAAAGAAGAATGAAAAGAAGAAGAAGAATGAAAAGAAGAAGAAGAAGAATGAAAAGAAGAATGAGAAGAATGAAAAGTTTCTTCTTCTTCTTCTTTTCATTCTTCTTTTCATTCTTCTTCTTCTTTTCATTCTTCTTCTTCTTTTCATTCTTCTTTTCATTCTTCTCATTCTTCTTTTCATTCTTCTCATTCTTCTTCTCATTCTTCTTTTCATTCTTCTTCTCATTCTTCTTTTCATTCTTCTTCTTCTTTTCATTCTTCTTTTCATTCTTCTCATTCTTCTTTTCATTCTTCTTTTCATTCTTCTTCTCATTCTTCTTTTCATTCTTCTTCTTTTCATTCTTCTTTTCTTTCATTCTTCTACTTCTTTTCATTCTTCTTCTTCTTCTTTTCATTCTTCTTTTCATTCTTCTCATTCTTCTTTTCATTCTTCTCATTCTTCTTCTCATTCTTCTTTTCATTCTTCTTCTCATTCTTCTTTTCATTCTTCTTCTTCTTTTCATTCTTCTTTTCATTCTTCTCATTCTTCTTTTCATTCTTCTTTTCATTCTTCTTCTCATTCTTCTTCTTCTTTTCATTCTTCTTCTCATTCTTCTTTTCATGAAGAAGAAAAGAAGAATGAGAAGAATGAAAAGAAGAATGAAAAGAAGAAGAAGAAGAATGAAAAGAAGAAGAAGAATGAAAAGAAGAATGAAAAGAAGAAGAAGAATGAAAAGAAGAATGAAAAGAAGAAGAAGAATGAAAAGAAGAAGAAGAAGAATGAAAAGAAGAATGAAAAGAAGAAGAAGAATGAAAAGAAGAAGAAGAATGAAAAGAAGAATGAGAAGAATGAAAAGATTCTTCTTCTTCTTCTTTTCATTCTTCTTTTCATTCTTCTTCTTCTTTTCATTCTTCTTCTTCTTATTTTCATTCTTCTTTTCATTCTTCTCATTCTTCTTTTCATTCTTTTCATTCTTCTTCTCATTCTTCTTTTCATTCTTCTTCTCATTCTTCTTTTCATCCTTCTTCTTCTTTTCATTCTTCTTTTCATTCTTCTCATTCTTCTTTTCATTCTTCTTTTCATTCTTCTTCTCATTCTTCTTTTCATTCTTCTTCTCATTCTTCTTTTCATGAAGAAGAAAAGAAGAATGAGAAGAATGAAAAGAAGAATGAAAAGAAGAAGAATGAAAAGAAGAATGAGAAGAAGAATGAAAAGAAGAATGAGAAGAATGAAAAGAAGAATGAGAAGAATGAAAAGAAGAATGAAAAGAAGAATGAGAAGAAGAATGAAAAGAAGAATGAGAAGAATGAAAAGAAGAATGAAAAGAAGAAGAAGAAGAATGAAAAGAAGAAGAAGAATGAAAAGAAGAAGAAGAATGAAAAGAAGAATGAAAAGAAGAAGAAGAATGAAAAGAAGAAGAAGAAGAATGAAAAGAAGAATGAGAAGAATGAAAAGAAGAAGAAGAAGAATGAAAAGAAGAATGAAAAGAAGAAGAAGAATGAAAAGAAGAAGAAGAAGAATGAAAAGAAGAATGAAAAGAAGAAGAAGAATGAAAAGAAGAAGAAGAAGAATGAAAAGAAGAATGAAAAGAAGAATGAGAAGAATGAAAAGATTCTTCTTCTTCTTCTTTTCATTCTTCTTTTCATTCTTCTTCTTCTTTTCATTCTTCTTCTTCTTCTTTTCATTCTTCTTTTCATTCTTCTCATTCTTCTTTTCATTCTTCTCATTCTTCTTCTCATTCTTCTTTTCATTCTTCTTCTCATTCTTCTTTTCATTCTTCTTCTTCTTTTCATTCTTCTTTTCATTCTTCTCATTCTTCTTTTCATTCTTCTTTTCATTCTTCTTCTCATTCTTCTTTTCATGAAGAAGAAAAGAAGAATGAGAAGAATGAAAAGAAGAATGAAAAGAAGAAGAAGAATGAAAAGAAGAATGAGAAGAAGAATGAAAAGAAGAATGAAAAGAAGAATGAGAAGAATGAAAAGAAGAATGAAAAGAAGAAGTATTCCAGTACAGCAAAAAGTGTATCTGCAGAGAGCTCCGCTATTTCTGACAGTTCTCTGACAGTTCCAGCGGTTGACAGCGGTTGAAACATTGTATCTATTTATTTCCGAATAAAAACATCTGTATCCTAAATGGAAACAAATAGATACAATGTTTCAACCGCTGTACATGTGAAGGAACTGTCAGAGAACTGTCAGAAATAGCGGAGCTCTCTGCAGGGACACTTTTGCCGGCTGATCGGGAAAAATCCGATTTGCGCACCCAAATTATGCAAATATTCGGATTCGACGCGAATCGAATTTTTCCTGAAATTCGAAACGAATTCCACTTCGCCTGGTTCGATTCGCTCATCTCTAGTCATAGCAGTGACCAGAATTTTTCCAGTGAGGAAAAATGTTGGTCAATGTGTGTGAATTGGCCCTTAAAGTGGTTCTAAAGCCTAGAAATTTTTTATCCAAAAGGAAATATTCATAGGGCGCATCTGCGGAGGAGACATGGGGTGAGGAGATGACAGCCAGTAGTAGGTAGTAGGATGGAAACATGCACTGAGCAGCAATTCTGAGAGTATGAAGAAAACTCTGAGTGGAGGAGAGAGGAGACAAGAAGGCGCTTCTAAGTGCAATAGCTCCAAAGTTGGCTTTAATAAGTTAAAAACACTTACAGGATAGAAGAAATTACAGGCTCATAATGATCCGTCAATGTGCAGGGTTCCATCCACTGTGTAGCATCCTGTTGTGCCGACCAGCAGCTACATAGATAGAGCACAGTGGGATGCTACACAGTATATAGAGCCCCGCACATTGACGGATCATTATGAGCCTGTTATTTCTTCTATCCTGTAAGTGTTTTTAACCATACCTATTTTGCTTGAGGTGACTGTAGCCATATTAGTGCATTTGCGACAGAAACAATTGAGTACTGCCGTGATACTTTTTTTATTTGCACTAACATACAATTTTGAGGACAAGCTTTCGGGGAGTGTCCCCTTCTTCAAGGTCCAAGCAGTACTATACCCAGGTATAACAGGTATAGTACTGCTTGGACCTTGAAGAATGAGACACTCCCCGAAAGCTTGTCCTCAAAATTGTATATTAGTGCAAATAAAAAAAGTATCATAGACAGTGCTCAGTTGTTTCTTTTAACCATACCTATTAAAGCCAACTTCTCTCATTCGCATTTTTATCCTTCAGTCCCTAAAAAATGTCATGGTATCATCCCCTCACCCCTTCATCCCCTCAAACATGTCCCAGTATCATCCCCTCACCCCCCTGTACACTCACTGGAGTCCTATCTTGATCCAGCGCTGTGCCCATCTGCAGTCGCTCTCTCCTCTCTCCTTGCTCACAGAGGCAGCATTGGGAGGCATTGGCTCCTGCTACTGTCAATCAAATCCTGTGTGCAGAGAGTGGGGGTCAATAGATGCACACAATAGATGTGCCAGGGCACAGGGTCAAGCCCACATGTCTGCCCCCTTAGCAAGCAGTTTTGCTATGGGGGGCAGACAGAGAAGAGGACAGCACAGGCAGGGGAGCCCAGAAGAGGAGGTTCGGGGCTTCTCTGTGCAAAACCATTGCTCAGAGCAGGTAAGTAGAACAAGTTTGTTACTTTAATTTTTAAAAAATCAACCGCTACAAACTCTTTAAGAATAAGAACCCCTCATATTAGAACCTGATCTACACTTGTTTACCATAAATATATAAAGGTACTTTGAAATATTTAATTGTAAACAAAACCAAACACTAAAGGACCAGATGCAGATCTAGATGCAGATGTACAAATGGGCACCATAATTTAAATAATAAAATCTCTCAATGGGCAGTCATCTACAGTGGGGATCGAAAGTTTGGGCACCCTAGCTAAAAATTTGTATTAATGTGCATAAAGAAGCCAAGGAAAGATGGAAAAATCTCCAAAAGGCATCAAATTGCAGATTAGACATTCCTATAATATGTCAACAAAAGTTAGATTTTATTTCCATTATTTACACTTTCAAAATAACAGAAAACAAAAAAATGGCGTCTGCAAAAGTTTGGGCACCCTGCAGAATTTATAGCATGCACTGCCCCTTTGCAAAGCTGAGAACTGCCAGTGTCATGGATTGTTCTCAATCATCGTCTGGGAAGACCAGGTGATGTCAATCTCAAAGGTTTTAAATGCCCAGACTCATCTGACCTTGCCCCAACAATCAGCACCATAGGTTCTTCTAAGCAGTTGTCTAGAAAACTGAAACTGAAAATAGTTGACGCTCACAAAGCTGGAGATGGCTATAAGAAGATAGCAAAGCGTTTTCAGATGTCAATATCCTCTGTTCGGAATGTAATTAAGAAATGGCAGTCATCAGGAACAGTGGAAGTTAAAGCAACATCTGGAAGACCAAGAAAAATATCAGACAGAACAGCTCGCAGGATTGTGAGAAAAACAATTCAAAACCCACGTTTGACTGCACGATCCCTCCAGAAAGATCTGGCAGACACTGGAGTTGTGGTACACTATTCCACTATAAAGAGATACTTGTACACATATGGTCTTCATGGAAGAGTCATCAGAAGAAAACCTCTTCTACGTCCTCACCACAAAAATCATCATTTGAACTTTGCAAATGAACATATAGACAAGTCTGATGCATTTTGGAAACAAGTTCTGTGGACCGATGAGGTTAAACTTGAACTTTTTGGCCGGAATGAGCAAAGGTACGTTTGGAGAAGAAGGGGCACAGAATTTAATGAAAAGAACCTCTGTCCAACTGTTAAGCATGGGGTTGGATCAATCATGCTTTGGGGTTGTGTTGCAGCCAGTGGAACAGGGAACATCTCACGAGTAGAAGGAAAAATGGATTCAATAAAATTTCCGCAAATTTTGGATGGTAACTTGATGCCATCTGTGAAAAAGCTGAAGTTAAAGAAAGGATGGCTTCTACAAATGGATAATGATCCTAAACACACCTCGAAATCCACGGGGGATTATATCAAGAGGCGTAAACTGAAGGTTTTGCCATGGCCTTCACAATCTCCTGACCTCAACATAATTGAAAATCTATGGATAGACCTTAAAAGAGCAGTGCGTGACAGACAGCCCAGAAATCTCAAAGAACTGGAAGACTTTTGTAAGGAAGAATGGGCAAAGATACCTCAAACAAGAATTGAAAGACTCTTGGCTGGCTACAAAAAGCATTTACAAGCTGTGATACTTGCCAAAGGGGGCAGTACAAGATATTAACTCTGCAGGGTGCCCAAACTTTTGCAGATGCCATTTTTTTGTTTTCTGTTATTTTGAAAGTGTAAATGATGGAAATAAAATCTAACTTTTGTTGCCATATTATAAGAATGTCTAATCTGTAAATTGATGCCTTTTGTAGATTTTTCCATCTTTCCTTGGCTTCTTTATGCACATTAATACAAATTTTTAGCTGGGGTGCCCAAACTTTCGATCCCCACTGTAAATGACCCATATTTATTTGTTTTATTTCTCATATTTGTATATTGGAGCCTTACCATGCAATAAGCAGAAGCCCCCATGGGGCAGGACAAAGCATGCTTTGTTCTCTCTCCCCTTCTCTGGGTTGCTACAAGTTAGTCCCCAGCAACAAGCACTAATTAGATAATTTTGACGGGCTTTGTGAAAACTACTTGTTGCCGCCGCTTTGAAGCTCCTTTGCCTCCTCTCTTTGCCAGCATATCTGAGAGGAACTGGATCACTGATCCCTATTGCTGTTCTCAGTTATGTCACAGTGTTATTTAGTGTGGGTTATTCACCCATTCCAGTCTGGAAGAACAGTGGGATTTGATTTCTTCAGTTGAGTATTTAATGGTGTACAGTATGTGCCTTTACGGTTATGCCTAGATTTAAGTTGGTTAATTTTATTTGGTAAATAATTTTGGGGTTACTCGTTAAATAAACATAAACAGAGTCAATTTCTATTATTCCTATTGTCCCTACACTACATAACACATACTTATTGAGAAGAAGTTAATCTACTGGTATACTTAAAGTAAAATCAGTCTGTATATGCTGTAAAGCATGCTTGTTATACTCACTGGGGAGCCTAAGGGGTTAATCCTCTCCATTGTGTAAAAAACGCTGTTTGATCCTGACTTCTTTGATCCTTCCCTTCTTTCAGTGTCCCCCCTCTTTTCTCCTGATAAGACATATTTTGTGGAGTCACTCTGCACATGCTCAATTTGGTGTGTATTGCTAGAGAAGTTTTTATTTTCTTGGGAGAGTGCATGTCATCAGCAGAGGGACAATCAGCACTGTCCAGACAGAGGTCAGGGTTCCTGCATCCTCCTGCAGTAGAATGATAACTCCTCCTAGAAGCTTTAACCAGTGCTCTGCTGGACACTGATAGAAGTTACAAGACTGCTATATACTGCTCATGGGAGAATGTATTTAGCAGTTTATATTTATTAAATAATTGCACTTCCATGTTCTGTGTACTGTGGGAGACCAGATATAGTGAATGCAGGGCCCTGGGTTTAGTAACACTTTAAGATTTTAGGAATAAACTGAATCACCATTTGAAAAACTATTACATACATTTTGTTTTCAAACTCTAGCTTAAATGAAATGTAGAGATGTCACTCATGGCAACTATTCAATTGGATGTTTTCATTTCTTCAGATGATCTGTAGCCACTCCAAAATAGTTACATTTATATTTCTGATACCCAGATATGTTGTGAAATGTATCTATTATCTGTCAAGAATTTGTATTTAAAATCAGTTTCCCATATTGACAGCCCATGCCGGGAAGCTGGACAATATCCCTGTCCACTGTGTGCACAAGGTTCTGTGAGTTAGTTATCTCTCATTCACAGCAACTTTACATCTGCAGATCATATAGTGGGCATGATTAAGTGAGCTGAAAATGTTTTCCTGAATCCCTACAGCAAAGCCTATATTATTACCACTGTGAAGATAGACAGCTTGGCAGGAGCCATTGAAGCTAGCTAAAGGATTAACATGGACATGGCATTTTCAGAAAAAAAAAACATACTCTATCATATGGCATTTTATAAATGACTATAGTTCAGCTTTAACATACCTCAGAAATATGATGGAATTCGTTCTCTTTGAACGAAATAAAATGCTAATATAAATAAATGGAAATGCGGCACTGCATGTCTTTTTTTCAAATATATTCACTCTAAAAAGGGTCTGTTTTCAATTTTTACGAAGGTTTGAAAGTATATTACAGCCGTAAACATTATAAAGAAAGCAGAGATTTGTAATTGAGAATTTATTAATCTCCTTGCAAAAAAATGCAGGCTAAGCAATCGATGAAATGTAATTATATATTATTTTAAGCTTTTTCCTTGTAACATAGAACTTGGCGGTCTGTTTCTTAAATCACACTCCAATGTAATTCTTCTCCTACTGGATTCTGTATGGGAGTGTAGTGCTCTTGCATGGCTGGCTAAATTCAGTTTATGACTTTGCTGTAATCAGCTAAATTGCAATATACTTTTTTGTTGTCTGCTCCGGTTTTTCCCTAAACTTGGTGGTGGATTGCTCCTGTCTGCTGCTGGAAGACTATTTCAACAATAAAGTGGAAGGATAAATCACTGGGGTTATGAATGGTTTTAGGAGCCTGCCCAATACCTGGGAGGCTAAACCAGAAGGTGTGGCTGGGGAGAAGATAAATATTTGGGAGGATTTGATCAGTCTTGGTCTCTTGGGGCTTCCCTCTGGCAGGATGCATGTGTGTTGTAGAGATTCTACTATTGCTAGGCTTTAGCAGGCGCTATGAGCTGATGGCTTAATACTGCTGGGACACGATATTTAGGAAGCTGTCCTCCAAGATTTGTGAGTGCCTTGTGTATTCTACAACCTCAACCCTCCTCCCTGCATTTTGTTTAAGAAATGCAATAAACGTTTTTTGTATATTTATTGCATTTCAAAAAGGAAATACAAAACAAAAGTCAGATTATACAAGGATCCAAAGGAATAGTGCATCACAGCAACATAATGACAAACAAACGGCATAAAGACCTATATATAGCCATAGCAAGTAATATGCAGTGACTTGCATATGTTACATAAATCTAAGAAACAACTAAAATAATTAAAGGAAGCATGGATGAGGCATACTCTTATAGATGAAGGCAAGACCTGCAATACATATTAAAAACATCTCTAGACTGGAGCCTGAATTTGTCAGTGTGCTTCTGGGTTTGGGACCAGGGTAGGCAATCTATGAACAGGTAAAAGGAACTCAGTATATTTACAGCAACCCTTTCATTGGCAATTGCTACAGATATTTATAAAACATTTTGTATAGGCAAAGTGATGTATTACTGTCTTCTATAAAACAGTGAATGCTACTGCCATAGAGAGTTATGCATTGAGCCTTTGATTTTTGGGTTATTATGAAATGATGACATTAGTTTTACCACAATAGTGATGTCAGAAACATTGGAGACATCAGTAAGGGCACTGAAGTATTTGCCTGTTCATAAAAACATTTTAATAAAGGTCTAAGCATATTGTGTATTTGTATTATACATATAGTCATGTGCATATGACTCAAACATTACCATTCCAGTAATACACAACATAAATTGCCATTATTGAAGTCCCAAAGAGTGAAACAAGTGTCCGTGCTTGTGCTCCAACTTGGTTGAAATGCTTATCTTATTCAGCTAATTCAAAGTGCTCCACAGTGCTCAAAAAGGTGCCCCACATGGCCTAGAACTCACCCTTAGCCGATGACCATCTATTTCTAGAGTGGTCTACAACGCTTATGGGGTATTACCCAATGAAGTTAGTTCTCTCCTGAAGCAGCTAGCAGTGCACTCCTGAAGGTGGTAACAGAAAGTGCAGTGCCCAAAGAAGCACGGGTTGCCAATGGTATGGATGCTTGGCGATGCCTGATGAAATGGTACCCATGGGTGGACCCGATGCAGCATTAGGTCTTCCAGAGGACACGTGGATCCAGGTGGATGGTAGAGCAGAAAGTGAAGTCAGCAGCCAGAGCCAGGGTCAACAGGGAACATCAGACAGGGGCAAGGTCAGGATCAAGCCTGGATCATACACAGAGCAACAGACAGGAGCAAGGTCAGGATCAAGCCAGGATCATACACAGAGCAGCAGACAGGAGCAAGGTCAGGAGAGTAGAGGTAGAGGGCTGGGGTAGAGAGCCAGGAGGAGAGCCAAAGCAGGTCAGGGTCAAGTCGGGACGGTAACGGATAAGCAAGAGGATACATACAGGAACACGGGAACAGGGAGCTGATGATAATCCAGCAATTATTGTGAGGAGCTACAGTCCTTATAAAGGCCACTGGGAGTCAACAATTATCATGCCCTGCTTGTGCCTGTGCGCTTTCGCGCACAAGGATGTGCGCTTACGTGCCGTGTGCCTATGCACATGCGCACATTTTCGCGTGAATTAGCATGGCCATATTGGGCATTGGAGCATTTGCCAGGGCTTCCTCATCTTTTCCCCTGACACCTTCTAACTAGAGAAGAGATGATAATATATGCACATGCAAAGCATTATTTTAGCAGAATTGTACACATATTCCTTTGTAGGCAGGTGTAGTCTGGCCTCCCTGCACAGGTGGCGCTGTTATGGCAGCTGACATGCAGGGAGAAGAGTATAGTTACCAACATTTAAAAAAAATTTCAGGGACACAGTGAGCCTCTCACTGTGGCTCTAGGAAGCCATTGTAAGTGGAGAATGTACCCTAACCACTTGCCTACTGGCACTTTTACCCCCTTCGTGCCCAGGCCAATTTTCAGCTTTCAGTGCTGTTGCACTTTGAATGACAATTGCGCAGTCATGCAACACTGTACCCATATGAAATGTTTATCATTTTGTTTCATACAAATAGAGCTTTATTTTGGTGGTATTTAATCACCAGTGGGTATATTATTTTTTGCACTATAAACAAAGAGCAAAAAATGTCCTTTGTTTCTATCATAACATTTTGCAAACAGGTAATTTTTCTCCTTCACTGATGTGCACTGATGAGGCTGCACTGATAGGCAGCACTCATGGGCACTGATAGGCGGCACTGATGAGGTGGCACAGATAGGCAGCACGGATGGACACTGATGAGGTGGCACTGATGAGGCGGCACTGGTGGGCATTGTTGAGGAGGCACTGACGATGCTGCACTGATATGCTGCACTGTCTGGCAGCACTGATGGGTGGCACTGCTGGGCACTGATGGGCACAACTGATGGGAAGCACTGCTGGGTGGCACTGCTGGGTGGCCCTGCAGTGCCCTGAAGATCAGTGCTGATATGCTCTATGACAGTTGGCAGTTATGGGCGGTACTTTCCTCACGCTGTGAGGAAAGTGCTGCCGATAACTGGCAGCTGTATTTGCTCGGCGATCTGCTGTGTCATTGGACACAGCTGATCACATGGTAAAAGGCCACTGTGATTGGCCTTCATGATGTGATCAGCTGTGTCCATAGGACACAGCAATCACATAGATCACTGCTTGGGTAGCGAGGGAGGGCGGGTTCTGGGAGGACGTCATATGACGCCCTCCCAGAACTGGAGAACTGCGCTGTAGCCATCATTTGGCTATAGCGCAGTTGGCAAATGGTTAATCAGGGTTGGGGGCATTAATTTAATGCATAAAAATTAAGTAATTAGGTTGTAATGTGCAACATAATATGCCCAGCAAATATACAGTGGCAGTAGTGTAGCTAGCAAAGTTGACACCTGGGTGGAATATACTGCTTGGGCAGTATAGTGTCAGATTAGGGCAGTGTAGTGTCAGACTAGGGCTGTAAAGTGACAGCTTGGCAGTATGGGGGCAGGCTTGGACAGTAAAATGCCAGGCTAGAGCTGTAAATTGTCAGGCTAGTGCTATATAGTGACAGGCTAGGGCTGCATAGTGAGAGCATGGGGCAGTACAATGACAGGCTATGACAGTATAGTGGCAGGCTAGGGAGGTTTAGTGGCAGGATAGGGCTATATAGGGGCAGGCTAGGGAAGTATAGTGTTAGGTTAGGGCTGTAAAGTGGCAGGCTAGGGCAGTATAGTGGCAGGGTAGGGCTGTATAGAGGAAGGCTAGGACAGTATAGTGTTAGGTTAGGACAGTATAATGTCAGGCTAGGCCAGTATAGTGGCAGGCTAGGGCTGTATAGTGACAGGCTAGGGCTGTATAGGGGCAGGCTAGGGCAGTATAATGTCAGGTTAGGACAATATAGTGTCAGGCTAGGGCTGTATAGTGACAGGCTAGGGCTGTATAGTGGCAGGTTAGAGCAGTATAATGTCAGGTTAGGACAGTATAGTGTCAGGCTAGGGCTGTATAGGGGCAGGCTAGGGCAGTATAGTGGCAGGTTAGAGCAGTATAATGTCAGGTTAGGACAGTATAGTGTCAGGCTAGGGCTGTATAGTGGCAGGCTAGGGCTGTATAGTGACAGGCTAGGGCTGTATAGGGGCAGGCTAGGGGAGTATAGTGGCAGGTTAGAGCAGTATAATGTCAGGCTAGGGCAGTATAGTGGCAGGCTAGGGCTGTATAGTGACAGGCTAGGGCTGTATAGTGGCAGGCTAGGGCTGTATAGTGACAGGCTAGGGCTGTATAGTGGCAGGCTAGGGCTGTATAGTGGCAGGCTAGGGCAGTATACTGGCAGGTTAGAGCAGTATAATGTCAGGTTAGGACAGTATAGTGTCAGGCTAGGGCTGTATAGTGACAGGCTAGGGCTGTATAGTGGCAGGCTAGGGCTGTATAGGGGCAGGCTAGGGCAGTATAGTGGCAGGTTAGAGCAGTATAATGTCAGGCTAGGGCAGTATAGTGGCAGGCTAGGGCTGTATAGTGACAGGCTAGGGCTGTATAGGGGCAGGCTAGGGCTGTATAGTGACAGGCTAGGGCTGTATAGTGGCAGGCTAGGGCTGTATAGTGACAGGCTAGGGCTGTATAGTGGCAGGCTAGGGCTGTATAGTGGCCGGCTAGGGCAGTATACTGGCAGGTTAGAGCAGTATAATGTCAGGTTAGGACAGTATAGTGGCAGGCTAGGGCTGTATAGTGGCAGGCTAGGGCTGTATAGGGGCAGGCTAGGGCAGTATAGTGGCAGGTTAGAGCAGTATAATGTCAGGCTAGGGCAGTATAGTGGAAGGCTAGGGCTGTATAGTGACAGGCTAGGGCTGTATAGTGGCAGGCTAGGGCTGTATAGTGACAGGCTAGGGCTGTATAGTGGCAGGCTAGGGCTGTATAGTGGCAGGCTAGGGCAGTATACTGGCAGGTTAGAGCAGTATAATGTCAGGTTAGGACAGTATAGTGTCAGGCTAGGGCTGTATAGTGACAGGCTAGGGCTGTATAGTGGCAGGCTAGGGCTGTATAGGGGCAGGCTAGGGCAGTATAGTGGCAGGTTAGAGCAGAATAATGTCAGGTTAGGACAGTATAGTGTCAGGCTAGGGCTGTATAGTGGCAGGCTAGGGCTGTATAGTGACAGGCTAGGGCTGTATAGGGGCAGGCTAGGGGAGTATAGTGGCAGGTTAGAGCAGTATAGTGGCAGGTTAGAGCAGTATAATGTCAGGCTAGGGCAGTATAGTGGCAGGCTAGGGCTGTATAGTGACAGGCTAGGGCTGTATAGGGGCAGGCTAGGGCTGTATAGTGACAGGCTAGGGCTGTATAGTGGCAGGCTAGGGCTGTATAGTGACAGGCTAGGGCTGTATAGTGGCAGGCTAGGGCTGTATAGTGGCCGGCTAGGGCAGTATACTGGCAGGTTAGAGCAGTATAATGTCAGGTTAGGACAGTATAGTGTCAGGCTAGGGCTGTATAGTGGCAGGCTAGGGCTGTATAGGGGCAGGCTAGGGCAGTATAGTGGCAGGTTAGAGCAGAATAATGTCAGGTTAGGACAGTATAGTGTCAGGCTAGGGCTGTATAGTGGCAGGCTAGGGCTGTATAGTGACAGGCTAGGACAGTATAGTGTCAGGCTAGGGCTGTATAGTGGCAAGCTAGGGCTGTATAGGGGCAGGCTAGGGGAGTATAGTGGCAGGTTAGAGCAGTATAGTGGCAGGTTAGAGCAGTATAGTGACAGGTTAGAGCAGTATAATGTCAGGCTAGGGCAGTATAGTGGCAGGCTAGGGCTGTATAGTGACAGGCTAGGGCTGTATAGGGGCAGGCTAGGGCTGTATAGTGACAGGCTAGGGCTGTATAGTGGCAGGCTAGGGCAGTATACTGGCAGGCTAGGGTAGTATAGTGGCAGGCTAGGGCTGTATAGTGGCCGGCTAGGGCAGTATACTGGCAGGTTAGAGCAGTATAATGTCAGGTTAGGACAGTATAGTGTCAGGCTAGGGCTGTATAGTGGCAGGCTAGGGCTGTATAGGGGCAGGCTAGGGCAGTATAGTGGCAGGTTAGAGCAGAATAATGTCAGGTTAGGACAGTATAGTGTCAGGCTAGGGCTGTATAGTGGCAGGCTAGGGCTGTATAGTGACAGGCTAGGACAGTATAGTGTCAGGCTAGGGCTGTATAGTGGCAAGCTAGGGCTGTATAGGGGCAGGCTAGGGGAGTATAGTGGCAGGTTAGAGCAGTATAGTGGCAGGTTAGAGCAGTATAGTGGCAGGTTAGAGCAGTATAATGTCAGGCTAGGGCAGTATAGTGGCAGGCTAGGGCTGTATAGTGACAGGCTAGGGCTGTATAGGGGCAGGCTAGGGCTGTATAGTGACAGGCTAGGGCTGTATAGTGGCAGGCTAGGGCAGTATACTGGCAGGCTAGGGTAGTATAGTGGCAGGCTAGGGCTGTATAGTGACAGGCTAGGGCAGTATAGTGGCAGGCTAGGGCAGTATAGTGGCAGGCTAGGGCTGTATAGTGTCAGGTTAGGACAGTATAGTGGAAGCCTAGGGCAGTATAGTGACATGCTAGGGCTGTATAGTGACAGTCTAGGGTAGTATATAGTGGCAGGCTGGGAAAGTGTAAATCACCAGATGCAGTAGCCTGTGCAGTGTGAAAGGTATTGAGCAGATCCCACTGCCAGAACTAACTTACTCTAAAAAGGTTGGGAGAACCACAATCGGGCTCAGGGTAGGATTTCTGCTGCTGTTCCTAATTTTGAGATATGGATTGCGTGCACGCCGGAAAATAATTACATGGACAACTGTCCAGTACAACCACTTTCACATCATCTCATCTCTGTTTATTGCAGGGCGGTGCTTAATGTTTGATACATAGAGAACAATAGAGTATATGTCACTATTACGTATATACAGTCACATTCTGAAAGGCACATTTTGCTTGGTTGAAATATAGGAGAAATGTAGAAACTTGATGCTTGCTTCTCATCCCGTTATCTCTGTTCACTCCCCTTCACATTCCCAAAGTCTAAGTGAAATCATCTCAGTGCGAAGGGAGGGGTTGAGAGCATCGCTCTGAGCAAAACAAGTTAAGGAGGACTGCAAAGCCCAGCAGACAAAATATATATATATATATATATATATATATACTCACAACACATATATTTAGAAATATAAAAAAGTATAAAAGTAAATATGTATAAAATGTATATTTTAAACAGAAAACAGAATAGGCATTTTACCAAATCCATCACAACTCTGTTCAGTGTTGCCCGAACATCCGCTGCTGACTGTGGAGACAACAACCTCTCTTCTCAGAATTGTGACATATACAACAAAGGCGGGGTGTGTATAGGGGTCAGAAAGGAGGGAGCTTCCTATTCCAATATGCAGGGGGTTGATAGTGCTGGGCACATTTCTCCTGCTAAGTCCCCGTACTATGAATGGTCGCTATTTTAAAAACAAAATAATCAGTCCCACCAGCCTCTGAGTTGCACAAACCCACCTACCATGTTATCACAGAAGAACACACAGATCTCCATATTTTGCTGGCAGAAGTGGTATTGAGCAGATCCCGTCACCAGATCTAACTTAACTCTGTGTGGCTCAAAGGCTCTGACCGAACATCAGCTGATGGGAGAGGAGGTAGGTGGAGGGATCTGTCCTCAGTGTTCTCTGTAGACACCCCATGCGCCAGTACACACTTGAGTTCTTCACTCATGGGTTCTGATGTGACATCAAGTTCAACATGACACAGAAACCCATAGGAACAACTCTCTCTGCTGACTGTCAGCATCCACAATCAGCCTTGATTTCCGGGACACAGCCTGGGACAAGATCCTGTTGGGACAGGTTTTAAACATTCTTGACTGTCCCAGCTGACCTCTGTAGACATCATCAGTTGAGTAGCCATCTGATTGGATGCTGCTGTACTGAATGACCTCTGAAGCCTTTAGTGAGGGTCATGCTAATAAATAGCACTGCCCCCCCTTCAGTTACCACACATTTGTGAAGTGGCTAGGTCAGGGACAGGAACTCACTGGTGAGGGGCAGTGTGATTAGTAAAGGGAGTGGTTCTGGTGGAGGAGGGGCAAAGGAGGGACCGCATCTGTGAGCCGCCGGCTAAGAACCCCTTCTGCCTTCCAGGTGCTTCTGCTACCACACTGCTTATTAGCAACCTCGTTCATCAGCTTCTGCCAGGCATTGTAAGCCTCTTAGAGTGTCTTCTGTAATACCAAGATTGTGTTTTGCAAGTCCTTCTCTAAAGTACTGCTATGCCGGCTACTCAGACCCTGTTGCCACCTTTTTGGAACTTTGTGTTAATACATTGTGCTGCACTCCTTGGCTTCTGTGTGCATTTACTCCACTTTGGGTACTATACACCTGGCTCTGCCTACACCCTTCTAAGGAGTGAAGGGGCTGGTGTTGTACAGGATCCAAGTAGAAGCCACAGTATAACCTGAAAGTTCACCAGACAAAGCAGGAGTTTGGACTGGATTATGCTGCATCAGCAGAGGGTACCAGATCAACATACATGTACAAGTTGGAAAGTAGCCAATGGTCAGCAACAAGCAAGAATTGAGGTAATAGATAGACGGGAGGTCAGGGAAAAGGCTTGTTTCAGTAAGAGGCACTAAGCACAGTACCTAGTCAATAAGCAGGTGCAGTGTAAGATGCATGATAGAGGCAGCAATGGAATATCAAAAGGAGACATCAGACAGGTGTAGGAAGATCCAAACAACAAGTTCAAGGACAGGCGGCCTAGCCCAGCAGCTTTGTGCAGATGAATGGATGTTTTCTCCCCTTCACTAAAAATCACTACAGCATACAGCTCCATATGCTGATAAGAAATCATCTTACATTCATTAGTTAAACATTTTTTATTTTATTTTCAATCACTGTTTCCCACTTCCTAGTTTCTTGAGGTACTGTTGATGTAACCCTGGTATCACAGGTGCATCCTGGGAAGTTCCTGTCACATGTTCCAGAAGGCAGACCCAGAGTAAAAGGTTTCAGAAAGTCAGAAGAGATCGATTCATCATGCCTTAGCGAAAATGGCCACTATGAGAAGAATTATTATTATTATTATTATACAGGATTTATATAGCACCATCAGTTTGCTCAGCGCTTTACAATATAAAGGGAGACAATACAGCAACGATACAGTTCATTACAAGAGGGTTAGGAGGGCCCTGCTCCTTGGAGCTTACAATCTAAGAGGGAGGGGCTGGTGGTACAAAAGGTAATAACTGTGGGGGATGAACTGATAGGAGAAATAGAAGATTTGGTTATTAGCTGAAAGCAGCATAGACTTCCCTGAAGAGATAGGTTTTAAAAGATCGCCTAAAAGTGGGCAGAGTAGGCGATAGTTGGATAGATTGAGGTAGAGAGTTCCAGAGGATGGGGGAGGCTCTGGAGAAGTCCTGGAGATGAGCATAGGAGGAGGAGGTGACAAGGGAGCTAGAGAGCCAGAGGTCATAGGAGGAGGGGAGAGGATGGTTTGGGTGATATTTGGAGACAAGATTAGTGATGTAATTTGGAGCAGAGTTATATATGGCTTACATGTTATTGTTAATGTTTTGAATTTTATTCATTGGGCAATGGGAAGCCAGTGGAGGGATTGGCAGAGAGGGATGGCAGATATGGAAGGGCTGGTAAGGTGGATGAGTCTGGCAGTAGCATTCATGATAGACTGAAGAGGGGATAGCCTGTGAATAGGTAGTCCAGTGAGGAGGGAGTTACAATAGTCAAGGTGAGAGATAACAAGGGAGTGAATAAGAATAGGGAGACATAGAAAAATAAGGTGTGCAAAGAATAAAATGTCAACTATCTATATGCATGTGTTCAAAGATTGACATGACTAAACATTTCTAGAGGTGCCTTGGTTGTAATTTTTATGAAATAGGGTGAAGTTCCTTCTTAAAAAGCTTATTTGGTACCATTGTCAGTGCCGATTGATAATGTGCACTTCTACACACATCCCCACACTTGCTCAAACATGCAGGAATACATCTAGCCATAATCCTGGTGGAATGACCATGACTGTACATGCTTACACCAGCAAATGTGCCTGACACCTAACCATACCTTCCCAAAGGATTTTATTCGGTTAATAGTCTCATGGGGCATTAGTTTGTGCAAACACTTGAAAAATAAAGGTTGCTTTAAGAAGGTAAAGTGTTAACACTATATAGGTCATCAGAAACAGACTATTTGGGTAGAAACACCTTCAGGTAATACAATAAGGACTGTATAACCTCAGAGGAAAAGCAAGCATTATTTTGATTACAATAGCTTCTCAGGAATGTTAATTAGAATGCATCTTTTAAATAATAAATACTGGCTTTAATTATCTGCATAGTGGTGTTTTGATCATCTTACATATATAATTGTATAGTAATTATTATCTTCATTTTAATGACATTAGCTTCAAAGTAATATATTTACTCAACAGTATTAGCATAAAAACATTACCTTATCATTTAGCCTGAAAGTGATTGACTGCATAAATTGTGCTAATTGTTCTGGTCTATTAACATATATTTTAAATCAATGCAGTGTTTTCACCTTTGCTTCCACTTTTTCTATTTTTATTATGGTGGTTTTATCAACATGTGGAGGATATTAGTGCTTTGTACACACTGTGCTTGATAACGATAGATCCTAATGACAACATTATTGCAATTTATTGCCATTAAACTATGCTATCGCAAAAGCCAATGAATCATAACGGTGACCAAGAAACACAATACCTTCTGGTGGCGTGTTACATGACATTTACAGAACAAAATGCCATCATTAGTGGTCTCCTCAACCCAGGAAAGGGCTCTGGTGGTCTTTGATTGAAAACAAAAAGCCCAGAATATATACCACCATTTTCAGATGCTATAACTTTCACGTAAAGCAATTAATTTACATGTATTGGGACTTTTTTTTTAGCAAAGACATGTAGCAGAATACATTTTGGCCTACATTTATGACAAAATTTGATTTTTTAATTTTTTTTACTGGACATGTTTAATAGCAAAAAGTAAAAAATATAGTTTTTTCTCAAAATTGCCGGTCTTTTTTTTTATAATGCAAAAATTAAAAACCACAGGAAATCAAATACCACTGAAAGAAAGCTCTATTTGTGGGAAAAAAGGATGTAAATTTAATTTGGGTGCAGCACTGCATGACCGTCAGTTAAAGTAACGTGGTGCTGTAACACAAAAAATGGCCTGGTCAGGAAGGGAGGTAAATCCTCAGGAGGGCAAGTAGTTAACCACATGCCGTCCAGCCACTGTAGAAATACGGCGGCAGGGCGGCATGGCTGGGCAAAACCACATTTTAAAACGTATGTTTTCAAAACAGGTAGGGGGCGCGCGCGAGGCGTGCCACCGCCCTACCTGTCCCGCCAATCAAGGCCGCGGATGTCAGTCGCCGGGTCACAGCCGGTCGTTACCGGCTGTGTTCCGGCGATTAGCGGCAATCACTGACAGAGAGCAGGGCTGCAGTAGCTGTGCTTTCTGTCAGTTATCTGACAGCTTCTGACAGGCTGATCGGGAGAGAAGAGTTTATCTCTCCCGATCAGCGTTTCCCTGTGCAGTACACACCCCCGCCCCCTAGTAAAACACTCCCCTCACACAGTTAACTCTTCCACTGAATAATAAAGTTAACCCCTTCCTACCCAGTGCCATTAGTACAGTGTCAGTATTTTTTTTTTTGCACTGATCACTGTATTGGTGTCACTAGGGATGTCAGTGACCCCAAGTCAGTTCCCCCCCCAGTGTCAGAATATCCGCTGCAGTCCCGCCATAAGTCACTGATCACCGCCATAAGTCCCTGATCGCCGCCATAAGTTGCTGATCGCTGCCATTATTAGTATAGAAAAAATTAAAAATCCCAGTATCTTTCCCGCCATTTGTAAACGCTATAACTTTCACGTAAACCAATTAATTTACACGTATTGGTTTTTTTTTTTAGCAAAAACATGTCGCAGAATGCATTTTGGCAGAAATATATGACTGAATTTGATTTTTAATTTTTTTTTACTGGACATGTTTAATAGCAAAAACTCCAAAATATTGTTTTTTTTCCTCAAAATTGTCAGTCTTTTTTTTTATAGCGCAAAAAATAAAAAACGCACACGTGATCAAATACCACCGAAAGAAAGCTCAATTTATGGGAAAAAAAGGATATAAATTTCATTTATGTACCGTATTGCATGACCGCGCAATTGTCCGTTAAACTAGCGCAGTGCTGTATAGCAAATAAAATGGTGTAAATTGCAGTATCTATACCATAGTTTGTAGACGCTATAACTTTCACACAAAGCAATCAATATACACTTATTGGGATTTTGTTTACCAAAAACATGTAGCAGAATACATTTTGGCCTAAAGTTATACCTAACTTTGAGTTTACTATATATTTTTTATAGCTGAAAGTAAAAAATATTGTTTTTCTTCAAAATTTTTGGTCTTTTTTTGTTTATAGCGTGAAAAATAAAAAGCACACAGGTGATCAAATACCACCAAAAGAAAGCTCTATTTGTGTGAAAAAAGGACGTAAATTTCGTTTGGGTGCAGCATTGCATGACCGCGCAATTATCAGTTGAATTAGTGCAGCGCCAAGTAGCAAAAAGAGGCCTGGTCATTAAGGGGGGTAAATCCTCAGGAGGGCAAGTGGTTAAAATGCAACACACCTTGGTATGCCAATACATGTCAACACACCTGCATTTACAGTACCTGTGCTCAATATTCACATTGCAATGTGAATAGACCCTAAGGGGGCTGTTCTACCTGACAAAGGATTTTTATTTCTGTCCTTCCAATCTTGAAATGTACATAGTCCCCTCACACATTGCACCCAGATTGATGACCCCGCTTAGGCTACTTTCACACTGATTAATAAAATCGCTTTGTTAACTCATTTTCTGTGTGTTTTTAACGTAAGATGTGACTCAAAAACTGCTCCAAAAATGTGGGTGTGTTTTTGATGCATTTTCCATTTATTTCAATGGTGAGGTGCATTTTTGGTGTGTTTTTTTACGCACCAAACCTGCGCCAAAATGCAGCAAACAGAACTTTGAAAAATTTACCTGACCCGCAACAAAACAGTGTGAAGAGTTTCATAGGAATACATGGTCACGCATTTTTCTTCCGCTTTATTCAACGCAAAAGCGGAAGAAAACAGATCAGTGTGAAAGCAGCCTTTCAGTTATAGAATGCAGAATTCCCTTGCACAGCGAACAGCCCATTTGCTATTAGTACATGAAACTTCATTTCTCGGCTTATTCAGCTCTCATCCTATCTTTTGTCAAACGTTACCATGCAGTGCACTTGATTGACTCCCTGTCTTTCCTCTCCATCTCCTAGTCTGCTGTAGAGAGGACTGCAGATGCTGATGCTGAGGTGACCTCAGTGTGAGATATCTGTGCCCCCCCCCCCAGGTGGAGAATCTGGTCTAGGATGCTGTCTGATGTTGGTGGTGGACACACAAAGGAAATATTTTAATTTATTGGCAGTTGTAAAGATTAAAAAAAATTGAATGGTGTGTAACGCATATATGACAGTGTAATTTTGCTACTGTATAAATTATATATATAGACTCTCAATGATTTCTATTGTGTTTTTCAGCCATCTGTTTTCTTCACTTTACCCCGGATGAAAGACATTGGTCTGAAACGCGTTGGATATCTTTAAGAAACATTCATTTTCTTCCTCTCTTCACCATTTGAAGAAGGAGGTTGCATCTCCACATTTAGTTTTATATATGTTGATATTAGCTGTATATGCTGTTTGTGACGATCCTATATTTTTTAACTTTTTGTAATAAACACAAAGTTGTACTTTTATATTTGTGTATGTTGCCCTAAAAATCCCATTACACATTTGGGGAAAAATCTTTAGAGATGCTGATACTAAGACAGACTCAGGTACCTACCTTATTTATATAAAAATATATGATGGGGGGCACAGTCTCTGATGGGGTGCTGCTTCAGATTGAGTGCGGCTTTGAACGAGTGCATAGAAGAAGCAGTTAAACGCAGCAGTTGAACTAAAGCAGGAGAACTCAAGCAGCAGGAAGACACAACAACAGCAAGAAGCTCTACTGCATGCCGGAAGACTGCAAGCAAACACCTTGGGAAACCTCTTACATGCCTGAGTCCCACTCTGTGTACCTTTATATAATACACCCCTCTTCTCCTTATCATATTACTACCCTCTGTTCCCAAATCTCATTTCTTTACCCCTCTGCTCCACCTCACAACCTATACATCTCCCCCTCACTGCTATCATCTCCCTACTACTGCTCTCTTCACCTCCCCAAAATGTCTCTTCCACTCCTCCTTCTCATTTTCCTCTCCTCCGTTCCCAAAATCCATTCACTATATCCCTCTGCCCCTCCCAAACATTTGTATATCGTGTCCTCACTGCTTCCCTCACCCCTCTATGGCACCCACCACCTCCTCCTATTACTCCGCTCTCCCACTGACCCCAACACCTCCACTAGGAGTTTCTCACGCTCCTGCACATCCCGCTCCCATGCCACCTTTCTCACCCTTCTCCTCCTCCTAGCCGAGTCCTCCCAAACCCCCCCTCCCTATCCTTCTCCTCCTTCGAGGCCCACTGCCTCCGACTATTCTCCCCAACCCCCCTGAAGATTGCTGTGATATACCGGCCTCCTGGATCCATACCCCGCTTCCTGGATGACTTCTCCTCCTGGCTACCCTTCTTCCTCTCCTCTGAGCTACCCACCATAATTCTTGGGGATTTCAACATCCCTGTCAACCTCGACAACCCGGACACAGCCCGTCTCCTCCACCTAACCTCCTCCTTTGCACTTGCACAGTGCATACAATCCACCACCCACTCCGACGGAAATATCCTGGACCTTGTCTTCTCCAACCGCTGCGCTCCCCACAACCTCACTAACACCCCCTTCCCTCTCTCTGACCACAACCTGATCACCTTCTCTATCTCCTCGTCCTCCAACGCCTACCCCTCCAAATGTCACACTACTACCAGCCGTAACCTCCGCAACCTTAACCCTGCCTCCCTCCACTCTGCAGCTGATCAACTCCACGACCGCATCCTCCCCCTGTCCTGCCCCGACTTGGCTTTGACCGCCTACAACAATGCGCTCTCAAAAGCCCTCGACTCACTAGCGCCTTTAACCACACGCAACATCAGACCCCGACCGCTCCAGCCCTGGCAGACTGATCACACCAAAACCCTCAAACGACAAAGTCGTGCCCTGGAGCGACTATGGCGCAAAACCAAATCCCAACAAGCCTTCATCCACTACAAATCTGCCTTCCACACCTACACCTCCTCCCTCCATGCTGCCAAACAGGCCTACTTCTTGACCCTCATCAAGGCCCTCTCCTCCAATCCTCGCCGACTCTTCTCTGCCTTCAACTCTCTACTCTCTCCACCCCCACCTCCACCCAGCACCTCACTCACTGCCCTTGAGATTGCCAATCACTTCAAAAACAAAATTGACACAATTCGCAAGGACATTGCCGCAACTCACACGCCCTCTCAACCCGTCCCCTCTCACACAGCTACCCCCTTATCCCCCCTCCCCCTCGACATAACCCGCAGGGACTTCGTCGCTGCTCAAACTCTCTCCAACCCCCTTCACTCTCACTCAGCTACCCCCTCATCACCCCTCTCCCACGGCCCCACCACTGCTCTGACCTCCTCTTCCACCCCACCCTACATTCCTCATACTGAAGCTCCCCCAACACTCCACACCTTTGACCTTACTACCATCGAGGAAGTCTCCAAGATCCTCTCTGATGCCCGCCTCACCACCTGCCCCCTCGACCCTATCCCCTCACAACTCCTACGACCTTCCTCCTCCTCCATCCTACGCTCCCTCACCCACATCTTCAATCTCTCCCTCTCCTCAGGCACTTTCCCCTCCCCTCTGAAACATGCACACATCACCCCCATACTTAAAAAGCCCTCCCTGGACCCCAATGACCCGAACAACCTCAGACCCATCTCACTGCTCCCATTTACATCTAAACTCCTCGAGCGCCTCGTCTACACCCGCCTATGCTCTCACCTCATTGACAACAACCTCCTCGATCCCCTACAGTCTGGCTTCCGTCCCCTACACTCCACCGAAACTGCCCTACTCAAACTCTCCAACGACCTGCTAACCGCCAAAGCTAATGGCCACTATTCAGTGCTCCTACTCCTTGACCTCTCTGCGGCCTTCGACACAGTCGACCACCCCCTCCTCCTCAAAAAACTACACTCCCTCGGCCTCAGAGATTCTGCTCTCTCCTGGCTCTCATCCTACCTGTCACAACGCTCCTTCAGCGTTACCTATAATGCTACCACCTCCCCCTCACTCCCCCTCTCTGTTGGGGTCCCTCAAGGCTCTGTCCTCGGGCCCCTTCTCTTCTCCATCTATACCTCCTCCCTTGGCCAACTCATACACTCTCACGGCTTCAACTACCACCTCTATGCCGACGACACACAAATCTATCTCTCAACCCCCCACCTCACCCCCTTGGTCTCCGCCCTACTGAGCGACATATCAGACTGGATGTCGCTCCACTTCCTTAAATTGAACCTCTCCAAAACCGAGTTTCTTGTCTTCCCCCCAGCCCGGACACCACCCCCCATTGATTTCTCCGTCACATCCAACAACGCTACCATCAAACCCGCCCTGCAGGCCAGAGTACTGGGTGTCATTCTGGACTCCAACCTATCCTTCCAGCCCCAAGTCCAATCTTTAACAAACTCGTGCAGACTCCACCTCTGCAACATCGCCAAAATCCGCACGTTCCTAACCCCAGAAACCACTAAACAGCTCATCCACTCCCTCATCATATCATGACTCGACTACTGCAACTCCCTCCTCACTGGCCTGCCTCGCCGCTGGCTATCCCCTCTTCAGTCCATCCTGAACACGGCTGCCAGACTCATTCACCTTTCCAACCGCTCTGTCTCCGCCACCCCCCTCTGCCAATCCCTCCACTGGCTTCCGATTGCGCAACGGATCAAATTCAAAATCCTAACGCTGACGTACAAAGCTGTCCACCATACTGCCCCGTACTACATCTCTGACCTAATATCCAAGTACCGCCCAGCACGCACACTCCGCTCCTCACAAGACCTCCTTCTCTCTAGTTCCCTGGTCTCCTCCTCCCATGCCCGCCTCCAGGACTTCTCCAGGGTGTCACCCATCCTCTGGAACTCCCTGCCCCAACCCATCAGATTATCACCTACTCTCCTCTCCTTTAGGCGCACCCTGAAAACCCATCTCTTCAGGGAAGCCTACCCCACCCCCTGCTAACTTGCCGACCTCCTCCACTCTTCCTACCACTCCATCCCCCACAGCTATCTCCTCCTGTGCCACCACCCCCTCCCTCCTAGATTGTAAGCTCGAAAGAGCAGGGCCCTTGATCCCCTCATGTTTTGCATTGTATTGGTATTGTTCTGTCACATGTTCTGTCTCCCTTTGTAATGTACAGCGCTGAGCGAACTATTGGCGCTTTATAAATACTGTATAATAATAATAATGATTTATTATTGAACACAGAGTTGCATTTGTGTGTCATATAGGTACTTGAAGTTCAGCTGTAAAGTGTATGTACACCCTCATGTAAACCCATTCAGTTTAAAATAGAAATGAAAGACAAAACATTTGTGTATAGATATAAAAGACAATAAAAAGACCTTTTTCCCCCTCTTTATAAGTGATCACGTACCCTCTGTTCTCAGCTGCACAAGGAGTTCAGGGAGGCGAAACAGCAGCACACTAACTGGCTGTGGGGGGGGGGGGGTGTAAGGACAAGTCTGATTATTGGAGGAGGGCAGATTGAGTTCCACACGGCTAGGGTGCTCTCCTGTCTGATGTGGTCAGTTTTAAATAGAAAAGCAGATGGACTGGCAAGAATACCAGGGATTTCACACAAAGGAAGCAATACAAAGAGAACAGGATGCATTTTCATACAAGTACATGGTGCAGCAGGCACATATCAGGATTATGAAATGTTGGGTTTACATATTCTTTAACTGTTACTTCCTCAGGACTAAATTGAGTTGGGGGTGTGACCCCCCTCCCATGTGGAATCATAGTGCCCCCCCATTCTGTGTATGCATTTTCCAGGAGCTTCTAGGATGTTTTTTTGTGTGATAGTGGCTGCCTCGTGACTAGTAAGAAAACAGAACTGTGGGCTTTAAATAAAAGGATTATTGGTCTTACAGTGCCTGTTCTCAGCATCTCCTCAGCAATCTCCCACCCCCTTGCCCCTCATTGTGGAATTTTATATGGCTTTGGTATCTAACGGAGGACTATTTAGTTATTAAACTTATCTGTAAAATAATTTGTTGGCTTAGGCCTTCTGGCTAAGCTATTAAATGTAATATTTAATTCTTGAATTAGTGCAACTATTTTTTTCAGGTTGAATGGCTGCTAAAATTGTTTAAAATCAATACAGTTCACCAATAACAATACCAATAGCAATATTAAATCCAAGATATTTTGTGCTATCATTTTCTAATATAAATTATTGATTATTGCTTTGGGTGCAGTTTACAATGTGAAAGAATTAAGAACTGGAGACCATTTTCAGTGGTGTGTGGATATCATCACACTGCATGCACTACATATTGGGCTGAAGGATACTTATAGGACTGAATTAAAAAATATATATTTTTGAACAACCTTCCCATCTATACTAATAGGCATAGTAACAGGTGGAGTGTTATACAGTCATACCATTACTTTCATGAAAGGTTTGGTTTATTCAAAAGTGCCATTTTATTGCTAGGTGGGGCACCTTGGTGGGACACAGTCAGATGAGCCAGGCTCTGGCTTCTTATATGTCTTAAATAACTGCCAAAATGTCTGTAGCTGTATACTTGGCAACATTTGCCTGTACCAACACCTCTAGCTGCTTTCTCCCTAATATTAAAAATCCATCAGGTAAAGTGGGTTCCTCATAATGGCTACAGTAGGTGTGCAAATCTGGGAACTCACCAACAGATTCTTGAAATATACAAGACATTATAAGATGCTTTAACTCTCTAGGGATCTACATATAGCCAAAATAGCATTTTTGGATGAAGTGATCCTATAAAGAAAAAAAAGAGAGTGACCTATATATTTCACCCTTCATTCATTTTGACATGACATTCTAAGAGCTATTATACTAACCTGTATTCAACCAGTTAAATAACATTTGGGAGTCTGGGGAGAATGCTGAGAAATATCTGCTAAATCAAAGTTCTTGAAAGGAGTAATGTCCAGCAGCAATATTCCTAAGAAGGTAAATATATGCCTATCTGATGGCAAATTTATGCATGTAATGCATACCAAAACTGCAGCAGTATAATAATCCAGACATCAAATCAGTGTGACCTATTACATTTTCAAATCCGTAGATCAGTAATTTGAGAAATTGATCAACATATGTCAACATGTAGAAACTGGTTGCACTGGCGGCAACCAAATATAATAGTCTTCTGACATAGTCATATCTATTTTGATCCCTTCACAAAGTGAATCTGTGGTCAGTTTATGGACTGAGGCTGGTCAAGCTGTTCTTTTAACAGCTCAGTTACCTCTGCTCCACCCTCCCCTGTAGTACCCTGGTGCCCAACCTGTAGACTGAGGGCCACATGTAGCCCTTTGGTGTTTGCAGTGCAGCCCTCAGACTCAGCAGTGGGAGTTTTGATTTGTAAGGGGTCTGTAATTGCTGTGATTGCTAGCAGTTTCATGCTTGACAACTCCTGTAGTACAGTCTATGACCATCTACTCTTGTAAGTCTTCAGTCTTTAAGAGTCTTTTGTAACAATATATATAATAAATATTGTATGCGGCCCTTTGGTGATATCTGGGCTGCTTATGAGGCCCCATATACATTGTAAGTTGACAACCACTCCTGTAGTGTCTCAACAGTCTTTCAGTATTGTAATCTCTAATGCAAACCCAGAGCAGATGCTATGGAAAGGGGAATCAAGGTAAGCTGAGCTGCTGAGAGATAACTTACTGAATATGATTTAGTATTTTATCTTTGAACTTTGAGGATTAATTCATTCACAGTGGCTATAACTACAGGTGAAACTCAAAAAATTAGTATTGCAACTTAAAAGGTGAAACTAATATATGAGATAGACTCATTACATGCAAAGCAAGATAGTTCAAGCCGTGAATAGTCATAATTGTGATGATTATCACTTTAAATCTATCCCCCAAATAGTATAGTATTTGCTGGCATTGGACTTGAATAAGAGATTGTTTTATGTAAACAAAAAAAAAGAGAGAGTGCAAAATCTGGTGCAAAATCTAACTTCAGCTTGTTCAATTAAACTGTGACAAAAAACGTCCTGCCTGGTCCGGTCCTCAGTCAGCACACTCCTCTCTTCAGATCTTTCCCCTCTCACTCTCCTCTCCTGGGCTTTCATATATATGTCCCTCCACCCACACATCAGCTCCTCTGGGAAATTCCTAGATACGTTGCTCTTTAGCAAAGTCCTGCTGTTCAGCATACAAGTTCCATGGGGCTGTTCTTCAGAGTGTGAATGCCACTGTTCTGCAGAACACTGCCATCTTGTGTTTGCTTTAAAATCCTGCATCAAACCTGGATAATTGATACATAACCAGTCATGAATTGCACAAGAGACTAATCTCTCTGATGAAACGGTGAACACAATCATTCACAAATGTCCTAGGATGGTTCAGGAGTACTGACAAATCTTTCTACGCCAAAGTTTTCCAGACATTATTTAAACGCTGGGATAAGCTTCTTACTGTGGTGCACAGAGAAGAGGAGGAGCCAAGGTGGAAGACCCCAGAAAAGAAGGTTTAGTGCGACTCTGTGCAACATCAGTGCACAGAGCAAGTAAGGATTACATGTTTGTTATTTTAATTAAAAAAAAGCTTTACAATCACTTTAAGTCTTAATTATACTTTATCAAAGGAATAACACTAACTGATGTAATATGGTCTCCAAATCAGTGTCAGCCAATCATTAAGTGCAAGATAAATCTGTAGCGTCATTTATTAATGGTCTATATGCCAAGTACTATGGTCGTAGTGATTAATATTGAAGATCTCTCCTTTTGCTCCACAGGCCCTGGCTCGGATCCAGGACTGGCCAGCAACCAGTTTGGCTCAGCCTGATCCTTTGGACACACCAGCTCAAGCAATCATTTTTTGGCAGCCACGTTTTTTCAATTATCTCTTGAACCTGTGCTTGCTTAGATAGTCAATGAGCAGTAATAGGCCCTACAAAAACAATTTCTGTTTAATGCTTGACTTAATCATCTTCTACTACTTCATTATTTCTCTCATTCATAAAGTTTTGCTAAGTTGAGAACCTTTCCAAAGCAGCCTATTAGCTGATTTTTTTCTGTTTTATTTTGGCGGCTTTCATTTTCTTGTGGTTTTCTCACACTCCAGTGGTGATCAAATAATATTTATTTTGTATTTCATTTTCACTCATGGACCTGCAGTGAATGCCATCTACTTTGTAAACAGCCAGAAACAAGAGTACAGCGGTAAAATAATAAACACACTTTGAAATAAGGAAAAAAAAAGATTTACTATCATTTTGTTTGCTTCAGTTATACATATTTTTAGAATAAATAGTAAATCATATAAGGTTTTCTTTTTGCTGATAATAAGCCTCCACTTTCCCAAGCTTATATAACCAGGGAAGTTTCATTTTAACAAGTTAAGTTTTATAAAGTAGAAACTTGACATTTATCAATATATTTGCAGTTGTTGCATACATTTGTTAATCTGCATAGACAGCTTTATCACGTCATATTTCATGTCATAAATGTGTCGTATTGCTTTGTGCTCATTGTTTTGTCGCAACATGAGAAAGTGTAGCCAATTTGTTATTTTGTAACAATTTGCCTACAAAAATCACTCAGGAAAGTATTTAAAGCGGTAGTAAACCCTACCAATTGTTTTTAATGGGCTCTTGCAGGTTTATGCCATAATTTGCTGGTATGCACCACATACTAGCACATTATGAAAAGTTAACTTTTAACCCCTTCGAGCCAGCGCCTTCTGGCCCTTTAAGGGTTTCAGAAGCTGGGAGGTGGGGCGGGTTTTAGGGTCACGGCGTGTCACGGCGGTCACATGATTGGTAAAGGTCCTGATTGAAAGAGGAGATCGGGACCTTTCCGTGAGTACCTGACATGTGTGCTGGGAGCGCGCAGGGCGCGCGCTCTCAGTGCATATATTCTTTTTTAATGGAACGCAAATATGCAGCCGCTCGGCGTCTAGGACCAGACGCTGGGAGGCCACACATTTGCGTTTGGCCGGCATGAAGAGGTTAAATGAAGCCATCCAGCGCTGAGCGGTCACCACCCCCAGCTTCCATCTTCACCTGATTTTTAAGGCAATAGGCACTGCAACAAAGGACAAAAGCATGAAAAAGAACATTTACATATGATAGGAAAAATAATAAAAATAAAAATAGCTAATGGAAGTTTTTAAAAGAACTGAAGGTTAATATAATGTTCAATAGGAACAACTTAATTTTAACAAAGGAACATTATCAGTTAACATTTACAGATTTTCTGGAACTGACATTTTATACAGATCAAAGGACAAATCTTTAATCTGAACATAATTGAACCATAATTTATATTATGGATTTACAAATGTACAAAAGTACAAACAGTGTTTGCAGGCTTCCAACCTGGCTGTCAAACTGGCAGCCAAATCCCATAGATTACAGCAGGAATGGTATCAAAGGAAAACCCAGTGTGCTATGCAGAGTGCCCAGACCAGACACTTTGCATAGAAATTTAAGGACTAGACAGATCTCTCTGTGTTTAAAAACTAGGCAATGGGAAACCCTAGCTACCAGTAAAGCTAAAATAAATCACTTATTTCTGATTGAAACACAAACCAGCACATGCTTTTACTGGGGCTTAAAGTGGCCAAGTCTTATACTTACATTTTTACCTTTCAAGATGCCTGTGCTGCCGAATGCTGCTCCACGTCCAAAGGAATGGGCCCGTGAAGTCCGTGGGGAAATTGACACTTCTCGAAGTGCTGATCACTTGGTTCTCCTGCTGATTTCAACAATTTACAGGATACAATAATGATGCAGAACTCAGCAAGGGGAACCAGAAAGAGCTGTTGAGAGACCCAGGAGATTGACACTCCTGCAAGTGTCGTTTTCCCAGCAGACTTCAGGGGAACATTTCTCTGAAACAAAGCAGCATTGGGTGGGGAGGATGTTGAGAAAGGTAAGAATATACACTCTTTCACAGAGTATACATTGCTGTCATGTGTGTAAAACAAACAAAGCAAAGTATCTTGGCAGTCTTCAGACCACAACCAGGTTACTGAACTTCTCAGGCCACTTCCCCAAGTGTGGCTGTGCAGGCCGTGCTCTGAGATCTGCCGCTGCTCTGCTCCATCCCTACTTGGGAGAAAATCCACACATGTAACACGTACCCATTTCTTTCCCACTGAACTCAGCCAGAGCGTGCCCCTGGAGCCCAGAGCACAGCCTGCCCAGCCACACACAGCTTGGCACATCACTCCTTCTGCACAGAATGCCATTACTTTTATCCTCTAATGGTCTGTCCATTTTGGAGTATCGTCTTTTATGGCCACTGGTCTGCTATGATGAGATTGTGACTGCACATCTTCGAGCTGAGCGCTTTATGACTATAATTTTATGGTCCACCTGGTCTGGTAAGAGACCTTGACATCTATATGTGAATGTGGTGGAGTTTTTTCACATCGTGGTGCATTATCGCAACGTGGACCACACTTGGCACTGTATATACTTTTGAAAAAGAAGAAGGGACTTTAATTTGGATTCATGTTTTACATGGACACTTTAATTTTTTGTTTTTTATCTTCACTGTATGAAATTCACTGATGTAAATTCACTATGATATAAGTATTTGATTTTTATTGTTTTTATGTTTGTTCACTAGCGCTGTTATTTTGTTTTTTATGTTTTTTTTCACTTGGTGTTACAGTGATTAACAGCTGCTTTATTTTCCCTTTTTTTTTATCTTGGCGCAGATATATTACTTATTTAAGTTTTCATTACTGTCTGCATCCTTTCTGAGGAAAATTATTCCTTTCTGGTCTGTCTGTATGATCATTAACACAATATTACTTTTTACTAAAGTGGGCACCTCTCTTGGTTAGTCATGTGCATGCTGGAAATTTTCATTTAGTTTCAGATGCATTCGTTTATTGAAGAATTTAATTTCATCATATTTATTATGTTGAACAGATTCATTTTCGGAATTCATTTTATATCTTCGGCATTCATTTCATATGTTTGTTGGTCCGGGTGGATTAGAAAAATTTTGTAGTTATTCCAGAAAATTGCTATTATTGAACCGGATGGATTTTAATTGAGTGGATTCTATATTTTGACGCTTGTCCAAATCACCATGAGAAATGGCATGAGCTTATTGGACAATATTGACTGGTGTCATGAGCATCCAAATTAGTGAATGGAATGAAATTCAGATCCATTTGTTATCCAAATCCGAATTGTCAAAATAATTTGAAAATTTTATTAATTTTCCCATGGGTCTCAATTACTATTGCATCATGTGATCTCATACAAATGAAACAAATTAAATGCATTTGTTAATTTGATTATAACTGTTTTCAGATTTGTTGCTGTGTCTATTCAGAGATTTGGATAAATCCAAAAACAAATCAAAATGAAACGAATCATACATATCTACTTTTGGTTAAATGGAGTTTTCTGATATGAAGACCATATAATACATTTGCACCAGTGCCCTATCATTTTAGTAATAATGGTAACATACTGCAGGGTGGAACATTTATAATCACAGCCTTACAGACACGTATGTAGATACTAACCTATATGCCGGACTGGTAATTTTGCAAGGAGGGAGGGTATAGCCTTTTTAAAAAAATGTTGTAGTATTATACAGAGAATTACTAGCTGATACAGTAAGAACACTGAACTAGATCCATTATGGAGCTTTTCTAATGCATTTGTCGGATATCATTACTATTAAACTGAAATCATTGTTGCAGACTGCATTTCTGAAACTGACTACATAAATTGGCAAAACCTCTTATGTCCATTTAAAAATATTTCAAGTTAAAGTTTTGTTATTGGACTTTCTCCTACTTCTTCTATTGTTACAGTGGTGTCATCTTATCGTTATCAGCAGGATATTAGTGTCTTGCTGTCTGTGTCTGATACGTATAAACTGTTATCACAATAAAATTGAAACTTATTGCTGTTAAGCTAGAATAAACTATGGATATATGAATTTGGTTTGTACTTAGGAAATAAAAAAGAAAGTTAGTGATTTTATCAGTAGAACTTTAGCCTCACAAGGACAAAATTACCACATCTTTTGTTTTTGTAATGTGTTTTTCTTATCCTATTCACTTTATACTTTTCTTTTAATTTCTATAAATAGTGGCACTACATATATATAAAATGTTTATTATCCTTTTACTGTATTAATCCTTTCTATATAAGCCTTATTTTCTATCATTTATATTCATACTATATTGTTTATCATGCTGCAGATATTAATATAGCAGCTTCAAGTCATTTGAGTCTTTTCCGCAGTATTAATGAGAATCACACTTGATGTGAAGCAAAACCAAATGATAACTTTCTAGTGCTCATAGTACTCTCATACAGTATATTAAATTATTGATTTTTTTTTTAGCAAAGCCTATCCTTTAGTGAGTATTACAAGTGTTCCATTCGAAGTTAAGTTGAAGTATTGCTATAAATGAACAATATAAGCAATCAAAGATACAGAATATGAAACTGCAGTGCTGACTTCTCCTGTTTTTACATTATTGCTGAGCCCTGCATACTTATTAAATGGCTTATCACCTTATTGATGTTTGACAAATGTCAAGAGGATGGCAAAAGCCAAAAACCCTTTGAAATCAATAAGAAAGTTTGTTGTTTTCTGTAAGTTATTTGAGGAAAAAGGAATGGGTGATTCAAAAATGTCTTAAATTGCAAATGCATTTTTACATGTGTTGGTAGGAAAAAAGTATATTTCATATATGATAGCTATATTTTATTCATAATTTCCAGCAATGTTTTGTCAGTGAGGTTGTGCAAAGGGCAGGAGGGTGTTTTAGCATGGTAAACCATCTTTCAGTAATCATATGGGACAATTAAAAAATATTGAAACAGCACATATACCAAATGCGTATTTAAAAAGAAAAAAAAATGTGCTTTACAAATGTTCATCATGCTTTACTGGCTTTAGGACCTGAAATTGATGGCGCACAACCTGCTTTCCTCCAATAACAGAGCTCCCTATCTTAAAGTGATACTAAAGTCTTTTTTTTTTGCTTTTACAAATAACAAACATGTTATACTTGCCTGCTCTGTGCAGTGGTTTTGCACAGAGCAGTCCTCCCCTTCTCGAGTCCCCCTCCGGCACTCCTGGCTCTTCCCTCCTGTTGGGTGCCCCTACAGTAAGCAGCTTGCTATGGGTGCACCCGAACAGGCATACTCCCGAGCCACGGCTCTACGTGTCCATTCACACACAGAGCTGCGGCTCAGCCCCACCCCCACCCCTTCCTCTCCTGATTGGCTCATTGGCTGTGTTTGACACCAGCGGGAGCTAATGACTCCTGCTGCTGCCTCAGCCAGTCAGGAGTGCGAGCCCACGGAGAACCAAGGCTCTCCTGGACATCGCTGGATTGAGAGGAGGCCCAGGTAAGTGTTGGGGGGGCTGGGGCTGCAACACACAGAAGGTTTTTTACCTTCATGAGTAGAATGAAGTGGTTCTAAAGAACCTTGCCTTTAGAACCACTTTAGGCAGAAATACATTTGTGGAACATTGGAAGCTACACACTCTGACACTCATTTTGTGAATGGGCATATAATAGGAATGAGTAAATGAGTATAATAGAAAGCAGATAGCGATATCCACCCTCCACTAAAAAACGTCTTCTTTCATCTGACTTCATTAAATTGAGATCTGATTGCTTGCTATAGAATATTGTATTTTGTGCAACATTGTTGAAATTTGCACAGCTTTCTTATATAAGCCTGTAAGTAAATGATTTTGCTTATGTATGAAAATACATCTTCAGTGGCAGGGCCTAAAACTGTGGAACATGGTTTATTATCCTGAGCTGTGGTTTTTAAATTACTTGTTTACTAGTTAAATATAGGTGGAATGTTCTGCTAGCTGTGAAAACAGTAAAGAATATTCTTTAAGATCATTTGTATATCAACATCCACGTTAATTCCTGAAAATAGTTGATTGCACATTAATAGCACCAATTTCAAGCAATCATTTGGAGAAATAGCTGTTTTGATAACCAAGTACTTTAGGTATCTTGGAATTTAAATGAAAATGCTCTAAATCGTCTTCTGATGGCTAATTAATGGAAAATACATTTAATTTTGAATGAGTACATTTTATCATTATATTCATATTCTATTTCTGATAATAAAATCATTATATTAAAACTAGAGAAGCCCTGGATCTGACACTTTTATGGTACATAAAATGTCCAACTAACCTAAACTGGACTTTGTAGTTCGTCAACCAACAAAGAATTGCCTGTTGCTGACTGCACTATTGTATTTACGTATTATTTATTTATTTTAATTCAGTTCCAGAACACTAGCAACAATTTTGCATTTCAATACATATTATGCCAAAACCTTACTGGTGCAAAAGTGTAACGTAAGCCCTTAAAGTGTGACTATGCCAGGCTATTGACAATCGAATATTTTACAAATTCTGAAGAACTGGTCTTCTTTATTAAAAACTTAACTTCTGACCTCTGTAGCTGTGGGCACTATGGAACAATTTTGAATCAAAGGTCACAGCAGAAGCACTTGAGTTGTAGTTATATAGTCAGATTGAAAAAAAGACAGGTGTCCTTAAAGGTCAACCATTATAAATAATAAGTGAATAAAAAATTTCATCCACAGAACTGTAAACCTATAGTTGGCCCAGAGGAAGGAGATAAACCCCTTATAAAGCATGGTAAAATTTGTATGGAACATGGAAAAAAATTCCTTCCCTATCCTTCATGTGTCAATGGGCTTTTGTTCACTTCAAGCATGTTTTGCATTCTCAAGTTTAGGCAGAATGCAAAAACCATTTGAGGAAGGTAAAAATCAGGTAAAGAAAAAGGTTGACAGCAGGTCTAATGCACCTGTCAATGGATTCTGAATAAGCTCAAAAGCCTTTCAAACTGATTTTGAACTCATGCCATAAACCCAACTGATGCCTTATCAACATAAACCCAAAGCCCATTTATTTAAGGCCATTGGATGCTCCCTGATTCAAAAATCTAAAGTTTTATTATTCATAAATAATAATAATAGTCATTTAAATTCTGTTTTAGAACAAATACATTTTTTAAACAATCTACAGAATTGACTAGAACTACTGTAGCTCTGATACAAGCTTATTTTACTCTTTCAACTTACTTACTGTAAAGAAGTCTTCCTGCATGCAGAGGCTAAACCTCCTTTCCTCTAATGGTGTTGATATAAAGCAACCCCTGCTCAATCGAAAATAAGTGGTTCAAGCCTTTCTTTCAGCAGCTCAGTTCTGTGTCCTTTTCCATTTTTCCGGACCTAAATAAGATGGTGGTCTGAAGTTAATGAACGCAAGTCTGTTTTCACTTGGCCGCTCATAGATCCAACATGGATCCAAAAAGCATTGGTGGTCACAAAAGTGACATCTGTCCCATTCTGCTCCAATTCAACAGGACATCTGTTAATGGTTCTCTTACTTACTGGACCAGACACAGCCCATGTAAAAAGGACCTAATTGTAATAATATGCATTGCTTTGCCTTTAAAAAGAACTAATTTGGCATGCTACATGTTCTGCACTTTCTATAGTCCATATTTCAAAGAAAGTACAGCCTGTTTCAACAGAACAAAATAATTAGATCTTGTGCTAAAGTGTTCAATAGTTCATTTTAATTGTGAATCTATGTTATTTTATGTGCCACATAAATTAGAGTTTCACATTCAATTACAGTGCTGGCTTTAGACCATTGTATGTGTATAAATATTAAGCAGCTGACAGTTCTAGAAGATCTGTCATTTTTAGTTCTTGTATAATCACAAGCCCTGCAAATATATGCAAGTGTCCTAGGAGATATGATAAAGATTTCTAGGCTCTGCTTTTGCCTTTTTTGAAAAATCTCTAAGAATTCACTTTTCAACTGCAGAAATACAGGTATTTGGTATTGTTCAGAATCAAGGTCCTTAGTGGAAGTTCATAGCTAAGGATATATCTAAATCATGCATTTATACTTCCACATCTCTGAAGGGAAATTGTGAAAGTTAAAACAAAAAAGCAAGATATATTATGAAGGGCAAGGCAGCATCATTCTTTTATTCTATAATATGCAGTCAGTTTCAAGAAAAAAATAAAATAGGAATGTTTGGTAACAGAACGGCTTTTATGTTTGTGAGAACAAAATTTAATCAGAATGTAGACACTTCAAGCCTCATGGATTAAATATGAGATTCCATTCAAGTACAATATGTCTGTGATCTAGCCAGTCTAAGATTAATTCTGTGGTTAAAGCTGAACTCCAACCCAAACTAATGTGTCTTTTTTCAGTGAAGTGGGAGGATTTTGACACTCTCTCACCATAGGTTCCTACAAGATTTATGAGACCCCGAAAAAGAAATCAACCTCCATCCTTGGCACCAGCTGAAGTTATTTGTTTTTATTAAAATGTACCAATAGGTCGGTTAATGTAAATTGCTCATTACTATTATAAAAGAATGCTTTCTTAAAGTGAAAGAAAAGTCTAATTATACCTTTTCTTATACATGTTCCCTCCCACCTCCTCCTGCCTATCCTATCTAACCTGTTTAAAAAAGATATGTGTACTTACCTATTTTTAATCTTCTCCAGTCTGGTCACATGGTCCTGTAGCTCTGGCTCCCCTGTGTCAGTGAGAGGCTGCTGCAGGGGAGAGGAATTTAATTGAAAACTGTGTTACGACTTTGTCACTTATTCTATACGGGCTAGAAACAAGATATAATGTATGAAACATCATCTAGCTCTTGACCCCTGACAAAGTCATAATAATGTATTCTGAAGGGGAGCTTCTAGGTGACGTTACAACACTGGTGGTATCTCCATAAAGGGATTTCGTGCATACGGAGCAGTGAGTGATGAAAGGCATAGCAGTGTAATGACTACAGGAGTGGTGAGTGGCCACAAGTACATTAGATGGCAGTGCAATCTTTATTGAGGCTCATACTGGATTTTTATAATGTGAGTGATTTCATACAGATTTTTAAAAAAAGAATTTAGATACAGTAAGCAGTATAATTTTGTTTTGCCTGGACCTTATATGATGATTAACCGTTGCTGGATAAAAGCACAATTTGGACCTAAAAACTACTAGGTTCCATGTAATAAGGTGAGAGCACAAATCTGATCTGAGAGTGGAGGCAATATCACGGTAGAACACATTGATGAATGTTTAGTTTGTGGTGGAATTGCACATTTGATTGAAGATATATTTAGGAAGCACATCTTATAACGGAACTTCACCCAAAAGAGGAAGTTACGTTTACAGCTCCCTCTCCCCATCACTTTTGGACACTGAATTTTTGGAGGGGAGCAGGTACCTAGACTTTGATTTGCCTAGGTGGTCTGAGTGGAAATTCACCCTTTGCCCATAGCCTTCTGGGACACTTCACAGGTCCTAGAAGGCTGCAGGACCATTCACAAAGAGCAGTGTGGCTCGCACATGCGCAATGGGGTGCTGGCTTGAAGCTGCAGTGTGTCACAGCAGACTTCCCACAGTTAAAAAGCTGAGGACCCAAAGACAGATGAAGAACCAGCCCGAATGAGGACAGCTCTGGATCCTTGGACAGGTAAGTTTTTTTTTTTTTTGTTTGGACTGAAGATCATCCTTAATTGGATATTGCACAGTTTTAAATGTGACACTGTCATTGGATATTTATAATTTTTTTTAGTTTTGCTTGGGGTAATTGAGAACCATGACTGATATATTGCACAGGATTTCAGTGTGGACATTGTTAGAAATGTATATATATATATATATATATATATATATATATATACAATTAAAATTTTCATAGACAATACTAAACAATGCCTATACATGAATGACAATTGTGGAAGAGAAGGATACCACAGGCATATTAAAATAAGTAAGAAAATCTGTTGCGTTGTTAAGCATGTCATACAGCGTTTCAACATAACATAAACTAAAGAGGAAATAGGACATTTGTCCTTAACAAGAGATTGTATGATTGAGAAAGTTCAAACGTGAAAGTGTATGATAGATTAAAACAACACATATAGCTTACGACCTCTACGTGATACCTGTGTACATACGGGATTTGTAAGTTAATGCTATGAGAAGGGAAGAATAAATGGAAAAATTTCAAATTCTTGCTGTGCAGTAAAGGTGGTTCAGCCAAAGATGCCATTGCTTCCAGAACTTGGTGCGTTTGCTATTTTTGATTGCGAACATTAGCTCGAACTGTGTTTGTGTATTGAGGTATTATAGGAATAGTGTCCAATTAGGGGGGTCAGGGCATTTCCAAGAAGACACTATAACTCGTCAAGCAGCTATGATTCTGTGAATTATAAAGATTGTGGTGAGGCCCAAGGATCATGGTTCAGTAGGAGAAGTGCTGTGCCAGGGTCACAGGTTATATTGTGTTGGGAAATAGTTGAGATGAATGAGAATACTCGTTCCCAGAACTTGATGACCAAAGGGCAGGACCACCACATGTGTATTGAAATTTTATTTATATGTATTGTTCTTTTATATACAGTATATTATTTATGCAGCTATGTAGCTAACAATTACATAACTACATATGCTTACTTGTTTCATTATATGTGAGTGCATAGGTATATATATTTTTTATCAATAATATTTATTTTATTGTAGACATTACATCACGTAAAACTGCAGATGCAACCGCCATAGCTATATTATAACAGCAGTAACATTCAATGTACAATACCACATGTGTTAGAGTAAATAGAACATGGAAAGGACAACATAAGTCACAAGGCAAAAAGGAGTAGTTTAGGGTATCACTCATATAAAAAAAGTAAAAATAACCAAGGAGGAATTGTGTACAAAAAAGTTTGGGTTATAAGTATGGTCAGAAAGGAATACATATCAAGCACAATACTATTGGCATAATATCAGGCGATGTACCAAGGTTTCCAGGCTTTTTCAAGACAGACAAGGTTTCAGATTGTATCTCTAGTAATCTTTCATATAAATAGTGTTGGTGTGTAGTATATACAGTTTCTGACAGATTAGGAGCTAGTTCTTAATTCCAGTTTCTTGTAATGGTTAGTTTATCAGATAAAAGAAGGTTGGCAATAGTCTTGTTGTAGGAAGAAGGGAAGCGATCTATTCCTAGATTCAATATAGCCAAACCAGGGTTTGGGGTAGTAGGAACACCCAAGGTATCCAACAGGATTTGGAATATTTTTCACCAAAAGCTGCAAATACTCCTGCAGGACCACAATATGTGAAATAATTTACCTGTGGAGCCACATCCTCTCCAGCTGAACGATGAGAAATCAGTATTTAGCAAAGTCATCTTGTGTTGATTTTTAATGCTAATTCCCAGTGGTTCACACAGTGAGTGATGTTATATGTGCAGCGTATGGCATGTTACCATCGGGAATTAGTGAAGGGCATATTAAGATCTGTCTCGTATTTAAGTATAAAGTTATTCTTAATAAATTTGGATTTATTTTGTATCAAATTGTACATTAGTGATATACCTTTTTGTTTTTTTTAATGCACATTTTGGAAGCACCACACTTTAGAATGAAGGTAAATCATGGGTAATGGGTAAAATGCATAATAGTGTGAAGCAGAGGCAGACTGACCATTTGGAAACTCGGGCACTGCCCGAGGGCCCGGGGTCAGTAGGGGGCCCCAACAGATGCCCCTGGTACCTTTTTCATAGGCTTTTTTGAGCTTGGGCAAGGACACAGGGGGCCCCATGATCCTCTATTGCCTGGGGGCCCCATGAGTTGTCAGTCCGCCCCTGGTATGAAGTAAGTTGTGCTAGGTAAGTTAAACTTATATATGAGATTCTCAGGAGTCTCAGGTTTACCATCTGTAAGAAGATCCTCAACCCAGGTGATACCATAGCACACGATTGTGTGGAATGTTGGATAGATTTATTAGGTGTGGGATAGGCATGGGAGAAGGTCTGCTTTTAGAGATCTAGGATGACAGAAACAATTGAGAACTGTCCGTGATACTTTTTTTATTTGCACTAACATACAATTTTGAGGACAAGCTTTCGGGGTATGTCCCCTTCTTCAAAGTCCAAGCAGTACTAATACAAATCACAAAGTTTAAGCAGAATGTTAGAAGGGATGAAAAAAAAAAAAAAGGCTACAGATAAGATACAGCAAAAGCGAGGGGGGATACTACACTCACACAGAGGGAGTCAAGCTTCAGTTAATAGTCATAAAACTCTCGGATAATGATTGAGGAATTCCATGTCTAAGTTAAGGCCGTTATCTCTTGTGTCAAATAGAATTATCATTCTTAGTTCAAAAGTTTTTCTTTCCTGAATGGATTTGAATTTTCCTTTCAGAACTAAAACATTGAGGTCTCCCATTGTGTGGCCTGGTTGTGCGAAATGGTGTCCTACAGGTGTGCAGAGGTCATCTTCTTTATGTTCCTTGATGGTATGTCTGTGCAAATTCATCCTTGTTTGCAACTTCTGTCCTGTTTCGCCAGCATAAGATCCTTTGCTGCATTTTCTGCACTGGATAAGGTACACAACATTACTGGAGGTGCAGCTGTATAATCCGGAAATATTGAAGATCCCTTTTGAGTGTCTGACACTTTTTGATGGATTGATTTGATTGCACAGTTTGCAGCGTTTTTTATTGCAGAGTTTGCTTCCATTATTTGTGACATCATAATCAGACGGAAGTTTCCTACTGATTAGTTTATTTTTGAGGTTGGGGGGTTGTCTGAAAGCCAGTATTGGGGGTTGCTGGAATATTTCTTTCAGAGTTCCATCCTCTGTTATGATGGGTTGTAAATCTTTGATTATTTTTCGTATTCCTTCTAGTGCTGGGTTGTATGTGGTTACGAGAGGTACACGGTTGTTTGTTCTTTTCTCTTTGTACTGAAGTAGATTTTCCCTTTGGGTTCTCAAGGCTGTGTTTATGCTGGTGTTGATAGTTTTGTCCTTGTAACCTTTCTTATGGAAGCAGTCTGCTAGTGTCCCGAGATGTTTATCTCTGTCTCTTGGGTCAGAACATATTCGGTGGTATCTAATGGCCTGACTGTGTATGATGGCAAGTTTCGTGTGTTGGGGGTGGAAGCTGGAACTGTGGAGGTAGTTGCATCTGTCAGTGGGTTTCCTGTATATTGAGGTGTGAAGCGTATCATCCCTGATGTATACTGTAGTGTCTAGGAAGTTGACGTGTGTGTTTGAGTATTCCATTTTTAGTTTGATTGATGGATGAAAAGTGTTCATCAATGAGTAAAATTGTTTTAGGTTTTCTTCACCTTCTGTCCATATAATGGAAATATCATCAATATAGCGATAGTATCTGTATGTTTTTTGTTCCATGCTGTTCAGGAATTGTTCCTCCAGGTCAGCCATAAATAAACTGGCATATTGAGGTGCCATTTTACTTCCCATCGCAGTGCCCATACATTGAAGATAGATGTCATTATTGAAAGCAAAGTAGTTGTGTGTAAGTATGAATTCAATGAGCTGTGTAACATCCTCAGCAGTGTATTTGTTGTTTGGTGAGGATGATAAAGATCTGTGACATGCAGCTAATCCATCCTTGTGAGGGATATTACTATACAGGGATACTACATCCATAGTCACTAGAAGTGTGTTAGATGGTAATTGCTGTATGTTGTTGATCTTGTTCAGAAAGTCAGTTGTGTCTTGCAGGAAACTAGCAGTATTCATGACTAACAGTTTTAACATTTTTTCTACAAAGCCTGAGATTTGTTCGGTGAGTGTATTCATACCTGTTATGATGGGTCTGCTTGGATTTCCTGGCTTGTGGACTTTGGGCAGCATGTAGAAGTCCCCGATTTCTGGATGATCGGGAATCACATTTATAAGTTCTGAATGTAGGTGGGCTGGAAGTGTTTTAATGAGACCTTTTAATTGCTTTGTAAAGTCCTGGGTCGGATCATAATCCAGTTTTTTATAGTAAATGGCATTTTCCAGCTGCCTCTGGCCTTCTTGTATGTATTTGTTTGTATCCATCACAACAACTGCTCCCCCTTTATCCGCTGGTTTGATGTTGATGGCCTGATTATTGCACAAATCGTGTATACCCCTTTGCTCTAGTGGTGAAAGATTGTACAGAATTTTCTTTTACTGGGTGGATATCAGGGATGTAGCTTGCAATCTGAAGCTATCAATATAGATCTAGGATGAAAAAGTCTTCATTAGTAAAGTAGCATTATATTGTTTACACATGCTTTACTTTTGGTGGCAGTACAAGTGAGTTATTTATTATAACAAGGTTCTTTATATCTCTGCAGGTCACATAAATAATCACAATGAAAGGGACATTGAGAACATTCAAGATAAGACATCCAAGATAATCATAACAACTACCACATATATTCAAATATCCTTCTGTCTGACAGCTAAGCAAAGGTTATATCCCCATGGTTAGAAGGCAATACAAATAATTTATTCCTCTGTTCTACCTCTATGGCTATTCCTATAGCATGTGTTTTACTGTCTTTATTGATCTGAGTTGTATTTGTGTAACTTCCTTTCATAATTTGTTCATCATAGATAACCTATAGGTTGCGTTTCCACATTAATCACTCTAGTTCTTAAATGTGGCGGTTGTATTGTTTTCTTTTTTTAATTTTTTTGTTGGAGAAAATACAAATAAAGAAAGAAAGTTGCAATCATGTATATACAGTATATGGTACAGTGAAAATAAAGGATGACTCCTAAGTTCAAAATGTGATAGCAAAATTATGAATAGAAAAGATTTTCAAGTAAATTGTTTGATTAACCACTTCAATACCGAGCACTTTTACCCCCTTCCTGCCCAGGCCAATTTCAGGTTTCAGCGCTCTCACACTTTGAATGACAATTGCGTGGTCATGCAACACTGTACCCATACTAAAATTTTATAATTTTGTTCACACAACTAGAGCATTCTTTTGGTGGTATTTAATCACCACTGGGGTTTTTATTTTTTTGCTAAATTAACAAAAAAAAGACCGGACATTTTGAAAACAAAAACAAGTTTTTCTTTGTTTCTGTTATAAAAGTTTGTAAACAAATAATTGTTCTTCATACATTTAGGGCAAGATGTATTCTGCTATATATTTTTGGTGAAAATAACCCAAATCTGTATTTATTATTTAGTCTGTAGGAAAGCTATAGAGTTCAGAAACTATGGTATATATCTGAAAATTGATCAATCCTAAAGTACTGACAGCCAATCTAATTTCTTGAGGCACAAAAATGTCAGAACAGTACATCTGTACTGTATCTATCCCCCAAATGACCCCTTTTTGCAAAGTAGACAGTCTGAGGTATTTCATAAGAGGCATGGTGAGTTTTTTGAAGTTGTAATATATTTGTCATAATTTTTCGGAAAATGAACAAATTAAAAAAATTATTTTCACAATTCTTTTTACGTACTGTCACCAGTGCAGTACAGCATCAGCATATAACTGGTGTGGTGGTGATCAGGGACACTGACTAGTGACAGTACAAATAAGAAAAATTATAATTTGTTTTCAATTTTTTTTAATTTAAAAAAATATGTATTAAATTTTTCCTCTTTTTAAGTTTTTTTTCATATTGCACTATAACCAAATTAGTATAATGTTACCATAGTAACATTGTACTACTTTGGGGAAGTGTTCAGTATTTTTTTTTTTTTTACACAATTTGATTATAGCAAAGAATTTCTTTGCTATAAGCAAGCATTTAGCTGAATGAAATCCATTCATTCAGGTTTTTTTGTTGTGATTAATTGTGATTGGCCATGGCTAATCACATGACACTGATGGGCTGTGTTTGGCCGAGCTTGTGCATGTGATCGCTGTGACCATTCACAGCTAGACACACTTGTATACAATGGATGGCATGAAGGGAAGCCATCCATTGTATACAACTGTAATGTGACCTGCTGTGATTGATCACAACAGGTCACATGGTACTGGCAACGGGGCTGGTACACAGATCTGACATCGGCCGTGTCAGAGGTACGTGTTGGTGACAGATCTCGCCGCAGCATGGCCCTTCACCATATGGCATGCTCCCGGAGGGACGAAGTTTTCACCTGGCCGCCATTTGATCATAGGCTGGGTGGCAATTGGTTAGCTAACAGAGAAGAAGCTGTGTGTAAGAAAGTCCAAGTCTGGATTGAGCTAAACAATAAATTCCCTGGAATAGAAGAAGAATAGATCAAGGGGGACCCTATAGTTACATAGTTAGTCAGGTTGAAAAACACTAGTCCATCGAGTTCAACCAATACAAGAAGAAATACACACACACTCAAATAGAAAACCTTCACATACACAATGCCTACAGTTGATTCAGAGGAAAGCAAAAAAACAAAACAAAAACAATAAAGCGTGATCTAATTTTTTACTGGGGGAAAAAAATTCCTTCTTTACCCCCCATGAGGCAATCAAAAATTACATGGATCAACTGCCCCTGACATTTATACCTCTAAATATTAATATCCAGTTGTGCATTTAGGGATACATCAAGCTTTTTAAAACAATCTACTGAGCTAGCCAGAACCTGTTCTTGAGGGAGACTATTCCACATTTTCACAGCTCTTGCTGTGAAGAAGCCTTTCTGTAAGCGAAGGTTAAATGTCTTTTCCTCCAGATCTAAAGAGTGACCTCTTGTCCACTGAAAGTGAATAACTTTACAAGTTCATATATGGACCACTTATGTATTTATACATGTTGGTCATAACTACCCTTTTATCACCTCTTCCCAAGAGAGAATTAATTCAGTTCAGCTAATTATTTCATAGCTGAGCTCCTCCATCAGTTTGGTTGCCATTTTGTGTAATTTCTCCAGTTCTCTGAGATCCTTTTTGTGAACTGGTGCCCAAAACTGAACTGCATATTCCAGATGAAACGTTTTTATTGATTTATACAGGTGCAAAGTGATGTCTCTTTCTACAGTTCATACCTCTTTCAATACAAGAAAGGATTTTGCTCGCTTTGGAAACTGACGCTTGGCATTGCATGCTATGATTAAGTCTGTGATCGAACACTCAAATCCTTCTCCACTGTTAATTCCCCCAGTTGTACTCCACCTAGAATGTATGATGCATGCATAACTTTACATTTATAAACATCAAACCCCATCTGCCACATAGTTGCCCAATGAAATAGTGCATTAAGATTGGCTTGTACATTAGAGACATCCTGTAGGGATGTAATTCCACTGCACAGCTTGGTGTCATCTGCAAACACTGAAATGGTACCTTTTATCCCAGAGCCTATATCATTTAAAAATATGTTAAACGTAAGGGCCCCAGCACAAAACCTTGGGGTACACCACTAACAAGCTTAGACCATTCAGAGTATGAATCATTAATTACTACTCTCTGAATATGGTCTTTTAGCCAGTTTTCTATTCCTTTACAAACTGATTTTTCCAATCCTGTAGACTTTACCTTACAGTGGGGAACTGTGTCAAATGCTTTCGAAAAAATCCAAGTTAATTGCTTAACTCCTCATAAAAAAAAAATCAGAACTTTTGTGGCCTTTTGTGAACCTATGCTGACTATGGCTTAAAATTTTATTTTTTAGCAAAACTCTTCTGTATGGCATTTTATTAAACTCTCCAGTATCTTCCCAACTATAGAAGTTAAACGAACCAGTCTGTAGTTACTTGGTAAAAACTTTAATCCCAAATTAAGTATAGGGACCACATTGGCCTTACGCCAATCTAGTGGTACCATGCCAATCATTAAAGAGTCTCTAAAAATGAGAAACAATGACTTACATATAACAGAGCTCAGTTCCTTGAGGAACCTTGGATGTAAGTCACCTTTTTTTTGTCTAAATGTTTCTGAACCATGTCATTGTGGATCATTTGGGGCTATGTCAATGCTATCCCCATTAAGAGCTTAATCCGCCGTATTTTCCTTTGTATTCACATAGCGGAAAAAGGTATTTAATAAATGATCCTTCTCTAATCATTCAAGATACACTTGCTAAACCCATGGAGCCCCGATGTGTCATATGTTTGGGGATAAAAGTGTTCAGTCTGGTCTAGGATGCCCAGGAAGCTGATATCAGTGTGGAAAGTTAGCCAAAGGGTATTCCAATAAAGGGTATGGGTGAGTCATTAGGAAAAAAGGAAGAGAGAATAGTAGGAGAAGAAAAGACATAGAGGGGGAGAAAAGGGAAAGGGCAAGGGAGGGAGTTATGTTGGAACAGGAAGGAGCCATCCCCAAACTGTTCCCACAAAGTTGAAAGCATGAAATTGTCCAAAATGTCTTGTATGCTTAAGAGTTTCCTTCACTGAAACAAAGGGCCAAGCCCAACCCCTGAAAAACAACCTCAAACCATAATCCCCCCTCCACCAAACTTTACACTTGGCACAATGCAGTCAGGCAAGTACCATTCTCCTGGCAACTGCCAAACCCAGACACGTCCATCGGATTGCCAGACAGAGAAGCATGAATCATGACTCCAGAGAACACATCTCCACTGCTCTAGAGTCCAGTGGCGGCATCCAATGGTTTGCATTACACTTGTTGATGTAAGGCTTGGATGCAGCTGCTCGGCCATGGAAACCCATTCTATGAAGCTCTCTGTGCACTGTTGTTGTGCTAATCTGAAGGCCACATGAAGTTTGGAGGTCTTTAGCTATTGACTCTGCAGACAGTTGTCGACTTCTGCTCACTGTGCGCTTCAGCATGTGCTGACCCTGCTCTGTCATTTAATGTGGCCTACCACTTCGTGGCTGAGTTGCTGTTCCCAGTTGCTTCCACTTTGTTATAATACCACTAACAGTTGACCGTGGAATATTTAGTAGCAAAGAAATTTCACAGATGGATTTATTGCACAGGTGGTACCATGCTTGAATTCACTGAGCTCCTGTGAGCGACCCATTCTTTCACAAATGTTTGTAGAAGCAGTCTGCATTCCTAGGTGCTTGATTTTATACACATGTGGCCATGAAGGCGATTGGAACACCTGAATCCAATGATTTAGAGGTGTGTCACAATACTGTTGTCAATATTATTATTATTATTATTATACAGTATTTATAAAGCGCCGATAGTTCACTCAGCGCTGTACATTACAAAGGGGGACAGAACATGTGACAGAACAATACCAATACAATGTAAAACATGAGGGGATCGAGGGCCCTGCTCTTTCGAGCTTACAATCTAGAAGGGATGGGATAGTGATACAGGAGGAGAGAGCTGTGGGGGATGGAGTGGTAGGAAGAGTGGAGGAGGTCGGTCAAGTTAGCAGGGGGTAGGCTTCCCTGAAGAGATGGGTTTTCAGGGTGCGCCTAAAGGAGAGGAGAGTAGGTGATAATCTGATGGGTTGGGGAAGGGAGTTCCAGAGGATGGGTGACACCCTGGAGAAGTCCTGGAGGCGGGCATGGGAGGAGGAGACCAGTGAACTAGAGAGAAGGAGGTCTTGTGAGGAGCGGAGTGTGCGTGCTGGGCAGTACTTGGATATTAGGTCGGTGATGTAGTTCGGGGCAGTATGGTGGACAGCTTTGTACGTCAGTGTTAGGATTTTAGTGTTTATGAGGCGTGACAAATTAATTCCTGGAATGGACTGTAAAAAAAATTTTCTTTCTGAACTTCTGTCAAGTTTTGAGGCACCGTCTATGCGGAGATATTTCTCATTCCCAAATCCTTTGTTAGAATCTGCTCTGTTTCCCTGTTCATGTTCAATTCTTCTGCCATTCACACACTCAATCTTTGCAAATGGAAAGTTAGAATATATCAGAATATGCTCGAGTGTGAATAACTGCATGACTCACCACCAGGGGCGGACTGACCATTTGGAAACTCGGGCACTGCCCGAGGGCCCGGGGTCAGTAGGGGCCCCCATGAGATGCCCCTGGTACCTTTTTCATAGGCTTTTTTGAGTTTGGGCAAGAACACAGGGGCCCCATGATCCCCTATTGCCTGGGGGCCCCATGAGTTGTCAGTCCGCCCCTGCTCACCACCCTAGTGCTCTGATGCAGGCATTCTAGGAATTAACTTCTCATACCTTGTACTTAATCAATTGTAGGGGAAGATGGGGTTGTCTACCAAGTGATAAATCAAAAATGTTACACGAATGGCTACAACATAGTGTAGCAGTGTTATTATACTTGTCACCACTAGTCAAGTATGAAGTGTGTCTTCAGGTAGCATTTGTCTTTTTTCCTCCTTATGTATAGGCAACCTACAATGCAGAAAAAGTGAGTGAATTTGATTAAAAAAATTGACATATTGCTATCTAATTATATGTAATAAAGAAAACATGAAAGTTATAGCTATAGTGAAATTCTACCTATCCAGGTCCTTACACATCTCCTGATACAGACACAGATGACAGTTCAAACTGGTTTGAAGACCCATAATAAATGATAGCATTGTTATTTGACATTTGTCTTTTTCTTTTACTTTATCATTTCTTTATTATTAATAATAAAAATAATGTATTCCTTAAATTTTAAAATACATATTTGTAAAAAAAATATGGTTCTGTTGTATAAAATATTGTCTACAAATATATACACATATGAATCTATAAATCCATTAGTGTTTGTTAGTTTGACAAGCTAGGAATGTTGACTGAAATTAAAGTGGAACTTTACCTATAACAGCTTGATAAAAAATGTTTTAAAAGGCAAAACAGGGAGCTAAATATCATTCAGTGAAGTACAGGCTGTGTACCAAACCTTCCAGGGCTGTCAGACTTTAACAACACTTGCTTGTCTGCCAGAGCTAAAGGCATACATGGTTTCATAAGTGCAGTGAAGTTGGACTAGTTGCATAACATCAGTTATATCAGGAGTGTGAGGGACTTTCCAGAGTCTCACAATAGATAGCTTAGCAGCCAATAAGATGTGAGTCATGACAGTTCTGAATATAGGAGGGATACTATCTATATTTAAGTTCAAGATGGCCAGACTAGGAGAGAGTGGAATTAATATACCTATCACCTGGGAAATCATAGATAACACTTTAGGCCAAAAGGCCACTAGTCCCTTGCAGGACCAGAATATGTAATAAATGGTACCTAATTGATTGCAATTTCTCCAACAGTGAGGTGAAGAATTGTAGCCAAACTTGGAAACACAGTATGGTATTAGATACCAGCGCAATATTTTTTGAGTTAGTTCCCAAAAATTTATACTTTTAGTTGCGGCATAAGTAATCTTCAGAGCTTTTTGCCATTTATTAACAGTGTAGGAAATTCTTTTTCCAAACAAATATTGATAGGAACTTCACAAATTCAAATTTGTTGTTTGGGAGTATGTCAACTATTTGGTAGATTTCAGGTAGCAAAAATGGGGGGGTTAAGAGATTGGAGTTGAGTGGGAGATAAGTTTAGAAGGCTGACTTTTTGTAGAAAGTCATAAATATCTTGAGAAGAAGGTTGAGGAATTTGATTGTTATCACCTGATTTATAAGGAGTTATAGTAACAGCTGAAAGCAAAGCGTTTGCTATACTCTGTGGGTTCTAAAGATTTTCATGGGAAGATGGGTGGAATAAAATTATATTTTGCTCTTAAATCGATGGCCTTGTAAGTACCTTGCTAGAAATTTACCTGCCCTATTCCCTGAGGCATAGTAAGTAATTTTCTTTAATTTCTGAATGATTTTTTCAAATTGATGTAAAATAACCTCTATCAGGTCATATCTGATGTGTGTCAATTTGGTACCAATATCTTTGGATGGACAGGTTTTGTTTTGTGATTCCAGAGTATTAATCTCTGAAAGGATAGTGTTGATACCTTGTTGCCTCTTCACCTGTGCACCAAGTTTAAGGAAAATGCCCCTAATATACACCTTGTGGGAATTCCACAAGGTGAATGGATTGTCCACCGAAGGAGCATTTATTTTTAAAAATCCACCAAATGATTCTCCCAAATTGTTTGAGAAGTAAATGATTTTATAAGATGTGAATTAGCCCTCCATAAAAATGTAGGATTGGAGGGATAGTTGTCTTCCACAGTGAGGCTCACTGATGCACGTGACCAGGTAATAGTGTTGATAGAAGACATGGTAGCTTTTTGGCAATTTGTCTACGAGGAAACAGTCTATCCTGGTGTAAGAGCAATGTCTGGAGGAAAAGAAAGTAAAGTAATATCATATAGGTCACGTGTATACAGGAAATTTTGCAGTGACTGAGCAGATCGTGGTGTAGAGGTAGAGACATCCATCTGGAGTTATGTTGAAGTCCCCAAATATCAAAAGGGAGTCGTGCTTAATTTTTTTAATATTGCGAGTCAGATTATTTAAAAACAGCTGGTGGGAGTTAGGCACATACGTATTCACCAGAGTTGAATTTTTCTTAGCTGGCAAGTTAGCTGTGAAAATGAAAGGAACATTTTTGTGGGAACACATAGGTGGAGATTATTGGGGAAAGTGCATCTCTTGGATGCAGAGGACATCACAGTGGTAGGTGAGAGCTTTTTTTCATAAGGATGCCCGCTTTGTGGGATGATTCAGTCCTCTAGAATTGATGGATAAAAATTTTATACTCAAACTAGGTCATGTGGAGAAAAAAAAAACAGGTAATACTCTCGAGAAGGCATCCAGGGATCTATTGATGAGCATATGCGAAGGTAGGTCCACGAATGCAATTTGATTTGGATATATTCAAGAAGGTGAAGGCCAACAACACTACATGTTGAGAAGTCTGCTATAACAACAAGTTTAAATAAATTGAAACAGAGAGAAACCAGATAAACAGCCAGTCACTGTAATCAGGAAGGGATGTATAGACCTGTATACAGTACTATCTGCTCAGATATTTGGGGTAAAGAGTTCAGCAAATAAGTGGGTTTCATAGTGCCAGAGCATAAGAACGGAGAACAAAGAACAGACATTGAAAAATCTTCAACAGGTTTTTACGAAAGGCCAGGTTTACTACGAGATGCATTTCCCCCATCTAGGTTGCTGTCATTGCAACTGTGAGCTGGTCTGAAAGCAGGCAAGGATGGCGGAATGATATTTCAGGACTGTATAAGGTGTAGGCCTTTATCCAGGGAAGTAATCGCATGAGTGATGCCATTTTTTTCAACTAGGAGTTTAGTTGGCTATCCCCATTTGTAAGTGATTCCTTGATTCTGAAATGCTTTAGTAATGTGTTAAGATTCTTGCACAATTTCATAATGTACTAGTGGACAGCACAGTGAAATTAGTGGTTAGAATTTATGCCTAGCAGCACTAGGGTTGTTGGTTCAAATGCTAGCCATAACACTACCTGCCTGGAGTTTGTATGTTCTGCCTGTGTGGGTTTCCTCCAGGTGCTCCTATTTCTTCCCACACTCCAAAGACATGCTGCTAGCTTAATTGGCTCCTGTCTAAATTGGTCTTATTATATGTATGTATAAATGTTAGTTAGGGACCTTAGATTATAAGCTCCTTGAGGGCAGGGACTGATTTGAATGAACAATATATATGTGTAAAGTGCTGCGTAAATTGATGGTGCTATATAAGAAGCTGTAATAAATAAAGCCTGAAGTGATCTAGCAGGACTTAATTTTCTGACTAAAGTTCAATCATACAGGACCCAATGTGCAGACACATTTTGCCCATCATAAATTTTTTTTTTTTATATAAATTTTAAGAGGGATGCCAAGCAAAAAACAACAAACAAACAAAAAAAATGGTGTCCCTCCCAAAAAAAAATCATCACAGTAGACCCTAATTCTGGTATGGGCCTGGTATTGGTTTCAATGAGAACCCCCACGTAACAAAATGGCATGGGGTCCACTTTATAATCTATAGCAAACTTTTATGAGTAAATACAAGTCTTCCTTGATTGACTGAGCAGGAACGAGATGGGCTGATGGCTGATGGGAAGTCCCTGTACTGCTACTATGCTGTACTTTTAACACAGCTGATGCTACATACAGATTATACAGCGACAACAGCAGTCATATGTATTAGTGAAGAAATTAGTTAGTTCAGACCAGCTTGATGCTAATGAACTATTTAAAGTTAAATGAAATCCAGAGGTTGGCTTAAATATCCCTAGTCTTATGCTGGCTAGACTCTGCAGCCATGAGTTAATCCAGGCCCATCACTGGCGTAAAACTGGTATATTCTCATACTTAACATGGGGCTGTTATATTGTATCTGGAGTTCAGCAATCAGAGATCTGAGCCCAAATTACTTGTACCGAGGTGTCTGGCTATGTCCTTGTGCAGTATATTTTGAAAAACTGTGTGCCCTGCTGAAGCTCCAGACCCCCTGTTAAGGCACAGGAATCCATTCATCAACCATGCAGATTAGCTGACTCATTTACACACTGACTACTAATTTCATATAATGCTTGTTGGAGGCTGATGATTGCTCTTTAAGATACTGACCTATGTCACAGTAAGGTTAAATACACCAGGCAGGTAACAGCAGCATAGTCTGGTAATAGATCTAGTCGAGCTTTTCCATGTTCCATTTTCAAATACATGCACAGTCCAAAAAATGTAACCCTAACCTGACAGGCAATAAATAGAAATAGAAAATGTGCATATTTCTATTATTTTCTATGGCTAATAAATACCAACGTTGCATATAAAATTTTCTATTGATGTTACTTTTGCTAATGAGGTCCATTGCTCATGGGCTACCTGTGCTTAGCAGGAGGAATTGATCTTAAGGCCTCATGCACATGGAGCAATAAAAACACCACTTTTAAAGATATTTTGCCCTTTTTTCTGCCTCTAAATGTCTTTCTATATTAGTGCATGTATCCATGCATACATAGGCATTTACAGATGTTTAGAGGCAGGGACATTTAGAGGCTTAAAGAAAAACAGGGACAGCCCATTCAGTAGAGGAGTGTTTTGCCAGGAAAAAATGTCTGATGTGCCTAAGCACGTGTAAACATGTGCAAATGAGTTTTGACACATTCTGAAGTGGAAAGTTTGTTCTACTAGCCAAGCATCCTTTATTAACTCCTGATTAGTTAATTGGCAGGCAACCATACTCACCCCTAACAGTATAAAACTAAACCGCCATTATGAGGGAGGCCACATTTGCTGCTGTGGTTCTTTCTGTAAGTGGGGGCTATTTATTTGAGTGGGAGCACTTCAGGCTCTGCACTTTAGTGATTGCATGAAATGAAAGTACACAGGAATATACTTTAAAAACACCAAAAAGACTGCAGGTGACCTTGTTTACACCTTCAGCTCTCCTTCCGCTCTCTAACATGTGCTGTCTATCACTCCTTTTTGACAATTGTGTCCTCTCTCCTTAAACACTCTTTCCTTCACCTCTCTTCTCCACCCAACAGTTTATATATAACTCCCTCACTTCTGTTCTCTCATTATTACTGCACTCACCAACTCCAGCTAACTCTAAATCCACATGCTAATAAAACCTCCAGGACACTGGGGCATGTCCCTTTATATAAATCACACTTCCATATTACCTCCTTACCCTTTTGTTTCTCCTAACCTCTGGAGACGTATCCCCAAACCCTGTGCCACCATCATTTAACTGTATCCAAAGCATTCATCACCCTGCACCCTCTGACAGCAGCCACTAGCCACACAATTTAATTTCCATTCCTCTTCTTGCCATGACCAGACTCCTCTTCTTTTGTGCCCTTTTGAATGCTCGCTCTGACTGTAACCAACTAACCTCTCTCCACAACCTCTTTATCACTAACTCATTTAATCTGCTCACCGTTACTGAAACCTGGCTTCATGAATTCGACATTGCTTCATCTTCTCCCCTCTCCCATGCTGGCCTTCTCTAGACTTACTCTCCCAGACCCAGTGGGCGGAAGGGAGGGATAGTAGTAATCCTTCTATCCCTACATGGCACCTTTCAGGTACTTCACCCACCTTCCTCTCTGTCACTCTCCTCATTTGAGGCACATTGCATTTGTCTTTTCTCTCCAGTTTTTCTAAGGATAGCTGTGATAGCCCCCTGGACCGGTATCAGCCATTCTTGATAACTTCTGTGCCTGGCTACCCTACTTTCTATCTCCTAAAATCCCCACAATCATTCTTGGTGACTTGAACATCCCTGTTAATACTAACACTGCTGCTAACACCCCTGTCTAACCCTCTCCTTTGACCTGAAGTAATGGATACATGCTTCTACTCACTGTGATGGCCACGCCCTTGATCTTGTTTTCTCCACCTATGCCCTTTGTGTAACCTCTCCAATAATTATTTCCCTCTCTCTGATCACTACCTTATTAGCTTCACTCTCTCCCTCTCTTCCACCTCCTAACAATTACCCATTGAAACCTCCGCCACCTTCTCTTTTCTACTCTGCCACTGACCACCTCTATGACACAATTTCATCCCTGTCCTGCTCCAACCTTGCCACTTCTGTCTACAACACTTCACTGTCATCATCCCTGGACAGAATGACCCCCCCCCTCACTACACTTAGAATCAGGCCCTGACTGCTACAACCTTGGCAAACAGATGACACCAGAAGTCTGAAAAAACATAACCACGCTCTTGAGCCCCTGTGGCATAAAACTAAGTGTCAGAAAGATTTCAACCAATATAAATCTGCCCTTCAAAAATACAATTCCTACCTCTTCACTGCCAAACAGACCAATTTTATCACTCTTAATAACAACTTTTAATTCCATCCCCATCAAAATTTCTCTACCTTTAACCCTCTACTTTGTCCTCCACTGCCTCCACCCTCTAACTCACTCACTGCCCAGGAGATCGCCAATCACTTCAAAAATAAGATTGATACAATTCATGAGGAGATCTCCGCTGGACAGATACCTTCCTCACTTAACACTTCATGTCCACAGATACAATCATTACTTCCCTCATTCAACCCCACCACTATTGAAAAGGTTGCTAATTTTTTTTCTAGCATCCACCTAACCACCTGCCCCCTGGACCCTGTTCCCTTATAAATGTTATGGTCACCCTCTGGCTCTTTTCTACACTCTCTAACTCACATTTTCAATCTCTCCCTGTGGCATCTTCCAAAACTCTCTAAAACATTCACTAATCACCTCCTTACTTAAAAAGCTCTCATTGGACCCCACAATCCTAACAACCTACACCTCATCTTCTTGCTCCCTTTTTTTATCCAAACTCCTTGAATGTCTACTCTACAATTGACTGAAGCAACCACCTAACTGAGAATAACCTTTTTGATCCCCTTCAGTTTGGATTTCGCCCTCAACACTCCACAGAAACTGCCCTCTTAAAACTCACAAACGATCTGCTAACAGCTACAATATATCCAATGGACACTATTCTTTACTCCTACTCCTGGACCTCTCTGCTGCTTTTGACACAGTGGACCACCCCCTTCTCAAAAAAAACTACACGCCTTTTGTCTCCTTGACTGTACTCTTCGCTGGTTCTTATCCTACTTATCCAACCACACATTTAACATTACTTACACTTCTACTTCCTTCTCTATTCTTCCTTTCTCTGTTGAGGTATCCCAAGGTTCTGTTCTTGGACCTCTCCTATTCTCCATCTACACCTACTCCCTGTGTCAAGTGATAGCCTTCTATGGCTTCCAATACCATCACTATGCTGGCAACACCAAAATGTATCTCTTTACCCCTCAGCTCACTCCTTCAGTCTCCACATGTATCACTAATGTACTAATAGACATATCAGTCTGGATGTCACACCATTTTCTCAAGCTCAATCTGTCCAAAACCAAGCTCATAATATTTCCTCTCCCAAAGGCCTCTTCTTTTTGATTTCTGTCATCTATCAACCCGACTCCGCATACCATGGTTCTAGGTGTAATCCTGGACTCTGAACTATCTTTTCAGACCCACATCCAATCATTGTGCAAAGTGTGTGGCCTCAACCTACGCAACATCTCCAAAATACACCTTTTCCTATCCTAACCAATGACACCACAAAGTTCCTAGTTCACTCCCTGGTTGTCTCTTGCCTACTGCAACTCTGTCATCCCTGGCTTACCTTTATATAGGCTATCCCCCCTTCAGTCCATCATGAATGCTTCTGTTGCCAGGCTCATCCACTTTACCAACCATTCAGTGTCTGCTACTCCTCTCTATCAATTTCTCTATGATGAACATGGTGTCCGACCCCTGCCCTTCTCACCAACTCGTGAGAATGGACTGGCCAATCTTACACCATGCTGTCACTTACGTAACAATGCCTGCACAAAGATTGTCCAGGTTTCTGGACCACAATCTAGGTGCCAGCAGCCTGAGAGCGATTGTCAGTGGTTTAGGTTAATACTTTTGGACGATTCCTGGAAACCCTTCAATTCAGAGAAGCCTATTCTGCCCCCACCTAACAACTGTACTTTTATTTTCTCCATCAGCTCATCCCTCCCCCCTCAGTTATTACCTTTTGGATCACTTGACCCTCTTAGATTGTAAGCTGTAACAAACAGGGCTCTCTGATTCCTCCCGTATTATATTGTAGTGTACTTGTAATGCCTGCCCCTATGTTGTAAAGTGCTAAGCAAACTGTTGCAATACTACAAGATTCAGCTCCTACAGACATCAGTGGGGAATGAGCATTATGTCATGGGTTCACAGTTTATTTAATTTGTTTGGTGATTGTTCAGTAAACGGTCCACTTGTGGGTATCTGGATTATCTGAGAGACAGACTTTTATTTTACTTTCTTCAAAGTATTGTATATTATAAAAATGTTAGATAACTTCAATCAGCAAACATCTAAGGGGCAGATCCATCTAGAACTGAAATTTTATTTTTTTATTAATTCCTGGTGCTTACATAACATTAGATTGTTATGTAGTATTTTACAGTTTACTTTGTTTTCACACCGGTACTTGTCCACCATAGGAGCTTATGATCTACTGTCTTTAACACACCTATATTGCCTCCTCCATACATCTGTATGGTTGTTATCAAAATGCTCATTATTCCATATATATATATATATATATATATATATATATATATACACAGTGCTCAGCATAAATGTGTACACCCCAGCAGATTTGTCAGAACACCTTTACTTTACTTTTAGAATCAGCATTTTCTATGGGACACTATATTGCAAAATACTCCCACACATGCAGGCCATTGATTGCAAACAAGATTTGTTCATTTGCACACACAAAAAAGTATTTTTCCTAACAAATTCATTCAGGACCATGTTGCAAAAATGAATACACCCCAATGAAAGTCTTAGAAGCAAAGCTACATTTTAGACAACAAAAGCCTAATTAACAAAAATTCAACTACAGGTGAGTCTAATTATTCATTAAACAGGTGTCCAGCAGGCAGTTGATTATAAAAGGGTTTTACTTAACAAAGAAAACCCCTTCCCATTGCATGTTGTCAGTAATGACATCACCTGGAAGAGAAATGTCATAAGGCCTGAGAAAGAAAATAATTTCTTCGCACAAGAAAGGAGAAGGCTACAAGAAGATCAGCAAAGCTTTACTTATCAGTTAGAATAATGTAGCAAAAGTGATACAAAAATTTAACAGAGATGGAACTGAAACCACCTCACAGAGACATACGGGCTGTCCACTGAGGTTAACACCTCGACAGGACCGTCTTTTGATGAAAAGGGTTGAAGAAAATCATCATGCAAGTTCACTGCAGTTAGCTAAAGAAGTAGAAAGCCAAACTGGCATTGATTGCTTCCTGTGACACAATATGGTGTACACTCCAGAGGAATGGCATGCATGGGGGTCATCCATGAAGGAAGCCTCTCCTAAAGCCCATGCACAAAAAAAACCCACCTAGAATTTGCCAGGGCCCATGCTGAAAAAGAAGACTACTGGGACTCTGTACTCTGGAGTGATGAGACCAAGATAAATGTTTTTTGAACTGATGACTTTAAAACTGTATGGCGTCACAAAGGTGAGGAGTACAAAGAAAAATGCATGGTGCCTACAGTGAAACATGGTGGTGGCAGTGTCCTTCTGTGGGTCTGAATGACTGCTGCTGGTGTGGGGGAGCTGCATTTCATTGATGGCATCATGAATTCACAGATGTACTAGTCTATATTGAAAGAGAAGATGCTACTATCACTCCGTGCCCTTGTTTGTCATACACTTTTCCAACAGGACAATGATCCAAAACACACATCTAAGGCCACTGTTGTATTTCTGAAGAACAGGGTCAAATTCAGTGGCCAAGTATGTCTCCTGATCTGAACCCAATCAAACACCTATGGGGAATTCTGAAGAGACAAGTTGAACATCCCTCTCCGTCCAGCATCCAGGCTCTAAAAGAGATTCTTGAATAATGAAAAAAGATCGATGTTGCAATATGTTGCCAACTTGTTCATTCCATGCCTAGAAGACTTGGTGCTGTTCTTACAAATCATGGGGGTCACACAAAATGCTAGCTGTAGTAGTTTTTTGTTGTAGAGTGTATTCATTTTTGCATCAGCCAATTTGAGTAAAACTGAAGATTTTGTAATCTAAGCTTACTTTCATGTAGGGAGGCAAACAAATGTTCTATAAAACTCAGTTTTGTCAAAATTTTGGAAATTGCTCTTGTGTTCATTGAGATATTGATTAATACCTTACTTTTCATATATATATATATATATATATATATATATATATATATATATATACAGTATATGAATGACACCTTTGCTAGAATTTTGCAAGAGAAGGCAGAGTCATAAACTACAGCAGAGAAATGTCACCAATGGAATCTCTGAGATTGAGATGGTGACAGGTTATTTAATCTACCAATGTCAACTGCAAACTGTAACTTGTAACTCATCGTACATTTATCATGCAAACAAACACTACAAAATACATCTAATCGAAGGGCTGCACAGGACATAAGAGCACATAAAAATGATGCATTGAAGCCGGGTGGCTATATAAAAAGTGCCACCCTTACATGTGACTTACAGTTCAGCCTTGTACATTTACAGTGACATGGACATGACATTGCCAAGGCAAACCAATATTTAGCCCTTTATATACTGTGATGAATCAGGTCTTTTACACTGAAGCACAGAGGCAGCTTTAAAGCTTAGACATTTCTTTGTTCTTGTTTGCAGCTCATGAGCACTGCCCCTGGTTTCTGATGAATCCCCTTGCAATGTACATGCTCTGTAAACCAAATGGATTCTTTGTGCTTAGTATACAAATATGCTTTTTAGCCAGTGACCAAGATGTAGAAGTTAATGTACACTTTAAAGGAAAAATACACTTCATGCCAATTTAGTTAACAAGTAAGAACACATCCATGTAACCTGACAAGTGTTAAAGAGGCCCTGTATTTAGGTAAAGGCAGAGGCTGCCATGTCTGAAAAAACTAGTTGCATGGCTGTCTCTGACTTCAGTGCTCTCTGAGAGAATCTCCTTCCAAGGAGATTAGAAGTAGCAGAGTGAATTCAGAGTTCCTAATCTGCGCACATTTCTCTCAGAAATTGTTGTTCTCCAATCCCAGAGAACACTATTTTTGGAGAAATGCACGTCGGGCGGAGCTTTCTGTGACGTCACCTTGTTCTGGCAGGTGGTTTGACACCACAAGAATTTTAAATGTTTACACTGCCTTTATTCACCTTATCTATGTAAGAGCAATACTTTAATACATTTTTTGCTGGTTTATCGGGTCTATGAAGTTTTCTTCTTCTGTGAAATGAAGTTTTCGTCTTCTGTTTTAAACATTTCCTTGCATGATGTGGAGAGCTGTCTGATGTGATGGATTCGTTCAAGTGAACCTGCAGGTGTCCATTCATCTTCTATTCATATCATTGATAAGGCTAACTAGGGTGTCAATGTGGGATCTGAACACCATCTGCTCGTTTTAATCCCTTGACTGGAGATCAAAGTGTCTGGTAAGAGGCTGATTTTTTCTTTTGTGTCAAGCATTTGTGGACACCTATGCACTTTCCATTGGAGGATTTCTTTAGCACACAGCACTGTGTTATTTGGACTTTTAATTATTTATTATATGAATGTGGACTTATATCATTTCAATGAATGTATGCACATTTTTTATGCAACAGTATTTATTTGATTTATTATTGTTTATGATTTTTTAGTGTACAGCGCACTCATTTTTTATATGTTTTATATTTTCTGGTGTTCATGGAAAGAGTAGCAGCAGTTCACTAATTGTTTCACTATTGTTTCAGAATATATATTTTTTCACACATTTATTCACATATTGTATTGTCTGGGGTGTAGGTTTTTTCCCTTTTTTTCAGTCATCTCTGCTTGCCACGCTGACAGGCTGTCAGAAGGTAACTCTGCACTTCTCTGTGAACATCCAAGAGCCTGTTCCTAGGAGGCTGTGCTATCCATGGTATTGGTAAATGGGCAGATGCCTACTTACTTTCTGACAACACTTTCTAGAGACACTGCATGCAGACACCTTTACACCTCAGTACCAAGGAATCTTTGCTTTGAGTATTTACCACAGCCTATCTGTTATCTTCATTGAATTACAATCACTCACTACTGTATATGGGCCCCATCACTGCTAGCCAAAGACAACAGCTACTATCACATCAGGAACTTTAAACATTTTAGGGCTCAAGTTGCTATATCTCGTTAAAGGGACCTCTTTGCATTCAAGCCATTGTTATTAAAATTAGGTTGTCTATACCCATTTACATTCCCTATTGTGAGCTGATAAGTCAACAAGCCTTTCCTTCCCCCTTTTGTGACCATATAATCTGTTAACCATTACTATTTGATTATTTCCATTTTATCGGTGTTTTGCTTTTTTGCGTTAACTGGGGATGTCCCTCCTTACCATTCATTCTCTGGTCTACTCTTTTGAACAAGCCTAATATAGAGGTGTAACTAAAGAATTGTGTGTCTTGCATTATTATTTCATACTGTTGAAATATGTCTGAACCCAAGGTGTCAGAGAGGCTTGCAAGGTCATGGCATCTACTGAGGACAAGCATTATCAAACAGCCCCTGTGGGGGTAACGCTACACAAAAACGGAAATGCCATATAGAAATTTGGCTATTTGTTATAAAATAAAATAAAAAACAGAAATGAACACAATTTGGGCAGTATGGTTTATCTTGTTGGCGGGAAGTACACCAAGAAAATTCTATAATCGTTGTGTTTCAAACACCTTCCTAGTCTAATTGCAATGTCATTTTTCATGTCACTCAATTTATATACCGTAGGAAAGATGTGGAGCAGATTTATTCCCTTTGACTATTCTTCTATATAGGTGTTAAATGGACCAGCTAGTTCTGATGGCTGTGTCAGGGTTAGGATTTCTGACACCAGCACATCATCCCAATCACAGCAGGTCCAAATACCACATGACTGCCACAAGCAGTCCATTTAACTATTTTTATCAGTCCCTAGGTGGCTATCAGTCCCCTTGTGCATCCCTATACTATTGAGGGATGGGCTCCTCCTGGCACACCTGACCTTAACTTATCCATTGATATATGTGCTCCAACTATGGAGGCTCTGGAAATTTGAGAGTTAAGTCTATAGTATACAGAGGACCCTTATCTGTGGCTTATGAGTGTATTTGGAAATGTGTGCAAACATAAAACTCTGTTTTTGATGCAAACTATTAGACAGGGCTGAATTAGTTTTTTCAGGCTGGCTGGTAAGTGTTTCTTGGAAATCCTTTGTTTGTTTGTAATGTGCATTGCCCTTCCATGTGCACCTTACTGCTAAGGCTGGTTATAGATTGGAACAGATGCCATTTCTTGTGCAGTTGGCTAATTTGGATGGAGGAACACAGTTGATGCCTTTGCTGTCATTTTTCTATAGCTGGGCATCACATGCAATCCTGTACCTTTAAACCCACAACAGTAAAATCAGTCTGTATATGCAATTAAAGCATGCTTTTTATACTCACTGTGGAACTCTGCATTGTGTAAAAGCGCTGTTTGATCCTGACTTCTCTGATCCTCCCCTTCTTCCAGTGTCCCTTTGGTGTGTATTGCTAAAGGGAATTTTCTTGGGAGAGTGCATGTGATCAGCAGAGGGCCAATTAGCATTGTCCAGGCAGAGGTCATAGGTCCTGCATCTTCCTAGAGCAGAATGAAAACTCCTCTTACAAGCTTTAACATGTACTTGGCTGGACACTGATAGAAGTCACAAGACTGTTCTAACTGCTGATGAGAAAAGGTATTTAGCAGTTTACATTTTCTAAAATAACAAAATAATTGCACTTTCATGTTCTGTGTACTGTGGGAGACCAGATATAGTGAACGCAGGGTCCTGGGTTTAGTAACACTTTAAGGAGGGATGGGCTCCTCAAGGCACACCTGCCTAACCTATCCATTGATATATGTGCTCTTACTATGAAGGCTCTGGACATTTTAGAGTTAGTTCTACAGTATATAGAGAAGGCTCTTGATGCGGGGCTGTGGCTTACGCATGTATTTGCAAATGTGTGCAACCAAAACCCTCTGTTTTTTAACGCAAATGGTTAGACAGGGCCAAATTGACTTTTTTTCAGGCTGGCTGGTAAGTGTTGCTGGGAAATCCTTTGTTTGTTTGTGGTGGCTAGAACATACCATTTGCATCTGCATGTAGTTTATAATGAGTATTGTTAGAGGGAACAACTTTCATCTCCCTGCAACTAATATTTTGGATTATATTCAGGATGAAATCTTTTCTGATACATGAAAAATAACCAATGATTGCAGACAATTTGGGGTCTCAGTGTTTAACTCCTTCTTGCCGGTCGTACGTATATATGCAGCCTCTCAACAGGTGGACCTTAATGCCGTGAGGCTGCAAAAATAAACAAAACTGTACCTGGTGTTACCAGTGGCTAATGGAAAGCTCTCAATCTCTACAGGAGCTTTCAGATCATGTGACCACTGTGGCAGCCAATTACAGTGGTCACATGATCACAAATACCGCTGGCGCCAAGGGGATAAGGACCTCTTCCTCCCTTCTGTTTTGCAATCACAAGGTCTTTAGGATTCTTTTGATGATTTATGAAGTGAGAGTTTAATTAACTTTACCTATAGCAACAAGCCTACAGGTCCTGTCAGAGATTCATTAGCAACTAAATATTAAGTCAGGTCTGTAAGTCTATTTAGGTTCTAAACTACGAGCAGGTGACCACTTGGATGATTTATTTGTAATATCTTATCACATTTTATATCTTAATGTCACAGGACGTACAATACGGGACATTTATATGTATGTAGGAGGACCTTTAAATCCACATTATAGCATATCTGAAAATACATTTTCAACTGCACTTAGTCTCAACAAGAATGTAGGAGTCATTTAACAAATCATAAACTGAGACAGTTGCTGTATGCAAGGTAGCTACGTTTCAGCACTAAATATCATGCAAGTTGATAGAACTGCTTTTTGGCTGTTAAATATGTTCGTAGCAAGTATACTGGCTATAGTGTTCAGTGAACTGTATAAACTACAACTTGTCATATTTGGCATCCCTCTGAAGTACTTTTTTATTTCAGCTCAATGCAGCATAATCTATCCGGAGGTGGCCATGATTTGGCTTTTTAATACAGATCCTAAAATAGGAGCCTTCACCAAATATAGTTAAGGCTTTGTGAAAGCTCTTCAAAAAGCTACATGAATAAGATCCAATTGCTGTTCAATCACACTGCAGCACGATTACGGCATTAAGAAAAAAAGCTTGGCAAATGAACAGCAGAATACGGCTAAATACCCAGCCTCATATTCAGGTTTGTCGAACCCTAGTATAACCTATGTCATTATTATTGCTGCTAAATGAATGCTGAAGCAGATGTCTTTGGTTTATGGCTCTGGAGGTCATGAATATAAGCAATTAAATCTCAGCTCCAGATTTAGGCTGACTCTAAGCCCCCCACACAGACACACACACACATCCCTGAATCTGGAACTTCCTCAACCATGTAATTTAAAAAGAAAGTTTTAGTATAATGAAGCACTACCCTTGTGAGGGCCGTGGTGTTGTAGGTATCCCTAAGCTTCCCTCCACACAGCCAAGCAACAGGTATTTTTCACACAAACTTGCATCCAAAGACAATGACCAGTCTATGAGCTTGGTTTTGTTTTTTTATTAGGGGAATTCAACTTGGATAGGGAAATAGGGTTATGGGATGCCCAATTTGGTTTGGAACAATGGAAGGGGAACACTTCCTTTCTATGTACAAAAGCAGATAGTGAACTGTTCTCTTCCTGAAAGCCGTCAGTCGTTGCGGATCAGTAGCAGCTGCTCCTGTACGGGCGAAGAACTATCAGATCCTCAAAAATCACTTTAATTCTTGTAGCTACATGTGGAGACATCTTCTCTCCCAACAAAGCAGCTCCACAGTCTGAAAACATTACCAACCCTCGGAAGATCTCCCAGGACAATGATAAAGGATTGAGCTCAATGCTGTCCTTAGAAAGCTTGCTTTGCTTGGCAGTCTTTAGACTTGTAGATCCCAAAGTGTGCTGCCTGACAAAGGGGCCCTGCGCTGCTCTGAAAAGGTTGCCACTGTTGATATTATGTGACCACTAAAAAAAGCTTGGACCCTTTTTTAGGATTCCTTGATGTACTGGTGACATTTTTCTTTCTGGATTGTTTGCAGTTCCCAACAGTGGTCACTACAGCACCCAAACACTATTTACAACCACTTGCAGCTGGGAAAACTACATTTTGTGCTGTACTCACATTGTTCTCTTTGCTCCCTGATGCTCCAGGCCTTGATACCATCCATGCCTCTCTGATGAATGTATCCTACAATGTATCCTACAGCTACAATAAGTTTGAGGGGTCTTATGGCCAGTTGCACATTGAGTGGGTACCTCTTCCTTGGTGGTGGGCAGTTCTCAACACTGCAAGGGACAAGACTCACTTTATGAAGTCAGCACTTTTCTCTGCAACATTGTGCTATGGACTCAGGCTGAATAATGGTGCACCCCAGGTAATGTAACCATGATGAACTGGAGTGAGCAAAGGCACTATTTTTAAAACACACACGTTTACTGCAATTGGGGATGTCACATTAAGGGGAAGGCAATTATCTGCAGAAGGAAGGGTGGGGCCTTCATGGATTTAATTTGTTTTTCCCGCGCATCCAACAAATACTTGATTGGACTAAGATCTGAAGAATTTAGTGGCCAAGTCAACACCTTTAACTCATTGTTGTGCTCCTCAAACCATTCTTGAATTCATCAGACCAGGCCACCTTTTTCCATCACTCTGTGGTCCAGTCCCAATGCTCACGCGCCCATTGTAGGTGCATTTGGCAGTGGACATGGGTCAGCAATGATAAGGTGACTGGTTTGAATCTGTATATTGGATGGGAATAAATGTCAAACTGGAGGAGACTACTGCTGCATTATGATTGTGCACTTTTTAGACCTTTCTTTAACAAAATGTCTTTTTTTCTGAGGAATGTAACTTTCCCTTGGGTGGTGGTTGATTGCTTCACTTGGGAAGATACACAAGGAAGCATTTCATGTAATTATTTGAAAATATCACACTAGGCACTCTTTCTTATATTCACTTTTATATTTACTTTTTCAGGTTCTGCATTTGCCTATTCATAATTTTGTCATGGAATTTTTGTACTCATCTGTGGTTTTTTGTATGCATATGCATGAGGTGGAAAGTGTTGTCTCTTCACCATTCCAGGCTGCACTGCAGTGCGATATGTCACGGCGAATGATTGAACAGTGCCAGTACCATGTGATTGCTGTGACCAATCACAGAGGATCACATGACAATTGCACATAATGGATGGTTTTCATTTATGCCATCCATTCTGTACTATTGTGCTGATCTCTGTGATTGGTCACAGTGATCACATGGTACAGACTGGGACAATCACAGCCCATTTGTACCATGTGAATAGCTGTGGCCAACCATAGCTAACCATAATAGTAAACATTGAATGAAACAATTTCATTCAGTAAAAATGGTTGCTTATAACAGTGAAATTCACTGATATAAGCATTCATAATGTGTAAAAAAAAATCTAGCCACAGTGTGTTAACAACAAATTGTAAAAAAAAAAAAATCTAATAAAAAAATAAAAAATAAATAAAAATAAAAAAAATATATTTTATTTTTATTTAATTTTGTTTTACATACTGTTACCAGTCAGTGTGCCTGATCTCCGCCACAGCAATTATATGATGACACTGAACTGCACTGATGACAGTAAAAAATAATGATGTGAACAATCTTTCAAAATTTTACAAAAATTGTGACAAAAAGTTACAACTTCAAAAATCTTGCCATGCTTCTTACTAAACACCTTGGACTGTCTACTTTCCAAAAAGGGGTCATTTGTACTGTCCTGGCAGTTTAAGGCCTCAAGAAATGAAACAGGCTGTCAGTACATCAGGATTTATCGATTTTCAGATATATACTGTATATACCATAGTTTGTGGACTCTATAACTTTCCTACAGACTAAATAATAAATACTGATTTTGGTTATATTCACCAAAGAAATGTAGTAGAATGCAGTTTTGCCTAAATTTAGGAAGATAGATTATTTATTTGCAAAATTTCTTGTTTATGCAATAAAAAATAAAAAAACAATTGTGATCAACCACCACCAAAAGAAAGCTCTATTTGTGTGAAAAAATTATAAAAATGTATTATGGGTACAGTGTTGCATGACCAGGCAATTGTCATTCAAAGTGCAACAGCGCTAGTAAGCCGAAAATTGGCCAGGGCAAGAAGGGGGTGAAAGTGCCTGGTACTGAAGTGGTTAAATACTTATACGAACTTTCACAAGAGCTGCACATCCACAAATGGATTAGAGCACACTTAATTATTATCGCAAATGAATTTTTCTTTTATTTTCATTAGGCACACTGTTTTGGGTTTGACATGTATGCTGTGCTTTAGACAACTTAGGCAGAGCAGTGTACTATTGTGTATACAAACATTCACAAAGCTTATCACAATGATGGATGTTTGAAGTAAAGGTGTGTTATTGTTAGAAGCAATATTTTACTATACCCAAATACTTTATTTTGTCAATCCTGCTTTTGCGTAACGTGAAAGATAACATAGTTAAAACAATGCATATTTAAAGCACATCTAAATCCAAAAGCAAAATGAGAATATAAATGGATTGGAATATAAATCTGCGAATACATCTAACACCACCCAATGTGTCTCTGTAGCTCCTCCATCCCGAGTGGACAGGAAGTGTGTTACAGGCTAGGCTACACTAGGTGAGAAAAAGAGGCAAAAAAAAAAAGAAGACAAATGCGATATTTATGATTTATTTATGATTGTTAACCTGCAATAAAATACATTTTTGTTTTAGAGTTTGGATACACTTTAAATGGGTTGTAAACCTTGGGTTTTTTTTAATGCTTTATTACAATAATAACCTGCTCTATGCAATGGTATTGCACAGTGCAGCCCCAATCCCCCTCTTATGGGGTCCCCCGCTGGTGCTCTGTGCTCTTCCTCTTCTCTGTTTGTCACCATAGGAATCTGCTTCCTATGGTGGCACACTGCAGGTGTACTCCAGAGCCCTGCTGTGTGCAACCATAGACACACACAGCACAGCTTGGTCCCACCCCCACTCTCTGCTCACAGGATTTGATTGACTGTGCTAGTACAGGACCGTTGGACAGGTAAGTATGGATTTTAGTTCTGCTTTACTGCAGGGAATGCATTAAGGTAAAAATATTTAGAACCACTTTAACCACTTGCTGCCCTGTCATAGTACATTTACTGTGGCAGATTAGCATGTGCAGGCTCAGTCACAGAGTGCCTCTGGTTTAGGAATGCGCAGCACACCCATCCTGTTAATGTTACCGGTAACCGAGTATCATGTGATCACCATGATTGGTCATAGTTTTTACATACTGTCACCAGTTAGTGTACCTGCTCATTGCCACACCAGTCATATGATGACGCTATGCTTTTCAATAAAAATTGCAACTTGCAAATTGCAACAAAAAACTCTTCATGCCTCTTACTAAATACCTCTGACTAGGGCTTTTTCTGTGGCAAAATGTGCCGGAATGGTATTCCGGCACCTCCACCGGAGCACTGTCTCTCTGTTCCTCTGTCATTTACTGCGTGCTGCTGCCTGAAAAAAAAAAACAGACCGTGGCTGCGAAGGGATGAAACAGCTGCAGCCTGAGATCGCAGAATGCACTCCACTCAATTCTGCTTCTCCCTGCAGACCGACCGAAAACTTGTTTTGGTGCCTGTCAACTCGCTGTGTGAGGGTGAGGTGTGGAATAGCCACGTGGATGGTAGTTGGAATGGGAGGGTAGCTAGCCTGTCCAAGTTTTCTGGTGACAATGCTGCTGAATGGGGGTTTTGCTGTGCCTGCTGTGACTATCTCTTTGATGCGCTGGGCTATCTCTTTGCTAGTCTGAACTGTCTATTTGCTGAATGGGGCTATCTCTTTGCTGTACTGGGCTGTCTCTTTGCTGGACTGGGCTGTCTCTTTGCTAGTCTGAACTGTCTATTTGCTAGTCTGAACTGTCTCTTTGCTGAATGGGGCTATCTCTTTGCTGTACTGGGCTGTCTCTTTGCTGGACTGGGCTGTCTCTTTGCTGGACTGGGCTGTCTCTTTGCTGGACTGAACTGTCTCTTTGCTGAATTGAGCTGTCTCTTTGCTGGATTGACTGTCTCTTTGCTGAATTGGTCTTTCTCTTTGCTGGACTGGACTGTCTCTTTGCTGAACTGGACTGTCTCTTTGCTTAAGTGTGCTGTCTTTTTGCTGGGCTGAACTGTCTCTTTGCTGAATTGGGCTGTTTCTTTGCTAGACTGAACTGCCTCTTTGCTGAATTGGGCTGTCTCTTTGCTGAATTGTGATGTTTCTTTGCTGAACTGGGCTGACTCATTGCTGGGACTGTCCTGTCTCATTGAAGGACTGAACCGTTTCTTTTCTAGATAATTGGGAATGTCTCTTTGCTCAATATACGGGGGTGTCTCTTTGCTAACTTCCTGAATATTTGGGGATGTTTCTTTGCTGAATACATGTTGATGTCTCTTTGAATATATGGGGATGTCTATTTGCTCAATATATGGGATGTCTATTTGCTCAATATATGGGGATGTCTCTTTGTATATTTATATTTGGGCACATCTCTTTGGATATTTGGGGATGTCTCTGCTGGATATTTGGGGCTGTTTCTCTGCTGAATATATGGGGCTGTTTCTCTGCTGAATATATGGGGCTGTCTCTTTGCTGGACATTTGGGGCTGTCTCTTGCAGGATATTTGTTCTGTCTCTTGCTGGATATTGGGGCTGTCTCTTGCCATATTTTTTGGATGTCTCTTGCTGAATATCAGGCTGTCTCTTGCTGGATATTGGGGATGTCTCTTGCTGGATATTGGGGCTGTCTCTCGCTGGATTTTGATGATGTCTCTTGCTGGATATGCGACTGTCTTTTGCTGGATATGTGGACGTCTCTTGCTGGACATGGGGACGGTCTCTTGCTGGATATAGTGCTGTCTCTTGGTAGATATTGTCTGGAAGTGGCTCTGAGCTTACTTTAAGTGCTGGATATTTCTAATGTTTTGTAATTTTTTTCTACATTGCTTTTTATTAACAAATTCCATATAAATTACTTGCATAGTCCCCCAAATTATACTTGGTTCCCTGTTCTCTAAAGGGAGCGGTGCTAGGAGGTGTGTAGGGGTGGAGACAAGGGGCGGTCCTAGGGTGGGTAGGGGGTGGAAACAGACATGGCCTAGGGGAGGGGGGGTGAGTTTCTCTGAGGGAAAAAAAGCCCTACTTCAGACTATCTACTCTTCAGTAAGGGTAATTTTTGGGACATTTTTACTGTCCTGGCATTTTATGGCCTCAAAAAATTAGATAGGCAGTCAGTACATTAGGACTGCTCAGTTTTTAAATATATATACCATAGTTTGTATAGTTTGCTATAACTTTCACACAAACCAATTAATATACACTTATTTACCAAAGACATACTGAATAATACATTTTGGCCTAAATTTATTCAAATATTTGATTTTTTAAAAAATGTTTTACTGGATATGTTTTATAACAAAAAGTTGAAAATATTTTTTTTTTTCGAAATGTTTAGTCTTTTCATTCATATTATAAAAACGTAAAAACCCACTGGTGATTAAATATCACCAAAAAAAGCTCTATTTGTGTGAAAAAATTATATAAATTTAGTTCGGGTACTAAGTTGCATGCCCAAAAAATTGCCATTTAATGTAGCACAGTGCCTAATAGAAAAAAATGGCCTGGTCAAGAAAGGCATTTTTCCGGAGTTAAGTTGTTAAGATAAAACAATGTCAGATAGCTCAGCGTTTGTGCACATATAAGAACATTTATATACATATGGGTAAAATATTTGTATTTCTTTTTATCTATGTTTCTCTCTATATGTACAACGATTAGCTTGTTTTACATGGCTCTTGGCTCTTTGACCAAGGCAGTAGTAGGAAAATGCTTACCCTATATACAGGTCCCTTTTTGTCAAGTACATTCTGGAATGCTTTGTATGGGCCTAGACTTTTCCAAAACTTTAGCAGCGTTACTTTTCTTAAGTGATTTGTGGAGTTGATTGCTGTAATTACAAGGTAATTACACTTAAATGAACATATGTACCAGTACCATTAAGTTGGCAAATAGTTCTTTGATATTTTTTTCACAAGACCTGGATAGGAAGAATTTCAATGTGTTGTGTAATATATCCTAAATGTAACTGTACGCCATAATGACTGGGATGTCAGTGTAAAAAATGCATTTACAAATAGATTGTAATAACTTCTCTGAGCTGTAGACTGGAGGGCAGCACAATGACACTGTCACTAAAGAACATCTGTGGATTTTGTGCTTGATTTCATGGCATGGTCCATAGACTTGTGTAGCAAAATAACTGTTTGCAAATGTGTATATGTTCGCTTGTGGTATCCGACATACTGAAGGCTCTTGATTTACACCAGGGTTTCTTTCCTGGAAGTGCTCATGTAATTAACATTTCATGTAATTTATACAGTGTTTTTTCACTGAAAGAAATGTTAACTATCATAGCTGTGTTCCAAGGGTATAATTCAGACCCTACTCACATATAGTTGAGAATGATGAGTCCTGCTGTCCACTACATAATAAATAAATCAATAGAAGAAACAAAAGAGCAAATGTACACCCATAGAAGCACTGAAATGTAGTTGTCTTTGTGAAGGAATAACAATCCTTGTAGTGCAGCCTGTCTTTTAACAGTTCTTTTGTACTGCATAGTAAGTTGGCATTGACCGTTAGAATGTACATCTCTGCATTGTGTAGTATTGTACTCTGTATTAATTAATTAATTTTTATTTATTTATTTCAGGTACTTATATACTAATGTATTAATGATCTGTACAAGTGGCAAACAGGTTGTAAATGAAATAACGTAGTATGTGAAATTGTATAGTAATTTTAGTTAATTTTTTTTTTTTAAAGGATAAGATATATTTTCAGAAAAAAAAGTGCACTTATTATTTTTACTCCCCAAGAACTTTCAAAGCATTGCACCAGTAGATCTGTGCAGTGTCAGGCTCTTGCAGACACATTCTTCAGGTTTGCTTCCCATACCACTGTATGTGCTTTCTGCTTGAGAGCTGGAGGAAGTGTCAATGGACTATGAGGACACTCATCACTGCAGTCGCAGTCTATTTAGTACTAAAAACTGTATGGTGCAGTGGCAGATGTGACCTGTAATTTCTTCATTCACAGACTGCAGTGAATGAATGATGTGGTTTTTATTATTTTTTACAGGTAACTATATAGCACCATCAATTTAAACAGCAATTTACATGTTTATATATTGCACATTCCTACCAGTCCCTAACCCTAAAGGAGTGTACAATCTAAGGTCCCTAACTCACATTCATACATACACATACTAGGGCCAATTTAGACAGGAAATCATTAACCTACCAGCATGTTTTTGGAGTATGTGAGGAAACTGGAGTACCTGGAGGAAACCCACACAGGCACAGGGAGAACATGCAAACTCCAGGCAGGTGGTGCCGTGGTTGGGATTCAAACCAATGACCCTAGTACTGCCAGGCAGAAGTGCTAACCATTTAACCACTGTGCTGCCCTAGGTTGTGTGGTCAGAGCACGGCACAGCTGCGCCAACTTGAAAAGTGACAGTGGGCGTGAGGGAGAGAAACTCCCACATGCTGTCGGGGGGGGGGGGGAATCAGGAGTGCGGGTCATGGTGTTGGAGCATGTTGCACCCTAAATAAGTGTAACGGGCAACATGCTCCAAAGGTACTTAGCCTTTAACTTTCTCCACGTACCAAATTAAACCCACACTACATCTATGGCTGTTCTCACAATGACCATGCCATCAGTAGTTGGGAACAAGAGAATCAATGTCAATAAAGCAGTCTGGGCACAGGCCACCTCATTTCAAAACCAAGCAAAACAAGATCACTTACAGTTGTCAAAGTTGCAATAACTAGGAAAGCACACAATGTGCATACATGAATCAGTCTAAAAGGTATAAGAAATTATTTCTAAACTACCCTTTTCATAGTTAAACTTTTATTTCATATTATGCTTTGCTCACGCCTAGCCATAGGGCTATCAGCAGACTAGAAAGTGCACCGGTCCCAGAGAGACCTTCAGACAGGTTGTATGTCAGCACAGTTGCCTGTAGCATCACAACTTGAACATGAACAGAAGGGTGAAAATGCCAAATTTGTATTGAAAGGCAGTGAGTGAGCACTGTCAACCTATCTAGTGACATCATGTGGCCTGAACAGTGACTGGTAAGAACAACAGCTAACACATGATTTTTAGAGTGAAATTTAAAAAAAATGCGTATTTGGCACTGAGAGGTCATGGACAAGCAGATTTTTAATTTTAGGTTTTGAGTTTACATACACTTTTAATCTAGACCACTATGCACATAATGATTAAGAATACTTCTTTTTTATAGTGAAACTAAACCACTTAAAAGACATATAGATTGTACATATTTTGTATAATGATACAAATTATGTTCTTGATATCGCACTCAGTTACAGACTTGGTACCAATGCTAGCATACAAAGCATTGCATTTTTAATTTGTATTGTGAAGAGTACGCTGGGTGTGATTTCATGATCCATGAAAGTTTATATTGGTAAATTTAGTTTAAGAAATATAAAAGGAAATCAGAAGAGTTCAGGCCATTCTATCTCGTGTCTGCCAAACCTTTGTAAGAGATGGACAAACAGGGTTGTATCGTTAGATACAACCATCATATAAAAGTTTTGGAGGAGCACAGATGTCACCATTTTGTTAATGCACTGATATAGGTCACGTCTGCTCAGTGATGCTAAGTGCCATCATCATTTACAGTCACAGTGCATTTGATACAGCTTTCACTGTATCTCCATGATTCATCATAGTCACTACTATCTATTATCTCTATCATCAATTGATTCTTTCTTCTTGTCCGGTGAGTTAAAATCACTAAAATAAGACATCATGTTGTCTTTACATACCTCTTTTGCGTGCAGGCCATTAGCAATTAGAGAGAAGGTCAGTTAGTCACTGATGATCATAGGAAACGATATTGCAAGTGAAAAGGAGTAAAACTGGCCATAGATGGGTAGAAAATCACTTGAAAATGTGTTCATATTTGATAAAGATCTGTCGAATGAGCATGTCATTGTGCCATCATTGATACACATTTTTTTCTCCCACTTGATGACTTATTGTCATTTGTTTACAACATAAAAGATAATTTTTCTGTCGATCGACCTCATATGCTCATGAGCAGTACGATTTTTTGTGTTATTTCTGATTGATTCCACTACACGAGCTTCGAAAATCATTTGTTGGCACTACAAAGTTACAAAATGCCAATTGTATTTTTTTACCATAAATCTTTGCATTTTAAAAATGGAAATGAGCCCACTAACATCTAGAAAGTTGAATGATCAAGCATTTTGAACGTTTTTTGAATGATTTTCTACCCATCTACGGCCAGCTTAAGGGTAAGACTACAAGTGATATAAAAGGCATTTTATTTTTTTAATAATAAACATACTTACCTGCTCTGTGCAATGGTTCTTGGGTCTCCCTTCTGCTCTCCTGGCTTCTCCCTCCTGCCCAATATCCCCAGTGCAAGCAGCTTGATATGGGGGCACCCAAGCAGGCTCGCCCCCGAGCCTCTGCTCTTCTTGTTCATTCACACACAGAGCCGCATCTCGACCCTCTTTAACCCTCTCTCTCCTCATTGGCGCACTGGCTTTGATTGACAGCAGCGGGAGCCAATGGCTAATGCTGGTGTCTTAGCCAAAGAAGAGGGAGAATCACAAAACAATAGTGCAGCTCTACGATAAATGAAAATGTATGTGCAATACAATAGTGTAATACAAATATATTAAATTCTTATGTGTCACCATAAATTGAAAAAATAAAACAAAGGTATATGTGAAGCCAACAATTGTGAATTCAGTGGTTCTTCGATTATGAGGGAAATGATAGATGTGGATACCAAACACCACCAAACTTCTTAATGACAAAACACACCTCGGTGTACAACAGAGGGAGCCTTACCAGAATCATATGACTCCCAATTAAAAGTGATCAACCAGCACTTGTGTATTAATCCAAGATATCCAGCTTTCCAGAGTTACATCAGACCGCTGTTCATATATGCTCAGTTGGACATAGTATCACGAAAAAGAAAAAGACACGTTCTCCATAGTGTAATCCCAATTAAAACATCAATCTAACCACTTGCTTCCCTGGCACTTTCACCCCCTTCCTGCCCAGGCCAATTTTCAGCTTTCCGTGCTGTTGCACTTTGAATGACTATTGCGCGGTCATACAACACTGTAACCATATTACATTATTATTATTTTTTGAGAGATGCAAAGCTTTCTTTTGGTGGAATTTAATCACCGCTGTATTTTTAAATTTTGCTAAACAAACAAAAAATACCAAAAATGTTGAAATTTTTTTTTATTAGTTTCTGTTAAAAATTTTTGCAAACAGGTAATTTTTCTCTTTCACTGATGTGCGCTGATGAGGCTGCACTGATGGGTACTGATTTGCAGCACTGGTGGGCACTGATAGGCTGCACTGATAAGCAGCACTGATGGACACTGTTAAGCTGCACTGATGAGCAGATTCTAGATTGTAAGCTCGAAAGAGCAGGGCCCTCGAACCCCTCATGTATTGTATTGTATTGGTATTGTTCTGTCACATGTTCTGTCCCCCTTTGTAATGTACAGCGCTGAGCGAACTATTGGCGCTTTATAAATACTGTATTATAATAATAATAATGAGCACTGATGAGGAGGCACTGATGAGGCTGCACTGATATGCAGCACTGATAGGCACTGATAGAGGGCACTGAAGGTCACTGATAGACGGCTATGACTGGCGGCACTGATGGGCATTGACTGGTAGCACTGATAGATACTGACTGGTGGCACTGATAGACACTGACTGGCGGCACTGCTGATCGCTGACTGGCAGCATTGATGGACACTGTTGGGACTGCACTGATGGACACGGGGCTGGGGGCTGCACTGGACTGCCTCTGATTTTTTAAATACACTTGCCAATTACCGGCTCTCCTCTATCCTCATGCTGTGACAGCGTGAGGAAAGTGCAGCCGATAGTCAGCAACTGTATTTACATTGTTATCTGCTGTATCATTGGACACAGCTGAACACGTGGTTAAAGGGTGCTGTGATTAGCCCTTTACCATGTCACGTGATCAGCTGTGTCTGATGGACACAGCAAACACAGAGCTCATCGGGTGCATGTCTCAGGGAGTGCGCGGGAGGCGCAGTTCTGAAGGATGTCTTATGATGACCTCCCAGAACTAGAAGACCGCTCTGTAGCCGCCATTCGGCTATTGTTCGGTAGTCATGTGGTTAATGTGGTAAATGCACTTACAATTAACAGATGTTAATCAGGAACTTCACATTATATAAACAAATCATGTTCCAAAACATAAGATGGCCACGGCAGGTTCACATATGTGTAGTGGTGTGTGTTCCGTCTCTGCCCTGAAAATGAAGAGGGTCCCCAAAGCTCTTGTGCACATAGCTGGATCGCGATGGGGCATAAGTAAGTATATGGAGGGGGCTGTTGTACACAGAAGGTTTGCATAAAATGCATGAAGGTAAAAAACCTTGAGCCTTTACAACCACTTTAAATTACTAATTAAGATAATTTCTCTTTTTTTTAAATTAGTAACCAGGGGTACTAGGAGCCAGAGCAGCAAGGGGTTGCTAGCTGTGTGTACGGAGCCTTTTAGAAAAGAGTCTGCAGGAAACAGCTGTGAGCCTAAAGTGGAAGGCCAGAGCGGCAGAATTGTGGTTACAAGCCAGTAGGCTAAATATCTGTGTTTAGAAGAGTGAAATGCTGAAAACCCCTGTGAGCGAAATCTATGATACTTGGATTTATGGAGCTTTCTTTTAAATAAAATTGGGCACAAATGGCTATTAAAAACAATAAAGTGAGTAGTGGTGTACTTTAACCTCTTCCCGCCCGGCCTATGGCCCAATGGCGGCCGGCAAAAACACTCACCTTTACGGGTGGATGACATATGGCATCCTTTCGCACATGCGCAGTTTGCACGCCTGCAGAGCCGCGCAGAGGCGCGATCTGTCACCGGCCGTGTACCTCGGACACGGCCGATGACAGATCTGAGTACCGGCCCCATTGCCAGTACCATGTGACCTGCTGTGACCAATCACAGCAGGTCACATGACAGTTGTATACAATGGATGGCTTCATTCATGCCATCCATTGTATACTAGTGTGTCTAGCTGTGAATGCTCACAGCGATCACATGCACAAGCTGGGCCAATCACAGCCCAGCTGTGTCATGTGATTAGCCATGGCCAAATCACAGCTAAGCACAAAAAAAAAAAAAAAAACCCTGAATGAATCGATGTCATTCAGGTAAATGCTTGCTTATAGCAAAGTAATTCTTTGCTATAAGCAAATTGTGTAAAAAAAAAATACTGATCACTTCCCCAAAGTAGTACAATGTTACTATGGTAACATTGTACTACTTTGGTCATAGTAAAATATGAAAAAAAAAATCTTAAAAAAAAGAAAAAAAATTAATAAAAAATTTAAAATAATAAAACAAATTAACAAAAAATTTAAAAAAAATTATAATTTTTTTTTCATACTGTCACCAGTCAGTGTCCCTGATCACCGCCATGCCAGTTATATGATGACGCTGTACTGCACTGGTGACAGTATGTAAAAAAAAATAGTGAAAATAATTTCTTTTAATTTTTTTCATTTTCCGAAAAATTATGACAAAAAAAATACAACTTCAAAAACTCACCATGCCTCTTATGAAGTACATCGGACTGTCTACTCTGCAAAAAGGGGTCATTTGGAGGATATCTGTACTATTCTGACATTCTTGGACCTCAAGAAATTGGATTGGCAGTCAGTACTTCAGGATTGATCAATAGTCAGATATATCCCATAGTTTGTGAACTCTATAACTTTCCTACAAACTAAAAAATACATCCTAATTTGGGTTATTTTCACCAAAGACATGTAGCAGAATACATCTCGGCCTAAATTTATGAAGAACAATTATTTATTTGCAAACTTTTATAACAGAAACAAAAAAAAAGCGTTTTTTTTTTCAAAATCTTCGGTCTTTTTTTGTTAATTTAGCAAAAAATAAAAACCACCAAAAGAAAGCTCTAGTTGTGTAAAGAAAATGATAACATTTTAGTTTGGGTACAATGTTGTATGACCGTGCAATTGTCATTCAAAGTGTCAAAGCGCTGAAACCTGAAAATTGGCCTGGGCAGGAAGGTGGAAAAGTGCCCTGTATGGAAGAGGTTAAAACTCTACCCTTGATGCTAGTTCTCACACCATGTTGATGGGGACAAAAGGACCTCTTTCCCCACATCCGATGGATTTGGGGAGTCAGGGGGGACTTATTATGATCTGGAAGCCCCTCTTAACATAAAGGGTCCCCCTAAATATACCCATAGTGTGAATCACCAATCGCTATAGTGCTACTACTACTAAATTAACAACGTCTGGTGACTGCTGCTGTTATGGGCCAAATCTGGCCATTTACAGTACTTCCATTCAGCTAGGGTTCCTGAAGTTCATCCCATGTCTGACTTTCTCATTTGACCAGAAAATACACACACAGACACACGCACGCACGCACGCACGCACGCATACAGTTTTACTAGCATGGTTGACTGAAAAATACCAAGCTTGTTTATCTCCAAAGACTGCAAATGTAAATATCTAAATGTACTTACGGTAGTTTAAACTGCTTGCAAATGAGGTACACCACCACTGCAAAAAAGTGATTTTTTTTCAGAAGAAGAAACCAATTTTTCATTTTTTTTTTTTTTATGTTTAGAAGAAACATTTGTTTGCAGTGGTCTGCTATACTATTTAACTCTTTACATATTTGAACCATGTTTGTAGTGAGCCTTAACCTAGTTATGGTTATGTGCTGATATGGATGTGATTCTGAAACTAGGTCACATTTTTAAACTCTAGTTAACCAATTAGCTATGTAGAATGTATGCACATCTCTTTTGTTGCTTTGCAGGCCTACATCTTGAAGCCCAAAGGGTACAGTGAGAAGATGGCCAGTTGAACTGAAGTTATGCTATTAATTAGAGGTAAGGATAATGGATGCAATGTTCATATATTAATGTTTTCTTTTTATTAGTGGAAAATCTAGTTTGTGATAAAATTCATATTTTTAGCACTTCTGCTAGATAAGGAATGTTATATTCCCCCACACATTTACACTACAGTGTTAACTGCCAACAAAAACTTTAGAAGTTGTGCCAGTTGAAAAGAAGAGAGAGCTTTGCTGGGTTTGTATTATAGGTAACACTTCCACAGTTCCAATTAAATTATTCTTAAAGTTCTCATATGGCTAAATCCATTAGCTAGGCCAAGTGAAATTATGTACAGATTGCTTAGTAAAAAAAATATGGGTCACTCCAAATTTCCATGGAGAATATCCTCAAGATTGCATTCAAATGGGTGGTAATCTTCAAAGACATAACACTGGTTATTTTTTAGCATCCACAACTTTAAAGGAGTACTTAGTGCCACTGTCTTTTTAGTAATGCTAGCTATGATGTCTCTAAATACACTAAATAGTCAAAAGTATTGACACACCCATCCAAATCAAATGATGCAGGTGTTCCAATCACCTCCATGGGCATATATATGTATACAGTCAAGCACCTAGGCATGCAGACTGCTTCTGCAAGTCCATCCGGGAAATTTCCTTGCTACTAAATATTCCACGGTCAACTGTTAGTGGTCTTATAACAAAGTGGAAGCAACTGGGAACAACAGCAAATTAGCCCGGAAGTGGTAGGCCACATAAAATGACAGAGCGGGGTCAACGCATGCTGAAGCACACAGTGCACAGAAGTTGCCAGCTGTCTGCAGAGTCAATAGCTAAAGACCTCCAAATTCCATGTGGCCTTCAGATTAGCACAAGAACAGTGCATAGAGAGCTTTAGGGAATGGGTTTCCATGGCAGAGCAGCTGCATCTGGACTCTAGACCAGTGGGGATATGTCCTCTGGAGTGATGAATCACCCTTCTCTTTCTGGCAATCTGATGGATGTGTCTGGGTTTGGCGGGGGATTATGGTGTGGGGTTGTTTTTCAGGGGTTGGGTTTGGCCCCTTAGTTCCAGTGAAGGGAACTTTTAAGGCATCAGCATACCAAGACATTTTGGACAATTTCATGCTCCCAACTTTGTGGGAAGAGTTTGGGGATGGTCCCTTCCTGTTCCAACATGACTGCGCACCAGTGCACAAAGCAAGGTCCAGAAGACATGGACGAGCAACTTTGGGGTGGAGGAACATTTCTGGCCTGCACAGAGTCTTGACCTCAACCCGAGAGAACGGGGGTGAATTACTGTGGAAACCGTGAGCCAGGCTTTCTTCTCTGACATCAGTACCTGACCTCACAAATGCGCTTCTGGAAAAATGGTCAGACATTCCCATAGACACACTCCTAAATCATGTGGACGGCCTTCTCAGAAGAGTTGAAGCTGTTATAGTTGCAAAGGATGGACCAACTCAATATCGAACCCTACAGACTAAGATTGGGATGCCATTAAAGTTCATGTGTGTGTAAAGGCAGGCGTCCCAAAAATTTTGGCAATATAGTTTATGTGATAATTGTATTAGAACACATGATAATGGCACAATGTATCAGCAACAAGTTGTAGGATTACATTCTATATTAGAAAATGTATTGATTGCAAAACACTTCTTAACATCTTCTACAGCTTGCTAAAAATTATTTTGCAGTAGCTTCTGTCAATTTCCTGATTTACTTTCAAGAAACTAGAATTGGTCTATATCTGTGCAGATGCAAACACTTTTAAAATGTTTCTGTATTCTTTCTTTTTTTTTTCATTCTTGAATTCAAATATAATTTTCAAATTTGAATTTTGGAATTGAATTTTGCTATATGTATTCCATTTTATTCTATTCTATTAAATGTTTTTTCTATTCTTGTTCAATAAATATTAAATAAAAGTAGCTTGGACGTGTGTTATCATATTTCTGCCTAGTCAGAGAGAGAGGGTAGACAGGGAGAGAGAAAACAAACAACCTCCCCACTGAAAAATAAAACTAAAAACAAAAAACAAAAAAAAAGGAGGGGATGTGCAAGAGAAGAAGAGAAAGCATCAAGGAGGTAAGAAAGGGGGGGGGGGGGGTGAGGAAAGAAAAGAAGCCTCGTAATGCCACAACACGCCTAGGTCCCCCCATTTCATACCCCAGTATTTTGGTAAAAATCAATGCCATGTGGTTTTTCTGTGAATAGCCTATCCACAGGGTTCAGATCTTTAGGGGTCTGTCATGCTTATCCTAAAATATGGTCGTCAATTTCTCGACAACCATTATATTATTCTTACGGGATGTAACGTCCTGAAAATTAAGCACAGGGGATTTCCAGGATTGGGGAATAGTTTATTTGGTAGCAGTAAAGATAAAGGCAATAACTAATCAATTGAATCTGTGTGTTCAACAAGACCTCAACTGGGTTCTTCCGTAAATTGCAGTGAAGAAGCATGTCAGTCAGCATATACAACCAAATCTATAGCCTTCGAACCTTCATGCAGGTCCACAATACATGAGCCATTGTGCCTTCCTTATTTTTTTCTAGTCTGTTCTATTCTATTATTTTACATTTTATTCTATTCTTTTCTATTCTATTCATTTCTGCTTTATTCTATTCTATTCTTTTTTATAATTTTTTAGTCTATTCTTTTCTGTTTTGTTTAGTCTATTATTTTCTATTCTATTCTGTTTTATTTTATTCTGTTCAATGCTATTCTTTTCTACTCTTTTTTAAATTTTCTATTCTATTCTATTCTTTTCTATTTATTTTATTATATTCTTTTTCTTTTCTATACCATTCTATTTGTTCTATTATATTCTATTAAGCAGCCTAAGTAGGAATCATAATATTATTTCACTTATATACCTTACTGTATTTATTGCAAATTCCCATTTGGAATGCAAATTCATTTTCAAATTCGAATCCAGATAATTTGTTATTGTGTTACATTATTTAATTTAATTATAAATACATTTATTTCAGATTTGTTGAAATTCATTACCATTGTGATTTGGAAATTCGGATACATCCAAATCTCTGAATAATGAAAATTTTGTCTGAATTTCGATTCCTAACAAAACTAATCACAGATGTCTACTAAGCATATGACAACACGTGGTACAATATGGACAGCGGTAACAGCTGGGTTTGCCAAGAGTATTCCAGGTGGATGTTTTAGTAATAGGTGGTAATTCTGTGTGCATCAGGAGATTTTTCGGTACTTGTCTGTTAATTCACCGGATTTATTTACTTGTCAACATAGTAATTCACTGGATTTATTAACTTGTCAATATAGTTAACATAGTTTAAAAGTTTTATTTAAAACTAATTACTTAGCTAGGATGTCAGTAAAGTGGGTCACGATGGAGGCCAAAATTGCACTATATCACCGAGAATGCTGTCGAACACATTGAGGTTGCGGGCTCAAACTCTGCAGCGCCACATATACTCGCACATATATGAATCAAGCATTTGTCTATGCGTTCCATTATGGCGTTTGTTGCGTTCCTTGGCCGCTTTCCATGATCGTTCGATTTTCTGAGTATGGGCACCGGTCACGGAAAGTTCTGTGAATGATTAACGGTTAAATGCGTCAGTCCAGCCTGTCTACTAACCGTCTTGTACGCAGCCCATTCATCTGAGATCACTGTTGTTCCAGGTAGAATGTTCGCTTTAATGATGGGGAGCAGTGTTTCCGATGTACAGTCTTGCACTTAAAACATAAAACACTCATTTGTTTCCTGACATATACCACCGAACACCCATTGTTGTGGAAGGACTCTTCCGACCTGATTTTTGCGGCGGGAGAACAAACTTTCATCTATTTCGGCGGTTGTATTAGGGCCGCCGATCACTACAGGATTTAGAATCAAAGAGTTAGCACAAACTTCACGGAGATAATTATTCCAATCTATTGTTGCAACATGACCAATGTCCAACCCGCTATCACAAAATGAGATGCTTGTCAGCTCTTTAGACCAACAGTAAATGAAAAGCACGATCTGGCGGTACGACAGCCGCAAACCTTGTAGCCACGTCCCTTTGCAAAGAGGTATGTCTTCTTTACATGTACCTTGATGGCACCGCCAATGATCCTGAAGATCGCTCAGTGAAAGAGTCATGGCATGATTGTTTGAACAGTGCCTTCCATTGTGCAAAACTCCGCGTTGTTGCAGAAATTGTACACTGGAAGCTTTGTCATGAACTAAAGCCGAAAGTTCTAAGAGATTCATGGCGTCTTTTCTCTTCAGATTTAGAATGGAAATGATGTCAGCGCTAATTACAATAGTCACCTTACACGCATTAAATAAATTAATCCGGTGAATTAACAGACAAGTACCGATTTTTCAAGCTTTTTCCTCTAACTCATGATAGGGGGAGGTGTGTTAGCTAATGTTAAGTTTTGATTGCTAGAAACGATGGGCCAACAGGGATAGACCACATCCTTCACTATATGGCTCGCTCCTGAAACACAGGTTAGAAAAAAGATTCTGATATATATATATATTTTGCAAATCAATATTTGTTCATCTTTGTAATATTTGTGTAACAAACTATAATTATTTATGTTTTTAATATATGTGTAAAAATAAATACAGTAAAAATAACCAATAGATAATTGATGAATATAGAAGCCTGGACAGTAGAGCGAGAACTGAAACCTGCACTTATTATTACATCTAACAAAATCAGCTGTTTACTGCAACGCTGATCTCTAATTCTGCATTAATGTATAGTGAACAGATCAAGCTTTCAACACCTAAGGGTCATTCAAATCTGTGTGCTGTGGGCAACTATAACTTGGGTGCAGTGGCGTCCCGAGGCAGGATGACACCGACCGCACAGGGTGACACCAGACCCGCTCCACAAAAAGGTAAGTTGTAAAGCAAGCTGACAATCCTCGGCTTTCTTTACAACTTACCTTTTCTTGGAGCGGGTCACCCCGTATAGGTTGCATGCGGACGATCCTGCGGGGTGACACCGGTGTATCGGCAAGATGTGTTTCCCATGTAGACATGTCCCCCTGAAGCAACTGCGCAAGTCCCGGTTTCAGGCAGGATCAATCGATGATAGAACTACAGCTATCATCGATTGAATGTGCCTGAAACCGGGACATGCGCAGTTGTCCCAGACCCGATCCAAGAAAAGGTAAGTTGTAAAAAAAGCTGATGATCTCCGCAGGATGGATCGGATCTGCGGATTGAGCATAATAGATCGGAGGATCGTCGGAGAGGGTGTCACCAAGTGTTACCACACCGGGTGACACCAACCCTAGGGACGCCTCTGCTTGGGTGCACTATAGCAATCTGTATGTTTGCATTGGGGACCAAAAAAGAATGCATGACAACACACAGCTATAAACATGCAATGAGTAATCATGTGCTGCATGGTGAATGGGCCCTATGTGTTTTATATTATTTCATTACAATTTGGGAATACCCAACCAAATGCATGACATTAGACAATGTTCAAGAGAGCATGAACATGCCCTTCTACTGGCGACAATTAAAAAAAGCTAAAAAATTAAAAAACAGTTTTATTTCTTGGACATGTTGGATATCTTGCTTGTTTATTGTGTCAAAGGTATTAAGAATAAAAATGACAATTTATATTTAGTGCACAGTTCATGCTTCTTTACAAGCACTAGGTAATACTTTCTGTTTTCAGCGTGTACATTTTTCATGCATCTTTCCATTTGATCCACACACTGCATTCATCAAAGAGATGAAGCATTCTACAGGGTAAATCTATTTACCAAGCTACAATATCTTTATTAAAATCAGAGACAACATATAAGAGTGAAAAACTATGTATATATATATATATATATATATATATACAGTGAATATAAAATGTCTGCACACCCCTATTAAAATGTCAGGTTTCTGTGATGTAAAAACATGAGACAAGGGCAAATCAAGTTTTCCACCTTTAATGTGACCTATAAACTGTCCAACTCTGTTGAGCTGAAATCTTTTAGGTGGAGGGAAGTAAAAAATAACTAAAATAATATTGTTGCATAAGTGTGCACACCCTTAAACTAATACTTTGTTAAAACACCTTTTGATTTTATTACAGCTCTCAGTCTTTTTGGGTACGAGTCTATCAGCATGGCACATCTTGACTTGGCAATATTTGCACATTCTTCCTTGCAAAACCACTCCAAATCTGTCAAATTGTGAGGGCATCTCCTGTGCACGGCCCTTTTCAGATCACCACACAGATTTTCAATTGGATTCAGGTCTGGGCTTTGGCCGGGCCATTCCAAAACTTTAATCTTCTTCTGGTGAAGCCATTCCTTTGTTGATTTGGATGTACGCTTTGGGTCGTTGTCATGCTGAAAGATGAAGTTCCTCTTCATGTTCAGCTTTCTAGCAGAAACCTGAAGATTTTGTGCCAATATTGACTGGTATTTGGAACTGTACATAATTCCTTCTACCTTGACTAAAGCCCATGCTGAAGAAAAACAGCCCCAAAGCATGATGCTGCCACCACCATGCTTCACTGTGGGAATGGTGTTCTTTTGGTGATGTGCAGTGTTGTTTTTGTGCCAAACATATTTTTGGAATTATGGCTAAACTTGTTTCAACCTTGGTTACATCAGACCATAACACATTTTCCCACATGCTTTTGGGAGACTTCAGATGTGTTTTTGCAAAATTTAGCCGGGCTTGGATGTTTTTCTTTGTAAGAAAAGGCTTCCGTCTTGCCACTCTACCCCATAGCCCAGACATATGAAGAACACGGGAGATTGTTGTCACATGTACCATGCAGCCAGTACTTGCCAGATATTCCTGCAGCTCCTTTAATGTTGCTGTAGGCCTCTTGGCAGCCTCCCAGACCAGTTTTCTTCTCGTCTTTTCATCAATTTTGGAGGGATGTCAGTTCTTGGTAATGTCACTGTTACACCATATTTTCTCCACTTGATTATGACTGTTTTCACTGTGTTCCATGGTATCTAATGCCTTAAAAATTCTTTTGTACTCTTCTCCTGACTGATTCCTTTTAACAATAAAATCCTCCTGATGCTTTGAAAGCTCTCTGCGGACCATGGCTTTTGCTGTAGGATGCGACTAAGAAAATGTCAGGAAAGACCTACTAGAACAGCTGAACTTCATTTGGGGTTAATCAGAGGAGCTTTAAATGATGGCAGGTGTGTACTAATGCCTATTTAACATGATTTTGGATGTGATTGCTTAATTCTGAACACAGCTACATCCCCAGTTATAGGAGGGTGTGCACACTTATGCAACCACATTATTTTTATTTTTTATATTTACTCCCCCCCATAAAAGATTTTAGTTTGTTTTTCAATTAAGTTGCACAGTTTATAGGTCACATTAAAGGTGGAAAACGGGGGGGCGCATGCGCGGCCGGCTCCCGTATGGACGTGTAGTGTGAACCGCTCCGTCCAGCCGCCGGAACGATCGCGGCTCACACTGACCCCAGGGAATTCTGACATCACAGCGACCTGTGCGAGAGGTGCCCGATCCTCCCCAGATATTCCCCGCAGGAGGAAAACCCCGGGGCAGCCGGGGAAACTCACACATTTCTTCCCTGCCATCACGGCAGGAATCCAAGATGGCGCCGGCGGCAGTGACATGAGGGACAGCAGGCAGCAAGGGGACTACTCTGCCCAGCAACAGGACCACAGGCTGAAATATCCACTGTATCCAGGGGACCCTGGTGAGTTGTCTCCCCCTCTGTCCCCCACCACAAGAAGCCCAGCTAAGTCCAGAATCAGACTGGACCCTGAGAAACAGCAGACATTCCAAGCCCTCAGTGATTCACCCCCACAGCTACACACAGACCTCCCTGTCATAGAGGCATTCCCAGCTACAGACCAACCAGTCACTGAGATATGCATGAAGAACATGCTATTATCCCTTAAACAAACCCTGCATAACGATTTATCATCATCTTTGGTTCACATTACTAACGTGGTCAAACACCAAGATCAAAGAATACAACATATTGAAACCAAAATGGGCGACATCATTATAGCGCACAATGATCTGATTGACGCACACACCGATCATACCTCAGACATCGAACAAATTAATTTGAAACTAGCCGACCTGGAAGATCGTTCAAGGCGTAACAATATCAAATTTAGGGGTATACCTGAAAGCGTCACTAATGAGACATTGCTATCCTATATACAACAGTATATAAAAGTCCTCATACCATCCATCTCAGATCTAGAGCTGGCCATAGACCGAGCCCACCGCCTACCTAAACCAACATTCCTATCGGCCTCCATTCCTAGAGATGTCTTGGCCCGGATTCATTTCTACCACATAAAGGATAAAATTATGCTGGCAGCCAGGAATACATCTACACTACCACCGTCATATACAAATATCCGGTTATTTGCGGATCTCTCCAAGACCACGTTGCTCAACCGCAAGAAGATGATTACCCTTACTAAAGCCTTGAGGAATCATGGTATAGCATATCAATGGGGATTCCCCACGAAACTAACCGTAAAACAACACGGTAAAACCTTCGTCATTAAAAATCTCGAAGCAGGCCTAGACCTGCTTAAAACCTGGAAAATAATACCCGAAGACACACCACAAACTGCACCTACTCATTCTCAGAGTATGGAAGCTGATTAAGCGTGTCACTACTCGCACCTGCTATAGCATCAAAGTAGCACCTCAAAGATGTCATTTCCCCTCAATAATTTCTGGCAATCGGCCGAGTTTTCTTTTTCTGGAGTTCTATGTTACTAGAAACTGTTTGGCTTGACCTTTTTTACGGCCAAAGCCTGTTTGAACCCCCCACATCTGAAGTAGCAACACCAGCTACTCAGACCACTTGCATTTTCCGCAAGTCTTTTTTTTACACCCCTCCTTTTTCCCTTTCACCTCCCTCCTTGACACCATCACCAGTCGCTCAAATCCGCCTTATTACCTACAGTTTAATGATGAATTTTCATGGAAACTTCACCTTAATCCAGCAACCGAATCTAAACCGATTTCTCAGTTTCGATTACCTCCTCCTCCACATAGATATGCTCGCACAATTTCACATCCCTTCAAATATCACCTCAAACATTTCGCTTAGCGTTTCAAGACCTGCACAATGATCAACATCACATCCCTTAATGTCCGTGGCTTAAACTCTCCATTCAAGAGATCAATGCTCCAAAAAGAAACTAAGAAATTTCAGACCGATATAGTCTTTATCCAAGAATCCCACTTTGCTACAAACAAGATACCCAAATTCCACCTCCATCGTTTCCCAAACATCTTCATGGCCACGAACACTAAAAAAAAAAATGGAGTCATTACAGCCATAAAAGACTCTATCCAGTTCCAGCACATATCAGAAACCGTTGACCCTCAAGGTCGATACCACATCCTAATATGCCAACTAAATAACAACCTCTACACTTTGGTGAACGTATATGGTCCCAACAAAAACCAGCTGCAATTCTTTAACAAGCTTTACAACACTATCTCTTCACTAAAACAAGGTAGAATTATCATTGGAGGAGACTTTAATATCATCGGCAATCCGCAACTAGACTCATCTTTACTAAAAGATCATCTAAACAGGCCTTCAATCAATTCCTACATAACCATGACCTCTACGACATTTGGAGATGTCAACATAGCACCGAGAAAGACTTCACCTACTACTCCCCCTCACATCTTTCATACTCTAGAATCGATTTTTTCCTCACGGACAAATGGACACTGCAACATATATTATCAGCTACAATTGGCACAATTACATGGTCAGACCATGCTCCTATCCACATCTCAGTGGACGAAAACCAACGTTCAGCAATCCCGCCAATTTGGAGACTAAATTCTGCAATCCTGAAGAACCCTGAACACCAGAAACATATTTTAGAAGCTCATAATCTATTTTTTGAGACTAATGCAACTCCGAACATGCCTATAACCACGCTCTGGCCCACCTATAAGGTTTACATGAGAGGTATCCTCATACAATTAAACTCCCGCATTAAAAAACAAAGATCCCATCAAATAGATCAAATTCTTTCCTCCATTAAAAGTAATGAGGAAATTAATACAACCGCCCCAAATGCCACCATAGCCGCGACCTTGGCCTCTGACAGAAACAAACTACGCACGCTTTTGTTACACGAATACGACCTTAACCTACAGAGAGCTAAATCCAAATTCTACGCACTTGGTAACAAAGCAAACGCACTCCTATCAAAAATGATTAAACAACAACGACTTAAAACAAAGATAGCCACGATTAAACATCCCACTACTCACGCACTACTAACAAACCCTCGAGACATGTCCGACGCTTTCGCGACGTATTACCACACACTATACAACCTTAAAGATGATATTGATACGACCCAACCCACCACCACTACCATTCAAAATTTCCTAGACAATACCAACTTACCCCGTCTCTCAACATCCCAACTTACTTCGCTATCGATACCCATCAGCCCTGCAGAAATTGACCGTAGCGTAAAAACACTACCCCTAAACAAATCCCCAGGAAATGACGGTTTTACCAACGAATACTTTAAAATAATGGCATCCAACCTTACAACACATTTATCTGAATTATTTAATCATGTTGCCTCTACGGGGATTTTCCCCTCTGAAATGCTACAGTCAGTAATTACAACCATTCCCAAACCAAACAAAGATCCCCAACTGGTACAAAACTATAGACCGATCTCTCTATTAAACACAGACATAAAGATATATGCCAAAATAATTGCCCAGAGATTACTCCCTTACCTTCCCACGCTAATCCATCCTGACCAAGTAGGTTTTGTCCCCGGTAGACAAGCACCGGATGCTACTAGAAGAATAATATCCCTCATCCACAAGCTTGAAACCACCGAACAGCCCTCATTACTACTATCTTTAGACGCTGAAAAAGCATTTGATCGAATCCATTGGCTTTTTATGAAACTCACACTCCAAAAATTTGGTCTTTAAATTGGATGTTATCGGCAATACTCGCCCTCTACTCCAAACCCTCTGCTACAGTTCTAACTAATGGTACACTCTCCAAACCCTTCCAAATTTCTAATGGCACTAGACAAGGCTGCCCCCTCTCTCCCATAATCTTCACACTATTAATTGAACCCTTGGCCTCTAGACTTAGGGACGACCCAACATTCACAGGTATTACACATTCCAAAATGGATCACAAAATTAGCCTTTTTGCTGATGATATTATCCTAATGATCACTAATCCCTACAAATCTCTTCAATCGATACGCATGCATCTTCACAACTACTCAGAAGTCTCCTACTACAAGCTCAATGAACCAAAATCCTCCATCCTAAACTTATACACCCCTCCTAAGACCCAAAATATGCTGAGCAAGCATTTCCCTTTTACATGGGAATTACACAACATTCCATACCTGGGAATAAAGCTTACGTCCTCAACTAACCAATTATATGAAGCTAATTATAAACTTCTACTTAACTCCATTCCACGAGAGCTCAAACAATTACATACACCAACATTATCGACAATGGGTAGAATAGCATCTTTAAAAATGTGCATATTACCTAAAATACTTTACATTTTCCGTACTTTCCCTGTTCCAGTTTCTAATACCTTTTTTTCTAAACTCCAAGCGATACTAAATAAATTTGTGTGGAACAACAAAAAGCCTAGATGTACAACAAATCTACTAATAAGACCTCCTTCTAGAGGGGGAGCAGGCCATCCCCATTTAAAATCTTACTACAACGCTGTGCTCCTAGATCAGCTCTTCTTTTGGTGGCATCCTACAAAAGATAAATTGTGGACTCACTTAGAAATTCCGTCACATCTCCCATATACTCCTGATAATCTATTATTCCTCCCTCTAAATAGCCAAATTCTTCCATTCTCTAAGCACCCATGCATAAAAGCCTCTTTACAAGCCTGGTCTGACCTCTTGTCCTCTCATTACCCAGACAATGACACAACAAAAATTCCTACTCCAATTTCTACATTGCACCTCATCATCCCATCACTAAACCTCACGCACTGGGAAAATCAAGGTATAACCCGTATTCGAGACTTATATACGGATCATAAACTAAAATCCTTTGCTAATCTCCAAACAAAGTATTACCTCTCTGACAATGAAAAATTCACATACATGAGAATTGCCCATGCTTTACATACAATAGATATACCTATAGAACTAATAATTCCCTCCAGGGCACACCTCTTCTTCCAGAGATCTCATTACCCCAAGAAGGGAATCTCAACCTTCTACTCAATTATAAATCACACTCAGTTTGATATACATACTACTTCCCTGACTAACTGGGAAAAAATATTCCGCCAACCAGTCTCTCCTTACACTTGGTCGAAAACCTTCAATACCACATACAAGGCATCCAAATGTAATTCCCATTGGGAAGCATACATGAAAATCTTACATCAGTGGTATCTAACGCCTGTTAAGCTCAATCTTTATTACACACAACATTCGCCCAAGTGCTGGAGACACTGCGGAGAAATAGGAACGATCCTCCATATACTTTGGTCATGTAAATCTCTCACATCGTACTGGAACAAAATATTTCAACTGATCTCCGCCATATCGAAAGTTCCAACAAATCCAAGCCCAATTACAGCTCTCCTTCATATAGGAATAGAAAATTTCCCTGTGGACTCTCGTACTATCATAATTCATATACTAGCAATAGCAAAAACTAATATCACTAAATTATGGAAATCCACTACATCCCCTTCGATCTCAACCCTCATTATAGAGCTTAATCTCCATTGTGAGATGGAAAAGAGAACAGCTATCCAAAATTTTTCATACCACAAATTCTGCTTTCAATGGTCTCGGTGGCTTCAAGACCCTAATTGCTCTGTTAAGTGATAACTATAATAATATACCACCATACTGTAGTCAACATATTTGACTGGTGCCCCCCCCCCCCCCTCCTCTCCCTCCCTTCTAACCCTTCTCCCCTCTATGGTTTATCACATTTTCACCCACACTAAGTTCGCAATCTCCTGAGCATACCTCTCAAGTATTCGAGGCCCTGCTTCATCATTCCCAGATAAATAGTGGGAATTTGTTTTATCTAATATTCGCTTGTTTTTCTTTTGATTATACATTTTATTGTGAACATTGTTCGTACTATATCCGTGTAACACGTTGTGATAAATTGTTGAAAATTCCTTCAATAAATACTATTTGAATATAAAGGTGGAAAACGTTCTGAAATTATTTATCTTTGTCTAATTTTTTTACATCACAGAAACCTGACATTTTAACAGGGGTATGTAAATTTTATATATCCACTGTATGCAGGGGCGGACTGACCATTTGGAAACTCGGGCACTGCCCGAGGGCCCGGGGTCAGTAAGGGGCCCCGTTAGATGCCCCTGGTACCTTTTTCATAGGCTTTTTGAGTTTGGGAAAAGACACAGGGGCCCCATGATCCCCTATTGCCTGGGGGCCCCATGAGTTGTCAGTCTGCCCCTGACTGTATGTATACAGTATAATCTTCACTTATTTAAAGTGTAATATAATGCAACTCAGTACATTCACCATAAAACAATGGAGTTGATTTACTAAAGTCAAATAGACTGTTCACTTTGCAAATGCAAGCTTGTTGAATGTGGTAAAGCTTCACTTTGTAAATAATACCCAGTCAGGTGCAAGAAAAATTTTAAAAATAAAATTTTTGGTTGTACATGATTGGATGATGGAATTGAGCAGAACTTCAACGTTTTCACTAAGCTCTGGGAAAAATGAGTGCAACTGTAATTGCAAAGTGCAAAGTCTATTTGCATTTAGTAAGCCAACGACAATGTGTCATCTAAATCTAAAGCAAATAACATCAAAAAATATTGCACATTAACATATATTACAATAAGCGTCTTTAAAGTGTCAGAGCAATAACTGGTATATGGTGAATGTACTGAGTTGTGATATATTATACTTTGAGTAAGTGGGGTTTGTTATGTCACCACTGAGTTAAGGTGACTAAGATTTATCATTTTACATTTGTTTATGTTAGATGTATTGGGATTGACTTACTAGAACTGGAGAGTGCAGCTTCTAACTTCAGCTTCTTCAATTAGCATTGACAATAAAACCTGGAAGCCAAATGGTTTCTATGCAGAGCTGCACCAGAATTTGCACTCTCCAGTTTAAAGGATATGTTCACCTTTTGACCAAAAATAATAAATGCCCATTTTTTGCAGGTAAAAAAATGTGCATTTATTATTTTGGTTGCAGGAGCCTGTGAATCCATTGCACCAGCAATCCACTGCACCAGCGATCTCCTGCAGACCTGTCAGTATATCTGCTTGCTTGTAAGGGATATACCGGCAAGCAGAAATACTGACAGAAAGACACAAAGATCCACAGCGCCATGGTAATTCATAGAGAACTACAAATCAACAGCTGCTAAGGCTGGCCATACATTATACAATTTTCTTTAGAAAACTGCTTTAGATTTAGCAAAAACCATATAATATGAGGTCAAACCTAAACAACACTTTCAATTGTATCCAATTAGGCAGGCCCTTGCTCTACATAGTTTAAGGTAAATCTAAAGGAAATTGGGCAGAAATTGGACAGACAATTGTAAGAAAATTGTATAGTGTGCTGTTTTTAAAAAGTGATAGCTAGTACGGAGAACTTCTGCCGTAGTTTTGTCACAGGGAGGGAAATTTGATGGGGTAGTGACTGCAACATTGGGAACATGGGAACATTGGGAAAACGGGTGGATCATGTAACATGTACCCAAAGATGAACCTATCTTTTAAGTATATCAACCCCATTGAGTAGTTTTTTTCAGTGCTGCACCATTCTTTATTCAATTTTCACTGTTTATTTTTAAGCCAGCAATAGAGGGATCAAATCTCTGCCGGTTCATCAGGGACTGGAAAAGATCCGATCCACCTAAGGGCAGGCTGGTTATACTGAAGTTGATACATTGATCGACTTCAGTACAACCAACCTGTCTGATTTTTTGCATGTAATTATTGCCAGAGGCTATAGCCACAAGCACTAATCATTGTGTTTTCTGGCAGGGAAGGCTCCCCACCTGCAGAATACAATAGCACTGCAGGAGGGATTTCCCCATCAACATTGACTATGTTGATGGGGGAATCAAGCAGTTTTCTTTCCTGCAACCCATGGTGCTGCTACAATGGGGGTTTTTTCTGCGCCCCATTGACCTATAGTGTGCTGTGCCTAAAGTGGCTCTATCATCCATCCATGGCTTTACCCGGCCCTGTCAGATATACATGTGCACATGTAGTCCTGTGATATAAGCTTAATGCAACTCAGATTGCCCGCTGTACTATCAATCTCATTAGTCGCTGATCTCGCTGATTAGTTGCCATTACTAGTGTAAAAGAAAAATAATAAAAATTCCAGTATACATAACACGTTTGTAGACATTATTACTTTCACCAAACCAATTAATATACGCTTATTGGTTTTTTTTTGTACCAAAGACATGTAGCCCAATACATACTGGCCTAAATGTATGATGAAATGTGATTTTTTTAAATGATTTTATTAGATATGTTTTATAAAAGAAAGTAAAAAAAATATTTTTTCCCAAACTTTTCAGTCTTTATAAAAATAAAACAACCCAGTGGTGATCAAATACCACCAAAAGAAAGCTCTATTTAAATTATATAAATTTTGTTTGGGTACAGCTTTGCATGACTGTGCAATTATCAGTTAATGTAGCACAGTGCTAAATGACAAAAAAAATGCCTGGACATGAAGGGCGTAAAATCTTCCAGAGCTGAAGTGGGTAAACTCTGATAGAAAACCCCTCTCCCCTTTAAGGATTGGTACTTTTGTGGAATGGGGGGAAGTGAGCACCCAATTTTGCCAGGTACCCATTCCCACTTCTGCTGGGATTGCCTAGGCAAACGGAAGCAGGAGTTGTCCTCCCCCCTTCACCGTAGTCTTCTGTGTCATGTGACAGGTCCCGGAAGACCACAGGACCATTTGGAAAGCACAGCACTATTCATGCATGCGCAGTAAGCGCCTGGCTGTGAAGCAGCAAGCAACTGAAGATGCAGGCCCCAAAGAAAGAGGATAGCCGGTAAAACCGGCTGTGGTGAGGACACCACTTGATCAAGGGACAGGTGAGTTTCTATTTTTTAAAAGTCAGCAGCTACAGTTTTTGTAGCTGCTGACTTTTATTTTTTTATCTTGTGGTTGGAGCTCCACTTTAACAAACCAACATTACAAATAGTAAAAATGGTTGAAAAAAAGGAAGTATCCCTAGTATGTTTCTGCTCAGACTGTTCATCCACTTTCATTCATCTATCCTTCTACTTCTTGCATGCATTTCCAAAAATAAGAAGAAAGTAACTTGGAGCAATTGTTAACTACTATGCCATCAGTAGAAAAAATATTGTCTTCAGAGGAAGAGCTGTGTCATCACCCTGGAGGTACAGTAGTCACTGAATATGTGAACATTACAGAATGGTAACACAATAAAAATAACATGACATGACTAGATTCCTCGACCAGCTAGATGTTGTTACTGAGATGAGATACCTGCTATAAAACATCAGTGTGTTCCTATGCTTAATAAGGATTTCTAGTAAAAATGAATGGTTCATAAAAACCTGTAAATTAGTTCACAGACCTCTTTCAGTGTTCTACCACAAAAATATACAGAAACAAGAGCAGAGCTAGGACAAGAGTACTATACTGCTGGAGATATACACACAGTAGAAGCATTTTAGAAATCTGAGGAACAGGGACTATCCAAAAAAGATTTGACCAAGAAGATAACCAAAAGAGAAAATTCACTGCCCAGTTGTTCACATACAAACCTCTCATTGTGGCTATTATTATTGCATTTGTACTGTATATAGTCTTTATTTAGAAATCAAGCTAAATTTGTGTTGCATGCTAGACTCAACTACTGGGCTATTTATTTGGTACAAGGCCATAAATTTAGATGCCAAACATTGTAATTCCATGTAAGAGTTATTCCAATGCACTATTAAGTTATAATGGTACCACCAAGCACTAAAGGAACACACCTCAGATACATTTGCAGAGCTCTACAATGCATGGTATTCCACTACATTTAAAAAAAAATCTGTGTCTATTTTTAGGTTGAGGGATAGCAGTGATGATAACACTAATAGCCTTCCCCTTCAGTATATGCTAGAATGTTGCTGTACAAGTGACAACTCTCCAGTGAATTTGCTGGATGGACGTGGAAGTAATTGGCAGGATCACTAGGTATTCAAATAACTTAAGTTATATTTAATTTTTATTTCTTTAGGGTACACCTAAAAAGTAGTGTTGGACTTGATGTTCAAGTTCAACATAAGTTCAACTACAAACATTAGGTGTTCATGTGTTCTGCACATGAACACCTAATGTGAGGGCATTCAGCAGGCTGTTCATCTGGCAAGCGCCCCATAATGCACTGCGCTTTCACAGTGCATTGAGAGCAATGATTGGCCAAACTAATGCACCTGACCACAGATCATGTGCAATGCTTTGGCCAAGCACAGGACAATGCACTGTGAGAGCCATGAGTCTTAGTGACTTTGGCCAATCATGGCTCATGGGCTAAGTCCACACCCCACACTATTTAAGGATGCTTACATACCAGTCTTGTATAGTGTGTTGGTGTTAGTGAAGTTAGTTAGTGGTGTGTTAGGAGACAGTGTAGTGTAGTGTAGTCAGTGACAGTGTACTGCGGTGTTGTGAAGAGCAGTGGGCTATTCCCATTTTTTTTTTTTTTTTTTTTTTTTTTCTTTTTTTGCAGCATCGGGTTCTGTTGCTGCAACATTACTGTCCCCTCTTCTGTGTCAGAAGTGGTTTTCTTTTTCTTTTTTCTTTTTTGCTATTATATTTTTATTTTAAAATGTAATTAATTTTTTTTATTTTTTCCTGCAGCAGCACTAAAAAATATTTATGGTGTAATTGCCCCTTCTGTGTCACAGGTGTTTCTCCTTCTGCGTCAGCAGTGGCCCCCTTTTTTTTTTCGTTTCTGATTTTTTGTTTTATTTATTTATTCTATTATTTTTGCTGCAGCAGCAGCCAAAATATTCTGAGTATAATTGTTGTTCCTCCTTTAGAGTTTCAGGAGTTCTTCCTTCTGTGTCACCAGTGTTTTTTTTTTTTGTTATTTTTTTACATTTATTTAATTTAATTTTTTTTTGCAGCAGCACTTAAAAAGCAATTGTTCATAATTGCTGTACCCCCTATTTTCTTTATGAAAAAAAAAACAATAATAAAACGGTTTATAGTGCACCAAGCACAAAATTATCAATGTTATAAAAAATCCCCATCATGTTTGAAAGGCCAACAAGGAGAGGCAGATGCTCACAGGCAGCTAAAAGAGGGCAAGCAGCCTCTGTGTCCACAGTGAAAAGTATTGGTCATGGACATGGTGTATCCTCTGCAGGCAGTGCACGCTTGTCCTTTTTTTCTGGTGCTGGCTGTGTTATTAAGCCATAACATGCAGAAGGGGTGGTGGAGTGGATAACTAAGTCATCCTCGTCCTGCTCATCCTCTGTCACCCAGGCTCATACTAGTTCACCTTCCACCTCAGCTGCCCAAGCAGCCTATTCCACAGGCTCCACGAGTTACCTGAATTATTCAATCACAGTTACTGGAAGATGCGCAACAATTTGAATGCTCTGATGTTGGTTCCCAGGTTGAGGAAGGGAGTGATGTGAGCCTAGAGAAAGGGGGTGCCAATGACAGACAAAAAATTGGCAGTCATGTTCCTCCAGCTGCAGCATACTGCCAAGTTGGCTTCAGTGGCAAGGAGGGAGGGGATGATGAGGACACTGACTGTACTTGGGTGCCTGAGAGAAAACAGAAGGAACGTGAGGAGGAGGCACAACTTCAACAAGGCAGGATGTCCTTCAAGGGCAGGTGTAAGGGCAGCCACCCTATTGCATCACACGACACATGAAGTGGATCAAGCGTGGCCAAAACATCAGCTGCTTGGGCACCACATCCTTGACAAGACATATGACAACCTTCCATGCATCTTCCTAGATTGTAAGCTCTAACAAGCAGGGCCCTCTGTTTCCTCTTGTACCAAATTGTATTCTAAATGTAATGTCTACCTTCATTTTGTAAAGCGCTATGCAAACTGTTGGCGCTATATAAATCCTGTATAATAATAATAGTAATAATAGTGCAGCCCATTGGCAACAGCTAGAGATGAGCGAATTATTCAAAAATTCGATTCGGCTGATTCGGCGAATTTGCGGAATAAATTCGATTCGAGTCGAATATATTCGCTGCGAATTTAACTTATAAAAAGGGTGTTTCTAGGCTTCAGAGAGCCTTTATATTAGTGCAGAACACTGTACCTTTAATTTAAATGCCCTTGGAGTCTGCTGGGGAAGAGAAATAATACTGTCAGTCAGTATGACATGCAGATGAGTGCCGTCGATCTTAGAATCACCGCACACTTCACTCATTTGGGCAGTCACGGGGCCAAAACCAGAGTGTGGAGCCACAGTGTAGCGGTGGAGGCAGCAGCTATGGGAGGCCATACAGCACCCTATGACAAAATGGAACCCACCAGCAGTGTGAGGAGACCTGAAAGTGGCACATGGCAGAGTGTGGCGATGGAGGCAGCAGCAATGGGAGGCCGTACAGGGACCCATGACACACTCTGGACCTGGCAGCAGCATGAGGAGGCGGTACAGGGGCCCATGACAGATTACGGGCCTGGCAGCAGCATGAGGAGTCGGTACGGGGGCCCATGGCAGATTACGGGCCTGGCAGCAGCAATGGGAGGCCGTACAGGGACCCATGACACACTCTGGACCTGGCAGCAGCATGAGGAGGCGGTACAGGGGCCCATGACAGATTACAGGCCTGGCAGCAGCATGAGGAGTCGGTACAGGGGCCCATGGCAGATTACGGGCCTGGCAGCAGCAATGGGAGGCCCGTAATCTGCCAGCACCCTATGACAAAATGGAACCCACCAGCAGTGTGAGGAGACCTGAAAGTGGCACATGGCAGAGTGTGGCGATGGAGACAGCAGCAATGGGAGGCCGTACAGGGACCCATGACACACTCTGGACCTGGCAGCAGCATGAGGAGGCGGTACAGGGGCCCATGACAGATTACGGGCCTGGCAGCAGCATGAGGAGTCGGTACGGGGGCCCATGGCAGATTACGGGCCTGGCAGCAGCAATGGGAGGCCCGTAATCTGCCAGCACCCTATGACAAAATGGAACCCACCAGCAGTGTGAGGAGACCTGAAAGTGGCACATGGCAGAGTGTGGCGATGGAGACAGCAGCAATGGGAGGCCGTACAGGGACCCATGACACACTCTGGACCTGGCAGCAGCAAGAGGAGGCGGTACAGGGGCCCATGACAGATTACGGGCCTGGCAGCAGCATGAGGAGTCGGTACGGGGACCCATGGCAGATTACGGGCCTGGCAGCAGCAATGGGAGGCCCGTAATCTGCCAGCACCCTATGACAAAATGGAACCCACCAGCAGTGTGAGGAGACCTGAAAGTGGCACATGGCAGAGTGTGGCGATGGAGACAGCAGCAATGGGAGGCCGTACAGGGACCCATGACACACTCTGGACCTGGCAGCAGCATGAGGAGGCGGTACAGGGGCCCATGACAGATTACGGGCCTGGCAGCAGCATGAGGAGTCGGTACGGGGGCCCATGGCAGATTACGGGCCTGGCAGCAGCAATGGGAGGCCCTTAATCTGCCAGCACCCTATGACAAAAAATTGAACACACCAGCAGTGTGAGGAGACCTGAAAGTGGCACATGGCAGAGTGTGGCGATGGAGACAGCAGCAATGGGAGGCCGTACAGGGACCCATGACACACTCTGGACCTGGCAGCAGCATGAGGAGGCGGTACAGGGGCCCATGACAGATTACGGGCCTGGCAGCAGCATGAGGAGTCGGTACGGGGGCCCATGGCAGATTACGGGCCTGGCAGCAGCAATGGGAGGCCCGTAATCTGCCAGCACCCTATGACAAAATGGAATCCACCAGCAGTGTGAGGAGACCTGAAAGTGGCACATGGCAGAGTGTGGCGATGGAGACAGCAGCAATGGGAGGCCGTACAGGGACCCATGACACACTCTGGACCTGGCAGCAGCAAGAGGAGGCGGTACAGGGGCCCATGGCAGAGTGGCGAAGCGTAAGCAGCTTAAATTGAAGGCCATACAGAGGCCTATGTTAAAAATAATAACATGTTTGGGGCATGATTCATGGCGGATTTAGTCAGTTGTGTCAGGAACTGGTGGTTAGAAATCCAGACTAATCCATGCCTGATTCATTTTCACAAACGTGAGTCTCTCCACACTTTGGGTGGACAGTCGTGTCCTCCGCGGAGTTACAATACCTCCTGCCGCACTAAACACGCGCTCCGATGCCACGCTACTGGCCGGGCATGACAGCCTTTCAAGGGCAAATTCAGCTAGTTGGGGCCAAAGGTCAAGTTTCGTTGCCCAGTAGTCAAGGGGATTGTCTACCTCGGTTGGCAGGGTGCTGTCCAAGTAGGCCCAAGCCTGTTGTTTGAGGTCCTGTTCCAGGTCCACCTGATGCTGCTGCTGCTGCGGCTGGTTAGTAGTTTCCTCACTGCGCTGGTGAAGAAAGCTACTCATCATCGACTGCAGACTGAGGCAGCCGCTGCTGGTGGAGCTGCCACTGCTCCTACCACCCCACCCCTCCCCTGCTGCCATGGCAGCGGAACGCGAGCGCACAGGGCCCACAGTGTCTGAGGATGGACGTTGGCGCAGAAAGGCAGAGACCAACTGACTACATAGGTGGTTTTTATAGTACGTTATTTTGGCCTCCCTCTCAGCAGGTGTGAAAAAGGCCACCATTTTTGAACGGTAGCGAGGGTCCAACAAGGTGGACAGCCAAAAGTCATCCCTCTGTCTGATGGTTATTATTCGGCTGTCGCTACGCAAGCAACCGAGCATGCTATGGGCCATTTGTGCCAAGGAATGCGAGGGACTCCCTGCCTCCATCTCCACAGCATACTGCCACGGTGCGTCTGGGTCCTCTGTCTCCTCCTCCTCCTCTACCAGATGCTCCTGCTCCTCCACTCCTGTCCGCTGAGTGGAAAAACCACCCATTTCACTCAATAATTCCTGAGCACCAATGTCCTCCTCTACCTCCTCCTCTTCTTCCTGTCCTGCCCCCACAGGGGTCATGTGGCGTTGAGATCTGTGCGCCACGTCTACCGCACCCTGACCAGCCATTGTTAACAGCATTTGTTCCAGGACGTGCAACAGAGGAATGACGTCGTTCATCCCATAGTCCTGCCGACTCACGAATAGCGTGGCCTCCTCAAAGGGCCTGAGCAAGCGGCAGGTGTCACGCATGAGCTGCCAATGGCTGACATCTAAGTTACACAGGGGAGTACCTTTATCCGCTTGTAACATCAGGAAATCGGTGATGGCCTTTCGCTGTTCGTAAAGGCGGTCTAACATATGTAGGGTTGAATTCCACCTTGTTGCAACGTCGCAGATCAGGCGATGCTGTGGAATTCCGTTCTGCCGCTGCAGCTCAAGGAGGGTGTGCTTTGCGGTGTAGGAATGGCTGAAATGCATGCAAAGTTTACGTGACATTTTAAGGATGTCTTGCAGTGGGGTGGTGGATTTTAGGAACCGCTTGACAACCAGATTGAACACGTAAGCCATGCATGGAGCATGGCACAACCTTCCTTGACGCAAAGCAGACACCATGTTCTTTCCGTTGTCGGTCAACATGGTTCCGATTTTCAGTTTGCGCGGAGACAGCCATCTGTCGATTTCTCTGTTCATTACACTCAGAAGTTCCTCCCCTGTGTGACTACGTTCGCCAAGGCATACCAGGTGCAGCACAGCGTGACACCGTTGCGCCCTGCACATGTGATATGCCGGTCGGGTAATGGGACTTGGCACGGGGGTGGCGGCTGAGGACACGGCGGAAGAAGAGGTGGTAGAGGCGGACATCTTTGCTGGACCAAGGACGTGCAAACGTGGAGGAAAAAGCGGCGTGACCTGTCCAAGTTGCTGGTGCGGCTGTGCCGGCACCACGTTCACCCAGTGGGCCGTAAATGACATGTACTGTCCCTGACCGTAGTTACAGCTCCACACGTCGGCGCTGCCGTGCACTTTGGCAGAGACCGACATGCTCAAAGACTGGCCCACCATCTCTTCTACATGTGAATGCAGGGCTGGCACTGCCTTTTTGGCGAAGAAATGCCGGCTTGGCACTCTCCACCGCGGCTCGGCACAAGCCATCATTTCTCGGAAAGGTGCTGAGTCCACCACTTGGAAAGGGAGGGACTGCAGCACCAGCAACTTGGACAGGAGGACGTTCAGCTTCTGCACCGTCGGGTGCGTGCTCGCAAACTGTTGTCTCTTGGAAACGGATTCCAAGAAAGACTGCTGACGGAATCCGTGAAGAGGAGTAGCAGGAGAAGGAGCATCTGAACGAGCGGAAGATGCCAACGAGCGACAACTCCCTCAGCAGAGGTGTTGGAGCCTTGACTGGCTGATAGAGGGTGATTGACGTTGGGTGACGGAGCAAGTAACGGAGCGGGTGATGGAGCGGGGGCTGGGGCAGGCAGAACCGCCGTATCTTTATCACGGTTTTCCCAGGCCACCGAATGGCGACGCTGCATATGCTGACGCAACGCTGTAGTCCCAACATGGGCCCCCTGGCCACGCTTGACTTTCTGGCCACATAGTCGACATACGGCTACGTTTACTTCCTCGGGCGGCTTGATGAAAAATTGCCACACCGCCGAGTAGGAAACTTTGCCCCCGCTACTCCTCACTGGCTGACTGCTACTTCCTCCGTGCACACCGGCACCACTACTGGCCGTGGTGGTAGGCTGCAGTGGAGCTGGTGCTCTACTCCGTGGCCGTTTGCCTCCACTGACACTGCTGCGACCCTGCTGCCTCCTGGGCAACCCACCGACTGTTTTGCTCGCTGCCAAGCTGGCACCCTCTTCTCCTGATGATGCAGAAGCAATAGCCTGCTGACGACGAGGCTGCCAAGTGCGATCAGCCTCATCATCATCAATTAGGGTCTCCGCCTCACTACTAGCCCCCTCGGCTGCGTGTGGGTCAGGAGACAGACCTGTCTCTAGACCGGCTACCGAGCCACTCTCCTCGCCAGTACTTCTTCGCCTGGCTGCTGAAGAGGCGGATGTCTCCCCCCGTTCCTGACCGCCCTCTGTTAGCTCTTCCTCACTGTACAGTGGGGCTGAGCCCACAGCATGCGATACTTCGCTTGGTGAGGGAACACCAAAGGACAGGGGCAGGTAGAGGACACGTGATTTCAGTGGGCTTGCTCCCGGGCCATGCCAACTAACGGTTGTGTCTGACGTACCCACCGACCGTTGGCTGTAGGTGTCAGAGGTGACCTGGGAAGAGGAAGACGACCGAGCCAACCAATCGATGACGGCAGGGTTGTCGGTGGAGACACGAACGCTGGATGACACCGGGAGCACTGGCCTCTGGCTGCGACTAGTGCTGCCTCGACCCCTTCCTCTGCTGCCACGTCTGCTCGCTCCTGAAACATTGCCTCCTCTGCCACTCCTCTGCGTGTTGTCTGACATACTCTTTAATTCAACGATTCTGTGTCCCTGAGTAACGATTCTGTGTCCCTGAGTAACAATTCTGTGTCCCTGAGTAACGATTCTGTGTCCCTGAGTAACGATTCTGTGTCCCTGAGTAACAATTCTGTGTCCCTCAGTAACGATTCTGTGTCCCTCAGTAACGATTCTGTGTCCCTGAGTAACGATTCTGTGTCCCTGAGTAACGATTCTGTGTCCCTCAGTAACGATTCTGTGTCCCTGAGTAACAATTCTGTGTCCCTGAGTAAAGATTCTGTGTCCCTGAGTAACGATTCTGTGTCCCTGAATAACAATTCTGTGTCCCTGAGTAACAATTCTGTGTCCCTGAGTAACAATTCTGTGTCTGTCCCTGAGTAACAATTCTGTGTCCCTGAGTAACAATTCTGTGTCCCTGAGTAACAATTCTGTGTCCCTCAGTAACGATTCTGTGTCCCTCAGTAACGATTCTGTGTCCCTGAGTAACAATTCTGTGTCCTTGAGTAACAATTCTGTGTCCCTGAGTAACAATTTTGTGTCCCTCAGTAACAATTCTGTGTCCCTCAGTAACGATTCTGTGTCCCTGAGTAACAATTCTGTGTCCCTGAGTAACAATTCTGTGTCCCTGAGTAACGAATCTGTGTCCCTGAGTAACGATTCTGTGTCCCTGAGTAACGAATCTGTGTCACTGAGTAACGATTCTGTGTCCCTGAGTAACGATTCTGTGTCCCTGAGTAACGAATCTGTGTCCCTGAGTAACAATTCTGTGTCCCTGAGTAACAATTCTGTGTCCCTGAGTAACAATTCTGTGTCCCTCAGTAATGAATCTGTGTCCCTCAGTAACGATTCTGTGTCCCTCAGTAACAATTCTGTGTCCCTGAGTAACAATTCTGTGTCCCTGAGTAACGATTCTGTGTCCCTCAGTAACAATTCTGTGTCCCTGAGTAACAATTCTGAGTCCCTCAGTAACGATTCTGTGTCCCTCAGTAACAATTCTGTGTCCCTGAGTAACAATTCTGTGTCCCTGAGTAACAATTCTGTGTCTGTCCCTGAGTAACAATTCTGTGTCCCTGAGTAACAATTCTGTGTCCCTGAGTAACGATTCTGTGTCCCTCAGTAACAATTCTGTGTCCCTGAGTAACAATTCTGTGTCCCTGAGTAACAATTCTGTGTCTGTCCCTGAGTAACAATTCTGTGTCCCTGAGTAACAATTCTGTGTCCCTGAGTAATAATTCTGTGTCCCTCAGTAACGATTCTGTGTCCCTCAGTAACGATTCTGTGTCCCTGAGTAACAATTCTGTGTCCCTGAGTAACAATTCTGTGTCCCTGAGTAACGATTCTGTGTCCCTGAGTAACGAATCTGTGTCCCTGAGTAACGATTCTGTGTCCCTGAGTAACGAATCTGTGTCACTGAGTAACGATTCTGTGTCCCTGAGTAACGAATCTGTGTCCCTGAGTAACAATTCTGTGTCCCTGAGTAACAATTCTGTGTCCCTGAGTAACGATTCTGTGTCCCTCAGTAACGATTCTGTGTCCCTGAGTAACAATTCTGTGTCCCTGAGTAACAATTCTGTGTCCCTGAGTAACGATTCTGTGTCCCTGAGTAACGATTCTGTGTCCCTGAGTAACGAATCTGTGTCCCTCAGTAATGATTCTGTGTCCCTCAGTAACAGTTCTGTGTCCCTGAGTAACAATTCTGTGTCCCTGAGTAACAATTCTGTGTCCCTGAGTAACGATTCTGTGTCCCTCAGTAACAATTCTGTGTCCCTGAGTAACAATTCTGTGTCCCTGAGTAACGATTCTGTGTCCCTCAGTAACAATTCTGTGTCCCTGAGTAACAATTCTGTGTCCCTGAGTAACAATTCTGTGTCTGTCCCTGAGTAACAATTCTGTGTCCCTGAGTAACGATTCTGTGTCCCTGAGTAACGATTCTGTGTCCCTCAGTAACAATTCTGTGTCCCTGAGTAACAATTCTGTGTCCCTGAGTAACAATTCTGTGTCCCTGAGTAACAATTATGTGCCCCTGAGTAACAATTCTGTGTCCCTCAGTAACGATTCTGTGTCCCTCAGTAACAATTCTGTGTCCCTGAGTAACAATTCTGTGTCCCTGAGTAACAATTCTGTGTCTGTCCCTGAGTAACAATTCTGTGTCCCTGAGTAACAATTCTGTGTCCCTCAGTAACAATTCTGTGTCCCTCAGTAACAATTCTGTGTCCCTGAGTAACAATTCTGTGTCCCTGAGTAACGATTCTGTGTCCCTGAGTAACAATTCTGTGCCCCTGAGTAACAATTCTGTGTCCCTCAGTAACGATTCTGTGTCCCTCAGTAACAATTCTGTGTCCCTCAGTAACAATTCTGTGTCCCTGAGTAACAATTCTGTGTCTGTCCCTGAGTAACAATTCTGTGTCCCTGAGTAACAATTCTGTGTCCCTCAGTAACAATTCTGTGTCCCTCAGTAACAATTCTGTGTCCCTGAGTAACGATTCTGTGTCCCTGAGTAACGAATCTGTGTCCCTCAGTAATGATTCTGTGTCCCTCAGTAACAGTTCTGTGTCCCTGAGTAACAATTCTGTGTCCCTGAGTAACAATTCGGTGTCCCTGAGTAACGATTCTGTGTCCCTCAGTAACAATTCTGTGTCCCTGAGTAACAATTCTGTGTCCCTGAGTAACAATTCTGTGTCCCTGAGTAACGATTCTGTGTCCCTCAGTAACAATTCTGTGTCCCTGAGTAACAATTCTGTGTCCCTGAGTAACAATTCTGTGTCTGTCCCTGAGTAACAATTCTGTGTCCCTGAGTAACGATTCTGTGTCCCTCAGTAACAATTCTGTGTCCCTCAGTAACAATTCTGTGTCCCTGAGTAACAATTCTGTGTCCCTGAGTAACAATTCTGTGCCCCTGAGTAACAATTCTGTGTCCCTCAGTAACGATTCTGTGTCCCTCAGTAACAATTCTGTGTCCCTGAGTAACAATTCTGTGTCCCTGAGTAACAATTCTGTGTCTGTCCCTGAGTAACAATCCTGTGTCCCTGAGTAACAATTCTGTGTCCCTCAGTAACAATTCTGTGTCCCTCAGTAACAATTCTGTGTCCCTGAGTAACAATTCTGTGTCCCTGAGTAACGATTCTGTGTCCCTGAGTAACAATTCTGTGCCCCTGAGTAACAATTCTGTGTCCCTCAGTAACGATTCTGTGTCCCTCAGTAACAATTCTGTGTCCCTCAGTAACAATTCTGTGTCCCTGAGTAACAATTTTGTGTCTGTCCCTGAGTAACAATTCTGTGTCCCTGAGTAACAATTCTGTGTCCCTCAGTAACAATTCTGTGTCCCTGAGTAACAATTCTGTGTCCCTGAGTAACAATTCTGTGTCCCTGAGTAACAATTCTGTGTCCCTGAGTAACGATTCTGTGTCCCTCAGTAACAATCCTGTCCCTGAGTAACAATTCTGTGTCCCTGAGTAACAATTCTGTGTTCCTGAGTAACGATTCTGTGTCCCTCAGTAACAATTCTGTGTCCCTGAGTAACAATTCTGTGTCTGTCCCTGAGTAACAATTCTGTGTCCCTGAGTAACGATTCTGTGTCCCTGAGTAACAATTCTGTGTCCCTGAGTAACAATTCTGTGTCCCTGAGTAACAATTATGTGCCCCTGAGTAACAATTCTGTGTCCCTCAGTAACGATTCTGTGTCCCTCAGTAACAATTCTGTGTCCCTCAGTAACAATTCTGTGTCCCTGAGTAACAATTCTGTGTCTGTCCCTGAGTAACAATTCTGTGTCCCTGAGTAACAATTCTGTGTCCCTCAGTAACAATTCTGTGTCCCTCAGTAACAATTCTGTGTCCCTGAGTAACAATTCTGTGTCCCTGAGTAACGATTCTGTGTCCCTGAGTAACGATTCTGTGTCCCTCAGTAACAATTCTGTGTCCCTGAGTAACAATTCTGTGTCCCTGAGTAACAATTCTGTGTCCCTGAATAACGATTCTGTGTCCCTCAGTAACAATTCTGTGTCCCTGAGTAACAATTCTGTGTCCCTGAGTAACAATTCTGTGTCTGTCCCTGAGTAACAATTCTGTGTCCCTGAGTAACAATTCTGTGTCCCTGAGTAACGATTCTGTGTCCCTCAGTAACAATTCTGTGTCCCTGAGTAACAATTCTGTGTCCCTGAGTAACGATTCTGTGTCCCTGAGTAACAATTCTGTGTCCCTGAGTAACGATTCTGTGTCCCTCAGTAACAATTCTGTGTCCCTGAGTAACAATTCTTTGTCTGTCCCTGAGTAACGATTCTGTGTCCCTGAGTAACAATTCTGTGTCCCTGAGTAACAATTCTGTGTCCCTGAGTAACGATTCTGTGTCCCTAAGTAACGATTCTGTGGCCCTAAAGTCTCTGTGGCCCTAACTCTGTCCCTAATACACAGAGGTCTGTCTCTCTTGAATGACCGGAGGCTAATGGAGAATTCTAAGATGGCCGCGATTTATAGCTCCACCATTACACAGTGCTGGCTGGCTGGCTGCTGATTGGCTAATGCGATCACATGTCATGAATGAATGCATTATGGGTCAGCGCGCCTTGTCTGCGCGCCTTCCCAGAGATCCCCGCTCCGTCGCCACACATGTCGCCGCCATTTTTGGGAAAATTCGATTCGTGCATCCAAAGTTTGCTAATTTTTGGATTCGGCGCGAATCGAATATTCCCTAATCTTCGAAACGAATTCCACTTCGTCATGTTCGATTCGCTCATCTCTAGCAACAGCACCTAAAAGACCCACATCATAAAAAAGTGCAGACTTCTCCCTGCTCCTCATCTCGGATCTCTACCCCTACTATACCTCAAGTTGTCTCAACAGTCTTCACTGAGAGGGATGAAGGTATACCAATGGGTGCCTCAGCTTCTTTCACGCAATCTGCTAGTAGTACACCACCTGTTGATTTCACCAGGCAAATGTTGCTGCCTCAGTTGCTGAACCATAAAAAAAATACTATCACACCCATCCACATGCTCCGTGTCTAAATGCTAGCTTGGTCAAATTGCTAACAGTGTCAACTGCCTTTCCATCTAGTGGACTCTGTCCTCTTCCGTGAATTTGCAGAATGCGCAGTACCACAGTGGCAGGTTCAGAAAATAAAATTCTTTCCACTTAAGGCCATTCTATCTCTGTATCATCATGAGGAAGGCAATATTTTGGCCTTGTCGGACAGGGCAGTCAGAAGCAAGGTCCACATTAATGCTGACACGTGGTCCAGCAGGCATGGTTAGGGATGTTACATTTCCTTCAAAGCACACTGGGTAACTCTGCTGGCAGCTAGGAAGGATGAAGGACAGAGTTCAGTGCTGGAGCTTGTTCAACCACCATGCCTCCAGAAAGCTGGTGGTGATTCTGCAATATATGACTGCTCCACCCCTCCTCTTCCTCTATGGCCTATTCTGCTCCATAAGCATTCAAGGGGCTACACAAGCAGTCAGGCTGAAAGTGCTGCAGTGTGCTTGAGCTGGTCTGTCTAGGGGAAAGGAGCCACTTTGGGGCAAAGATTCTATCAGAGGTGGTTGACGTCATGGCAGCTTGAGCCAGGAATGATTGTAGGCGACAGTGGCACCAACCTTCTCTCCGCCTTCTCTCCATCAGTGACACTTGACACATGTTCCATTACTGGCACACGTCCTGAATTTTGTGGTGCAGCGTTTCTTGAAAAGGTACTCAGGCTTACAAGATCTTCTGAGGCAGGCCAGAAAAATCTGTGGCCATTTTCTTCAGTCATACATGGCCAGTGTTCGGCTGGCTGACATTCAACGGGAATTCAACCTGCCCACCAACTGCCTCATTTGTGTCATGCCCACCAGGTGTAACTCAACACTGGTAATGCTGCAGTGGCTGCGCACACAGCAAATGGCCATCATTGAGTACCTGTGTGAGTATGACACAAGGACAGGCTCAGGGGAGCTCGGCTTCTTTTTGCCATGCCAGTGGCTGCTGATAAAGGATGCATGCACTGTCCAGTCACCATTTGAGGAGGTTACAAGTATGGTGAGCAGTGACAATGCATGCATCAGTGACATTTATCCCTCTAGTCTTCCTGCTGGAAAACACGCTGCATGGAATTATGGACAGGGCACTTGAGGCAGAACAGCGAGAGGAAGGGGAGGACTTCCTTTCCTCTTAAGGCCCCCTTTATTCAGACAGGAGGAAGAGGAAAAGGATTGTGACAGCATGGAAGTGGAGAATAACATATGGCAGTCTTCAAGGGAAGGTTTTCAGTCCCCAGAAACCCAGCCAGGAGTGGTACATGGCTGGGAGGAGGTAATTCCCGACAGTGTCATCCTCAGTGATCCAGAGGACTAAGAATCTCATGTCTCCTCAAACTTACACTGCATGGGCTCCCTGATTCTGCAAAGCCCGCAAAAGTACCTGAGGATTCATGGCATCAAGGGTAAAGTTACAGAGCTCACCCTGCCTTCGCAGAGGGAGCAGAGGATGAAACATCTTCAGGGTACTTTGAAGAAAAATCTTTGTGTAACACCTTTCCAGACACTAGGAGGTTACTGTTTCCTGGACAACATACAGTTGCAAGAAAAAGTATGTGAACCCCTTGGGATTACGTGGAGTTTTGCATGAATTGGGCATAAAATGTGCTGTGAACGACATCTAAGTCACAACAATAGAAGAACACAGTCTGCTGAACATAATACTACACAAGCATTAGATGTTGCCATGGTTTAATTGCACATAACATGTAAACATTCACAGTGCAGGGAGGAAAAAGTAGGTGAACCTTTGGACTTAATAACTGGTTGACCCTCTTTTGGCAGCAATAACCTCAACCAAACGTTTCCTGTAGTTGCAGATCAGACCTGCACAACGATCTGGAGTAATTTTGGATCACTCCTCTTCACAAAACTGTTTCAGTGTAGCAATATTCTTGGGATGTCTGGTGTGAATCGCTCTCTTAAGGTCATGCCACAGCATTTCAATCGGGTTGAGGTCAGGACTCTGACTGGGCCACTCCAGAAGGTGTATTCTGTGCTGTTGCAGCCATTGTTTTGTTGAATTACTTGTATGCTTTGGGTCATTGTCCTGTTGCATCACCCATCCTCTGTTGAGCTTCATTTGGCAGACAGATGGTCGTACGTTTTCCTGCAAAATGTCTTGATAAACTCTGGAATTCATTTTCCCATCAATGACAACAATCCGTCCAGGCCCTGAGGCAGCAAAGCAGCCCCAAACCATGATGCGCCCTCCGCCATGTTTTACAGTGGGGATGAGGTTTTGATGTTGGTGTGCTGTGCCTTTTTTTCTCCACACATAGTGTTGTGTGTTCTTCCCAAACAACTCAATCTTGGTTTCATCTGTCCACAGTATATTTTGCCAGTAGTGCTGTGGAACATCCAGGTGCTCTTTTGCAAACTTCAAACGTGCTGCAATCTTCTTTTTGGACAGCAATGGCTTCCTCCATGGTGTCCTCCCATGTACTCCATTCTTGTTTAATGTTTTCCTTATTGTAGATGTGTCAACAAAAATGTTAGCATGTGCCAGAGATTTCTGTAGGTCTTTAGCTGACACTCTGGGATTCTTCTTAACCTCATGAAGCATTCTGCGCTGTGCTCTTGCAGTCATTTTTACAGGACGACCACACCTAGGGAGAGTAGCACCAGTGCTAAACTTTCTCCATTTGTAGACAGTCTGTCTTACCGTGGACACATGAACATCAAGGCTTTTGGAGATACTTTTGTAACCCTTTCCAGCTTCATGCAAGTCAACAATTCTTGATCGTAGGTCTTCTGAGAGCTCTTTTCTGCGAGGCATGGTTCACATCAGAGAGTGCTTCTTGAAACCAGTAAACCCAAAACAGGTGTGTGTTTTTTAAGGGCAGGACAGCTGTCAGCAACACATCCAATATCATCACACTGATTGGAGTCAAGGTTGGCTCACTCCTGGCTCCAATTAGCTCTGGGAGAAGTTATTAAGCTAGGGCCTCACATACTTTTTCCTCCCTGCACTGTGAATGTTTACATGTTATGTGCAATTAAACCATGGCAACATCTAATGTTTGTGTAGTATTATGTTCAGCAGACTGTGTTCTTCTATTGTTGTGACTTAGATGACATTCAGAGCACATTTTATGCCCAATTCATGCAAAACTCCACGTAATCCCAAGGGGTTCACATACTTTTTCTTGCAACTGTATTTCTGAGGTTTGTTCTGTCAAAGGAAGAGCAGTGGAGAAGGCGGCCAGAAGACTGATGTCTTTAAACAATTCTTTACTTCTCAGTGCCCAGGGCTGTTTAAACACCCATCGGCAGCATCTACATCATATGGTGCAGGATTATCTAGGGGCAAGAGCAGACTTGGAGACCTTTCCAACTGAGGATTCACTGGGTTACTGGGTCTTGAGGATGGATCACTGGCCAGAACTTGCTCAATTTGCAAACGAGGTACTGTCCTGTCCTACATCCAATGCGCTTTCTGAATGGACATTCAGTGCTGCTGGACGTTTTGTGACGGATAAAAGAGTGCATCTGTCCACAGACTCCATTGACCGGCTGATATTTATCAAAATGAATCAGCCCTGAACAGGGGCGGACTGACAACTCATGGGGACCCCGGGCAATAGGGGATCATGGGGCCCCTGTGTCCTTGCCCAAACTCAAAAAAGCCTATGAAAAAGGTACCAGGGGCATCTCATGGGGCCCCCTACTGACCCCAGGCCCTCGGGCAGTGCCTGAGTTTCCAAATGGTCAGTCCGCCCCTGGCCCTGAATCAACAGCAGCTATCAAGTCCCTGATTCTGATGTAACTGATTAAATTTGTTAGGGATCTGGGATCCCTTGAATACTGCCTATGCTGCTTATTCTATTCCTGAATCCTGACTATGCTAGCTTTTAACAATGTTTTTGGTTTAAGGCACCACAAACACCCAAGGTAATTTAAATTTTTTTAAATATTTTAAAAAATTTTAACAGCAAAAAAGAGTAGGAAGATGGATCTGGATTAAATTGTGGTGGAGATTGTAGACTGGAGAGTAAAGGAGATCATACCTACCCGACTTATAAGGGAAAAGCGCCATTTGACCTAAATATATATAGATCAAATACAGGAGGTGAGAGTATATACAGTATGTGTGTTGGTGAAGGAGGAATGCACATGGGTGATTATCAACAAGGCAGGAATTTGCACGAATATTAATGATAATATAGGAGCATTTTAACTGCCTCCTGCCCGCCATATAGTACAATATTGGGCGCAAGGCGGTTCTCTCGTTCTGGGAGGACATCCTCCCATTCTAACCACGCATGTGCGGCTGTGGGAGAGTGCAAGCCAACAATCGCCGGTGCGCTGTGTCCCTCCCTGTCAACCAAAAGAGCCGAAGATGTCAGCTCGGTCATGTGATCAGCTGTGTCCAATCACAGCTGATCACATGTAAACAGGGAAATGCCGGTTATCGGCATTTCTCTCCTCACGAGCTGTCGCGCTGACAGCGCGTGAGGAGAGGAAAGCCGGTAATCGGCATTCCTCAGAGGGGACATGTACACAGATCATCAGAGCACTGATGATCAGTGTGCCCTGATGATCTGTGTAGCCCCAGCAGTGTCACCTGTCAGTGTCCATCAGTGCCAGCTGTCAGTGCTCATCCATGCCACCTGCCAGTGCCCATCAGTGCCACATTTCAGTGCCTACCAGTGCACATCAATGCCACATATCAGTGCCCATCTGAGCTTCCTTTCAGTGCCACCTATCAATGTCAGTCAGTGCCACCTATCGGTGCTGCCAATCAGTGCCACCTATCAGTGCCAGTCAGTGCGACCTATCAGTATGCATCAGTGCCGCCTATCAGTGCCCGTCAGTGCTGCCTATCAGTGTTGCCTAACAGTGCCAGTCAGTGCCACCTAACAGTGCCAGTCAGTGCCGCCTATCAGTGCCAGTCAGTGCCACCTATCAGTGCCGCCTATCAGTGCCATATATGAGTGCTGCCTTTCAGTGCCCGTCAGTGATGCCTGTCAATGTCCATCAGTGCCACCTACTAGTGCCTCCTCATTAGTGCCCATCAGTGCCACCTATCAGTGTCCATCAGTACAGCCTATCAGTGCCCATCACTACAGCCTCATTAACGCACTTCAGTGAAGGAGAAAAATCTCTTATTTACAAAATTTTATAACAAAAACTAAGAAAAAACTTTTCTTTTCAAAATTTTCAGTGGTTTTTTGTTTGTTTAAGAAAAAATAAAAACCCAGAGGTGATTAAATACCACCAAAAGGAAGCTCTATCTGTCTCAAAAAAATGATAAAAATTTCATATGGGTACAGTGTTGCATGACCACGCAATTGTCATTCAAAGTGCAACAGCACTGAAAGCTGGAAATTGGCCTGGGCAGAAAGGGGGTATAAGTGCCCTGTAGGCTAGTGGTTAAAGAAGCAGGATCCTATACAATTTATAAGGACTTGAGGGGTCATTTGTAATTTTGCTTGAAATACTGTGACTTTTTGGCACTAATATGACTAAATGCGCTATATATGCATGATTTGCAAAAATGGTATATATGTTTGTTGAAGTTTTTCAGAACATATGAAATATAATATTGTTTTTTAGTACTCTTTATGGCACGTGAGTATTGCGCGGCACTGATTGTAAAAGTTTTAACCTGTGTGACAGGTGCATATCATTTCAGTTTTAGAGGAGTGCAATTCATGCGCTCATCAAGAGTAACTGTAAGGGGTTACAGTGCACAGGCACCAACACTCAAGGCCCATTTTTTCAATACTCTGTGTGACAGGTGCATATTGAATTTTTAGAACAGGTTCCAATCTTTCACTAGTCAAGAATAAGTTTGAAGGGTTACGGTGGCACCACCAACTGTTCGCCTGCCAAACACCCAACAATGCACTGCGCTCTCACAGTGCACAATCCCCACCCCACACTATGTAAGACAGAGGGGAGAATACTCTCCCTGAAAAAAAACGATAAATAAATAATAATAAAAAATAAAACAAAAAATACATTTAAAAAAACCAACGTGGGGTCCCCCCCCCCCAATCCTTACCAGGCCCTTTAGGTCTGGTAGGAAGGCTAGGAGGGACCCCACAGTAAAACATATTTAAAAAAAAGTGTGTGGGATTCCCCTTAAAAGCCATAGCAGGCTCTTAAGGCCTGGTAGGACTTTTAAGAGGAACCCCGCCTCCCAAAAATTTAGGAAAAAAGGCATGGGGTTCCCCTAAAAGCCATACCGGGCCTAAAGAGCCTTTTAAGAGGAACCTTAACCCCCAAACATGGGGGGGAAGCAACAAATACCCCTTACTCATTCAGAAGGGGGTGACAACATCAGGGTGCCCTCTTATTTAAAGGGATGCTCTGAATGCTACTGACCCCCCCCCCCACCTGCAGACCCCCACAACCACCAGGCAAGGGTTGTAGGGAAGAGGCCCTTGTCCCCATCGGCATGGGGACACCATCCCCACGCTTTTTCTTACTATTTTGGGGGTGGGGTTCCCCTTAAAAGTCCTACCAGGCTTAAAAGACCTGGTATGGCTTTTAGGGAGAACCCCACGCACTTTAAAAAAAAACAATACTGTGGGGTCTCTCCTAACCTTCATACCAGACCAAAACTGTCTGTCTATACATTGTACAAATGTGCAACTTTGCAGGAACTTTACATGGACCCCCCAGGCATGATATTTAAAGGAATTTTTCTTTTTTATTTTTTTTTTTACTTTAATCAATTTTTTTTTTTCACTGATTTATATCCCTCAGGGCAGTAGTACCTGAGTCTCCATATTTCTTTTATGGCCAATAACTTGCATATAAGCCTTCAAAATGGGCACTTTTGATTTTACAAGTTCAAGTCCCATAGACTTGCATTGAGTTTGAAGTTCGGGGATGAACTTTTGTTAGGTTTGAATGTTCTACCGTGAACCGAACAGGGGCCCATCACTACTAAAAAGCAATGTTATTGGCTTATCACTGACCATATGGAAGTGCTGCTTTAAAAAACTGAAAAGCACTCATTTAAAAAAAGTTTAAAAAATGTGCATTTGCTCTGCTGGCTCTGGATGTCTGGCTGGTTACAAATAGTAACATAGATATCTTATTGTTGCCTAACTAAATAGAACAAAATAAAAATGAGTTTCATTTAGTTTTGAATATAATAAAATCATAAAGCAAGTATTAACAAAATCACTTCACACTGCACGGTACCATGCTCACACAGGCACCCCAATGCACTGAAGCAGCATACCTCAGACTCATCTGAATTTCAGCATATGGTATCACATTATGTTGAAACAAAAGTTGAATGTTTTTCTTTTGTTCTGTTGTGGTATGTTGGCAGCCCATTTCATTGAATGACCTGCCTTTAGGCTATATGTGTTAACAATCACTATAACATACATCAATGTGCAAGCATTACCATATCCCAAAGGTGTGAATGAACCCTCAACATGTTAAACAAAACTTTAAGGGGATTTAAAGTGATTTTGTTAATATGTGTTTTACATTTTTATTATGTTTAGAATTAAAAGAAACTAATTGTATTTTAACCATAAAATATTTATATTTCTTGTTTACCACTTATAGTCCACAGGACTTCCATAGCACATTTGTACAGTACAAGGTGAACATAAACATAAACATAAACATGTTGAGCCCTCCTTTTTTTTTAAAAAAAAGCAATTTTAGCATATGGACAGTAATATGATCATAGTACTGTTTTATGTAATATAGAACACAGAAATAATAATTTAACATAAATGTAGGTATTTAAATACCTAATGATTCTGTCAGTGGCTTCCTATTGCATGGTTATGTATCTACCAATACAGAGAGGAGGTATCATAGAGGACTCTCTGGGGTTTATTTACTAAAGCTGGAGAGTCCAAAATCAGACTCCCTTCTGCATAGAAACCAATCAGCTTCTAACCTCAGCTTGTTCAAGTGAAGCTTTGGCAATGAAACCTGGAAGCTGATTGGTTTCTATGCAGAAGTGAGTCTGATTTTGCACTCTCCAGCTTTAGTAAATAAACCCCTCTGTATCATTTCTTGAAAGGTGCTTTATTAGGTCACTTGTCCTGATTTCAGTGGATAGAAAGACCCTGGGGGCACCTGTGAAGACATTACAAGGGTCAAGTCGAGGTACTGTAACTAAAAAAAAAAGAAATGTGTTTTTTTTTTGGAGGTCTCAAACTCTCATTTATATAAAAAATATGTTGTACAGATCAAGTACATCAACAAAACCAAATACACTCGAATGCCCCAAAAGCTATCATTGTGGAGTCCAGGATACTACTCAGGAGCCACAGATCTGAAACGTTGTTTTAAATAAGTGTTGCGTCCCCTCAAAAACAGGGGCTGAGACCAGAACAATGTGAGGGTATTTAATGAGCAGTTGCTGTAATCTGCACTGAAATTAGAGTGAGGAAACTAAGCCGAAAGGCTACACAAAAAGTAAGTAGAGAAAAAATAATGACGAAAAGAAGGAAAGTGTGTGTGTGGGGACTGTACCTGGCTAGTGAGTCAACTGACAACCCCCCCCCCCCATAAAAAAAAGTGCAGATAGAAAAACCTTGAAGCAATCATAGGAAGGTTTATCAGAAGGGGAATAATCGATTCCAAGTGTACCATAATTCCAAGAATTTTGGGTAGTGTTCATAGAGGCAAGTAATAAACTCTTGCATCCTCATAATGTGGTTAGGTTCTGACACCCACTTACTAATAGTGGGAAGTGTAGTTGTCTTTCAATGCTTGGGAAGTAGTGCTTGGGCTGCAGATAAGAGAAAACAAAATATTTCCTTTTTAGTCTTGGTGATTGACCCAGGTATGATCAAGTGGAGAGCACTTTCCAGGGTTTCCTGCCAGGGTTTACCTGTGATGAGATGACAAATCCAAAAAATGGAATTCCAGAAAGACCAGATATGACAGTAGGTCCACCGCAGGTGCAGGAGAATTCCATCCTGTTCTCAACATCTCCAGCTCCGGTCAGGAATTGATGGTATAATTTTATACCACAGGGCCAGTCTTCTGTACCATCTTGTCAGAATTTTGAATTTTCTCTCCTAGGTTTGAGTAACTATACTAGTTTTAAAGGTCATCTTCACAGTTAAGGTGTCTCAATTCTCACTCCCAGTCCCTTATATAAAAGGGAGGGCTTGGAAAGACCCCTGAGAAGAGAATGTTATAGAGCTGAGGTATGGCACATAGACAGTGTGAGTCTGGTAGGCACAAGGCTTCAAAGGGTTTTAGGTCCCTGTAAAGCTGCCCCATCACCCAGACTTGATGAGGAAATGCTGTAGCTGCAGATAGTGTAGCCATCTTCCCTGGTGGGTGATATCTTGGGTCAAAATTTCCATAAGTGATCTAATCCCAGACAGGCCTATTGTCTGTTTAGGGGAGATAAGTGAATCCCTCCAGCACAGTAAAAGTTTGCAGTACATGCGCATCTGGATTACTAAAGATTGTTGTGAGTGAACGGACATACGTGGAATGCTATATTTCCTATTTACAAAATCCCAGACATGTAAGAGGGAGGCCACTAAGGAAGGAAATAATGAAGTCAGTGGGTGTAGGGCTGAGTGAATCTAGGGTACCATTCCCTGTTTAGGGCAATGAACTTAAGGGATATAAGTTATGTTGTATAAATCTGAATAATTGGCGTTAAATGTGGACGTGATTAATTCTGGAGAATGCACCATTCCCGCTTAGGGCAATGAACTTAAGGGAAATAAGCCCTCGTTATTTTAGTTCTGATAGACCTAGAAAGGGGCCTGCTGCATTTATTGCCATTTTTGTACATTGCTCAAAGAGCACAGTCTTTGTGACTGAAATAGGTTTGATCAATCTGTGTAGCTTTGTTCTTTTCTGTAGGAGTGTTTGAAAAACTGATGCATGATTAGAGTGTTTATGACGAAGCTCTAGGGTGTTGATGTCAGCAAGGAGTCCTACCATGTCTGACAATCTTTCCTTTTTCAGATGGGCACATTCTACTGTCAAGATTCCCCTAATGACACATTTCAAGGTTTTCCATTTTATTGGAGCTACCCTTGAGAAATTTCACAAATAACAGCTGCCCGAGTTTGGACCCTATTGGGGAAAGAGGTCCATCAGTAGTCCTGAGTCTACACCAGTTTGTCTCAGTTTGAGACAGATTGAAGGTCACATTTATCAATTCTCTTCATAACAATCTACACACAAATAAAAATACAATTTTTGTACTACAACGTTTAGAAACCACATCTCATGTGGTGTGAGGCCTTGACAGCAGTATGTGTTATTTTCATACAACACTTAACTCACTCCATCTCTTTTGGTACATTCTGGGGTGTTCTGCTTAGTCTCACCTATTGCCAAAACACATACAAATAACTTATAGCTCATGGCAAGGTGTGATACAATGTGGTGGAGTTATACAAATTGTTGTCAATTTGCCCATTGTAACTAGTTGGATACTATCATTTCCTTACTCATACTGGAAAACATGACAGCTACAGTCCAATGCAGGGCTTACAATTTCGAGTCTAGACCTACTAGCCAGGCACAAACCTTACTCTCCACCAGTTGACCCACCCAACCTTGCCCAGGTCCGCCTCCAACCCCACCCCCGGCCCGGCCCCCGACCCCACCCTGAACCACTCTCCCTTAAAGCTTATGAAATTACATTTTTATTTAGAATAAAGAGTCCAAAATATAAAAAACTGAAATTATAACATAGCTTTATGTCAATTTAAACATAACAGCAATAGCTTAATAGCAATAGGGTGCAATCAAAATATCAAGTTTTACCGCTTTAAACCTGTAGTAATCATTTTGTATTTTTTTTATCTCCTGCATCTTTAAAAAGAGACTTTAGTAACTAAAGTCTCTTTTAAAAGATGTAAGTTTAGTTTACAGAAGTATAGCATAAGAAAAAGTGCTTATTTTGATGCCAAAAAACATGGAATAATAGTTACTGTAAATATGTTGTATTTTTTATCTCCAGCAGAGACCTTAAAGAAGTGTGGCATTATGAAAAAAGAAAACAGTGCCTATTTTGATGGCCAAAAAACATTGCATAAAATAAATAACAATAGTAAACATTTTGCATATATATATATATATATATATATATATATATATATATACACATATATATATATATATATATATATATATATTTATACACATAAGCACATACACGCACACACATATCAGAAAGAACTCTTTGCTCCATCTTCATAGATATATCCATATTTCCCAGGAATGCCAAATAGACATAATACAAATATTTAACCACTTCATGATCGGACACTTTCACCCTCTTCTTGTCCAGGCCAATTTTCTGCTTTCAGTTCTATCACACTTTGAATGACAATTGCGCAGTCATGCAACACTGTACCCATATGAATGTTTTTAGCATTTTTTTGAGACAGATAAAGCTTTATTTTTATTTATTCACCACTGGGATTATTATTTTGTTTTGCTATGTAAATGAAAAAGTCCAAAAATGTTGAAAAAAAGTGTTTTTCATATAAAATTTTGCAAATAAATAATATTTCATCATAAATCTTGGCCAAAATTTATTCTGTTATCTTTTTAGTAAAAAAAAAATCCCAAATTAGTTTATAACCAAAAATTATCATTTTTAAACTTTTTTAACATTTGTATTTTATTTTTTATATTATTATTATTATTTTTTTTTTTTACATACTGTCACCCTAGCAGTACAGTGTCACCATGGTGACACTGTACTACTTGTGGGGGGTGATGAAGATTTTTTTTTATTTTTACACTGATTGCTTTTATACCCATAAAAGCTGTAAAAGCAATCATTTCTCCTTTTCTCTGGCTGCATTCTTGCAGCCATTGAGAAATACTGTGAGAGCTGTGATTGGTCACAGCTTGTCACATGGTACAAGGCTGTCGTGAATAGCCTTGTACCATGTTACCTCTGTGATCATTCACAGATTTCACACGTAGTAAGCAATGATGTCAGAAGTGACATCTTGCTTACTACTCTGCATGTGATCGCATGATTGGGATCTCGTACAGAAGTCCCGTACGACGATCGGTGTTCCACTGTATCCGGAGGACACAGCGGGCACCGGATCGCAGTGCTGCATGCTCCCAGGGAGCGCACACAAGCAGGTGGCGGGGAGGCCGTTAATAAATGGCCACCCGACCCTGCACTGCCACCATCTGGCCCAGGGAGCGCGCACAAGCAGGGGGCGGGAAGGCCATTAATAAACGGCCACCTGACCCTGCACTGCCACCATCCAGCCATTTATATCCGGTTGGACAGGAGGTGGTTAATAAAAAAGAAGGTAAAATAATACCACTCACATGTTTAGGTGCTGTACCAATGCTGTATACACCACTACATATATCCCACCTTCCACATACATTTTGGAACTTCTCTTTTGCTTTCATCACGTCTGTAACTGTTCCCTTTTCTTGCCTGTTGGCTGGGTATACAATTGTGCCCCACTACCCAGCTGTCTGAAATCACAGTCACTGACTGACGTCTCTTACCCGATCTAGGTCAGCTGCTCCATATAACACTGATCTTGGCAATGTTTATGGACTACATGCGAAAAAGAAACCGGAAGTCGGAAACCAGAAGCTGGCTTCACAATGAGGCTTGGAGCGCAAGTAGAACGCAAGTCGATCCCCGGGGCCTGGGGATCGCATTGCAAGCCACCCACTCTATTGCAAACCACCCGCTCCATCTGTGCTCACCACAAAGGGATTTCCCCTCGCATTTGGCAAGCGAGCGAACTGAAATTTCAAGCCCTGGTCTAATGGATTGTTTAAGGCATTTATTTTAAATTTTAAATGACAACATGAAACATTACACTAGAAACTTGACCTGAAAATGGCTTTATGTCCTATCCAACATATTTACAAAGTCATTTTTTAAGAATGTTCTGTTAAACAGTCAAAATTACAAAATGTATTTTTATTTTGAAGATGAAGGAGGCTTTACAGCCCCTTTGCAGCTCATTGCAGGTCTTCCTATGTATTTATTCCAGGTATTTCTAAAGCACGGATGTTACAATAATGTCATTAGAAACCTACTATATTTAGCCAGAAATACTAAGAATCAGAGGTGAGACCCCCACAGTACATTGTTAAAGCTTTCACATTACATTAGTAGCACAGTAGTTTATGGTTTAAGCCCCCAAATATAATATCATCAGTGATGGTCTAGGGCAGGGGTAGGCAACCTGCGGATCTCTAGCTGTTGTGGAACTACAAAACTGACAGTTACAGCTATGACTTGCAGAGGCATGATGGAACTTGTAGTCCTGCAACAGCTGGAGAGCTACAGGTTGCCTACCCCTGGTCTAGGGGAGCAGTTTGGACTGAGCAACTCCACTTAGAGGGTGCTCCAGTCTGGCAGCAAGTGACATGCAGAATGGTAATTGTGTGCTGAATGCTGGAATGCTCTCTAAAGTTCCAGCATCTGGCTCTGCAAGAAGCCATAATTGTCATGCAGAGTGATCCTCATCTGAAAGCAGAAGTTTAGTCCTGGCGGATAGAGATAGCAGCATATAAATGTATGCTCAGATCAGTAAACACTGAACACCAATGCTGGGAAGGGGTAATTATTATTGTTCCAGGTTGGCACTGATCACTAATGCTGGTTTGGTTAATGTTCCAGCCAGCTGCTCACAAGCTGGGTGGTGTATTGTTACAGCCAGCCACTGACCACTGGGGGGGGTTATCTTTGCTGCCAATGACACCAATGTTTGGGAGTAATTACTATTGTTACAGCCAGTGCTGGCGGGGAGTGGTAACTGTTCAGGCCAGTCACTGACCACCAATGCTGGGGGTAGGGGGGTTATTGTTTTAGCCAGCCAGTTACCACAAAGGTTAGCAGGGAGTTGGTACAGCCAGCCATTGACCACCAATGCTGAGGGTAGGGGGGTTGTTGTTATAGCCATCCACTTACTACAGAGGCTAGCAGGGGGTTGGTACAGCCAGGCACTGACCACCAGGGCTGTGGGCTTTTTGTTACAGGCAGCTACTGATCACCAATATTGAGAGGTTAACATTACTACCACTGAGGGGTGGGATTGCAGCCACTTACACCAGTGCTGGGGGTTAATATTCATACCAATGGCGGTGGTTACTATTACTGCAACTAGTACAATGAAGGGGCCTAGTTTACTACAACACTACAATTCACCGTGCAGAAGCACCCAAATTACTGGCCACACCTCCTTGCGCTTGGTGGGCATTTTTATTATAAGGTGTCCCTCCTAATTATTTTCAGATGTTGGCAGCTATGCTGGATATAATTTCTCTGGACTCCTACACATTATGTAGATTGATATGTTAGGTTCAGTCTCTCTGCATAAAGTTGCAGTCATACTCACAACTGCTGGTATTACTTTATATAATTTTGATTGACTGAGGGAGGGGGTGCTAACAAATTATTGTCCCTGGGCAACAGATATGCTAGGTATACCACTGACTGTCATCATAATGGTTAGGAAATGCTATAACTCAATGATTCCTTGTAGATAATTATGTGGAGAAGCATGCTCCATATGTCATGCCCATAATCAGCTTATAACTCAATTCTGCTGTTTAATACACTGCGCGTTATATGAGACAAGCCAATACATGACACTTGGAACACATATCCCACATAATTATCTAATAGGAAATATTGAAATACAGTATATTCTATTAGAAAACAAATATAATGATGACTAAAGGGGGCAGGAAAGCTCACCCCATAATGCTTTAGGCAGCCCATTTATAAACATTGCAAGAATAATTTATTGCAATCTCACTACCCCTTTAATGTTGGTGAAGTTAATTTTGCAATTCTTGTCTGAGATACATAGATTTGCAGTTTTATATATACAGTGAGGTGATAAAACTGCAGACTGGTGTTTACTACACAGTAGATGTGCAGAGATAACTTCTTTTGCATTTGCATGAACCCCTAAGCTTTTTTGTTTCTGTAATGTCCCCTACCACTACTTCACAAATGTTTCCTAAAATAATTTCACAATATCCTCTGCCATTTCTTTATAAATGCACTCCTAAACTCTTCACTACAGTGTCCTCTGCCATCTTTACAAATGAGCCCTAAGTTTTGCTTTCCTGCAATGTCCTGTAACATTGTTTTTATAAATACACTCTTAAAACACTTTCTTTGCAATGTCCTTAGCCACCCCGAAGATTTTCCTGCAATATCCTCTACTACTTCTTCATAAATGTGTTCTAAGCCTGTTTTTTTCTTTTTCTTTTTTTCTTTTTTGCAATGTCCTCTACCACATCTTTAAATAATATGGCATTTCTTTATAAATGGGCCCCTATGCATTTTTAACACCTTTTACAACATCATTAAAAGCTAATTTAAGTTTTTTTTCTGAAATTCCATCTACCAATGGCCTCAGACTTTGTTTCTCTAAAACATCCTTGGATACTTCATTATAATTGGGCTTTTCTCTTTTTCTCTCAGCTTTGTTTCCCGTAGTGAATATATTTGGAAACAATATGTATATGAGAGCTTTATTACTACCAAAGCATTTCTGTTTATGCACATCCAGTCCTGAGTTTTTATACAACCCTGCCACAAAGCACACCCAGATGGTTGATACCACTTTCTCTGTTAGAGTTTTGTAGAAGGGATATTGTGTTTTGTTTCCATCCCCTGCCTGCTGATTGGACAATGAATGGGCAGCCACAGACTGATGAGCCTTTCTCTTTGTTTACTCTTTCATTTTATTGGCATGTTACTTGTCAGCACATTTACATACAGCACATCTTATTGGCTCTGAATGTTGCCCCTTCCTCTCCCAGTCTGTCTGCTGCTGTATATAGGACTGAAGTTGGCTGATACCAAATCAAATTCAGGTACCTAAACTTGTTGTAGTGTTGGGACCCTTACTTTTTAAAATATGTATAAATGATTTTTGGTCTGGGATTAAAAATAGCATTTCAGTCTTTGCAGATGACACCAAGCTGTGCAGTGGAATAACGTCCGTACAGGATGACTTCAACTTACAAGCCGACCTCATTGCACTGTTTAATTGGGCAACAATGTGGCAAATGAGGTTTAATGTTGATAAATGTAAGGTTATGCACTTGGGAGCTAAGAATATGCATGCATCATACATACTAGGGGGAGTACAACTGGGGGAATCAATGTTGGAGAAGGATCTGGGAGTTCTGGTAGATCACAAGCTTTATAATGGAATGCAATGCCAAGCTGCGGTTTCTAAAGCGAGCAAAATCCTTTCTTGTATTAAAAGAGGTATAGACTCCAGAGAGAGAGATATCATATTACCCCTGTACAAATCATTAGGAAGACCGCATCTGGAATATGCAGTTCAGTTTTGGGCACCAATTCACAAAAAGAACATTAGGGAACTGGAGAAAGTACAGAGAAGGGCAACTAAACTGATAAGACTCATGGAGGAGCTCAGCTATGGAAAGATTAGGGGAATTGAATGTATTCTCTCTTGAGAAGAGAAGATATGATCCCTTGAGAAGTGGGGGGTATGATCAACATGTATAAATACATATATGCTCCATACAGTGAACTCAGTGTAGAAATATTCACTTTAAGGATATCAGAAAGGACAAAGAGGCACTTTTAACATCTGTAGGAAATGAGATTTAATATCCAAATATGAAAAGGCTTTTTTACAGTAAGAGCTGTGAAAATGTGGAATGGACTACCTCAACAGCTGGCTTTGGCCAGTTCAGAAGATTGCTTTAAAAAATTCATGGATTCTATCCTAAATGCACATAATATAACTGGATACTAACATTTATATGTAAAGTTGATCCAGGGAATATTCAATTGCCTCTTGGGGAATCAGGAATTTTTACCCCTGCTGGAGCAAATTGGATCATGCTTTGCTGTTTTTTTTACCTTCCTCTGGATCAACTGCGGGTATAGGATTGTAGATTTGTTTTTCCTTTTCATTGGTTGAACTAGATGGACTTACGTCTTTTTTCAGCCAGACTAACTATGTCGACTATGTTGCATTTACAATTAATGATTTAAGAAAAAAAATTACAGTAACACCAATATGTTTCTATTTTAATTGTCTGAAGTTCAGCATTAATGTTATTGGTAGGCACCCACCAGAGGGATTCCCATCCAGCCATGCATTTGGAGTCCATTCATGTCTGGCTTGGCCCTTGCTGCCTAATGCTTTGGATATTATCTCCTCAGCTGCCTCTTCACCAAATGTGGCTGGCAAGGTCATTATCTCAGTCATTGTCTAATTGAATCCAGTTCACTGCAGGCCACTGGTGGCTGAGTGGCAACTTCCGAGGACCCAAGTGATAGTTCTGGGATCTGCCTCAATCTAATTCTTGCCCCCTCGAAATGGATTCTTTTACTCCTAGTGTTGCGGAATGGATTTTGTGCACAATGTTAGGAGGAGTTGAATGTGAAGAGTTGAGTGGATGTATTCATGGCCCCACATTCAATGAATTAGTTAGGGTAATCATTAATTAATTTATGCAGGAGGTGCTGAGGAGATGCAAGGGAGATTTTTGCTGGGGCACAAGCACCACTACCCAACACCATTTCTGGGTTCATATTTTATTTCTAATGCTATTTAAACCCCAATTTAGCTGCCAACTTTATCAGCATATGTAACAGACCAATTTGTGACCCCATCAGCTGGAAATAGAATCACTCCCTAGATTATTCACTTCACTATGGAATAATTGTAATCATCAGTGAAGACAACAATTTCCAGGGGCATACACAATAAGGAAGGTTAACAAATGACTGAATTTCATCTAATTCAACCTACTCTAATTCTAATACATTTACTTTTTGTTTCAGTAATTTTTGAGAAACAAACCACTTTTTAAGTTGAGAAAGAATGGAAGCCAAATAATAATTGTTCCTTCTTACCTTGCCAGAGATATTTATTGAGTATAGACTGTAAGGATGAGAAATAAGAATTATGTACATGGATTTGTAGAGTTCTAAATAGGTAAAGTTATTGTGGGAGAATCTGCATTTTGAAGGCTGCCAACCTTCCTGACCAAGACATTTCGCATTTTGTCTAATTTGTGACGAAAAGAGTCTAGGAAGGTGTTATAATTTTCCTTAACTAGATCATCAGTTCTAGGAGTAAGGGTAATACCTAAATAGGCAATCTCTCTATCCTTCCACACATAAGGGAAAGTAGATTGGAGGACCTGTTTAGTTTTAGCTGGTATCCCCAAATCTAAAGTATAGGATTTCCTCTCATTTACCTTACAGTAAGATGCTTTATTAAAGAGTGTTAATGCTAGATGCACCAAACCCAATGAAATTTCCACATCTGTGAGCAACATTATGATGTCATCTGCGAAAAGGCTAATGGTGTGCATCCTATTTCATAACAGGAAGCCCGTTGTCTGTGGATGTGTGTGTATATATGTAGCCATAGGTTCCGTCAGTAAGTTAAAAATAAACAGAGAAAGAGGGCATCCTTGTCGAGTTCTGTTGGATATATTAAATGCAGTTGAGAAAATACTGGACACATAGACCTGGGCTGAGGGATTAGTATACAATGACATTACGGCTGAGTAAATTGGGCCTTGAAATCCAAACTTAGTAAGTACCTGTGCCAGATATGTATTCTATCGAATGCCTTCTCCGCATCCCAAGTCAGGAGCAGAGAAGGCATTCTTTTCTTATTAGCTAGATGTATAATATTGATCAGGTGCCTGGTTGCGTCTGCAGTTTGGCAACCCTTTGTAAACCCAGATTGGTCTAAAAGGATGAGTGAGAGTAATCTATCAATCAGCCTATTAGCCACCATATTTGCATAGATTTTCAGATCATTATTTAGCAGCGAAATGGGGCGGAAATTCTGCTGTGTGGTAGGTTCCTTCCTCGATTTTGGTAGTGCAACTATTATTGCCCTGAGCATTTCAGAAGGGAAAGAGGTGGAGGTAGCATTACAGCTATACACCTTCTTCAGATGTGGAGTAAGAATATCTTTAAAGGTTTTATAGTATTCCCCCGTCAAGCCATCTGTGCCCGGTGATTTGTTGTTAGGCAGAGATTCGATAGTACCGATGATTTCATCATCAGTAAAGGGAAGATTAAGGTTATTTAATTGGTCCTCTGATAACTTGGAAAGATGAATTGTTTTTAAAAATTTGCTAATATTTTCAACTGTGGGCTGGGAGATGTTAGAGTCTTGACTGAGATTATAGAGAGAGCAGTAGTATTGACTGAAGGCGTTTGCTGGAGCTTGAGGATGATATAATTTATCTTGTTTGTTTGGGTGAAGGATAAAATGTATTTTGGTTTTATATCTATGGTTTCTAAGACGATTAGCTAAGACATTACCTGCTTTGTTACCGCTCGCGTGGTATGACAATTTTAAACTTCTAGAGGCTTTTTCAAAATCTTCCAGTAAAATTAATCGAAGATCATGTTGTAGTTTTGTCAGCTGGTCAGAGAATGCTTCGTAACGAGAGGTTGTGTTGTTTGTTTCTAATATATGTATTTTTGTAATGATATAAGCTGTTCCCTTTGCCTCTTAACCCCTGCTCCTAGTTTAATAAGGATACCTCTCACAAAGGCTTTATGAGCATTCCACACAAAAGATGGATCCTCAGCAGATGGGACATTGATGTAAAAAATTCAGTTAAACTGCTTTCTAGCATGAGCTTGGAAGGAGCAGCCTGGAATAGCCACAGGTTGGATCTCCAAATATGGATAGGTTTGATAGACGATTTATCTCCAACCGACAGCATCACCAAGACATGGTCCAACCAAGTTATGGTGTTAATCTCAGTGGGCTTGATTTTAGATAAGAGCTGCTTATCTACAACAAATAAATCTATCCTGGTATATGTGTTATGTCTCGTGGAAAAGGAGTAGTTTCTTTGATTGGCGTGTAAGCACCTCCAGAGATCAAATAGCTTGTGGGTGTGTAGTAATGGTTGTAGTGATGCTTGGTGCCTTTGGGTAGCTGTGGTGGAGTCCATATTTGAGTCGGGTGTGAGAATAAAATCTCCACAGAGTAATAGAAAGCCTTGTTGTATTGTGCAAATCTTCTTTAAGACTTTATTAAAAAATTTGATCTGGTGCCTGTCCGTTGCATAGATATTAGCCACAGTGTATGTGGTAGAGTTGATGTTGTAAACCAAAATGTGGTAATGGCCCTTTGGATCTGAGACCTCTCTGTGTAACGTAAAAGTGACCGAGTTTTTTATGGCTGTTAATACACCTCTTTTCTTTGTGTCCACATTTGCTAAGAAGATGTGAGGATACTTAGCAACAAAGCACTTAGGGTGGTTTTGATTTTGGAAATGCGTTTCTACAACGCAAAGGACATCACAGTTAAACCTTTCTTGCTTCTTTTCACAAAGACCTGCATTTTGCAGGGTGATTCAGTCCTCTTGAATTAATAGTGAGGAAGTTCACCACCATTGTATATTTGAGGTATAATTTGATAGGTATGAAACACGGAAAAGTCACTTACGGTGCCCAAAAGGTTCCTCCAAGATGCGTTAGTCACTCTTTGGTTGCAGAGATATCGTTGCTGAGGAATACCATCCGCAGGTGAGTTGGTGTTATAGTGAGGGTATAGAAAGCTCTGACTAAAAAAGAAAAGGTAGTAACATAACATGTAAAAAAAAAAAGCCAGACAATGAGAACATGCAGGTCTTTATGACCTGGGTGTAGCATTTCGCTACTCAGGGTAAGAGGGGAAAAAGTTCAGCTTACAAGCTCCTTTACTGCAGGGACTAAGAAGTAAGTGAAATCAAATTTCCCACTTTTTTGGTCATTTATGGATACGTGAGTTTTTGGATGGGACCACCTGCCAGTCGTGATCAATATGGGTGGGATTACTTGTAGATGGAGTTTGAGGATGGGTTTCAGGTATTATGTTCCAAGACTTTAAAAGGGCTAAACCCTTCACCGCGCCGTCAGTCGCATATTCAGTGCCATCCTTAGTGATGGTAATTTTTGTCGGAAATCCCCATTTATAGCCAATCTTGTGATTCCTAAGTGCTTTTGTTATTGTGTTAAGGTTTTTGTGCTTTTGGAGCATGCATTGGGACAAGTCGGCGTAAAATTGGAGACCTTTATATTGTGCTGAAATAAGATCTCTGTTATGCACTGCCGACATTAGACATTCTTTCACATGGAAAACGTGCAGTCCTAATATGACATCTCTGGAAATGTTGTCAGGGAGATATGATGGCTTAGGCAAAAGGTGGATCCTGTCCACAGTGTGATCCAAATCTGATAGATCTGGTACAGAAGATCTGAACATCTGAGCGACATATTTTTGCAGGTCAGTTTTCTGGACTGCTTCTGGAATCCTCCTAATTTTCAAATTATTCCTTCTAGACCTGTCCTCAATATCCCCTATTTTAACTTTGATTGTGTCCATCTCCTCTTCTTTGTGATCATGGGCATCTATCAGATCATTTATTGTTGCAGGGAGTTCACCCATCTTCGTTTTTATGTGATCCACCCTAGATGAGACAGCCTGCAGCTATGTACCAAATTTGTGAACACATAGCATCATATCAGCATACAATCAACTTCTCAAAGTTACAAGCATATCTTAAAGGGTTGTATCAAGTACAGGCTAATTGTTGGTAGGAAATGATCAATAGAATCAGGGAGTTCCCTAGTGTCCTCCTCTGAATCCTGAATAAAGCTCATCTCATGTGTAGAATCCAAGCCATCCCTCCTCACTCTTGATTTCTCTGAGCTCCCATAAGGGTAGATGGTGAAGAATGTTGGCTCTTTGATGGGCTGTTCCTTTTGTGAGATTTGCCAGCCTGTGATTATTGCTGAGGAGTGCAAGAGGCCGGGGTGGAAGAAGAGCCATCTTGTCTGTGCCCCTGTGTGAAGAAGGCTGTCAGCTTTTGTGGCTGGCGCTCCTCTTTTCTCCTTCTAGACTTGATCCCTAGAGAATAGGGAAGTAAAGCACTGTACTGGGGTGTAAATTAATGAACCTGTGGATCTGCAGTGTGCTGCTGTGTCCCTGTGTGGACCGGAGCTGCGCTCTCAGGCAGCCATCTTGGATTGTGGCAAGCTCCTCCCCCCATTTACTTTCGACCCAAATGAAATTAAACCAAAATATTGGTGAGGCAGCTGCCAATTTACTGTCATAGTTGGAGGAAAAAGCTTTCTCCTTGAGTTTGCCAGTTGTAGCTAAATTCTTCATTCTTTGTACAAATTACTACTTTAATACATTATCTAAATGATTTATCTTTCTAATATGAAAGACACCAAGCCATATTTTATTTCACTCTGGCAGCCATCACCATTTCAAATGGCAGAAAAACCATTCACATGCACATAAGAGAATCCTCAAATTCAGGTACAGTATGTAAAGTAGGGATGGTTAGCAACTATATTAAAATATGTACAACATATAAAAGACTGAAAAAAGTGTGTACCTAAAAATTTTATTATGCCACTGTGGGGGAGATTTACTAAAACTGGTGCACTCAGAATCTGGTGCAGCATGGTAGCCAATCAGCTTCTAATTTCAGCTTGTTCTATTAAGCTTTGTTAATAAAACATGGAAGTTGATTGGTTTCTCTGCAGATTTGCACAAGATTTTGGACTTACTGTGTTTTAGTAAAGAACTCCAAGTGTTTTTACTGCCACACTGAGCAAACTGCGTCAACTCAATTAGCAAATGCAATTATGCCATTAGAGAACAAGCATGAAATTTTCTAAATGCTAAAAGTGGAAGGAAATCTTTATCAGATCATATAGTGTACTTCAGTGTTACCTAAGGGGTGAATAATTGCTTAATTGTACCTATGTGTTTGGACAATTGCTATTAATATCGCTGACAATCTGACCTTTAATTCTGGGATACAGAATGTCAGGAGGCTATATAAAATCACCCTGCAATGTTCCTCTTGATTCTTCTTTTGTATCCTCCCTGATACAATTAAGCTGTCCACTAACATTTCAGTTGTTTTACACTTCCCTGGAAATTTATCTGTTTAGGTAGGCATATCATAATCTCCACGTCTCCTCTTTTATCTCTTCTCTAATGCATTTCTTATGTAAACGCCTGTTACAAAACGCCCACATGTTACATAATAAAGTCCCAGAATCAAAATAATGGTGTTTTGAATGGAGTTATATTATAAATATGAGTGACTGGAATGTATAGAAAGAAGAAAATACTAAAGAAGTAACTGACAGCATAAAGCACTTATATGCGTGGTTCACACTGCTGCGACCACAAAATCGGGTGACTTGCTTTCAACTTGCTTGTGACTTGCTTACAACCTTTGTGATTTATCATTGCAGTCTATGGAACTCAAGTAACACACAAATCGAAGTCACAGGAAAGTAGTGCAGGCACCTTTTTGTTTGTCACTGAGACTTGAGTCACATTGGTTAAAATGGTTCTAAAGCGTTAAGGTTTTTCACCTTAATTCATTCTATTCATTAAGGTGAAAAACCTTAAGGCTTTAGAACCACTTTAAACAATGCGACTCAAGTCTTGCGCCCCCCCATCCCCCCCTTCCCTTTTTCTTACCTGATCCGATCCAGCAATGTGTGCGAGAGCAGCGGCTCTAGCCGCTGTCTCCCTCCTCATTGGGCAGCCTGATAGTAGTGAGAGACACTAGCTCCCACTGCTGTTATTCAAATGCTGTGACCTTGGAGCAGGGGGCGGGCCTGAGCAACCTGCTCTGTGTCAATAGATGCAGACAGGGTAGCTCAGGAGCGAGCCTGCACAGGTGTCCCATTGAAATCGGCTATCTGTGGGGCACCCACCAAAGAGGAGGGGGCAGGAGTACCAGCAGGGGACCCCAGAAGAGGAGGATTGGGGTTGTTCTGTGCAAAAGCATTGCACAGAGCAGGTAACTATAGACATGTTTGTTATTTTAATTTGAAAAAAAAAATGAAGGTTTAATGTCACTTAAAGACAGCACTCATTGTAATTAATATGTTTTGACTTTTATGTGTCGCAAGTCGCATGATAAGTCACAACAGTGTGAACAGGGGCTCAATTTGTTCATCCAGCAGCATCTGGCACTGCCCTGTCATTTTTTCATTTTACTGGTACTGGAGAACATGCATAGTCCTTGTCTCAGATAACTAAGGCTACGTTCACACTAGCCTTGTTTTCAAGCGGCAGAAAAGCATTTGGGAAGCGTTTTTACCACTTCCCAAACGCCTCGGACAATTCTGCCCATTGCAGCACATGGTGCTGTTCTAACGGGAGCGGTAGCGTTGCGGTGTGGCAAAACGGACACCTCTGATTGAGTCAAGAGGCATTGAAGCCTCCTATTCTAGTCTATGGTGCCGCTCTGCAAACGCCCGGCCGGCGTTTACGGTGCGGTTGCGACGCGGTTGCGGGGAGTTTGCTGAGCGGTAACACCATTCAAACTTCATTATTGGCATTTGTGGGGCATTTTTAACGCTCGGCAAATGCCTAGCAACCACCCCTAAACCGCACATGCGACGTTTGTGGAGCATTAAAAAACGCTCCGCAAACGCCGGACCAACGCTTGCCAAACGCTATAGGGGCTATATAGTTGGTAAAATAATCAAGTGTGAACAAGCCCTAAGAGTAGTCCTTGGCATTATCACATTGGTGGTTATGGGGATAAATGTGATAATACAAATAGCGATTATTAGAAAGTCAATATTTCCTGAGAAAAGTGGACTGCCATGGCTGACCTTTCCACTGAAAAAATATACAGTATTCCCTGATTGGCATGCTGATCTAATGGCATAAAAACTTTCTACGCCTCTGGCCCAGAGCAAGTATGCAAATAGAAGACTTAACTCTAATTTCATGGACTGCAACCTTGTTTTGGATCAGTGCGTACTGAGGCAACACAGGATCTACAGTATATCAAAGTCAGAGAGCTGAAATTAATGGAATGGAAATTATGTTTAGCACAGGATTCCTGTAAGCAATAGTGGTTAGTGGGAAAATCACTCAACGTGTATGAAAAAGTGGATGTGAACATTGGGTTCTTGGAATCTTATGGACGGTGGGAGAGTACAATATACTATGCATGCACCACATTTGCTAGCAGACAGGTAAAGGAGTTTTTCTAACAGCAGAGAGAGTCAAGGGGAGTGTTTTTCTAAAGAATTTGAGAATCTTCACTGAAAATATGTGAATAGTCACTTAAAATATCTAGTTATGTTAAAAGCAAATTCCTGTTCACTTTGAAAACCTAATTGTGTGCAGATGATTTTCATATAATTGGATAACTGAAATAAATATTCACACATTTGTTCTGGTCAAGATTCTCAACTTACATATTTACATAGCATGTCAACAGTATTTTTCCCCCATCAGTGTGCCCCTTTACATCAGGTCCCCCCATCAGAGTGCCCTCTTACATCATGTGTTCCCATCAGAGTGCCCCCATAGATCAGGTTCCCCTATCAAAGAATCTCTTTACGGTAAATGTCCCCATCAGAGTGCCCCTTTACATCAGGTGTACCCATTAGAGTGCCGCCATAGATCAGGGGGGCCCATCAGAATGTCCCACAAGATCATGTGTCCCCATCAGAATGTCACCCATCAGAGAGCAGGTGTCCCTATCAAAGTGCCCCCATAGAGCAGGTGTCCCCATCAGAGTGACCCCATAGAGCAGGTGTCCCCACCAGAGTGCCCCCATAGATCAGGTGTCCCCATCAGTGTGCTCCCATAGTGCTGGTGTCCCCATCAGAATGACCCCATAGAGCAGTGTCTCCATCAGAGTGCTCCATCAGAGAGCAAGTGTCCTCATCAGAGTGACCCCATAGAGCAGGTATCCCTATCAGAGTGCCCCCATAGATCAGGTGCCCCCATCAGAGTGCCCCCATCAGCATGTCCCCATAGGTAAGGTGTCCCCATCAGTGTGCTCCCATAGATCAGGTGTCCCCATCAGTGTGCTCCCATAGAACAGGTGTCCCCATCAGAGTGATCCTATAGAGCAGGAGTCCCCTTCAGAGTGTCTCTGCAGAGTAGGTGCCCCCATAAGAGGGCAGGTGTCCCCATCAGAGTGCCTCCATAGATTAGGTGCCCCTGTCAGAGTGCCCTAAAAGAGCAGGTGCCCCCATCAGAGTGTCCCCATATAGCAAGTGTCCTCATCTAAGTAACCCCATCAGAGAGCAGGTGTCCCCATCAATAAACAGATGTTCCCATAAGAGTGTCCCCATCAGAAAGTAGGTGTCCTCATCAAGCAGATGTCCCCATCAGAATGCCTCCATAGAGCAGGTGTCCCCATCAAAAAACAGGTGTCCCCATCAGAGTGTCCCCATCAGAGAGGAAGCGTCCCCATCAGAGAGTAAGTGTCCTCATCCAGAAGCATGTGGAGATCACTGCAGTAGCTGTGTGTCCCTATCAGTGTCCCCATCAGTGTGCCCCCATCAAAAAACAGGTGTCCATTTTAGAGTGCCCCCATAAAGCTGGTGTCCCCATCAGAGAGCAGATGTCCCCATCAGAGTGGCCCCATCATAAAGAAGGTGTCCCCATCAGCATGACCCCATAAATCAGGTGTCCACAAAGAGCAGGTCTCCCCATCAAAATCCTCCCTTCCATCAGGTTTTTCAATCAGAGTGTCCCCATCAAAAAGTAGGTGTCTCAATCAGAGCATCCCCATAGAGCCGGTGTCCCCATCAGAGTATTCCCACATAGCAGGTGTTCCCATCAGAGTGCCCCCTTCCATCAGGTGTCCCCAACAGAGTGTCCCCGTAGAGTCGGAGCCCCCCATCAGAGAGCAAATGTCCCCATCAGAGTTGTAAAGAAAAGTGTACATGGATAAGTCCTTGCAGCCAGGCAGGCAGGGGACAAGAGTGGGAACTTGAATAAGAAGTGTGCTGCAGGGGGCAGGATCTCGGCGGGGCTCACAAGTGATGTCACTGGTTGGTAGGACTACGGCGGTCCTAGTAAGCAATGACAGTAGTGCAGCAGCGGGCAATGCCTGCCATTTAATGAAGGCTGCCAGAGGACCACAGCACTACATACTGAAATAGGAATGAGTGACTCAGATCTTCACATCGGGCTGGAGGGACTGACATCCCCAATCTCAGTGTTGAGTGATAGAAGGAGAGGAACTGGCCCCCCTGCCTGTGCAAGTGGCTTGGGATTTTACCGTCCCCCTAGCCTGATGATGTAAGGCGACTGCCTAAGCTGCCATATGGTAGTGTCGGCCCTGACTATGGATATACTATATCTGACTGATGCCCTTGGAAGCTGGAAGTCACTGAATTAGACACAGCTACTGCAGTGATCTCCACCGGCTTCTGGATCCCGCTGGCCTGCTGCCAAAGGTCAACTGCTTGGCACATGTGCCATTCAGAGAATACTTTGCATTTTCTAAATGAATGCAAAGCATTCTCTAATTGGATGAGATGGAGAAGCAGGGTAGTGACACTACAGTCAACACCTTGTACAATCAGAGAACACTTTGCATTCTATAAGAAAATGCAAAGTATTATCTAAATGGCACCTATGCCCAGAGACTTTCTGTGTTCAAAATACAACAGGCCAGCCGCTCAGCACAGGACCCAGAAGCAAGAAGAGATTACTGGAGTGATGTCTACTTAAGAGATTTCCAATTTACAGGGGCATTGGCCAGGTATAGCATATACATACTGTAGTTGCATTAGTACAGGTTGGTCCAAAGTAACTATGTATAGAAGAGCCTTACCTGGAATCTTTCTTTACATTAGCCCGAAAGCCTCCTCTTCCACAAATCTCTACCTGTTAATAGTTTTCTTTTTTAGTTCATCTTTACTACTACTGAGTCAATGCATGTCTGTAAAGTCTGGTCTCTAATTCTAAACTGTAGGAATACCCAAACTGCAACATATACTGTAAATACTAATGGAGCTGCTGAATTCTGAACACTAGAAGCCACCCAGTGAAGCCGAGGAGAGCAATGGCATCCAGGAAAAAAGTTTCAGAAAACACAGAGGTTTTTGGTTGCCTACAGACCTAAAAATATCTTTTTTTTACGATGGTGCAGGCATTCCAAATCAGCACATTTACAGGAGTACAGTGGGTTAAAAAACAAACAGGTTTTTGGGTACATTAAAGAATAGTATGGAAACCCATAAGTTCCCTGGGCAGTTGGTGAGTTTACCCTACCTCAAAACGTGGCCTTGACTATGAGCAGTCCTACATCTCTGCAATTGTATTGAGATATTATTTAACATAGAACTATAGGCAAAACCTTTAAAAAAAATCTTGGATAGAATAAGGGAGGTTTATAAGCCTTGTGAGGTGGGTTTTATTTTTTACATCCCATTGCGGAGATTTCCCTTCACTTCCTGTCTGATAGCCACAACTGGACATTAGAGGAAATCTCTCTAAATTGAGGGAATCCCTGTTTGTCAGCAGGGTCACCAGAACTAGTGTCCCATTGGAAGATATCCCCCCTATATATTTTCTGAGGACAACCCATAATTTGGATTTTCTTTTACTTTCACTTATGATGAGAATGGTAATCATGGCAAATAACTAAAAACTAAAAAATGTTTTGCCTTTAGTGACTTCAGTCAATGCATGACCTACTGGTAAAATCGTGTATTGTGGAGCAACATTTTAACTATTAGATTAGATAAATAAGCCCACTAATCAAAATGATATCTATAGGAATTTATTTCTACACGCTATGTGAATCGCAACGGAGCAATAATATTTCTGTTGCTTTTGAAAGATGAGGAAGGTAAAAACTCTCTCCAGAACTGAATTTTCGGGTCAGAAGAAGACGAGATTTTCATTTTTAAAGTATTTTCTTCAGCACATTATATACATCTGAGGACCCTTGCATTAGCCAACGAACACTGTAAATGTAATGGTAAAACAGGATTCTAAAAAAAGGATATTATTGGTTTTCCATACTATGCTGAACTTTGAAAAATCTTTAACTATAATACAACTGTGTGCTGCACTCTAGTGTTAGCCCTGATTGTACAAGGGTCAGAGCCTGTTTAACAAAGATGACCCAATGTTCCCACATTTTTACAGACACCAAGAAAACGTGTCTTTTCTCCTTTTTTAATATAACATTTCCAAATGTGGAACCAAACTTAATGTAAAAGATAGTGTAAAAGACATCAGTATATACAGCATTTTCTTTAACAGTCTATGTCATCTACTATAGGTAGGTTCTGCTTTATCAACCTCATTGTTTTTTTTCATTTATATGTCACCTTATCTAAAATAAATAAAGGAACGCTTTTTAGTCAGAGTATAGCATCAAGTCAATTAAACTCCTGGGATATTGATCTTGTCAGTTAAGTAGCAGAGGGGTTCTTAATCAGTTTCAGCTGCTTTGGTGTTAATGAAACTAGATAGGCAAGAATGAGACTACCCCAAAACAGGAATGGTTTTAAAGGGTGGAGACCACTGACATTTTTTTCCCTATTCATCTTTTCAAATTGTTTTGTATTTGGCCAGGGTCAGTGTCACTACTGGTAACATGAGGCGATACCTGGACCCTACAGAGGTTGTACATGTAGTCCAACTCCGCCAGGATGGCACATCAATACGTGCCATTGACAGAAGGTTTGCTGTGTCTTTCAGCACAGTCTCAAGAGCATGGAGGAGATTCCGAGAGACAGGCAGTTACTCTAGGAGAGCTGGACAGGGCCATAGAAGGTCCTTAGCCCTTACTGAGCCTTACTGGTCCTTAATGAGTACCATTTTGAGTTTCTGCAATGAAATTTCAGCAAAATGGACTAGCCTGCCGCATCATTTTTTACTTTTATTTTCAGGGTGTCTTTGAATTCAGTCCTCTGTAGGTTGATCATTTTCATTTCCATCAAACGATGGGGCCTCCTTACGTTCCTAACACATTATCCAGTCCATATCAGTATAGATATCCAGCATGATATTTTTCCCCATTGAAATCTGATGTGTTTTCAAAGTGTTCCTTTAATTTTTTTGAGCAGTGTTTTTGCAAATGTGTACAAACTAAACCCCTTCTTTTTAATGTGAACTGTTAGACAGGGCCAGTTCTGGTTTGTTGCAGGCTGACTGGGAAGTGAATTTTTGTTTGTTTTTTAACAGTAATGATGAGCAGGTCTTGGCATGTGTAATCATCTGCCAGATTCATATTATCTGTTTTTGGACAAAATTGTGCCTGGAGTTCCTGCTCGTTTTGTGGCCAACATCATTCTCTCTACTTTACATTTCTTTAATAGAATGTATAGTGGTTTAGTACAGTATGTAATTTATTTGAGAGCCATAACGTACAACACTTATTTATCCCTTATTAGAGGGCCTAGTACTAAATTTCCATCAGACAAACCACAGCACTGTCTGCTGTACCATCTTTTTAGCTTAACCACAGTGCTCTAGATTCTGCCTTTGTCATGTATTTAATATGTCTTTGTAAAACAGAGATTACATACAAATAGTAAGATAAATGGATAAAACGTATACATCTATAAACAACCTAAATAAAAAAGACCCAAATCCATTATAGTTTCTCTATATTAATAATATAGTGGAGATTGTGACAAATAGATTTAAACTCCCCGTGCTACACTATGTAGAGAAATCTAACCTTTGGAATTCCAGGAATCTCTAAGTGAATTAAAAACCCAGCATAAATTCATAACCATACCATCAGCATTTGACTGGACTGACCCTTTAAAAAAAATGATTAATAAACCTAGCATTAATAACAATAATAATATAACACTTTAACAGGCAGGCACGTATTTAGGCATTACTTTGTAAGTGTTTAAACTTGCTTTAAATATACTTATTGTACACAGATATGATGTCTCCCTTGATACACATAAAAGAGGAATAATTACTGGAAATTATATTTAGATTATAGCTAGAAAGGAAAAGAGGAAATGAATCATCAAGATGGGGCTGAAAAATCCTGCATATTCATCCTGAAAATTCAGATGTCTTCCTATAATTCACTCTTTCATCAATGTGGAATAACATCCTCAGCAGAAAATCTGTCTAATACAAAACAAAATATGTTTCATCACATTTTACCAACACCTAGAAATGTGTTAATTAGTCCCAAAGCAAACTGTCAGAACAAATAGCGGATATGGTCATAAATCGATAGAAATTGTAAATCATTTTGGAGTTTAAAATGGGAATGCAAATGTTCTCTAATTCCATCTTAATGTTTCATTTTAATTTATCACTCTGTCTTTAACACAATTTAAAGTAGGAGAAATGGATAAGTAATTGAACCTTTTTATTTTAATTTGATCATTCTCCTAACAACCTTTTTACATACATTTGAAACCTTTTTACAGAATATGTTAAAGAATGGTATTTTTATGACATTTCCCTCAAAAAGGGAAGAACCTGTTTGTCTGAAATCTTTTGATGTAGTTACTGTAATTGATGTACTAAAGAAGTAGCTGCTGTTACTAAATCAACACCTCAGACATTTATCAGGACAGAGAGCTTCCATTATATTATGCTCCTGTTCAAAAACCAACTGAAGGATGTGAAGGCCTCTTCAGTTTACTATATGCATGAACCCCCAATCTCAAGAGCATTCTTTTTTTACCGTTTTGCTTTTTATTATTATTTTTGTTTTAGATAAAATGGGGAAAGGTTAGAACCTCAGTTGGGTTTTTACTGCTGTGTGTGTCCCTGCTCTCTATATATTCCAAATATTTACCACAATTTACTGTTCTGGTGACTACAGAAAGTAGGCAAAGCCTCATTATTGGAGGCCCTAAGTCCTCGTGGAGGCCCTAAGTCTTCTCTACTCTATTAAAATGTATTTTATTAATATCTGTGTTCTTGTTAAAAGGATTCTTCTTACTTCTATTTTTTTGTTTAATCAGATAGTTTTTTATTTGAAAACCAAAAATTTCCAGTTTTGTGTTATCTTTTCAATTACCAACACACAATCAAAAATAAACAAAAAACAATAAATAAAAACATAGGTAAAACACCGTCTGACAATGTAAGACCATCAAAGAGACTGTCATGCAGGACAGTGACTTTAGAATATTCTCAAGTCAAGAGAAACAATTACATGTACAAAAATCATAATGCAAGTAATCAGACAATTAGTGGACAGACAATGAATCAACTAACCTACTTAGAGTGTCATCTCTGCAATTGGAAGCACCATGTGCCTCCAAGGAGTATCAACTACATGAAGCAGTAGTTGGAGAATAGTACTAAACTTCTCAAGGTGGATTTGGCTTGGGAAGAAAGCTAAGATTATACAAGACCAGAGGGCACAGAGCCATTCAATATCCTATCCTTGACCAAGTGGAAGGGAGCCAGGCCAAGCGTACCCAGCCAGGCCTCCCATAGATCATAAATTTGCCTGTGCTGATAGACTAATTTCTCTTGTGAAAATGTATCATTAACCACCTTGACCCAGTTAGTTTGTGAGGGAGGTATCGAAGATAGCCATTTTTGTGCAATAAATTTCCTGGCCATAAATAATAGGTGGAGTATAGCAGTGTATGTGAGGGGTTTAAAATTATACTCATCCAAGCAGCCTAATAAACAGAGTTTGGGGTCTAACACGAGAGTGAGAGAGAACATTTTATTAATCAGTGACATTACCGAAGCCCAGTATTGCACCAGTTTAGGGTACTTCCACAACATATGTAACAAGGTACCATATTCCACTGCGTAGTGCAGGCACAAAGGAATGTCCCTTCAGTGCCACTCAAATAGTTTTTGTGGGGTGCGGCAGGTGCAATGAATTATAAAGAGTTGTGTAAGCTTTTGAGAAGTAGACACATATACTAATAAAACATTGGAGTGTATCGTGGACCACTCCTCGTCAGAAATATGACCTAGATCATCAGACCAGTGTGTTCTGTATTTAAGAGAAGATGTCTTAGATACCCGTTGTATGAAGGCCCCATAAAGTGAGGAAATCTGACCCTTCTTAGAGGGAGAGAATACTAGTTGAAGAAGAGTGGATTTGACCAAAGCCCATGGGGAGATTTTTGCTTGGGCCACAATGTCTAAGTTGTAGATATTGGAAGAAGGCAGAATTGGGCAAACCATATTCCAACCTCAAAGTTTGAAAGTCTGTTAACAATTGGCCGTGGTATGGCTGAGTGGTGTATTTAAGCCCATGACCAGCCAGCTAGATGACCATCATCCAAGGATTCTTCTTACTTCCTGTCTTGGTGGCACAATAGGATGCAAAGGGCTTTCTCCTTAATAGAGACACATACCTGCTTTTCTACTTTAAACATTAGTTCTAGATGTAACATTAATCTATAAGACCTCATCCTATACCTTATATTACATTAGGGAACTTCTTTTTTTAATGTTATAATTGTGTCAGTGTGTTTATTCACTGTTTACATTTTTTTAGTATGTGATTCAGTAGGGGTACCCCTTATTCGTTCACATGGGAGGTGTTATTTAGGGGCCTTCGTTTTCGTAAAGGGGTCTTCCAGATTCTGATAACCCCTCCTCCGCAGACCTCTATAACCAATGGTCTGGGATTGTGAGGAAGAGACCCCTGTGCTGATCAACATGGGAACAATGTACTCCCTCATGTTGAGGGCGTGGTTCAGGAAGGGGATGCTGCATGCTTTTCTTTCCCCCTTCCTGACAAGCAAGGTTGTGTGCTCAGATTACAGTCTGGTGTAGGTTTTTTCTTGTTTTTTTGCTTGGGTTTTCTCCTAAAAATCCATAGAATTTTGGGGTGGGGGGGGGGGTAACTTCTGCACATGTAAAAACTTTTCCCCTCATTCTCATTTGGTCTTTGGTTTAGTACAAGCCACATTATCCAAAACAAAGCAAAACCCCTACTATTAATGAAGATTTTCCAATATGTTGACATTATTAAGTTAAGTTCCAGTTTTAATAACTACATACAGTAGGGGAGGGGGAGTAAAGGTAATAGATTCAAGATAAACTAACCTGTGCTTCATTACAAAAAGCCCTACAGTGTTTTGGTTCTGGGCCATGTGACCTAAACTCAGACGTGGACCACGTTGTACAGTTGACTCTGATTTGTGGATCCAGTTGTAGAAGAACCCATACCACTCACTATCTTTTGTGGTACAAATATAATTCAAGTTTATCAAACATATATACTTGACATTTTAACAACAAAAGAAAAGTACTAGGTTGTTTATATCTCAAGGATAATTTTATACTGTTTTAATGATTTATGGAAAAAAAACTATTAAGCATTAGATATACCCTCAGGAATACTATCCAAACCCACCTATGTAACCTTAATTAAATTTAAGCATTCAAACTACTGTGAACTTTCAAAAGACAGTCTTATTATTTATAGCAGTAAAAAACACTACTGGGGCACTTGTACCTACAGGTAAGCTTATGATAAAGCATACAACCCCCCCCCCCCTTCTAATGTTCACATATTGTTTACTATCAAGGCCAGTTCACAGACCTTGTAGAGGGTTAATAAAGTCAGGTTCTAAATTCCATCCTCTATTGGATAAAATAAATATTACAGAATATGATCAATTAATCAATAGCCATATCTTCTGACAAGATATCTCCATGCATGTTTACTCCCACAAAATTCAAAGTTTATACATTACATCCAGATTTCTATCACACAAAAAGAATACAAAGGTAATGATAAAAGGGTACTGAAATATTAATCTAGGTGATAAAACCTGGCTAGATTTTTTACAGTCAAACTTACCTAGTGGAATATCTTCCAATGTTTAATGTGTATGTTTCCAGTCAACCCTAAATAAAACAGTGGAAGCCACCAGTACATGTTTTAAGTATTAACTTAGAAATATTGAGTCTGTACATATTGAAGTATTGTTAATAAGTCAAATATAGTGGCAGATAACATTGTGGAAATTAATTCATGTACCGATCATGGTGTTTTTAAAATATCTCTATAAAACCAGAGAAACATAGCAGAATCTATTAGCTTACCATAGATCTAAGAAGGCAGTTGGACACGGAGATCAACAAATACATTTACAATTCTCTTGTGATCCACAAATCTAAAGATGTAGAAAAATGTCATCTCTCAGAGAGCATAGGCATTCTATTGTACACTACAACTGTGGTAGCTCATACTAATTTTTAGTAGTAGCTGCAGTTCTGCCATAGTATATGCACATGGGCACATTTATGCAAATTTAATAAAAGCAAATCTTTTCATCATGGGTGTCAGCATCAGAAAGCCCAGTTCCAGGTTAGGGTAAACCTAAAAAAAAGATCAACCAGCAACTTAAAAAAAGAAGCTGCTTTCTCACCTTAACTTTGGCACTGTCCCTTGCCAACTCACTTTCTTACTGATCCAGCATCACTCCTGTTCTTTGCTGAATTATGCCTTGCATCAATGTGTCATGGCCTGGCCCCATGTGGACTCATAGGAGAATATGTTAGAGACTGGTGCCTCATCATTACTTGGAATTGTTGATTTCAGAAAACTCACTCAACCTCGTAACTGGAGTGTGCAGCTTAAGGTATAGAAGGTTGTTAAACATGCAGCTTGTTGATTTGCCAGCTGGAGTTAGATGACTGAGTGGGTGCATAGAAAGGCTAGTCATTCTGACTGGATACTTAATGATCTGGATTACTGATAACCTTTACAGGTGTAATGTCACATAGCCCTGGTAAGTTATTGTCATTAAAGGGGAACATTTTTTACTTTTCTACAAATGTCTGGCTCCAATCAATGCCCTGTAATGGCTCATTTACGCAAAAGCAGTTTTCCTCTACTTTTTTTCATTGTTTTATTGTGCATTTGTGTGCATCTCTGTCCATGCAATGATGTATTTACACATCTTGTAATGTAGTTTATATATTTTAGTGAATTTAAGGCTATTAGTTTATGCATTTTAGAGCACTTAAAGCTATACTGCAGTCAGAATTTAAATTAAAGTGTAACTAAAGCCAAACACTTTTTTCATTTTGGATAGAGTATGGGAGGGTTGTTACAAACAACAGGTTTATTTATTTATGTTTTGCTATCTGTGTTCCATTGGGGAGATATCCCTTTACTTCTTGTCCTATAGCCAAAAGAGGAATTGAGAGGAAATCCCTCCAAAGTGATAGAATTCTGGTGCGTCACTAGGTCACTAGAACTAGTAACTAGATTTCTCTCTATTAGTGTTCTAATATCAACCCAAAATTTGGGATTATCTTTTACTTTAACAGGACAAAAATAGTGCATATTTCTAAGGGGTACTGACTACAATAAAAAAATTAGTCTTTCTCTCCAATCTATCCAAAACTAAAAAAGAAATTGCCTTTAGTTATACTTTAAAATTTTAGATGCATACAAGTAGGATAATCTAATTGCTTAGTAGTTTAGAATTTCAGCCAAACATTGGTGGTACTACTGGAACACATTTCTAATAATGTTGAAATGCCCTCATTTGCTGCATTTTAAACACAGAAAACCTAATGGAAAAAAAATGTCAATCTTGTTTAATGTATCTCACAGCCACCAGCTAGATTTAAATATTCAAATCTGCCACAGTTTGAGTTTGATTGGAAAAGAAAGGACACTACACAGTATAGGTCAAAGGAAGAACAATCTCTCTGTCCTCCTACTGACCCTCAATGGTGCTGTGTCTGATTAATGTGTAAGTGATACAGAACTCATTTTAAATCCCTCCTCCCATAAACCCCCTTGCATGAATTTAAGAAAAGTATACCTTATGGCGATGCTCAAAGTTATGGATGGAAGGAAAAGGATCATCCCACTGGCAAGAGAGAAGAGGGGAGCATGAGTCCGAGCGATTCCAGTGTCAGCCAATACAAGTGAAGGGATGGATGCTGCTCAACCGAACCCAGGAGTCTAATGTTGAAGAATGACCTCAGCCGCCATACTGGCCACACCCTCTGGCACATTTCGCCCCACCATCCAGGGCTTGGTCACAGAATGAATTTGTTATTTATTTTTTTTTAATACTTACCTTTTCAGATGTCCTTAGGATAAACACATGATGCCACAATGTCTTCTTACTCTTTTCCTTTTCTCTGTTTTTGAGTCACCCTTAAACAGAACAGGTGACCAAAAATGAAGAGGATTACCAGTTATGTACAGTGTAGGTAAAAATAATTTTTTGGCTTCATTACAGCTGTAGCTTTCATATCTGCATCAGGCCAGACTTACAGCATGAAGAAAAGTATACAAGTAACCATCCAGACATGGCATACACTTGAGCAAAGGTAACTTTTTTTACACACCAAAAATTACAATAAACTCTAAGTCAGCACAGCCATACTAAACTAGGGTTCCACCAGAGGTTCCTTGAGCTGTGGCTGATTGACTTCCCATTTGATAGTTCCTGCATAGTTGCATGGGTCTTTTCGCACCTGGCAGTTTTTGTGACTTCCTCCTGTTTCCCATATCATGGGAAACAGAAGGAATATTTAATAAAAGTTAACCACTTCCTGACCACTTCAATAGCAGACTGCTACAGGGTGGCAGGGCTGCACACAATCACATATATATACGTGATTTTGTAGTCCCGCACCGCCATTGGTGGCTGTCGATTACCGGGTCCCGACCAGAGATTCCTCGCTGGAACCTGGCGATCGTTGAGGAACACTGATGGGGAGAGGTACAGTATGTATATAAACAATTCAGATATCTCCCCTGTCAACTCCGGCACACTGATTTGTATTGCTCTGCATAGAAGAGCAATACAAAGCAGTGTGCTTACACAGTAAAACACAGCACACAGTAAAACACACACAGCACACAGTTAACCCTTTGATCACCCCAAATGTTAACCCCTTCCTTCCCAGTGTCATTAGTACAATATCAGTGTTTTTTATTAGCACTGACCACTGTATTACTGTCACTGGGGATGTCAGTGGCAGCTAGTCAGTTCCCCCCCCCAGTGTCAGAATACCCGTCTCAGTCCCGCAGTCCCGCTGTAAGTTGCTGATCACCGCCATTACTAGTATAAAAAAAAAATTCCAGTATATATACCGCCATTTGTAGAAGCTATAGCTTTCACATAAACCAATTAATTTACACGTATTGGGATTTTTTTAAGCAAAGAGATGTAGTAGAATATATTTTGGCCTAAATTTATGCCAAAATTAGATTTTTTTAATTTTTATATTGGACATGTTTAATAGCAAAAAGTTGAATATATATATATATTTTTTCAAAATTGTCGGTCATTTTTTTGTTTATAGTGCAAACAAAATAAAAATGCAGAGGTGATCAAATACCACTGAAAGAAAGCTCCATTTGTGGGAAAGAAAGGACATAAATTTCATTTGGGTGCAGTGTTGCATGACTGCACAATTGTCAGTTAAAGTAACAGAGCGCCTTATCGCACAAAATGGCCTGGTCAGGGAGGGGAGTAAATCCTCTGGAATGCAAGTGGTTAAAGTTATTCTAAAGGAAAGAATAAAAAAAGAACGAAAACAAACGTCATACTTAAATGCACCTTCCTCCCCGATCCTCTTCTTTTTGGGTCCCCTGTGGCGATCCTGGTTTCTTCCTCCTGACGAGTGCCCCCAGTAGCAAACCTCTTGTGCTTCCTGCTATCTTCTCATTGGCTCCCTGGCTATGATTGACAACAGCAGGATCCAATGGCTCCCACTGCTGTGTGAGTCAAGGAGTAGAAAGAGACCTGGGAGAGCCGCTGCTGTCATGCACATTGCTGGATGGAGATGGGGCTCAAGTAACTATTATGGGGGCTGTTGCACCCAAATGGTTTTTCACCTTAATGCCTAGAATGCACTGAGGTAAAAAACCCCTGCTGGTATTTTTCTAATAGTTCCAGGGTTAACTTAATCAATAGTATGACACAAATTATATTTTTGGGTATCTGTAAGGGTGGCATTTTGACTTCACTGTAAGGGGGCATTCTTTCTACAGACCACCAAACTAAGGGGCATTTTTTTGCCATTGTTTTACCATTATCAAATTTGTGTTTTGTTTTTATTTTTTTACCATTGACCACTGATAAATAGGTTTAAAAAGGGGTTCCGAGGCCTAAATATTTTTTTAATGGTTCTTTTAGGGTAACATTTTTTTGAGAAAGGCTGGTCCAATAAGTGAATATGCATTTTTTACTGGACCGACCCCTTGGGTACTCAAATCCTTTTTCTGTACATAACACACACACACACAGAAAGAGACAGGGCAGGCCCACTTCTCCCTTGTACTGTAACACCTTATTTTTCAGTACCATTGATCATTACTGTCATGGATCAAAACGTATGCCCACAGCGACTAGCTAATAGAGGCGTGAACCGTGCATGACTTGAGGTAAAGAGGGAATGAGGGGGAATTTGAGCATATAAGACAGGCGGTGATACACTTTCACAGCACGCACTACTTCTGGCCAGCACTAGAGTGAGACTTCACTCCAATCCAGCTGTCTGGCCACACACAGGCAGACACACACAGGCAATCTGTTTAACTCTAAGGGTTGGGGATCAGTCTAGCAATTGGCACACCACACCCTTCTAGGATCCCTCCAGCTATCCTACAGCTGGGCCTCGTTAGGAGGCAGTGGGTGTGGCTGCTGCACAGACAGCTTGTGAAGCAGAGAGTGAGGCTCTGCAGCTTTCTAGGCCCAAAACCAAGCCTGGGGCTAGATTTATTGTTTAAGCCCTTGGCTGGATGGCCGAGCCCGGCCATGACCCGGGTGGGGGACCCCCCCCAGGGCAGAGTACCAGTCCTAATGCTATCGAGGACTTGGGAAATGTGCCAAAAAGGGGTGAGTCGTACACCTCTTATCGTGGGAGAGTGTCAGCTCATGTGGCCCGTATCGGGAGGGAGGAAGAGAGACTGGCAAAGTTGAAGCTGAAGCTACGGAAGATGAAGGCCAGTTATGACCGTGTGTGGAGCAACAAGCGACAGGCAATGAGACCCGAGCTAGACTCGCTGGAGCTTGTTGTCCGCCAGCAGAGCTCCCTTGTCACGTCGCTGAAGCAGGCAAGCGGGATCCTCCGCGAAAAATATGTGAATGAGGACCGCTTCAGGCTTGCTCGGGAGCGGTCATTAGCTGCGGCCAGGGGACAGCCTGGAGGAGAGACCTGGTCCAGGGATCAATCGGATCCCCCTGGTGTGTCATCCCCTGCAGTGGAGTGTGCCCCAGAGTGTTCCGGCGGAAGGAGACCAGTGAGTGTGGAGGAGTCGCAGGGATCCATCCCTGCTCATCAGCAGCAGCAGCAGGAGAAACAGCCAGAGTGGGGGACCCAGGAGGATCCCAATGAAGTGCCATCCGGCTTACGATTCATTTCGGAAATGGAGTCCCCGCTCAGTGGAAGGCAGTTTGTGTTCACTTCTGAGGAGTCTGGAGAGGATGAGGATACCTGCCCAAAGCCTGCCAAGCTGATTCCCAAGGACAAAGCGATGTTTGTGCGGCTGGAGCGGATCCCCAGCTCAATGATCCCTAAAGACCAGGTGATGGAAGTAGCGGCAAAGCCGGCAGGAGAGCCGCATGCAGGGACTGTGAGTAATGGATCTGATCAGTGTGCGGTGCTGGCAGGGGCAGATGTCAGCATGCCTGTGAGTGCAGATGCCATCCTGCTGGTTAATGCAGGAGTCGGCCTGCCGGTAATTGCAGATGTCAGCCTGCCAGTGGGTGCAGGGGCCGGCTTGCTTGTGAGTGCGGACGTTAGCCTACCGGTCAGTGCAGGTGTCAGCTTACCGGTGAATGCAGATGTTAACTTGATGGGGTGTGTAGGGGATGGTTTGCCAGTGTGTGCAGATGTCAGCCTACCAGTTAATGCTAATGTCAGCCCACTGGTTAATACTGATGGTAGTCTGCCAGTTAATGCAAATGTCAGCCCGCTGGTTATTACTGATGGTAACCTGCCAGGTAATACAAATGTCAGTCTGCCGAGTCCAGTGGATGTGGTGAGCCCCCCTCCTGTGGGTGGCAGGGTACTTAGTTTATCTGCTGCAGTGAGAGGGGGAAGGAGTGTGGCAATGTCATCTGAGAGGAGTGGTGGAGGTATGGGTGTAAAAAGGAGGAATGTGGTCCAACTGAGATGGGAAGGAAGGGGTTCCCCCCCTATAAGAAGGGAAGTGGTTGACCGCTTAATGGAAATGGGGTTTAGAGCACAGGAAATTTTTGCTTTTATAGCCCCGGCGGGCACAGGGGAGTATGATATATCCTTTCAGAGGGCGGAAAGTTTAGATGTGTTTTTGATCCGTTATGAGAAGGATTGCAAGGGGACCCCAAGTTGGGAGGGGCTAGTCCCAAAAGTCATCTCAAGGCAGTCATTGGTGAAGAGTGTTACAATTCTGGTGCGAAACGAATCGATCCCACCAGCGGATATAACCGTTTGGCTGGGGAGGTATGGTGATGTGCTAGCTCCATTGAGGAAAATGTTGGATGACAGGGGGATTTGGACAGGAGGGTGGGCAGCAACAATGAGACTGCACACGGAAGGTGATAGAATTAAGCACCTACCTACTTCAGCCTTCATTGGCAAGGATCGTTTAGTTATATTCTATGCAGGGCAGCCAAAGGTATGCCACAGATGTGGCATTAAGGGGCACTTCGCAGCAACCTGTGAGGTGCTCAAATGCTCACTATGCCAGGGTGTTGGGCATACGGCCCGTGAATGTAACTTAATTAGGTGCAATTTATGTCAACAGCTGGGACATTCTTATAATCGTTGTCCTGAGGCCCTTCATAATCTGCCAGGATTAATGGAGGAGCTCGGTAGGATGGAGGCTGAGGAGATGGAGGTGGTGCCATCTCCCCCTCCCCCTGGTAATCCTGCCACCTCAGGTGCTCCAGCACCAGAGGCACCCAATGTGACCCCTAATGTGCCTGTGCCTCCCCCCTCTGTGAAGTCCCCCCCTGACCCTTTGCCTCCCCATGTTTCTCCCCCAGTGTTGTCTACCCCTGCCCCCAGTGTTCCTGTCCCCCCTGCCCGGAGAAATCGGGGTGTGAGGGCCAAGAAGGCATCTGCAGCACCTTCTGTGGTACCTCCCCCAGTTCTGCTCCCGTTACGTCGCCAAGATCCTGTAGGGGATTGGGTGGCTTCTGGTGGTGTTGGGAAAGGGAAGCTTTCAGTTCCTGCCCCTGAGGATAGTGGATCAGGAGGAAAAAAAGAGGGTAAGGGGGAAGGGTGGTCGGTGGTGAGGAGTGGGAAGAGCAGGGTAGTGTTATCTCCTGCATCCTCAATTTCTTCTTTTGAGGTGGAGGAGGTTTTTTCCAAAAATCATTTTGATATTCTTTCAGGGGAGGAAGGAGACTCTGTGGGAACCCTCTCTCTCATGGATAAGGGGGAGACTGGAGGGTCTCTAAAAAGAGTTGGGTCCCCTGCAAAGCAGAGGAAAACAAAGGTTAAGAAACGACCATCTCAATTACCTTGATGGCAGTTCCCGCTCCGATAAAGGTGGCAACCATTAATGTTGCCAGCATAAAGTCTGTAGGTGCTAGAAGTGTGGCCTTATTTTTGCTCAGCAGTATTTGTGCTGATGTTTTGTTTTTGCAAGAGACCAGGCTCAGCAGTCTGGCTGATGTCCATCTGGCGAAGAAGGAGTGGAGGTGTGGTCCCTCCTTCTGGTCTCTTGCGGCCGAGCCTTACAGCGGAGTTGCGGTGCTTTTTACCGGCATGGTAACGTGTCGGCGGGTCATTGAGGTGGAGATTGGAAGATGTATGGTCTTGGACGTCCTTGTGAAGGGGCAAGAGCTAAGGCTCATTAACATCTACGGTCCCCAGTCTACATGGGGTAGGAAATGCCTCTTTACAAAGATTAAGCCTTTCCTTTTTACGTCCCGGCAAGTTGTCTTTGGAGGAGACTTTAATACTGTCACTAGGCTTAAGGACAGGAAGGGCTCCATTGACAGGCTGGAGTATGACAGCGTTTTTTTTAAATGCGATAGTCAGGGAAGCAGGTCTGGAAGATGCCTTAATTAAGCGCAGCCCGGACAGCACGGGATTCACTTTTAGGCGAGGTAGAAGTGAGAGTAGAATAGATAGGTTTTTTTTAAAGGGGGACTCCGCCTTCTCGGCACCTGTGTGTCACGCGGTGGAGTTTTCCGACCACCATTTGCTGACTGTGTCTTTGAATATTTCAGATATGCCACTGAAGGGGAGGGGTGTCTGGAGATTGAATTCGACTCTGCTGGATGATGAGGATGTGAGACGATCCTTTGAGGATTTTTTTCAGGCTCAGGAGACCATCCTGGATTTCTGCAGCAGTAAGTCGGAGTGGTGGGAGCTTACCAAAGTGCGGATTGGCAGGTTTTTCAAGGCCCTAGGTAAGAAAAAACAATTTGATAGGTATGTTGCCTACCAACAGCTGCGGAGGAGGTTCGATCGCCTTGTCTCTGATGGTGGAGATTCTGGGGCAGTCTCGGAGATTAAGCATCTCCTAAGGAAGTATCAGTATGACCGGCATGCCTCCTTGGTTTTGGAGAGGGTTTATGGGAAGTACCATTCGCCTGACCCTTACCAGAACTGCAAGCAAGGTATAGCGATTAAGACGGTCACCGGTCTGAGAGATGGTACGGGATCTCTGACGAAATCCAGGTCAGGGATCTTGGAGGTCTCAAGGGCATTCTTTGAAGATCTCCTGGGGGAGAAGCACCTCGACCAGGCAAGGATGTCGAGCTTTTTGGAGTCTACGCCAGGTCTGGAAAATAACATTCCGTTCACAAGTTTGACAAGCGAGATCACAGTTGAAGAGGTTGTCAAAGCCATAGATAGTCTGGCCATTAAGAAGACACCTGGGCCAGATGGTTTGACAGCAGAATTCTTTAAGGCTTTTAAGTCCAGCTTGGCACCTCGGCTTGTGGAGGTCTTTAATAGCTGTTTGGATGAGGGTTCACTCCCTCCCTCCATGAGGAAATCGGCTGTGATCTTGTTGTCAAAAGGTAAGGACCCTTCGATGATTGAGAATTGGCACCCTATCAGCCTTCTCAATGTCGATAGGAAGATTCTGGCCAAGATCCTTTTCTGGCGCTTGTCGTCAGTGGCAGACGGGTTACTTTCGCAACGTCAGCACTGCTCGGTTCAGGGCAGAAGTACATTCACAGCGGTGTTAGCTGTCCGGGAGGTTCTGGAGCGATGCAGGGCTGATGGCAGTGGGAAGTATTTGCTGGCGCTGGATCAGGCCAAGGCCTTTGATGGGGTAGATCATAAGTACCTCTGGCATCTCCTTGACCGGTATGGCCTGGAAGGGAGGTTTATTGGCTGGTTGAAAACATTGTACAGAGGGGCGGAGAGCTTCATGTTGATCAATGGTTGGGTTGGGCGACCCTTTGAGGTTGGCTCTGGGGTGCGCCAGGGGTGTCCGCTGAGTCCCTTGCTCTATGCCTTTGCCATTGACCCCTTCGTTAGGAGGCTAGATGGCGGGGCTTTGGGTGGGGTGCCGGTGGGTGCTACTGGTGAGCCGCCTTTGAGAGTCGTGGCCTATGCCGATGACGTGTCTGTTTTCATCTCTGGGACTGAAGAGGCGCAGGAGGTGGTCTCGGAGATGGAACAGTATGCGGAGGCATCAGGCTCCAAGATCAATCGTGAGAAAAGTGACATTTTCTGGATGGGTAGGGAAGGTGAGAACTTCTCGCTTCCGGATACCTTCCAGGAGCCCCAGCCAAAGATCAAAGTGTTAGGCATCACATTTGGCCCTGATGATTATGGTAAATCGAATTGGGAATCCAGGTTGTCTGATGCCGAGGGTAAAGTGAGATGCTGGAAGCGGTGGCGGCTCTCCTTAAGGGAAAGGGTCGATCTGATCAAAACCTACCTGATTCCGGTCTTTTTGTACGTCAGTTACGTTTGTCTCTTGCCAGAGTCTCTCTATACGAGGGTCTACAGCTGTTTATTCCAGCTATTATGGGGGAACAGACTGAACCTAGTGAAGCGGAATGTGACCTACCTGTCCAGGCGGGAGGGTGGCCTAGGGATGGTCAACCCGATCGTTTTCTTCTCTGTTATGTTTGTAAAACATAATTTTGGTAATATGCTGAAAGAGAAGCCGCCTTCATGGGTAGGTTTGTTTCGGGCTTGGTTTAGACCCTTTCTAAGCTGTTGGGAGAGTGGCGGGCCAGTGAGAAGCCTGAGAGTCAAGCACGGTAAGCTCCCGGCTTATGAAATTTCTCAAGGAGAGGGTCGTGGCCACTGCTTTTCATGAACCGCTGGCCTTGAAGGATTGCCCAGGCCATAGTCTGTGGGAGGGCTTAAGATTGATAAATATGGAAAGGATTCCCTTAAAGTTTAGGGACCAGGCCTGGCTCGCGTTCCATGGCAGGCTATATGTGAGAGGGAACTTGAAGTGCCGTTCTCTGGACAACCGTGGTTGTCCGAGGACGGAGTGTGGGGGTGAAGTGGAGACTATGGACCACTTCTTGCTTCAGTGCCCTTTCAATATAGAGGTGTACAAAGAGGTGGGGAGGGCTCTAGACATCCCCTTCCTGCACTGCATGTCTTATGCAGAGTGGGTATATGGGGCCTTCAAAACACAAGTGGATTTTGATTTTGACACTCTTTTTTTAGTTTGTCTAGTGGTCCGTTACTACACTTGGAACGCACGGTGTCAGGTTTCCATTCGGCAGAAAATTCTTCCTGTCCCGGTGGTGGTGTATGACATCCTTGGTGAGGTTGGGAAAATTCGGGGTCTTGAGAGAGACAGGCAGCGGCGAAGGACCTGGATAGAGGCGTGGAGGAATATCCGGTCTGTAGCCGCGGTCTGTTGAACTCTGGGTGAGGATTCTGTTCTTTTTTCCTCTGTGTTTTCACTCCTTTAGATTTTGATGACAAGAGCTTTTTGAAGAAAGGCTATGTGCATCTGAAGATCCATGTTTCTTGGCCTTTACTGTGTGTTTGTTAGTAGTATAGTGTGTTTTGATATTTTTTGTTTTAGGAGGATGTTGTAACCAGATAGGGTTTTTCTTTGTTTATGACCAGATGTATGGTTTTTTGTATTTATTTATTTTGTATATATGTATTTTATACCTTTTTGTAAGAAAATTTTGATGCTGGTTGCAAGATTTTATCTAATAAAATATTTCCAGCTATCCTACAGTATAATTTTGATTATGCTTTGTGAATTATTACTGTATTTAGTTGATCTTTGTTTAGACCAGTCGTATGGTATTTTGTATTTATTTATTTATTTGTATATATCAACTTTATATTTTTGTAAGAAAATGTTTTTTGTTGCTGGTGGCAAGACCTTTTAATAAAAAATGTCCAGCTATCCTACAGTCTGAGCCTCGTTAGGAGGAAGTAGGTGTGGCTGATGCACAGACTGCTGGAGGAGCAGAGTTTGTGTCTCTGCAGGTGATTTAGGTCAAACTTGAAGCCTGGGCCTTTATTTTACTGCTAGGCCCAAGACTGGATGGCCGAGCCCGGCCGTGACCGGGTGGGGGACCCCCCCCCCAGGGTGAGCCTAGTACCGGTCCCATGGAAGTGGAGAACCTGGGAAGCGCCCCTAAAGAGGGGGAAAGCTATGCTACATATTGTGGGCGAGTGACGGCTCATGTGGCCAGAATAAAGAAGGAAGAGGAGAGGCTGAATAAGATGCGGCTGGATCTGAAAAAGAAAAGATCCGGGTATGAGCGGGTGTGGAGCCCCAAGAAGCAGCTGATGAGGCCCGAGATGGACGCCATGGAGCAGGCTGTCCGTCGGCAGGCCAACCTCGTGTCATCCCTGAAGCAAGCCAGCGGGATCCTGAGGGAGAAATTCTCCAATGAGGAGCGCTTCAGGCAAGCCAGAGAATGATCGATGGCGGCGGTGAGAAGTCGACCTGTGGAGGAAGTCTCGTCTGGGGACCTATCAGAGCCGGCCAGGGCACCAGTGACGTTGGATGGGCTTTCCCCAGCCGGAGGGAGCGCACCAATGGTGGTGGAGGCGGGTCTGGAGGCCGGAGCGGAGAAGACGCTGGGAACTATCCCTGCCCAGCAGCAGCCGCAACCGGAGTGAGGGTCACAGGAGACTCCCAGTGATGGTGTGGCGGGGCTAAGCTTCATAACGGAGCTGGAGTCTCCATTACATGGCCGGCACTTTGCCTTCACGTCTGAGGAGTCTGGTGACGAGGGGTGTAGTCGGCAGAAGCCGGTGAAGCAGCGGGGGAGGGAGAAGGCTGTGTATGTGCAGCTGGAACGAATCCCCAGTGAGCTGCTGCCAAAGGAGCAGAGCGGGAGGGTGAGTAATGCTGCAGGGGAGCAGGTTGCTGTGCAGAGTATTGCTTCTGAGGGGGAGGTGTCAGTTGAGGTGCAGAATATTGCTCCAGTGGGGGAGGTGTCAGATGCTGTGCAGAGTATTGCTCCAGTGGGGGAGGTGTCAGCTGCTGTGCAGAATATTGCTCCCACTTGTAATGTCTCAGCTGCTGTACAGAGTATTGCTCCCACGGGTAATGTATCAGCTGCTGTGCAGAGTATTGCTTCCACGGGTAATGTGTCATCTTCTGTGCAGAGTATTGCTCCCATGGGTAATGTGTCATCTTCTGTGCAGAGTATTGCTCCCATGGGTAATGTGTCATCTTCTGTGCAGAGTATTGCTCCCATGGGTAATGTGTCAGCTGCTGTGCAGAGTATTGCTCTCACTGGTAATGTGTCAAGTGCTGTGCGGAGTATTGCTCCCATGGGTAATGTTCCTTCTATGTCAAGTGTTGTGAAGGGGGTGTCTGCCTCCTCTTCCCCCCCCCCCCCGTACTGGATTATTCTGCTGCCATAAGAAGGGGACAGGCTGCGGTGTATCCACCTGTAGTAAGCATGGGGGCGCCTGCGTCACAAAGAAGGAACGTTGTGCAGATAAGATGGGAAGGGAAAGCTCCTCCCCCAATCAGAAGGGAAGTGGTGGATCGCATCATCGAGATGGGCTTTAGGGCTCATGACATATTTGCCTTCATAGCCCCATTGGGGTCCGGCGAATATGACATTTCTTTTCAGAGGCCGGAAGCTTTAGAAACATTCTGGATAAAGTTTGAGAACCAGTGTAAAGGGAACCCAAGGTGGGAGGGGCTAGTACTTAAAGTGGTGTCGCGTCAGTCGTTAGCAAAGAATATAACCATCTTGGTGAGGAATGAATCTATCCCGGCAGCTGACATTACTATCTGGTTGGGGAAATATGGGGATGTCTTGGCCCCCATAAGGAAGATTACAGACGATAGGGGGATATGGACAGGTGGGTGGGCAGCAACAGTTAGACTACATACGGAGGATAATAAGATCAAGCATGTGCCCACTTCAGCATTCCTAGGAAGAGACAGGCTGACCATTTTTTGCGCCGGCCAGCCTAAAGTCTGCCTCCGGTGTGGAAACAAGGGGCACTTTGCAGCGACATGTGAAATCCTGAAATGTTCTCTGTGTCAGGGGATAGGGCATACAGCTAGAGAGTGTAATTTAATAAGGTGTAATCTTTGCCAACAGCTGGGGCACTCATACAGTAAGTGCCCAGAGGCACTCCACAATTTGTCTGGGCTCATGGAGAAGCTGGACCGGATGGATGCTGAGGAGAGGGGTGAGGAGCCAACCCCCTTCCCCTCTTCCTCGGACGACTCTGACGCCGAAGGTTCTTTGGCGCTGTCGGTGCCTATTGTGGCCCCTAATGTGTCTGTACCCGCTCCCTCTGGAGAGTCTCCCACTGTCTCTGTGTCCCCCCAAATATCTTTCCCAGTGTTGTCTACCCCTGCCCCCAGTGGTCCTTTCCCCCCTGTTAGGAAAAACCGAGGCGTTGGAGCCAAGAAGGCATCTGGAGCTCCTTTGGTGATACCTTCCCCCGTACTTCTCCCACGGCGGCGCCGAAAGTCTGGTGGTGATGTGGTGGCGTCTGAGGTGGTTGGGAAGGAGGCAGGTTTGGCATCTGTCCCTAAGGAAGGTGGGTTAAGTAAAGTGACCAAGGGGGAGGGGTGGTCTGTGGTTGAGAAGGGAGGGAGCAGGGTAGGGTTGTCTCCTGCATGGTCTGTTTCCTCTTTGGAAGTAGAGGTTATATCTGGCAACAAGTTTGAGGTCCTCTCCAGGGAGGAAGGGGATTATGGAGGTACCCTCTCACCTATGGATGATGGGGTTGGACAGGGAACCCAAAAGAAAGTCAGGTCCTCTGCAAAGCAGAGGAAGACAAAGGCTAAGAAACGACCATCTCAATTACCTTGATGGCAGTTCCCGCTCCGATAAATGTGGCAACCATTAATGTTGCCAGCATAAAGTCTGTAGGTGCTAGAAGTGCGGCCTTATTTTTGCTCAGCAGTATTTGTGCTGATGGTTTGTTTTTGCAAGAGACCAGGCTCAGCAGTCTGGCTGATGTCCATCTGGCAAAGAGGGAGTGGAGATGTGGTCCCTCCTTCTGGTCTCTTGTGGCCGAGCCTTACAGCGGAGTTGCGATACTTTTTTCCGGCATGGTAACGTGTCGGCGGGTCATTGAGGTGGAGATTGGAAGATGTATGGTCTTGGACGTCCTTGTGAAGGGGCAAAAGCTAAGGTTCATTAACATCTACGGTTCCCAGTCTACGTGGGAGAGGAAATGCCTCTTTACAAGGGTTAAGCCTTTACTTTTTACGTCCTGGCAAGTTGTCTTTGGAGGAGACTTTAATACTGTCACTAGGCTTAAGGACAGGAAGGGTTCCAATGACAGGCTGGAGTATGACAGCATTTTTTTAAATGCGATAGGGAAGCAGGTCTGGAGGATGCCTTAATTAAGCGCAGCCCAGACAGCACGGAATTCACTTTTAGGCAAGGTAGAAGTGAGAGTAGAATAGATAGGTTTTTTTTAAAGGGGGACTCCGCCTTCTCGGCACCTGTGTGTCAGGCGGTGGAGTTTTCCGGCCACCTTTTGCTGACTGTGTTTTTGAATGTTTCAGATATGCCACCGAAGTGGAGGTGTGTCTGGAGATTAAATTCGACTCTGTTGGATGATGAGGAGGTGAGACGATCCTTTGAGGGTTTTTTTCAAGCTCAGGAGACCATCCTGGATTTCTGCAGCAGTAAGTCGGAATGGTGGGAGCTTACCAAAGTGCGGATTGGCAGGTTTTTCAAGGCCCTAGGTAAGAAAAAACAATTTGATAAGTATGTTGCCTACCAACAGCTGCGGAGGAGGCTCGATCGCCTTGTCTCTGATGGTGGAGATTCTGAGGCAATCTCAGAGGTTAAGCTTCTCCTGAGGAAGAATCAGTATGACCAGCATGCCTCCTTGGTTCTGGAGAGGGATTATGGGAAGTACCATTCGCCTGACCCTTACCAGAACTGCAAGAAAGGTATAGTGATTAAAATGGTCACCGGTCTGAGAGATAGTACGGGATCTCTGACGAAATCCAGGTCAGGGATCTTGGAGGTCTCAAGGGTATTCTTTGAAGATCTCTTGGGGGAGAAGCACCTCGACCCGGCAAGGATGTCGAGCCTTTTGGAGTCTACGCCAGGTCTGGAAAACAACATTCCGCCCACAAGTTTGACAGGTGAGATCACAGTTGAAGAGGTAGTCAAAGCCATAGATAGTCTGGCCATTAAGAAGACGCCTGGGCCAGACGGCTTGACGGCAGAATTCTTTAAGATTTTTAAGTCCAGCTTGGCACCTCGCCTTGCGGAGGTCTTAAAAAGCTATCTGGATGAGGGTGCACTGCCTCCCTCCATGAGGAAATGTGATCTTGTTGTCAAAGGGTAAGGACCCTTCGATGATTGAGAATTGGTGCCCCATCAGCCTTCTCAATGTCGATAGGAAGATTCTGGCCAAGATCCTTTTCTGGTGCTTGTCGTCAGTGGCAGACGGGTTACTTTCGCAGTGTCAGCACTGCTCGGTTCAGGGCAGAAGTACATTCACAGCGGTGTTAGCTATCCGGGAGGTTCTAGAGCGATGCAGGGCTGATGGCAGTGGGAAGTATTTGCTGGCGCTGGATCAGGCCAAGGCCTTTGATGGGGTAGATCATAAGTACCTCTGGCATCTCCTTGACCGGTATGGCCTGGAAGGGAGGTTTATTGGCTGGTTGAAAACATTGTACAGAGGGGCGGAGTGCTTCATGTTGATCAATGGTTGGGTTGGGCGACCCTTTGAGGTTGGCTCTGGGGTGTGCCAGGGGTGTCCGCTGAGTCCCTTGCTCTATGCCTTTGCAATTGACCGCTTCATCAGGAGGCTAGATGGCGGGGCTTTGCGTGGGGTGCCGGTGGGTGCTACTGGTGAGCCGCCTTTGAGAGCCTGGCCTATGCCGATGACGTGTCTGTTTTCATCTCTGGCACTGAAGAGGCACAGGAGGTGGTCTCAGAGATGGAACAGTATGCGGAGGCATCAGGATCCAAGATCAATCGTGAGAAAAGTGAAGTTTTCTGGATGGGTAGGGAAGGTGAGAACCTTGAGATACCTTCCCGGAGCCCCAGCCAAAGATCAAAGTGTTAGGCATCACATTTGGCCCTGATGATTATGGTAAATCGAATTGGGAATCCATGTTGTCTGATGCCGAGGTTAAAGTGAGATGCTGGAAGAGGTGGCGGCTCTCCTTAAGGGAAAGGGTCAATCTGATCAAGACCTACCTGATTCCGGTCTTTTTGTATGTCAGTTACGTTTGTCTCTTGCCAGAGTCTCTCTATACGAGGGTCTACAGCTGTTTCTTCCAGCTATTATGGGGAAACAGACTGAACCTAGTGAAGCGGAATGTGACCTACCGGTCCAGGCGGGAGGGTGGCCTAGTCATGGTAAACCCGATCGTTTTCTTCTCTGTTGTGTTTGTAAAACATAATTTTGGTAATATGCTGAAAGAGAAGCTGCCTGCATGGGTAGGCTTGTTTCGGGCTTGGTTTAAACCCTTTCTGAGCTGTTGGGAGGGTGGCGGGCCAGTGAGAAGCCTGAGAGTCAAGCATGGTAAGCTCCCGGCTTATGTTGCCCTGAGCTTGAAAATACTTAGGCGGTGGTGTGCGACGGCGGAGGAGGTCAGATCGGTTCCTGTGAAATTTCTCAAGGAGAGGGTCGTGGCCACTGCTTTTCATGAACCGCTGGCCTTGAAGGATTGCCCAGGCCATAGTCTGTGGGAGGGCTTAAGATTGATAAATATGGAAAGGATTCCCTTAAAGTTTAGGGACCAGGCCTGGCTCGCATTCCATGGCAGGCTATATGTGAGAGGTAACTTGAAGTGCCATTCTCTGGACACCCGTAGTTGTCCGAGGACAGAGTGTGGGGGTGAAGTGGAGACTATGGACCACTTCTTGCTTCAGTGCCCTTTCAATATAGAGGTGTACAAAGAGGTGGGGAGGGCTCTAGACATTCCCTTCCTGCACTGCATGTCTTATGCAGAGTGGGTATATGGGGCATTTGAAAGACATGTGGATTTTGATTTTGACACTCTTTTTCTAGTTTGTCTAGTGGTCCGATATTTCACTTGGAATGCACGGTGTCAGGTTTCCATTCGGCAGAAAATCCTTCCTGTCTCGGTGGTGGTATATGACATTCTTGGTAAGGTTTGGAAAATTCGGGGTCTTGAGAAAGACAGACTGCAGCGAAGGGCCTGGATAGAGGCGTGGAGGAATATCAGGTCTGTAGCCGCGGTCTGTTGATCTCTGGGTGAGGATGCTGTTCTCTTTTCTTTCTCTGAGTGTTCCACTCCCTTAGATTTTGGATGAAGATTTTTTGAAGAGAGGCTACGTACATTTGAAGACCTGCGTTTCTCAACCTTTGTTCTGCATTTTTTGTTTTGTGTGTTAAATAAGTTTATGATTATGATATGGCCAAAAGGGCCTAAGTATGTGTATAGGCGGATGAGGCATAAAGGCCTCTTTTTTGGCTGACAGGCCGAAAGGGCCTTTGTCAAAGCCTGATAGACTGAATAAGCTGCTGTTAAGATTTTTCCTCCCCGAATCTCAGACAGGCCAAATGCCTCGTCATGAGTGATATGGGCCATAATGGCACCGCCCCTACCTTATGGACCGAAAGGGCCTTTGGGAATTTTTTTCTTGTGAAAACTTATCCGCATAGCGGAAGACTCTCATACAGGCCAGTGCTGTGATATAGGCCATAAAGGCCCTGACATTTTTATATTATGCTTTCCTTTTTTGCCATAAAGGCGTATATCGGTTTATGTTATATTTTTGATTATGCTTTGTGAATTATTACTCTATTTAGTTGAACTTTGTTTAGACCAGTCGTATGGTATTTTGTATATATTTATTTATTTGTATATATCAGCTTTATATTTTTGTAAGAAAATGTTTTTTGTTGCTGGGGGCAAGACCTTTTAATAAAAAATTTCCAGCTATACTACGAGCTAGAACCCTGATGTTAATCACTCTTCAACTGTCAACACCCCCCCTCCCCACACCAGGTACGAATCACCTTGTCCATATCTCAGGGTCCTCAATTTATTGAAATATGGATGTGGGCTGCCCACAGTACATTTTGTGTTCTGAAGTGCCCAATCTCGAATGGGCCAGAAATGGTTTGGATCACTAGGTCAGGAATAGGATTTCCAACAGCAGTGAGTTAGACAGTACCAATCACTATTCAGCTGTCGCAATCAGGCATCATATAATCATTTTGTGTGTTTCTCTGGGATTCTACAAAGGCTACAAATACACTTTTACATGTAGATGTAGCCTAAAATGTGTCCAATCAGAAGGAAGTATTTTCATCTCTTCACAACTAATATTTTAGCTTTTATGAGAAATGAAATAGATTCCTCTGATCTGTGGCTATAATTCAGAGCTGGCAGACATTTCAGAGCCCTCGCCTGGTCCCTGCAGTTTCTTGAAGCTAGAGCTCTTCTTTTAGATTTCAAGAAGGTAGCAAACTCTGGCTACATAGGTGAGAACATTTTACTGGCATCTAGGTGTCACCTCTAGCCTAGAAGCTGCTCTGTCCTTTCAGATACTAATTGGTGAACATATGTCTCTGACTGAATACTGAACACTTATCTGTAATAACATGGAATGAAACTAGATCTAATTACATATTTCTACTGATCACATCACATCTCAACTACTGATAAAATGATTCTACTCTTACATGTATGTTACACCTTTGTCTGCAAAGCTAAATTAAAGTCCCTTCATAACTTTGTAACACATTTGTTGAAGTAACGTAAAGTTTGGAAATCATTTGGAAAAAAATATGACAGACAGGAAATCTGTATTTACATATTAACTGAAACAAGTACTTCTGCTTCCCCAAATAAATTTCTGTCCAGTTTCTTAGGAGAGCAAACATTGGAAATTGTTGATGGCGTATACTGTATGACTAGATTTTACCTCGGTGAAGGTTGTTTACTTCATTAGGATGATCTCTTACTTATCCCTATGGATTATGTAAACTTCTTATAAGGAAAATACATTCTTCAAATGAAGCAAATAAAAGCATTCTTAATTAAACTTTTGCTGACAAAATGGTATACTGTAAGTTCAAGGTCATCTTCGCACTTACTAAAGAGAGAAAAAAACATTCTTGCTGCATTATATGTAATGATGTTTTAGTAGGATAATGCTTGATTTAAAGTTTAATTTATTTCCTTTACTTTAGATAATTTATATGCCTAGTGCATAGAGCCTAACTTAATATAATCCATTCTTGAGACACGCAATAATTTTATCCTGAAAATGTTGGCATCTGTTCTGTGAAGAGAATGTGCCAACTGTAATTATCTGACAAATAGCCGGGCTGTAACTGATATTTGTGGGCATGACAGTTGTGCCCTATAATTTCTATAACCAGTACAATAAATATTAATTGAACTACAGGTAAAAACTACTATTAATGTAGCTGTGTATTCATTATACATTTATTAAATATATTTTAAATGAATCTGGTATATGCACCTAAATATAACATGTATCTACATATCTGTGTCAGCTGCTTATAATTCCCTTTACAGTAGAATTCATACTGGGAAAGTGATGAATATAACTGTGAGCTAATCAGGTGGGCAGCGTGCAGAAGGAAAATGCTGACAGGAGGAAAGAAGAGAGTGAGCAGAGGGATGAACTCATCAGTCTTCTTCTGCTCTGTCTCTGCCTGGGACAGAAAGATGGTGAAGCTGTATTGCTTGACTGCAGGAAAGAAAAGTCAAACGACCAATCTGGCTCTGCTATCTGGATTGCTGTGTATATTCTTTTTTTTTTTGTTTCAAAACAGAGTTTAGTGTCAAATCTGGGTACACACTATCCAAATTTCATCTAATTCCTCCTTTGATTAAAAATGGAAGGAGGTGGGAATAAAATTAATGGCCGATTGATTCAGGTATTCTGACTGGCATCGGCTGAAGCTGTCAAAATACCAAAGAAACAGAAGGAAATTATTCTATTTGTATGTCTTGCATGGGGAAATCAGATTATTTTCATTCGATCTGAAGCCTGACCGAAACTAAACTATGTGTGGAAACCCAGCATTAGACAAAAAAATTGTGTGGTGGGCTGTCACAAAATACTCCGTTGGATTACTGAAATTATTATTATTCTCAAGTCTGGCTCAGAGAGTTTAAAAGGTACATCCTTATGTGAAAACCATGGCCACTGTACAGCTTGCATTTGTCTGGTTTTATGGGGTACCATCAGTGTAAAATACAGTTCTTGAAAATACATCACCAGTTTAATTTGGCACTACTATTAGGAAACCCTGTTTTATAGCACCTTATCTTGGTTTTACTGTGCCCTTCTATTAAAGAAGAAACACTACTGGCATAATGTCACTGATCTGCTTTATTTGATAGCTTTTCAGGCATGATATATAATGCTGAGTGTTTGGACACTCAGTTTAATTTGTTTTATCTCCCAATATTTATATGCCTACAGTATTTGCAACACAATTTCTTAAAACTTGACAAAACAGCTAAGTACCAACATTAAAGTGCATGTAAACACTAAAAATAAACATCTCTTATTTGCTTCCTATCCATCTGTTAAATACAACATTGAATGTGATTTGTTATACCTTTCCCATAAGTACAAAAATACTTGTTGGTCATATCAGAAATTATAAGCTGTCAAATAGTTTGTGTAAACTTCTCATGTTTTCTAATTCACCCTTATAATTCCTATCTATGGACTACAGGATGATCAGTGTCTATGTTGTACAGATTCAACAGTTGGAGAGTTTGTGTAGTTTAGTGATAGAAAACTTGGCAGTGTTGACACCACATAGTCCATAAAAATTCAGTGTATTTCCAGCCCGTAGCAGGAATGAAAGAATATGTAAACCCAACATCTCCTATTCCTGATATGTGCCTATTTTACCATGTACTTGTATGAAAAAGTATCCAGTTCTCTTTGTATGACTTCCTTTGTGTGAAATCCCTGGTGTTCCTGCCAGTTCCCCTGCTTTCTGATTTCAGACTGACCATGCTGGGCATGAGAACGCAGAGTAGTAAGTTCTTTAGCTGTGCTCTCCTCCAATGATCAGGAAGGAAGACCAGTGTGCTGCTGTTTTTCTTCCTTTAGCTCTCTGAGATTTTTATGCAGCTGAGAACAGAAAGCATATGATCTCTTATTTAAAATATGTAGCAAGCGAGCGCTCGATTCAAATCAGCTGCTAGCATAAAGGATGAACCCCTGTATCCTCAAGCAAACTGATAACAAAACGCAGCGCTAAAATACTGAAAATAGTGAAAAGTGACAACGTGCTTTCTCACGAAACGCATCAGGGAGGAGCCTTGCTGCACTGACGTCATGCTGCTGAAGCCACATGGAAGGCCGGTGGCCATCTTTGCTGCTCTGTAAGCTTACATCTATACTATATTGCATACCTGGAAATTTTTGCCAATACTTTAATAAAAATACTACACTTTCCAAAAACTTTCGTTTTGTGGCTTGTTCATGAGCCATTCAAGGTGGATCACTATCCTTTTGACAACTAACTTCTATGGTGGAGATGCATAAGAAGTGCTGTCCCTATATGCTGTGAGGGTCCGGTCTATGAGGTCAGGAGTTGCTTTCCTGTGTGCTGTGTGTGTACCAGTGGAGCCCCCTGTCCCCTCCAGAACCCTGATGACCACCAGAGTTTCCCTGGTTATTATTACATGCGCATATAATACTGCGCTTCCGGTGAGTGCAAGCATACTTCAATCCCTTATCACTGAAGTCACGAGCACGGAAATTTGACGCATCACTTTATGGACTACGTGTATCTCAAGATATCTTCAATTGCCATTTAATTTATTGCTATTTTATACAATTGCTATTTTATACATTTGCCATCTGATTTATCAGTTAATGTGAATTTGTTCACCATTAATACTATCATCCATTCACTTTTTATCTCGTCACCATCTGACGACACTTTTGTTACATATGATCTCTTATTAAAAGGGGGGGGGGGAATGTGCTTAATTTTGTTTTTATATCTATGCACAAATGTTTTGCCTTTCATTTCTATATTATACTAAATGCATTGTTTTACAAGGTAAGGGTCTACATATACTTAAAGAGCTGTGTTTATATTTGGTAGATCAGAATTTATTTTTAGCTACTTTCAGGGTGTTTAAATTGATAAAACATGTAATATTATGTGTATTGCAAAGATGTACACCATATGTTTCTCTTTAATTCTGCCATACTCTTTACCTTTGCACTAACATTGGGAGGAACTAAACTCCTTCGTCCTATTATTTTCATCATCATCATTTCACCAAAATTACATAGAAGTCTACTATTGTTTAAAGCAGACCTTGCAGGTAAAAATAAACTATTCATAAACCAGTAAACATATAAATGCAGCGCTTGTATAAGACATAAGTATCAATCTATCAAACTGTTATATATGGTGTAGTTATCATAAATACATGCGCTGTGGAACACTATATCCATTAATGTGAATAACGTCTTGGTAATGACGTTTAGGGAGGAGCCCGGCTGGTGACGTCACGCCGCACAGGACACGAGGAAGGCTGCCGGCCATCTTTGTTTCAGTCTTATGTGCCAGATGTGAGTGCATTACTTTGATGTGTATTTGTTCATACCTTTAACCTCCCTGGTGGTATTCCCGAGTGTAGCTCGGGGTAAAGTTTCAGTACCACAAGCGGTAACTCTGAGCTACACTTGGGAATACCATGCGGCGCTGCTCCGCGATCCCTTGATCACTCATCTTGTCCTGCGCTCCCACGATGTCCCTCCTGTAGTGTCCCCGGAAATGTAATCCGGCGGATGCCGGCATCTGTCTTCTGGGTTCCGTCCCCTGCGAGCGTCGGGACGTACTGGGAATGGAACGGCAGGAAATTTGAAAATGACAAAAAGTGACATTCACTAAATTCACTAAAATCACATAGTAAAACATTACTGTATCAAACCATTTCACATACATTTTGTCCCTAGTGCTTTGTCCTGTGCCCTGCCTGCATTTTTACTGTTCTTATTGCCTGGAAACTGAGAAACGTCCATGGCGTCCAAAAAGCGTCCCTTTAGGTCAAAAGTGGTTTTAGACCAGCTAGAAAACAGCGATAGTAAATCAGAACCACTTGCAGAATTGAGTGATAATGATTCATGGGGGAATTCGTCATCAGACACTGAAAACAATTTTGCGACTTTGCTCAGTGATGTGCGAACTTAGCGCTATATTTCAAATTTCAGTGTTTTTGGTTTGATTATATTATTGAATTAAATGTATTATTATTATTATATTATTATTTTTTATGATTATTTATTAAATTATAATTTATGATTTCGTGTTTTAAGTTTTATCATACCCAGGATGTTTACTAGACTCTTGTTCGGACAGATTTCAGTGAGATATTCTAAAGAATTACAGGCCTACAATATAAAACGCCAAATTTACATGCAAAATAATGGTACCGCTTTCAGCACCAAAAATCTGAAATAATCATACCGCCAGGGAGGTTAATAAAAAATACTGCACAATCAGAGGTTTCTTCTTTGGCTTGTTTATTGCGAGCCCCCCCCAAGGTGGATTCCTGTTACTCCGTACTTAACCCTAAGAGTGGTCTCCCTGCTGGATGGATGTGCATTCCTGGAGCCTGGATAGTGACGATGTGCTGATTACCTGTCTTGCTGAGGTTTGCCAGATTATCCCCTGAGTTACCGTTCCAGATCCAGATGACCAGGAGAGGTCTGATTGACTCAAATGCGCTTTATATTGTGCTTTCTGGTTAGTGCAATATACAGTACATTCATTTTTATCCACTGGAGTCACAGAATTCACCTGATGATTTTTATTGGACATTGAATCTATTTGTATCACTTTTGCACTTTAAACATCATTACCAAGACGTTAATCACATTAATGCATATAGTGCTCCACAGCGCATTTATTTATGATAACTACACCAAATGTAACAGTTTGATAGATTGATATTTATATCTTATACAAGGGCTGCATTTACTGTATATGTTTACTGGTTTATGAGATTTTGAGGTTTTGCCTTCATGCTATCTGCTCATCATTTTTTACCTAGTGCTCGTTTAAATTTTTCACCATAAAAATAAACTATTGACTTTATGTACAGAGATGCATTCTTGCAAGATTTGGGCTCCTTGGGTTTCCCAGAAGGCTGTGGGAAGGCTGAGTCATGACAGGGCTGCCTAGGTGAATGGGACTTAAACCAGGGTAAAAGTTTTGCCAATTTATTTTAGCACCTATTTTTTCTGCAAGCTCCAACCTAATGTTTTTATCCAAAATAACTTGTTATTGATGAAAAACTCTCATGAATGTATTCCTACCATGTAATACGTGGAAACACAAGATATTTTAAGCCACTGTTTTAGCGCAGAAAGGTGAATAAATTATGTCATGATTAAAAGTCAACATGTTTGTCCAAACAATCAGTTTCCAAATAGCTGAATGCTGTTTTTTTGTTCCAACATGTTGATGACTCAGGTTTGTGAACAGGATAGCACAGTGACATATTCCTAAAAATGATTGCCGTGCAGTACAGCAGCTCTAGGTTCAAGTCTTACCAAAGATACTACATATTATTATCATTATACAGGATTATATAGCACCAACAGTTTGCTCAGCGCTTTACAATATAACAGGAGACAATACAGCAACAATACAGTTCAATACAAGAGGGATTTGAGGGCCCTGCTCCTTGGAGCTTACAATCTAGGAGGGAGGGGTTAGTGGTACAAAAGGTAGTAACTGTGGGGGATGGACTGGTTGGAAATGTAGAAGATTCCAGTATTAGCTGAGGGCAGGATAGGCTTCCCTGAAGAGATAGGTTTTCAGAGATTGCCTAAAAGTGAGCAGAGTAGGCGATAGTCTGATAAATTGAGGTAGAGAGTTCCAGAGGATGGGGGAAGCTCTGGAGAAGTCCTGGAGACGAGCATGGAAGGAGACAAGGGAGCTAGAGCGTAGGAGGTCTTGCGAGGAGCGGAGAGTACAGTTTGGGTGATATTTAGAGACAAGATCAGTGATGTAATTTGGGGCAGAGTTATAAATGGCTTTATACGTTATTGTTAATGTTTTGAATTTTATCCGTTGGGCAATGGGAAGCCAATGGAGGGATTGGCAGAGAGGTGTGGCAGATACAGAATGGTTAGTAAGGTGGATGAGTCTGGCAGCAGCATTCATGATAGACTGAAGAGGGGATAGCCTGCGATGAGGTAGGCCAATGAGGAGGAAGTTACAATAGTCAAGGCGAGATATAACCAGGGAGTGAATAAGTTGCTTAATAGTTTCAATGGTTAGGAACGCGCGTATCTTGGAGATGTTGTAGAGGTGAAGTCTACAAGATTTGAACAGTGATTGGATTTGGGGCTGAAAGGACAGATGGGAGTCTAGGATTACACCTAGTACCCTGGCATGAGGGGAGGGACTGATGATTGTGTTATTGATCTTGATAAAGAAGTCGGGGAGGGGGCACAGGCTGGGGGGAATACTAAGAGCTCAGTTTTGGAAAGATTGATTTTGAGGAAGTGGAGTGACATCCATGCTGATATGTCACTTGGTAGGTTAGTAATGCAAGAGGAGACTGAAGGGGTGAGGTGAGGGGTAGAAAGATAGATTTGTGTGTCATCAGCACAGAGATGGTACTTAAAGCCATGGGAGTTTATCAAGTGACCAAGGGAGGAGGTGTAGATGGAGAAGAGAAGGGGTCCAAGGACAGAACCTTGAGGGACCCCTACAGAAAGAGGGAGTGAAGAGGAGGAGGCAGCATTATAGGTAACACTGAAGGAGTGCTGCGATAGGTAGGAGGAGAACCAGGAGAGAGCAGAGTCTCTGAGGCTAAGAGAGTGGAGTTTTTTGAGGAGCAGGGGATGGTCAACCATATCAAAAGCTGCAGAGAGGTCAAGTAGTAAGAGTATGGAGTAGTGGCCATTGGTTTTAGCAGTTAATAGATCATTAGTGAGTTTTAGTAGGGCAGTCTCAGTGGAGTGTAGTGAGCGAAAGCCAGACTGTAAAGGGTCAAGAAGGCTGTTGTCGGTGAGGTGGGAGCTCAGGCAATTGTAGACTAAGCGTTCTAGGAGTTTAGAGGTAAATGGCAGCAGGGAGATGGGTCTTAAGTTGTTCAGGTTGGTGGGGTCAAGGGAGGGCTTTTTAAGTATGGGAGTGATGTGCGCATGCTTTAGAGGGGAGGGGAAGGCACCAGTAGAGAGGGAAAGATTGAAGATGTGAGTGAGGGAGCATAGGATGGAAGATGATGGTGACCGTAGTAGTTGTGAGGGGACAGGATCCAGGGGGCAGGTGGTGAGATGGGCTTCTGAGAAAACCTTAGTGACCTCTTCGGTAGTGGCAAGGTGAAAAGAGGAAAGTGTTGAGGGAGGTTTAGTATGAGGTATGCTAAGTGGGATGGATGTCTGTGCAGTGGCGATGCTCCTACAAATTGCGTCAATCTTGTTTTTGAAATGATTTGCAATCTCGTGAGCAGTGAGTGAGGTACTGGGTGCAGGTGGAAGTGGAGGTGGAGAAAGTAGAGAGTTAAAAGTAGAGAAGAGGCGACGAGAACTGGATGACAAGGTATTAATAAGAGTGACAAAGTAGTCTTGTTTGGCAGCATGAAGGGAGGAACTGAATGTTAAGAGAGCAGATTTATATAAGGTGAATGCTTGTTGAGATTTGGTTTTACGCCACAATTGCTCCAGCACACGACTATGTTGTTTAAGATTTCTGGTGTCGTCAGTCTGCCAAGGTTGTAACGGCCGGGCCTGATGCTTCGTGTTGTTAGAGGAGCAAGTGAGTCTAATGTGGATGAAAGCGAACTGTTCTAGACAGCAGTGGCCAGTTCAGGGCAGGACAGGGGAGAGATTCTGTCATAGAGTTGGTCAGTTGCAGAGTGGAAAGGAGCAGGGTTCAAGTTGTGAAGGTTTCTGCGGGTAATTGTTTGCTGCTTGGAGGGATAGGTGTTTGAAGACAAGGAGACTGTGAAGGTGATGAGAAAGGGGATGCCTTTAACACACTGATGGCAATTCCAATTCAGTAAAGCAACACTTTTTGGCAGTATTGGTCCATTAGAAATTCCTGCACCTCATTCATGAAAGCCTTATGATAGTTTCTTTAAGAGTACTGACATGTGAAATAGATTCAGGTAGTTCTGTTCTGTAACACTTTCACATTGTGTTGCTAAGTCAGCAACAAATTCAAAAAGAAAACAAATTTGTGTACAGAGACATGCAGAGCTATTGAGTGTGTGTGTGTAGGGGGTAGTGTTACCTTTATTATTGTAAAAATGTTACTTAATTGGTTGTTAGGACCCAGGCTGCCAGCATCCTGGCAACCCATGACACGATGAAGACTGAGATTGAGCTCTGCAGTCACTTTTGCAGCAGTTGTTTTCTTATTCAGGATCACAATCCTGTGCAATGTCTTTTGGCCAGTTGACCATGACAACCGCGCTTGTGCTTATCAGAGAACATTTTCCCAGAAACTGTATATGCCATCATAACCTTAAATTTGTACCTTATGACACAGCAAATAAATTGGCAACTTCAGTCACAGAGGAACCAGATAAGCGGGCACCAACAATTTGCCCTCTTTGAAGCTCAGTAAGCTCTGACATGACTCCGTATTACTAGCAGTGTACATAGTGAATGACAAAAGTGAGGCTTCCCACCTGTTAGCTAGGTGTCTCATCACATAGCAGAAGCAATGTCATCACTTTTGCACCTACAAATCATGTAGTGTTTCAATTTTTTTTGTCTAACTCCTGTATATAACCAATATAGTCTCTTGTGTGTTTTTTGTGCTTTAAATTCAACTCTTCTTTAATAAATATACTTCCACTCATGTAGAAACCACCACATGCCACCACCATAAACACTCATACACTGGCCTTCTTATTTTGATCTATAGGTTATATTAGGTCAAACAGTACCTACCCCTTTAAGAGCAGGGTCACTTATTTTGCACTCTCCTAATTCCATTCTTGGAGGGGTAAAAAAAAGATTTAAGAGATCCCTCCTGTGCTTATAGGAAGTAGTTCCTATAACTTACAGCAGCTGACACTCAGAACTGATACCTTAACAGTGACAAAGTATAAATAATAATTTAACGCAGCGCTAAACAATAAATCATCAAAAACACACTTAAGCAGTACCATAAATTATTGAGTGATATGTATCCAAAAAACTATATATAAAGTGCTCCAAAACAAGTGTTCACAAATTGTATGCTGAGGTCATACACTTGACCTTAAATAAGTGTAAACAATCACACTACAAATGTGAAAAACATGACATGACATAAAGAATAATCGTAAAAAAAAACCCTTACTAATATAATATAAATCCCCTATATTAGGGGAAATAACACTCTAAGTGAATAGTGTGTAAGATGGGGAAACAGCTCTCATTGTTTGAATACTGCTTGTGTGGAGTAAATTAAATTTTTTGACTGACATTCTGCAGTTTAGCCACAAGATGTCACTGTTTTTCTAACAGCCTCAGACTGCATAGATATTTCTATATTCATGAAGAGGTGGAGTTTTCACACAGAGTTGAGAGAGAACAGGAAGAAGAGAGAGCAGCCATTTTCTGGAGAATGGTGAATGAGGGGGGCCTTGTGAGCTGAGAATCTGATGACATCCAGGTGTGAGAGCATCCCTCCGTAACCAGAGCTGCAGCTAAGTGAAGCTGATGAGATTGCTGCCAGGAAGCTGATGAGATTGCTGCTAGGAATGCTGATGAGATTGCTGCCAGGAATGCTGATGAGAGCAGAGAAACTAAGCAACATATACGGCGAGACCGCATGCTTGTTGGAGAGACATTGTTCTGTTCAGAGTCACCAGCGGATGCAAAGCAGACCCAGGTCGGTAAGATTGTGCACGCACCTCATTTCAGTGTTGGTGCCTTGAGACTGAGTCCAGGCCTATAGTTAGTTAGTTATGGTCTCTGTTTGTGTCAGGCCACAAGTGTTGTTACTGATCATTGGAAGGACTTCACAACTTAAAGTGACATTTCACATTGGAGAGCTGATAAAATCCTACAAACTCAAGCCAGACTGGCGTTTTGCTCAGAAGGAATACTCAGGCATGTGCTACAGGACCAGTTATGGGAGAGGGAATACTGTAGATTTGTGTAAGATTGTAAGCTGATGTGCTGCACTGCAGGCTAGCCCATACCATACACCCATACACTGATTCTTGCTCTTTTAGGGTAATAACGGGTAAGGTGTGGCAGCTTAGTTGTGGCCGCCAGTAGGTAAATTACTACTCTTTCTACCTTCATCATCAGAAGGTGCCGTGCTGTGCAGCACAAGGGTCTCAGCCTTTGGGCTGGGTGTATGTAAATTTATTGTATGTTTCCAGCATTTGTGGTTGTGTTTATCTGCCACATCTAAGTAAAATTCTGTTGTGGCAAAAGCTGGTGTTGGGGTTGCTTTCCTCATTTGTGACTTCACTGTATCCTGGGGAGCCCACCCCGGTACACGACCTACAAGTGTTAAAGTGACCAAACCAACCTAAAAACAATTAATGAAAAACAAATAATCACTAAATGCCCATGAATAAGATAGTGCTCCAAATCACATAAATTCATCACAGTGATAATAGTGACGATATCTTGTGAAGGTGTCAGCACACTTATCCTCCGTGGCTAAATTGCCCTCTCACCTCCACTCAGCGACCACTTCGCCTTCAGGATCACTCCTGGATCCTTCTCAAATAGTGGATGGTATCTGTAGTACTCCACCTGTAGTCCCTCTTTCAGGTTGGCATTAAGATACTTCAGGCCTCCCAGGATAGGTATATCTGCTAAGTATGTTCCTCACCATGGGACATGGTGAGAAAGAAAGAGATCCTCCATAGTGTAGTAATTTAATCAATTAAACTCCTTTATTAATAAAAAATGCCCATTCACTTGTGAAACCTTGTACATTTACAGTAAAACCTCATGCCTGGGTGTACTGCATGGGTTAGGGATAATTTGGGTGTTCAAAGATGGCGTCCACGCCGGATGTGCGTCACCGCGTCCCGGAAGCTGCGTCACTAGACCACAGATACCCTGATGAAGTCACATGGTCTAGTGACATAACACATAGGGGCGCCTTGACGCAGCTTCCCTTACGCGGTGATGCACATCCGCCGCGGACGCCATCTTTGAACACCCAAATTATTCCTAACCCATGTAGTACACCCATGCATGAGGTTTTACTATGAATGTACAAGGTTTCACAAGTGAGTGGGCATTTTTTTATTAATAAAGGAGTTTAATTGATTAAATTACTACACTATGGAGGATCTCTTTCTTTCTCACCATGTCCTATGGTGAGGAACATACTTAGCAGATATACCTATCCTGGGAGGCCTGAAGTATCTTAATGCCAACCTGAGAGAGGGACTACAGGTGGAGTACTACAGATACCAGCCACTATTGGAGAAGAATCCAGGAGTGATCCTGAAGGCAAAGTGGCCCATTGGGTCACTGAGTGCAGGTGAGGGGGCAATTTAGCCACGGAGGATAATTGTACTGACACCTTCACAAGATATTGTCACTATTATCACTGTGCATGAATTTATATGATTTGGAGCACTATCTTATTCATGGACATTTAGTGATCATTTGTTTTTCATTAATTTTTTTTAGGTTGGTTTGGTCACTTTAACACTATTCACTTAGAGTGTTATTTCCCCTAATATAGGGGATTTATATTATATTAGTAAGGGTTTTTTTATGATTATTCTTTATTATGTCATGTTTTTCACATTTGTAGTGTGATTGTTTACACTTATTTAAGGTCATGTGTATGAACTCAGCATACACTTTTGTGAACACTTGTTTTGGAGCACTTTATGCACTTTATATATATAGTTTTTTGGATACATGTCACTCAATAATTTATGGTATTGCTTTAGTGTGTTTTTGATGATTTATTGAGAGTTTATTGTTAAGCGCTGCACTAAATTATTATTTATTCTTGGTGGGGTCCCGTTTTCCTCCTATGATCTTTCTCATCTGCTATTTGCTCCAGCCTTCGTAGGTGGATCTGGACGTACTCCTCTTTAACTAATTATTTTGTTCAAAAGAGAAAAAAATGTACTATATGCCCATAGCGCATGCCTATATTTAAACACACTCTTTATTATTATAAAATATTATCTACTCTAACATGGTTTAGTGCACTGTCTCTGATGCACTACAGGTATCAGCATTTGTATTTGTATTGATTTCAGGAACTTATATAGCACCATCAATTTATGCAGTGCTTTATATATATACTGTATATATATATATATATATATATATATATATAAATATATATTGTACATTCACATTAGTCCCTAACCCTCAAGAGGCATAGAATCTAAAGTCCCTAACTTACATTCATACATACACATACTAGGGCCAATTTAGACAGGATCCAATTAACCTACCAGCATGTCTTTGGAGTGTAGGAGGAAACCGGAGTACTCGGAGGAAACCCACGTAAGCACAGGGAGAACATGTAAACTCCAGGCAGGTGGTACCATGGTTGGGATTCGAACCAATGACCTTAGTACTGCCAGGTGGAAGGGCTAACCTAGCATGCACATTTATATAACTATACTGGCCACTAAAGATGTCTGTGCGACCAGACTCCCAACATACAGCAACTCACTTCCTATCTGAAAATCAATCGATTCCGCCCCTTATGTGCTACACCCTATCATGTGGCTTCATCAACCTCTCTCATTAAACTTCTGATGAAACCACATGATTGGGCATAATGAGGAAAGGGCAGAGTCAGTGACATCATGATTTTCTGATAGGATTTGAGTTGCTACATTTTGGGAATTTGGCCACATGGACATCTTAAGGGGCCAGTAAATTTATATACCTGTGCATGCTGATACCTGTAGTGCACACTTTTTTTCTGTTTACTTCTGTTTTCCACTGTATATATAGTGGACGTACCATAGCAAACTTCCTGTGCTTTAACAATTTCCATACCGGGCACTTTTACCCCCTTCCTGCCCAGGCCATTTTTCAGATTTCAGCGCTGTCACACTTTGAATGACAATTGCGCGGTCATACAACATTGTACCCAAACTAAAATTTTATCATTTTCTTCACACAACTAGAGCTTTCTTTTGGTGGTATTTAATCACTGCTGGGGTTTTTATTTTTTGCTAAATTAACAAAAAATACCCAAAATTTTGAAAAAAAAAACCCACGATTTTCTTTGTTTCTGTTATAAAAGTTTGCAAATAAATAATTGTTCTTCATAAATTTAGGCCGAGATGTATTCTGCTGCATGTCTTCGGTGAAAATAACCCAAATTAGGATGTATTATTTAGTTTGTAGGAAAGTTATAGAGTTCACAAACTATGGTATATATCTGAATATTGATCAATCCTGAAGTACTGACAGCCAATCTAATTTCTTGAGGTCCAAGAATGTCAGAACAGTACAGATATCCTCCAAATGACCCCTTTTTGCAAAGTACACAGTTCAACGTACTTCATAAGAGGAATGGCGAGTTTTTTGAAGTTGTATTTTTTTGTCAGGATTTTTCGGAAAATTTAAAAAATTATTTTCACTATTTTTTTTTTACATACTGTCACCAGTGCAGTACAGAGTCATAATATAACTGGCATGGCAGTGATCAGGGACACTGACTGGTGACAGTATGAAAAAAAATTAAAATTTTTAAAAAATGTTTTTATTATTTTTAATTTTTTATTACATTTTTTTCTTTTTTTTTAAGATTGTTTTTCATATTTCACTATGACCAAAGCAGTACAATGTTACCATAGTAACACTGTACTACTTTGGGGAAGTGAATGGTATTTTTTTTATTACACAATTTGCTTATAGCAAAGAATTACTTTGCTATAAGCAAGCATTTACCTGAATGACATCGATTCATTTAGGGCTTTTTTTTTTTTGTGCTTAGCTGTGATTTGGCCAGGGCTAATCACATGACACAGCTGGGCTGTGATTGGCCCAACTTGTGCATGTGATCGCTGTGACCATTCACAGCTAGGCACACTAGTATACAATGGATGGCATGAATGAAGCCATCCATTGTATACAACTGTCATGTGACCTGCTGTGATTGGTCACAGCAGGTCAGTCACATGGTACCGGCAATGGGGTCAGTACTCAGATCTGTCATCGGCCGTGTCTGAGGTACATGGCCGGAGACAGATTGCGCCGCTGCGCGGCTCTGCAGGGGCGCAAAATGCGCCCGGCCGGGAGGACGCCATGTGGCGTCCACCCGGAACGCTGAAGGATTTTGCCGGCAGCCATCTGGCCATAGGCCGGGAGGGAAATGGTTAAAGAATATGTAAACCCTCACCTTGCAAAACAACCTATTCACTTTAAAACAGAAATGAAAGGCAAACATTTGTGTATACAGCAGGCACGTATCAGAACCATGAAATGTTGACATATTCTTTAAGCTGGCCATAGATGGGTAGAATTTCAAAGCAAAATTCTTAAGAAAAGAAATTTGTTTGTTTTTCATTAGTGGGTCAAATCAACGTTTGTTTTCAACTGCAGTGACATAAAATTTTGAAGGAGCAGAATGGAAAATTTTTCTCGAACAAACAAGTTTTCAACGGTGTATGATTCCAAAATCAAGTGTTAAAAACAAACACATCTTTCAAGCAACAAATTAATGTTGAATTTTCATGACTTTTCTTTTTGTTTGAAACTATCCATCTATGGCCAGTATGGGCACCCTGATTGCTCATAAGTCTATGGCCTGCCTTACTCCTGGGCCTGAGCAGTTTCTCTCCCTGCAAAGCAGGGAGACAAAAACTGTCACATCAAAAACTGTCACATCCCTAGTAAAACAGCACATTGCACACATCATATACGATTAACCCTTTGATTGCCCCAGATGTTGGAAATGAAAGGCAAAAAAGTGATATCTAAATTTAAAGTGTAAGTCAGGGCAAAAAAAAAAGAAAAAACGTTTGCATTACATCTCTGCAAATACAGAAAGGTATCTGTTGATGTGCCATAAATGCACTAAGTTCCTATGTCCTGTTATGACAACGCACAGCATTTGTATGGACTGAGAACTGTCAGAAAGACTGTAAATCCTACACTTCTATTGCATGTATTAGGAAGTTGTTGCAGGAGGACTTGACCAAACTAAAGGAAAAGGTGAACATACTGTATTACTTTGTTTAGGTATAGTTTAGGTTTCTGCGTTTTCCTTGGGTGTTCCCATGCTTAATTTTCCAGTTTCATACGTAACTGTACACTTCTGGGTGTACCAATCAGGTTTACTGTGAATCCATAAATTATTATTATAATATGAATATCCCTAGTCACAGCTGGAATTGGAATTGAGATGAGGGTACAGGGGAAAGGGCAAGGCTCCACTGACATCCTCTTGGCAGTACTTTCCTCAGGGAAAGAGCAGTATGGCCCTGGCAGGAAAAGCTATTCTGTTGCATCATTTTGTGTAAAGTCACACATGGCTTCAGACAGCGCAGTGTGACAGCAGTAGCTGTCAGAGCAGACAGAAGGAAGATTTATTCAAGCTTTACTAGCAAATGTCACAAATTACAATATAGTAAACGTACATAGGGCTTATACTTTACATGTGCATAAATCTCACATTGTTATCCACAACCTTGTTTAACAGCAGAAAAAGACTAATTTCTACTTCATGTCACACAGGCTATGTCAAGGGCAGAGATTGACGTTTATGGGCATGATAGCTGTGTGGCTGGGCAGTGTGTGTTGGATGAATGCAGAGAATATGCTACAGCTTGGCAGGAAGCTGGTTGAACACCACTGTTCTAGTCTATTATACACAACACCAATGTAAATTGAGCTGTAATCCCAAATTGAGACCTGGGAGGGTAATCAGGCTCTTTGAGATAACACGGGAGGTGTGTACAAGACACAAGACACAGGGAAGCTCTAAATTCCAGACAAAATGAACAGCTACATTTTTGCACTTATCAATCAGATATAACACAATGGTTTCCATAGTATACTTAACAGACCAAAAGGGAGCATATGCTGTAAAATAAGATATTTCTTGGGGTTTACTTTAACAAAAAGCTCCACATAGCCACCCTACCTTTAGCAGGATGGACTCTCTAAATTTAGCACTGTTACGCTGTATTTAATTATCTAATCATCCTAAGCTGAATTGGTTTTCCCTATATCCAGTGTTATTGTTTTCTTTTGCCTACTGCTGGAGTGTGTCCAGAAGTAGGCAGAATGGAAGAGAATAAAAATATCTGAGTGAGATTTTGTGAAGCTCTCTTCCCCCTAAGGGAGGGTGTATGCTGAAAGTATTGCCTGCCTAGGCTTGCTGAGGTCTAGGCTCACACTGCCTTGCTGTAGGTGGTTTCCCTGGGAGAGACCATCAGCGAAGAACCTTGACTGAAGATGCCCAAGAAGCTAGGATTTGGCTTAAGCCCCTCCTGCAGTTTGGTATCAGGCCCAGCCTGAGCGCGCATGCCTGCTGGTTTGGATTTTCACCTCACTTTATCACCAAACGCATGAGCACGTTTGAACACACATAGTTGATGCTACAACAATATTTTTGGACATTAATGATTTAAAATTGATGTCACTTGTATGGGAATATTTATTCCTATATAGGGAAGCACCATGGTTTAATCATATCCTTTGATGGGAATCAAATCAACATCACCTGTTTAGGTTCTATTGAACCTCTCATCTCTCTTTTTTTTGCACTAATTAGCACTTGTGGTTCACTGAATCAGATCCTATCAGATCTTACACCATATGTATTGTATGATTTAGTGACATCTATTATTACTCATACATTATATCATATGTATCAATAATAGGTGATTACATCAATTGTATTTATAGCGCTGCATCATAGTACCAATAATGTCCAGCCTGTACTACATCGCTCTGCAGTTGAGTATTTGAGAAGCAAGTATCGTTTCAAGGATCTTGTACCTGTGAAGACTGTGAATATACTTTTCCTGGTGGATGTCATGTTCTCTGAGTGTCCTGTGCCATAGTCCCGCACTCGTTGAGTTTATGGTGACAAATAAACTCTAAATTTCAATTCTAAAATGACGGTCACTCTTCTGTTCAAAATAGACATGTGCATGCTGGAAATTTTGTTTGTTTTGTTTTGAATGCATTTGTTCCTTGAAGAATTTTGTTTTGTCATATTCGTTATGTTGAACTGATTTGTTTTCGGAATTCGTTCCATATCTTCAGCTTTCGTTTCATATATTCGTGGGTCCAGGTGAATTCGAAAAATGTTGCAGTTTTTCCAGAAGATAGCTGTATATTCAATATATTATTGAATCTGACAGATTTTAATTGGAAGGATTCAATATGTTTGGCCGTCAATCCAACCCACCAAGAGAAATGGCATGAGCTGATTGGATAATATCGACTGGAGTCATGTACATCCAAATTTACAAATGGAGCGAAATTCAGATCCATTCATTATCCGAATCTGAATTATCAAACAAATTAAAACATTTACCTGATTTCCCCATGGGCCCGAACTACTATCACATAATGTGACATTATACAAATTAAACAAATGCATTCGTTAATTTCGTTATAACTTTTTTCAGATTTGTTGACATTCACTACTATGCCCATTTGGAGATTTGTATACATCTGAATCTCAAAAAATAAACTTTACATCTTAAAATGAATTGTAATGAATGGAAATGTACAAGTCTAGTTCACAATATCGCTAAAAGTCAAGGATTCTACCCTGAAGTGAAATGCCAGCTCAGATGTGGTTTATAATGCAAGTGCCTCAGGGGTTTCCAAATCCACGTATACATGAAAACACAGAGTGATGGCACCTACTAAGCCTCAAAGTTGACCAATAGAGAGGTTCAGTAACCAGGAGAGGGTAATGCAGGGTTTCCAGAGAAGCTGGGTATTTGGGACACTAGAGGCTGTGAATTGGATAATGGCCCTGATGAGCAATCACCAACAGGGGCTTGCTATGTGTGGCCAGCATAGATTAATTTCTATCTCAGGTTTTATGTAAAGCAATACTGAGAACAGCCCACAATGAATACAATGTAATTACAAAACATAAGTAATATTTGTGTTAAATATAATATACCAACACTACTTGGCGCAAAAAATACTGTGTTCTCAAAACTCTTTGATGCAAACATGTTTAACTTTCATAGTTATTATAAGCTTCACTGATACAAGCTATGCTTTGTGATTATATATATTTCTATATTTTGAAAATCATAAATATGTATATTTCATGTATGTATTTTAGGCCTATTAACCACATATATAACTAGTGTGTGTGTGTTGAAAACATATTGCCATGTTTGTCAAACAGTCAAGGACTTGTGTTTACAGGTGGTAAAGTTGGTTTCCAACACCACATGAGATATTTTTTTTCTGTCTGTGGGTTGCTGTTTTTGCAATCTGTTCATGCCTAGTATTTTGAATTCATGGAATGTTACCAAAGCTCTTTTGACTAAAAAATAAAACAGAAAAAAAACTATTAAGTGCAGAATGTACCTTTTGGAAATTACACCTAAACTATAAAAACTCCCTAGAAAATATGAGATCATTTCACAGAGGCTGTCCTTGATAGATAAATAAATAAATGATCAGTTAGGCAGTAGAACAGAAATATTTACTTGTTTGCTTGTTTAGAAAGAAAAGATTATTTGCAGAAACCTAGAATGTTCGTACAGAAAGTGAATGTCAATTACAAAGGTACCAAGATTTATGGCACAGAGTAACGGTAACTGTGATCATTATTTATCTTTTCTTTCACGTAGGTTACTATTACACATGGGAACTTAAGAAACATTATTGCTGCTGTAATGAAAACAAACAAAAAAAAACCACTAAGATAACTTTAAAGTAGGATTTTTCAATTAAACCTGTCACTGCCCTAATGGTACTGTGCAATAGTGATGAGCCAAACGTTCCCAGGTTTGGTTCGTCCGAATGTTATCAAAGTTTGGAATTACAATCTGCACCCCAATGAAAAAAATGGGTGCCTTTGTTTTCAGTAATGGTCATTTTTTAAACTAAAAGTCAAGTTATTGACAAAGAAGGGGCATGGAAAACTGGTCATATGTACCAAAGAAAAGATACATTTTAAAAATTATTGTTCAATAGAGAGGGCATTTTGGAGCATCGGAAGAAAACATATAAAATATGTAATTCCCTTAAATAACCTGCTTTGGGGATGCCCTAATGTTGTATGTGTAATTACAGAACCATATGACCCTCAGGGACATGTCTAAACACTTACTTTACTTTACATAATTGCTTGGTATTCATAGAGAAACAGCAGCAGCAATATGATTGATGTTCAACCCCCATAAAATATGTAGTAGTATTTGTCAAACAGCTGTTTTTTTGTGTAGCAGTAATAACTGAGTACTGGAAGCATCCAAGGCAATACAGCATAAAACTAATGCAAGGTATATAATGTGTGTTAAAAAAAACCTAAAGCTATCAACATCATATTAACTGCCAAATGGAGCAATCAAGTTACAGAGAATAGCTTGTGATCTTCCATTCAGCAATACATTGTGCTGGGTACAAGGTTAAACAGAATGTCAACCTAGAGTGCATCAAAACACCTCCAAACCATAAAACCACATTGCATAGCTGAGGCAGTTGTTATGCCAAACAAAAAGAAAAACGTCATGTTTCAGAGACAAAAGCAAAAAAATTCACACAGTGGCTGGGGAGCATGTTTTCAGTGTGACTGAGGCCCAATGAAACAATGTAAAGGGAGAGATTAGTGAATTAGACTATTAGAGTATGATATTCCAAACACGGTAGCCTTAAATATTTTAGAGGCTCACTGCCCCTTAGGATGCATTCACACTTGCGAATGCACCCTGTGTGCCATCAGTTTCCAGAACCCCAGCAGTTCTCTGGATTAGCTGTGAGAAAGCAGCCTTATTGCAACAGATGGGAGGTTGCTGACTCTGGCAGCTAATCACGTCCACCCTCAAACTCTCAAACAGTGATCAAATGCAAGCGATCGTCCCTGAATGCAGGCAGTCTGCATTCAGGGCCAATCACTCGCTTGTGAATGTTGCCTGAGTGATTAAATGCAAGTGGGCACGATTAGCTGAGAGAGCCAACAGCCTCCCATTCTTTCAGTGAGGCTGCCTACTTGAAACTAATCGTGGAAACCCCCCACTGGGGGTGCATTCGCAAGTGTGACTGCATGCTTAAGCAAGAATTTGCCCCTGAGCATTATGTCAAATGATGAGGCGAGGCATTTTTTTAGATTAACAAAAAATCAAGAGCCAGAAATATTATATGAACATGCATTGCGCCATATAAGTGTTTTTACTAGGCTGCATTGCAGGCATTTAGCATTCACAAATGTGTCTTTTTTGGACCCTGACAATGGAAATAGCATAAAGGTTTGCACGACAGCAATTGGACAGGTCATGTGCACAGGCATTGTGCAGGCATTTAGCATCCAAACAATACATATTACATTTTTTTTTTGGATAGAAGTAGCATACATGTTTGCATCACAGTTAGAAAAACTGTTTGGAAAAGTTGCAGTTTCTGAAAGATTGAGCAGTCATTTAGGATCTGTTAACATTTTTTTTTTTGGGGGGAAACTGATGATGAAAATAGCATACAAGTTTGTACCAAAGTCAGAAAGCTTTTTTGAGCAGGCAGCAATTTTTGAATGATTGAACAGGCAATTAGAATACAAAAAAAATTTATTTTTTGGACACTGACAATGGAAATAGCATACAAGTTTGCACCACAGCTAAAAAGGCTGTTTGGGCAGGTAACAGTTTCTGAGCAATTAAATGAGCATTTAGAAACAGGAATTTTTCAATCAGACTGTTATTTTTCTGATGCATAGGGGTCTATTTATAACAAAAAATAGCATTGTGGATGTCTCAACATTCAGGCAAGCATAATAAATAATACCCATATTGTTTGTAATATGTGTGTAATTGGTTATAACATTCAAGCATGAGAGTTAACATTCATCAACAGAGAAAATAGCCTAATATTATAGGCTAAAAACATTCAACCAGCAGGTGAAATGAAATGAGGGAGATCTCTGCAATGTATTCAGTCTATGGAGGTTCCTGTGCGAACAGCTAAACAAATTGGAATTTGTCCAAATGAACCTCCAGCTGCAGTATAAAAAAAAAACTAAGCTGTGGTATTATTCGCACTGCTAAATGTGACAATTTTCTCCTGGTTGTTAGGAAGCTAGCACCAGCCACACCCTAACAACTAGTGCATCATTCCTGCCAAACACATTCAGCTGTCGGCCAGGGATGCCAAACCTCATGCAAAAAACAAAAAAAAAATGTATGAGGTCACCCTTAAAATCTATGCCAGAATTGAAGGATGCCACATGCCCTTAACATGGGGGATTACTTTGTCAGGGGGACAAAGCATCTTGTGCCTAAATTGGTGAGGACGAGGTCCTCTTCCTCATAAACCTTCCTTCATACACAGCCAACTGATAACTCTCTCCACTGCTTACCGAGCATCCTGACGTCCAAGCCCCTCCCCTACGTGTTGCACTACAGGGTCACGTGGATTCATCAGGGGGAATGAAGTATGTGTATGAAGGAAGGCTAAACAAGACTGCTAGCTGCGCTCGGGAGGAGTTATTTTGCAAAAAGCACATATTTACGTTTTACATGTGAGTGGAATACTGCATATTTTAAAATAAATGTTTTTGTAAGGATGAAGCACTATGTTTTGGTTATCTTTTTGGCATTGATTTGATGGCGGAGGATTACTAGGACAGTGAAGGAGACCCAGACCCACTGCACAGCACTACCATCTCACCACAGTCCAAATAAGGGACACGTACTATATATGACCTGACTTAGCGGTTTGGTCATATACATAAGGTGAGAGCACAACCGGTGGAGGTGTACATGCATTGTTTTTGAATATATCACATGAGGTGAACTGAGGAGCATTCCATTTCTGCATAACAGTGGATGCAAAATAACCACGGATCTTGCATGGACACGTATGTAATAGAAAATTTGTTGGATGATTTAAGTTGTTTATTTATTTATTGATAGTGGAGCGTGGCACCACATTGCTATTGCACATTGCACAGGATATTATTTGGTATTTGGACTTAGAATAGTAGCTCACAAGATTTATCTATTTATTCCCAAATGAATTCCTTCAGAGCACAGGATGAACCTTTTAAACAAAATCCACAGCATTTGAAACAGTGAAACAGAGGCTACATAATTTTGGGTGTCTCATTAAAATTGGCATTGCAAATAACAGCAGCTACTGTATGTCCCCATTTTTCATGGTGATGGCATCAGCGGCAGGAGATATTAACAGTTGCATGTAGAGGGTGAGCGAATGGTGACTGGGTATGCTCAAGTAGACCAGACATGGTGGCAGATATTATGTGGCCTACAGAAGTGAAGAGAAAAGCTTGAGATGGGGAGTGGCAGGATCCCAAAATATTTAATCAGTTGCTTCTTCAGCAGGGGTTTCGTAGCTTCTGCTGATCCAACACTGGTTCCTTTTCACAAACGTCAGTCAGATGAGTTTATAGACATACATACTCTTTTGTATGTCACAAAGCCCCATGCAGCACTGAATGTATGTGAAAGCTAGGTTCAAACTACGGCACATTTGCGGGCAGTGTTTGCATAGGCACAGCAGCTCAGTCATTTGTATGGGCTGCTGTGCCTGCATTTCATGCAGAAAAAAGGTTCCTGCAACATTGTAAAAATGCTGCAGCCAAGAAATTGCATGGTGCTTTTGCACCCTCCGATCTCCCTGCAGTTCATTCACCTACACTTGGGTTGAGGTTTTAGATGCATGGGGTTGCCATTAAGAGTGAATGGTAGCCCCGTGCATCTCTTAACAGCAGCACATTTAGGCTTCAGGTGGTTGCGGGTACTGGAACAGCTGCAATTAACACACCCGCAACCACCCGGCATGGTGTGAACCTAACCTCAGAGAGCATGCTGGTTACAGAACAGTCCAGCAGCTGGGAAAGCTTTGGCCAGTGGTCCATCCTTGTGATCCATTAGTTCAGGGGGAAATCCTCTTTTGACCCCAGATAATCAGCCACCATATGATGGCAGGGAAACTCATACAAATGAGCGCAGAGAGGCCACACCAGGTGGAAACATGTGAACAGTTAATCATGAGCTCACCACTGCTGCCTTGTTAATCATTTGCATGATAAAGAGAACTGGAAAAAATAGGCGCTGTGGAAAATGCTCTCAGACAAGCACCTTAGTGAAGGTGCATCTTTATTGGGTGAGACAAAGTAGCAAATATAATAAAATTGACCAGCCTGAAGTGGACAGTGTGACTCCAAGAGAGACTTGACAAAGCGCAACTGCGCAAAACATGTCGTCTTGGTAACCCTACATATGCTCCCAGCTGAAGCCAACGCCAGACACTGCCTTCGCTTGCCATGGTGACACCACCCAGGACGCTGGTACGCTGACACCACGTGATTTGAAGCCAACAGGAGCATTCTCTGATCTCAGCTCCCCTCAGAGCGGACGTGCCGTCCATTGAAGTCACATTGTCCACTTCAGGCTGGTCAATTTTATTATATTTGCTACTTTGTCTCACCCAATAAAGATGCACCTTCACTAAGTGCTTGTCTGAGAGAATTTTCCACAGCGCCTATTTTTTCCAGTTTTCTTCACCATATGATGGCAGCAAGCAGCTCTGGGTAGTGAGGACTGAAATTTTTTTGTTAAAGCATTGCTCAGCCAGCCTCCATCTTTACTGCTTTCACCAACAGGAGGTTCAGAGACACTTTGTCCATGAAATGTCATCCTAGAAGCCTCTGCAAGTGAGTTACATATCCTCCCGATGTTTCATCCTCTGCTGCCTCTGTGAGGGCAGGATGTGCTCTGTGACATTCCCCTTTTAGATCATGGAGGGTTGTCAGCCAATTATGGTCCCTCTCATTGATGCCAAGAATCCTAGGGTCCTTTTAAAGGTTCTGGTTCATGAGAAAGACAATGTCCTGCACATTACTGGAGGTAGAGTAACCCAAGTACTCATGATCACTCAGGAAGACAGCTACCCAGCCATGTTCTTCTCCCAAAGTTTGGGAAGCATGAAACTTTCCCTCAAAGACTTCCCTGATGTCATTTTTAGTCTCAATGTTGCCACAACAACTATACTCCTCCTGTGCCTGCTTTGGTCTCATAGGAGCAATGTCTTGATAGATAGGGCCCTGAGATACTAGGAGGTCCTGCTCTTCCTCCTTCTGCTCTACCTTGAGTGTCCTTTTTATGATGCCACACAGTGCTGCTCCAGCAGGAACACAACTGGTACAGTGTCTCTTATGCAAGCATTGTCATGGCTCAACACTTTTGTAATCCTCAAAGAGTGACAGCACAGTGCATGCATCCTTTATCTGCAGCCACTGGCATGGGTAAAAGAAGCTTAGCTCCCCAGTGACTGTTACTATTCCATATTCATCCAGGTAATTGTTGATAGCCTTATGCAGCATGTACAGCCGCTGAAGCATGGCCAAAGTCAAGTTCTACCTGGTGGGCATGTCACAGAACAGAAAGCAGTTTTCAGAAGAATGAAATTCCCAGTGAATTAAACACTGACTGGGTAGAACCACAAGAAATGGCTAAAAAATGTTCTGGCCTGCCTCAGAAGAATGTGTAATCCAGGTTAACTATCCAAGAATTGCTGCACCACTAGATTGAGAACATGTGTCAACGTTGCTGCAGCACTGTGTGGCATCTTTTTGCCTAAGCTTTTGATTAGCCTCTTGATTGTCTAAGGGGGGGCTGGTGGATGAGAGGATGACACAGTAAAAAAAAGCATTGAGAAAGTGGAAGAGACAGCTCTGGGATCCTTGCCACCAGCTGTAAGAATCATCCAGTGGGCTATGAATATAGCACCCATGCCCATTTTTGCTGGAACATCTGTGTGTGTCTGCGGTCATGTGAATCTTGCTGTTGACCATGTGGTCCAGTGATGTGGAAACATTATCTTCTATGTGATTGTGAAATGCAGGGATGGCCTTACAGGCAAAGAATTGGCAGACAGGAATCTGCCATTGCTGTACAGCACAGTGTGCAAATTCCCAAAAGGGGTCAGAATCCATCAGGAAAGGGAGGTGTTGTCAACAATCTGGCCTTGCTTGCATTTATGCACTGGGCACAGGGGTGGCTGGGGTGTATTTTTTTCACTCTAGTAGCTGAAAAGCAAAACCAACTTGCCTGCTTGAGATTACAGCCGGTGGGCTTGGGAAGGCAGAATCAGAGCAGGATTTATTCCTTTGCAACTCCTGGTCTGTGTGGTCCCATGCACACCCTCTTACCCACTGCAGGAGCCATAGGGTAGACTTCTGATACACTTTGATATGCCATAATTGCTATGGCTGAAGGCTTCTGAGAGGGAAATGTGCATACTGGGGGTAGAGGTGAAAAGGGTGGAACTGGGAGGAGGATAAGGAGTTCCTGATGACTAGCATTCTTGTGCTGTGTGGAAAGAGGTCAGATGTCTCTTCATACATATGGTACCCATATGATTATTGCTGTGCTTGATATGCTGGAGGCAAAAACTGCAAATAACAATGGTCTGCTGCACATGTGCTACACAAATCCCACACAGGTGAGCTCTGGGGAGAGGAGCAGGGAACAACATTGTCCTGCACCTGTGGAACTCTGCATTTAGAGGAATAAGCTCCCTCTACCTCTCTGTGAGCTGTCCCTGGCTGACATCATGCCTCACTGGAGTTGTGCCTCTCCCTCATTTTTTTCTTCTTCTGTATTGGGCAGGTACAGTCAGAGACCACAACATCATCCCCTCCCACCTGATCCTGGAGCCTACCTGGAACTATGCTATAGCCGGTGGAACATAACTGACAATTGGTTCTCCCTGCCTGGTTCCCCCTCCCTCAAAGCTCCAGTTACTTTTCTCCTCAGCCTAAGAGTCCATTAATTTTTACCCATCCTCTTGCAGCAAGTGGTCCATGTTGTGCTCAAATAATTCAGAAGACCCCTTTGTGATAGTTACTGCAGCAATGGCAGGAATGTGAATGAGGAGGCAGAATAGGGTGCTTTAGCAGCTGCAGTGGGCTGCAAGCTAGTCTGCATCTGAGAAACAGAGGAAGATGATGATATAGGCACCACATACACACACAGACTAGTGCTACAAACTACTGTTATATTGTACTGTACAGCACTGTGTACTGTATAAAGCACAAAGCACTAGTAGCACGCTACACTAAACTAACCAACTTTCTCTCCCTAAAAGCAATTTCAGCTGTCCATTTCTAAATTACAAACACACTGACAAAGGACTTCTAGGAAAATAGCCTTTTATAATGTGTGGACTGCAACATATGTCAAAACCATCATAGGCAAAAAGATTTGGTGCTGAACAGAGATCATGTGCAAGCCTTTGACCAATGATGGCTTTGGCAATGCATTACTAAACTTTCAGGGGCAATCTCTGCCAAATGTCCCAAAGGTTACAGATTTGGTCCCACATCTGACCCGCAAATTTTAATCCAGCTTATCCCAATTGTACAAGGCACAACACAACAATAAGAATAGGTATCTAGTGGTGACTATATGGATACTTAGATGCTATCTTAATGTCACAGGTGGCCACAATTCAAGGGATTCAGCAATATGCCTATTTAAAAATTTCCACTTCCTGGTATTCCTGAGAGCTGACCCACCTCCTTCTGCCACATGACTGCTCCTAATGACAAGTTACTATGATGGGTGGCCTTAATGGTCAATAGGAACTTGCATTTAGTGGGAGGAGGAGAGCGCTCAACATATCTACTGTTTACCTAATTAAGCAAACAAAAAAAAACCTCCCCCTGGACTGGCTAGATACCCAATAATGATGCTCTTGAACTATTATGTATGCTTTATACAGCGTATACTGTAGGCTATATTGTATTACATTTACGGTCTTTCTTAACTATTTTACTGATGCACAGAAATAGATTTACTATGAGGGATAGAGGGTCCGCCACTGATAAAATATCATTCTATTTGGTTTCTCAATCAATCTGAAATAACGGACTCTGTGGTTTACCATTTTGGCTCCTTATGACCTTTAACATAGTTTTGTCTTGCAAATGGCTTCAACGGATATGTTCTTAGGGCATAAAGACCTGGGGGTCTTTGAAGACTGGTAGACCCACAAAGTTTAATAGGAAAAATTGCTTCTAAAAGTGAATCCATACCAACATTTATTTTCAAATGATTTTTATTAGGAATTTTTAGGTTTCTGAACAAAACATGTTATGTCATTATATAGAAACATTTGAGTACAAGGTTCACATAAATGAAACAACAACATATAGAATGACAAAATGAGGTAATAAACCCCCACCATCTGGCTGGGAGTTCAAATTATCATAATCATACTTACAAGAGAGGTATTCTCATTGGATTGTGAACCTTACTGATGAATATGAAAACATAAAAGAACTAAACAGGGGATGAAAAGGGGTATAGGAAAGCATGAGAGGGGGAGATGAGGGCACCAATGAACTACAAATGTAGCATCTTATAAGGTTTAGGATTCGTAATCAGACAATTGAGCATTTGGGATGTTTTAGCCATCGAGACCAGTGTAATGTGAATTTATGGTAGGAGGAATTTCGGAGGGCCGTTCTTCCCTCCATCTCACATTGCAAGTTGAGATCAGCGAGTAGTCGGGCTAATAAGGGGGGTGAGGTAGAACGCCATAGTTTTGTAATGTTAGTTTTTGCAGCTGCCAGAATGTGTATGATAATGATGCGTGAGCAAACGGGAAATTGATCTATCGTTAGGTGAAGAAGGGCTAGCCCTGGATTAGGGGGTGTTGGGGAATCTGTGACTGAAGAGATTAATTGGAACACTTTATTCCAATAGGACTTGAGGGATTTGCATGACCATAGTAAGTGGGAGAGCGAACCAGTGTCACCACAACGCCTCCAGCAAGTTTGCAATTGCTGTGGGTAATAGATGGATAATTTGGCAGGGGTTAAGTAGCATTGGTGGAGAATTTTTAAATAAGATTCCCAGTGGGAGCTACATTTCGAGGCTTTGTATGTGATGGAGAACGTCACTTGCCATGGTTGCGGGGTTGTTGGGAGAAGGAGATTCGTCTCCCAATTGGTAAGGGATGATGTATGAGTTATAAATTGTGCTTCAGTAAGTAATGTATAAAAGGTAGAGATTCCTTTCTTTGGATAAAAAGTTTTGTGGTAGAAATGGTGTGCAGTAGCAGGGAAGTCTAATTCAAGTGGAATATGCGTGTTATGGAGCAAATGGGAAATTCGCATAAAAGTGAATTGTTCCGTATCGGGAAGACAGAATCTTTTTTGAAGGGTCTGGAACGACTCGGGTTTATGATTGTTGTGAATATCTTGGATATAGCGTATACCCAACGCTTTCCAAGATGTTAGGTTCAAGTGGGGGGATAAGAAGTACAGGGAGGATATAGGAGTCGGGATTCGTAAATTAGTCTTATGTGAATGAGTGTAAGTCAGGAAATCATGCCAAGCTATCAGAGAGGCTTGGATGCATGGGTGAGCGTGTGAAGATCTAATCTGTGTCGTACGAGGCGTAAATAATAAGTCTGTTAAGGTATTTGGCGAATACATGGCGGTTTCCATAATAGTCCATGTTTTGTCTTGGGTCGGGTGCCACCAGTAGTATAGCTGGTCCAATATGGCTGCCTGATAATAGGATTTCAAATGTGGGAGGCCGGCTCCGCCTCTGGAGGGCGGGCGTATCAGAAGGTTTGTAGAGCATCTAGGCCGTTTAGAATTCCATAAGAATTTATTTAAAATTTTTTTAATTGTAGAGAAGAACGAGGAGGGTATAGGAACAGGCAATGTACGAAATATATATAAAATTTTAGGCAATATACACATTTTAATAGTAGCTATTCTGCCTAGCATTGATAACGTGGTTGTACGTAGGTTCCTAAGCTCCTGTGGGATTGTGTCAAGAAGTGGTTGAAAATTAGCTGCATAGAGTTGATTGGTTTTGGGAGTAAGTTTAATCCCCAGGTATGGGATATTATGTTTTTCCCATTTGAAAGGGAATTGTTTTGTAAGGAGGTTTTGGGTCAGAGCAGGGGTGTGCAGGTTTAAAATTAAAGATTTGGGTTCGTTAAGCTTATAATAAGATACATCTGCATAGTTTTGTATGTGCGTACGTATTGAAGTGAGTGATTTGTAGGGGTTTGTAATCATTAGAATAATGTCGTCTGCAAAAAGGCTGATTTTGTGTTCGTGCTGGAGAAATTTAATTCCCGAGAAATTCGGGTCATTTCTAAGGTTGGATGCCAGTGGTTCAATGAGTAAAGCGAAGATTATGGGGGAAAGAGGGCAGCCTTGTCTAGTACCGTTAGATATTTGAAATGGCTGCGAGAGCGTACCATTAGTGAGGACTCTAGCTGAGGGTTTGGAGTAGAGGGATAAAATCGCTGACAGCATCCAGTCCGTAATTCCCAGTTTTTGTAGAGTAAGTGTCATGAATTGCCAGTGAATGCGGTCAAATGCTTTTTCTGCGTCAAGAGATAGGAGAAGTGAAGGTTGTTTGTTCGATTCAAGGTGGTGTATCAATGATATAAGTCGTCGAGTTGCGTCAGGGGCCTGCCTACCCAGTACGAATCCCACTTGATCAGAGTTGATCAACGTGGGATGGTACGGGAGGAGTCGTTGAGCTATTATCTTGGCATAAATTTTTAGGTCCGTGTTTAGTAGTGAAATTGGTCTATAGTTCTGGACTAGTTGGGGGTCCTTACCCGGTTTTGGGATGGTAGAGATTATTGATTGCAGCATGTCAGGGGGGAATTCTCCTTTAGGGGCAATGTAGTTATAGAGATCAGATAGGTGTGATTTGAGTTGGGGCGCGAACATTTTATAAAATTCATTGGTAAAGCCATCATTTCCCGGTGATTTATTCATGGGGAGTTTGTTTATGGTTTTCTCGATCTCTAAAGGTGAGATCGGGACAGAAAGGGAGGCTAGTTGGGAAGGTGTAAGATGAGGAAGCTCAGTATGACGTAGGAAATTCTCGATCGACGGGTTCGTTGGTTGAGTTGTGTTTGGGTCGTCTTTTATGTTGTATAGGGATTGATAATAACACGCAAATGCATTAGCTATATCTTGTGGGTTAGTCAATGGAACATTAGAAATTGGGTGTTGAATCGTGACAATTTTGTTTTTAAGCCGTTTTTGTTTGATGGTTTTGGCAAGAAGAGAGTTAGTTTTATTGCCCAGCGCATAAAATTGGGATTTTGTTTTTTGGAGGTTAAAATCATAGGCGTGTAATAGAGTAGTGCGTAGTTTGTCCCTATCTCGGCTTATCGCCGCAGTTGTGGTAGCGTTTGGATTCTGTTTATTAATATCTTCGTTTGTGCGTATAGAGTCAAGGAGTTGTTCAATTTGCTGAGACCGTTGTTTTTTAATACGAGAATTCAATTGGATGAGGATACCTCTCATATAAGCCTTATATGTCAACCAAAGAGTGGTAACAGAGATCTCCGGGGTAGATTTAGTGTAAAAAAAGAGGTCATGTGCATCTAATATAAATTTCTGGTTTTCCGGGATATTTAAAGTGCAGAGTTAAGTATCCAAATAGGTGGAATCGCCGACCTTCGGTTGTCATCCAAGGCCATGGTGATCGGTGCGTGGTCAGACCAGGTGATAGTACTGATACTGGAGGAAGTCACGTGTTGCAGAGTCCATTTATCGGTGATAAACATGTCAATTCTAGAATATGAGAGATGAGGGGGTGAAAAGTAGGTGTAGTCTCTTTCCGTAACATTTTGGCAACTCCATATGTCGTATAGGTCATGGTCGTGCAGGAAGGGGTTGAAGTTAAGGTTGCAGGATTTCTTACTAGAGGAAGAGTCTAGTAGTGAGTCACTGAGAACATTAAAGTCTCCGCCAATAATAAGTCTACCTTGTTGATGTTGGGAGATAAGAGTATAGAGTTTCCGATAGAATTTAAGTTGCTTACTGTTAGGGCCATATACGTTCACCAGGGTGTAAGAGATCTCATTAATTTGGCACGTCAAGATAATATAGCGGCCTTGCGGGTCGATAAGTGTGGAGGTAAGTTTGAAAGAAAGAGTGTCGTTAACAGCGATAATAACATCATTCTTCTTTTTGATGTTTGTTCCCATGAATAGTTGAGAGAAGCGATGTAGATAGAGTTTAGGGACTTTTTCTGTGGCGAAGTGCGATTCCTGTATGAAGAGTAGGTCCATTTGAGATTTCCGGATTTCTCTTGATAGCATCGATCTCTTGAAAGGGGAGTTGAGGCCCCGCACATTAAGAGATGTGATGGTAATCATTCGTAAATGAGTTCTCGAAGTACAAATATACTTGGGGCGTTTTTTATTCTAGTGTTAGTTACGGTCACGAGGGTGAAGGTTTGTGTCAGAAATATATAGTTAGTGGTGCCATTGGAAGGGATGGGTGGAGAGGGAAAAATAACAATAAAAAAACACTTGCACATAAAGCAAGTAAACGATGTAGCCAGGATTGCTACATCAAAAAAGGGGGGGTCAAGCAGGATATGACCCTCGGATGGGTCATATCTAACCAAAACATTGAATTTCAGAGCCATAGGGTTTAGGCCGATCGCCAGAATTAGGAGTATTCAGATATCGCCTCCAGAGAAAAATACAAAGAGAGAGATGTAGACGCGGCTGGTGCCGCTAAGCCCTTCAGGTTGCTTCCATGTTTTGAACGGAACCAGGGTTGTTCTTCTGTGGATCAGCAGGTAAAATGCTCCAGGCCTTAAGGAAGTCCAAACCAGCCTCTAGGTTTTCAATAGTATAGATTCTGCCTTGGTGACGTACGATTAATTTAGTGGGGAATCCCCATTGATAGGCCATATTGTGATTTCTAAGCGCTTTCGTGATTGGTATCATTTTTTTCCTGTTGGAAAGCGTGGCCTTAGATAGATCAGCATAAAGACGCAGAGTCGCATGTGAGGATGGGAGTGGAGGTGGATTTCTAGCCACCATCATAATTCTCTCCTTAATATGGTAGAAGTGTATTCGGACGAGCACGTCCCTAGGGATGGTTGCTGACAAGAATGAAGGCTTAGGTAGTCGATGTGCTCGATCGATTATGGCCTCTAGGTCAGAGAGTGTTGGGATTAACAGCTTGAGGAAGTGATGTAGATATGGTAATAATGCTTCGTTAGATACCGTTTCTGGGATCCCTCTGAATTTAATATTATTGCGGCGTGATCGATCCTCTATATCGGCCAATTTTAGGTTGATTTGTTCGATATCTGACGTGTGGTCAGAATGAGCATCAATCAAATCATTGTGCGCTTCCACTATATCCGCTATGTTGGTTTCAATATGGCGGATCCTGCGTTCCTGCCTTTGCACCAGATTAGTAATTTGGGTCATTGGTGCAGAAATATCGTTATGTAGAGTTTGGCGCAGTAGTGTTAGCATGTTCTTCATGGAGATTTCAGTTAGAGGTTGGTCAGATGCTGGAAATGCGTCTATGTCAGGCAGGGTGGGATATGGTGGCTGAGGCGGAAGGTTTAGGGCCTGGCAGGTGTCGGCAGGGTCACTATCAAGTCGTGGCCTTGATTTAACTGGGCTGCAGGACGTGGGTGACAGTGGGGGTGACAACTCACCCAGGTCCCCCGGATAGAGCTGTTGCTGCAGCCTGGGATCCACAGGCTGGGATCTGTAGTCCTCCTCCTGGTTACTGCTGTGTCCCTGCATGTCCGCATGGCGGCCGCCATCTTGGATTCCCGGCTGGACGGCCGGGAAGAAGTGGGTTAATTTCCCTGGTTGCCCCGGGCTTTTTTTCCTGCGGGGCATTTCCAGTGGCCTGCGGGCACCTTCCGGGAAGTGCCGTGAGTAGTTTGTTTTCCCTGGGGTCGTAATGTGCCGCTTCAGCGCTGGCAGGTGGACGGAGCTGTGCTTATAGCGCGTCCATCCCCGAGCCGGCCGCGCATGCACCCCCCCATACCAACATTTAAAAAATGTATTTTCTTCTATGACAATTAAAGAACATCTCATTTGAGTTTGACTGTGATGTTTAGCCTAGTCTCCAAAAGATAAGATGGAGTAATTGCATTAGGCATCATGTTTCTTGAAGCTTCAACAACTTGTGGAAACAACTTGCAAAACTATGCAGACTATCTATAAATGTTTAAGTTTTCATACTGTATGTTCAATGTAGAAAACTACTTTTATTATTATACGTGGCATCCCCTGCTTCTCTTGCACCATTAAAGTTGAAACCCAATGTCAACTAAATCTTTGTTTCTCCAAAGATGAGGACAGCTTTCTAGAAACACAGATCATTGAGAATTATGTTAACTTGTTTTTTAGACTATCCAACAAAAATCATCATAACAGAAAATGGGTTTTGGAGAAGAAAAAAAAAGCTGTTTCAGATAATAGTGTGTTCTCTTTTTCATGCCATGATGTATTGCATAAAAGGATTTGCTGATGTGAAAAAAAAAATTTCAGGCAGACAGAATGTCATTGTGGCAGAAGTGAAGCCAATGCTTGGCTGGTTATAAAGGACATATTTTCCCAATGTAGAGTTTCTTAGCTCAGCTGTATGTGTAACTACTGTTCAGTCACTCTGTTAATAATTCAGCAGTATTCATATCTCAAACAAAATAATACCAATCCTTGTTTTTATTATTTTGCCTGAATAGCACCCTCTTAAACCTAGCATGTCAGGGAATCTCAATGATCATTCCTCAGCAGGAACTGTTTTAGGTTTTTGGGAATCTAGAGAGTGAAAGGCAAAACATATGAACAGGCATTGAAAAAACAACTATGAGCAAAAACAGAAGAAAAACTAGGACACACTAAGACTTTATGTCTATTATTAATCAAGAAATGTGAGTTAGGGTGAATTCACACTATGTACGGTGACAGATGTTTTACTGCAATGTAAAATGTCTGTCACTGCAGGGACACACAGGAAACAATTGTTTTCTATGTGTCCCATTCACGCTGCAATGCAGAATATGGCTGCACTGCAGCATACTGCAATAAAATGCAGACCTGATGCATTTTATCACAGAACAATGTGCCGGGGTTGCATGTCAACATACAGTAATGCAGCACATCACATTGCTCTACTTTGCCGTGAATTAAGTGTACATTTTGTACACTTAAAATAAAGTTCATAGGAAAAAAAACAGGCAGCTGTGTGATGCCCTGAATCTTGCACCACCCCAACCCTTACTGCAGCTGGCAATGGAGAGCTATCAGAATGGTGAAGCACTCTGGCAGCTCTACATTATGAATTCACTGAAGAGTGTACATACATAAAACCTGTTGCACTTCCTCTATAAATATACATGAACCAACAAAAGTGCAATAAACAACTAAAATATACTATAACTCAGTATATAATGTCTCAATAAGGAGTGTCCCCTGAAGATGCTCGTTAGAGAGAAATACATCGGACGGGACTGGACAAGTAACGTCATCACGCACGCCAATGAGAGGGCTGGCAGTGCTTATTGTTACAGATATGCAATTACTTTGAACAGAATTGTAAGTGTATTTGCTTTAATTAATGGAAGCAGTTTTTACATATTACGCTATAAGAGTCCCCCTCTGTGTTTATCTTTCCTGCTGAGTGCAAATATCTAGGAGCCATTGTTAAATGGCCATGACTTGGAGATTTCTGGCTGCAGAGCAGCATGGTGCAGTGTGATCTCCCATTGATATCTTTCCTTGTGGTAAGGTGTTTGTGTTAACTATTGGTGGAGCAGTTTTTAAGCACTTTCCTACACATGCACATGGTTATCATTTGTAGGTACAGAAGATCTTTTATTATTTATATGTGGACTCTTTGAATGGGACAGTTTACATTGCACTTGTGGTGTGTTTATTTAGTCACCATTATTGTGCATTTGTTTATTATTTTGGTTACACTGATTTAATGTGATTATTTATTATTAGTCACTTTGTTTGACCTGAAATCAAGAGGACAGAGCACTTTATGTTGGTTAATAATTTTTTTTGGTGTCTGGTATCTAGACTGTAAAGAGTGCTGCATTCCAGGAACACTTGATATATCATTTTTGTGCACTTAAGCGCAAAAAAAAAAAATTGTTTTGTTTTTAAATGCAAAACTCCACAATAGAAACAAAGTCCATCCAAAGGTTAGGAAATGCTGATTGGAAATCACACATGATCACTCCTGTGCTCCAACATCAATCACAGCCTCTTATGAGAGATATCAGCCTTTAACATAAAGGTCTTAAACACATGAGGACTCTCCAGGGAAACTGTTAGATGAACCCCCTCAGGCAGGCATTACAACTTCTCAACACAATATAAATAGACCATGGAGAGAAGAAAAGAACAGATGTATAGTGCAATACAGTCAAACAGTTTTATTATAAAAGGCACCAATGGGTACTCACATGAGAAAAAACAAAATACAGCATATATCAGCCAAACACTGTCCGCCAGCAAGTACAAAAGTGTTAGCCACCCAGACTCTCCTCCTTTTTGTTTAAAGTAGTCGAATACCACCATTGATTTGTTCCAACATGTTGCAATTGTGATTCTTCCAGTCATTATCATATAAGAGATTAGTATTTGGCTTTTTTAGGGACTTTAACATCCGGTTACTGAAAAACAGCAATTTCTGCTGATCTGGGAACAAGAACTCCCATGACCAACTGAATTAAATTGAAGATTCTATTCCAGTACTTGATCACCTTAGGACACCATATACGGTACTTGGTGCCCACCTGACCACAACGTCAGAAACAATCAGGAGATGTTTGTAGGTGCATTTTATTGCATAAGAGCAGATGTGTATTTACTGGTAAATATTATCTTGACTGGAGGACTCCTTTAGTAGATAAAGCTTTCTTTCTGTTATACTTTGAAAAAAAAATGACAATCATTACAATGTCTGCCCTATTTAATTTCATGCTACATAAAAGAATCCAACCCACAAAAATGGCTAATTATTATCTCACAAATTACTATCATTCAGTGGTGTTTTGTACAGATCCTAAATAATGACAGCAATTTATTATCATTAAGACTGCTAGTACTAATTTAAAGTGCAGGTTGTGAAGCAGCATAACAACTAGGCACAGTTTAAAATGAATAATAATTAATTTAGCAGTTCATCTTGTATTTAGAACAATGGCAACACTGGTAAACAGTATTAAATAATTCCAAAGTTAAAATATAATTATTATGTTTGACACTTACATAATATAAATGAATTACAATATACCAAACTAACTACAGGTACAAGTACGTTGAGAAATACAATGGCATTTATATTTAGAATTATTCCCACGGAAGGTGTGTGTACAAAAAAGCCAGGTTTTTCAAGAATTTATGTTAAATGTGTATGTATAATGTAAACAGCATCACAACTTGTTTCTAATAGGCAATCATATTTCAGTCTAGGCTGATGGATTTTTTTGGTTCTTTGAATTATTGTCTCTCAACTGTCTTAGTGAAGTGTATATGTAATTAAAAAGGAAGCAACTCCCATGGTAAAATTATTCTGTCACGTATGAAGGTATGCTTGGAATTGCAGCAATGCACTAATTAAAGTAGTATATTTTTTTCAAAGTCTGTCTGTATCTGGATAAATTTTAAAGTATCAATACCAGGCAAAATATAAAGGGGGGTCATTAAAAAAAAGTTTATGTCTTAAATTCTATTTCCAATTTTACAGTCAAATTAGACTATATGGGCTCATTTTGACTTGCGGTTGGGAGAAGGTAAAAAACACCCTTAAACTGCAAATGTAGTGGATGGAGGTGTTCACATGCCTTGGATGTGATGCTTTGTTCCGTGCTGGTGGCAAAAAGTATACTCCTGTCACATTTGGCGTTAGTGCCATGGAACAAGACCCATTCAAGCGAATGGGGATGCATTACAAAAGCCTCACATCTCTGTGCATTGCACACAGTTGCAGTGTGTTGGTGCGGCATTTACAGTGTTAAAAATACACTTTAAAGAAAATATTCACGGTGAAGCAATAGGCTTTGTTTAATGCCCATGTACCCCAAGCTTGGAGCTGATGAATATACACAGTACTTTCATGTATAGAGAAGCATGTGATTTACTCCATGTAACAGTACTGAGCCAATCAGCACTGTCACAGGTAGAGTCCATAGCCCTGTGAAGGTTATGCTCTGGAGGCATTGGGTTTTCCAGGGGCAGCAGAGGAAGAAGCAGCATGGAATCTCTGTTAATGAGAGTATACCAGGGAGGGCATTTAGAAACTGTCTGGGGTTGATTTACTAAAGGTAAATAGACTGTTCACTTTTCAAGGGAATTATCCCTAGAGCTTAGTGAATGAAGTGAAACTCTACTGACTTCCATCATGCAATCATGTGTGCTCCAAAAGATGTTTTTATATTATTTTCCTTGCACATGATTGAATTTTCTTTGCAAAGCAAACATTCACCACAATTTCTTTGCACAGTGCACCTTCCCTTGCAAAATGAACAGCATATTTGCCTACACTAAATAAGCCCTTCAAACTCATTAAGATGACAAGTAAAATCAATGATAAAATGTTGATGTAATTCAGAAAACATTACAATTAGAGTAAAACAATTCCAGCTTATTTAACCACTTGATCTCTGGAAGGTTTTACACTGTTGATGAGCAATTTGCTATTCAGCACTGTGCTATGTTAACTGGCAATTGCTTGGTCATGCAACACTGTACCCAACTGAAATTTATATCATTTGATTCACACAAATAGAACTCTTTTGTGGTATTTGATCACTACTGGGCTTTTTAAAAAATGTTATTATATATGCAAAAAAGAAACAAACATTTGAAAACAAAACCCCCAATATTTTCTACTTTCTGTTATAAAACATAGGCAGTAAAATCAAATGTCTCCATAAAGTTAGGCCAAAATGTATTCTGCTATATCTCTTTGGAAAAAAAAAATACAATAAGTTTATATTAATTAGTTTGTGTGAAAGTTATAACGTTTACAAACTATGGCATAAATACTGGAATTTATGCAACTTTTACTTTATGACTGCCTATCACATTTCTTGAGGTGCTAAAATGCCAAGACAGTATAAACACCCCCTAAATGACCCCATTTTGTAAAGTAGACAACATTTTTTGAGAGGCATGTTGAGTCTTTGGTAGATCTTAATTTTTGCTACATGTTTTTGGAAAATAATTTTGTTGTAAGATATTTTTCGCATACATCATAGGTATATGTGACATTATACTCCAAAACACATTCCGCTACTTCTCTTGAGTATGTGGATACCACATGGATGAGACTTTTGGGATCCTAGCCTCATATGGGGGCTATTTGGGGGGTATTTGATAAGAGGCATGTTGAAACGTTGGAAGATTTTACCTTTATCCACAATTTTTGGAACTTTTTTTTTTTTTTATACAAAGTTGTCACTTTACTGAGATATTTCTTACACACATCATGGGTATACATGGCATTACCCCCCCCCCCCCAGACACATTCTGCTACTTGTCCTGAATTTGGGATTACCACTTGTGCAAGAATTTTTGGGAGCCTAGCCATGTGAGGGGGCCCAAAACCAATACGCACCTTCAGTATTTCAAACTATCCTAACTATCTATCACAGTTTTGGAGGCCCTAAAATGCTAGGATAATATAACCCCCCCCCCAAAATGACCCCTTTTTAAAAAGAAGACACTCCAAGGTATTTGCTAAGAGGCACGGTGGAGATCTCATTTGTATCCACAAGTATTTGGAAAATGGAGAATGAAAATGTATTTTTCTTTCTTTTACATGTTTTAAAACCTTGTGACAAAAAAATTAGATCTTCAGAATCCTTTCCAGCCATTAATTTGATGTGATAGACAGTTTGCTGACTGCATAACATCTTTAGAGACCCTGACTGTGCAACATTGTGTGGACTATACTGTGCTGTGCTGTACCCTAGGTGAAAAACAGCTCCAAAAATCAAGGGGTGTTGTTAAGTTCTCTGTTTCCACCTCAACCCTGAGCTAGGCTCTGAATGGGATAATAACAAGTGCTTCTGAATCTGGGGGCAGATTCAAATTAGAGTTTTCAAGCACCTCTGGAGGGCTTTTATGGGTTCTATTGGTATGTGCTTGAATTCTTGGTGGCTGCGGCTGCATTACGCTATGAATGCTAACCATGTCATCAGCCTTTACTGCTGGTGCTAGCCAATGCAGTGATAGTGTCTAAAAGGCCAGGATGTAATGTGCTGCTGGTGCTTGCCAGATCACCAAAAAGTAGTGCAGCACTAACACTTGCCATAATTATGTATTTCTAGCACTTCAGAAACATGGGGCCAGGTACGCCTGGTTTCAGCAGAGACCTCTTCACCATTGTCCAAGCTAGCTGCTTTCATATTCATATTTCATATTCATATTGCTGCTTTCATGTTTATATTATGAGCCTGATTCACTTTCATCTGTCATGTTCAGAATCTTGTAGGCCTCTTCACTAGCGGACATTTTGGTCACTAAATTTACAGGTACCTAGTGGCGCTATGGGAAAAAGAGCTCTAGGCTCTAGCAATCAGGGACTGTTTGCGAGCTAGAATTAAAATGAACTGCTAGTGCTAGCAGAGATCAGGTGTGATCTTGATAACACTGCTATTTTCTGAACAAGGTATCAGAAGTAGCAGTGATCAAAAAAATTATACTAACACTGTATTTGATCAATACAGACACTATACTAGTAATGGCAGTGATCAACAACTTATAGTGTGACTGTGATAGTGTGGCGGGCAATCTGGTGATAATTGAAACTGGCTGGGGGGGATGGTAACTAACTCTGATGCTAGCTGACATCTCTAGTGGCACTAATACAGTGATCAGTGATAAATACTGTACACTGTATGAATGACAGGTGGCGACATAAGGGTACATCACCTAGCTTGGCTATTCTGCCAGCTCACAGTAAATGTACTTTGAGCATGTGGCAAGCAGTTAATCTACTTATATCATATGTGTAGCTGACCCATTAAACTAGTTGGAACAGTTGAGACTTTATTCTTTAGATACGTGATTATATGCATTCTTCTTCTGCAGTCTCTGTGAACTGATGTAAGGGGGAACTCTGTGGACTATGGTTTAAGGAGGGGGCTGTGGTGACCAGAGACCCTGTTACAAAGAGTTTCTCTTTACATGTGCAGCATCCCTCCCTACATCAGAGTCCACAATGTTCTCTTTTAGATCAAGGTCCGCAGAGTTCCTCATTGCACTGTAAAGGGGAATTTTGTGCTGGATTATATTGACCTGACCTTCATGTAAAAGAAGGAATATGGTTTTTGCCATTTTTTATAAACACATTGCTAATCCCACTAGATACATACTTATGGCTTAAATGTTGATAGTCATTGAAAAATTGCTGCTATTTGTAAATTTTGGCAGTCCTGTCAGTAAATTTCACTTCAGAGGGGTATGCCATCACTGGAACTTAGGGTTATAGATAGTACTCCAGAATGTAGTAATAAATAGTTAATTAACTCGATTTTCGCATATTCTAATAAAACATACTACACTATTGGCATCCATTTGTCTTTGGCTTGGTAATTACGAGCACCTCAAAGGTGGAGACTTTCCTAAATCTGGAGCTTCCGTGTTTGCTGATGGCTTGGAGCTGTTCCTAATGGGTATGTGAGCAGAGTGTGACCTGTGTGTGAGCAGTATCATCCCATGTGTCTACATTGAGCTTGATGACCCCGCAGCCCCTGTCCAGACCTAGATGACTCCTTAAAGGATACATCATTTTCATGCGCATATTTTATGCGCTTCTGGTAAGTGCATAATTTTACTGGTCCTCGTCATTTGAAGTTCACCAGCGTGGAGCACAGAAAACCATTTCATCTGGACCTGCGTTACTATTTTGAACAAACTATTCACTTTTGTCACATTATGTATCTACTATGTCCTCTCTATATTGATGCGTCACCATAAGACGTGCCTATCACATTACCATATACGCGCCTCAGTAGCGCTCACTTTGTATTTATGATTTTTCATCATAACTTGCTGTGAATTAGAAACTTGCTGTGAAACTTGCTGTGAAATCTAGCACTGCATATACTGTATTTATTACTATATACTGTATTTCAGAGGTGTAGAGATTTACCTTTGTTATGCTGGCTGCTTATGTGATTTTTGCGCTTGCAATTACCCACATTTTATATAGTACTCTAGACTGGTTTAATGAGTGGACAGGACTAATAGACTTGGAGCATACTGCCTAATTCCCCTCTGCACCATCAACAGCAGTCAGAAATTGATGAAAGTATTGTGTGTATTGCTGCAGGGCATCTGCACCATCTTGTCAGCATTTTATAGTTTCTTCCTTGTGTTTGGGTAGCTAAACTCAATTTAAATGTTAGAAAGAAAGGTTTTCCCACTCATCTGTAGAAAGTTGATGGCCAAATTCCCTCTCCAAGTCTCTGATATAATAAGGATGATGAGGAAATGCATGACAGAGTAAAATATTGTAGATGCAGGATACACATGAGGGCAGTCAGCTTGATGAAGACAGAGGGATTCATACTGTATAGCATCAAATCCCTATGTAAGGTTCTGTGTGGGATAAACATACATGAAAGTGTTTGAGTTGGGAAAAGCAAAACCACCTGCCTAGTCACGGGGGCTCTGGAGGGGAACTCTCAAGCAAGAGTTTAAGGCTGGAGAAACCAAAAGTCTGAATAATTGGAGGTGGAGCAGATTATGACCACTGCAGAAAGTGCTCGGAGTGGAGACTGAGGACAAAAAAATCAAGATTGCCCATAAATAGCATTAATGGACCTGGTAGCATTGAGAATCCATACCTACAGTCATGGCCGAAATTGTTGGCACCCTTGATATTTTTCCTGAAAATCAAGTATTTCACACAAAAAAGGTATTGCATTAACACATGTTTTGCTATACACATGTTTATTCCCTTTGTATGTATTGGAACAAATATAAAACAGAGGCAGAAAAGCAAATATGACATAATGTCACACAAAACCCCAAAAATGGGCTGGACAAAAGTATTGGCACCCTTAACTTAATATTTGGTTGCACACCCTTTGGAAAACATAACTGAAATCAGTCGCTTCCTATAACCATCAATAAGCTTCTGACACCTCTCACCCGGAATTTTGGACCACTCTTCCTTTGCAAACAGCTCCAGGTCTCTCTTATTGGAAGGACACCTTTTCCCAACAGCAATTTTAAGATCTCTCCACAGGTGTTCAATGGGATTTAGATCTGGGCTCATTGCTGGCCACTTCAGAACTCTCCAGCGCTTCTTTGCCATCCATTTCTGAGTGCTTTTTGACGTATGTTTGGGGTCATTGTCCTGCTGGAAGACCCAGGATCTTGGACGCAAACCCAGCTTTCTGACACTGGGCCCTACAGTGCGACCCAAAATCCTTTGGTAATCCTCAGATTTCATGATGCCTTGCACACAGTCAAGGCACCCAGTGCCAGAGGCAGCAAAACAACCCCAAAACATCATTGAACCTCCACCATATTTTACCGTAGGTACTGTGTTTTGTTCTTTGTAGGCCTCATTCCGTTTTCGGTAAACAGTAGAATGATGTGCTTTACCGAAAAGCTCTATCTTGGTCTCATCTGTCCACAAGACGTTTTCCCAGAAGGCTTTTGGCTTACTCAAGTACATTTTGGCAAACTGTAGTCTTGCTTTTTTATGTCTCTGTGTCAGCAGTGGGGTCCTCCTGGGTCTCCTGCCATAGCGTTTCATTTCATTTAAATGTCGACGGATAGTTCGCGCTGACACTGATGCTCCCTGAGCCTGCAGGACAGCTTGAATGTCTTTGGAACATGTTTGGGGCTGCTTATCCACCATCCGGACTATTCTGCGTTGCAATCTTTCATCAATTTTCCTCATCCGTCCACGACCAGGGAGATTAGCTACAGTGCCATGGGTTGCAAACTTCTTGATAATGTTGCGCACTGTGGACAAAGGCAAATCTAGTTCTCTGGAGATGGACTTGTAACCTTGAGATTGTTGATATTTTGCCACAATTTTGGTTCTCAGGTCCTCAGACAGTTCTCGTCTCCTCTTTCTGTTGTCCATGCTTAGTGTGGCACAGACAGACACACAATGCAAAGGTTAAGTGAACGTCTCTCCTTTTTATCTGCTTTCAGGTGTGATTTCTATATTGCCCACACCTGTTACTTGCCCCAGGTGAGTTTACAGGAGCATCACATGCTTGTAACATTCTTATTTATCCGCAGTTGTGAAAGGGTGCCAATACTTTTGTCCAGCCCATTTTTGGAGGTTTGTGTGACATTATGTCGAATTTGCTTTCTTTCCTCCCTTTTTTTGTTTTGTCCCAATACACACAAAGGGAATAAACATGTGTATAGCAAAACATGTGTTAATGCAATACGTTTCGTGAGAAATACATGATTTCCTGGAGAAATATCAAGGGTGCCAACAATTTCGGCCATGACTGTATGCACTACTGTGTCCCATACCATTAAAAGTGAGATAATCAAAAGGGACAATGACTGACTAAGAGGGAAATAGTTACATAGTTAGTCTGGCTGAAAAAAGACAAAAGTCCATCCAGTTCAACCATTGAAAATAAAAAAGTTATAATCCTATACCCACAATTGATCCAGAGGAAGGCAAATAATCTCAGAAAAGCATGATCCAATTTCCTCCTGCAGGGAAACAAATTCCTTCCTGATCCCCCAAGTTTGGTTGCCCTTCTCTGTACTTTCTCCAGTTCCCCAATGTTTTTGTGAATTGGTGCCCAAAACTGAACTTCATATTCCAGATGAGGTGTTACTAATGATTTGTATAGGGGTAAAATTATATATCTCTCTCTCTGGAGTCTATACCTCTTTTAATACAAGAGAGGATTTTGCTCGCTTTAGAAACCACAGCTTGGTATTGTGATCTACCAGAACTCCCAGATCCTTCTCCACCATTGATTCTCTCAGTTGTACTCCCCCTAGTATGTATGATGCATGCATATTCTTAGCCCCTGAGTGCTTAACCTTACATTTATCAACATTAAACCTTGCCATATACAGTCATGGCCGAAATTGTTGGCACCCTTGATATTTTTCCTGAAAATCAAGTATTTCACACAAAAAAGGTATTGCATTAACACATGTTTTGCTATACACATGTTTATTCCCTTTGTATGTATTGGAACAAATATAAAACAGAGGCAGAAAAGCAAATATGACATAATGTCACACAAAACCCCAAAAATGGGCTGGACAAAAGTATTGGCACCCTTAACTTAATATTTGGTTGCACACCCTTTGGAAAACATAACTGAAATCAGTCGCTTCCTATAACCATCAATAAGCTTCTGACACCTCTCACCCGGAATTTTGGACCACTCTTCCTTTGCAAACAGCTCCAGGTCTCTCTTATTGGAAGGACACCTTTTCCCAACAGCAATTTTAAGATCTCTCCACAGGTGTTCAATGGGATTTAGATCTGGGCTCATTGCTGGCCACTTCAGAACTCTCCAGCTCTTCTTTGCCATCCATTTCTGAGTGCTTTTTGACGTATGTTTGGGGTCATTGTCCTGCTGGAAGACCCAGGATCTTGGACGCAAACCCAGCTTTCTGACACTGGGCCCTACAGTGCGACCCAAAATCCTTTGGTAATCCTCAGATTTCATGATGCCTTGCACACAGTCAAGGCACCCAGTGCCAGAGGCAGCAAAACAACCCCAAAACATCATTGAACCTCCACCATATTTTACCGTAGGTACTGTGTTTTGTTCTTTGTAGGCCTCATTCCGTTTTCGGTAAACAGTAGAATGATGTGCTTTACCGAAAAGCTCTATCTTGGTCTCATCTGTCCACAAGACGTTTTCCCAGAAGGCTTTTGGCTTACTCAAGTACATTTTGGCAAACTGTAGTCTTGCTTTTTTATGTCTCTGTGTCAGCAGTGGGGTCCTCCTGGGTCTCCTGCCATAGCGTTTCATTTCATTTAAATGTCGACGGATAGTTCGCGCTGACACTGATGCTCCCTGAGCCTGCAGGACAGCTTGAATGTCTTTGGAACATGTTTGGGGCTGCTTATCCACCATCCGGACTATTCTGCGTTGCAATCTTTCATCAATTTTCCTCATCCGTCCACGACCAGGGAGATTAGCTACAGTGCCATGGGTTGCAAACTTCTTGATAATGTTGCGCACTGTGGACAAAGGCAAATCTAGTTCTCTGGAGATGGACTTGTAACCTTGAGATTGTTGATATTTTGCCACAATTTTGGTTCTCAGGTCCTCAGACAGTTCTCGTCTCCTCTTTCTGTTGTCCATGCTTAGTGTGGCACAGACAGACACACAATGCAAAGGTTAAGTGAACGTCTCTCCTTTTTATCTGCTTTCAGGTGTGATTTCTATATTGCCCACACCTGTTACTTGCCCCAGGTGAGTTTACAGGAGCATCACATGCTTGTAACATTCTTATTTATCCGCAGTTGTGAAAGGGTGCCAATACTTTTGTCCAGCCCATTTTTGGAGGTTTGTGTGACATTATGTCGAATTTGCTTTCTTTCCTCCCTTTTTTTGTTTTGTCCCAATACACACAAAGGGAATAAACATGTGTATAGCAAAACATGTGTTAATGCAATACGTTTCGTGAGAAATACATGATTTCCTGGAGAAATATCAAGGGTGCCAACAATTTCGGCCATGACTGTAGTTGCCCGAATAAACAGTGCATTGAGGTTAGCTTGTAAATTGAAAAAATCCTGAAAGGACATTATTCCACTGCACAGCTTGGTGTCATCTGCAAAGACTGAAAAAGGTATTTTTAATCCCAGACCCTATATCAATTATACATATATTAAAATATGGGTCCCAACACTGAACCCTGGGGTACACCACTCACAACCCCAGACCATTCAGAGTATGAATCATTAACCATTACTCTTTGAATACGATCTTTTCTTTACATTTACATACATATTTTTACAAGCCTGTAGACTTTACCTTACACATTAGCCGTGTGTGGGGAACTGTGTCAAATGCTTTTGCAAAATCCAAGTACACCACGTCCACCACCACCCCTCTGTCCAAGGTTTTACTCACCTCCTCATAAAAAGATATCATATTTGTTTGACTTCTGTCTTTCATGAGTCCATGCTGTCTGTTGCTTAAAATATTTTTTCCAGCAAGTACTCATCTATGTGGTCTTTTATTAAACTCTCCAGTATCATCCCAACTATAGAAGTTAAACTAACAGGTCTATAATTACTTGGAAAAGATTTTGACCCCTTTTTAAATATTGGCACCACATTGGCCTTATGCCAATCCAGTGGTACTATGCCAGTCATTAAAATGTCCCTAAACATTAGAAACAATGGCTTTGAAATGACAGAGTTTATCTGATGTTTGTCTAATTCAGGGTATAGATGTAAAGGGATGGTAGATATTTGTTGTTCAATGGACACCCATCTGTTCAATTGGTAATTACAAAAACAGTGTTACAAGTTAACAGTGAGTTCCATATGGGGCAGACTTTCACCTCCATCTAGTTTGCATTTGACTAAAATATCATTGAGCTGAGGATTTAGGCCAAAGATATCAAAGAAAAGTGGTTTGCAGCGAATGGAAAAAAAGACACGGGAGGCTTGTAGGGAGCATCTAAAACATATACAAAAAATGGAGAAGGATGTCCATTTTATATAAAGACATTCCAACAAGCCAGGAAGTTCATATAATTTGTCTTCAGATGAGGGGAAAAAATAGGAGTGAGACTCCTATCTAAATGGGAAGGAAGCCTACAGTAAGTTTCTATTACCCTGGGGTAGAGTAAAATGAAGGCACTGTGATTTTGTGACACTTATTTTGAAATTGCCATAAAAGCCAAACTGGTCTAGTTTGTGAATAATAGAGAAAAATGCTATTTGCTGGTTAGAGACACATAAAAGGAGATTATCTGCAAATAATCTCAATTTATGTGAAGTATCCTCTACTTGAATAGCTTGCATGGAGGGATTTAAGCATAAAGCAATAGCTAAGTGTTTCATGGCCAATACACTGTAGATGGGAAGAGAACTATTAAACTGTAATTGCATAAATAAATAGCTAATAGAAAGCAAGTAGGCCCCAAAGTTAGCAAACAAACTTACTTAGATTTATAATAATCCTTACATTGATTGTAGGTGTGTACACATTCTTCACCCTAGCCCCTGGAGCAATCCACTAAGAGAAGAAATATGCCCCCCCATATCAGAAGCTCAACCCAAGAAGCAGACCAGGACAGTAGATAGTTCCGGAGTAGAACACAAAGAGAGGTAACAGTATACTACAAAATAATAAAGCACACAGCAATACAGGGTAAAGAGAAGGAATACAGAACAAAACCACATACACTCCCACAGATGGATAAAAGGAACCACAAATGATCTAAGTGTACCCAACATAAATGCACTGGTAGAGTCTAATCTCCCAGCCTGAGCATCCCATATGGGTCCCCAAGCGTTATACCCGCAAGGTCTAAATAAATAAATAGTTAACATAGGACAGCAGCATGCACATTGCTTCCCTAAAGGTCCCCTAAGCATAGAAATCAGTTTGATGTGGAGCAAAGCTCCACTGTTAACCTAATTGTACTTAGATACTATGGAAAGTGTACTGAAATGCAATTAGACAGAAGGGAGGTCCACTATGCCAAACACAAGAATCATAAGCAAGCATAGGAGACCAAGCTAAGATATACGTTTTTTAGATACCTAATAGAGGTAAAAACAGAAAAGAAGATAAATGCCTGGGCACAATAAGATGGATTAATATAAAGGTGCAACAAGTAACTTGAGAGTTCAGAAAGAGCTCCACGGTCCAGAGGCATGGCCATTTAAACTGTGCATTTCATGGCACAAGAGCTATTGTAATAATAAACATCAGCATTATGTTAGGACTAGCAGGATGTGACTTATGATCAAGGGGGTATGTGATAGTTACAAAGATGGAGCAAATGTCACTCTGGATTATCAACAGCTCACAGAGTCTTTGGTGAGAGCACATATTTGTTAGCCCCAAATGAGAGGGAATGCTAAAAAAGTCACAGAAAAACTGCAAAGCACTATGGGTCAAGCATAACTTGAACAACAGGATATCCAAGCCCGGACAAAGAGCTCACAGATACAGGGATGTAAACATGTCCTCCCGCCGGTAGGTCAGGGCTTCCACACATGGGAGTCGACAAAACACAATATGAAGTTAAAATACCAGTTGTGAAAAAGCTGCCCCCTGAAAAAACAGACTATCTAGTGTTTCATCACTTTTGAATAATATCAGATCTACCAGCAATGAAAGGTATATACTCATGGGGTCTCTCTGAAATGGCAGAAGCTGCTATAATTATTTTTGGAATTTTGCACACCCTAAAACTTAATCCCAATCCATAACATTTATAACAAAAGTGAAAAGGTTTAGAATCTCCAGTAGGTATATAATTGTTGTTTGTGTCCATGCTGGGAAAATTGTCATGGAGGCAAAAAGTGGTAGGAAATAAAAAATTTTAGAAGAGACAAGAGATGATGGTAAATCTTTCAATTGGGGAATTTGTTTGGTAGCTGTCTTTTCTATTACTGTAATTCTAGAAATTACAAAGTGTACAAAGGTATATATAAACTTTGTAGCCAATTGGGGAGCATAGGAATGGAATAACAAGTAACTGATCCAATTAGCATATTCACAGAGGTCCAGAATGTGGCAAGGGTTGGGCAGTCCCACCAAATGTGACATAGGGTGCTTATACATCCACATGTGCACCAGCAGTACAAAGAATGATTTGAGAAGATGGAGGCAGGTTTAGATGGTGTATAATACCACTTGTGGAATGCTTTTTGGAGTTTTAAAATGCCTTTTAAACTCCCAGTTTAAAAGGCATTTTTAAAATTTAATTGGCTGTTCCATTGTGGAATGTCATTGTTTAGGAGAAATGAAGACGTGGATGAGTCCTTTCCAATAAATCTGTAAGTGGGATGCAGGTTGACAGAGTTGTTTTAGTAGGAGGCAGTTAAAAAAGGATATACCTGTATGCAGAGAAGTGGCATTTTTGTAGTAACTTAGCAGATCTAAACATAAATCATTGTCAGTTTATTCAGTAGAGGAGAGGATAGAGCGGAGACACAGATATTTCTAAAAGTCTTTGTTATTGATACCATATTTAGATTTTAGGTCTGAGAAAGTATGTAGAATTGTAGTGTTGTACCAGTCTCCTACAGCAGTGAATGTTGTTAGAGCTCCAGGTTTGTAAGGATAGATCCAGCGAGAGCAGTTCAAACATTGTTAATGGTAGTAAGGTAAGAAGACATGTAGGGATGCCTTTGCTAAGTTGTACAGTGGTAGTCTAGGCCCGGGTAGTAGCTGTAATCATACTTAGGTAAAAGTGAAGTGGTCTGGGGTGAAACAGAAGAGTAGATAAGAGCATTTTCAGTGGTAATGGAAGAGAGGATTGTTCAATCTGTGTCCAGCATGGCGTTGTAGTGGCAGACCATCAATATTTAGTTTGATGCAGGATGGTTGTCCTATAATACATAAAGATTAAGAGTACCTAGATCAGTCTGTGAAGTAGGAGTGCAGAGAAGAGAACTTGGGAATTTGTTTTTTCACCATATGGACAAGTTCAGAATAGATTGCAGTCTCAGGATATTTGCAGGTAGCATAGGTAGAGGAAGAGTTCTGAACATCTATAGAATGTGTTGCAAAAGAAACATTTCAGATAGCGCAATGCGGCCAGCCCAGGAGATTTTAATCAGACAGAGTTCATGACAGATAGCATCACAGAGTTATAGTTATAGTATAAAATTATATATACTTATACCAAAGAGCTATTATTAGCAGTAAGCAGAGTGGTGGAAGGCAACGCTAGCTGGATACCTCAATAGGTTAGCATTTGGGGCCCAGGAGAAAGGGGTCATAGTGAAGAATTGGTTATAGAACCCAAGCCTATAGTGAGTACATAAGATTTGGAATAGTTAGCCTTGTATAAGAAAATTTAACTAAACATCTGTAACACAGTTTTCAAAGCGGAAAAGAGAGTAAAACATCATCTGTATAAGGTTTGATCTTGAAACACCTGATATAGGAAGGTTGGAGTGGATGGCTGTTGCCAAAGGCTCCATTACCAAGGCAAAGATAAATAGAGACAAAGGACACCCTTATCGGGTATTTTTGGTAATGAGTAATGGGTTAGAGAAGATTCCAGAGTACCAGACTTTAGCTCTCAGTGTAGTGTAAAGACCCAGAATAGCCTCTAAAATGGGGTCGTTGAGGTTAATAAGATCTTTCTCAAGTAAGATCAATACACCTGGTCAAAAGCCAGAAGGCTGCATCTAAAGAGAGATTTAGAGAATGCTTTTGGTGGTGCTCCACCCACTGGATAAGATCTATGTCTCATGCCTTCACAAGATCTATGCCTTTTCTTATCAGAGGCTTGTCTTGTAGCCACAAACCCCACCCTGTCCTTGTGAACTAGAAGTGGTATATATTTTGATAGATGGGTGGCGAGAATTGTAGCATAATCTTTTATGTTTGAACTCAGGAGAGAGAAGAGCTTGTACTTTGCTGGATTGTCAGTCACTTTCCTAGGATTGGGGATGGTCACTTTGAGTGCTTCTAGGAATTCCCCAGGGATTTTACCAGTAGAAGCAAAATGGGTGTAGACCTTGTGGAGGTGAGAGACAACAGATTTGTTTAAACTTTGTAATACTCATTACAAAAGTCATCAGGACTCAGGACTTTATGCAGGGGATATTGTGAAATAACTTGGGTAATTTTGGAGTCTGGGAAGGCTTTGGAAAGATCCATTAGTTGAGCAGTGTCACAGCTGGAAGAGTATTAGAAGACAAGACTTTTCAGCTGGATTCTGTAGAGAGATGGGATGGGAATTCTTAAGAATATAAAGATCGGAGTAGAAGTCACTAAAATGGTTAGCAATTTTTTGCAGGCTCAATAACTTCCTCTCCTTTGAGTATGGTATTTATTTTAGGGAGAGCCTCACACATAAAAAAACAAGAGAAAGAAAGCATGAGGTCCCCCTCAAAAAACATATCAGACCCTCATCCAAGCATGCAACCTGAGTGGCTAAGAAAGAGGATGACAAACATACGCCCTCCCCTTCTTTTAACCATATCAGGCCACATGCCCCATTGGGGCCACTTGCCACATGAAGTCAATCTATCATCAATAATGTACTCTAGTGATTCAGATCCACATCACTCACAATGCCTGATGCCAGCCAACAGACCAACTAAAAAACCTCAATATGGACATGAGTATATTTTATCACTGATGTCATTGGGATTCATATGACAGCATTGACTAAATATGTCCATACATGGTCAATAACATCACCTGGAAACCCAACCCCTTTGCATGTATTGCATAGCTGGGGTCCAGGAGATAGCATTCAGTCAGAATCAAGCAACAGATCAACACATGTGGGCAATTTTTTTCAGTAGGTGGTTTGATAGGTGTTGGGCATTGTGAATGACATTTTTGGATGATGTGATTGATGATGGGTTTACATCATGGGACTAAGGACTTGGAGACCCCCTTATTTTTAAACAGGGCTTCCGGATTCCAATAAACTCCCACCCACCACTGCTTTACCAGGTGGTTCCCCTGGCAAGGTACCCTCCCTCATGTTGAGGATATGTGGCCTGGTATGGTTCAGGAAAGGATAAGTCCCTTTCTTGATCACCTTGGCTACATGTTCTGGAGACAATCCAATATTTGGGATTTTCTTTTACTTGCACTTTCAATGATAATGGTAAACAGGGCAAATAGAGAGGGCAAATATCCCTAACAGGGGTACAGACAACAATAAAAACCTGACAGGTGTTCTAAAACAGCTCTATTCTATCCAAACAAGTTTTTCCTTTAGTTACATTTTAAATAAATGAGCCCCAATGATTCTGTGTTTTCCATATTTAGGTTTCCATGCATTACTGTTGAGAGAACTGATCCAAAAAGGCAGAGACTACTCAAAATTGACTATTATATCTTTACATTCCTTAAATACTGCATGCCTGGACCACTAATTAATTACCATATGAATTTAATTATTTATTTGCTTCTGTGAATTGCCTCTAACCCCTTTTTATAGGTTTTTACCAAGCATTTTGAGCGTTTTGCGGTAAATACTGCAAAACGGCATAGCGATTTGACAATTACAGGATTGCATGCAATATATAGGACAAATGTGTATGGACACTTAAATGGAGCCCACTGTCACAGAACAACCATTCTGTAAGTAAGTGTCAGAAAAGTGTCTGAATTTCTTATCTCTCTACTTGTTCTTGGTTAGAGACTCAGCATTTAAGTGAAAAAAAAAATCCTCATAACAGCCAGGAAACTAGAATTCGTAAACCAAGATATCAAAATGGCATCCTCCATTATTCTTTTATGACATACGGTAATCCTTTAACATACTCAACACCAGCATCTAACTTCTTAACAATGTCTGTCCCTTCCTCTAACACCATTATTTTGCTGCACACTCAGCTTTTTGCTGAGAGCATGCAGATCCCACAACAAGTCACGCAGACCCAAGATCTTGGCACCAAAGGAAACTGCTGAGTGAAATGCAAAATACACTTTGCATACGGATATGTACATGCTTGCTTGATACAATACATAAACACAAAATGTGAATACCACAAACATATTTAGTCTCTCTGTAATTGGCACAATTAAGGTATGTTCAGAGTTTTGTTTGGGCAGCAAGGACAATTAAAGGTACAAGTATATTTTTCAGAAATTTTCTCTAAATAAGAGCTATGTCACATAGATTCTACTGAATAACCTGTGCTTCCTACATATATGTATGGAATAAAGGAATACAAGGCATCAAGTACTTTGAAAAATAATATAAAATAAAACAAATCAATACAAAAGCAAAAGTATTTTTTTTGTTTTCTTCTGTATTTTGCAGCAAAATGTGCTGTTTTAATATCCTGTAGTTCTCTGGATGTTAGGATTCCTTTTAGAGATGTTTAAATATGGCTACTGATATTTTCTATTTTAGTTTTCCACTTTCTATAATCACACAATAGTAAGAAAATTCAGCACAATGTAACCAGATATGAACAAGAAGCAAAAAGGGGGTTGGGTGTTGTGATTACTGCAAAGAGGCTTATCATTTACGCCAGGGAGGCTATGCCAGTAAGCCCATGAAAGGACAACGAAATGATAAATTTAATACTTCTCTTTGGGGATTAATAGGTTTAAGAGGGGCTATCAGGCACTTAGCTTTAAGTGTATCAACAAAATCCAACTATTCCCATATTATTCTCCAAGCCTTCACTACACTATATAAAGGTTTATAAATTCTGCACTGCCAATGGATTGTGCTAAATCTAAACAGATAAACCTCTACTTCATAGTGTGCACCTATGTGTGGTAAAGTTTTCTCTACTTTACATTATGGGGTTGATTTGCTAAAGCAGTTGGCTGATCATTGAAAGCTGAATTTAGTTAAAAAACATTTTTCCTCTACAGCGTTTGTTACATTACTTACCTGCAATGAAGTAAGTCCCACAATGTGCCGGCTCTGGATTCTGTAGAAATCTTCACTGCAGGGCTGCCCTGTTGTCTTCCTGCTACTGAACTTGCAGCACTCTGGGGGTTAACAGCTTCAGGTCTCTAGGTTCAACTGCACTAACAGTGCAATTGATTCAACAGGGATATACCCTTTCCTGCCTTCTCCTTGATTGAGAAAAGTACTTTCACTTATTACTCTGCCTATTACATGGTCTTAGTGAATGGGTGAGAGAATCCTGTGATGATCACACTCATTCCTACATCACAGTGTTTCCTAAGACAGGCAAGGATCTCCAGAAAACAGCTAGTTATCATCCTATAGCACTACTAAACTCAGAGCTTCAAATATTTACATGTGAATCCTGAAGAACAGGTTTGGTGGGACAACACCAGTGAATTTTTGACATTGGTGACATTGCTGTTGTCAAAACGACAGACACAGGGCATATTCTCCTGAGCTGTCCTTTCCTATTCTAATCATTGCAATACATAGGCACCAGGGGTCCTTTCTTATAAACCATTCAAATGCTCTATGCCACCCCCAACATGGCAGTCAAATTCCTGTACTCTTCATCTCCAAAGCTCCCAGTCTTAAATGGTACCCATCCCACTGCCTTTTTTTTTTTCTACTAGCCTCTAATATCTGTCACAATCTGGATATCTCCAAAATTAACATATGGAACATGTTATGATATCCATTCAATGCTTATGAATCAATTTATATCACTACCAAATCTTCATGAAACTTTGGAGGAATAGGACACTTTATTAGGGTACAAAAGAAAATACCAGTTTAAACACTGAAGCACTTCTTATCAACATTAAAGCACCCCAGCTAGGTCAGCTGCAATCTAATTTGAATTATAGTTTGAAGGCATATTCCATTAAGTACCTAAGCATAAACATCATTATTATTATTATTACATCGAGTTTATATAGCGCCAAAGGGTTTGCTCAGCGCTGTACAATGGGGGGAGGGGGCAATACATGGCACAGTACAACAATAACAAACAACGTACGAGGGGTAAGAGGGCCCTACTCTTTCGAGCTTACAATCTAGGAGGGAAGGGGTAATGGTACAGTAGGAAGTGGCTGAGGGGAATGAGGGGTGGGAGGAAAGAGGGAGAATGGCCGTTAGGTGAGGGTGGGGTAGGCTTCCCTGAAGAGATGGGTTTTGAGGGAGCGCCTGAATGTGAGAAGGGAAGGCGACAGTCTGATGGATTGGGGCAGTGAGTTCCAGAGGATGGGGGAGGACCTGGAGAAGTCTTGCAGTCGTGCATGGGAGGAGGAGACCAGGGAGCAGGATAGAAGGAGGTCCAGTGAGGAGCGAAGGGTACGGGTAGGGCGGTACTTGGGGATCAGGTTGGTGAGGTAGTCAGGGGCAGTGTTGTGAACGGCTTTGTAGGTCAGAGTTAGAAGTTTAAATTTGATGCGTTGGGCAATCGGGAGCCAGTGGAGGGAGAGGCAGAGGGGGGTGGCAGAGGTGGAGCGGGTGGTGAGGTGGATGAGTCTAGCCGCTGAGTTCAGGATGGTCTCTAGCGGGGAGAGCCTGCACTTGGGTAGGCCGGTGAGAAGAGAATTGCAGTAGGAGTGAGATGATGAGGGAGTGTACTAGAAGTTTGGTGGTGTCAGGGGTGAGGAAGGTACGTATCTTGGCAATGTTGCGGAGGTGGAGCCTGCATGTGTTTGTAAGTGATTTGACATGCGGTTGGAAGGAGAGGTTCGAGTGAAGAATGACGCCAAGGACTTTGGCTTGCGGGGCGGGAATGAAAGTGGAGTTGTTGGTGATGATGGATAGGATGGGGGGGGGGTGGGCAGGGGGAAAGACGAGGAGCTCGGTTTTGGAGAGGTTGAGCTTGAGGAAATGTAGCGACATCCAGTCTGAGATGTCGTTTAGGAGGTGAGTGATGCGGGCGGAGATAGTGGGGGTGAGGAGAGGGGTGGAGAGGTAGATTTGGGTGTCGGCAGCGTAGAGGTGATAGTTGAAGCCGTGGGAGTGTATGAGTTTTCCCAGGGAGGAGGTGTAGATGGAGAAGAGAAGAGGTCCAAGGACAGAGCCTTGGGGCACCCCAACAGAGAGGGGGAGGGAGGGGGAGGTGGCACCATTGTAGGTGACGCTGAAGGAGCGTCGGGATAGGTAGGATGAGAACCAAGAGAGAGCGGTATCTCTGATGCCAAGGGAGAGTAGTTTATTAAGGAGGAGGGGGTGGTCAACTGTGTCGAAGGCCGCGGAGAGGTCCAGGAGAAGGAGGACAGAGTAGTCACCCTTTGCTTTGGCGTTTAGTAGGTCGTTAGTGATTTTGAGGAGGGCAGTTTCAGTGGAGTGTAGGGGACGGAAGCCGGACTGTAGTGGGTCAAGGAGGTTATTGTCAGTAAGGTGGGAGCTTAGGCGATCGTAGACTATGCGCTCAAGGAGCTTGGAGGTGAGTGGCAGCAGGGAGATGGGTCTGAGGTTGTTGGGGTCCGCGGGATCCAGGGAGGGCTTTTTGAGGATGGGGGTGATATGCGCGTGCTTTAGGGGGGAGGGGAATGCGCCAGTAGAGAGGGAGAGATTGAAGATGTGGGTGAGGGAGTGGATGAGGGAGGCGGGGGGTGACCGGAGGAGTTGAGAGGGGATAGGGTCCAGGGGGCAGGTAGTGAGGCGGGCTTCTGAGAGGACTTCCTCAGTAGTGACAAGGCTGAGGGAGTGCAGTGCAGGGGGGGTTATGGTGGGCGGGTCCTTGGGAGAGGTGGGGAGCAGTGCGGTTGTGAGGGCAGAGGAGGGGGGAGATGAAGGGGTGACGGGGGTGAGGAGGCTAGGTGGGGAGGTAGATTGCAAGTTGACGATGTCCTTACGGATAGCGTCAATCTTGTTGTGGAAATAGGTGGCAATCTCGTGGGCGGTGAGAGAGGTGCTGAGTGGAGGAGGGGGGGGAGAGAGCAGGGAGTTGAAGGTGGAGAAGAGTCGGCGAGGGCAGGAGAAGAGGGTGTTGATCAGGTTAACAAAGTAGGCCTGCTTGGCGGCGTGGAGGGAGGAGGTGTAAGTGAGAAATGCAGATTTGTAGAGGGAGAATGCATGAGGGGACCTGGTTTTGCGCCACAGTCTCTCCAGTCCGTGACTGCGACGTTTGAGGCGTTTAGTGCTGTCATTCTGCCATGGTTGAAGTGGTCTAGGCTTGATGATGCATGTGGTTAGGGGTGCCAGAGAGTCTAGGGCAGCTGACAGTGAGTCATTGTACAAGGTGGTGGCTATGTCAGGACATGACAGTGAGAGGATGCTGTCATGTAGGCGGTCGGCGGCGGAGTGGAGGGGGGCCGGGTTCAGGTTGCGGAGGTTGCGGCTGGTGATGGTTTGGCGTTTTTTTGGGGGGGGGAGTTGGGGGAAGGGGAGATGGAGAACGTGACGAGGTGGTGGTGGGAGAGAGGGAAGGGGGTGTTAGAGAACTGGTTGAGGGTACAGAGGTGGGAGAAGACGAGGTCCAGGGTGTTCCCTCCGATGTGGGTGGAGGATTGAGTGTGCTGTGTGAGCATGAAGGAGGAGGTTAGGTGGAGGAATTGGGAAGTAGCCGGGTTGTTGTCGTTGATGGGGATATTGAAGTGGTCGGTAGCTCAGAGGAGAGGAAGAAGGGGAGCCAGGCGGCGAAGTTGTCCAGGAAGTGGGGTACTCATGCCTACTTATCTGTCACAAACAAAGTTTTCTTCTATATACAAAGATATAGCAGCTCTGTTACACAAATGGAAATTGCACCCTTTATCCCTACTGGGATGAAGCACAACACTTTCCTAATACAATTTACTCAGATTACACCCTCAGGTCGGGGCCTCTGGCTAGGGAATCTACAAATGAAGCACACTTTATCTGAAAATGGAACATCTATGCCAATGTAAAACCATATAAAACCAAATGAGTGCATATCCAAAGAAAGTTCAGCATTCCTTAGATCGAATTAAATTTTTCTTAATTAGATCAAAAGTGCATGATGTACTGTACATGAAGAGAACCAACATTTCAATCCATGTAAGACCACTGTGGTAGAACAGAAGTCCATCTACTGACTGATTTTTGTTCAACCACCCTGTTGGAAAATGTTTGCTTGATCAGAGCTGCAGGCTATAGACTGTAGCTCTGATCACCATATTCAGATCTGTCAGAATACAAAGGCACAGTGGGGAGGATTCATCACACATTCAAGGTGGTTGTGGGAATCGGGTCGGTTTTTAATTCAACCTACTGCTTGAACATAAAAACAAAATCATTTGTGGCCTGCTTAACCACCTCCCGCCCAGTCTTCATCTTTCCCAGATCATGCTTTGCGCACCCGCAGGGCCGAATTGTGGCTAGATCTGTCACCGACTGTGAACCTCAGACACGGCCGATTATAGATCTGTGTACCAGCCCCATTGCCAGTACCATGTGACCTGCTGTGACCAATCACAGCAGGCCAAATGACAGTTGTATACAATGGATGGCTTCCTTTCATGCCATCCATTGCATACAAGTGTGTCTAGCTGTGAATGGTCACAATGATCACATGCAAAGGCTGGGCCAATCAGAGCCCATTTGTGTCATATGATTAGCTGTGGCCAATCACAGCTAATTATAACAAAAAACCTGAATGAATCGATTTCATTCAGTTAAATGATTGCTTATAGCAAAGAAATTCTTTGCTATAAGCAATCAAAAAAAAAATATTGATCACTTCCCCAAAGTAGTACAATGTTATTATGGAAACATTATACTACTTTGTTCATAGTGTAATATGAAAAAAAATCTTAAAAAAGAGAAAAAAAAATTAATAAAAAAATAAAATTGAAAAAAAAGTATCCTGATCATCGCCATACCAGTTATATGATGATGCTGTACTGCACTGGTGACAGTATGCAAAAAATAAATTGTGAAATGAATTTTTTTGATTTCTTCATTTTCGAAAAATTATGACCAAAAATTATAACTTAAAAATGCCTCTTATGAAATATGTCAGACTGTCTAAATTGCAAAAAGGTACAGTGTTGTATGACTGCGCAATTGTCATTCAAAGTGTGAGAGCGCTGAAACCTGAAAATTGGCCTGGGCAGGAAGAGGGTAAAAGTGCCCGGTATGGAAGTAGTTAAGTTCTACAGGAAGTTGATTTGAAGATAAAATAAGGTAGTGGCATTATTTGTATTCACAGTTTTCTATTTAATGAATTCATAACAGCATTGGTTGATGTCTTTTATAGAGTGCTTGCTGAAGTCACAATTTAAAAATTCAAAAAACTAAATGTGTCAACCTTCCCCCAACATACACAGAATATAATGTTAATTTTGTCTAGGTAAATATAATACAGAGAATTACTTAAGTTAACCCGATGCCTCAAAACAGCCAGGTCTCCAATCCACTTCTCTCCAGTGTTTATGCTTTTTTATTTATTTTTTTTGGTGTTGCTGTGCTAGTATTTAAAGTAGGAGAGCCAAGTCCCTGATCTGAAATCCCATGCTCTTATAAAAGCAGACATAACATAATGCTGAGCCAGAAAAGAAAAGATGCAATGTTATATAGAAACCATTCACAGTATATTAAGAAGACAGATTGTAGCCCCTTTTAATCACATTGAAGTGTGCAGAGTTCAGTAGTCAGAAATATCGGTGTTCCTTATATTGCTGGTCTATAATTGGTGAAAAGTATATCTTATGGCACTGCTCCAAGCTATGGATGGAAGGAAAAGAATCACCCCCACTGGCAAGTAAGAAGAGGGGAGCATGAGTCTGAGCAATTCTAGTGTCAGCCAATACAAATGAAGGGATGGATGCTGCTCAACCAACCCCAGGAGTCCAATGTTGAGGAATGGCCTCAGCCTCTGTACTGGCCATGCCCTCTGACATGATTCACCCTGCCCACTGGGGCTTGGTCACAGAGGTAGCACTACCTCTGTGACCAAGTCCCCGATGGGCAGGCCGAAATGCATGGCCAGTACAGCAGCTGAGGCATTTCCTCAACATTGGACTCCTGGGGTCGGTTGAGCAGCGTCCATCCTTTCACTGGTCTATAGTTAGTATCAGTGGGTGCATAATCAAACCATAGTTGCCAACATTTAAGAGCAACACCTTTAAGGGATTACTAGGAAAAAAGATGTGAAAAAATTCTGTGCAGGTGTTGCACCATTCCTAATACACTTGTGGGCATGGACAAAAAGTGGCTGTCGCTTCACAGTGTATGGCATGTAGAGTCCCACTTTTCCCTTTTTGCTTTACTATAGTTTAGACAAGATAAGGCCCGTGGGTACAATAAAGAGCTTGTGAGAGAAAATATGCCCAATTGTTGGCGTAAATGGCAGCAATAATAACCCTTAGCATTGCTGTCAATGCTAGCATCGATAACCCCCAGCAACTATCAACGTCCGTAATAATAAACCCCAGCAATAACACACAGCATGTGTAAGAATCAGCAATAATACATTGTAGATATAACCCCCAGCAAGTGTAAGAGCAAGTGTTAACCTTCAGCAATAACCTTCATAAGTTTCAGCACCAGCGATCACAACTCCCAGTAATAACACCCAGCATGTGTCAGCACCTTTCCACCACCCTCCTCCATTCATTAACTGTAAGCTGTGCTATACCATGAAAAGCACTTTATGAATGAAGTATGGTGAATGAATGAAAGGTCAGCCTTCTCAATTCATAGATCTCTTTTTATTCCTGAAAGCTATAAGACCATTCTGATGAGTGGAGGAGGTGGGCAGAAAGGACAGCCAGAGTCAGCTCATATTAACCCCCACAACACTGGAAGGCATTTTTCTGTACAATTTGGAGATTTAAGGTCCCTAGCTGTGGGTGCAGGGTCAGATAAGCCATGTGACCCTCTTCAAACTAGGCTATGTTGTCTTTAGGGGCTTCTAGAGGTGAAAGTGGAGGGCCATCCCTGGAGTGGAACCCAGAAGGTTCCATGTTAAAGATTCCCAAGAGCCACTAGGCACCACTCACTGCCAGGCTCCAACAGGTTAAAAATATATATGTATTATCTCTCTATGTTATATTACTTGTAAATGTTAATAGTCAGTTATATTATCTCCGTTCTAAAAATGCCTCCAGCATTTTTAGAACAATCAACATAACTGGCTAGATCTATTTCCTAAGGGAATCTTTTCCACATTTTCACAGTTCTTACTGAAAATGCTTTTCTATATATGTAGGTTAAACCTTTGTTCTTCCAATTGGAAAGAGTGCTTCATTTGTAATTGCCTTAACGTGAATAACTTTGCGCCAAGTTCGCTATATGCACCATTTTGCTTTTGTGTATGCTAATCATATCCTCCCATCTCTTCTCAAGTGGGAATAAGTTTAGGTCAGCTAATTTTTCCTCATACCAGAGGACCCCCATATCTCTTATCAGTTTGGTGGACCTTCTCTGCATTCTATCCAGTTCCCTAATATCCTTATGGGAACTAATACCCAAAACTGAACTGCATTTTTCAGATACCCAGGTCTTACTACAGTAATGATTTATACTGTCATGTACCTAGCCTTAAGGCTGAGGTGATGAAAGGGCTCCCCTTGCAGCTGAGGGCACAACACCCCTGAGTATCATGGCAGGAGATGCTGATCCCAAAGAAGCACAGATTGCAAGCTGGACTGTGGACAAGTGGATCTGCAGTGGTGAAGCCTCTTCTCATGGTGGTCAAGTGGTGAAGGCAGCTGGTCCAGGGTGGCATACTGGAATGTGCAGACAGATCACAGCAGACAGGTCTAGACAGGATACATGGTCAGGAGCAGGAGCTAAGGTAAAATCATAGTAGTCAAGCAGAGGAATGTACAGGAGATAGTCAGGGGCAGGCCAAAGTCATACACTGGAAGTGGGCAGGAACAGGCCTGTAAAGTGACAGCAAGGAGAGAAGTACTGGGTAAGTCCAGAAATAAGCAAGATCAGTAACTGGAAATCAAAAAGTACTGGTTAGCGGGAGCTGAAGACCAATCAGCAAAATTTGAGAGCATCTGCCATACTTATAAAGGCCAGAAGGTGGCAGGAACTATCATACGTGATGTGCACCGGAGAGCACAAGCATGCACTGGCTCAATGCCATTACATTTTGGCACATTCCTGCGCAAGTGAGCATGGCCATGCTGGATATTGGCAAATTTGCCAGGTCTCTGTCTTTCTTCTCTGGCTTATCCCCTGACATGTACAGGGCAAGTTTATGTCTCTCCCTCTGGAGTCCATACCTCTTTTGCAAGAAATTAATTTGCTTGCTTTCGAAACTGCAGCTTGACATTGCATGTTATTACTAAATTTATGATCTATTGGTAAATAAAAAAACCCAGGGGTGATTAAATACCATCAAAAGAAAGCTCTATATGTCTCTATTGGTCTCAAAAAATGCTAAAAATTGTACAGTGTTGCATGACCTCACAATTGTCATTCAAAGTGCGACAGCACTGAAAGCTGAAAATTGGCCTGGGCAGGAAGGGGGTAAAAGTGCCCAGTAGGCAAGTGGTTAATTTTTGCCTCACCCAGTTGTAGTTCTATGTGCATAACTTTACATTTATGAACATTAAATTTGCCTGGAGACATCTTTTATGGACTTTATTGAACTGCCTAAAATGGTGTTATCTGCAAACACAAAATGGTACATTTAATCCCAAACTCTATATCATCTATTAATAGGTTAAAAAGTAAGGGTCACCACACTGAACCTTGGGGTACACCACAAATAACCTTAGACCATTCAGAGTATGAATCATTAATCACTACTCTTTGAATAAAGTCTTCAAGTCAGTTTTCTATCCATTTACAGACTGAATTTCTTTAGCCTATAGACCTTAAATTACACATTAACCTTCTGCGGGGAATTATCTCAAATGCTTTTACAGAGTCCAAGTATACTATATCCACACACAGTCATTTGCTATAGTTACTAATGATTTAGTGATTCTAAAAAAAGTAATGTTTCCTTTTCTACATAGGTCTGATTATATTGGAAAAGGGGGTGTCCTACATGTATGTAAGGCAACAGCAGGATGCCTGCAGCTGCTATTACCCAACAACGGGCCTTTTAAAAAGCTGGGCTGTAGTGGTAACATCAATGTTATGTATAATTACTTGAATTTTACCCTTATCTGTAGTTTGCAGTAGCTTTAAATATTGCCCCTGGTTTTAGATCTTCGAGGCATAGACTTTTTCTTTGATCTTGCTCATATTTTGCAGACAATTTTCTGAAACACATTTCTGAATATCTCAGCTTTCGCGTTGCTGTTCTTTTATTCACCTATTTTCTTAGGTTTTTATACTGACTTGACAGGGAAAAAAAAGAATAATCTTTCACTTGACCGACTGCATACAGATTTTAACCTATAAAAAAAATTAATATGTTTCCATTGCCAGGCACAATCCCTTTTATTTCGAGCTGTTCAGCATACATTCATGTTCTGGGAGACATTCACCCACACATAAAGCACACAGCGCCTGAATATGAAAATCTTTAATTTATGTTTAACAGCCAAAGTAACACCTGCTCTTTTGACATGCATTAAATCTGATTCTATGATTGAGTTGTTAAAAAAGAAAAAAAGGAGAAGAAAATCTGCAAGTTCAATTTTCTGTTAGAATTCTGCTGGAAGGAGTTCAGGCACATCAATTACAGGACTTTATTAGGGTGAATCAGCTCATTAGGAAGTACTCAGGAAATTTACATAATTTTACACTAAACTGTGTTTCTTTAACAAGTATAATGGTAGAATACCTTTTGAGTTTGTGAGCTGTCATTTTTTGTGACAGGAAGGTAATTCGGAAAATGGCAATGTAAAATAAAATATATGCTTTATGCAGGGCATATTTAGGCATTACATGAAGCTGAAATCAGGGCATGTATAAAAAACACAAATTAAAGCAGTTATGAATTAATTTAAAAAAGTGAAGAGAATTGTATTTAATACATGCATTTTTCGGTATATCATAATCCTCTGCATGACAGACCTTTAACTGCCAGAGAATTGGTCATCATTAACATCCGATCACACTTTGCTGCATTGGTGCTGACAATATATCACCAGGAAAAAGCTTATACCAGGAGAAGTACAGTTAGCAGAGTGATGACTTATGGGTTTGTGATAGATTTAGCAGCACCATCATAAAGCAAAAGTGTGAATTGTGCATGTAAGTCAAAGTAACATGTTTTCTTTAATTCATCCCTCCACAGCAGCACATACTAATCTTTCCTTTGCAATCCCATCGTTCTATTCAGCAGCCAAGTTCAAGAAGAGATGACAGATGTAATCTCTAAAATGCTCTAGTTAGACCTTACAGATGGCTGATGGCGGTTCGCTCTCTCCCTAACTCATGTGACAGCATTGGGCTAATCACCAACCACCATGCAGTCACATGGGAGAAAGAGAAGTAAGTCGTGTGATACTTCATACCTAGGAGTACTAGATATATTCCCAATATCTAAACAAAGAAGCAGATGAGTGAAAGAAAGGTGAGCATGTGCTCTTGGGGAGGAGGGCATTAATTTAAACTCATTCCTTCGTCCTGTGTCCACGAATTTGCTGCAACTTCAATTTCTGGAGGTTGTTAAACCACTGCTTAATCTGGTTTACGTTCATTCAAAAATGATCTCAAATTATTTTTCAAGAAACATCTAGAATAATCTGTTTAACATCAACTCCAATCCTCTGCACTCTCACTGAGAATAGAAAGGGCAGCACTCTGTTCTATTATGATCTTTTTTGTATTCACCATTACTGTCAGTCTACAACTGGGAGACACACTGACAAAATGGGGGGGAGCACAAGGGCGATTTATAAGTATGATGCTACCCTTTCTCTTTGCAATCACTGGTAAAGGATATACCTAGGGGCGGACTGGAAACTTGGGCACTGCCCGAGGTCCCAGGGTCAGTAGGGGGCCCCATGAGATGCCCCTGGTACCTTTTTCATAGGCTTTTTTGAGTTTGGGCAGGGACACAGGGGCCCCATGATCCCCTATTGCCCGGGGGCCCCGTGATTTGTCAGTCCACCCCTGGATATACCCTTGACAAAGTTGTACTATTCAAATTAAGTGGAGAAAAGTGAGGTTACCCACCTAACTATGCTATCAGCAAGGAAGGCCTAGAACAAAATGACTGAACAGAATTACGAATTCTTTGTCATATTTCACATACTCTAATTTTGCGTTTCTACTTAGACCTTTCCCATCAGCTGAACTTTAACTGCAAAGCAAGTATTACCACTTATAGTATAATTACCTACTATTGCTATACTGTAAGTTTTAGTATGTACTAGATCACTATATTGTAAGTGTTGGGTAGTACTAGATCTCATGATCTGCAATTGCAATGATGTTGTGTAGATGCCAAAGTCTTGTAAGTGCAGTGCTAGGCCCTGCCATTGTGACAACATGGCTTAAAGATACACAGAATTTACACCTATTCAGAGTGCGGGGCTCTGGAGGTTCAGTTTTGCAATTCCTAGATCAGGGTCTGAAGCTTGGAGACTTCAAAGACACTTCTGAGCGAAAATGCCATCAATCCTCTGGCCAGGTCTTATAGGAGACTTGCAGGTTATGTGCATGTGCACAGCCATTATAAGCCATTAATAGCTAACCTATTTCAATATTTCAGGGCCCTCATTTGCAGGTAGGTGGCTCCAGCCAGGAGACAGGTGTGCTCCCTGCCCAGGAGACAAACAGCCAGACTGTCAGTGTGTGTGTATGTCCAGGTCTGTCCAGTGTGTCAGACAAGTTATTTGTCCAGCTGGACATTTCCTAAATACAGTGCGGGTCAGTGAGGTGCACTGTGGAACAGTGGTGCTGCAAGGGAGCAGTGTGCCTAGCCAAGGGTCTGTACTAGCCTGCAGGAGAGGCATTCTGACAAATCTGGGGCCTGAGAGAAAGAGATAGCAAAGAGGATGAACAATTGTGTATTACTTTCTTTATGGTGGAACCCCCTGTGTGGCAACCTGATGTAAGGACATTTTTTTTTGTGTTGTGGGCTGACAATCCCTAAAAAATACTTCCTGAATCACATAGACTCACTGAAAGTCATCTACCACCCTTAGAATATCACAGCAGAAATTGATTTTTGTGTTTAACTTAATCTGTCTGTGAATTATTCTGGTTGACCAGAATCCCCATGCGCAAGGGGAACTCCAAAACCACATGAGGCTCTAGGGCCTCTAGAAAAGCATTGGAATAATAGGTAGGTCTCATGTAAACAAAACAAAAAAAAAACACTAGTGATAATAATACCCCAATGGAACTTTGGTTTAGGTTACAGTGTAACTAAGCACACAGACCATAGGTGTTCTAGGACTGTTGGGTAACAAGAGATTCACACTGTTGTAGCTACTCTTTCCACTTCAGAGAATCAGAGACCCTCTTCATTTTTTTTTTTTTTTGCTGTAGGAGGCTTCAAGTGACTATGGTTCTCTGTTCACATGAGAAATATAGTTATCCCAAGATGTAAAGTCATAGTGTCACTTATAACAAGTCTACTGCAGCATAAGTAGGTTAATTAGTTCATAACTGTTTCAGTATAAACCTGATCAGGCCAAACAATTGGGTTAATGCATTCTCTTTGCATTGTATTGTAACATTTACTGTATTTTGGCCTGACATTTTTGTGCACACCAATTTCATTTACTTTATATTGTTGTATGCCAACACCACCCTTCCAAAAGTACACATCTGCCTTTAATTTTAACTATTTGTAATTATTGTAATACAGCCCATTAATGGGTGGAGCTTGTAGTATAAATGGTCTATGTTTTTAGTTTGTATTTTACTGTGAACAAGTCTACTTGTCAAAACATGTTAGCATCTTACTTGCTGGCCACATTTTCAGTTTTATATTGAATTTCGGTGTATTAAGGACACTCTGTCAGCCAAAGCACCTGTCTTTTGGATTCCAAGTTCAATTCACTGATCTCAAAACATATCAGTCTTTTGATATTTCTACGGCTCTGAATGAAGACTTACGAGTAAGCTGGAGCAGGATATCATGAACACCAAAAGACAAACATATTTGAGGGACTTACAAGAATATGAGCAAGGAACAGTTTATGCATGGAACATGTCAGGAAGACTATATTCAACCATGAAGAATAGAAGGAGACAAAAGTGCATCAATCAAAGACATATGAATTTTAGTTCTCCTGACCTGTCAGACACACAGATGGGAGATCTTCTGCTACATCACGGAGCTTGGTTTCATCAGTCTTCACTAAGGATTATTCAAGTAAAGATTTTTTAAAAAACCACCTTGTCACTCTGGAAACCAAACATTCAAGAAAAAAAGGAAAACCAGTAGAGGAAGGCATAAACACAAGAAGGACAAAGCATACACACCAACTGAGGAACAGGAAGGATTGATACAGGTGACTATACTAATAATGTGATAAATGTTATTAATCTTTCCAATGTTCCTCTAACATCTTCTGAAACCTCATTGTTATCCAAAGGTCTTTTGTTTGCACCTATGTCTCATTTTGATATGTTTTCAACACTATTAGATGTCAATAGGTTTATTCGTGATGTTCTGTTGAGAAAATATTTTTCCACTCGAATACAGCTGCCTCTCTCATGTGAATGATGTTAATAATCAAGATACTTTAGATACTTTCAATTTTCAGGACCTGATTGCTAGGTCCACACTTGAGAGACTTCAATCTGAATAATCAGGTGGCATGTACGGTATAGATTCAGACACAACCAACAGAGACAATAAATATCATACCTGTAGCACAGAGCCTGATGGAGAAAGATCTTAGCCTTAAAGCAGAGTTCCAGATGAACAGTAGATGTAAGGCAACCTCTCACAGAATCTCACATCACAGCTCCAGGTTACAGCAGAAGCTCCACAGAGACCACACATATACAGATCCCAAAAGATGGCCGCTGGAACGCACCGCTCAGCGTGCGCTCCACTCACCGGAAGTGACGTCAGACGTACGGGGTAGTGACCGGAAATGCGTCAACGCGTTTCGCCCCTCCCATCGGGCGTTCTCAAGGTCTTGTGGAGTGAGTGAGCGCACGCTGAGCGGTGCGTTCCAGCGGCCATCTTTTGGGATCTGTATATGTGTGGTCTCTGTGGAGCTTCTGCTGTAACCTGGAGCTGTGATGTGAGATTCTGTGAGAGGTTGCCTTACATCTACTGTTCATCTGGAAAGAAGCTGGTCTTAATAAATATGCCTTTTTAAAGTGATTATAATGTGAGTGGCCTTAATCCTTGATTTCACTTATGAATGGTGTTTTGCAATATTACACTATCTGAGTTTTTTTCTCCCTGGTTGGATGGTGGAGTTGATGGTGGAGTCTATGCTGGAGGTGAGGATTCCTATAGAGTGGATACCAAAGAGGGTTTAGGATCCCATAAATTCCTAAAAGGCGTTTCATTCACCTTAATCTGGTGAGTGCATTTGATGTTGGTTTTCACGGGTGGAAGGTGGAAGTTTCTTTATAATAGAAGAAAAATTTGAAAATTTCTGTTTGCACAAACTATTTTTGAATTTTATGTTTATTAATTTTGATGGACTTCACTATTTATTTAATTTTTTATATATGTTTGCACTTTGTATATTGATTTGATGTAGAGGTCTATGTTTGCGCTGTTCACTTATATATATTTTTTACAATTTGTGTTGATCACATTGCACAGCAGCAGGATAGAACCTATAGTAGGGTGTTTCACTAGGCGCAGGAAGAATTTTTTAGTTTAAAGCAGAGTTCCACCTGAAAAAAAAAAAAGTCAGCAGCAACAAAACCTGTCGCTGCTGGCTTTTAAAATACAGACATTTACCTGTCCCTTGGTCCAGCGGTGTTCTCACCACCGCTGGTTTCACCGGCCGTCTTCTCTCCCTGGCTCCGGCATCTTCATTGTGGGCACCCAGCTGTGACAGCTTCTGGCTTCACAGCCTGGTGCCCACTGCGTATGCGCGAGAAGCGCTGCACTTTGTGAATGGCCCCATAGTCTTCTTGGATCTGTCCAATGTCGCAGAAGACTATGGGGAGGACAACTTCTGCTTCTGACTGCCTAGGCGATCGCAGTGGAAGTGGGAGCAGGTACCTGTCAAATTTGGGTATCCGTTCCCTCCCTGCTCCCCAAAGGTGTCCATCTTTAACGGGGAGCGGGGGGCAAAGGCTTAAAGCAGAACTTTCCCTTTTGGGTGGAGCTCCGCTTTAAGGAAAGAACTAGCACTATTTCCACCCATGCCAGAGATATTTTGACCAAGTCTGAAAAACAAGCCCTCTTAAACTCTTGACTCAATGTGATATAGTGAAAGCGAGTGGGTGACAAGGGTGGATCATTGTTGTCCTTGCTTCTGAGGATTATAAGGACAGCAAGCATGGCTGCAGCTATGGTACCATGTTACATGTTCCACTCCAAAAATGGGTGGAACATGTAATATGTTCCAAAGGTGTACTTATCATTTTGTTCCAGGTGGGATGTGGGATCTCTTTTTAAAATAAGAGTTTGAATGAATATGATAACATATATATTTATTAGTAGTAATGTGCAATTATGTTCTATTTTGTCTCCCTTTCCTTCTCAGGATATTATTCCATTCAGGATGATAATGCATTATCTTCTCGTTGTAACATTTATTTTGGACTGACATTTTTGTGCACACCAATTTCATTTATTTTATAACTAACCTTGTATGCCAACACAGCAATTCCAAAAGTACACACCTGCTTTTGATTTTACCTATTTGTAATTATTGTAATACAGCCCATCAGTGGGTGGAGCTTGCAGTATAAATGGTCTATGTTTTTAGTTTGTATTTTACTGTGAACAAGGCTTCTTGCCAAAACATGTTATCATCTTACTTATTCCTGTGAGAGAAATAAAGAAGTTTATAGGAATGTTGGAGTTGTTGGCCACATTTTTTGTTAATTTTGGTGTATTGAGGACATATAGTGAGCCACAGAACCTGCCTTTTGGGTTCCATGTTCAACTCATGGATCTGTTACCTTTAGTGAGCCCTGCATCTGTTTTTATTTTTGCCAAACAATCAGGTTACACCCAACAAAAAGTGAAAGTTAATTTTTTTAAATTGAAATAAGAACTTTTTGTCTTCAAAGTCTTTATGTATTTCTTACAACGCTTCAAAAATGCAGATGTTTACGAATTGCTGAACTGGAAAAGAAGAACACTGATGAAAATCCGCTGGTGTACTAAACCAAAGGTTGAATCTATACATTGCACACTGCCTGCATTTGTTCTGGTCTTGAAGGTATGAAAGATGTTCTATCATGATATGTATTACTCCAAAGATTCACTAGAAGATTCAAGTGTCATTAAGGCATTTTTTTTAATTTTGGCTAGAGTAGAGTGAGATTCTAACTATTGGCAGGTTTTATTGTTTTCTGTGCCACCCTCTCTAGTAGTCCTGTTTATCGTTCCGAAAAGTGCAAAGTAAAAGAAAATCCCAAATTTTGGGTTAATGTCAGGACAGAAATAGAAGGGAAATCTTTCAATGGGGGCTCTAGTTCTGGTGACCCTGATGACACCCTAGGATTCCCTCACTTTGTGGGGATTTCGTATCAAGTCCTGTTTTGGCTACGGATCATGAAATGAAGGGAATTCTTTGCAATGGGATACAGTTTTGCCTTTAGTGACACTTTACGTTCATGACTAGCAAAGAAAAATACTATTACATAAAAACAATCAAGGGTTAAAAACCACAAAACTGTTCTATTCTTAGAAGTGTTTTGAACAGATATAAATTCATATGACCACTGATGTCTTTAAAAAGAAAACCTGTCCATGCTAATGCACTATGACATTGAGTAGGCATGATAGTGTCCATAATGAGCATTAAATGAAAAAATTGATACATTTGGGTCATGTCTAAACTTTTATGGTGTCATTTTTTTTATTAATAAACTAAAAAAAAAGCAGACAAATTCCGGTTTCAATTTACATACATATTTCTGAATGCTGTGCTTGCAGTTTTTCTTTTAATTATTTACTTCTCCTCAGCCTCTAAAGAACTCTAAAAGGAAATTCAGAAGCTTTGACAACCAGTGGAAACAATATTAATGGAATGTTAGAATACTAAATTTAAGACTAAAACAATAATCAAGAAAGCTAGAAAACATTGTGGGAAATGACAATATGTGCTAAATGGAGCATTTTATGGTGCCACAGAGATTACAGTTATATAAACATTTGACTTACCATAAATGATGAGTGATTAACAAGGTTTAAAAACAAAGACAATTCCCAATAGATCAACATTATAACTCAACCAAAGAGAATAAGACATTAGTAATGTGAACATTCCACCCTTTCACCCCCTTGCAGTAGAAAACATTTACCAGCATCCCTTTATGCTTCTTCTCTAATAATACCACAGGGAAAGGTAAAAAAAAATCCTGACCATTTAGTTCCCAGACCAAAAATCTGATTCATCTATGTGCTGCCTTAGAAATGGCATGCAATGTCAGGTCGCTGGTAGCAGAGCAAGCTGAATACTCACTTGCATTAAAATTGAAAAATGTTTATTCAAGTCACAAACCAAGACTTTTAACAATTTAAAAAATATTGGCTCAGTCTCTTACTGAGTATGCATATTCATTTTAGTCCTCAATCAAAAGGAATGATTTCCTAGCCTAGCTCCTGCTCCTGCTGCTGTCAATCACAACCAGGGAGTCACTGAGGAGAGAGTGGGGGAGGGGACAATCCACACTCTCTGTGTGAATGCAAAATGTCCATTCACAGGAGCGTGGCTCAGGAGCGAGCCTGCTTGAGTGCCCCCATAGCAAGAGGCTTGCTAATAGGGGCACTTGACAGGGGAAATGAGCCAGGACAGCCAGCAGGGGACTCAAAAAGAAAGAAGAGGATCAAGGCTGCTCTGTGCAAAACATTTTTGTTATTTTTTTTTTAATTTACAACTTTTAGAGTCACTTTTATTAATATCAAACATTTTTTTTAACCGTATAAGTTTATTTATAGAAATAACATAATATAACCGGTAAGTACATTAAAAAAGTCTAACCTTGTGCATTATGAGATTATATACATAAGTTTTGCAGATAGAGGACTCAGGAGGCATAAACATAAAATATACAACTCAGATTGAGAAGGGTATAACATCCGAGGCAAGGATAGGAGAAAAAAAAAGAAAACAAACAAACAAAATTATACTCACAAAAACCATGTGGAAAATAAGGATATAATGCAACACAGTCACAATTCAGGTAGAAGAAATGGATGTCAAATGTAGAAACCTGAGTGATGCAAAACAGCAGGTGCAAGAGTTCATACATTTCTATGGCTATACCCTTTGAAGATGAACCTCACACAAATAATAAGGTCAAACATGGCCTACAAATGTCAGGGATTAAATGGCAACCAGGAAAGGGACTTGCAGAGTCAGGTAATAGCAGTTCAGAAAGTAGTATAAAAAGATCCCATAGAACTTTCTGTAAAATACCAACTTTATTAAAACAAAGATAAAATATGGCATGCACATTAAGCGTTTAGATTTGTAATTTAGAGGGATTGGTATGCCCCAAAGTCGAATTCGTATAGGGGCTTATGAGCAGCATTTACAGTACATATGCATGCATATAAACTCACACATATGCATGTACATTTATTCCAGTGGCCAGAATAAAATAATTTTCTGGCCAGTAGAATGAGTTTACACTCCACGCAATATGCCTGTGAACGAGCAGAATTACACACCAAAATGAGCATTTTTTACAATTGATTTTCCTGTCATCTCCTGGCAGAAAGATCCAGCATAGATAGGAGTATTTTAACCTCCTTTAGCGGTATTCCCGAGTGTAGCTCGGGGTAAAATTTCAGTACCAAGAGCGGTAACCCCGAGCTACACTCGGGCTTACCATGCGGCGTTGCTCAGGGAGTCCCTGCAGCGCTTACCTTGTCCTTCGCTCCCACAATGTGTCCCCTGCAGTGTCCCTGGCCATCTCCTCCGGCCGATGCCGGCATCCGGCTTCCGTGTTCCGGTCCCTGTGACGTCGGGACGTACGGGCGCCGGAACCGGCGGCAAATTTGAAATTTTTTAAAAATGTCATTTTTTTAAAAATGATTAATATATAGTAGAACATTGCTGTTTCAATGCATTTCACATATATTTTGTCCCTACTGCTTTGTCCTGTGCCATGCCTACATTTTGACTGTTCTTTCTGCCTGGAAACTTAGAAAAGTCCATGGCGTCCAAAAAGCGTCCCTTTATGTCAAAAGCAGTTTTAGACCAGCTAGAGAACAGCGATAGTAAATTAGAACCACTTGCAGAATTGAGTGATAATGATTTGTGGGGAAATTCGTCATCAGACACTGAAAACGATTCTGCGACTTTGCTCAGCGATGTGCGAATTTGCCTCTGTATTTCAAATTTCAGTGTTTTTGGTTTGATTATATTATTGAATTAAATTTATTATTATTATTATATTATTATTTGTTATGATTATTTATTAAATTATAATTTATGATTTCGTGTTTCAAGTTTTATCATATCCGGAATGTTTACTAGACTCTTGTTCGTACAGATTTCAGTGAGTTATTCCTAAAAATTACAGCCTACAATAAAAAACTACATATTTCCATGCAAAAAAATGGTACCGCTTTCAGCACCAAAAATCGGAAATAATCATACCGCTAGGGAGGTTAATATGCCCGTGTACATAAAGCCTAAATGAACTTCGTATTTGCACACAGTGCACAAGATGTGTGATCAACAGGGGATGCTGAGGAAAGATGCTGTTGATGTATTGGATTTGAGTTAATTTCCAAGCTCCTCCCAAAGGTGATGATATTGACTTCTGCAGGATGCTTATTCGGTTACGGGATCTACATATAGTGTACATTTTTTTTTGCCAAAAGTTATATTTTATTGAAATTTTCATGTCATCCTAGACATATCCATTATTCAAAATGGGTTGGATACATATAAACTGGAGAAAAGAAATTAAGTACATATGTGGAACCAATGACAATTCTTGCTTTACTTCCTAAAATAAACATTTTTTTTATTAATGTCTTCACTGGGGAGATGTTCAATACCCTAGTGGTCACTGGTAGAGGAAGTGAGGTAGAATTTTCCCAGAAGAGACACAAAGAACAATATAACCTGATAGAAGTTCTATATCTTATTTTGTAAAAAAAAAAAATCCAGCTGGAATGACGCATGAATTGCCTATAAAAATTTTTTTTAACATAGAACAGATACTAATAATATAGTAGAATTAAAACCATAAGTCACAATGTTATTTAAGATAATATACTGTCTACAAATTAAGATTTTAAAAAATCTTAAAGTTTTTAGTCACTCATAAAACTAAAATGACATTTTACTGCTTGACCAAAAAACCTATTTATTTTTAACCAAGGTAAAATATATGTAAACCCTCACATTGCTAAACAATCCATACAGTTTAAATAGAAATGAATGGTAAAACAATTTTTGTATAGATAAAAAACATTTTAAATACCTTTTTCCCCCTTTTTTGCTTTTTATAAATGATCACATACCTTCTGTTCTCAGCTGTATAGAGAGGTGGGGTTGCAGAAACAGCAGCACATTGGTCTCCCCAGTGAATGGCTGTGCAGGAAAGGGGGGGGGGGCTGTCAGCAGAGGTTTGATCATTGGAGTAGAGCACACTGAGTCCTCAGCACAGTTAGAAACCTGACCATGCTGTGCTCTCCTACCTAGTGTGGTCAGTTTTTTAATAGGAAAGTAGAGGGACTGGCAGGAACACCAGGGATTTCACACAAATGAAGCAATACAAAGAGAACAGGATACTTTTTCATAAAAGAATATGGTACAGAAAGCACAGCAATATGAAATATTGGGTTTAAATATTCTTTAATCCTTTATCTTTTCATTTTTTTTATTAGTGTAATTATCTAGTACATTGGGTTATCCAATGATTTTATACAAGCCATTGTACTTATCAAATCTGGCCTATGTATACAGTATATATTTTTTTTGTTTTTAGAATATATGTCGCCTTGACTTCTTCTTCTTCTGATTCTCTACATATTGAAGCATCCACTTCCAGTCCCCCATCAACTGTTATACATTCTCCATCTACTTATTAGACACTATCTTACATTACTTATTTGTATTAGCAGATGCTCCACTCACCCTGGGTATCTGACGGTCACTCATTCAGTCTCTAATTAAGCACACATAACTACTTTCCCTAATATACCTCCATAAGGTTCCCACATAAAATATCTGTGGTTGCTTAGCAATCCATCAAAACGTATACTGTTCATTTTACTGTACAGGAACATATTATCATCAATTGCACTTAAACTTATAATTGCTAATCTTCGTAGAGGATTTGGTTTTAATGAGATAATCCAGTTGTAAACATTAATAAAAATATCCAAATAACGAAAGCACAAAAAACTTCAGTGCAGTCATTGTAAAGAAGAATATTTTGCTACCACTCTAATCAAAGTGCTATATATAGTAAATATGACTACTATGACCATAAGTCAAAGTGCATGTGTGTTTATATATTAAATACTAATAAAAAATAAAAAAACTCATGTAAATGCATGGACTAGTGTCCTTACTGCTGCTGACACTTCTTGTGTTCCCACAAGTGAAAATGATATAAATAAACCTCCGTGACAGTATCGCGCAGTATAAAGTGCATTAATCCCTCTCTAAAATATAAAGTGCGCTGTTCTAGCAAACGTGCATGTGCAATATATGTCACATATATCAAAATAAATGTGTTCAAATAAATATCCGAATATGAACGAAGTTCCAAATGTCAGTATGAAATAAAATGTCCACAATAGTTATATATTTGCAAAATCTCAGTTCTTTAGTGCATTTATTTTTTTGTTCTGAACCACTTTTATGTAAGTTTTTCTGTGTTGCATTGAATTGCAATAGGTTACCATTGTTCTGTGGTATAATGACAATTAGTGGCGGTTTTGGGCCTTTACAACTTTTTTTACAACAAATTTTTATCTACCTATGTCCTCCCCACCTAGTTAGTGCAAGTTACTTAAGTCTTAGCTACCCTTCTTGTTTCTTCCATGTTCCATGAGTCAGTGTTAGTACTTCACAGAGACAGGGAATAGGGATGTCATTATCTTCTTATGCTTCAAAGGACTGGAAAAAACATCCTTTGTACTGCAATTATCAGTAAAAGTAAAAGTGAGTTGGATTCAAAATCTGTGTCTTATTGAAGAGCTAAGCTGCCTGTGGATGGCGTCAAATCAGCAGGTGGCCATACTTCCCGGACAGAGGATCTCATGAGGTATATCAATGCAATAGGTAGCATTTGAAACAGAACATTATTTATATTAGAATTGTTCTTTTTTGTTTTTATTTTCTAATCAGTTATGACTGTTATTTGCACAATTTTCCAGTCATCTTACTTTTCAAATATCTAGTGCTTTCTATATGTCTGTGCTAATTTCATTTATTGCCTAGCTCTGTAATTCACAGGAAATCTTAAAAAAACCCTGCTTCAGCCTTTTGACCTTCACCCTGCTCAGTGCATTTCACCATTACATACTGTACAAGCTCATATTGTAGTCTAGTCATTCCAGACAGTTCATTTATTAAGTGCATTCTCATTACTGCCATTTTGCTTTTAGGTTCACCAAGATGTGTTGTTGCAAAAGAGGCACCACTGGGTGCTTTTTACATTTTATACTGAAATATTATTTTAAGATTAATACTAGAGATGAGCGAATTATTCAAAAATTCGATTCGGCTGATTCGCCGAATTTGCGGGAGAAATTCGATTCGATGCGAATTTATTCGCCGCGAATTTAACTTATTTAAAGGGTTTCTAGGCTTCAGAGAGCCTTTATATTAGTGCAGAACACTGTACCTTTAATTTAAATGCCCTTGGAGTCTGCTGGGGAAGAGAAATAATACTGTCAGTCAGTATGACATGCAGATGAGTGCCGTCGATCTTAGAATCACCGCACACTTCACTCATTTGGGCAGTCACGGGGCACGACGAAGAAGAAGAAGAAGAAGAATGAAAAGAAGAATGAAAAGAAGAAGAAGAAGAATGAAAAGAAGAAGAAGAATGAAAAGAAGAAGAAGAAGAATGAAAAGAAGAAGAAGAAGAATGAAAAGAAGAATGAGAAGAAGAATGAAAAGAAGAATTAAAAGAAGAATGAAAAGAAGAATTAAAAGAAGAATGAGAAGAATGAAAAGAAGAATGAAAAGAAGAAGAAGAATGAAAAGAAGAATGAAAAGAAGAAGAAGAATGAAAAGAAGAAGAAGAAGAATGAAAAGAAGAAGAAGAAGAATGAAAAGAAGAAGAAGAAGAATGAAAAGAAGAATGAAAAGAAGAAGAAGAAGAATGAAAAGAAGAAGAAGAAGAATGAAAAGAAGAATGAAAAGAAGAAGAAGAAGAATGAAAAGAAGAAGAAGAAGAATGAAAAGAAGAAGAAGAAGAATGAAAAGAAGAAGAAGAAGAATGAAAAGAAGAATGAAAAGAAGAAGAAGAAGAAGAATGAAAAGAAGAAGAAGAATGAAAAGAAGAAGTATTCCAGTACAGCAAAAAGTGTATCTGCAGAGAGCTCCGCTATTTCTGACAGTTCTCTGACAGTTCCTTCACATTTACAGCGGTTGAAACATTGTATCTATTTATTTCCGAATAAAAACATCTGTATCCTAAATGGAAACAAATAGATACAATGTTTCAACCGCTGTAAATGAACTGTCAGAACTGTCAGAAATAGCGGAGCTCTCTGCAGTGACACTTTTGCCGGCTGATCGGGAAAAATTCGATTCGTGCACCCGAAGTTTGCTAAAATTCGGATTCGATGCGAATCGAATTTTTCCTGAAATTCGAAACGAATTCCACTTCGCCAGGTTCGATTCGCTCATCTCTAATTAATACATCTGCATTGGCTGTTAGACAAATAAAATATATAATGGTTTATATTCATAATTCTTCACGTTTCTTGTTCAGTAGCTTTATGTGTGAGGTTGATGTTGTGTACAAGCAAATGCAATCTAAAATCTAGAAAATATTTGATACATACAGTATACTACACAACAAACTTTTCTTTTTTTTTAACATTCCAACCAATTCCAAAAAGTATTTGAAACAAACAATTTTTAGTAATATAAACTTTTCCAAATAGTTGGTTCCAGGGTTGCTGTTGGAAACCACAGGGCCCCATACAGCCAACCTACAGGTCCCCCCAAAAAAACACAGTTTACTATGCTCCAGTTATGAATGAACACAGTGAGTGATCAGTTTTGATTACACATTGTGTTTGTTCAGGAAAGGAAGTAAATGTGACATATTTACCGGATCCTTCACTCACTCTCCACCAGGGGAGGACTGACCATTTGGAAACTCGGGCACTGCCCGAGGGCCCGGGGTCAGTAGGGGGCCCCATGAAATGCCCCTGGTACCTTTTTTATAGGCTTTTTTGAGTTTGGGCAAGGACACAGGGGCCCCATGGTCCCCTATTGCCCGGGGGCCCTATGAGTTGTCAGTCCGCCCCTGCTCTCCACTCTCCGAAAAATCCTATTGTGTGCTTGCTGCTGCCGGCGTGAAGGAGAGGTGGGAAGTTAGCAGCACTGCAGGGGTACACAAGGGGGCCTGGGCAGCAGAGGGAAACGTATGGTGCACAGGGAGGGAGCAATTACTGGAATCAATCCCTGGTATAGCGATCTCTGCAGTAGCTGAGTACTGGGAGAAGAGAAGAAGCCAGCTTTAAGCTTTTGCAGAGAGAGCCATACATGGGATCGGTTCCAGTAATTGCCCCTCACCATGCCAATCACCCTCCTTGCCCACATCTGATTCACCATGCTGCCTGGCCCCCCCTGCTGGCCAGGGACCCATACAGGTGGACTGGTGGACTGGTGGTACCCACTTATGCACAGCCCTGGCTGGTTCTGTAGCTAAGTATTGGACTATAGAATTCTACTATATTATATAATTGCTTTGTATCATATTTTATCTTAGCATAACATTTACAGCATCTACTGTTTTTTTTTATTTCATTCTTAACCTGTTCATTGTATGTGTAAACCAGGCAAAGGAGCCCTTCATATGCAGAAACAGATTGCATTTCCTAAGGACCCCTCAATGAATAAACAGTTTTTGGACCTTGTGGTATTCTCACATCTTTTAATCAAAAAGGTTTTTTATGTTTTTATCTTTAACGACTTGCCTACAAGGCACTTATACCCCCTTCCTGCCCAGGCCAATTTTCAGCTTTCAGTGCTGTCGCATTTTGAGTGACAATTGAGCGGTCATGCAACACTGCACCCATATGAATTTGTTTTTATTTTTTTCACACAAATAGAGCTTTCTTTTGGTGGTATGCATTCGCTGCTGGGTGTTTTATTTTTTGCGCTATAAACAAAAACAGAGCAAAAAGTTTGAAAAAAAAGAAGAACACAGTCTGCTGAACATAATACTACACAAACATTAGATGTTGCCATGGTTTAATTGCACACAACATGTAAACATTCACAGTGCAGGGAGGAAAAAGTATGTAAACCTTTGGACTTAATAACTGGTTGACCCTCCTTTGGCAATAACCTCAACCAAACGTTTCCTGTAGTTGCAGATCAGACCTGCACAACGATCTGGAGCAATTTTGGACCACTCCTCTTCACAAAACTGTTTCAGTGTAGCAATATTCTTGGGATGTCTGGTGTGAATCGCTCTCTTAAGGTCATGCCACAGCATTTCAATCGGGTTGAGGTCAGGACTCTGACTGGGCCACTCCAGAAGGTGTATTCTGTGCTGTTGCAGCCATTGTTTTGTTGAATTAATTACGGACAGATGGTCGTACTTTTTCCTGCAAAATGTCTTGATAAACTCTGGAATTCATTTTCCCATCAATAACAACAATCCGTCCAGGCCCTGAGGCAGCAAAGCAGCCCCAAACCATGATGCTCTCTCCGCCATGTTTTACAGTGGGGATGAGGTTTTGATGTTGGTGTGCTGTGCCTTTTTGTTATGATCCGCCAGGTGGTGCCTCTGGCAGTCCACTGGACAGACCTACCCAAAGCGTGGAATCTAAGTCCTGGTCTGTGCTTTCACCAGGGCCCCTGATGGTGGGGATGGACTTGTAACAGACCAGGGCCAGGTCACGACCTCCGAGTAGGCCTACCAGTGGCAGAGGCAACCTCCGGGGATGTATAGGTACCAGGAGAGCCAGATGTGAGGAGGACGGCAGGACTTAGCAGGATGGGTCACGAGCAGCGGTCCCGTGGGGTAAGCGAGGTACAGAATCGACAAGCAAAGAGTAGTCAGGTCACACGCAGGGTCAGCAGGATAAGTCAGTCCGCAGAGAGGTCAAACAAGCCGGGGATCAGGAGTGGAGAAGGCAGAGTAGTCAGGGCAATCCGAGTCAAATGCAGGAGAAGGCAGCGTAGTCAGGACAATCCGGGTCAAAGCACAGGAGAAGGCAGCGTAGTCAGGGACAATCAGGGTCAAATGCAGGTACAGGAACTTCAGGATCACAGATAGACCTTGCGGCGATTAGTGACAGTGCAGAGCATCTTTAAATATTGCACCCTGCACTGTCATTGGCCGTCCAGGACGCGCCCCCGGGCTGTCATTGGCCGCCCGAGGCGAGCCCGCGGCTCCTACTGCGCATGCGCGGCGTCTTGTCATCTGCGGCTCGCCGGGACCTGGTGCTTGTGTCCCGGCGTGAGCCATTGCCAGTGCGCGTGCGCCGGCCGACAGGACGCCGCGATCCCTGACACTTTTTTTCTCCACACATAGTGTTGTGTGTTCTTCCCAAACAACTCAATCTTGGTTTCATCTGTCCACAGTATATTTTGCCAGTAGTGCTGTGGAACATCCAGGTGCTCTTTTGCAAACTTCAAACGTGCTGCAATATTCTTTTTGGACAGCAATGGCTTCCTCCGTGGTGTCCTCCCATGTACTCCATTCTTGTTTAATGTTTTCCTTATTGTAGATGTGTCAACAAAAATGTTAGCATGTGCCAGAGATTTCTGTAGGTCTTTAGCTGACACTCTGGGATTCTTCTTTACCTCATGCAGCATTCTGCGCTGTGCTCTTGCAGTCATTTTTACAGGACAACCACGCCTAGGGAGAGTAGCAACAGTGCTAAACTTTCTCCATTTGTAGACAGTCTGTCTTACCGTGGACACATGAACATCAAGGCTTTTGGAGATACTTTTGTAACCCTTTCCAGCTTCATGCAAGTTAACAATTCTTGATCGTAGGTCTTCTGAGAGCTCTTTTCTGCGAGGCATGGTTCACATCAGACAGTTCTTCTTGAAACCAGTAAACCCAAAACAGGTGTGTGTTTTTAAGGGCAGGACAGCTGTCAGCAACACATCCAATATCATCACACTGATTGGAGTCAAGGTTGGCTCACTCCTGGCTCCAATTAGCTCTGGGAGAAGTCATTAAGCTAGGGCCTCACATACTTTTTCCTCCCTGCACTGTGAATGTTTACATGTTGTGTGCAATTAAACCATGGCAACATCTAATGTTTGTGTAGTATTATGTTCAGCAGACTGTGTTCTTCTATTGTTGTGACTTAGATGACGTTCAGAGCACCTTTTATGCCCAATTCAGGCAAAACTCCACGTAATCCCAAGGGGTTCACATACTTTTTCTTGCAACTGTATGTTTGTAGTAACATGAAGAAGGTTTCCTTTCTACAGTGTGTTGGCTTTACTGTGACTTTATTTCAGATATCCTATGCAGGTGAAACCTGGTGCTAAAGAACTGCAATATGATTACTGCATAAGAACCACTTTTGACAACTGCAAGTAGCCCCTCTAAGCGCACCACTGCATAAAGCCACAATGCAGAAGTCTAATCTTCAGCCTGCCAAGTGCTGTCAAGGCTACCTACAATCAAAATCCCAGGTAACAGGGTATTTTCATCTCAACTACTTATTTTCTGTAAAAAATTCTACCTGACAGATTCTGCTTCTACTGTGTAAGTTGTTTTTTTTTGGGAAACAGTCATATTTTGAAATTATTTTGTGCCTGGGCATTGATTTACTCAACAATAAGTCTACAAATTGGGAAATTATTCCATGTTTTTCACTCAAAACATTTTTTTCTAATGTGGTGGCTGCATGTATTTTTTTCCCCTTTATTGTCACCTGGCTGTGCAGCCAGTAACACACTCTCAGTCATAGTGAGACAATGTTTGCTTACCATAATGTACCTATGGGGGGAGAGGGCAGAATTGTCACCCTAGAACAGGAGGTGCATTAGGACTTCAGAACCCCTTCCCCTCTCCTTATCACCATAACTCAGGGGGGACTGGTGGGAAGGTGTCTTATAGTTCAGAAAGATGAACTGTGTACAGATAATACTGCAGAGTATAACAAAACTCAATTTCAATGGTATATTTAGCAGACTAAGAGGAAGCAAATATAAGTTTTAATGCTAGGGTTTACACATACTTTAAACAACATTTAGGTAAAAAGTACCATTGTTTTCTAATAAGCACATACCAACTAAACACATTTTGTAAAATTGATGCAGGATAACTTTTCTTTTGTTGGGAAAACCTACTCTATAACAATTGTGTTTGACCTTCTGTAACTGCAAGTAGCTCCTCTAATTACACCACCAATGTTTTTACTAGAGAGAGGGACTACCAGCTTAACAACAGCTCAATTCCTCCAAGGGTTGACATGCACCACTCTGCCCTTTCTATACTTGTCCAGAACTGCCAAACCAGTGGTATACTAAGTCCAGGGAGACACATGCACTTTCATTACTTGGCTCATAAAACTTCACTTCAACTCAACAATGATAAGAGGAAGGAAAAACCACCAACACAGAATCATTGCTGAATGGGTAAATTCACTGCTATCACATACTATATACTGTATGTATATAGGAACATAAAGTGAATAGGTGAAACAATGGGTAATTTATCACAGTGGTAGCTTAATAAATGTGTGTGACCCTCCAGTAAAAGAAAAATTACACAATACTTGGTAACTGTAAGATTGAGAAATATTTCCTACCTACCTAAGGGTAAATAAGATAAAAAAAATAAAACTGCCTTTTTGAAATTTGGGTGAAGTTTCTTCCTGCCTTATTGATTAGACTATTAGATAGGAAATCAGACAGATAGATAGATACTGTAGATAGATAGATAGATGGATGGATGGATGGATGGATGGATAGATGAATAGATAGATAGATGGATAGATAGATAGATAGATAGATAGATAGATAGATAGATAGATAGATAGATAGAGCAGCACAGTGGCTAAATGGTTAGCATTTCCACCTGGCAGTACTAGGGTCGTTTGGTTTGAATCCCAACCACAGCACCAGCTGCCTGGAGTTTGCATGTTCTCCCTGTACCTGCATGGGTTTCATGCTGGTAGATTGGATCCTGTCTAAATTGGCCCTAGTATGTGTATGTATGAATGTAAATTAGTAACCTTAGATTGTACACCCCTTGAGGGTTAAGAACAGATGTGAATGTACAATATATACAGTATATGTAAAGCACTGCATAAAACGATAGTGCTGTACAGGGGCGGACTGACAACTCATGGGGCCCCCGGGAAATAAGGGATCATGGGGCCCCTGTTTCCTTGCCCAAACTCAAAAAAGCCTATGAAAAAGGTACCAGGGGCATTTCATGGGGCCCCCTACTGACCCCGGGCCCTCGGGCAGTGCTCGAGTTTCCAAATGGTCAGTCCGTCCCTGGTGCTCTATAAGTACCTGTAATAAATAATAGGTAGAAATTTTTAGCATTATGCACATTTTACTATTTATATATCTAAAGCCTTACTCTGGGAAAACTAAAAGTCCTATCTTGCTACACTGGCAGGGTAACCACTCATTTTGCCTACCCGATCCCCCACTTTTCTGACAGGCTGTATTCCTCCTTGCTCTAGTGAGAGTGCCCCTTTGTGTTCTCATGTCTAGTGCAGTGGTATGTGCCCTGCATCAGTCTTGGAGATGTCAGAAAATCAAGCACAGAGGTGAAGAGACTGCAGGGATTAGTCTAGCAGCATGAAGGAGCCTGCAGGAGTGTAAGATCAGGAAAGTATACTGTTGTACCTAACAGCCCTAGACATAACCAAGCAGATAATTCACACAGCGTGGGTGCAGCTCCACAGCAAGGGAGGACTTTTAGTTTTCATTGAGTTTAGCTTTCAGGGCTTGTTCACACTTGGCTGTTTTACCAACGCTTGCCAAACGCCCCTATAGCGTTTGGCAAGCGTTGGCCCATCGCTTAAAGCTCGGCAAACTCTCCGCAAACACCGCATGCGCGGTTTAGCGGCGGTTGCTAGGCATTTGCCGAGTGTTAATAATGCCCCACAAATGCCTATAATGCAGTTTGAGTGGTGTTAATGCTTCGCAAACGCCCTGAAACCGCGTCGCAACCGCACCGCAAACGCCGGCCGGGCGTTTGCATAGTGGCACCATAGACGAGAATAGGAGGGTTCAACGCCTCCTGACTCGACCAGAGGCGTCCGTTTTGCCGCAACGCGACGCAAACGCTCCCGTTAGAACAGCGCCATGTGCTGTAATGTTCAGAATTGGCAGAGGCGTTTGGGAAGCGGTAAAAACGTTAGTGTGAACGTAGCCTAACAGAGTTTGTTTTGGAATACCATTTACAGTGCTCAGCATAAATGAGTACACCTCAACAGATTTGTCAAAAAACCTTTACTTTCCTTTCAGAATCAAAATTTTCTATGGGACACTATACTACAAAATACTCCCACAAATGTGTGTCGTTGATTTCAAACAAGATTTGTTAGTTTGCACACAAAAAGTATTTTTCCTAACAAATTCATTCAAGACCATGTTGCAAAAATGAATACACCCCAAAGAAAGTTTTAGGCTCCATGTACACTGCAGCTGATAAACTCACGTTTAGGAGCTTTTCTGCGTTTTTTTCAGCAACCCTTGACATCCCTAATGTCTTCCTATGTGTCCATGTACACAATGTCCTTTACAGTCGTTTACAGGCAGTTGAGTTTACAGTTGTTTAATTTAACACACCAAACTTGCGTTCAGGAGTAGATTTTATCAGCTTTTCAAATGCCAAACACTTGTAAACATGTGTAAACACGGCTAACTGTGTTTATAAGCTTTGCATTTTGGAAAATGTTTTTAACTGTTCCATTTCCAGATGCTGTCCACAGCCTTTTTTCAGCATGAAAAATGCGTGCAAAGCGTTTTCCTGGTACTCAAATAGACCTGGTACACCATACTTTGAGGTTTTGCATGAAAGAAAATATGTTAGACAATGCTTCAATAATTTCTGCACAGAAATGAGCTGGAACACATCCAAACACCACAAAAAAAAGGACAGCTAATCTCAACAAATACTGCTCTCTCTGCTTCTGCTCTCTCTATTTCTCTCAAAATGTCTGAAAGGGTTAATTTGTTTCTCCTGAGTTTACCTTTAAAAAACACTTCTAAACCCAAACCCTCATAAATACGCATATAAATGCGGTATGCAAACACGGCTAAACAGACGTTTTTAACCTATGTTTTCCAGTAGTTAGTTTCCATTGTTCAGAAGTGTCCCGTGTACATGGAGCCTTAGATGCAGAGCTAAATTTTAGACAATAAAATCCAAAATCGCCATGCAAGTTCACTGCAGTTAGTTGAAGTAGTAGAAAGTCAAACTGGTGTGGTTGTTTCACGTGGCACAATACGGCATACACTGCAGAGGAATGGCATGCATGGGTGTCATCCACGAAGGAAGCCTCTCCTAAAGCCCATGCACAAAAAAAGCCCACCTAGAACTTGCCAGGGCCCATGCTAAAAAAGAAGAAGGCTACTGGGACTCTGTACTCTAGTGATGAGACGAAGATAAATGATGTTGGAACTAATGGCTTCAAAACTTTACGGCGTCTCAAAAGTGAGGAGTACAAAGAAAATTTATGGTGCCTACAGTGAAATATGGTGGTGGCCGTGTCCTTCTGTGGGGCTGCATGAGTGGTGCTGCTAGTGTCCGGGAGCTGCATTTCATTGATGATATCATAAATTCACAGATGTACTGCTCTATATTGAAGAGAAGATGCTACCATCACTCTGTGCCCTTGGTCGTCGTGCACTTTTCCTACATGAAAATTATCCAAAACACACATCTAAGGTCACTGTTGCATTTCTGAAGAAGAACAAGGTGAAAGTGATTCAATGGCCAAGTATGTCTCCTGATCTGAACCCAACCAAACACCTATAGGGAATTCTGAAGAGACAAGATGAGCATCACTCTCCATCCAACATCTAGGCTCTAAAAGAGGTCGTTCTTGAAGAATGGAAAAAGATAGATGTTGCAATATGTCACCAACATGTTCATTCAATGCCTAGACTTGGTACTTTCCTTACAAATCATTGAGGTCATACAAAATACTAGAAGCACAGTAGTAGTATTTGTTGTGGGGTGTATTAATTTTTGCATCAACTAATTTGAGGAAATATTTTGTAATCTAAGTTATATTATTAACCTTACTTTTACGTAATGAGCAAAACAAATTTTTTATAAAACTCAGTTTTGTCAAGATTCTGAAAATAGTTTTTCAGTGAGAGAATTTTTTTTTAAATCTCAGGCACATGTAGAGATTAATGCTTCAGAGCAACTACATATATTTTTTCTTTGATGACAGGCTGTGAGAGGAGCTGCCCATATAAGACTTAGGAGGGGCAGCACTGACGGGGCTAAATATCCCTGGACTACACTACAAAAATCAATCAGTCTCACAAATACCAGCTTCCTAAAAATATTTACTCCATTCCCGTACAAGCCTTCAACAAATCCTGCAAACATAAAATGTGTATATTAGCTTTATGTTTCATTTAAAATTCACAGTAAAGTCTGCAAAGAGCATTTGTGCCTGGCCATTGTTCTCTTTAGTACATTTAGCTTTCATTCTTCAAACATTTCTATTTACAAGACACAAAAAAAGAAAAAGAAACATTCTATTCAATCATTATAAATCTATATCAACAGAGATGTGGGAACTATAATTGCAGTGAGCAATTACATATCATAGAAAACACTTTGTATGGATTTCAAACCAAAAAAAGATAATGTGAAATGATTTCCTAGAGACATAACAATACGATAAGGAAATGGCAACTTTGTTAAAACATTTGACGTGGGAACATATTGACCACTCATGCTTTCCACTGTTCCAGTCAGTCTATATATAATAGTTATAAAGGGAGGAAAAAATAGAATACAATAAACAGTGGAAGATAGACCTGACTTGATTTCATATATCCGGACTGCACATTGACAAGAGGAACTGAAGAAATATTAGTTACTGTAAGGAGCAATAAAATAGATTTAAAATAATGCTTACAAAATGAAAGCAGAAATAGGTCCACAGCTCTTTTGGCTCTACTTCTGCTGTGGGTCACATGAGTGCAGTTAGTTCGGCACTCTTCAGCCAGCAGCAGGCTAAAGTCTCCTGTTGACTGCTGTCATTCAACTGCTCCAGACTCTGGAGGGATCCCGACTTTAATGTTGGGATCTGCAGAGATTCCTGACCGGCAGCTGCTTCTGAGCCATGCTGATGAGAGCCTGAGCCAGCCATTCCTGCCCCCTCCACATTCTGGAACTCCAATGAGTGCTATAAGTGACTGAGTCCCTGGCTCTCTGATTAGAAGGCTGAGAACTGAGCGATCAGTGGTTTTTCATTGCTCATTTCTTAGTCTCAGAGGTGGCAGGGGACATATGCAGCATTGGATGGATGGTGTATCCATCTGAGTGATCTAAGTTTGTTCTTGAAATCCTGTGCTTCTCTTTTAATATAAACTGATGTTCTAAGACTTACAGTACAACCATAACCAAGGCTGTAGCAACAGTGGTCTCACTGATATGTTAGGTTCCATTGGTAGTTTAAAAAAAAAAAGCAAAATTGCTGGATATACCTTGTTCCCCTGATTCCTATTGCTCCAGAGACATCAGCTTGGGCAAAAAGATGGTGCACTGTTGTGTGGGCCAGTAGCATACAGAATGTGACAAATTGTAGGTGTGGCTTTATAAAAATGTTTTGTTTTGTTTTTTATGACATAATTCCATTTATTATTAAAGGATAAGTCATACTTGATGCCATCTATCCCTTGTGCCCTATGTAACCCTTTACATTTGTACCCCCATGACAGTTCTCAGTGGCATCATGCACCCCACTCTTTCCAGGAGCAATGTCTGGTGGCCTCTACAGCTTGTGCTCCACAACCATGAACATGGTCAGCAGAGCTCCTGTTATCTGCCAACCTCTAGTGGTTATCACAGTCTGGCACCCTGCATAAAAGAAATCTTCTTCTAGACTTTTACCATGCTGAATGTCCTTTGGTCTATATATAGTATGTGACAAATAAAAAACATCAGGAGATAAACTGTATGCAATTGTTGAATACCAGTTGAGGGTGGACAATTCCCCAACTATTTATTATTAATACTAAATGGTTAGCACTTCCACCTGGCAGTACTAGGGTCTTTGGTTCAAATCCCAACCATGACACCACCTGCTTGGAGTTTGCATGTTCTCCCTATGCCTGTGTGGGTTTCCTCCAGATACTCCGGTTCCCTCCTACACTCCAAATACATGTTGGGAGGTTAATTGGCTCCGGTCTAAATTGGCCTAGTATGGATATGTATGAATGTGAGTTAAAGACCTTAGACTGTACACCCCTTGAGGGTTAGGAACTGATGTGAATGTACAATATATATACGTATATATACACACATGTAAAGTGCTGCATAAATTGATAGCGCTATACAAGTACCTGTGATGAATAAACAGAAATAAACAGAAACATACCATTATTATTATTATTATTTATTGCAGACAAACCCCACTTATTCAAAGTATAGTACCGTATTTGCCGGCGTATAAGACGACTGGGCGTATAAGACGACCCCCCTACTTTTCCTGCTAAAATGTAGTGTTTGGGCTATATTCGCCGTATAAGACTACCCCTCTTCCAATGCACACCAGTGGGAGGAATAGTGCCCCATCATTGATGTCAGTGGGAGGAATAGTGCCCCATCATTGGTGTCAGTGGGAGGAATAGTGCCCCATCATTGGTGTCAGTGGGAGGAATAGTGCCCCATCATTGGTGTCAGTTGGAGGAATAGTGCCCCATCATTGGTATCAGTGGAAGGAATAGTGCCCCATCATTGGTATCAGTGGAAGGAATAGTGCCCCATCATTGGTATCAGTGGGAGGAATAGTGCCCCATCATTGGTATCAGTGGGAGGAATAGTGCCCCATCATTGATGTCAGTGGGAGGAATAGTGCCCCATCATTGGTATTAGTGGCAGGAATAGTGCCCCATCATTGGCATTAGTGGCAGGAATAGTGCCCTATCATTAGTATCAGTGGAGGAATAGTGCTCCATCATTGGTGTCAGTGGGAGGAATAGTGCCCCATCATTGGTATCAGTGGCAGGAATAGTGCCCCATCATTGGTATCAGTGGGAGGAATAGTGCCCCATCATTGGTATCAGTGGGGGGAATAGGTGCCCCATCATTGGTATCAGTGGCAGGAATGGTGCCCCATCATTGGTATCAGTGGCAGGAATAGTGCCCCATCATTGGTGTCAGTGGGAGGAATAGTGCCCCATCATTGATGTCAGTGGGAGGAATGGTGTCCCATCATTGGTGTCAGTGAGGGGTGGAATAGTGCCCCATCATTGGTGTCAGTGGGGGGTGGAATAGTGCCCCATCGTTGGTGTCAGTGGGGGGGGGGGAATAGTGCCCCATCATTGGTGTCAGTGGGGGGGAGGAATAGTGCCCCATCGTTGGTGTCAGTGGGAGGAATAGTGCCCCATCATTGGTATCAGTGACACCAATGATGGGGCACTATTCCTCCCACTGACACTTGCTGACCCTGTTCTCGTATGGTGCTGCTGCAGCCAGCATATGTGGTTGCAGCAGCACCTCTACACAGCACACTTACCTGCTGCTCCGGCACTCAATTTTCGCGGGGCCGCTCGGCTCTGCCCCCTCGCCGGTGATTGGCCGCCTGTGTGCCTTTCCTGAGCTACAGTTCTGGCGGCCAATCACCGGTGAGGAGGCGGAGCCGAGCAGCCGCACGAACATCCAGTGGCCGAACTGAAGGAGACGCCGCGCTTCCTGGACCGGATCGTCGTGGGACTGGATCCAGGTAAGAGACATCAGCCCCTGCAAACCCCTGTACTTAATGCCGCAGCCCCCCTAACATGTGTACCGGCGTATAAGACGACCCCCGACTTTTGAGAAGATTTTCAAGGGTCAAAAAGTCGTCTTATACGCCGGCAAATACGGTATATCACAACCCAGTACATTCATCATATATCAATGATAGTTTAGACACTTTAAAGACACTTATTGCAATATATGTTAATGTACAATATTTTATGTATTTATTCATTACAGGTATTTATATAGTGCTGTCAATTCATGCAGTGCTTTATATATATATATATATATATATATATATATATATATATAGTGTACTTTCACATTAGTCCCTGTCTTCAAGGAGATAAAATCTAAAGTCCCTAACTTACATTCATACACATACGACCACCAATTTAGTCAGGAGCCAATTAACCTACCAATATGTCTTTGGATTGTGAGAGGAAACTGGAGTACCCAGAGAAAACCCACACAGGCACAGGGATAATATACTCCAGGCAGGTAGTGCTATGATTGGGATTCGAACCAACTACTGTAGTGCTGCTATGTGGAAGTTGAAAGGCCTGTCAGCCAATGAGGCCCATCTTGGGTCTGTAGAAATTTGTTGTAAACATGTAGGAGCTGGTAACATCTGATACTACCAGGAAAAGTTGGAGCTTTACTGTTCAGAAGGGCCCAGCATTCAGACATGAGTGAGGCATTAGGTACTTCATAGTAACTTAAACTTCTAGGATTTTTAATAGCAAAGTTGCCTAAAGGTGTTTTCAACTTTACCTACTGATTTTTGCAATGTTCTCTAAAGTTCTTAAAATTCTAAAGAAAAAGCTTCACCTACAGGTTTTAGGATTTCTAAAACATATTACATGTTTACAACTTCTTATTGGCCGATTATTTATCAAAGGCAGTAACTTGTACAGCTTCAGAGCGCCTCATCCTTCTAGAGATAGAAGATGATAGAAGAAATTTTATAACTTGGTCTGTACAGTAGTCTTGCATGCAGCAATCATTTTCACAACAAAAGATGTAAAAAGTAATATGAATTGAATGAATGATATGAATGAATCTGTACAAAGAAATCTATCCATTTGCACAAATATTAAAATACATCTACCCACTCAATGGAACATTACCTTACACAGGACCAGTTCTAATGTGTCATGCATGGTTTATTTGATGGTCATAAGGGCATCTTTTTTGCTTAGAGCATGGTCTGTTGTGTTCTCTACTTACCCAGTTCTTCTCCAAAACATGTTCAGGTTTCCTCACCTCCTGTTACATCACCCTCCTTCTCCCCTTTACATCACCCCCCTTCTCCTCCACCAGTCTTCCATCCAATTGGTAAAGAAACTTCATAAGTATTTAAATAAAGGGATAAACTAACCACATTTAACAGTGTAATTCCCTTGTATTTTAATGGTGTCCACAGGCAGAAAGATCTTGTAGAATTGAGAGGCAGAATTATATTTATAGTAGCTTGAAATATTCTGTTCTCAAAAAAATTTTTGTGGAAGACGTTTGCTGCTTGTTGTATTGGGTTTGATAAATCCTTAAATTTACTAGATTATTTTACATAATCTATTCTATGTCAACTAAACAGTATTGGAAAAAGAAAACTCAATGGAGTCCCAAAGGGTCTGGTATGGCTTTTAGGGGAATCCCAAACACCTTTTAAAAAAAATGTACTGTGGGGTCCCTCCTAACCTTCCTACCAGACCTAAAGGGTCTGGTATGGATTGGGAGAGAACCCCCACGCTGTTTTTTTATTATTTTTATTTTATAAAAATGTCATATAAAAAAAATGTCAGTGCTGCTGCAGCAGGCCCTATACATTGTACAGATGTGCAACTCTGCAAATAGTTTAAGGGGACTCCCCCTTATACTTAAAGGAATTTTAAAGAAACTGATTTAAACCACTCAATGCCACATCCATAAGTAACAGATATATATCAAGACAACACAAAATATAGGACTTTACTGGCATTGAAGAAGAACCCACACATTTTTTGTACAAAAGTAAAAATTTTATTCATTACACCAGAACAACACTAAAAAAATGTTCCAATGCTTCCTACTGCTGACTCACTCTACCACAAAAATAGCAATACATATGTCAAAATATTGATAGTATGGTATCTACAGCAACCATCATGGTGGTGAGTCCTTATGAGTCAACGCGTTTCTCTCAGGCTTCCTCAGGATGCATGAGACTACAGCACTTAATTGAGCATGTATTTGCAACGTGGGTAGTCCCCTTGGGTGGATGTTTGCTACTACCAAAGAGGTCACTAAGGTTTTCTCAGAAGCCCGTCTCACTACCTTCCCCCTGGATCCTGTCCCCTCACAACTATTACGGTCACCCTCTACTTCCATCCTATGCTCCCTCACTCACATCTTCAATCTTTCCTTCTCTATTGGTGCCTTCTCCTCCCCTCTAAAGCATGCACACATCAGTCCCATATTTAAAAAGCCATCTCCCTGCTGCCATTTACCTCTAAACTCCTAGAACGCTTAGTCTACAATCGCCTGAGTTCCTACCTCACTGACAACAACCTTCTTGACCCTCTACAGTCTGGCTTTCGCTCACTCCACTCCACTGAAACTGCCCTACTAAAACTAACTAATGATCTACTAACTGCTAAAACCAATGTCCACTACTCTATACACTTACTACTTGACCTCTCTGCGGCTTTTGATACGGTTGACCATCCCTTCCTCCTCAAAAAACTCCACTCTCATGGCCTCAGAGACTCTGCTTTCTCCTTATTCTCCTCCTACCTATCGCAGCGCTCCTTCAGCATTACCTATAACGCTGTCTCCTCCTCTTCACTCCCTTTTTCTGTAGCGGTCCCTCAAGGTTCTGTCTTTGGACCCATTCTCTTCTCCATCTACACCTCCTCCCTTGGTCACTTGATAAACTCCCATGGCTTTAAGTACCATCTGTATGCTGATGACACACAAATCTATCTTTCTATCCCTCACCTCACCTCATCAGCCTCCTCTCGCATTACTAACCTACTAAGTGACATGGATGTCACTCCACTTCCTCAAACTCAATCTTTCCAAAACTGAGCTCTTAGTATTCCCTCCAGCCCGTGACCCCTCCTCTGACTTCTCCATCAAGATCAATAACACAATCATCAGTCCCTCCCCTCATGCCAGGGTACTAGGTGTAATCCTAGACTCCAATCTGTCCTTTCAGTCCCAAATCCATTTGTAGACTTCACCTCCGCAACATCTCCAAAATACGCCAGTTCCTAACCTCGGAAACCACTAAGCAACTTATTCACTCCCTTGTTATAGCTCACCTTGACTATTGTAACTCCCTCCTCATTGGCCTACCTAATCGCAGACTATCCCCTCTTCAGTCTATCGTGAATGCTGCTGCCAGACTCATCCACCTTACTAACCGTTCTGTATCTGCCACTCCTCTCTGTCAATCCCTCCACTGGCTTCCCATTGCCCAACGGATAAAATTCAAAACATTAACAATAACTTATAAAGCCATTTATAACTCTGCCCAAAATTACATCACTGATCTTGTCTCTAAATATCACCCAAACTGTACTCTCCTAGCAAGACCTCCTGCTCTCTAGCTCCCTTGTCTCCTCCTCCCATGCCCATCTCCAGGACTTCTCCAGAGCTTCCCCCATCCTCTGGAACTCTCTACCCCATTTATCAGATTTTCGCCTACTCTGCTCACTTTTAGGCAATTTCTGAAAACCTATCTCTTCAGGGAAGCCTATCCTGCCCTCAGCTAATAATGGAATTGTCAAGAGAACCAGAGAGCACCCAGAGCACACAGAGACAGGTTACACGGAACTCAACCTGCAGGCGTTTATTGGGGAGGCTTTTGGGGCACAGACAACAGTTCCTTTAGTCCACAGATCCACACCAGACACAGCAACACAGCAAAGTTCTTTGGAAGGCAATATGGAACAACAGGGGTATGGTAATCCACAGGGTTCAGTAAGGCAAGGGCGGGGTGGTTTTGTGGGACTTCGGGTTCCTGGGGAGAATTGGGCTCAGTCTTTTGGGCAGCATGGGGTTAGTCCACTTACTGGATGCGGGGAGCCAGACACAGAGGGCTATAGTCCACACCGGCAACACAGGGTTAATCCACACAGGCAGCTCCAGGCAGGGAAGGGTTAAGTCTGTTCGGCTCATGGGCAACAAAGAGTTTAAATCTAGGCAGTGAAGGGATTCCAGGCAGCAGAGAGTTCACCCCACACAGGAGGGGGATCCAGCAGCAGACAGGCAGTCAGGTCAGCCAGGGAGAGGAGAAGGGGAATGGGGGATGGTCGTATGAGAGAAACTGGCACTCAGCACAGCCTTCTCTCACACATGCAGCCAGGAGAACACAAAGGGGGGTTGCCCTGCTCTCTCTTAAGTATAGAGCTGGGCACCTGGCTGCTGCAGTGATAACCCGAGACTTCGTGTTGGGTTACCATGGCAACGGGCCCTGTCTCCCAGGTCTCCGGACCCAGCCAGGGAACACGGCCTTTGTCCCTGTCCGCCATGGAGCCAGGGAAGATGTGCAGAGGGGGCAGGGAGGGGGGGTGGGGGCCTGTTTGTGGATTCCCTCAGCAGGGGGCCAGACTGCCAGGGACAGGGGCGTGAGGGGCTGCTGAGGGGTGGGGGGTGGCAATCAGAAAGCCTAGAGGATAGGGGGGGAGGGTCAGCTCCGTGACAGGAATCTTCTACTCATCCAACCAGTCCATGCCCCACAGTTACTACCTTTTGTACCACTAGCCCCTCCCTCCTAGATTGTAAGCTCCAAGGAGCAGGGCCGTCCTATCCCTCTTGTATTGAACTGTATTGTTGCTGTATTGTCTCCCATTATATTGTAAAGTGCTGTGCAAACTGTTGGCGCTATATAAATCCTGTGTAATAATAATAATAAAGTAATAATGATCTTGTACAGGTTACCGGTCAGAGGAATTATGGTGGCCCTCATGCGGATTGGGTTGGCAAAGCTCTTCTATTTGGGACAGAAATATTTATGAAAAATCTTCCTCAAGTAATCTATGAAGATAGACTGGTTCCACTGTTGGACTATTGTATGGGTTTTGTCTTATGATGGACAAATTATACAAGTGAAAGCAAACACCTGATAGGCAGCATGTCTAATGGACTTTGTTTATTCAGGGGTGGGTTTATTGCCAGTCTGTGTTCTCCCTGATTAGTTAAAGCATTGTCTGGGTGCCTGGCTGTTGATTAGCTTACTGTTAATTAGATCATTAGATCCCTTTTAGCTGTTGGCTGTACTGTTTACCTTTTGCATTGTTTAGGATGATGTGATCAAGCTTTTACCTAATCAGTAGGGAATGCTTATTACAATGTGTAATAATTGTGGGGACTACCCCTATTTCTGAGTGTATAAAAATCTGCGTTTCTGTTTAATAAAGCAGTCCTGCTTGGCATCTAAGCTAGTCTCTTGTCTAGTCTTGGGTATAATGCCCAGCTATAATACCTTGGTCCTGTGTCCCAGTGGTGAGGAAGCAGTTCTCTGATTGAAGGCACAAGTTGGGTGCCAGGCGTTCTGTCACAACCACTACTCTCCCATTTAATCTTACCCAAAATAAGACAAGACATGTTAAATGGTCACAGTAGCTTTTTTTTTTTACAAATAAATACAACATTTTAAATAACAATAACATGGCAATAAGAAAAAACTATGATAAGGTTGCATGTGCTTGAAGGCACCATAGGAATATTACAGAATCCTTGTGTCATTGTCACAAGTTACCTATTTTAGGCCCCACCATCTGCAATACACTGCCTTGGGGTTGATGTCCGCTACCTGCAGACACATACTGGTCCCTAGTTACCAAGTCACTACAAGCTGACCACACTAAATAAATAAGTGAAATAACACCAAATTAACCATTTGATCTCCAGAAGGTTTTACCCCTTTCATGACCTGGGCATTTTTTTTGCTATTCAGCACTGTGCTACTTTAACTGGTAATTGCTCAGTCATGCAACACTGTACCCAAAATGAAATTTATATGAAATTTGTTAGGACAAATAGAGCTTTCTTTTGTTGGCAATTGATGACCGCTGGTTTTTTTTAATTGTTTAATTACATAAATGATAAAAGACCAAACATTTTGAAAAAAAAAACAATATTTTCTACTTTATGTTCTAAAACATATCCAATAAAAAAATCTTCATAAATGTAATGTAAAATGTATTCTGCTACATGTCTTTGGTAAAAAAAAAATCCCAATAAGTGTATATTAATTGGTTTGTGTTAAAGTTATAGCATTTAAAAACTATGATATATACACCAAAATGAAATGTATGCAATTATAGACACTATACTGGTAATGGTGGTGATCAGCAACATATAATGGAACTGTGATAGTGTGGCGAGCAATCTGGTGGACACTGACACTGGCTGGGAGGGACACTAACCGACACAGGCTGAGAAGGGGTTAACATCTAGGGGCAATCAAGGGGTTAACTGTGTGCCTAACAAGTGTAATGTGTGTAATATGTGTTGCTTTTACTCACAGATCTGGCTGTTTTTTCTCCCTGCCTTTCAGGAAGAAGAAACAGCCAGATCGCCCTTCTGTTTACACAAAGTTGTACTTGTTTGTAAACACAGAACTTTGTGCTGTGATTGGACAAATCTGATCAGCGGGTTTCAGCCAAAATCATTTGATGATACCTGCTGACAAACTTATGCTGTGCCCAATCACAGCATGGTTCAGCAGGGGGCATGCACACAAGCTCTCGAAACCTGGAAGGCAGGTGGCAGCATGTGGGTATGTCCCCTAGCCTGACTGTGCCACCTGCCTGCAGTATATGTATTGTGGGATAGCGGCAAGTGGTTAAACCACCTGCAAAGACCTCAAACTGCACACCAGCATCTGTGACTTTCATTCAGACTGTCTAATGGCAATATTTCAGGATGGATGTGAGGGAAGATCTCTTGTGTCTGCAGATTGCCAGCTGGACTTTTTGTCACTCCTCCCTACAGACCACCCCTTCACCCCTAGCTTCTCCTAACCAGCCCACATCTGTACAATCAGGAAAGTGAGCTTTATTTAACCATTTTAATCTGAACTTTGGGCTAGAACACAGTAATACCCTTTCAGGTGGATATCCCCACAGGCAGTATTACTTACCCTGTTCCCCATTCCAACAGACTTCAGTGCTGTCTTCTTCTCCATCAAACTTTACATTAACCCTGCATTGTATGCAGAGGGGGAAAGCACTGTGTGAAGGTAGCTTTGGACCAGTTACACAGATAGAGGAAACCTACGGGGAATAACTTAAAAGTGAAGTTTGTGAATTAAAAACACAAACATACATACTCACCTTGGAGGATTCAGCATTGATCTGACACTTCATTTGTCCCCTGCCACCTCTAAGACTGAGAACTGAGTAATCATAGAACTCTGAGATCTCAGTCTTCAGTGAGTAGAGAGACAGTGACTGTCAGTCACCGGCTCTCTGCTCTGCCCCTCCAGCACTCACTGGAGTGCAGGGCTGTGGAGGGGGTGGAAGTGTCTGGCTCAGACTCTCAGCATAGAGCCAACTGCTGGTCCAGTCAACTGGGTGGATCCCTACCTTAAAGTCGGAATCTTTCCAGAGCCTGGACTGGCTCAGTGACGTTAGCTGGCATCGGACTTTAACCCACACTGTCTGCTGAATATGGAGACACAGGAGAGGTAGGGACAAAAGAGCTTGGGCCCTACTTCTGCTTTAAGTATTTCTATTTATTCTGGCACCCCTAGACATAATAAGTATTTAACCTTTTGCAATGTGGGGGGAGGCACTGAAAGAGTATTTTTTGTTACAGCTTTAACCCTAGTTTCAGTTTTAACCTTTTGTTGCTTTGCTCTCATCTCACCAAGTCATATAGGTGCTTATTTTTTTCTTAATTTTTTTCTCTTTTAGCTCCAAGCTTATCTTTCAGTGTGTACCATGCTGAATTTTGCCATTCTCTAGGTAAAATACTTTGAGCCGCAATCTTAGTTAAATAGCACAGCAATAGAAAAACTAAAAAGAACAAGCCCATTTAAGGAAATATAGGTTGGCTTGTAAATGCTGAATGATCATAAAGCTATTTTCCCATTAAATATTTTTTTCCTATTCTCTAAATATCCTAGCTCATTCCAATGAGATTGTAGAATGTAAATATTCAGATTTTAGACAATTTTTCTATTTGATTGACACCATCTACTGAAGTGTTGCATGGGAACAACTCATGTTGAATGGGGACACTCATGACACTTTTACATTTTGGCATGAGAACTGAGCATAGCAGTTTATTTAATGTACATTTTTTACTTCCAATCTAGCCTGAGCAATAAACCCTATAACATAAAACTTAATGCTCATGTGCCAATCCTGTTTATACTGTAGTTTATAGCGTGATTAAAATTGGATTTTCCTTAACTTGATTAGAGGGCATATGCTATGGACAATGGGTCTTTATGGACAGGTTTATTAACTGTGCTGCAAATTCCACTATGCACTTGATAAATTTTGTTTACAGTTGACTGTTGTATTCAGATGAAAATATGACTGTGGTAAAGGATCTAACGCAGATTTGTAGTAGAAAATTTAAAGCAACATTCATTTTTTTTTTTTTTTTTTCAATACAAAGTTAAAATTTGTGCATGCATACATGCACACTTGCAAAAGTATCTCTAATATCTGCTGTGCAAGTGAAGTGCAAATCCAAGGATTCCCTATAACTTTTTGGCGTCACCTCTGGTAATATGCTTTCCAAGCTTTAGGTCCACACATTTGGACAATTGACTAATTTCCAACAGTTCAAAGACAATTTTATGATATGAATGCTTAGCACTCTGTTTTCACTTTTTGCCAGCTAAAAGCACTTCACATTATGTGACATCTAGGGGTCTATGCATTAAAAACTTGCTTTGCGAGCATCTCAACATTTGCTCAAAAGTCAAAAGTGAAATGTCAGTTTCTATTTGTTGTCTTTTACAGGGTGGGTGACATTCCCTTACATCTGATTCTAAAAGAAAAAAGCCTTAAAGCAGAACTAAACTCTCTTAGTCAACATTAAGTATTTTTAATCCTTAAACTGCTAGCATTAGCAAATAGATACTGCAGGAAGATACACTTACTTGTTTGTAACTTTTTTTTTTACATTTCTTCAGTTGCTTCCTGGGTTCTGACCTAGGCCAAAATGATGTCATACCTCCCAGGAGTCTTCATGGGAATATTTTTCTTTCATCTGGAGCAGGGGAGGAGGGGCATTCTCAGCTAAGCAAACCCTCCTACTTACATGCCTGGGTTGCCACACCCCAGTGACAGTGACAAAACATGCAAATATTACTGACAGAGCACATTTTTTTTAATGACAACATGAAATATGACAGATACTCCTATTATAAACTAAGACAACCAGGAAAAAAATGCGCATTTATTAATTTTTCCCACAAGAAAAGCATTGCACCCATGATTGGTGGATCACAGGTGCAGTTTCAGGCTCCTGCAGACACTTGTTTAGGTAGAAAGTTGGAGGAAGTGTCAAAGAACTACGAGGGCCCTGATCAGGGGGTGAGGGTTGGAGTGCTTAGCAACATGTTCCAAGTATGCAGCAAGATACTGCACAGCGTTTTTTCAAAAAGTTTGTTTGTATTCACTAAAAACACCACTAAAATACCGCATTTTATGAAGTCATGTGGTGTTTTAGTAGTAAAAATATGCAGGTTTCCCACTGACAGCTGTATGTAAAAAACTAATTCCCAGCAATTACAAATTTGCCTAATATGGTTTAGAAGGGGGCGCTAGCTCACCCCCCCCTTTCCTGACCTGCGGGGCTGATATGATAAAGGTCTGATATGGATTTTGGGGGGACCCCACAGCATTTTTGGCAAGATTCCCTTCAAAGGGCCTGGTAGGGATTGGGGGACCCCACGCTGTTTTTTTTCTTAATTTGTAATTGCCGGCAATTCTTTTTTTTTTCCATTCAACTGTCAGTGGAGAACCTCACTGACAGGTGGTGACTCATCGATTGTTAAGAAGGTGGCAGCCACCCCCTCCTTAGCAAGCATGACAGCTAGCAGTTGTTAAGGATGACAGCAGCCACCCACTCCTTAACAACCAGTACATACCACATGCTTTTTGCAGTAAATACAGCATACTAGCAATAGCAATAGTGAATTGACATTTTCAGTATTGCATGCGATATGTGGTCACATGACCAACATAACGCATTTGATAACCCTTGAATTGCCCCCATGATGTGTGCAAGATTGTGATTATAAAAGACATGGGGGTGTAATGGTAACACGTACTGAGCGCTCACAAAACTGTGTGAAAGGGTGCAATACACAACTGTTAACTGGTGCCAGAGACCAGGACAGATACAGGCCCTCTCATGCCTATTAGCCCAATCCACCATTGCAGCCTGGAAACCCTAATAAAACTGTTGCCCTCACTAGCTTAAGCTATCCAGAGACCTAACAGACATTGGACCTTAAATACCTTGGTGGAAGTCTGTGGAATACACATTCTGATAGACTGCTTATCAGCCGAGACTTCAAAACTTCAGCATGTTTCATAACTTCTGAAATTATAAAAGTATAGCCAGAATAAAGTAATATTCATCTTCATCAGTTATTGGATAGCTTTTTGAACCCAAACACCCCTATGCTAGGAGGTATCAGAGTGGAGTAGACCTCCACTCCCCTCCTATGAGGATCTCCAAGACCTATCAAATCTATATCAATTTTGAAGCTAATTTCATGCTGGACAATATTCTGCATAGTAGCAGACTTTAAATGGTAAGTATTCAGAAATATGAATGCATACATTGGTCTACAAGGAGAAAGCCTCGGAAATGAAGGTAGCTAAATTTTACCAGAATTAGGTCACTAATAAAGGAGAATTAAGTCCTGAGTATTAATTGGCTCCAATTTTCAAGATACAGCTTCAGGTCAAAATTGCATCAAAATAATTACAAGGGGCATGTGCGCTTATGCTCCATAACTTTTCTGAAAAATTTGATATAGCAATGAGAATGGTGCCACAGCAATCATTATAAATGTATCTTTTTATTCAAATCAACAACATAATTTTCCATTCATTTATTGGTTTTTCATGTAACATTTTCATGCTTTTTGCTGACATCCCCCTGCAAGAGGTTCCACTGTTGTGATCTGGAGCACAGTAGCTTTGCCTTACTCTTTTACTCAATTCCAGTTCCCTGATCAGGTCATTTGCTTCACTTTGTGAAATTAGATGTGGTTCAGGAGGAGCATGCAATGGGCTACACTTTGGCTCCGCTGACATAGATGGCTCCGGATCATCTGCATCCTGCTCATCATCTTTATCATGATCTGAGTCTAGAGAGCAGGATTCTGGTGGATCAGGAATTAGCAAGTCTTCACCATGGGGTGGTACAGGATGCAGTGCAGATGGAATGTTTGGATATTCCACGGTCCATGTCTTCTTTCTTGAGATCCCTTTTGCAATTGGGCCAACCATGCAAAAATAGCAGTTGCTACTATAATTGGTGGGTTCCCTCTACACCACTGGGACTGTGAAAGGCATGGACTTTAGAAAATAATGCAGATACGTTGCACATGTAATGCAACAATAATGAGGGCCCAGGTCTTGTCCTGATCCCCAATTTTGCATCCAAAATATAGGAGGTATGCTCTTTTCACCACTACCATCATACTGCACTTTTGAGATGAAAATGTAACCTTGCCACAAATGTAGCAGAAGTTATTTGCATTGTTCACAGTTTCAAGGCATCTTGGCTTCTGAGGAAAAATATTACCCAACTGTTCCTTGGAAATGTTAGGCAATGACACTTTCACAAGCCACCAGATTTAACTGAATGATGCATAGATCTTACCAAGACAAATATACCTTGCAATAAAAGAACAATACATTACAGTTAGGTAATAATCTTTAGTCTCAAAGTGAAGATAAATGTATACACTTCCATATGATACCATTTTCGTTGTACTACCGTTCTTTGTCGAGAAGTTATGAGGCATCATGATCATCAGACACTTCCCTCCCTTGTAGGCAAATATACTCACTTGTGTATAAATCCTTCTTTTAAATCATCTTGAAAACTTTAGCGAACCAGTACCTTTATCACCTGTTTTTTAATTCATCCAATCAAAATATGTAAGAATTAGCACATTTTATCTCAGAGGTCGATAATTTTCCAAAATTTGTAGATCAGTGTTATAAGAACTGTATTTGGGACTTGGTCATAAACATGCTAACCTCCCAGCACCTACCTCTTAAACTGGATGATTGTTCAGATGGTCTCTGTCAACACCAGGGGCGGACTGACCATTTGGAAACTCGGGCACTGCCCGAGGGCCCGGAGTCAGTAGGGGGCCCCATGAGATGCCCCTGGTACCTTTTTCATAGGCTTTTTTGAGTTTGGGCAAGGACACAGGGGCCCCATGATCCCCTATTGCCTGGGGGCCCCGTGAGTTGTCAGACCCCCCTTGATGTCAGATAAAAAAGAGACTGCAAGCATATTTGATAGCTCTGTTTTAACATCAACCAAGGAACACCGAACCAGACTTGAGAGAGCCACTGTACCATTTTTTCTTGATCGATTGGACTCTGCTAAAACCGAGGACTTTGCAAGTATTCATCATTTTCAACTATTTTTAATTCTCTGTTGCTTTATTGTCTCTTTGTTTCCTTGTAACACCCTTTTTTCTGTAAATATTTTATTTGCACCCCTTTGACCTTTTCATTATTAAACCCTATTTTTAAAAGTGTTGAAATTGTCCTTAAGGCTTTTAATGTAAATGAAAGAATCCCTGTCTCTTGAAGAGTGCTACTGTATATGATAAATCTCTGAACATACCTGTCTGTGGTGACAGTGTGTACAGTATTGCAAACATTTATTCTAACATCATTGTTGTTACTGCAATGACTGTGAGTTTCCTCCTTCTCAGTCAAAAGGCGGTGGTGATAGCTTAAAGAGTTAATTTCTTAGTTAAAATAACCCAGTGATAATCACTCCCAGGCTACTGGCACCTAGATTGTCTGGAAAATCTTTGCGCAGGGTACAGCTGAGAGGGGCATTGTTACATAAGTGACAGCACAGTGTGAGATTGTCTGTCCTTTGTCATGAGTTGGTGAGAAGGGCAGGAGTTGAGCACCCCATTCATCACAGAGAGCACCCTAAGAAACAACAGAAAAATAAGTTTGAACAATGGACATGGCCAGTGGTATTGCTTTAAAGGGGATTGAACATAATCTGTGCCTGCTGTATACACTGCACACATATACCACAGCCCTTGTACCATAAAATACTAATTATTGTGCTGCAAATTACAGTTTTACAGACACAAATAAATCTCAGGACAATTTTTATTTAATTAAAGAAGAACTACATTCATATCATCAACTGTTCAGAAAAAGAACACCTTCATCAGGCCTATGCACAGCAGGAGTAAGTAACTAACAAAGCAACACATGGAGTGCAGCAGTCAGGATGAGTGTTACGTTCACACCAGAGTCCTCTCTTATATCCTTGTCCCTAAAGTCCTACCTACATCAGCATCCCCAGAGTGTCACCTTGCATCACAGCATCCAGAGTGCCCACCCAAATCCAAGCCTACAGCTCCCCAGGAAACTCTTAAGCTGGCCATAACTGTGGAATTTTTTATTCAATTTCAATCAATTTACTATCCACCAGGACTTACAAATTTGATGGGTATTTGCCAAAACCCCAGCAATATACTACCTATAAATTCAACCTACCACCAGAATTCAGTTGACGTCAAAATTGGGCCTGTATCATTTAAATGCATGTTCCAATTTGTGAAGCTTAAATATTTTTAGCACCAATATTTATATCTATATGGTTGGAATATCATCTGCACTAAAGTTTATTGAAGGAGATGATGAAGGAAAATTGCAATCAAATGATCATTTCATGATAGTTATTATTAAATTGATCATTTGATCATATTCCCACATACATACAGTATGGCCAGCTCAAAGTGCTGTCAGATCGCCTGCCCTGGCCTCATCAGACTTCCATGAGGATACAGTCCATGCTACTACACACAGGAGTCTGAACCTTCTTGTTGGGTTTAGGGATCAGATACACGTTTGAAGCTGCTATAGGTTTGAGAGAATCTTGATTGTTTATGGTGAATTTTGCCGGGCCAAATTCTCTAAAACCATAATTCACTGCCAGGGTTTTTGAACTTAGGTCGGCTGGCTTATAGTGAGAATTTTGTTACGTGCCAGCCCCTTCACTAAAGCGAAGGAAGGGGGGGGGGCGCTGTTGCAGGGAAAGGATAGAAAAAGCTAACCGTGTTGGGAGTCACTTTGGGTGGGGGGCCCATGGAACACAGCCCCCTTTGGAGGGGTGGGGAGACCCCTGTCTCAGCTCCCCATATCCCTATTATGTGTAAGTCACCCTGTGCCTGTTAGGGGTACAGGGTGAAATGTTCTAATATTGGTGACGGGGTTGTTCATTGTTTACTGCCATGTGGTTGCATCCCATTGTTCTATTGTGTGCCTTGCTTGTGAGCAAACTATTATGGAATGTATGTGCTTGTGTATTGGCTTATTGGTGGGTGTTTCCAGCAGTCCTCCTGATGGGACTGTCTGCTGGTATGTGTCTCTTGTTGCTAAGTATAGATTGCCCCGCCCTGTGTAATTATGCAGGGAGGGGGGATTTGTCCCAAGTGTATAAAAAGCCAGTTCGAGTTTCAAATAAAGAGTTCCATGTTTATACAGACTGGTGTTGTCTAGTCTTGTTTGGTCAGCTGTGGAGTCTGTGGTCAGTGTTCGGACGGGGAAGCGGTAGTATAACGGAAATACCCAAGTGCAGACTGGGTCCGGTTCCATTACACTAATAGCATATGGTAAGATTGGGGTTAGTTGGGAAGCTGTACTTTATTTCTGATTGCTAGTTGTTTGCTTTCATTTTTTTTCTATTATTGTGGGCTTCTTTGTCTATAATTTTATTTTGTGCTTGATTTGACGTCAGCAGTTAATTTTAGCTGCTGCCTCATCCATAGCAACCTTTTTTTTTTGCAAGGGTTCCCTTAAAAAAGTGTGATTTTCTTTAGGGGGGTATTTTTGGGGGGTTTTCATTAATAATGAGACTTTGATAGAAATTGGACAATGGTGGGACAATTTTGCATCAGTGAGAATAAGGAGAGCCTTACTGGAGAATTGTTATCTTCTAGTCACAGCGTTCCTATTACCATAGAATGGTTGATCATAGAGTAAAACAATGTTTAAAAATTAAAATGGTAATACTCATTTATAACAGAAAAAAAGGCGTAGGGTTTCCCATAATATTTCAAACAGACTCTTATCCAGGCATGCAGTCTGGATGGCACGGGAGAAAAGGAGGGCTACTTTGCAAGAGAGAGTGGCAAAGCTTCTTCCCCTTTGCAAAGTACTCTTGTCTCAATGTTGAGGGACAAGATCTTCTAACCCAACTCTGGGGCGCCAAAAAGGAGGTCGACATGGGGGCACTTCTTTATAACAGTGGGACAACTGGATGTCCCTTCCCTCTCTGGGTAATGAGTAGTACAGGGGTAGTACTCATGGAGGTACCCTTCCCACATAAAGGTAAAAGTAAATACACACAACAAATTAAAAAATGTTAATTAAAATAAAATACAAACATATACTTACCTGCTTAAAAAATACACTTTATTAATGTCCCCAAAAATTAATTCAACATTCATGATGACCCATTGCCCGACGGTGTTAACACACCGCATTCCTGTCGCAAATAGCCATTGATGTTGCCCAGGATTCTCATATGTCAGTTTACATTACAAGATCTAGGAATCTGTCTTTTAATGGAAGTGCAATGCATTCATATCAGCAGGTAATATGTCATTGAAATGAATACTGGATTTACATACAGTAGCTGGATGTTTTGATTGTTGTGAATTACATCACTAGATGCCATGATTGATGTGGTATGTGGTATCTTGGGACATTTTTTGAAAACAGTTAAGTATGTGTTTCTGTTTTATTTTCAGTAAAGCACTTTTTAATGAAGCGGGTGTGTGATTATTTACTCTTGCAAGGAAACTCCCTATATTGAAAGCCATGCGGTCTGCTATGGTACCAGAAGGGGGGAGGGGGGTCCTGACCACACAGTCTGCCTTCCTTCCTGCCTTGCTGCCTGGAAAAAGGTCTGGTTGAAATGTTAAAGGGAAACCAATGCTGTTTTTTACATTATTTTGTTTCATTTTAATTACCAGATTTAATCTGAAGGGAATCAGATTTTTATACTGCTGCTGTATGCAAACCAAATTAATTGTAAAAGAAAAAAGAATAATTCCACAGCTAAACATGCACTGTCAAGGCATGCTGTTGTCCAGACTGTCCATGAAAATCAAACAGTTCTGTTAGGCTTCATTGACACAGGTGCCCCATTCTATACATCCTTGTAAAGGGCCGTCTTCACCAGCAGGGGAACAAAGACAGGTGGCAGGCTGCATGGATCTGCAGGGATCTCAAGCACATACTGAAGTGTACATCTGCGCAGCACCGGTGCAGGGGTTAGAATGCACACTGCATTCTGATCTCTGCATTGGTCCTCCACAGATACAGTACAGTCCAGTGAGACTGAAGATGGCCCTTTGCATGGGTGTATGGATCAGTACATTATTTTAGGAATTGGTGTACTTTCAATGTTTCCTTTGAAAGCACATGAAAAAACCTCTTCCCACTCTACTATATATATATATATATTTTTTTTTTTTTTTTTGCATTAGTACATGTACCCTATGGCAGTGCTCAGCATCTCATGTCTTTTTAACAGTAGTTAGCCTATTAGTCTTAAAAATGGCCAGAACCTACTAACAAGCTTGGCCTCCAATAGATTTTAATGTGGTTCAATGGTAAGTTCTGCCTTCCTGAATTTCAATAGGATTCTCTGAATGTTCAGAATCAGAGCCAGACAGTTTCTCTCATCCCTAGTTCAGTTTAGTTTTTCACTAAAATCCTCTTTAATAACTAAGAAACTGTAAGGATCTCATTATAGACAATGCTTTCCTGGATATGTCTGGCATATGTGTCATAATTCTCCTGTCTGAAACAGAAAATGCTGAGATTTCCTGAAAAAAGCGTCTGTCAATTTTTATGTAGTGAGAAAGAATGGTTATCTTCACATTTAATTAAAACATTGCATATGGTTTCAATATTACCATCAATTTACATACATAAGATGATTTTGTCTTCGTTGAACAGGGAAATTGTTGTAATCACTTGTGTTCTGTTCACATACTTCACACAGTACAATGGTTAATAAATATCTCTTCTATTTTTATCTCTTTATTGTAGCAAATGGTATGTACAGAGCTGGCTGTTTCTTTATGTAACCAATTGGACTTAAAGTAAAACTCCAGTCTCACCTGTTCCTGTCTCATCTGCTTTTGGCTCTGGTGCTTGCTGTAAAACTGCTTCTCTTTAATCTCATCATCTCTCCTCCTCATTGTGTGCCTTCAAATATGTTTAAGGGATATTGCACCAGGCACTCTTCCTGTCTGTGTGACATCCAGCCTCCCACAAGACACCGACTATCATAGACATACTCCCGGGGCATGGGGGCCAACAGCTGTTGAGGCCTCTGTGGTCCACACAACTTTCAAAGAATCAGTTTTATTTGGATCAGAAAGTGTTGCAGTGCAGATTATCATGATCACAAAAGATGAATATCAGAACAGATTTAGACTTAAAGTGGTTGTAAATCTCTGAAATTAAAAATGTACAAAGCATACCCTTTTATATATAATCAGCACAAAGCGCAAAATAATTTGATATAGTGCTGAATAAAATATATATAAATAATAATAAATAATTAATAAAAAATATATTAAACATATAAAGTTCCACTCCAAAATTCGTGAAAAAAATATATAAGTGAAAAATTGAAGAAAACTCCTTGGATATTCAGAAAGTCCTTTTTCCAAAGAAGTGTGCTTCCACCAAAAATTAGTGCTCAAACCATTAAATACCGCACTCATCAGATTATGGTGGCAAAAATGCCTTTTAGGTATTTATGGGATCCTAGACCCTTATAATATGCCTCCAGATCTCCACTCCACCACAGGAAAGCTTTCCTCCAATTTCCAAGACCACCAGATTTCACTTCCCAGAGATACTCAATGTAATGTAGGGAAAAAACAAAATAACATAGCGTAATACTGCAACACCTGGTTAAACCAATCATCAAATACCAGGCCACTCACATTTTTAAAGATAAAAACCAGCATTTTAATTCTATAAAGTTAATCCACAATTGTCACAAACTCCAGGGTAGTTTACAGAGATCCCACAGTCAGCAGCAGATGACAGCTTACAGAATCTCCCATACATAAGATGGCCCCCTGGAACACAGAACACCGGCGTGCATTCCACTCACTGGAAGTGACATAGTACGTAGGACCGTGGAACTGGAAGTTCGTCAATGCGTTTCGCCCCTCCCACAGGGCGTTTTCACAGACAGGTTTTTTCCCTACATTACATTGAGTATCTCTGGGAAGTGAAATCTGGTGGTCTTGGAAATTGGAAGAAAGCTTTCCTGTGGTGGAGTGGAGATCTGGAGGCATATTATAAGGGTCTAGGATCTCATAAATACCTAAAAGGCCTTTTTGTCACCATAATCTGGTGAGTGTGGTATTTAATGGTTTGAGCACTAATTTTTGGTGGAAGCACACATCTTTGGAAAAAGGACTTTCTGAATATCCAAGGAGTTTTCTTAAATTTTTCACTTATATATTTTTTTCACAAATTTTGGAGTGGGACGTTATATTTTTAATATATTTTTTATTAATTATTTATTATTATTTATATATATTTTAGTCAGCACTATATCAAATTATTTTGGGTTGTTTGTGTTGATTGTATAATTTTTGGTGTAGGTTTACACTCATGTACAGCAGCATTTAATTTTTGTTTTTATTTTAATTTTGGCGCTGGTGATTTATGTTTATACATACCCTTCTATGGTCTGTACATCCCCTCCAGCACAGCGAAGATTGACAGCCTCAGCTGTGCATGTTTCTCTATGAGACTGTATATCCCCTCCACTCAGATTTCAGATTACACTAAGCTTCCTGTTCTGTGCTGTGCAGGGTGTGACCTCAGATCCCCGCCTCCTGTCTACTGGAGCTGAAAAATAGCCATAGATCTGTATACTTTGAATGGCTGTAGAGTAGAGATGGCTGCAAATAAACAACAACTTATGTAGGAAGATTTGATTAATCTCTATGTATCACTTGAAGAAACTAGTCATTTAACTGGATATATGAAAGGGTCTACAACCACTTTAAGCTTGCCATAGACAAAGTAAAAATATGTATGATTACTGTTGAATCAGCTGAAATTCGACAAACTTCACTTGAAAAATCATCTGAGCGGAGTGGAAAACTGTCAGCTGAGCAGTGACTACATCCACACAGATGCAGTCATCTTACAGCTATCAAGCAGCCACCAGTGTTTCGGCTACTAAAATACAATGTCCGACAGTGCATATTCCTTCATCCATGCAGCTTAGTGTGGAACAAGAGAAAGAGATTTCTCTTGTTCAGCTATACATCTAAGCATATGCATGTATTGCTAGCCTTGTATTACTATAACTAGCTAATCCAGCACTTATTATTATAATTATAGTTGGAAAAGCCAATTCTAGTTTTTAAAAAAGGAATCTAATCAACATAATTAACTTGCACTGTTAGACATGACCAGCTCCAATCACCATTCCAATGTTGAGCCCTTTTCTGTGCTGCTGGCAGAATGGTTTCTTTTCAAGCTGTCACCTTGTCACTTGTACAGTCTGATAGGTGAGAAGCTAATTATAGAGGTTTTTATACTGACCTCTTATATATGTAAACAATTAATTAACTTTCTTCAAAGAACTCTATCTTTTTATTATCTCAAGCACTCCTACATGGCCCTCTCCATGTAGATAAAGGCCAAAAAGTGGTGCAGTGTATGCTGAAAGCAGTTTAACAAAGCTCATATGCAGTGGTAAAACTATATTTTACTGCTTTTTATTCAATTCCCCTTCTAATAAAACACATGATTTTGCTAGCTTTTGTAGCAGCTTCTCAAGATTGAGTACTGCTGTTCATCTTCTTGTATATGCAAACAGAAAGCTTTATCTGTTAGCAGAGTAGTTCTTAGACCAAAATGCCAATTTAACACCTGGGATTTTTGTTTGTGATTTTAAAACCTCATTCACAATGCTTTTTTACTAGATGTAAAAGCTATCGTCAGGTTTGAAAGTCACCCTAGCTTGTCATCTACGAAAATCAAAGCAAGGAACCATTTATCCGATGCTCCAGCAGTACTCATCACATATTACTGGACTTTATGATTATATGGAATATTTGAAAAATATTTACTTTATTAAACCCTTCCCACCTCCTCCTAGCCCTTTAAGATGTTCTAAATGTACAGAGACGGAGGTGGGCATTGACATTGGCTGTATATTTGGGGTTGTTGTCCTGCTGCAGAATAAATTTGGGGAAAATCATATGCCTCCCTGATGGTATGGCATGATGGAAAAGTATCTGCCTGTATTTCTCAGCATTGAGGGCACATAGATCCTGATGAAATCTACAACTTTATTTTAAGGAATGCAGCCCCAAATTTGCAAGGAGCCTCCACCATGCTTCACTGTTGCCTGCAGTTTCTCAATATTATACAGCTCTCTAGACCTTTGTGAACAAACTGCCTCCTGCTACAACCAAATCTTTCAAATTTTGATTCATCAGATCAGAGCACCTACTGCCATTTTTCTGCACCCCAGTTCCTATGTTTTTGTACATAGTTCAATCACTTAGCCTTGCTTCCATGTCGGAGGTATGGCATTGTGGCTGCAGTTCTTCCATGAAGACCACTTCTGGCTAGACTTCTCTGAATAGTAGATGGGTATACCTGGGTCCTACTGGTTTCTGACAGTTTTGTGCTGATGGCATTGCTGAACATCTTTCAATGACAAAGGAAAGTAAGCATGCAGTATCTTTCATCTGGTGCATTAAGTTCCCTTGGCTGACCATTGAGTCTACGGTCCTCAATGTTGCCTGATCAATGGTGTCTTCAATGCTGAGAAATATAGGCAAATACTTATCTATCATGCCATGAAATCAGGGAGGCTTGTGATTGGCGCCAAATTTATTCTGCAGTAGGACAACAACCCCAGAGATACAGTCAATGTAATTAAGAACTATCTTCAGTGTAAAGAAAAACAAGGAGTCATGAAATGATTGTTTTGGCCTAATCTCAACATCATCGAATCTGTTTGGGATAACATGAAGCAAAAAAAGGATTTGAGGCAATCTACATCCTAAAAATATCCGTGGTTAGTTTTCAATGATGTTTGGAGCAATCTATCTGCCGAGTTCCTTCAAAAACTGTGCAAATGTACCTAGAAGAACTGATGACGGTTTGGAGCCAAAAATTAGTCACGCCAAATATTGATTTGATTTAGATTTATCTTCTGTTCACTCACTTTGCATTTTGTTGATAAAAATAAGTTGATAAAAATAAACAATTAAAATATATAGTTTAGAAGCACTCTTACTTTACAACATGTCTTCACACCTGCCTAAAACATGTGCACAGTACTGTGTATATACATATATATATATATATACATACTGTGCGTGTGTGTGTATATATATATATATATATATATATATATAGTGACAGTAGGCAGGTGAAATCACCTGGTTGCTTCCTGGATGGACAATACATTTGTCCAAGGTTTAGCCTATATGGGGATTTGTTCCACTAGGGGGAAGTGCTGAGTCCTTCATCACTAAGGTAATGAGCCCAGCTGAAGGTAGTGGGCTCATTAAGGCCTTGATAAAACTTCCCAGCCTGCTTAGGGAGTTTCTCCAACCTGGAACCAGATCTGTGCCTGAACTGACTGGGGAGCAACCTACTATCTGAGTGCAGTGAGACAAAAGCCTGTGTGGCTAGCCTCCAACTAACAGGGACTAGGTATAGCATCAGGCTGTACCTAGTGGATAGCTAGGGAAGCTATTTGTACAGTAAGCAGCCAAGTTGGCCAAGAATTGCTTTGGTGTTTCTTTTTGGTTTGACGGTTTCCTGTAAATATTGCAAATAAACTGCACCTTTTTGTTTTTCACCTCCACTGTTGTTGTGCTGTGCCTGTGTTTTTGTGTTGTGCACACATCCAGGGGGTCACACACACCCACTGCCGAGCAAACCCTGTTTGTATATATATATATATATATATATATATATATATATATATATATACACCCAGGATTCTCAACAAGTCAGGTTGAGGGGCTCCAGGTGTTTGCTTGATTAGGAGCAAACTGGCTTTTCAGTTTCCTCATTGTTTAGAAAGTCCATTTTTGGGACCTGGAGCCTGGAGATTTCTTAGCAATCCGGGAGGAACAAAATCTCCAGTTCTGGGTCCAGGTTTCGTAACTTCCAGCACACTGATTGGTCATGTGTGTGCTGGGCTATTAGTAGTGACAGACCATAGTTCTGGGCTCCACTCTCCCAAAGAGTCCAGGTGTGCAAGGGAGCAGCCAGAGGGGCGCATGTCTGTGCTGGAAAAGAGAGAGACCCCAGCCTGAGGGCCAGAGCAGCAAGGGTTTGCTGTCTATGTGGACAGTGTGGACAGAAGAACATTTGTGAGGTCAGGCACTGATGTCTGACGAGAAGGCCTGGCTCATCGTCTCCACTCTAATTCATCCCAAAGGTGTTCTATCGGCTTGAGGTCAGGACTCTGTGCAGGCCAGTCAAGTTCCTAGACCCCAAACTTGCTCATCCATGTCTTTATGGACCTTGCTTTGTGCACATTTGTGCACAAAATGTTAATTTGTTAACATTTTGATTTGAGACATATAAATTTGGTGCATGCAATATACATATCACATTTCAACCTTTTGTTATTCATCACTAGCATAGGACTGACCAAAGAAGGAGCCATTTTGAAAGCTTTGGCCAACCTATTTCAAGCTGCAGCATGTAGAACAAAGTTTTCCTGTTGACATTATAATGGAAACGCAAATGGAAAAACCTTTGGTTTGGTTTTAGACATATAACAGAAAGGCTGCATCATGTGTCAGGTGTTCTAACTGTGCCCCTTCATTTCCTGCTCCATGACCACCAAGTCAAGGATGTCAGCTGAAATTCCTATTTAGACTCCATGAAGTGCAATTCTCACATGTTCCTTTGGAGGGATCGGAGACAGTATCACCAGTTCCTTGGTGGATTCGTCTTGGGTATATAAATGTAAAATATAAATAGAATGTACTCCAGAGAAAAGAAAGCATGGAAAGCATGACTCACATCAATATTACAATGGTCACTAGGAAAAAAAATAAGGGGTAATCTCCGCTCAATAATTGCACAGAAAGAAAAATTAGATACAGATTATACACTTTTAATCAGGTGCTGCAGGAGTCACTAGCAAGTGGTTTCACTCAGCATAGCCAGAATGGCATTGGGATTTCCCCCTCTGGGTGCTGATGAACGTGATAATTTCCTAGGAGTATAGGCTTGAGCTTAGCTATTCTTCTGCATTCAATGCAAAGCATTTCAGTAAGAACATGTCCTGTTCAGATGTTCTCCACAGTGTTTAAGAAAAACAACCAAGCATAATTTTAGCATAACAATAAAGGAAATTAGCTGAATTGGAGCTCTACTATGTGCACACACGTTCAAGTAGTACAGTCTATAGTTATATGTACACATGTCCGTATGAACCTGACAAAGAATCTAAGCCTTCTTTTCCGCACTTCAAGTGGAAAAAAGAATTCATTTTTTGCTCATATTTTTTGTGTGGCAGTCTACAGTGACACAGATCTTCTTTGTTGTTGTCACCTTTTGCTACCTGGAAGCAGCTGAATAGTCCTCTGTCATCGTCTTTCAATACGAAGCCACCAAAGCAAATGGATATACAGTAAATGTCACACAAATAAAAAGAAGACCATATTCTTACTAAGTAAGTTATATATGACTTTTTTGCACTTTCAAGCTTGCACGTAATCAGTAGGATAAAAGTAACCGAAAACATGCTTTCAACAATTAAATGTGACAAGTGCTAATTAACATTAGGGTCCTACACTCTTCTCAGAAGATGCCAAAGGCAATTTAACAAGCCGTGTTTATGTAAAATAAATACTTGCCAATGGGAGACATGTCACATACCATACCAATTATAGCAGTCATTTGCATCAAACTGTATAGTAACGGTGACAATTATACTATTATTATTAGGCTGTTACTTAACTCTTGTATAGAAATCAGCAAAAGAAACATAAACTGCTCAGATACTGAAAAGGTCTTGGGTGAGATGTGAAGGCATCTCAGTGCATTATTTTACATCTAAAACATAATAATGTTTGGAATAACACCAGTATTATTGTGCACATATCAGTTTTCGCTATCTATTCTTGTAGGAATTATTATTTATAAAAGAGTACTGCATATTTTTGGGGAAAGTATTGTGGGTGTTCAGTAAGTTTTAAAGCTCAGTTCCGGGCACAGTGTTTATTACATTTTTAAAAACCTTTAAATAATTTCTTTGGGTAAATCCATAACCTATTTATTACATAGCTGTTACTAAATCTCACTAATCTGTTGCCTTAGTACAGTACAAGGCACTGCTTCCCTCTCCCTCTACTGTGTCATCAGTGTGCTGTTCTGGACATTGATGAAACATTGGTGGAAATACTAATTACATAGATATTGCCTTCCAGACTGTGTATAACTGAACATAAATAGATTTTTCTAAATGACACACCCAAATTAATTGATCTCATTTAATGTAGCCATTTGCTTTTAATATTCATTGTGCAGTGCTCCTAGACAGGAGGCACAGCATGCCTATCAAACAATCAAATCTTCCTACATACTGTATACATATATTATTAACATTAAATAACAAAACGTTCTAAAAAAATCAACAAATGTCTTTGGTATTATTTACATTAAAATGTGTCTAAGGTAAATTTTTCTTATTAATCTTAAGATAAAATAGAGAATGGTTAATATCATATTTTTATTTTTATATAAAATAGGAAATGGTTAAAGACCACCTTAGTTTATTCCTTTTTTTTATTTCATGTTGGGAAGATTTTCCTGAACTTCCTTTCCTGGAAACACAACAGATTTCCCCTCACCTCTTGTTCCAGTGACAACTGTAATACAGTGGTTTTCTCATAACTTTTTGTTCCAAAGACAGCAGTCATCAGGAAAAATACAGAAGGTGAATCTGACAGATGTTCTAACCCTTCCCTGCCCTCAGGGCCGCTGTTAGAAATAATGGGGCCCCATATAGCCTACATGATGCGGCCCCCAAAATCCCACCCTGACCCCACCCACCCATCTAAAAAAAATGCAGCTTTGTCTTCAAAGGATAGTTATCTTTCTCCAGCCTGTTATAAATTTACAAGGAATACTGTTTTTAGATGAGAACAGACCTTTAATAATTACATATAATATCAACCATGAATGAGGCAGTATGAAAAAAAGTTTGGGAAATTAAACAAATTAAAAAGGTGGAAAAACACATCAACAAGCCAAGTCTGGTTAAAGATGGTTTACTGCACCTAAATCCAATAAAAGTGGCAGAGTACATAAAACGTATGAAAACACTTTCCCACTTAAATCACCAAATGAGGTGGGAAAGTAATAAATGTAATAATCACACATCCACATTGCCTCTCTGGAAGACGTCTGCAAATGAAAAATGTTAAATATGAAGAGAAAACAACCTGATATACAGAAAACACTGAGTGAAATCTCCAGTAGCTTGACATTACTCAGGTACCTTAAATGTGCCAAAATAAACTGAATAACAGGTGTTGTATAAACCAAATTCAGTTAGAGCTTCATATACTGTTAATTCTCAAAAAAAATTTGAGACACTCTGGTGCAGCCTTAATAAATCTAAATAATACTCTACAGAATAATACTTTAAATACAGGTGAAGCAAATGCCCAATTACAGTTTTTTGTTCCACCACCAAAAAAAAGCTCTATTTGTGGGAAAAAAGGACATAAATTTCATCTGGGTGCAGTTGCATCACCACACAATTGTCAGTTAAAGTAATGCAGTGCCATATCGCAAAAAATGGCCTGGTCACTAAGGAAGGTAATTCCTTTGGAGGGCAACGGGTTAAAGTAGTAATAAACATATAAGAAAACAGTCGGATGTAAATGGACAGTGGAGTCCATTTACTCCTGGCTATCCCATAGAGCAGAGAGGGCTCTGTCTGTGTCCGCTCTGTATAAACTGAGAGGACATGGACCAGTCATTCACCTGCTCTGCTGGGCAAAGCGGAGTCCATCCTGCGTGATAGGGGCATACAGTAGATGATGCAATTTTCTTTCTTGCAACCATGTGTTGAAGGAAAGAAGATCGCTCAATTCCCCCATCAACACAGTCAGTGTTGATGGGGTAATCCCTCCTGTGGAGACAATGGAGCTATTTTGTTCTCCTGGTGGGGAATAATTACTGCTAAAATACAGTTGCAAGAAAAAGTATGTGAACCCCTTGGGATTACGTGGAGTTTTGCATGAATCGGGCATAAAATGTGCTCTGAACATCATCTAAGTCACAACAATAGAAGAACACAGTCTACTGAACATAATACTACACAAACATTAGATGTTGCCATGGTTTAATTGCACATAACATGTAAACATTCACAGTGCAGGGAGGAAAACGTATGTGAGGCCCTAGCTTAATGACTTCTCCCAGAGCTAATTGGAGCCAGGAGTGAGCCAACCTTGACTCCAATCAGTGTGATGATATTGGATGTGTTGCTGACAGCTGTCCTGCCCTTAAAAAACACACACCTGTTTTGGGTTTACTGGTTTCAAGAAGCACTGTCTGATGTGAACCATGCCTCGCAGAAAAGAGCTCTCAGAAGACCTACCAACAGAGCTCTGATGAAGAAGGTATGGCCTTCGAAACGCGTCAGCTGAACTGAGTGTCTACCCCCACGATGGGACTCGCGCTGGCTCCTTATCTTTGAAGTCCCTGTGAGGACTTACAAGCCTGATTTTATTCGCTGTTTGTGAGTACCTTTTCTTATTAATACATTTTTGTTTATTGAGGTAATGCGCAAGGTCTGTGCGCTTCTCGTTTTTGTTTCGCTTTGTAGTGTTGGTCGGGCTTCCCCAGCCTTGTTTGGAGCTGCACAACCTTTGATGCACTGGTGGTCACTTTTTTCCAGTTTTGGTTCCATCTATTTGCCACCCGCCTGGGTCCTAGAGCGCAGAAGAAATCGTGTATGAAAGGAAGCCATCCATTGTTTACAATTGTTATGCGACCTGCTGTGATTGGTCACAGCGGTCACATGGTACTGGCAATGAGCCAGTACACAGATCTCGTTGCAGCGTGGCCCCCATGGGCACAAGCGAGGCAGCAATCCAGGAGGATGTCTACGAATGTCTCGCCTGGCCGTCATTTTACTATAGGCTAGGTGGGAACTGGTTAATATCATCGCTTTGACTTATCTGAAATCATAGCTAAAATATTTTTCTAAACTGTCACCCAAGTTCTAAAAAAAGTTGAACTGGCTTAGGAGTCTCATAAAGAGAAAGATTCTACACCCAGATGGATTCCCTATGGACTGACAGTGCTCCTGCTCAAAGTGTCTTCTCAACACTAAAGCAAATTTAAAGTAAGGAGTGAAGGGCAGGCAACTCGTCCTTCTGAAGAATTACTTTATAACGTCGAGTAGAGTTTACACGTAAAACTGGCTTATGTGTTTTGGAAATAAGCCTTACTCATAGCCATAAAAACATAGTTCAGGACACAACATTTATTGTATATACAACAGAAAGCTGAGAACAAACAAAAAATAGAGGTTAGTCAGTGAAGACAAGAGCTTACTGCCAATGGAAACTCCCTGGCATTTAAGGTAAAAAATAGAGATGAGCGAATTATTCAAAAATTCGGTTCGGCTGATTCGCCGAATTCGCGGAATAAATTCGCTGCGAGCCGAATATATTCGCTGCGAATTTAACTTATAAAAAGGGTGTTTCTAGGCTTCAGAGAGCCTTTATATTAGTGCAGAACACTGTACCTTTAATTTAAATGCCCTTGGAGTCTGCTGGGGAAGAGAAATAATACTGTCAGTCAGTATGACATGCAGATGAGTGCCGTCGATCTTAGAATCACCGCACACTTCACTCATTTGGGCAGTCACGGGGCCAAAACCAGAGTGTGGAGCCACAGTGTGGCGGTGGAGGCAGCAGCAATGGGAGGCCATACAGCACCCTATGACAAAATGGAACCCACCAGCAGTGTGAGGAGACATTGTGGGCCATTTGTGCCAAGGAATGCGAGGGACTCCCTGCCTCCATCTCCACAGCATACTGCCACGGTGCGTCTGGGTCATCTGTCTCCTCCTCCTCCTCCTCTACCAGATGCTCCTGCTCCTCCACTCCTGTCCGCTGAGTGGAAAAACCACCCATTTCACTCAATAATTCCTGAGCACCAATGTCCTTCTCTACCTCCTCCTCTTCTTCCTGTCCTGCCCCCACAGGGGTCATGTGGCGTTGAGATCTGTGCGCCACGTCTACCGCACCCTGACCAGCCATTGTTAACAGCATTTGTTCCAGGACGTGCAACAGAGGAATGACGTCGTTCATCCCATAGTCCTGCTGACTCACGAATAGCGTGGCCTCCTCAAAGGGCCTTAGCAAGCGGCAGGTGTCACGCATGAGCTGCCAATGGCTGACATCTAAGTTACACAGGGGAGTACCTTTATCCGCTTGTAACATCAGGAAATCGGTGATGGCCTTTCGCTGTTCGTAAAGGTGGTCTAACATATGTAGGGTTGAATTCCACCTTGTTGCAACGTCGCAGATCAGGCGATGCTGTGGAATTCCGTTCTGCCGCTGCAGCTCAAGGAGGGTGTGCTTTGCGGTGTAGGAATGGCTGAAATGCATGCAAAGTTTACGTGACATTTTAAGGATGTCTTGCAGTGGGATGGTGGATTTTAGGAACCGCTTGACAACCAGATTGAACACGTGAGCCATGCATGGCGCATGGCACAACCTTCCTTGACGCAGAGCAGACACCATGTTCTTTCCGTTGTCAGTCAACATGGTTCCTATTTTCAATTTGCACGGAGACAGCCATCTGTCGATTTCTCTGTTCATTACACTCAGAAGTTCCTCCCCTGTGTGACTACATTCGCCAAGGCATACCAGGTGCAGCACAGCGTGACACCGTTGCGCCCTGCACATGTGATATGCCGGTCGGGTAATGGGACTTGGCACGGGGGTGGCGGCTGAGGACACGGCGGAAGAAGAGGTGGTAGAGGCGGACATCTTTGCTGGACCAAGGACGTGCAAACGTGGAGGCAAAAGCGGCGTGACCTGTCCAAGTTGCTGGTGCGGCTGTGCCGGCACCACGTTCACCCAGTGGGCCGTAAATGACATGTACTGTCCCTGACCGTAGTTACAGCTCCACATGTCGGCGCTGCCGTGCACTTTGGCAGAGACCGACATGCTCAAAGACTGGTCCACCATCTCTTCTACATGTGAATGCAGGGCTGGCACTGCCTTTTTGGCGAAGAAATGCCGGCTTGGCACTCTCCACCGCGGCTCGGCACAAGCCATCATTTCTCGGAAAGGTGCTGAGTCCACCACTTGGAAAGGGAGGGACAGCAGCACCAGCAACTTGGACAGGAGGACGTTCAGCTTCTGCACCGTCGGGTGCGTGCTCTCAAACTGTTGTCTCTTGGAAACGGATTCCAAGAAAGACTGCTGACGGAATCCGTGAAGAGGAGTAGCAGGAGAAGGAGCATCTGAATGAGCGGAAGATGCCAACGAGCGACAACTCCCCTCAGCAGAGGTGTTGGAGCCTTGACTGGCTGATAGAGGGCGATTGACGTCGGGTGACGGAGCAAGTAACGGAGCGGGTGATGGAGCGGGGGCTGGGGCAGGCAGATCCGCCGTATCTTTATCACGGTTTTCCCAGGCCACCGAATGGTGACGCTGCATATGCTGACGCAACGCTGTAGTCCCAACATTGGCCCCCTGGCCACGCTTGACTTTCTGGCCACATAGTCGACATACGGCTAAGTTTACTTCCTCGGGCGGCTTGACGAAAAATTGCCACACCGCCGAGTAGGAAACTTTGCCCCCGCTACTCCTCACTGGCTGACTGCTACTTCCTCCGTGCACACCGGCACCACTACTGGCCGTGGTGGTAGGCTGCAGTGGAGCTGGTGCTCTACTCCATGGCCGTTTGGCTCCACTGACACTGCTGCGACCCTGCTGCCTCCTGGGCAACCCACCGACTGTTTTGCTCGCTGGCAAGCTGGCACCCTCTTCTCCTGATGATGCGAAAGCAATAGCCTGATGACGACGAGGCTGCCAAGTGCGATCAGCCTCATCATCATCAATTAGGGTCTCCGCGTCACTACTAGCCTCCTCGGCTGCGTGTGGGTCAGGAGACAGACCTGTCTCTAGACCGGCTACCGAGCCACTCTCCTCACCAGTACTTCTTCGCCTGGCTGCTGAAGAGGCGGATGTCTCCCCCCGTTCCTGACCGCCCTCTGTTAGCTCTGTTAGTGTCGAGGACACGTGATTTCAGTGGGCTTGCTCCCGGGCCATGCCAACTAACGGTTGTGTCTGACGTACCCACCGACCGTTGGCTGTAGGTGTCAGAGGTGACCTGGGAAGAGGAAGACGACCTAGTCAACCAATCGATGACGGCAGGGTTGTCGGTGGAGACACGACCGCTGGATGACACCGGGAGCACTGGCCTCTGGCTGCGACTAGTGCTGCCTCGACCCCTTCCTCTGCTGCCACGTCTGCTCGCTCCTGAAACATTGCCTCCTCTGCCACTCCTCTGCGTGTTGTCTGACATACTCTTTAATTCAATAAGCACCCCAAAAATAACTCTTTGAACGTACAATAGTGGTTGTGAAGCAGAAAGTCAGTTTATTTAGCACAATCGGTCAATTGCAGCTTGCCGTTGGCTGTAAACTGTACGTTTATGTCACTGGAATGCACTAATCACCCAAAAAATATTACCGCCACCCGGCGTGTATATGGATTTAACTCTTTGAACGTACAATAGTGGTTGTGAAGCAGAAAGTCAGTTTATTGTACACAATCGGTCAATTGCAGCTTGCCGTTGGCTGGAAACTGTACGTTTAGGTCACTGGAATGCACTAATCACCCAAAAAATATTACCGCCAGCCGGCGTGTAAATGGATTTAACTCTTTGAACGTACAATAGTGGTTGTGAAGCAGAAAGTCAGTTTATTTAGCACAATCGGTCAATTGCAGCTTGCCTTTGGCTAGAAATTGTACGTTTATGTCACTGAAATGCACTAATCACCCAAAAAATATTACCGCCAGCCGGCATGTAAATGGATTTAACTCTTTGAACGTACAATAGTGGTTGTGAAGCAGAAAGTCAGTTTATTTAGCACAATCGGTCAATTGCAGCTTGCCGTTGGCTGGAACTGTACGTTTATGTCACTGGAATGCACTAATCACCCAAAAAATATTACCGCCACCCGGCGTGTATATGGATTTAACTCTTTGAACGTACAATAGTGGTTGTGAAGCAGAAAGTCAGTTTATTTAGCACAATCGGTCAATTGCAGCTTGCCGTTGGCTGGAAACTGTACGTTTATGTCACTGGAATGCACTAATCACCCAAAAAATATTACCGCCACCCGGCGTGTAAATGGATCTAACTCTTTGAACGTACAATAGTGGTTGTGAAGCAGAAAGTCAGTTTATTGTACACAATCGGTCAATTGCAGCTTGCCGTTGGCTGGAAACTGTACGTTTCTGTCACTGGAATGCACTAATCACCCAAAAAATATTACCGCCAGCCGGCGTGTAAATGGATTTAACTCTTTGAACGTACAATAGTGGTTGTGAAGCAGAAAGTCAGTTTATTTAGCACAATCGGTCAATTGCAGCTTGCCGTTGGCTGGAAACTGTACGTTTCTGTCACTGGAATGCACTAATCACCCAAAAAATATTACCGCCACCCGGCGTGTAAATGGATCTAACTCTTTGAACGTACAATAGTGGTTGTGAAGCAGAAAGTCAGTTTATTGTACACAATCGGTCAATTGCAGCTTGCCGTTGGCTGGAAACTATACGTTTGTGTCACTGGAATGCACTAATCACCCAAAATATATTACCGCCACCCGGCGTGTAAATGGATCTAACTCTTTGAACGTACAATAGTGGTTGTGAAGCAGAAAGTTAGTTTATTTTGCACAATCGGCAAACTGCAGCACCAATTGTGCACGACAGCCACCAAAAAAAAAAGGGTGTATGTCAGTTTAAATTTTCAATTCTTTGATAGCTGTGGCCCTAAGTAACGATTCTGTGTCCCTGAGTAACGATTCTGTGTCCCTGAGTAACGATTCTGTGTCCCTGAGTAACGATTCTGTGGCCCTAAAGTCTCTGTGGCCCTAACTCTGTCCCTTAATACACACAGGTCTGTCTCTCTTGAATGACCGGAGGCTAATGGAGAATTCTAAGATGGCCGCGATTTATAGCTCCACCATTACACAGTGCTGGCTGGCTGCTGATTGGCTAATGCGATCACATGTCATGAATGCATTATGGGTCAGCGCGCCTTGTCTGCGCGCCTTCCCAGAGATCCCCGCCCCATCTTCTCTGTCCATTTTCTCCGTCGCCACACATGTCGCCGCCATTTTTGGGAAAATTCGATTCGTGCATTCGAATTTTGCTAATCTTCGAATTCGTCGCGAATAGAATTTTTCCAAATCTTCAGAACGAATTCCACTTCGTCATGTTCGATTCGCTCATCTCTAGTAAAAAACTCTGTCAAAAACTCTGTCCAATAAGAATGAGACTACATGCACCAAATATTCTTTTAATATTAGATCATAACTAGCATAGTGAGACAAGTGGTGTTGCAGTGCTTCAATGGCTAGATTATGAAGGATGTTAGAGTAAAAAGGGCTGACATTGTAATCCACACAAAGTTTCCATGCCATTCAATGTTCTGTACATGAGCCTGGTAACCTCACAACAAGGGGCTGTAGACACTGGTCCACCCACTCTCCCAGCCTTTTGAAGAGAGACCCTGCTATAGGTTGTCCATTCACAAGGATATTGCCTTTGCAAATTAAGGCTTAGGAGTCTTACGAATCTATTGAAGGCTAGGTTAAAATATCTGTGGGTGGAAAACACACACAAAATAAGTGCATGGGGTCCCCAAGCACTGACAAATGCAGTGCTTTTTGCCCACGTCATACCACATGGTGCAAAAGCAACATGCAGCTCTATATGGTGCAATTTAAAAAAAGGCTTGGGGACTTCTTTCTCCATGTTTTTGCTGGTAGGGCAGTCTATCAAAATAAATGGGCTGCCTACATGCAGTTCACAATAATCTGAACCGAGCATAAAACTACAGCTTTAGTACAACCAATGCTTTAAAGAAAAGGCATTCACACATTTATGAAGCTCCCATGGCCAGTAAGGCGAACATTAAAAAAGCACTTTTCTGGCTTTAGGAGTCCAAAGCAGGTGGAGATTAATAGAAATTAACAACATTTGTTACAAAAAAGAGATCTCCTCCAATCACAGTTCTTTCTCCTGCTATCAACCGAGATAAGTCAGTAGGTCATCAATAATTCCACACCATGACTCAAATTTAATGAATTGGCCATTAAATGCAGGCTGTGTTGTGAAGATCTCAGTAAAGTATAATGGAGAGTGGTTAGCAATATCTGCTTTCCATTATAACTTTCCCCCCTTCGAAACGTTGTCAGGATTTTACTGGTGTCTTTTTGTTATCTGTTGGTCCTTGTTAGGGAGATACAGTATATCCTCATTTTCTACCCTAGAGAAGGAAAATCTAAATCTGACAATTTTCAAATGATCAGGAGGGGCAAAATCCAAATGGGAAAACATGTCCTACAAATAATTTCACTTTGGAGAGTCTTGCTTTTCATTATGTTACCAGAACAGAACAAGAGAGATAATCAATCAGCTCATATAGTTTTCCAATCAATGTGCAGGTCTTTTGTTGCCACGATCTTTTCAAGTCTTTTCTTCTGACATATGCGAGCCTCCAGCTCCTACTGTGTAAAGCATTTCCCTGCGTCTGAGTGCCAGATGAGAAGGCTTAGACATTATCATGGGGGGGGGGGGGGGGTGGAGCAAGGTACTGTATGTATGTATTAATACATTTATCAATATCCAAGTAGCTGCGTTCAGTATTTGAATAGACACATGGGCAGGAAGGTGGGCAGAGGAGGAGCTGTACATCACTGGGAAAAAAGAATGTGCTAACTGCTTATGCCACCAGCTCCTAATCTGTATACCCACAGCTTGAAGAAAACATACTACAACTGAAATGATTAGTTGGATGATGTTCCAAAAAAGTTGGGATGCTCTGTAAAATCTACATAAAAACAGAATGCAATTATTTGCAAATCCCATAAACTCATATTTTAATTTATTTTATTTATCCATTTTAAGAAACAATAAGGTAATTTTGAAATTGATGGCAGCAACACATCTCAAAAAAGTCAAAATGAAAGTTAAGCCTTCGTCTGCTGTAGCACTCCTGTAGCCAGCTTTGTTTAAACTTTCGCAGGAGCGCTGATAGTAGCTTCTGTATAAAGGAATCAATCATTGCAAGCTTCGTTTATTCAGAAGCTGCAAGAATCAGGTATCTTTTTTGACAGCTGGATCTTAGTAAATGTTGTTGGAGCTCAGAAAGCTGCACCTGTATCGAAAAACATTGCAGACAGATTCTGTTTTATAAATACATTGCAATATTAATGTCACAATATATTTTTTCAATTCATTTCTTAATTTTCAAAATCAATCTTCAATTCAAATTTAAAATCTATCTGCACATAATGCCATTTAAAGCAGCCTGGTGAGTAAAAAAATGTTTTATTGTTTTTATAAAAATTGCATATACAGTATGTAGCCCACTATTAATTCTGCATTAACCTTAATCAGTCCTGTTTAACTTATTTCTCTTTTCCACTAGAATACAATTTCACATTTTATCTACAGTAGCACTAGTTGCTCTAAAGCTATGCCTGCATAGTGATGACATCGCACAGTTGAAAAAGACACTTGCTGAGTCGATGCCAAACAAAAGATACAGGTCGCATAAAGAAACAAATCACTGTAATCCACACAAAAAAAAATCCTAGCTGAAAAGTTTATATACACAACAAATACAAAATAGGTCACCCAACTGCAATTTGCAGTATAAGAATAGTTTCTGTGGCATAATAGTTTATAGGCTTACTCCAGATTTTACTGAAGTTTAAAGTAACTATTTACTTCACTAAAAAATGCAGTGACTGTGTGCACTTTTATAAAAACTGTGTAGCATCAGCTGCATACAATGTACAGTGCTGTGTTCTGGCAGAGGGATGGGAACGTCATGTCCCCCTCTTAAACAAAATCAAGGCGGGCTGAGAACTGCTCATCCATTAACAGGGAGCTTGTATTCTATGGGACTGGGGCTACATACAGTTTATATAGAGCACACAACTGCTGCATGTGTTGGTAAAAAGTACACTTGTACCAGCTTGGTCCAACAAACTATTTAAACTTCCATAAAACCTAGAGTTAGGCTTTAACTTTATAATGAATACAACTTTTTACTGCATTGCCCATTTACAGCTTTTCTTGCCTATTTTTATATCCAGTTGATATTTTGTTTGAGTGTGCTACAAATCATTTTAGTGTACAAGCATTGATATTATCAATGTTTACCATAAGAATTGTAGTTCATAGAGGATCAAGCATGCCATCCTTTCTATAGGGCTGCAGTTTGTAGCAGTCATTTGATGCTCAGCCACACAGGGAGTTTCCATTCACTCTATTCAGTCTGCAGGGCACCATGCTGATGATAAAGTGTGAATAGAAAAGCAAATACTCACCATTATCCTTATACACATTCACTGCAGAGCAGAGCTATGCCACAGCCTTGCAGTGACCTGACATGTAGACACCAAAAAAGAAAAAAGTTACAAGCGTGAAACCTTAGGCACCCCAGACTATTGATAACACAGTATTTATAGACTAGGGCACTACTATTGATAAGTGTAGTAAATATTCAGTATCACAAAGTACTGTGTTTATGTCTCAAAAACACAAACCTGAGAGGTTTGGTTTTCTTATGTTTTGGTGTGCTTACTGTGACAGTCAATTTCTGTTTCAAGATGAAAAATGAACAACCATGTTGGAAAGTATTTTTTGAACAAACAATTTTCTAATCATTTGTAGGTTAATTGTTCGAAAAAATGTATAAATAAGTGAAATAAATATTAGCAGGAGGTGTAATAGTAGAAATCGATCAGAAAAAAAATCATGTTTAATGTTGAAAACATTTGGAAAAATGTTAAAGTTTGGTAGAAAATTTCCTATACACTGATTGGGCCATAGAATGTTAGATCAAAATAATGTTTTGATTTTTGTTTTAATTGTTTGTTTTTCTTCTCATCTTTTGCCAGTTTTAGATGGATGTGCAATTTCAAATAGAAGTAATGAAAGTAAATGAGGAACACATTAAAAAGCGACTTCAGAGACACTTGCGGAATGTATGCACCCCTATGCATTCATTATGGGCTCCATATCTTCTGTTATCCTGTATTACTCATTTTTGAAATTGATGATGGTGATTTGTTGTATTATGTTAAAACTTCAATAAAAACGTATTGAAAGTAAAAAGTGACTTCAGCTAACTCTCTTAGTAATCACAGCAACCGTTTTTTCTCTTTAATCCATATAAATAAAAACTGACCATTGAAAGCACCAGCAGTATTAGATGGTTCATCTCTACCCTTGTAACTGCCACCTTTGCTAGATGGTTTGTTCTGCACTTCAATGCAGTAAAAATATTAGTGCAGGTATGTACAACAAAATATAATATATTGAATATCATCAATCTAGACATTAACCACTACTACCAGAATACCATATTTTTTATATAGTTGCCCTACAATGATTTTGAAAGATATATTCTTAGATAAAAACACAAACACAGTTAAAAAATGTAAACTACCTAGTAAATTAGCAACTAAAATTGTATTGCAAGTAGAATATTTATTTCTTTCAAATTGGGTATACAAAAGGTGTGGCCAGAGAGCTTTTAAACTACAGGTTTCAAGGCAGCTTGCTCTGCTCAAGAGGGCACTGATAAAATCAGGCTTGTTGACAGGTACTAGCATTGGAAGTTACAAGAAAGTAATTTTTGGAGGAATTTTTAAAGAGCTGGACCTTCAGACTACAGCTCCATAGGTATTTGTTTTTTTTATTTAAATTTACAATAAATAGTCCTGACTTTTTTTTGTGAAACTGAAGAAAATAAACACTTTTAATGAAGGTAGCTCTAATATTGTTTAAAAGTACAAAGAAGTACAATAAAATACACAGAAAACATATAAAAATAACCTAGTTTTTCAAAAGTTTATTTTAGGTTTGAAGACTAGACAATGTCATACTCATTTTACATCAACCTAAATGATTTAAATATTTACAAAACATATCAATATTATATAGCTTTAAAAGTTGCAAAGGTAACCGTTTTCGATATTTGTTGAATGGCTAACAAGTGAGATCCCTAACCCTCATCATATATTTTATATATTGTACAGTACCTTTTAGTCTTCAAAGCTTAAATATTTATATCAAAAGAGAAAGTCAACATAAAACTAAAACCAGTTTTTGTGACAAGCCCTTTGGGTAAGTGGATAAAATATATTGGGGGTCATAAAAGTAAAATAAACAGGCAAAGTAGAATGCATAAAATTATTTAGTAGTGTTTAAAGGTAATCTGGTCTTTATATTACCACATTATGTCCTGATTTTGATATATAGCTCCCATAATGTTTCTAAAACAAATCAATTATTTGTTTCTTTTTGTATTAAAAAAATACATAAACATACTTTACAAATGCAAACAATAATCTAACCTCATTCATTTTTTTAAATAGTTTATATAGAAAACTCTTCTTGTGATGATATGAACATATATTTTATTATTACACCACATGGTGAAATATTAAGTAACATAGAAGTAAACCTTCTTTCTGTATTCATACATAGACATTTATACTTAATCTACCATAAGTACTTCATTTGAGAGAACCTTTTCAACAATAAAGTGGACCTGAACTCAAGAAGTGAAGAATATTTAGAAATGTTAATTCGGCATTGGCAGTACCCTGAAAAATCTTTTTGTCTTAGATTCCTTCTGAAAAAGAGCAGTGTACTTTCTGGCATATGAGGGTGCCTAGGCACACCTGTACTTACAGCACCATAGCTGTATATATGCTGTGCAAAATTTAGGGCACTGCTGCCACTGTTGATATTTTAATCAGTTTTGGAGTAAATTGGATAATCTCACTATTGTGCTGCTCACTGTTCTCCTTTCTGTATTTTCTGAAATAAGGAAGCAAAGCCTCGCCTCTACCAGGATAGCTACCTCCGCACAGAGACACAGTGCAGAACATGGTTTGGTAAGTTAGTAATAGGAGAACAATCAGCTATAGGGAGCCCACAGATAATACTGGTGATCAGTTCATTACCCTTCCTGGCACAGCTTCCAGAGTTCAGATCCTCTTTTTGAACAAAAATAAAAACATTCACAATTTGATTAATCTGGAAAGTGCCATGTGGTGTTTTCTGCAGGAAAGAAACATGCTAATTAAAAAAGAATAATAATTTCATAAATAAGAGAAAAATCAATGGATCTTGCACAAACAAAATGATGAGAAAGTGCATTTGGTCAAAAAAAGCAACATTCAACAGCAAACGTAGTTGAGGAAAGTCACGACTAATGTTTGTAAGTACTATAGCATAAAGTGCATTGTATGGGCTGCTTTCTTAATGAATGATCTTTCATCATATTTTCTTTGCTATAGGTCATTATGTTTGACTTTCTCTTTAATATTGTTCACCAAGGTTGAATACAACATCATACACAATATATATCTTTTGAAGGACATTATACAGACAGACAGGACATTGACATCTAGCGGCATTTTGTATGCAGCACAATTAAAAATGAAACAAGTAAAAAGTTTTTGTTACACAGGACCTCACCATTTTTCCACAAGTGGACGCATTCTTTTAACAATGCAAGGGAATTGCTTCTGTTCATGTGAATTTGCAGGGCCCATGCACCCCTCCATCTCTTATTCGACTTCTAAACTCATCTTTGCATTTTAGAATGACTTAACAGATATAAAACAAGATTGCATACAACCAGTTTAAATGAAGAACACGTTGAGTAGGTATTACCACATTATCACAGTCTCTATCGACAGGTGTTTTCAAAAACCAGCATTTCCATCTACACCAATACATACTGTATGTAGGTCCACAGCTGTCAAAAAAACTGCACATTTTCCATACAATAAGTCTGATTTTCAACTATTGTATAACCCGAAAAATATGCTCCAGTAAACTGAACACATGAGACATATAATGACAAACAAAAGGTATGCACACAAACCTATCATTATTCTCATCTCCCTCCATGCAACATTATGATTCGTACCAAAAAAGATACATGAATATGTAATATTGCAAACTAAGTAAAATGGTTAGCACTGTTCTGATGCAGAAAAAATGTTTAAAGAACTATAATGCCTTGAGCGAATTCAGAAGAGATTTGCTAGTATAATAATCTTGGGCGTCAGTGCATTCTATGTGATAAACTAAACAGGAATGAGATATTGATGTATTGCTGTTTTTATGACATGCAGAAAAGAAAGCCTATTCTCGTAGTTTGCTCCTATTTAGTATTCAGGTCACTAAGGAAGGAAATGTCTCTAACACAAGTAATAACATGCCTCAAGAACATGCACAATAGGAATGAAATTAAGAGGAAAGAAACATTTAAAGTTTGCAATTTCATAGGTGTAAGTCAAATGGATTTCTAAGATCTGAGATGTAAATATTAATATTTTGATAGGCACGAGGGAAACAATTAGGATAATGCAGTCATCCCAGAGAAATCTTATTGCTAAGCCGCAGCATCACTTCTTACAACTAAATGTGTAATGTAGATAGGAAAACAGGTTTTCAGTTGGTGATATTTTTTTTTCTCTTTTTGGCTCTGAAGAGAATTGTTATAATTGCATTTTCCTGGCTCATAAACAAAAAAACCCCAAAAAACTGTAAAAAATAAAAATGATGCTGTCTTTCTTCCTCAACGTATTTCAACCAGTGTGAACAACTTAGAAGAAAATTAAAACATTTCATTACAAAGGGACAATATTTGAAGGACATAATCTGGTGGGTTCATTAAGGGCAGGCACAGACTACCTCGCAAAAAACAGTTACCAGCCTACCAAAAGGTGAGCACTTATTCAATGAAAATCCATTCATGTTCTCATTCAGGTTTTTCAGTTTTTTATTTTTCAAATGATGACTTCTTTTAAGTGGTTGTTTGATGGGTATTTTCAGTCCTCCTCAGTGCACCCTAATAGCTCAGCTCTTAATGTAATTCGGCCGTACCATGACCAAGGAAGGATCCTTATAAATCTTGCATAGATTGGTGGATCGATCACATTCTTTCTATGTGTATCATTGTCAAAATTTCCCTGAAATACCTGCAAATTAAAATAAAATCTGTTTTAATTGTCACATCACAAGAAGATATAAAGTCAAAGTGCTTTGTCAGAATATTATTAAAGTGACACTAAAGCTTTAGGTTTTTTTTTTTTAAATAACAAACATGTCTATACTTACCTGATCTCTGCAGTGACAAAGAGCAGCCCAGATCCTCTTCTTTTCAGGTCCCTGCTGGTGCTCCTGGCTCCTCGACCTTAAGCAGTGCCTCCAGGGACAGCATGCTCATCCCTGAGCCGGTGCTCTATGCATTTATAAAACACATAGAGCCTTTGCTCAGCCCCGCCCCCCCACTCTCTCCACATTGGCTCACTGGCTGTGATTGAAAACAATGGGAGCCAACGGGCTCTCACTGCTGTCTCAGCCAATGAGGGGAAAGAGTCCCCAGACAGCAGAGGCTGTCGAGAAGATCGCTAGATCGGAAGGGGTTCAGGTAAGGATTGGGGGGAGGGGGTGCACACAGAAGGTTTTTTACCATCATGCATAGAATACATGAAGGTAAAAAACCTTGAGCCTATACAACCACTTCAAGAATTTGCTCTGTTTTAATGGCTCACTTGCAGCACATTTTTCCATCTGTACTTTGAATAAGCAATGATGTGACATCATGTTTTCTTTTGGGCCTCTGAAATCAAAGAAGCTGTTTTCAGCAGTGGAATGACACCTGTTCTCAGACTATGACACTAGAATATTTACATATTCTGAACATGCAGCAGAAGCAAAACAAACCCCCCTCACCTCTGTAGCTTTAGACATTCCCAGGTCACCAATTTGTTGTAGCAGGAGACTTTCCAGGACAAATACTGTGTGTATATATATATATATATATATATATATATATATATAGTGTGTGGCACCATCAAACAAATTGAATCATAAAATATGTACCATTTATTATACAAATATTTGACTTCTTCAATAACGGGCACTTTCACCCCCTTCCTGCCCAGGATAATTTTCAACTGTCAGTGCTGTCGCACTTTGGATGCGAATCATGCAAAACTGTACCCATGTGAATTTTTTGGGCATTTTTTGAGACAGCTAGAGCTTTCTTTTTGTGGTGTTTAATCACCACTGGATTTTATATCTTTTCACTAAACAAACAAAAAAAGACCACAAATTTTGAAAAAAATTTTTTTCTTACTTTCTGTTATAACATTTTGCAAATAAGTAATTTTTCTCCTTCACTTATATGTGCTGAGGAAGCTGCACTGATGGGCACTGATGAGGCTGCACTGATGAGCACAGATGGGCATTGATGAGGCTACATTGATGGGCATTGGTGAGGCTGCATTAATGGGCAATGATGAGGCTGCACTGATGTGTACTGATGAGGCTGCACTGATAAAGTGGCACTGATGGGCACTGATGAAGTGGCACTGATGGGCACTGATAAGCTGCCCTGATGGGAACTGATAGGCACTTATGAGGAGGCACTGAGGGCGTGACCATCTGTGACGTCAGCACGCACGCCGGGACCACGTGGTGCAATCACGTAACCACTGTTGCTGGTAATCCACAGGAACCAGTGTGTGGTGAGACTGTCACCAGCCATACTAGCGGTGGTCATTTTATTGGAAGTGCTTGCTTACAATGTGCATTACTTTTTTACTCAATTTGAGTACATTTTAAAGGGGGGGTTTAAGGCAATAAATATGTTTATGGTATCACACTATGTGGCTGTTTTATTTTGCCCATATATGGATGGTTGTCACCTAATCGGGCTGATAAGGAGATCAGAGCATGAGCGATTAATAATCCATTGATTGAACGTTGTTTTTGGGTTGCTGGCTGATTAGCCAATTGTCATTTTCACAACCATTCAGTATTAAGGCGATTGATTTCGTACTGAGTTTCCACTGCTGGTTATTCACCAGCTTCTAATGAGTGTTGAATTCAATGGGGTGATAATCACTGCAGGACCACATTGATGGTGGATCAATGCTACTTTAAAGAGATATCACATCAGTGAAATGAACTGAACTTTTTCCCTTTTTCTATTTTTGGTGGAAGTTTCTTTAGTATTTCTTTGTTAATTTTTCTGATTGGATATTGTTTTATGTCAGATTCATTTCTTTATGACAATTTATTATGACAGAGCGCTGTTTATGTGAATCTTTCCAGTCACTGTATATTGATTTATTAGTTATTTAAAACGGCTGCTTTGTTTTACCATTTAATATTTGTGTGACACTTTCACCACCACTTTAGCATGGAGATATAGGCTGGGACCTCCAGCTTATATATAATGTCTATACTTACCTGATCTCTGCAGTGACTTTGCAAAGAGCAGCCCCGATCCTCTTCTTTTCAGGTCCCTGCCGGAGCTCCTATCTCCTCGACCTCAAGCAGTGACCCCAGGGAAAGCCGCTTGCCCTGGGGTCACCATTGCATGCTCATCCCCAAGCCACTGCTCTATGCATTTATAAAACACATAGAGCTGTTGCTCAGTCCAGCCCCCCACTCTCTCCTCATTAGCTCACTGGCTGTGATTGAAAACAATGGGAGCCAATGGGCTCTCACTGCTGTCTCAGCCAATGAGGGGAAAGAGTCCTCAGACAGCAGAGGATGTCCAGAACATTTGGATTGGAGGGGGTTCAGGTAAGGATTGGGGGGAGGGGGTGCACACAGAAGGTTTTTTACCATCATGCATAGAATACATGAAGGTAAAAAACCTTGAGCCTTTACAAACACTTCAAGAATTTGCTCTGTTTTAATGGCTCACTTGCAGCACATTTTTCCATCTGTACTTTGAATAAGCAATGATGTGACATCATGTTTTCTTTTGGGCCTCTGAAATCAAAGAAGCTGTTTTCAGCAGTGGAATGACACCTGTTCTCAGACTATGACACTAGAATATTTACATATTCTGAACATGCAGCAGAAGCAAAACAAACCCCCCTCACCTCTGTAGCTTTAGACATTCCCAGGTCACCAATTTGTTGTAGCAGGAGATTTTCCAGGACAAATACTGTGTATATATATATATATATATTATAGTGTGGCACCATCAAACAAATTGAATCAGAAAATATATACCATTTATTATACAAATATTTGACCACTTCAATACCGGGCACTTTCACCCTCTTCCTGCCCAGGCCAATTTTCAACTGTCAGTGCTGTTGCACTTTGGATGAGACTCATGCAACACTGTACCCATGTGAATTTGTTTTTGCATTTTTTGAAACAGCTAGAGCTTTCTTTTTGTGGTATTTAATCACCACTGGATTTTATATTTTTTGCTAAACAAACAAAAAAAAAAGACCACAAATTTTGAAAAAAAAATGTTTTTCTTACTTTCTGTTATAAAATTTAGCAAATAAGTAATTTTTCTTCTTTACTGATGTGCGCTGAGGAAGCTGCACCGATGGGCACTGATAAGGCTGCACTGATGAGCACAGATGGGCATTGATGAGGCTACATTGATGGGCACTGGTGAGGCTGCACTAATGGGCAATGATGAAGTGGCACTGATGGGCACTGATAGGCACTTATGAGGAGGCACTGATGGGTACTGATAGGAGACACTGATGGAGCTGCACTGATCATCAAAACAAAAATGTATTGACAGCTTTGCTTTCCTCACACAGACACAGCATGTGAAGAAAGGACTGCTTATAACTGGCAAGTCTGTTTACATGTGATCAGCTGTGATTGGACACAGCTGACCACAAGGTAAAGGACCACTATGATTGGCCCTTTTCCACGGTCTCTGATCAGCTGTGTAGGTAACAGAGCGCACCCGATGGTCTCCCCAGGGGGCATACGGACAGAGGGGTTCTGGGTGGATGTCCATGGACGCCCTTCCAGAACTGGAGGCCATGCTGTAGCCATCTTTTGGCTATAACGTGGATGGGAAGTGGTTAAAACATACACTATATTGCCAAAAGCATTGGAACACCCATCCACATCATTGGTATTAGGTGTTCCAATCACCTCCATGGCCACAGGTGTATAAAATCAAGCACCTAGGCATGCAGACTGCTTCTACAAACATTTGTGAAAGAATGGGTCACTCTCAGAAGCTCAGTGAATTCAAGCGTAGTACCATGATAGGTTGCCACCTGTGCAATAAGTCCATCTGTGAAATTTCCTTGCTACTAAATATTCCACGGTTAACTGTTAGTGGTATTATAACAAAGTGAAAGCAACAGCAACTCAGCCACGAAGTGGTAGGCCACGTAAAATGACAGAGCAGGGTCAGCACATGCTGAAGCGCACAGTGCGCAAAAGTCACCAACTGTCTGCAGAGTCAATAGCTAAAGACCTCCAAACTTTGTGTGGTCTTCAGATTAGTACAACAGTGCATAGAGAGCTTCATGGAATGGATTTCCATGGCTGAGCAGCTGCATCCAAGCCTTACATCACCAAGTGCAATGCAAATCATCAGGTGTAGTGGTGTAAAGCACACCACCACTGGAGTAGTGGAGACGTGTTCTCTGGAGTGACAAATCTCTGTCTGGCAATCCAATGGATGTGTCTGGGTTTGGCGGTTGCCAGGAGAACAGTAATTGCCTGACTGCATTGTGCCTAGTGTAAAATTTGGTGGAGGGGGGATCATGGTGTGGGGTTGTTTTTCAGGGGCTGGGCTTGGCCCCTTAGTTCCAGTGAAGAGACCGCTTATGGCATCAGCAGACCAAGACATTTTGTACAATTTCATGCTCCCAACTTTGTGAGAACAGTTTGGGGATGGCCCCTTCCTGTTCCAACATAACTATACACCAGTGCACAAAACAAGGTCCATACAGACAGTGATGAGTGAGTTTGGGGTGGAGGAACTTGACTGGCCTGCACAGAGCCCTGACCTTAACCCAATAGAACACTTTTGGGATGGATTAGAGCAGAGACTGCAAGCCTTCTCGTCCGACATCAGTGCATGACCTAACAAATGCGCTTCTGGAAGAATGGTCAAACATTCCCATAGACACACTCCTAAACCTTGTGGACAGCCTTTCCAGAAGAGTTGAAGCTGTTATAGCTGCAAAGGGTTGACCAACTCAATATTGAACCCTACGGACTAAGACTGGAATGCCATTAAAGTTCATGTGTGTGTAAAGGCAGGCATCCCAATACTATTCGCAAAATAATGTACATGAAACCAGGTCATACAACAATGGGTTAACCTAAATGTTCCACATCATTAAATAATATGCAGACTTATACCACAATATAGCTTGACACATTTTGTATGATGATATAGTATATCTTCATCAGCAGAAGTTGGACTCTCAGTGTATGAAGAATGCTTTCTTTAAGATTTTACTCTGACATCTGAAATAACCTTATGGGTTCTCTCCCTTTTGAAAATGTCCTGATCTTCAGTAGCTGTTTTGGAAGTATCCTTTGGGGTTTAACTACTTATTGCCACTTTTCTTTGCCTATATTTCAACCTGGGACCAAATCACTTAGAATATTACTCTGTTTTGTGAATTTACCATTTTTCAATAGTGGTTTTGGATGTAACCTGTGGGACAAGATTAGAGTGTGTCCAGCTCTCATTTTTGGGTCTGGCAGCTTCTAATGGGTATCCCTTGTGAATAGGCAGATTCTTTCTAGCTCTGTGCTGCTCCATGATGCTCCCCTGTTGGGAAATGATGGCCTTCATATTCCCCTTTTTGTTGAGTTTACTATATACATACTTGTTTTTCTGGGGTTGACCACATAAGATTTTATCCACAAATGCCCCTGATGAAGATTTATTATTACTTGAAATGCATTGAGATATATTGCAATATAAGTCTTTATACCATGTAATAATTTGGAACATTTAGGTTAACTTGTTGTATGACATGGTATTCATATATGTTTTTAATACTTGCATAATAAATGTAATATATTTTATTATTCTGTTTGTTTTGATGGTGCCACACTATATAGATATACCCTGGAAAAACCCCTGCAACAACAAACTGGCTACCTAGGTATGATATATGAGATGTAGGCATAGTTTGACACATAAACATTATAATATGCCTGTGTAGCTTTAGGCATTGTGGAGAAATTTAGGTTCAATAGCCACAGAAACCTATTTTCTATGGAGAGCAGAATTATGGTAGCTTGCCAGCCTTTGGATGTAAACACACAGAAGACATTTCTAAACTGGTAAAAAACAACTGAAACCTAACTGGAGAGTCCTTGTTGAGATGTTTAAGAATCTTTGAAAATTAATTACTTCATAGTACATGCAGCTAGAGAGATCAAACATTGCTTATGTTAAAGCTCATTTACTACTTGTTAAAATACTTGAAAATACCTTATTGTCCATAGTCTGGGCACAGGTAAACTTAAAGTTTCAGAGCAATAAAAAAGGACAATGTGACTTTTGATCATGTGTATGTAATTGGCACCAACTGAAATTGTGCACATCACTATTTGATGTATGTTAATTATAGCTGAAAACCCAGTACTTAACATCTTCAACTTAATGTTACACCTGAAAATAATCCCTAACCTTCAGTCAAAGCCTTGGCCCTCAAAGTGCAACCTAACAACTAATCTTTTTTTTAGCTTTATCCTATTCCCTTTGAGCTGCTAATACATAGAAATCTTTCCAGCCCTTAGAGAAGTGCATCCTTTCTGTTACAATCAAGGCAAAACACCTGTGGGAGATGCAACAGTTTTCTCTGGATTCTTATGCCGACAATCGTGTCTGGATCCACCTCTTTTCCTTCTCCTGTGTTTGATTGATATCAGCTCTGGGATGTCAGCTCTCCCCTTTTTCCCCCTTCCCCCTCCCTCATCCTCTCACACAACACACAGCTCAAATCAGTTCTCTTCCAGACCCCTTCTATCTGCACACTGGGCAGATGCCTGCTATTCTGCAGTTCTGACATGTAAAGATAAAAGCAGATGTGAGCTGTGTGTTGTGTGAGAGGGGGAGAGCAGACAGCCCCAGAGCCGACATCAATCAAACACAGGAGAAGGAAAGGAGGTGGATCCAGACAAGATTGTCGGCATAAGAATCCTAAGAAAACTGAAGACTTCCCCTCCTCCCTTGGATTTTAACAGAAAGGGTGCACTCCTCAAAGGGCTGGAAAGATTTTTATGTATTAGCAGATCACAGGGAATCGGATTAAGCTAAAAAAAAGAAAACCCATACTCTTTTACGTTTTTTTTTTACAAGTTGCCTTTCTTTTATTTTCTTTAAATGTGGCCCTGATGAGAAATTCTAAATCTATCGTTTTGTTGTGAGGGTTCAGAAGGATCATTGGAAGTAAATATTTTATGTGAATAAATAAATAGGGTGTAGTGCTACCTAATCTATAAATAATAATATGAAAGGCGGGAAATAATTGTGAAAAAGTGTAAATAAAACCTCCCCTTTACCTAGTGCGAGTGTGACTAAAATACTGTGAGCTGGGGGTGTGGCTTGCCGGTGTCACAGATAGCTGCCTAAGCCTTGAGCTCTGCCGACTAGAGAGATTAACACAGCAACTGTCAGCCTCTCCTGCACTCCTTGGTGTACAAACCGGCTGCAGTGACCCTCGAGCAGCGCCGAGCAACAATGTTTCGGAAAAGAAAGGAGGACCGCTGCCCATGGAGTTCTTCCTTCAATCTGCAGACAGAAGAGACTGCAGCCAAGATGGCGCTGCCGCCTCATCTTCTCACACTGCTGCCTCTTACACAGATCTCCCAGATGCAGATCATGACTCCACTGAGCTAACAGCTACACAGCTCTCCTTCAGCTATTCTCCACCTCACAGTCCAGGTCCCTGTAGCCCAGCAAAAGCCCACATAAGGCTAGAGCCCCCTGCATCAGCATCAGCTCCTACAGCATCGAGCCAGGAGTTTAACCCTCCAAGCCAATAATTTTTTATTGCAACATCCCAAATACACAACAAAGCTCTCAAATCATCTTTTTGAATTTTTTATTCAAAATGTGAACTCAGTCCCTGACCCCTTTGTGGTATGGAATTCACACAAAGCGTTTATTAGAGGTTTGTTAATACAAATGGGTTCTATGGAAGAGGTCACAGCATTAAGATTTCTTATTGAACTCTGTTAAAGATATCAAAACCCAGAATAAAGCACAGCCCACCCAAACTCTTAAAACAAAGCTAATATTGTTGCATCAGGAACTCAGATCTCTCCTATTAGATTCCTTTGAACACATGCAACATACAGTCAGGTCCATAAATATTGGACATCGACACAATTCTAACATTTTTGGCTCTATACACCACCACAATGGATTTGAAAAAAAAAAGGAACAAGATGTGCTTTAACTGCAGACTGTCAGCTTTAATTTGAGGGTATTTACATCGAAATCAGGTGAACGGTGTAGGAATTACAACAGTTTGCATATGTGCCTCCCACTTATTAAGGGACCAAAAGTAATGGGACAGAATAATAATCATAAATCAAACGTTCACTTTTTAATACTTGGTTGCAAATCCTTTGCAGTCAATGACAGCCTGAAGTCTGGAATGCATAGACATCCCCAGACGCTGGGTTTCATCCCTGGTGATGCTCTGCCAGGCCTCTACTGCAACTGTCTTCAGTTCCTGCTTGTTCTTGGGGCATTTTCCCTTCAGTTTTGTCTTCAGCAAGTGAAATGTATGCTCAATCGGATTCAGGTCAGGTGATTGGCTTGGCCATTGCAGAACATTCCACTTCTTTCCCTTAAAGAACTCTTTGGTTGCTTTTGCAGTATGCTTTGGGTCATTGTCCATCTGCACTGTGAAGCGGCGTCCAATGATTTGTGAAGCATTTGGCTGAATATGAGCAGATAATATTCCCGAAACACTTCAGAATTCATCCTGCTGCTTCTGTCAGCAGTCACATCATCAATAAATACAAGAGAAGCAGTTCCATTGGCAGCCATACATGCCCACGCCATGACACTACCACCACCATGCTTCACTGATGAGGTGGTATGCTTAGGATCATGAGCAGTTCCTTTCCTTCTCCATACTCTTCTCTTCCCATCACTCTGGTACAAGTTGATGTTGGTCTCATCTGTCCATAGGATGTTGTTCCAGAACTGTGAAGGCTTTTTTAGATGTCGTTTGGCAAACTCTAATCTGGCCTTCCTGTTTTTGAGGCTCACCAATGGTTTCCATCTTGTGGTGAACCCTCTGTATTCACTCTGGTGAAGTCTTCTCTTGATTGGTGACTTTGACACACATACACCTACCTCCTGGAGGGTGTTCTTGATCTGGCCAACTGTTGTGAAGGGTGTTTTCTTCACCAGGGAAAGAATTCTTCAGTCATCCACCACAGTTGTTTTCCGTGGTCTTCCGGGTCTTTTGGTGTTGCTGAGCTCACCGGTGCGTTCCTTCTTTTTAAGAATGTTCCAAACAGTTGTTTTGGCCACGCCTAATGTTTTTGCTATCTCTCTGATGGATTTGTTTTGTTTTTTCAGCCTAATGATGGCTTGCTTCACTGATGGTGACAGCTCTTTGGATCTTATCTCGAGAGTTGACAGCAACAGATTCCAAATGCAAATAGCACACTTGAAATTAACTCTGGACCTTTTTTTTTTTTTTTTTGTTTTACATTTTATATTTAAATGATTTTTATTGAAAGATTATAACATAACAAGGGTATATATAAACAACAGCTTAGAATGGTACACATTAGAGAGAACAGTAATAAAGGAAACAGGTAAGAGTGGAGGTTCTCCACCATCTGGCTGGAGAAACCATAAGTCTTGATTATGCTTACATGAGAAGTATGCTCAGTATTCTGTGTACCTTTTAAGAGCAAGTAAGTTGTAAATGGGGAAGGGCTATGAGGTGGGGGGGAGGAAGAGGGAGGGAAGATACACTTGTAGCATAGATAAGTACCTTATAGTATTATAGGGTAGTATTCAGTTTATGGAGCAATTAGGATTTTTCAACCATCGAGACCATTGTATTGCAAATTTCTGATATGATGAATTTTGAAGGGCTGTTCTTCTTTCCATCTCACACTGGAAGTTGAGATCAGCCATGAGGCGGGGCAGGAGTGGGATGGTAGGGGATCGCCACAATTTAGTAATGTTGGTCTTTGCAGCTGCTAGAATATGTATGATGATGGTGCGTGAGTTTATGGGGAAACTATCTATTCCGATGTGGAGGAGGGCTAAGGCCGGGTTTGGGGAAACTGGAATTCTTGTAATTGAGGAAATTATTTGGAAAACTTTGTTCCAGTAGGATTTGAGGGACTTACATGTCCATAGTAAATGAAGGAGGGAGCCAATTTCTCCGCAGTGTCTCCAGCAGGTCTGGGAGCGCTGAGGGTAATATATGGATAATTTAGTGGGGGTTAGATACCATAGTTCTTTGTCTGGAAGGTGAAATTTCTCTTGTGTTGTATGAAATGAGTTTAGTTTATGTATAGTATACAGATCTCGGATGTAATGTATGCCCCGAGCATTCCATGATGTCAGATTTAAGTGAGGAGAGATGAGGTGCAGGGATGAAAGTGGGGACAGAATATGTATGTTGTCTTTATGTGCTTGATTACAAGCTAGGAAGTCATGCCAGGCCATCAAAGAGGCTTGTATGCAGGGGTGATTATGCAAAAAGTGGGACTGAAATGTTTGAGGTATGAATAGTATATCTGATAATGAGTGAGGTAGGTGCAGGGAGGTTTCCATGACAGTCCAGGTTTTTTCAATAGTAGGGTGCCATCAGAAGAAGAGTTGGTCCAGTAAGGCGGCTTGGTAATATGATTTTAAATGAGGTAGACCAGCTCCACCTCTGGAGGGCGGGCGGATTAGGAGATTTGTATTGTACTTGGGTTTTTTTGCGTTCCAAAGAAATTTGTTCAGTATTTTTTGAAGTTTAGAGAAGAAAGAATAAGGAACTGGTATAGGGAGTGTACGAAATATATAGAGTATTTTAGGTAGTATGCACATTTTTATGGTTGCTACTCTGCCTAGTATCGACAGAGTAGTAGTGCGTAGGCTCTTAAGGTCCTGGGGGATTGTGTCAAGTAATGGTTTGAAATTAGAAGTGTAAAGTTGGTTAATTTTGGTTGTAATTTTAATTCCCAGGTAGGGAATGCTATGTTTTTCCCAAGTAAAAGGGAAGTGTTTAGAGATTAAATTCTGTGTTGCTATGGGCATATAGAGGTTTAGCATAGTTGATTTAGATTCATTCAATTTGTAGTATGAGACTGTTGCGTAGTTGTGGATTTGCGTGCGTATCGTTTGGAGCGATTTATAGGGGTTTGTGATCATTAGGATAATATCGTCTGCAAATAGACTAATTTTGTGTTCATTTTTAAGAAATTTAATTCCTGTAAAATTTGGGTCGTCTCTAAGGTTGGATGCTAATGGTTCAATGAGTAAGGCAAAAATAATAGGGGAAAGTGGGCAACCTTGTCTGGTTCCGTTTTATATGCTGAAGGGCTGTGAAAGTGTGCCATTGGTCAGTACTCTAGCAGTAGGGTTAGAGTATAGGGATAGGATCGCCGATAGCATCCAGTCTGTTATTCCATATTTCCGGAGTGTAAGTATCATGAATTGCCAGTGAATTCGATCAAATGCCTTTTCTGCATCGAGTGATAGAAAAAGAGAAGGATGGTTAACAGATTCTAGTTGGTGTATTAGGGATATAATTCGTCTAGTAGCGTCAGGGGCCTGTCTACCAGGTATAAATCCCACTTGGTCTGGGTGAATTAGTGTGGGTAGATATGGGAGTAGACGCAAGGCAATTATTTTGGCATATATTTTTATGTCCGTATTAAGTAATGAGATTGGTCTGTAATTCTGGACTAATTGGGGGTCTTTGCCCGGTTTTGGAATAGTGGTAATTAATGATTGTAGCATGTCAGAGGGGAATTGTCCATTAGAAGCAACGTGGTTATATAGGTCAGAGAGATGTGATGAAAGGTTAGATGCAAATGTTTTGTAAAATTCGTTAGTGAATCCATCGTTCCCTGGTGATTTGTTTAGAGGTAGAGAGTTTATGGTTTTTCCAATCTCTGTGGGTGAAATCGGCACAGAGATAGATTCAAGTTGTGGTAAGGTGAGCTGGGGGAGATTCGTGGTCTGTAGAAATTTTTCAATAGAGGGAATTGTTGGTTGGACAGTGTTCGGATCGTCTTTTATATTGTATAGGTTCTGATAGTAAGAAGCAAAAGCGTTGGCTATATCTAATGGGTTTGTCACTGGAGAGTGTGTGGTAGGGTGGTGAATCGTGAATATTTTAGATTTGAGTCGTCTTTGTTTGATGATTTTAATGAGGAGGGAGTTTGGTTTGTTACTAAGCGAGTAAAATTTGGTTTTCGTTTTTTGGAGATTAGTGTCATACGTGTGTAGTAAAATGGTGCGCAATTTATTTCTGTCAGTGTTTAGGGCTGCGGATGTGGAAGGATTTGGGTTCTTTTTGTTAATTTCTTCATTTATGTGGATGGAAGTCAGTAGTCTGTCAATTTGTTGGGACCGTTGTCTTTTGATTCGAGAGTTTAGTTGTATGAGGATACCTCTCATGTAAGCTTTGTATGTTAGCCAAAGTGTAGTAATAGAGATATCAGGGGTAGCATTAGTTTCAAAGAAAAGGTTATGGGCTTCAAGTATATGTTTCTGATTTTCTGGAGATTTCAGGATTGAAGAATCAAGTCTCCAAATAGGCGGGATCGTTGTGCGTCTATTGTCGTCTAAAGATATGTTGATTGGAGCATGGTCCGACCATGTTATAGTTCCAATAGTGGAGGATGTCACTTGTTGTAATGTCCATTTGTCGGTAACAAACATATCAATTCTTGAGTATGATAGGTGTGGGGGTGAGAAGTAGGTATAATCCTTTTCGGTTCCATGTTGACATCTCCAGATGTCGTACAAGTCATGGTTATGTAGGAACTGGTTAAAGTTAAGTTTGGCAGGTTTTTTATTGGAAGATGAGTCCATAAGAGGGTTACCCAGAACATTAAAATCACCACCTATGATGAGTCTGCCTTGTTTATACTGCGAGATGACTTTGTAGAGTTTGCTGTAAAATTGCATCTGTTTATTATTTGGACCATATATGTTCACCAGGGTGTGGGTTAAGTCATTTATTTGGCAAATCAAGACATGGTAGCGTCCTTGTGGGTCGGCTATGCTGGAAATAGTGCGAAATGAGAGAGAGTCATTAATGGCCGTGATAACTCCATTTTTCTTTTTGATGTTGGTAGCCATGAACAATTGAGAAAAACGGTGGAGATATAGCTTAGGGGTCTTCTCAGTAGCAAAATGTGACTCTTGTATGAAAAGAATGTCTGCTTGGGATTTTCGGGCTTCTCTGGAGAGCATTGATCTCTTGAAAGGAGAGTTTAGGCCTCGGACGTTGAGAGATGTAATGTTAATCATTAATAAATCTATTTGCTAGGTATCTGTTCAGTTGGGTTGTTGTTTGAGAGAGCATTGACTCAGTAGTTGTCTTGCTGAGGAGGAAAGTAATAGTGTAACTATGGTATATAGTAGGCTCGATTGGAGAGGCAGAATGCATTTTCCTTGTAAATTTGAAGGTTGTGGAACTTGTGGCATAGATGCGTAGCTGGTTGTGTCTTAAAGGGAGAAGGATAAGGAAGTAAAGAATGATAAAAAACCACTTGCGTAAGACGCAAGTAAACCGAGTAGCATGCATTGCTACTACAAAGATGGGGGGTATGAACAGGCTTTGACCTCCTGAAGGGTCATGCCAACTGTAAACTGGTGTAGTAATCTTCGTCGGATCTAGGCCGATCGCCAGATATTGATATATCAAAAGGTGGCCTCTGGAGGGAGATGCAGAAGCGCTTGATAACAGAAATTGTCCTGGTGCCCGTTATGATGCTTCCATATTTTGGATAGAGCCAGGTGCATTTTCTTGTGGGTCTGCGGGTAGGATATTCCAGACTTTGAGTAGGTCTAAGCCTGCTGCTAGGGATTTGATAGTATAGATCCTGCCTTGTTGTCGTACCGTTCGTTTTGTGGGGAAGCCCCATTGGTATGCTATACCATGGTTTCTCAAAGCTTTAGTAATAGAGACCATTTTTTTCCTGTGAAGAAGTGTGGCTTTGGACAGGTCTGCATATAATTTGAGGTTTGTGTGGGATGGCGGTAATGGTGGAGGGTTTCTGGCCGTCGTCATAATTTTCTCTTTGACGTGGTAGAAATGTATGTGGGCTAGTACATCTCTTGGAATAGATGCCGCCAAGAATGTGGGTTTAGGTAACCGGTGAGCTCGATCAATCGCCAGTTCTACATCAGAGAGTGACGGAATAAGGATTTTAATGAATTGCTGTAGGTAAAGTAGCAGTGAATCGTTGGTAACTGATTCCGGGATCCCTCTGAATTTAATATTGTTACGGCGTGATCGATCCTCTAAGTCGGCTAACTTGAGGTTGATTTGTTCTATATCAGATGAGTGGTCTGCATGCGCGTTAATCATGTCATTGTGAGCCGTGATTATGTTACCCATGCTAGATTCAATATGGCAAATTCTGTGTTCTTGTCGTTGTATTGCGTTAGTAATTTGATTTAATGATGCAGAGATGTCATTGTGCAGTGTTTGACGTAGTGACGCTAGCATATTTTTCATGCATATTTCTGTTAGTGGTTGGTCCGCTGCTGGAAATGCGTCTATGTGAGGCAGGCTTATTTGAGGTGACTGAGGAGGAAGGTTTGAGGCCTGATATGAGGGGTCAGGGTCCTGGTCAAGTCGTGGCCGAGATTTGGCAGGGCTGCTAGTCGTGGGGGACATTGGGGGTGACAACTCACCAGGGTCCCCTGGGTATAGCTGGTGTTGCAGCCTCGGATCCGCTTGCTGGGCCCTGTAGTCCTCCTCGTGGCCGCCTCCTTCCCCCTGCTTATGTGAATTGCGGGCGCCATCTTGGATTCCCGGCATGACAGCCGGGAAGAATTGAGTGAGTTTCTCCGGCTGCTCCGGTGTTTTCCTCCTGCGGGGCATGACTCGTGAGGTGCGGGCACGCTTCAGGGATGTAGCTGAGGTAATTTCCCCCTCCAGGGCTGGTGTGTGCCGCTACGATACTGGCAGATGGACGGAGCTCACTTTACAGCGCGTCCATCTCGTAGCCGGCCGCGCATGCGCCCCAACTCTGGACCTTTTATCTGCTCGTTGTAATTGGGATAATGAAGGAATAACACACACCTGGCCATGGGACAGCTGAGAAGCCAATTGTCCCATTACTTTTGGTCCCTTAAAAAGTGGGAGGCACATATGCAAACTGTTGTAATTCCTACATCGTTCACCTGATTTGGATGTAAATACCCTCAAATAAAGCTGACAGTCTGCGGTTAAAGCACATCTTGTTTGTTTCATTTCAAATCCATTGTGGTGGTGTATAGAGCCAAAAATGTTAGAATTGTGTTGATGTCCCAATATTTATGGACCTGACTGTAAGTTGCAAGTCTCCTTCTGCTCCACCTCTAACAAGCAGGAAGAGCCTTATCTCATAAACTTAAAGGTCGCAGAATCAAATCAAGAATACCTTTTCTTTATGACTCCACTTCCAATAACAACATTTTTAATCCCCAAAACATTGCAGATACCTTTAGTACCAACTATAGTTCACTATACAATATAAAACTGGATGATTTCATACACCAAGTCTCTCTAGACGAAATTACCACTTTTCTTGAAAAAATCAAACTCCTTACCAGGGGCGGACTGACAACTCATGGGGCCCCCGGGCAATAGGGGATCATGGGGCCCCTGTGTCCTTGCCCAAACTCAAAAAAGCCTATGAAAATGGTACCAGGGGCATCTCACGGGGTCCCCTACTGACCCCAGGCCCTCGGGCAGTGCTCTAGTTTCCAAATGGTCAGTCCACCCCTGCTCCTTTCCTTATCTGAGACACAACTCAGCTCTCTTAATGCGCCGTTCACCCAACAAGAACTGACCTCGATAATCCGAAATCTTCCCAATGGCAAATCTCCTGGGCCTTATGGCCTAACAAGTGAATACTACAAAAAAGTCCTCTCTATTCTAACACCTCATTTATAAGATCACTGCCTCCTCCTCATCATTTCCCCCAGAGATGCTCCAAGCCCTCAAAATAACATTTCCGAAGCAGGAAAGGAGCCTACCTCCCTGCAAAACTTTAGGCCAATTTCCTTATTAAATCTAGATATGAAAATTTATGCTAAACTAATAGCCATCAGATTGAACAATATTCTCCCACATTTGATACATCGAGACCAATCCGGCTTTACAAAATGTTGTCAAACCTCAGACGCAACCATATGATTAATAAATCTTATATATTACTCTGAGATCTCTTTCTATGTTGGAGGAACTGCAGGAAACCTGGGGACATTATTCACATCTTTTGGCTTTGTCCACTCCTAATCAACTTCTGGTCTACGATTTTCCAAATTATATCTACTATTTCACAGTCTCATGTTTCCTCTAATCCAGATCTATTGTTACTGAATTTACATATTGAAACTATTAATCCCCATGTCAGACACTCTGTCACTCACATCCTTCTGTCAGCCAGACTGAGCATCACGAGATCCTGGAAAAATTCTCACCTGCCCACAGTGTTTGATGCTCTTATTTGAGTTCTAAAAACACTGCTCTTATGAGCTTATGATGGCCTCCAGCAAAGGTAAATATAAAAAAGTATTCTCCCTTTGGCAACCATGGCTCAGATGGTACCAAACACACTCACCTGTGTAAACCCCTTACTCTTGTAGATTGTCCTCTGGCTGCTCCCTTTAACCACTTACCCTCCTTCCTGACCAGGCCATTTTTTGCGTTATGGCGCTGTGTTACTTTAACTGAGGATTGTGCAGTCATGCAACGCTGCACCCAAATTAAATTTATGTCCTTTTTTTCCCCACTAATTGAGCTTTCTTTCAGTGGCATTTAATCCCAATACGTGTAAATTAATTAGTTTATGTGAAAGTTATAGCGTTTACAAATGGCGGTATAGATACTGGGATATTTTTTTCTACTAGTAATGGCGGCGATCAGCGATTTTTAGCGGGACTGTGGGACTGCAGCAGACATTCTGACACTGGTGGGAACTGACTTGGTGTCACTGACATCTCCAGTGACACCAATACAGTCATCAGTGCTAAAAAAAAGCACTGACACTGTACTAATGGCACTGGGCAGGAAGGGGTTAATATGAGGGGAGATCAAAGGGTTAACTATGTGTAGGGAGTGTTTTACTAGGGGGCGAGGGGTGTGTGTTTCACTGTAATTACACTACTCTGGATGGTTGTGCTGTTAGTAAACAACACAGCCTTCCTCCCTGTCGGAAATGCTTGGTAATCACCATCCAAAACCCAGTGATTGACAGCCACGGCAGTGCGGTTAGGGCACGCACATGGCTTGCACGCTCCCCCTACCTGGAAGTGCAAAATCACATACTGTATATATGCGTGATTTTTCAATCCTTCCCCTGCGGGGAAGCGGTTAAGTTATGAAACACTGCGCCTTCCGGGTGGTGTGGGGTGTTTAGCAGCCACCGTAACTCATATATATATATGCACGCTTTTCAATATTCTACATTTTCCGAGTTTATTAAATATTTTAAGTGGTTTGGGAGATAGGAAAGGAAGAGAAAAGAGGCAGAACCATAGTCCTTGACATGCACAGGTCAATGTACCTGCCTGCCCCTAGACAGGAGAAATGTAAAACAGAGGGTTCTTTCTTAATGGAAGTTCTTGAGTCCTGCTGATTTGGCATTTTTATCTCCTAGCTATAAGCAAGTACTGCACAAATCTGAGTAAAATAGAAAACAGAATGTTTAAGGTATGTCCTGTTTATTGTCTCCTTGAAAGCTCAGCTTAAACCTAAATGTTTTTATTTTATTTTAAGCCAAGTAAGCAAGGATATGACCACTGTCAGTGCCCTATCTTCAGTTCTTGTGATGAATTTATGGGAACAGGAAGTGACAGCAAAATCCCTTTAATGAGAACAGCAACAAAACCATGTTGCAGCAGAGTGGGGAAGGTTACTTTTTATTATTTATTTATTTATCGAGTTCATATAGCGCCAAAGGGTTTGCTCAGCGCTGTACAATAGAGGGGGGGACAATACATGAAACAGTACTGTAACATCAACCAGGACACAAGGGGTAAGAGGGCCCTACTCTTTCGAGCTTACAATCTAGGAGGGAGGGGGTAGAGGTACAGGAGGAAATGGCTGTGGGGGATGGAGTGGAGGGAAGGGCAGCGGCTGTTAGGTGAGGGTGGGGTAGGCTTCCCTGAAGAGGTGGGTTTTCAGGGAGCGCCTGAAGGTGAGGAGGGAAGGTGACAGTCTGATGGATTGGGGTAGTGAGTTCCAGAGGATGGGGGAGGACCTGGAGAAGTCTTGCAGTCGTGCGTGGGAGGAGGAGACCAGGGAGCAAGATAGAAGGAGGTCCTGTGAAGAGCGAAGGGTACAGGTAGGGTGGTACCTGGGAATCAGGTCGGTGAGGTAGTTAGGGGCAGTGTTGTGAATGGCCTTATAGGTCAGAGTGAGCAATTTGAATTTAATGCGTTGGGCCATGGGGAGCCAGTGGAGGGAGAGGCAGAGGGGGGTGGCAGAGGTGGAGCGGCTGGTGAGGTGGATAAGTCTGGCAGCTGAGTTCAGGATGGCCTGAAGCGGGGAGAGTTTGCACTGGGGTAGGCCGGTGAGGAGGGAGTTGCATTAGTCAAGGCGTGAGATAATCAGGGAGTGTACGAGTAGTTTAGTGGTGTCTGGGGTAAGGAGGGAGCGTATCTTGGCGATGTTCCGGAGGTGGAGCCTGCATGTGTTTGTAAGTGATTTGATATGAGGTTGAAAGGAAAGGTTTGAGTCCAGACCTTGGCTTGGCTTGCTGGGCGGGATTGATGGTGGTGTTGTTGGTAGTGATGGAAAGGATGGGGGGGGGGCGCAGGCTGGGGGGAAGACGAGAAGCTCGGTTTTGGAAAGGTTGAGCTTGAGGAAATTGAGCGACATCCAGTCAGAGATGTCGTTTAGGAGGTGAGTGATGCGGGCGGAGAATGTGGGGGTGAGGTGAGGGGTGGATAGGTAGATTTGAGTATCATCAGCGTAGAGGTGGTAATTGAAGCCGTGGGAGTGTATGAGTTTGCCAAGGGAGGAGGTGTAGATGGAGAAGAGAAGGGGTCCAAGGACAGAGCCCTGGGGGACCCCAACAGAGAGGGGGAGGGAAGAGGAGGTGGCATCGTTGTAGGAAACGCTGAAGGAGCGTTGGGATAGATAGGACGAGAACCAAGAGAGAGCGGTGTCTCTGATGCCAAGGGAGAGTAGTTTATTAAGGAGGAGGGGGTGGTCGACTGTGTCAAAGGCCGCGGAGAGGTCTAGGAGAAGGAGGACAGAGTAGTCGCCTTTGGCTTTGGCGGTTAGTAGATCGTTGGTGATTTTGAGGAGGGCAGTTTCGGTGGAGTGTAGGGGACGGAAGCCGGACTGTAGTGGGTCAAGGAGGTTGCTGTCAGTTAGGTGGGTGCTTAGGCGATCGAAGACCAAGCGCTCAAGGAGCTTGGAAGTGAGTGGCAGCAGGGAAATTGGTCTGAGGTTGTTGAGGTCAGTGGGGTCCAGGGAGGGCTTTTTGAGTATGGGGGTGATGTGCGCATGTTTTAGGGGGGAGGGGAAGACGCCAGTAGAGAGGGAGAGATTGAAGATGTGGGTAAGGGAGCGGATGAGGGAAGAGGGGGGTGACCGGAGGAGTTGAGAGGGGATAGGGTCCAGGGGGCAGGTAGTGAGGCGGGCTTCTGAGAAGACTCTGGTGACTTCCTCAGTGGTGGTAGGGCTGAAGGAGTGCAGTGATGGTAGGCAGGGCCTTGGGTGTGGTGGGGGGCAGTGCCGTTGCGAGGTCAGAGGAGGGGAGAGATGAGGGGGTGATGGAAGGGGGGAGGCTAGATGGGGGGTAGATTGCAAGTTGACTATGTCCTTGCGGATTGCATCAATCTTGTTGTGGAGATGAGTGGCAATCTCGTGGGTGGTAAGTGAGGTACTGAGTGGAGGAGGGGGGGAGAGAGCAGGGAGTTGAAGGTGGAGAAGAGTCGGCGAGGGCAGGTGGAGAGGGTGTTGATCAGGTTAACGAAGTAGGCCTGCTTGGTGGCGTGGAGGGAGGAGGTGTAGGTGAGGAAGGCAGATTTGTAGAGGGAGAATGCATTAGGGGACCTGGTTTTGCGCCATAGTCTCTCCAGCGCACGACTGCGACGTTTGAGGCATTTAGCATGGTCGTTCTGCCATGGTTGGAGCGGTCTGGGTTTGATGTTGCGTGTGGTTAGGAGTGCCAGAGAGTCTAGGGTAGCTGATAGTGAGTCGTTTTACGCGGTGGTGGCTAGGTCAGGACATGACAGTGGAAGGATGCTGTCGTGTAAGCGGTCGGCAGCCAAGTGGAGGAGGGCCGGGTGCAGGTTGCGGAGGTTGCGGCTGGTGATGGTTTGGCGCTCTGGGGGGGGGAGTTAGGGGAAGGGGAGATGGAGAACGTGAGGAGGTGGTGGTCGGAGAGAGGGAAGGGGGTGTTAGTGAAGTGGTTAAGGGTACAGAGGTGGGAGAAGACGAGGTCCAGGGTGTTCCCATTGATGTGGGTGGAGGATTGAGTGTATTGTGTGAGCGCGAAGGAGGAGGTTAGGTGGAGGAGTTGGGAGGTAGCTGGGGTGTTGTCGTTGTCGTTGATGGGGATGTTGAAGTCCCCGAGGATGATGGTCGGTAGCTCAGAGGAGAGGAAGAAGGGAAGCCAGGCGGCAAAGTCATCCAGGAAGCGGGCTATGGATCCGGGGGGCCTTTAGATCACTGCGATCCTTAGGGGGGTGGGTGAGAAGAGTCGGATGCAGTGAGCCTCGAAGGAGGAGAAGATTAGGGAGGGGGGGTTAGGGAGGACCTGGAAGGTGCTCAGCGGTGATAGGAGCAGGCTGACACCACCACCTTTGTGACCGCTCAGTCTTGGTGAATAGGACCAGAGGAGACCTCCATGGGAGAGTGCCGCAGGGGAGGTAGTGTCAGTGGCCTGTACCCAGGTTTCGGTGATGGCTAGGAGGTTGAGGGAGTGGGAGATAAAGAGGTCATGGATGGCAGTTAGTTTGTTGCAAACCGAACGGGCGTTCAGAAGTGCAACCGAGAGAGGGGGGATGGATGCGGGGAGGAGGTGCACAGGTATGAGGTTGAGGGGGTTGCGGCGGCTGGCGGGGGCAGGGGGGTCCCTGGAGGGGGGGTTCCTGGAGGGGGGGAGAGGTGGTGAGGGGCCAGGGTTCGGGGAGATGTCCCCAGCGGATAGGAGAAGGGTGAGGAGGGTGGCATGGGAATGGGAGGTGCAGGAACGTGTGGGTCTGGTAGTGGTGGCACGTGGGTCGACCGGGGAGTGGAGTACCAGGAGGAGGTGGTGAGTGCCGTAGTGGGGAGAGGGCAGAAGTGAAGGGGCAATGTAGAGCTGTTTTGGGGGGTGTTATTGATATATGTGCTTTCCTGTGCCAGTTTACCAGTTTTTTTGCTTTTTGCTATGAGTTCATGACCCAGGGGGACATTGTGGAAATATGTCAGCACCTTGTATGATTCCAACTCTGTTTCTGCATCAAACTTTAGTGTATAACCTGTAGACAATCTCCAGTGAATGGTGAAAGAATCTGCATCCTTAGATAACCTTAGCTACACCAATACATTTACCTAATCTATTTAATAAGATTTAATTTAAAAATTATAATTAAACAGGAACATACTGTGTTTTACAAATCCCTTCTGCCTGTAACCTTTAAGGCCACTCCATTTGCCTTAATTAAAGGTCCAAACAGATGAACATGCAGTAAGTAAATCCACCATTGTGTGAACCAACAGTTTAAGCCTAATGATGAAATGATACAATACCCAGTAGAAAACAGTTGCTGTACTGAACCTTATCTTCAAAACAATCATAAGTTAGGCAGCAGCTGGCTTAAAACATACTGATGGGCCTGAGACATTAATATTTCTCATAGGATGTATAATTCTATTCTTAAAGACCATATGTTGACTAAATACACAAATCTACATGGCACTAATCCATCTATATGGCAATTATATATTGCCATGCAACGTTTTTAAGACACAATTCCTATTTAAGATACTGTCTTAAGCTAGTTACAAAATGCATTCACAAAAGGGCTTGATATGTACAGTAATTATTACCATCATCGTTTTTTTTTTTACTAAGACATTAGACTGACCTGTTCTATGTGACACTTCAGGCTTTGATCAGGGTAACACCACATGTGGCGTTTATTCAGTGGCCCCAGAGGAGCAATGTACAAACAGTATGTGGCATCCAACAATTCTTTTATGGAGCATAGGCTGGATTTGGATGTTTATTGGCATACATTTGATCAAGTTGTTGAGATAATGGAGCCAGCTAGTGCTGCAAAGTGCCAGAGGTACACCCAAGGATAATGCTGCTGAGATTGTGGATTTATTCCATCATTTATATATATATATATATTGATGCTATACTGACGTCCTATAGCATAGAAGTCTGCTTTCTGTTTGCACACTTGAAGGTGGTGGAGCACTTGGGGAGGCACTATCAGTGGCTGGAAATTTCACAGCACCAGCTTGGGATAATTTTGAGGACTATACATTTACTGTTGGACTTTTATTTATTTATTCATGCAGTATTGCACTTTATTTACTTTATATGGTGTATGAAATGTATTCATTTATGTATTTTCACATATATTTTTTAGTTCATGAATTGTTACATTTATTGCTTCCATCACATGCATGTATAAATTAGTTTGTGTGTTTATTTATTTATTTATTGAGTTTCACATCATATGATTGATCAGATTTCTATTGAGTTATCACATTATAATTAAAGAGACAGCACATCTCCATATCTTCTGTCCTATATTTTGCCAGAGTTAAATGCTACATAACAGATGCTCAAAACGTATACTGGGGCCTTTTAGCCTGACACAAAGAGGTCTACTTATAAAAAAAAGTCGTTGAATAGTAGTTCTCACAGTAAAAGTACATTTAAAGTACAATAAAAGTAAATTTGTTCTGTGCAGAAGGGGAAAAAAGAATGTTATTTGGCTTTCTTATGCTAGTCCAGTGTTTCTCAACCTTTTTTCAGTCAAGGCACCCTTTAAAATTATGGACAATTTCAAGGTACCCTCTAAAATTATGTAAAGTCCAGAGGCACCTTTTAAAATTATGGACAGTACTGAGGCACCCCATTCTAAAATGTGAAAAACGATTCTAGTAGTTTTATATAACGCAGCAACATCCACACATGTAGGACACCCATTGCTAGAGGTGATTTATTCTTCCAAATCAAATACACTTTTTCACACTGGTCCTGACTGGTATTATTATTATTATACAGGATTTATATAGAGCCAACAGTTTGCTCAGCGCTTTACATTATAGGTATTACAGTGTTTACTCCATCACTGAGCTAATGTGACCCCAGCACTGATGGAGAGGGGCAGGGGAGGGTCAAACAAGGATACTGTGCAGGCAACTGACATCTTATCAACTGCTGATGTCATTGGTTGTCAGGACGCTGGAGGCTAGAAGGTTGTAACGGCATACAATGAAAACTTGTGGCTTTGTGTAACTAAAAGTCAGGATTCTTCTACCCACTGGCTTGTATACAAGTTTTGAGCAACTTTTAGACATTTTGCCAAGGCACCCCTGAAGAAACATCAAGGCACCCCGGGGTGCCTGGGCACCCTGGTTGAGAAAGACTGTGCTAGTCAAATAGTTTTGATTTTTTCCATTTAAAATGGAAAATAGTACATTTACCACTAGATGGCACTCACTAGGGACCTAAATGTCCCTTTTTCCATTTTAAATCAATGAATAATAATAAATACAATTAAACCAGCACTGGAAACGCCTAATATTATTTTTTCCCCCATTTGAATAAATGCACCTGAACTTTCACAGGTAGAATTGCTATCCAATAGTTTTTTTTTTAAAACAGGGAGATGGTTAATAAGGTGGCAGTTTTGCTCTAACAAGGAAATACTACAACTAAATAACAGTACACAGTATTATACTTGAGAAGTAAAACTGCAATATTATAATAATGTAATGTAATGTAATGTGACTGGTTCTGTTTAAAGTATATGTCAAGGCAAAATATAAAAAAGATGCAGTACATTTCTGCGCTCCTTTCACATTTCACAATGTTTTATCCCTTAAAACACCCTTCAGGTAAGGAAGAATAATTGCTGATCTGCAAAGTATGCACTCAACTCCTGCATTCGATTGGGGGGCTGACAACACAGAGCATTTTGGTGAACTAAGTGGTGTCAGCTGTATGTGCTTTTGTTAAACTACTCAAACCCTCCCACTGTACTGTCTCTCAATAGAAATTAGAGTGCTAGTAAACTCTACTTTGTCACTTTTACCTACAGGTAAGCTTGTTAGGGCTCGTTCACACTAGGCTGTTTTGCCAACGCTTGCCAAACGCCCCTATAGCGTTTGGCAAGCGTTGGTCCGGTGTTTGCGGAGCGTTTTTAACGCTCGGCAAACGCTCCGCAAACGCCGCATGCACGGTTTAGCGGCGGTTGCTAGGCGTTTGCCGAACGTTAATAACGCCCCACAAACGCCTATAATGCATTTGAGTGGTGTTACCGCTCCGCAAACACCCCGCAACCGCGTCGCAACCGCACCGCAAACGCCGGCCGGGCGTTTGTGGAGCGGCACCATAGACGAGAATAGGAGGCTTCAAAGCCTCCTGACTCGACCAGAGGCGTCCGTTTTGCCGTGACACAACGCGACGCGACGCAAACGCTCCTGTTAGAACAGCACCATGTGCTGTAATGTGCAGAATTGGCAGAGGCGTTTGGGAAGCGGTAAAAACGCTTCCCAAACGCCTCTCTGCCGCCTGCACACAAGGCTAGTGTGAACGTAGCCTAATAAAGTTTACCTGTAGGTAAAATGAATATCTCCCAAATGTGCACTGTTTAGGAGATATTTGCATGTTCTGCAGCTGGTAACGTCACCAGCACATAAGCACTGCACTCTGAATTGAGGGCACAGTGAATGTGCTGTCAATCCAGAGCTCTGTGCCGCAACCATGACTCTAGCCGGAGCCTCAAACCTAGAAGGAAAACCAGGTGAAGATGGAAGCCCTGTCAGCGGTGACAGCTCTGCTGGAGGGCTTTGTTTTACAGGTAAGTCTTCATTGTGTTGTGATGCATACTAGCACATTATGCCATTAATTTTCAGGAGAAGTGGCTTTTTTTTATCTGACTTTATTACCTCTTTAATCATTCTGTAGTTTCAGAGAAAAACAAGGAGAAATACCTTTTCCCCTGGAGGTAATACAGGGAGAATGCACATGACAAAGGACAGCTTTGAATTTCTGATAAGATCAGCCAGGTTTTTATTTTGCACTTTTCAAACATTTTAAACTTATATAATGGTATATTTAACAAACCAAACGGGAGAAAATAAGAAAAGTTAATTGTTATGGCCTGGTAGCCATTGCCACCGGGACACAGGAGTTGATTTATTATTTGCAAGTAGGCTGTTCACTTTGCAAGTGCATTTTCACTTTTTTTTTGCCAATTTGCAGTTCATAATAACTCTCTTAATCCCTGAACTTATCTTGCAAAGCCTGTATGCCCAAGGTTTATTGTCTATGTTTACAAACTTTGTCCAGTGCTACCCTTCTATTAGATAATTTACTAAAGGAGATGAAAATGTTCCCTTTAAAGGAGTGAAGAGTGCCTTCAATTCTCCAATCACGTACAGATAGAATAATTGAACAAAAATGTGCTTTTTATATGATTGGATAATTGGGGAGAATCTTCACTCCTTTTTGTGTGAATATCCTTAACTTCTTTAGTATATCAGCCTAATCGTGTATCTAAAGCAAAAATGTTTTTTTCATTTTGTACATCATAGTTTTTTTTTCCATGTGTGTTCCATCACAGAGAAATCCCTTTACTTTCTTTCCTGAAGACCCTGTAGAAAGTGAGAGGATTCTATATTCTTGTACTAGAAAAACTCAAAACCTGGATAGAGAGGATGAATCTCACCAACAGCAACAGAAATAGAAAAAAAAACTGACAGGGATTCCAGTCCTTCCTCACACTGCCGAAACTGAAAAAAAGTTTTGCTGCTAGAATTAAATTCATGAACTTCATGAATGTTTAGTTCAAACCCAAGCATTTATTTATATTAATCCATTGCTTATTGAAACAGATAATTTAATCTAAATATAACTGTGATTAATGTTCAGTATTCAGACCAAGCAGGAAGGAGGGGTTGTTTATCTAGGAATATTTATGTTTGTTGTTAAACTAATTCAGCTCTAAAATCTCTTTGGATCATGTTCTATTTTGTTTGTAGCTTGGATTGTATACATCAAAGCAAAACCACAAACACATGATAAGGGAAAATGAAAAATGTAATTGAAAAGTTGCTTTTTGGCATATTACCATACTTCTTTAGGTTCCACCTTTTTTCTCCTAACCTGAACTGGTATTTAAATTCTCTTTGTGTATTGCTGTACTTCCTTCTGTGCTATTTGCTAAAAACCTGAACCTGCTAGACTTTAAAGCCCCTATTGATATTCACTATTTGGCATGATGAAGTTATATAAAATATATAGCATCAGAAATCTAGCATGCTGACACAGTTTATGTAACTAAAAGAACTTTGCATTTGTTGTAAAGGCAAATATTACAAGATCAAATGTAATGGTAAACTCAGTTATTCAGTAGATAGGCTATTCAGCTAATCGACCCTTTTATAAAGTTTCAGACTGCCCATAGACTGCCAAACATTTATTATGTAAGATTAATTTAATATATACTATTTTGAATGGTAGCACTAATAATAATACAATAATAATAATAATAATAATAATAAGAAGAAGAAGAATAGATAATAAGAACAATATTCTTTTGAATACTGTTGATACTTCCTCTTGATATCAGCATATGACCTTATAGTTGTTACAATGCTGATTGTTTAGTAAATCCACAGACATAAATTCTTTGGCACCACTCCTATCAGTATAAGTTTACTCACTAGAGGTCCAACAGAGTTTGTGATGGGGGTATTTAATGGATCCCCAACAAGTTTGAGGTAGATGTACTTACTGGATCTTCAACCAAGACTGAGGTGGGTGTACTCACTGAATCTCCAACAGAGTTTGGGTTGGTTGTATTTACTGGGTCTCCAACAGAGTTTGAGGAGGGAGAGTACACTAAGTACAAGAAGTGAACATGTAGGTATACTACCTACCTAGAAGGAAGGGTGTGGAAGGCCACAGACACTCAATAATGCAATGTGTGCTGGTAATCAAGGCCAGTAACAGCACACAGCTGAGTCAACTCCTGGCCACTCTCACTGGCAGCTGACCATCCAATGCTAGCCACCTCAGCTTCAGGATTAGGCATTGACTTGGAGCTCTACCAAGACCTCTAAAGATTAATTGTCCCCAACTGACTTTCCATCATTTATTGACAACCAACTGACCCCCAAACATTTACTAACAATATAGCAATATACTGTATATATATTATGCAAACTTGAGTTTGGGCAGCATCTTACATTTCTGAACCATATAATTCCTCTTGCTAAAGAGAAATGACAAGAGAAATGGAGTAAAACGTTTATATGCACAGCTACTGTTACAGTCAGGTCCATAAATATTGGGACATCGACACAATTCTAACATTTTTGGCTCTATACACCACCACAATGGATTTGAAATTAAACTAACAAGATGTGCTTTAACTGCAGACTGTCAGCTTTAATTTGAGGGTATTTACATCTAAATCAGGTGAATGGTGTAGGAATTACAACAGTTTGCATATGTGCCTCCCACTTGTTAAGGGACCAAAAGTAATGGGACAATTGACTTCTCAGCTGTTCCATGGCCAGGTGTGTGTTATTCCCTCATTAGCCCAATTACAATGACCAGATAAAAGGTCCATAGTTCATTTCAAGTGTGCTATTTGCATTTGGAATCTGTTGCTGTCAACTCTCAAGATGAGATCTAAAGAGCTGTCACTATCAGTGAAGCAAGCCATCATTAGGCTGAAAAAACAAAACAAACCCATCAGAGAGATAGCAAAATCATTAGGCATGGCCAAAACAACTGTTTGGAACATTCTTAAAAAGAAGGAACGCACCGGTGAGCTCAGCAACACCAAAAGACCCGGAAGACCACGGAAAACAACTGTGGTGGATGACCGAAGAATTCTTTCCCTGGTGAAGAAAACACCCTTCACAACAGTTGGCCAGATCAAGAACACTCTCCAGGAGGTAGGTGTATGTGTGTCAACGTCAACAATCAAGAGAAGACTTCACCAGAGTGAATACAGAGGGTTCACCACAAGATGTAAACCATTGGTGAGCCTCAAAAACAGGAAGGCCAGATTAGAGTTTGCCAAACGACATCTAAAAAAGCCTTCACAGTTCTGGAACAACATCCTATGGACAGATGAGACCAAGATCAACTTGTACCAGAGTGATGAGAAGAGTATGGAGAAGGAAAGGAACTGCTCATGATCCTAAGCATACCACCTCATCAGTGAAGCATGGTGGTGGTAGTGTCATGGCGTGGGCATGTATGGCTGCCAATGGAACTGCTTCTCTTGTATTTATTGATGATGTGACTGCTGACAAAAGCAGCAGGATGAATTCTGAAGTGTTTCAGCAATATTGTCTGCTCATATTCAGCCAAATGCTTCACAACTCATTGGACGCCGCTTCACAGTGCAGATGGACAATGACCCAAAGCATACTGCAAAAGCAACCAAAGAGTTTTTTAAGGAAAAGAAGTGGAATGTTATGCAATGGCCAAGTCAATCACCTGACCTGAATCCGATTGAGCATGCATTTCACTTGCTGAAGACAAAACTGAAGGAAAAATGCCCCAAGAATAAGCAAGAACTGAAGACAGTTGCAGTAGAGGCCTGGCAGAGCATCACCAGGGATGAAACCCAGCGTCTGGTGATGTCTATGCATTCCAGACTTCAGGCTGTAATTGACTGCAAAGGATTTGCAACCAAGTATTAAAAAGTGAAAGTTTGATTTATGATTATTATTCTGTCCCATTACTTTTGGTCCCTTAACAAGTGGGAGGCACATATGCAAACTGTTGTAATTCCTACACTGTCCACCTGATTTGGATGTAAATACCCTCAAATTAAAGCTGACAGTCTGCAGTTAAAGCACATCTTGTTCGTTTCATTTCAAATTCATTGTGGTGGTGTATAGAGCCAGAAATGTTAGAATTGTGTTGATGTCCCAATATGTATGGACCTGACTGTAACAGTAGCTGTGCATATAAACGTTTTACTACATTTCTCTTGTCATTTCTCTTTAGCAATCCCTGGGTATCACTGAGAAATTCTGTGCAAAAATATATGTGAGGTTTCTTATTTATCCAGGTCATAGTATAGCTAGTAGTTAGTCACTTTGGGGTTTATTTACTAAAGTCGGAGAGTGCAAAATCAAGCTCACTTAGAAACCAATCAGCTTCCAGGTTTTATTGCCAAAGCTTAATTGAACAAGCCGAGGATATAAGCTGAGTGGTTTCTATGCAGAAGTGAGCCTGCATTTTCCATCTTTAGTAAATAAACCTCAGTAACATGGACTTTTTTCTGTAATGATGAAGATGTTTTGTAGGAATCGATTTGGTAAGCTAGGAAATGTCTTCATTGCAAAAATCAATTTTTATACTTGTACCTTTTCTTCCTTCATTCCTCCTTTCCCCATTGGCCTAAAATAACATAGTTTTTATTGGCTGAACCTAACAAAAAAAAAAAAACAACACAAAAACAAAAAACAATTCTAATCTTGGAAAGGAAGGGGCCAACTAACTTTATGTCTAATTTATATAAGTCTAATTTCCAGTCTGGGATTTTACATCTGTTATCTAGGAATCTCTAGAGAGCTGTAAGGTGAGACTGTGAGCATTAAAACGCTCACAACAGTCTCTATGCACAGGTACTGTTATATGTGATATCAAAAGGGATAGCATGGTTTACTTTAAACAGCCTTTACACAAACACTGGGGTTAATTTACTAAAAGTAAATAAACTGTGCACTTTGGAAGTGCAGTTGCACCAAAGCTTAGTAAATGAGGTAAAGCTTCACTTTGTAAAGAATACCCAATAACATGCAAGGAAAATAAAAAAACACAATTTTTGCTTGCATATGATTGGATGATGAAAGTCAGCAGCACTTTCCCTCATTTACTAAACTCTGGAGCAACTGCACTTGCATTGTGCACAGTATTTTTGCCTTCAATAAATCAGCCCAACTATCTTTACAATGGACAAGCTGAAGGATAATGAGTTTATTTTTTTCTTTAAGTTTAAAAACTTTCCTTTGACCACCATCTTTATTGAAATACTTTACATTACTTGTTCCTCCACATCTGATTTTATTTTTAATATCACAGTTTAAAAGTTAAAATGCATAAAACCAATTTCTCCCACCCCTTCCCACAAAATGAATTTGTTCCCATGTTTAACATAAAAGTAACACGGTTGTAGAACATCATACAGCTTCCTCTGGGCTCCCAGTCCTTACTGATTTAGAAGCATTTGGCTGATTAAATTCATTTTTATCTATATCAAGCCAGTCACTCCTAACATTTATGGTTTCTGCAGTGTCAGCCGTCATCTTTAGCTTAAAAAGATTACTTTGTCTATTCTCACACTTGTAAAGGAACTTTGTGTTGGCACTTATCACATTCTGTCTAGACTGTTATGGTCCTTCCACATTCTCTGTTTTCCTATGTAACTACAGTATTTTTTCCTGAAATGTGCTTTAATGAAGAAAAAGAAGAGGTAGAATGTTTCCCCCTTCTTCTTATAATAGATCTTGGTTCATTTTTTTTAGAAGCCATCTGCTCTTTGCTGGCCAAGTTCACACAATACTCTAGTCTCTGACAGATTTATCGCAGTAATGTCTGACACACTGTAGATGCAAATTTAATTTATTAGCCAACATATCATCACCCTATCTGTATCCTTATATTACCTTGTCTTTTCTTTGTTTCTCATCTTGATAGACGGTCCAGTGTTCTCCATTATTACTGAAGGCGAGCTTGTAAGAACCTACAAACTGCACATGTCCAAAATCTTTAGCTCCTTGTGTAATGATCCCTGTGACCTTTGTAGGTCGAATGAGATCCACCTAGAAAGATACAAAGGCAATATTTCATTGTCAACAAAAACGTGGAATACAAAAACATGTCATTTTATGTTACAGATTTATTTTGGGTAACTGATAATGTACTTTATCTGCAGTGGCCATATTGCAGCACAGTACTGACAAGAGATATAGTGGAGACAGGTCAGACAGGAAGACAAAAAAGTGCCGACCATGAAACAGAGAGACAAGCAAAAAAGAAGAGATTAGAGATGAAGTATAGAGATGTAAAGGACAACGTAGACGAGAAAGATACCACAAATTCAGGCATACAAGTCAAAGGAAGTGGTAAAGGCATAATATACAATATACTGTTTGTACTTTACCTGTGACCTACCCAACTCTTTAAAGTGATCCTGTGTCATTGCTAAATGAACTAAAGTAACAGTGCAGGCAAAAAGCTGACAATATGAGCTGCGAGCACATATCTTTTCTGTCAGGTATTGTCCTACAAATTATGATCCCACAGGACAATGCCCAGGCTTGTTGACAGATAACTAAGGCACTGACCATTTTATTGCATGATGAAAGTTTAGGATTTTCTTCAGGACAAAACCTGCAAACGAATATATGTGCAGACAGCTTATGATATTAGATTTGCCTGCATTTCTACAGGATTTAGAATGCATATAAGTTTAGTTGTGAAGCAGACCTGAACACAATGTAAAGACTTGCTATCATATAGGGAACATCTCAAAATAATAATTGCGCTTAACCAGTGTCCTAAAAAAATAGACATTTTGTATTGAATTCCTCCTGAAATTAGCTTAGCACAGTCTGTGCCTTGAACCTTATAGCTGTATAGCTGCAGTGTGAGATCATTTAAGGCACTGATGCCTCAGAACTGCTAACTTTACTAAACTGTAAATGAAACTTGGAGATGCCACTACTTCTCTGCAAAAGAAGGTGTACCTGAGGACCTTCACTGTATGCATCACAATACTGTTTCATTATTTCTGCGGTTCTGTTCCTTTTTTATGTCGAGTCCTGATGCTTTCTCATCATGGCCCACCACTCTTTTATTCATCAGGGAAGCAAAGCCCTGCCTCTACTAAGATGGCCACCTCCCCGCATCCACACAGAGACACCATGCAGAATAACATACTATAAGTCAATAATAAAGAAAAAAATCAGCAGAAAGGAGCCTAAAACACTACTAGTGAACAGTAATTTTCCCTCTGCTTCCCTTTTTTTTGGGCACAGATGCCACAGTTTTGCCCTTCTTAAACTTGTTTTTCTCCAGAGGTCAATGATGCCTAGATGCCCAGCCCAAATTTTGCAGTGTCAGTTAAATAAACAATAGCTCTTACTGGCACACCTGAATACACCTATGTACTAGTATACATACAGTATTTCTGAAGAAGAGATAATGTTTTTATTTCATAAACTGTTTTAATAAAAAAACACTGCACTGTTGTAATTACAGGCTGACAAATGCTCACAAACAGGGGCGGACTGACCATTTGGAAACTCGGGCACTGCCTGAGGGCACGAGGTCAGTAGGGGGCCCTATGAGATGCCCCTGGTACCTTTTTCACAAAGGTTTTTTTTTTACATTATTAAAAAAGATAGCAATGCAGATGAACACTATTGTCTCAAAGTGGTTTATTTGAAGACTTTAATTTTCGTCAGTGGAGCCTTCAGCCTGCATGTGATCACCATGTTAGAACTGACATGGTGCTCACATGATCAGGAAACACTCTGACTGGTTCCTGATAGCCAGTTGGGACTGAGAGCCAGCAGCAATGGTAAGTGTGAGCTGCTGGCTCTCAAAAGGGAGAACATTTATTATTGTGTGGTCAGCACAGGGCATCATGCTGGGGTACATGAACAGACCTATAATTAGAGTTTACCCTTTTTCCATATGTTTGGCCTGTGCTGTGTTCCAGCTTTGCTTACATTTGAAACCTAGTTAGCATAGAATTTATCATATACAAGATACATAATTTCCCTCCCAGGGCTTTCGTTTTCCATCCAGGCATAGCTACAGTGTTACAGGGAACCACATAGCTTACAATCTACATAACCTGGTGCCAATCACAGACACACATACAAACACCCACACTTTAAGCTTCCTGCTGTTTTAGAGACAGGTGGAAAGAACAGATAATTGCTTGGCATAGAATCACATGTGAAGAAACTTTTGTCCCATTCAGAATGATAAGAAAAGCTTAGAGAAACTATCTTCAAAATAATACAATCTTATATAAAGACACCGTAAGTTGACTTTCTGATGTGGATATTGACAAAGGTTCCTGAATGCAATAAGTATAAAACTGACTGATTTCCTTCTTTCCTACTGTTGCCTTTTAATAAATAAGGAAGGCTGACTTTCAAATACATTTATTCAAATACCAGGAACCTGTAGCATCACAGATGTATTCTTAAAAAAAATGGGGTGACATAATCTGGAACATCTGTGTCATTTTGTTACGTCTAACATTGTGTGTGCACAAGACAGTCATGGTGGGCTCCCAAAGCTTACACAATTTCAGTATGCAGGGAGGAGGAAGACTGCTGAGGAAATAGGATACAGAACTGAGGAAAAAGCAAGCATGATGTGGAAAACGGGGTAGAAATTCAGAAGATTCAAATCACAAAATAAAGAGAAGGATCACAAGTAGAACAATAAATAGATAAATGTGAAAGATAAATGAGAAAGCAGGACCAAAGGAAAAGTCTGGGTTAAAGTATACATGAACCATCGCCTTAAAAAACAACCCATTCAGTTTAAAATAGAAATGAAAGGCAAAACATTTGTGTATAGATATAAAAACATTACAAATACCTTTTCCCCTTTTTATAGGTGATCACATGAGGATCACCTATAAAATGCATAGGGAAGCTCAGAGAGCTGGGGGAGGAGAAACAGGAGCACACCGATGAATTGTTTTGCGGGGGGGGGGGGAGATATTGTGTAAACACAATTCTGATCATTGGGGGAGAGGAGGTCTATTTCTCAGCACAGCTAGAGACCTGACCACTCTGTGCTCTCATGACTAGTGTGATCTGTTTTTTAAAAAGCAGAGGGACTAGCAGGAACACCAGGGATTTCACACAAAGGAAGCAATACAAAGAGAACAGGATACTTTTTCATATAAGTACATGTACAGCAGGCACGTATCAGGAATTTGAAATGTTGGGTTGGTTAAAAGAGAGTAGATTTATAAGCATTGATAGTTTTGGTTGAACACATGGGCAAGATAAAGATAGGTGAACAAACAGGTAAAGCAGGAGAAGGTGGGAAGTATTAAATAACTCCCACTTGTAAAGCAAAGACATTCACACACAGCAGCCAACAATTTGCTTGGTGGGTTTGGACATATGTTGCTGTTGTAATGGTGTTTGAGTGACAGTTGAAGCAATGTTTGGGTCATTAATCTAGGTTATTATTATACAGGATTTATATTGTGCCAACAGTATGTGCAGCTCTTTACAATATAAAGAGAGACAGTACAGTTACAATACAATAAAATACAGGAGGGTTAAGAGGGCCCTGGTCATAAGAGCTTACAATCTAATAGGGTGGAGCAAGCAGTAGAAAAAGTTATAACTGTTGGGGATGAGCTGATGGAAGTGATAAAAGTTCAGTTCCCTAAAGAAATTAGTTTTCAGGGATCGCATAAAGGCAGCCAGAGGAGGAGATAGTCGGGCAGACTGCTGTAGAGAGTTCCAGATGATGGGAGAGGCTCTGGAGAAGTCCTAGAGATGAGCATGGGAGGAGGAGAAAAGGGAACTTGAGAGCAGGAGGTCCTGGGAGGAGCGAAGAGGATGGTTTAGGTGATGGGGACAAGATTAGTAATGTTGCTCAGGGCAGAGTTGTGAATGGCTTTGTATGTTGTTGATAGTATTTTGAATTTAATATGCTGGGCAATCAGAAGCCAGTGGAGGGATTGGCAGAGAGGTGTGGCAGACACTGAGCGGTTGGTAAGGTAGATCTGGAATTTGTACTTTTCCACACCTGTGGAAGCAGATGGGTAGCCCTTACTGATGCTCTGACCAACGCTCACTTAATGAGTTAGAGCCATGCAGTATAACTATACTCCAGGGGGCAGATCCATAACAGCTTGGTCTCAGTGAAGGTGGGTTAGACAACAATGGCCATTAATCATCCCAGAAAATTGAGGACAACTAATGTCAGAAAAGAAGTACTGCAAGGAAAAGCTCCAGATTGAATGTCAGTATTGCAGAAAAGGGTGTTTTTACATTTTATCTTTTAAAGAGCTATTAATTTGTGATTTTTATGTTTGGCTAGAGGTCTGCTTTAAGTATTTGTTTTATTATTTTGCATTGCTATCAAAACAAAACAAACAATAAAAGACAACCTTCTGAAAAAAAGTGAAATCAGTCACTGAATTACTTATACTATCCATAAAGCTTTGTTTGGATACTAAATTAATGAAATAAATACATTTTGTGTATTGTATTTCATAGTGGTATGATGTTACATGACCGCACAATTGTCATTCAAAGTGTGACAATGCTGAAAGCTGAAAACTGGCCTGGTAAGGAAGGGGGTTTAAGTGCCCGGTAGGCAAGTGGTTTAAACATGATAGGTAAAGTTACACTTTGTAAAGGTTAAGAATGATTACCGCCATTATGGTGTTGTGAAGTGTGTTTGCCCTATACACATCTTGAACTGAAACTTATTGTTTATTATGTCTCATGAATATATATGAAAAGTTTCAGATATAAACACATGAATAAAATGACTAAACACTGTCTGCACAATAATTTGATTGATAGCTAAAAGTTGCTTCCAAATTCAGCTAATTTCAAAATTAATGTCTGTCTGTTTAATACATTGCAGTGAGTAAGTAGTAATGATCATGACATTTAAAGTGCAACTTTTATTCTTCAGGGTACCTGAGAAAATCAGTATTCAGGAGAGGAGACTTCGGGAAAAAAAAACATACCTTGAAATGAGTTAGAGAAAGTTGCAAACTCCCAACAGGTTTCTGGAAAGTGACATTCTCCCCCAATAAATATCATTATTACTGTACTGCTTCTCTCTTAGATAGATGGGCTAAATTTGTGCTGGCGCAGTTCACAGTTGGCATTTTTAAGCAAATTACATTATAAGCTAAAACCAATTTCCTTTCATGAAGAAAGGAATGATATAGCAGCTACATTTATTGAACCACTGTACTTTACACAGTTACAGCCTTCAGAAACACTCATAAATGCTTCTCTTGTTTTGCTCTGTGTTCGTGTGGAAAAACTCTCTCTCCGTAGATCAATACTTTAAGGAACAAAAAACATCTTTGTTGCAATGAAAGGCTATTACATGCCAGTACAAATGTATACATTATACAACCAGCTTCCCTTTACATGATCAATGAAGAATTCGGGTTTTAAATGGTCTCCTGAGAAATTAACTTGGTCATAAAGGATTTCACTGTACGCGTAGCTAAAATTTCTTTTCAAACGTTATCTTCCACACCATTTATAATTATGAAGCCAGATTTTGTGACGGTAATGTACTTGCTTTGCACTATAAAACAGGCATTAAACAACTTTTGAAATCAGGCACAGCATTTTGGGTAAGTAGCTCCAGGTTATTTGGCTGAAACTTTGTTTATAGTTGGAAAGACTACAGTGTAGTATACAGTTTTCAGGCTCAGGTTTCTTCATAGGAAGCTATATTACACCAAGTAATGGGAACCTTTACAATTCTCATTTGCATTTCCATCACCTATAAACTTTAACTTTACTTCTGTGGAAAAAGAAAAACCTGACTGGTGAGGCCACTTTTATGTACGCTCCAAAGCACTTTACTAATGAACAAAATAAAGAAAAAAAAGGTGCTTAGTTTGCATTTTAAAAATTGTGCCGTTTGCAATTCATGTAAAGTTATATATATATTTTTTTGTTTATTAAATATTTGAATATCTTATACATGTTCTAAACCTGGATGTCCTTTTGCATCTCTTTATTTTATTGCAACTGGGAAAATATATGAACAGCACATTTTTTAATACAATTGAGTTACGTTACTAAAAGAAAACATGCCATTCACTTTGCAAGGAAATTTTCCATTAGCTTAGTGAAGGAGGCAAATCTCTAATCACTTCAATCATCCAAACATGTGCAAGCAAAAATACTTTTTTATTTTGCTTGACTGTGAATGGGTATTCTTTGCAAAGTGAATTTTCACCACATTCACCAGGCTAAGGGCAAATTACCTTGCAAAGTGAACAGCCTATTTGACTATAGTAAATCGATCCCAATGTGTTAGGTGATTGAAAAATACAGCAGAATTGAAATAAAATATAAGAACATGACTCAGTACCTATAGTTTACTGAAATATTTAGAAATGTTTCAGAATGAGAGGTGTGGTGGGGAAGATAAGATAAGGGTAACAAAGTCATATGTCTGTTTCTTTAGGTGGATTGTTTTGGAGTTTTTTTCACAGCTAGGGGCTTAGTTTTCTACTGAAAAACTTTATCCAGCAGACCCTGTTCTGTTCATTAAAAAAATAAATTTCAATGCTCCTTGTGAGCTGGGAGGAACATAATCATTTCATATGGCACATGGTAAATTATTTGTAAGCCAGATACACCCAATAGAAGGGCAATAGCTCACCAATAATTATTATATTATATTATAATGAAAGGAAGTTGGGGATCCCCCCATATTCTTTTTGACCTCAGAAGCATGAAATTGTTGATTCCTCCTCTATGGAGCATGTATCTGTATGTGAAAATGATCACTTTCTAAGCTAAAAAGGACTAATTGTTATAATGCCTAATTATCATAATTAAAAAAATACATCTTTTTAACATTGACCTATGCATGCTTAAGCTAAGCTCACACAAACTAAAATATTTGTAGGTTAATGAAACATCTGATAACTCAAGATATCTCCCAATAGGGACTGTCTAATCATAGACATTCAAATCTTGATCTGCTTCTGGCTGAGGCCCAATAAGTTGTCAAGTAGTTGACAATTTAGCCAGCTATTCCATTTTGCATTCATTTTGTTATAGATGAACATGAAAGTTCAGTAGGGTAATCAGGCCACTGCAGTTCTGAGGACACACATACAGACATTTAAATGCCTACATGCCACTATCTAATGGTGTCAACCTAAATACATACAGTATGAAGTGGATTTAGCTTTCTTTAACCACTTCCCGCCCAGGCATCATTTAACTATATGATTTTGGTCCCTCTGGGAGGGGTTCATATGACGTCCTTCCCAAATCGCGCTTTGGGCATGCCTGCAGGGCCACGCTGTGGCAAGATCCGTCACCGGCTGTGTACCTTGGACACGGCAGATGACAGATCTGTGTACCGGCCCCACCAATCACAGCAGGTCACATAACAATTGTATACAATGTATGGCTTCCTTTCATGCCATCCATTGTATACAAGTGTGTCTAGCTGTGAATGGTCACAGTGATCACATGCACAGGTTTGGCCAGTCACAGCCCATCTGTGTCATGTGATTAGCCATGGCCAATCATAGATAATCACAACAAAAAAACCTGAATGAATTGATTTCATTCAGTTAAATGCTTGCTTATAGTAAAGAAATTCTTTGCTATAAGCGATCAAATTGTGTAAAAAAAAAATACAGATCACTTCCCCAAAGTAGTACAATGATACTCTGGTAACATTACACTACTTTTTTCATAGTATAATATGAAAACAAAATCTTAAAAAAAGAGAAAAAATTTAATAAAAAATTAAAAACATTTTTAAAAAATATTTTTTTTTTCGTACTGTCACCAGTCAGTGTCCCTGATCACCATCACACCAGTTATATGATGATGCTGTACTGCACTGGTGACAGTATGTAAAAAAAAATTGTGAAAATAATTTTTTTAATTTCTTCATTTTCCGAAAAATTATGACAAAAAGATTACAACTTCAAAAAACTCACAATGCCTCTTATGAATTACGTCGGACTGTCTACTTCACAGGGGGATATCTGTACTGTTCTGATATTTTTGGGATTCAAGAAATTAGATTGGCCGTCAGTACTTCAGGATTGATCAATTTTCAGATATATCCCATAGTTTGTGAACTCTATAACTTTCCTACAGACTAAATAATAAACACTGATTTAGGTTATTTTCACTAAAGAAATGTAGCAGAATACATCTTTGTCCTAAATTTATGAAGAACAGTTATTTATTTGCAAACTTTTATAACAAAGAAACGTGTTTTTTTTTCAAAATTTTTGGTCTTTTTTTTGCTAATTTAGCAAAAAATAAAAACCCCAGTGGTGATTAAATACCACCAAAAGAAAGCTCTAGTTGTGTGAACAAAATTATAAAATTTTACTTTGGGTACAGTGTTGCATGACCGCGCAATTGTCATTCAAAGTGGGAGGGCGCTGAAACCTGAAAATTGGCCTGGGCAGAAAGGGGGTAAAAGTGCCCGGTATTGAAGTGGTTAAACAATACTGGTTAACCGAAATCAAGTTGAGACAGGTAGTCCTTAGAATTAATCATTGACTGGTTACACTTTTCTTTCCCATAAAAACGGACCTTCCTTCAGACACTGTGCTAATGCTATAAGATACCATGAGTAAATAATAGAACATTCACTCTGACTGTGATTCAGTAGACCAGACCTAATTATTCACTTCACAGGGTCAATACTCAATTTCTCCAACGTGTACAGTAAGTGAATTGATAGAAGTGGTCCAAAAGGGTTCTGTAGAGTAGGAGTAAAACTCCTTCATTCCTGAAGAAGAAAATGCATGTTTCCTTTCCGCAAGGTGACCAGTTATGCCATAGGGAGTTGTGGTGTTGAAATGTTCACCCCCTGTAATGTAACAGGACAAATATGAAAGCAATATATCTCCTTATTATGTGCTATCTGAATAAGAAAATATATATTACTAGAAAGGGATGCCTTTCGTTAAAACAAATACACCTCATTTTAACTTTCAATGCTGAAATTAAAACCATTAACTGGTTCTTTGTGTTTCAGAGTGAACCAGATCCAACAATAAAACAAATTGGCACTTCCAGGCAAATGCCAGCTTAGAGCAAGGGAACCAGATTAGTGACATTAGTCTATCTCACGTGTATCAACTGATTCATCTCTAGCTATAAGCAAGTAGTTCATTTCAGCACAGGGCTTTCCGTGCTGACAGCTCAGGGTTGCAAATGGTATATATGTAATAACAGGAATTAAAGTACAATGTAGAATTAGGAATTAGGATGAGGGATAAAAAATGAGGGACAAAATAAGGCTGTAGCGAAGAATGTGGCTACAGGTGGGTAAAAACTGTGATTTGTTGGTGGAAATGAGTGGGGGTTGAAGAGACATTGATTATGGCTCATTTGGCTCTTTCACACCAGAAATGTATACTGTATTAATGTCAATATGTAAGGTACCACTATCAATCCAGTTCTGATGTTCTGATATCATGGATACCAATATCAAAGGAACGAGTTGGTCTCTCACTGAACTGTCAATATTCCTCTACTAAAATCACTTTCATTTTTCTTCTATTGATATTTTGTAATGTCTTTGCATAGAGGTATGACATGCATCACAATATAGACATCCTTTCTTATTATTTGACCATATGCCCCTAAAGAATTCTCTGAACAACCTTGCTGGTATAAGAACGTTATGATGTATATAGTTGATGCTGAATAAGGATTTGCAGTTTTCCAAAATGTATCTTGATATACTTTTGCATACTTGAGCTGTGCTGCGCTTCCCCCTGAATCTTTTTTTTTTCAAAACATTGTTTTCTCAAGTATGCTCAGTTAAAATAAATATATAGAACCTACTGAAATACAGAAACATGATATATCCCAAACCTTTATATATCAGATTTCATTGTTATGTTTGTGATATGGCTCCTGTTTGAAACTCTAATCTTTATTCCCTATATGTATATAGTGCTGACATATTATGTAATTCTTTATGGAAGTACACACTTCATTCACATCCGTCTGTGTCACTACACCAGCTTCTAATGTCCCTAACAATATACACTTCAGGATAAATAAGGTCAGACATAATTTAATCTAGCAATTGTTTTTTGGGTGAGAGCCCACACAAACACATGGAGGACGTCCAAACTCCATCATCATTGGGTGCTCCTTAGTGAGTTTCAATGTTTATCCCCTACACAGTCACACTGTTTCTCTATTATAAAGAGGATTATGTGCATAATGATCTAAGTCACTTTAATGTGCTACTTGGACAAGGTGGAATGAATTGATTAATGAAAATGGCAATTATGGCAACCCAGATATAAAACTTTCTGCACTGGGTTATTGGTTATTGGCAGGTAATCAGTATGGTTAGTGCCCCTACCACTTATTGACTGTGCGTAGCCAGCAAATCAGGGACACATAATCCCCAAAAAGGTTATAGAAAAACAAGTTATTATCTGTAAACAGGTACTGCGCATGATGCATTCAAAGCATGATGCAAACAAACAATATTTTTACTAAAGTTTTCCATAGCATGGGTCAAGCTTTTATTGTTGTCTGTGTTCTCATTGGGGAGATTTTCTTATGCTTCCTATACCATTATCACTAGGACAAGAAATGAGTTAGCACAGGTGGGCAAAAGGCAATAAAAACCTGACAGAAGTTCTAAACAATTTATTGTCTTTGCCCCCATCAGAGAGGTATCTAGTTACTTCATTTTCTGTCTAGCATTAGTCCTTAGGAAGTGAAAATAAATCTCCCCAAAAGGGGTGGCACAGACAGTCAATGGGTAGTGATGTTTCCATGGGAGACACCCACTCCGCTGTGTGTAATTCCTCTCCAGAAACTGCCCTGCCAACTACTAGTGAAATGAGCTCTGACAAGAGTAATTTTGATATTGATAAAAAGGGAAATGTATTGATGAATTTGGATTGTCTGATTACTGTGTGTGATAACAAAAAGAATAGTAGACCAGGTGGTCAGTTTGACATGGTAGCTGGTCATCCTGAAAGAGGTAATGAGTGCTTAACAGACACAAGAGAGGTTAAGAGTATAGTAATAGGCCCCCTACAGGTTCAGGAAGGTCACTCTGGAAAAGTTTTCCAAAGGTCCAGTAAACGCCCAAGTTGTAAGAATGAAAGGTCTAAGGGAACTGGCCCAAAGCTTAACAAGGGGATGTTAAAAGAGTTTGATGCCACAGTAAAAGAGCCCGTGTCTGTTACTAAAGGGTTTAAAAATATATCCCCTGTAAAAGTAAATGAAGCAAAAAGGGATGGCCTAGAGGAAATTGAGGGAGCACGTTGTAATATTACAGGTACCAGGCACTTAAAGCTTAGGAGGCAACCCCAGGTTATAAAGGGTACTGAGATTTGTAAACCCCCTAGTGGTAAAAGGACTAGCATAGTCTTAAGGAAATTAGAAAGACCGCGCTTTTGGAAGCGCACTCTTAAAAAGGCACGGGGATGTCGTAGAGCCCAAGTAAGGGGAGACAGGGGAAGTCACCTCTTGGGGCAGGGAGTAGTGTCTCCCTTTGATGAAAATGAAGTCAGCCAGGATTGGCCCTTTACAGGTGATAGCCCGCACAGAAGGTCTAAAGCAAGGGTTTTAGGTTTGTATGTTCCGCCCCCTATGGGGTCAAAACAAAGGGGGGGGATATGTGGCAGTGCGGTGTCCTGCCACGGTCAAAATAAAGCTGAAAACCCTGGATTCTCAACCAGGCAGGTTGAGGGGCTCCAGAGAGTTGATGTACTGCAGAGGAAACTGGCTTTTCAGTTTCCTCATTTATTCATTAAGTCTGTTTTGGGATCTGGAGCCTGGAGATTTCAAAGAGATCTGGGAGGGATGAAATATCCAATCCGGGGTCCGTGTTTTGAGAACCCCCAGCACACTGATTGCACAGGTGTGTGCAGGCCTTTTTATAGAGGCCTAACCATGGTTCTGGGCTCCACCCCGGCAGATAGGAGTCAGGAGGGCTCCACCCCGGCAGATAGGAGTCAGAAGGGCTCCACTTGGAAGACAGGAGGTCACTGCCTTGGAGTCAGGTGGGCTCCACCTAGGAGAGGTGGAAGCCAGACTAGCTGTGTGCTAGTGGCCATAATCTGGGAAGAGTCTGCAGGAGACAGACATTGAACTGTGTACAAGCCAGGAGGCTGAATACTGTTAATTTGCTTGATGTTGGATACCCCTGCGTGGGAAGCATTTTTCTTTATGGAACTTTTTTCTGTTAAATAAAAGTGGGCAAAAAAGCCCTTAAAGAAGCGAGTTGCTGTGTGCTTTAACAAGAAGAGCTCTACCATTTAAAGCGAGTTCCCACAATATATATACTGTATATTGTGACAGTGTGGTGATCTGTCACGATGTAAATAGGATATTTTGCTCAGGATTCTCAACAAGGTAGGTTGAGGGGCTCCAGGGTGCTTGTTTAAGTTGGTACAGCGTTTGTGTGTGAATGGTCAAGAGGACCGAGGCATAAAGCCTGAGCAGCGGTGCTGCTAAAGAGAGCCAGGAGGCTGAATCTTTTTCTTTTGCATTGATGGTAGATACCCCTGCGTGGGAAACCTATATTTGATTGACTTTTCTTGTTGTTTTTAATAAAAGTGGGCCAACAAGCCTTTAAACAATAATTTATGGTGTGGACTCACTGGTAAGCGCCACCCTGAGCTAAACAACCCCCAAATATCAATATATATATATATATATATATATATATATATATATATATGTATATTCTCAAGGAATTTAACGCAATACAAAATAATTTTTTTTATAATTCTATTACTAGCCTGCTCTCTATCCAGTTTCTTATACTTTAATCTTTGTTCAGCAATAAAAATACCTGACAGAGATGAAAAATCAAGATCAAAGTTTCCTGCAATAAAATAGATTTTATATTCACCTCTCCAACAGCCCAGGTCTCCTACCTCCCCTCTATTCCAGCACTAATCTCAGCAGCACCCTTTAGCATTTACTGCATCTGAGAGTGTTTGATGCCTGTTCTTCTGTCCTCTCACCCCTATGTCACTAACACAGCAGTGATGTAGGAATAGGAGGATGAAACCATAGCATGGCAGAGGATACAGGCATCCAAAACCCCAGAAGGGTTGAATCTCTAAAAGAATGTCAGAGGTTGCAGCACTGGATTGAATGTAAGATACATGGACCACCATAGTTATATAGAGGTTCTTCCATTGAAGGAACCTTTGCCACATGTCTCAACATGGGGAAGGTACTTGGCCAGGTCCCCCCGCCCCTTCCACAAAGCACCTTGTCCTTGCACTTTGTAACAAAGAAGTAGTAAATAAACACACGGCACATTTGTCAAAGTCCCGCCATGTAAATTAATCGTCAATCACAGCATCCACATCAATCATGATAAATGGCTGCCCGCTGACCCACCAAAACAATGAGCTCCCGACAGACTCTCGACATGCATGACATTTTCTAACCAGGTAGCTGGATGTAAACAAAGAAGCAGCCTGGTGATGAAATTGACCGAATATACTGCCACTAAATATATGACGTCCTGCAATATACGGAGGTCCATTTTATCAGACGGGTGAACAAGCCAGTTAGTTCACCCTCAGGACAAACAGTGAAAAGCCAGAGTTTGTTGGAAACCCTGTGTATCTGTGGAATTCTGACCTCATCACTATAGCCTATAGTAACCAATCAGAATTATCTAATTTTTATTTTTAGAAAAATGAAAGGGAAACCTAAATACTTCAGGTTTGTTCTAATTTTCTTCTTCCAGTTTTAATTTATCAGTCCCGGTGAGGAAACAGTTAATTAATAGCAGTCTTGTTCCGCTTAAGATAAAACGTTATTGTACTTTCCAGACTCCAGAGACATAAAATTTACAGTAGCTGTAACAATGACATTTTTGAAATGTAACTATTCTCCTATGATCTAATTACACAAGCTTCAAATACTGATTTTATTATGAAAGAGACAGTTTTCTGTTTATATAAATCAGGTTCTATGATACACTCATTAATATTCTGTATGAGATTCATCATTAGAGAAACATTTAGCTTTGGAATAAGCCCAGATTCAACAGCTTGACTGTATTAGGTGATAAATATACTTTTTAACCAGCTAATTTACCATAAAAATTCAGTTGCATTCTTTACTATATTGGACATACTGGGTGGACAAAGCACTGTTCAGTATGTTTATTAAAAAAAATTGGAAAGGGAAACAGGCTTTGTGTGTGGTTTACACTGCTATGTAAGGCTATCCAAAGCATTTTAATGCATGCAGAGCAACCACTGTACTGCAGGAGCAAAGGGCATTTATTTCAATGCACATTTAGAACAATAATACCTGCAGGGTATGTAAAGGATTTGTACCAATGGCTCCTGAGTGCGATCCAATGCTCAGAAATGTTGACAACTCTCACATAGCACACATCTCTTATGATTTATAGCAGCCATCTACACAATGAATGAAATAGAAGGCTGCTAAAAAGCATGATAAGTGCATCAGCCTGATCAAAATCACATCTAACTTCAACCAATATATGAGGACTCACTATGCAACATCTAAGATTGGCTCTGAAGAAGAGGGGATCTCCCCTCAAAATGCATCAGACATTTTAAAGGTCTTATTGTGTTTCAGACTCCCTCAGTTGACCAGCTCATTTAGGAAACTGTGAATATTGATGCGCCCTTAGGGGGCAGCAAAGTTTTGCCAACATTGAAGTAGCTGAAGAGCTATGGTCTATCATTACCAGTGCACTTCTCTGGAGTACAGGAGATTGTCTTCAACCGAGTAAGTTCAAAACAACTACTTATTATCCAATATAGTAAACTGCTAAATACCGTTTCTCATCAGCAGTTAGAGCAGTCTTGTGACTTCAGCTGAGCAGTGGATAAAGCCTGTAGGAGGAGTTTTCTTTCTGCTCTAGGAGGATGCAAAACTCCTGACCTCTGTCTGGAAAGTAATTATTGGCCCTGTGCTGATCACATGCACTCTCCCAAGGGAAAAAAAAACTCTCTAGCAATACGCACTAAACTGAGCGTGTGCAAAAGGGCTACGGGTTCAGTCTGTCTTATCAGCTTGAACATTTGAACAAGAGGAGGGGCAGAGAATTCAGGATCAAACAGCCTTTTTACTCAATGCACAGGATTAACCCCTTAGGTTCCACAGTGATTATAACAAGCATGCTTTAATGTATACACAGACTGATTTTATTGTTGTGAGTTTAGTAACACCTTAAGATAAACTTTTGTTGCAAAATATCATCCCCCCAGCCCCCTTTATACTTACCTGAGCCTGATCTCAATCCAGCAAAGTGAATGAGAGCAGTGTCTCTCCCAGCTCTGTCCTTCCTCACTGGGAAGATTGTTAGCAACTGTCAATCAAATCGTATGATGAGGGAGCAGGGCACAAGGGTCAATAGAGAACATAGTGTGAGTTTAGGATGTCACAGTTCTGCCCTCAAGGTAGCGTTACCACTGTGTAATGGTGCTGAGGAATTGTCAATTCAGTAGCACTCTCTGAATCACTGAGCACCTGATGCATCATTTGACCTGCCAGAAGACTTTATAAAGAGGTAATTGTAAAAAAGAAAAGTAGGGGGTATGGGGCGGTGCCCAGAGATCTATCTGTATATGGTATAACATTCATTTGGGTACAGTGTTACATGACTGGATAATTGTTAGGCAAACTATCACAGCACTGAAAACTGAAAACAGCCTGAACAGTAAGGAGGTGAAACATGCCAGTCATCAGGTGTTAAACTAGTCACAGACATTAGACATGAGCATGTTGATAATATTTTGTGACTGACCGGCACATGTATATGCACAAGTCAGTTGTACACACAAAACATAATAAACATAAAGATAGATAGATAGATAGATAGATAGATAGATAGATAGATAGATAGATAGACTGTACACTTCATACACTGTTTTACACTTTCCATTCATAGCTCTGCGATAATGGTTTCTGGCTGAAAACCCCCAATTTCAACCAGCAGACATACTCCTTGAAAAAGAATTGGGCAAAGATCATCGAATGGAACCGAAAGACAGCAGAAATTGTTTAGAAGAAATTCTAAATGTAAACTTCTAAGAATACTGTCTTGACAGCTTAGCAGTTTTGTTACTGCAAGTCAGAACGATCAGCAAACAGTTCAGCAGCTTTGACTTTTAGTTCAGAGATCAAATATTGTACCTTTTGATCTCATAGCTGCTTTTGATTCCAGCAAGCCTCTCAAATTCAGGCAAAAGTAAGAACACATTTCCATCTTTATTCAGTGAAACAAACAGTAAAGGAGAGCATACATTTCTGCCATACACATGCGATAGATCCCCGGAGACTTTGGTGACAAATTATTGACCTATCTATGGTACTACAACTGAATAGATAAACACCTGCCTTTTCTGTGCTTTAGGAATTTAACAGTGAAGTGATATTATCTGCAGTATCCATGCCCTTCATTTTAAGCAACCACCTTCACCAGAGAGCCTAACAGTTGTCACATGCACTGCATTAAATTATCTATAATTAACCAAAGGCTAAAATCCTGCATGTAACCAACAGCAACAGCAAAACAGACAGCACAAGGGTCAAAACTAGAAGCTTCATGCATTAAATGAAAATCACTAACAGATAGCAGTGTTAGGAATGCCAAGATTAGGTCAGACAGCACTGACCACAGATAAAGAAATAAGGAATGCAAGAGGATAATCATAAATAAAGGCCTTATCAAGCCCAAAGATCTACAAAGCTCCAGGACTTATAATTTTGATCATTCTTTTGTTGGTTCCCTGAACTGTGCTCCCACAAATTTAAAGTCTTGCAGAACCAATATACATTTTATGACCCTTGCAGTGTTCCCTTTATTTTGAACCATCCTCTGTAGCAGAAAATAGTATCTAATCAATTGAAACTGTCGGCCCAAAAGGTAACTTCAACAACTCTAGTACCCACTTTATGGCTAGACACTCCTTTTTTGTCTCTTTCCACAATTAATTAGTTTGTCTTTACAGGGAGTTAGCTTCTGCTGCTACTGGATGTACTTCTCCAATTTCCTGGGACAAGAATATTCTTAGCTAAACATCAGAGGAATCAGTTTGTACAATAAATTTTTTACTGGGGAAGTTAACACTGATCCCTTCCACAATAATGTCTTTAGCTCTTGAGAATCTCTCTTAGTCTATCCATTAAATTTTACCATGTGAGCTTGCTCCCTTTGGTGAGATCAGTAAGTAAAGCTAAAGTCAGGCACAAATCTCTGGTAGTATACTACAATCCCTAGGAAAGCACTAACCTGTTTTTCAAACTGTCTTAGGCCAACTTTGAATTATTTAATCTTGCCCATTACAGACTTTCTGATCTCCTGCCCACTGCTGTAGCCAAAATGCCAAGCTTCTTTGAGACCTGTTGCATATTTTTTGGATTGGCTGTTAACCCTGTCTTATGACAAGTATCTAAAACTTAGTCTTAGTCTTAGTCAATGCGCTCACTTTGCAAAAACCATAATGTAGGCAGCCTATGAGGAGGAGTCAAGTTGATGATGAAACGTGGCAGAAGGAAGTGATATCAGACGCCAACCGGACGTGCCGCGCTGGCAATTTTGGAAAAGGTTGTTTTGTATCCGGAATCCATGTAAGCACATCTTAATAAAGAAGCGTCATTTTATGCATACTGCTGCACTATGGGATTTTGTATTTGATTTTACATATTGGTAGGGAAGATGTGAAGAAATATAGAGAAGAGGTGACAGCGGAGACAAAATGGAGAATTTAAAGAGGCACATACTTATTCACGCAGGGTAAGGTGCATGCCCTAAAAGGGAAGTGAGGAGTCCGATTGAGGGCTTGAACACTGGAGGTGGCACCTTATACACTAAGAAGAGCGTGAGACGTATTGTTGAGGATATATATATATATATATATATATATATATATATATATATATGTTGCATGCATGGAATTAAATACTGGAGGGTAAGAGTACATATTGTGAATAGTGGTTGATGTTGATTACACGGTGAATTATAGTTTTGGAGCATGATATTGTTTTTGTACAGTGAGCACATTGTTGTATCATATCATAGATCCAATTAGAACATACTACACTATATTGGTTATTTTTTTTATTTTTGGGGAGTATGAGCAGTGGAGTGGACAGTAAAGAAGAGGAGAAAAGGAAGATTGAATTGTATACAACGCGCACTTGATATGATGAATCTCGTGATAGCATATGGAGATCTATGAATATGCCTTTGTGAGGTGTGGCTTCTTGCCATTAAGTTTCCTGGGCTATATCCAGAAGTCTCCAGGGACATCTACCTTACAAAATTCTAAACAGGGAAAACCCTGTGAAGGACTGAGGCACGTCCCTTATTGAACACATTAAATAACAGTTTGCGTGTCTAATGCACCACTGTATCTTGTGACCTTTCGAGCTAGGATTTCTGAAAGATACTTCTGGGAATCTGGAAGTTGTAAGTCAAAATAGGCTTTTTGGTGTTCTACTAGTAAAAAGAGTGCTAGCACCTTAACTCACTACTCCATGGATAGCTTTTCACATTCTGTGACTCTCTCATAGGTGCCAAGGTAGGCTTCAACATCATCCTTCAGGGAAAATTTCAATGAAGTACTCAGCACAAGCTGTGGAAATATACACGTTGGCTCTGTGCCACCATCTGCCAATCTAACAGGGTCTGTATCTACTGCTGTAGAGGCATAGTCAAATGGTTGAGTGGTTTGACTCTTGTAGCATCTTAATAGTCTGTGTTTGGTTAGTGTTTGCCAATAAAAGCTGTTTTATAAGCTTCTAAATTTTATTCATGCGTAAGGGGGGCTTAACTGGTATTGGCAATGCTAAACATGCAGGAGACAGGGATATCCAGCAGATAATTGTACAATCCAAACGCACACGTTCCTGCGTTAAAAATGGCTGTGTGTATAAGTGAGTGCTGCAGCGACCGTCGGCTGGAACCGAACAGAATCAGCAAGGGAGAATGTCACCAGAACACTGAGGATCACAAATATGGGTCCAAAAGTTTTAATAAATGATCACATAGTTACAGCAAGGGATATCCAGCAGGGGTGTCGCATCAGGGGTCACAGGGGGTTGCACTTGTGACCCTGCCTCATACTCCAAGGGGTCCATGTGGCTCCCCTGTACACCTTGATAGGAGGAACGGCCAGGGTGGCATATAAAGGAATCGATGCCCCCGAGGAGCAAAGGGGTTCAGTTCCTCTACATTTGAAAAGATGGCAGGAAGGAGGCCTGCTGCAGAACAAGTGAAAGCCTCCCGCTGAAGGACTGAGATAAAGGGCACAACACCTGTTTGTACAAGCCAATAACTAAACTCATCAAAACAAACTGACAGCACAGCATATATAACTTTACACACACACAAACGCACACATTCACATACACTACTGCTACATTTAAACGTTTAAAGCAATATTAAGCAATCATTTGTGGAATTACTGTGGGCATATAAAATGGGACACTATACAGACATTGGTGTGATGTCTTGTGCTTAAAAAAAAAAAACATAAAAAAAAAACCCTTTTAAAAATATGAACAAAATGTCCTATGACAAAGGAAGATACAAAAATGAAAAATTCCATGTGTTCCTGGCAATTTAAATTATATCAGTAACACATTTTCATTTGTTTGAAGTGAGACAACAATAAAATACATAGGTGAAAATCTGACAAGCCCTAGATGATATGATCCAGCATCTGAAATCAATCACAACAACAGCTTAAGGGCCCATTCACACCTGTCCATTCTGGTGTGCTGTACTAAAAGAGAATGCATTGAGAACTGTATATATTTTTTATGATTATTAATTCTGTTTTAAATAACAAAAATAATACTGTGTATATGCATATTTGCATATGACTATAAAACTGCACATACAGTAATTAGTCACTGCACAGGTATGTAATCATTATTTTTCATGAAATTGATATTGTAAGTCTTAGATTAAACTATGGCTGTGTAGTTTTCGCATAAATCAGTATGTTTTTCCTATGTAATGTCATTTTAGCTCTTTTTCACATGGCTTTACTCTCTGCTCTCCACATAAATACTTCATAAAACTTAACATATAATATCAGGCAGAAGACAGCAATATTTTGAAGAGTAAAAACCTGTGTGATATATTTATATACTGTATGTCTATTGCAAAAATGAATACTGTAAATGATCATGAATGCACTTGACCTAAAACTGCAGATTGTGAACTGAACAATTTCAATTGTAAAATTTCACAGATAATTCATAGTGGAGAAAATTACATCTTTATTGTTTAGTAATAATGAAATGACCTGTGTGCAGGATAAAACCTCCCGTACAGAAAATTCTTTGTAAACACTGCCTACATCATAAGTTTCCTATGTGGTCTAACTGGGCCTGAGCCTGATAATTGTTCTCATGGATAGCCATACAGGGTAAGAAATAGATATTGTACAACGTACTGTACTGTATATGATGTATTATATATGATAACAACTTGGTGACATCTAAACTGCTGATCTAGTTCTATTAAATGACTTTATCTTCTATAGTGTTCACTACTACTGCCAGACCAAAAGAACTATTGGCCTTATTCACCATAACTTGGTTACATCAAATTAGAAGAACAAAAAGTGCTGGAAGATATTTTCAGTTTTCCAGACAGTCTTGCTCTCAGAATACAGTGGTCAAGGAGAGGGGGAGGATGAATGAAAAAAAAGAATGATCCATGGCCAGCTTAAGTGCCATTCAAAATGAGTTGTGGTGCATTACTGCACACAAATTACAGTGCAGTATTTCAGGCAGTAAATGAATTGCAGTAAGGCAGCTAGCTGCCCACACACCACAATGCATCTTTTAATGGACAGAAGCTTTTTTTTTAATGCAATGCATCACACTGCACACAAGGCTCACATCTTTGCATTGTTGTTCATTAAAAAACTTGTGTGTAGGTGCACTAGGCTTCCATTTAAATTTAGTGACATCACCAAACTCTGTATTGTTTGTTAAGGTGTTTTACCACAATGCTTAGCCTGAATGGGCCTTTAAAGTTGAACTACACCCTCCAGTCTTTTACAGTCAACAAAGCTGACATTTTAACCTCTGTTTGTCCTGCAATTGCGATGTTACTGCACAGGTGATCAGTTGTGACACCCACCATTTGATGGCTTAATAATTTAGGGTGAGAGCACAAGCAACTGAGACAGTTAGCATTCATGGCATGCCTTTAATGAGGGGGCCAGCAACCAGTAGATCTCAGCCAGGTGACTGGTAGATCATGATCAGGGCTTGCTGAACCGCCATCCCAGAGCATCAAACAGAATGCAATGCAGAGGGACTGCCTGTAAAGTTGGAGCTGTGGGACAAAGCACAAGTCTCCTCTGTAGTGCTGCTCCTACGCCCTGTCATGGTTGGTGGGTGTAGAACCTGCCAAGCATGACCCATTCAAGTGGATGAGACCACTCTGCAAGTGTTCTGCAACCGTGTGCAATACAGCAAACAAGGGGCAGTGATGTGTTGCTTTCTCACCACCTGATTTAACCCCTTGAACCCCGCAGAAACATGCAGTTGAGGGCACTTGCAGTGTGGCCCCATTTACTTGAATGGGTCTCATTGGAAGGGCGATAGCACCCACCAAAAGCAACAGGGTGTGTAATTCCTGCTGTAGCATGTGTACACCTTTGGCTGCTGCCTCAGCAGCTAAAGGGGGTAGGGATTGGGGGCAGTAAAACTATGACTCAAGCGCAGGGTTTTATCAACTCCCCCCAACATTACATGTGAATGAGCCCTAAGAGTGCCACTGCCAGGTGCAACTAAGGGCTCATTCACAAGTGCAGCAGGCACTGCTGCTCCTTTGCAAAGCAATCCAAGTGTGTTTGACAGGTGGTGAGGAGGCGATATGTTGCCTCCTCACCACTTGATGTAAACCTATGATTGTTGTGCAGTGCACACAATTATTAAATGGTAGTACTGTAATTAGAGGTTTAAATCAGGTGGGAGGAGGTGACACTGGCCAACACTGTCCCAGTGATCTTTGACTTCTCTCATGGTGTTCAGGTAGATCTTTGCCTCTTTAAGGTTTCCATCTACTGCTCTAATGTATCTGTTTTTGAAAACCATTGGGTCAATGGGGTTACTTCTGCTTAAAGTGGTAGTAAACCACAGCTTAAAAAAAAAAAAAACCCTGCAAGGTACTGTCATAATGTGCTAGTATGCATTGTGAACTAGCACATTATGAAGGACTTACCTTAAAACAAAGCCCTCCAGTGACACGCTGTCATTCCTGCAGAGGCTTCAGTCTGACTGGCCAAGCCACGATTATGTCACTCCCACACATGCGCGCGGGAATCTTGGGCCACAGCACAGTGCTCTGAAGCACCTTCAGAGAGCATGCACTGGCTCTCAAGAAGAGCTAATATCTCCTAAAAGATGAATGTTTAGGAGATATTCATTTTACCTACAGGTAAGCTTTATTATATGCTTACCTGTAGGTAAAAGTATAAAAAAGAATTTTTACTACCACTTCAAGTTTATGTGTACTGGCTTAACGTTTGACTGGAACCCAGAAAGCCATAACAACATAACAGTCCCCTGCCCATAACTTAATTTCATCTTGAGTATTCCATTCACGTTTTGGTACTTAATGTGCAGAAAAGCATGTAGAGAAGGATTACTCTTTTATTAATGTCATGGATGACTTTATTTATAAAGATGAATTTCCAGAATTAAATATTTTTACATTAGAAAACATAGGAGATCCAATCATTGTGTATACATCTATAAAGGGCTTATATAGAAAAAATTCAGACACCATTGAAAAGGGTTCTTTACCATAAGTGTTTTGAAACACATATATACACACATAATAATATGTTGATCCACAAGATTTGTCTGTTGTCTGTTCTGGGGGTCAGTAAAGAATTTTCTCCCTATTATGGCAAATTGGTATATGTTTTAAATGGGCATTTGCTTTTCTCTGGATCAGCTGTGCTTAGATGTAAAGGTCAAATAGAATTTTATTTTGTTTAAGATTAAAGACTAAACTGTGTATTTATATGTCTTTTTTATTCAAACAAATTGTGTAACTACAGTACATAAAAAAAGGTTGGACCTCCCTGCCTCTCCTTTGCAGCTGGAATTTTCAGAACATCAGAAAAAGTTAATAAAACCATGATGCCATAAAGTGAAGAATTTGTACAAGGGAATGCATAGCAATTTTGTATATATTTTCTGTCTTTATTGAGTTTTTATTTCACAAACATTACCTGATAGCATAAGTAACTCACTGATTTTTTTTAAAACTTATGCCTAGCATTGCATTTTAAGGTAGAACCATATTAATTATATCTCTAAACAAAATGTATCCTGAGACCTTGATTACATTTCATTCATGTTCCAAACTCTACAAAGAAACTGTTAAACTGTAACATATCTAAGGCAGCTGTAAATTAAAAAAAAAAAAAACACTGTTTCTTCCATCAGAGAAGCAGCCATATGCAGGTGGCATGGTGTTGCAAATGTGATTAGTAGAGATGAGCGAATCGAACTTGGCGAAGTGGAATTCGTTTCGAATATTAGGAAAAATTTGATTCGCACCGAATCCGAAAATTAGCAAACTTCGGATGCACGAATCGAATTTTTCCCGAACTGCCGATTTTCATCCCTTCTACAGCCGGCAAAAAGTGTCCCTGCAGAGAGCTCCGCTATTTCTGACAGTTCTCTGACAGTTCCTTCACATTTACAGCGGTTGAAACATTGTATCTATTTGTTTCCATTTAGGATACAGATGTTTTTATTCGGAAACAAATAGATACAATGTTTCAACCGCTGTAAATGTGAAGGAACTGTCAGAGAACTGTCAGAAATAGCGGAGCTCTCTGCAGATACACTTTTTGCTGTACTGGAATTCTTCTTATTTTCATCCTACTTCTTCTTCTTCTTCTTCTTCATCCTCATCCTCATCCTCTTCTTCTTCTTCTTCTTCTTCTTCTTCTTCTTCATCCTCATCCTCTTCTTCTTCTTCTTCTTCATCATCATCCTCTTCCTCTTCTTCTTCTTCATCCTCATCCTCTTCTTCATCCTCATTCTCTTCTTCTTCTTCTTCTTCTTCTTCATCCTCATCTTCTTCTTCTTCTTCTTTTTCTTCTTCTTCATCCTCATCATCTTCTTCTTCTTCTTCCTCATCTTCTTCTTCTTCTTCATCCTCATCTTCTTCTTCTTCTTCATCCTCATCTTCTTCTTCTTCTTCTTCTTCTTCATCCTCATCTTCTTCTTCTTCTTCTTCTTCTTCATCCTCATCCTCTTCTTCTTCTTCCTCATCCTCATCTTCTTCTTCTTCTTCTTCTTCATCTTCTTCTTCATCTTCTTCTTCATCTTCTTCTTCTTCATCTTCTTCATCTTCTTCTTCTTCTTCCTCATCTTCTTCTTCTTCTTCTTCATCCTCATCTTCTTCTTCTTCATCCTCTTCTTCTTCATCCTCTTCTTCTTCTTCTTCATCCTCATCCTCTTCTTCTTCTTCCTCATCTTCTTCTTCTTCATCTTCTTCTTCTTCTTCATCATCTTCATCTTCTTCTTCATCTTCTTCTTCTTCATCTTCTTCTTCTTCATCATCTTCTTCTTCATCATCTTCTTCTTCATCATCTTCTTCATCATCATCTTCTTCATCATCTTCTTCTTCATCTTCTTCTTCTTCTTCTTCATCCTCATCTTCTTCTTCTTCTTCTTCATCCTCATCCTCTTCTTCTTCTTCCTCTTCTTCTTCTTCTTCTTCTTCTTCATCATCTTCTTCTTCATCATCTTCTTCTTCATCATATTCTTCATCATCATCTTCTTCATCATCTTCTTCTTCATCTTCTTCTTCTTCATCTTCTTCTTCTTCTTCATCTTCTTCTTCATCTTCTTCTTCATCTTCTTCATCTTCTTCTTCATCTTCTTCTTCTTCTTCATCTTCTTCTTCATCTTCTTCGTCGTGCCCCGTGACTGCCCAAATGAGTGAAGTGTGCGGTGATTCTAAGATCGACGGCACTCATCTGCATGTCATACTGACTGACAGTATTATTTCTCTTCCCCAGCAGACTCCAAGGGCATTTAAATTAAAGGTACAGTGTTCTGCACTAATATAAAGGCTCTCTGAAGCCTAGAAACCCTTTTAATAAGTTAAATTCGCAGCAAATAAATTCGCATCAAATCGAATTTATTCCGCAAATTCGGCGAATCAGCCGAATCGAATTTTTGAATAATTCGCTCATCTCTAGTGATTAGCTATGACTCCAGCTACTTGATGGCTTGACAAATTTAGTTGAGAGCTAACATAAGTACACTAGTAGCTGTAATGGTTACCATTCGCTTTACAGGCATATACATTCAGATCTTGAATGTATCTGTTTGGGAGGCATGTACATCAGTGGGTTTATTTCCTCCTAAATGCATTTTGATGCCTTTTCCCTATTCATTAGTTTACCGGAACATCAGCTGAATTGTTTTGTCTAACATTTTGCCTGATCCTGGAGCATCTAAATAACTCCAAACAAATCTAGTCTTAAAGTGGAACTTCATCCAAAAGGGGAAGTTCAGTTTTAAGTCCTCCTCCTCTCCCACCACCATTCCTCTCTTTTTTTGGGGGGGGCAGATACCTAGTTTTGACAGGTACCCGCTCCCACTTCCATGCAGGTCACCTAGGCCCCCTCCCTCCCCGCTGTCTTCTGGGACACTTCACAGGTCCCAGAAGACTATGAGACCATTCACAAAGCGCAGCTTGCTGTGAAGCTGAAAGCAGCATAGCTGGCTGCCCACAATTAGGATGCTGGTGCCGGGAACCTGAAGAACCAGTCCAGGTGAGGACGGCATTGGATGCCTGGACAGGTAAATGTCCTTTTATTAAAAATTAGCAGCTTCAGGATTTTTAGCTGCTGAATTTAAATTTTGTTTTGTTCTTTCTGGGGTCCACCAATACCAGAGAACCTGGAAGGACCGTGTCACTCCTCAGGTGGGTATCACCCAGGTATGGTTTGCCCTCTCCCGTACCTCATAGCAATGCCAGCTTCAGCTGTGAGGCCTTAGACTGTCCAATACTCACAATTACATAAGGAGATTACTGTTCTGTAATTGCTATGTGCTAATTATTTTGGAGTATCCCATGTCCTCACCCCTATCCTGGTAAAATTTCTTCAAGCAATAAATTCCCTAGACTGTGTTATTGGAACTGGTGTGAATAGACTGGTGCTTGCTGTGATGGGCAGCCTCTGTACTATCAGGGAAGAACCAGTTTTTACCAGCAGCTTCTTCAAGGGCAGCACTATACACTTGTTTTGGCAAATTTAAATTAAAATGCTATTAGTAAATCCATCTAAAAATCTTTAATAAGATGAAATATGACAAAATTGTCAGAAACATTACCCTAGTCTGGACCATACCTATTGTGCAAATGTTTAAAGCTACACCCTATATGTTCAATACTGGGGCAAAGGAAGTGAGACAGAATCAAAAGTGCTGTCCTAAACAACTAAATCTACTGAGTACATGCTGATACTGCATGGCAATAAGTTTAGAGTTTTTAGCAACTTTCAACTGCATAGCAAAAATAAAAATACATAAGAAAAATATGCAAAATAAATTAAAAAGGAAAAAAAAGCAGAGATTAGATATAAACAAGTAAAATTACCACATTAGGATTTTGTGCAGTTATTAAAGGTGCAGGTTATGGAATTCCAGTAGTAAAGACAAGGAATAGCCTAGGAAGTAACAACATATGAGAGCCTTGTTACTTCTGTCCATATTTTACATTTATTGAAAATAAAGCCCAGATAGTAGACATTCAAATTAAACTTGTCCTAATCAATATAAAATAAATAAATAAATGGAGACATTTGTACAAACTCCAATTACCATAACGAAAAATACTGTAAACCCTAGCCAGGTAAATGTAGATCACGTTGAGTTGGAAAACAAGACTTGAATTATGCATGTGGTTGCATTCTACGTTCTTGTGGAAATGAGGCCACAGGCATTGCTCACATGATTACTCCCCTGCCTCATTTCCTAAAGCCAACACAGAGTCAGTCCTCAAAAGCAGTCATGAAAAACATCATTCTGATGTGACTGCAGCAGTAATACAAAAAAAAAAAAAAACTGACCTACAAATCAATCCATGTATGTGTTCAACACACCCATGTTCTAATTAATGATGTTGTTCCTTTTAGAAAATTAAATTTCTCTCCCTAATTTAATCAAGCCACTCGCCTCTACTCCTTTATACCAGAAGGTATTACAAATTAGTTGAATTCTTAATAAACCCTTTACTTTTTTAATAATTGGCTGCAAGAATGGATGTGTGCACGGAAGAGCAGACTAATTATTCAACTGGAAACTACATTCAGTATTCCATCGGGATATAAAAGGCATATAAAATGTTATTCAATTGCTTTGAAGTAATAGTTTAAAAAAAAAAAAAGAATCGCTTCACAAACAAACTATGATATATTGCTAGAAGGTCGCTAGGGAAAATAGAACTGCACTCTGCAAGCTTGGTGTCAGAATGTGCAAAAGGGGTGAATCCTTCGGTATTTTCCCTACAGGGAAGTGAGAATTGAATAATTGTTATTCAGCATTAAATTGGTAAAATCAAGTAATTTATGAATTTATAATATGAACTCGATAGCACTGTAATGGAAGCTATAGTTTTTTTCCTTAACATATCTAATAAACGTATTAAATTTGCTTTTGCCCAGTATTTGAGTTTTAAAGGAGAGCATTATTTACGTGAAAAGTTAGCATTACATTTACATAGGATTACATTACTGCTAGCTTTTTTAGTTTAACATGAGCTTTAAAGTACTTTTATTAGTAATTTAAACTGAATAATGCCTAATAGGGAGAAGTGATATGGGGTTCCTGCTTTGTTTCAGCTCACATGCACATCTATATGTAACCTATTTGAACTAACCAACTAGAATATATTTTACAGTGGTCTGACTTTGGCAGAGTGATGTCTGATTGGTTTCTATGGGTTACCTTAGAGTGGACCTTGCATGAAATAGACCCATATCCCCTAAATAAAAAAAATTCTTACAAAAACGTACCAAAATTAGACATGGTTAAAAAAAAAACCCCAAACAAACAAAACTCCTTACATCCCTATTTTCGTCTATTTTATCACTGTGCTTTACTGCCTCCTTCTGGGAAGGCTGTGTGCTTGAAATCCCATGAGAATGCACTCTAGCACATTACAAATGCATAGTCCTTCAAGATTTAAAGTGCTCAGGGACCTAAAGGTCTTTGAAATAATGCTTCTCAGGGCAAAACATGTCAATGGTGACCCCTTCTGCAATTTAGTGAACAGCAAAAGTTGCAGCAACTCAAAGTGCAGTGATTAGTTTTCATTTCTGATTGATCTGACAGATTACAAAGAGCAGAACATCAGTGGAACCTGTAAGGATCCATTCAGCTTGAGCTGTATACATACTGTATATCTTTACCTGGGAGTCTTATTCGACAAGGCTTTGCCACTACTTACTCATTTTGAAGCCAGGCTGCGATAAAGCAGGGCCCTGCTTCTTAGAGCTTACAATTCAAAAGGGAGGGTAAAAGGACACAAAGAGTTTTACCAGTGGGGTATGTGTTGTTGAAGAAAATTAGAAAACAATTACAGTTGTTAGGTGGGGGCATGATAGTATTCTCTCAAGAAAAGAGTTTTCAGGATCAGGGGGACAGAATAAGAAATACAGTAGTCAGGTAGATTGGGATGGGGAGTTCCATAAGATGGAAGAGACTCGGGAGAAGTACTGGAGGCGAGCATGGGAAGAGGTGACAAGGAAGATAGAGAACAGGTTCTGGGAAGAATGAAGAGAAAGATTTGGTCGGTATTTTTAGACTAAGTTAGTGATGGAGCTGGGTCCAAGTTGTGGATGGGTTTGTAAATTATTGTTAGTAATTTGAACGTAATTTGTTGGGTGAGCAGAAGCCAGTAGAGGGATTGGCATAGAGGAATAGCAGACACTGAATGGTTGATGAGGTGGATGATTCTGGCAGCAGTATACATGATGGACTGACGGGGGGATAGCCTATAAAGCAATCCAATGAGGAGGGAGTTCCAGTTGTCAAGGTGAAAGATAACCAGGGAGTGAATCAGAAGCTTTGTGGTGTCAATGGTTAGGAAGGAGTATATTTTGGAGATGTTGTGTAGGTTGAGGCGGCAAGCTTTGAACAGTGATTGGATGTGGGGCCAAAATGAAAGTTCAAAGTAGAGAATTACAACTGATACATTGCCATATGTGGACGGATTGATAGTTGTGCCATTGTTCTTGACAGAAAAGTCAGGGGAAGGGGTACATAGAGGAAGAAATATTATGAGCTCAGTTTTGGATAGACTGAGTTTGAGGAAATGATGTGACATTCAGACTGAGATAGTAAATTAGTGATGTGTGATTATACTGATGGAGTAAGCTGAGGGGTAGAGAAAAATGGCATAGAAATAGTATTGAAAGCTAGCCCAGAAAGGAGGTGTAGAATGAAGATAGGAGAGGTCCAAGAACAGAACCTTGTGGGACCCCAACAGAAAAAGAAAGAGGAGAGGAGTACAGTCACAAAGGAGGAGATGGTCAACCATATCAAAGGCAGTCAAAAGGTCTTGGAATAGGAGTACAGAATAGTGTTAATTGGTTTTAGCTGTTAGTAAATTGTTTGTGAGTTTTAGGAGAGCAGTTTCTGTGAAGTGTTGAGAGCGCAATCCAGACAGAAGGGGATCAAGAAGATTATTCTCAGTGAGGTGGTCACTCAGTTGTATAACAGATGTTCGAGGAGTTTTAAGGAAAGGGGGAGCAAAGAGATGAGGTGTAGGTTAAGATTGGTGGGGTCCAATGAGGGCTTTTAAGTATGGGGGTAACTATTGCATGTTTTAGAAAGTTGAGGAAGATGCCAGAAGAGACAGAGAGATTTAAGATGTGAGCTAGAGGATAGAACAAGAGGGTAACTGTAGCATTTAAGAGGAAATAAAGTCCAGGAGGCAGGTGGTTAGGTGGGTGTTAGAAAAAAGTTTAGCAACCTCATTTATAGTAGTAGGTTTGAATGAGGGAAGTATTGAAGTATTGCCCCTGTGGGCATGGGGTGTTAAATGGGGGAGGCACAATATCTGTACAGTGGATATCTCTTCACAAATTGTATCAATCCTAATTTTGAAGTGATCGTTGATCTCATGGGCAGTGAGTGAGTTAGTGGGTGAAGGAAGTGGAGGGGGAAATGCAAATTTGAAGGTAGAGTCAACAGGAACTATATGAGAGGATGACCTACATCCTTCCCCACCTGGCTAACCATTCTTACCTTTGGTCTGTGGCTTTAATATTTGAGAATAAACTAATGTTCTCACAAAAATGCATTTTCTAGTGTGTCTTCCATTCCTCTGCCCAGGTGGGCACTCTCCCAGATAGCATACTCATTCCTAGGCTTCCACCATTACTCACATCAGAGGACTCTCTCCAGGCCTCCAAAGCCTTAAGCACCCTGCTGCTGGACCTACAATAGAAGGTCAGTCGAGGCAGGGCAACTACATCTGTTCCTACAACCTCGCCTGGGACTTCAGTCCTGCAAAGGGGCCTTTTGATCAATACTGCAAGATGCTACATTTTAGCATGTCTGGGATATCTGTCTCCCATGTCTCATTCACCCTGGGATCCACCCACCCCTGGCATTTATGTGGGCACTTATTCCACCCATACATCACTGGAGGAGGGATTACTCTAAAAGGGGAATTAACACCTAGTTACAACATTCTCCTGACCATACCATAATGTCAGCAGAGCCATCTAGTGCCTGGCAAGCTAACTGCACCTGCCAATAAGAGTATCTAATCAGACCCTATTCAGTTCCTCAACACACATAATTCTATTTTTTCTAAACACACCTGGACACATCTAAATACAAGTTGTGAATTATATCATTAAGTATATTCACACTATTGGCTTTGACACCAGTCACTGCAATGACCTATAGAAAACAATTGTTTTCTATGTGCCTCGTTCACACCACAATACTGATGTGATGTGTGGTATGGTGCAGTTCCAAAAAATGCAGATATGCTACTTTGTTCTGAAGCACACTGGATGGTACTGCATGTCATTGAAATGCAATGAACCAATCTGCTATGTGGATACAGGAGTGAAGTAAACAGTGTGATGTGCTGAAATGTGCACTGCCTCTTCCCCACAGTTCACTGCAGCATTTAGTGTGCAGGCAGTGTGAATGAACCTTAAACATCATGGTATATATTTATATGTGTTTAGAAATGTTCTGTAAATGCAAATAAATGCATGTATCCCACTGCCAGTGTGAATGAATTTTAAGGAAATATGTCTAGAAAAACCTCTGGCATGTACTTATATAGGGCTAAAATGATATATTATCATTATATTTATTATTATGTTATTTATAACAAAACGTTTTATTAGTCCTATTAATTATATTGATGATTATGCTTATAACATGCTTGTTTATTCACACAGATTCCATAATTCTTTTGCTGGTAAGCCATGCTTATTAAATAAAGCATACACATAAAATAGCATAAAACAATATAAACCACTGTATTCCAATGTTGGTTGTACACACTGCGTATCCTGAAGGCACTTGTACTCAGCTGTTATAGCCTCAGGTAGTTGAGTTGAACACAGCCCTGATCATGTCTTCTCTGCTTTTTCACAGGTAAATGCTGCTGTTTGCTGTCTAAATCCATTTTAACTGTTGCACTACTATGCACTGACTCTCTGCAACACTTAAGGTAATTAGTATAAGAGTCTGTTAGTGGTAACTGATTCTCACCTCCTTTTTGCCTTTTTGTGAAGAATCAATATCATCCTTTATGACTTTGCCCTGTGTCTGTGGCTGGTCTTTGACCAATCCTCCCCCCCCCCATTCATATGCTCCTTAGCAGTTCCTAATTGGGGCAGGGAAGGATTCCTCATTTGATCATCTCCCTATAAATTAAGATCAGCTCAGGGGGAAAGTCACAGCCAGGGGGCACAGTCACAGATAGGGCATTTTCCAGTGTGAGTGCTTTTTCTACAGGAGTGCCCAGCAGCAGTTGCACACAGCAGTTTAACTAAAGCAGAAAGAAGCCACAACAAAGAACTCTACTCCACTCTGGATGGACTGCAAGCAAATCACCTTGGAAAGCTTCTCTTGCAAGTTTGATTCCCACTCCAGATACCCTTAATATGTCACCTCTACTCTTTCTTCTCATACTCGTATCCTCTGTTCTCAAAATCCCATTTCTTTACCCTTATTCTTCACCCCAAAGCTTATATATATCACCCTCCCTATCCCCTCTAAAGCATGCTCAGATCACTCCCATACTTGAAAAGCCCTCACTGGACCCCACCAACCTGAACAACTTAAGACCCATATCCTTGCTCCCATTTACCTCCAAACACTTAGAATGCTTAGTCTACAATCGTTTGAGCTCTGACCTCACTGACAACAACTTTCTTGACCCCTTATAGTCTGCCTTTCGCTTGCAGCACTCCACTGAAACTGCCCTACCAAAACTCACTAATGATTTTACAACTGCTAAAACCAATAGACACTACTCCATACTCTTACTACTCAAACTCTCTGTGACTTTTGATACTGTTGACTATCCCCTCCTCCTCAAAAAACTCCACTTTCTTGGCCTGCGAGACTCTGATCTCTCCTGGTTCTCCTCCTATCACAGCGCTCCTTCAGTGTTACCTATAACTCTGTCTCCTCCTCTCCACTTCCTCTTGCTGTAGGGGTCACCCAAAGTTTTGTCCTTGGACCACTTCTCATCTCCATCTACACATCCTCCCTTGATCTGTCCTTTCATCCCCAAATCCAATCACTGTCCAAATCTTATAGACTCCATAACATCTTCAAAATATGCCCCTTTTAACCATTGAAACCACTAAGCACTAAGCACCTTATTCACTCCCTTGTTATCGCTCGCCTTGACTATTGTAACTCCCTCCTCATTGGCCTACATAATCGCAGGCTATCCCCTCTTCAGTCTATCATGAGTGCAGCTGCCAGACTCATCCACCTTACCAGCCGTTACATGTCTGCCACCCTTCTCTGCCAATCCCTCCACTGGCTTCCCATTGCCCAACAAATACAGTTCAAAACATTGATAATAACATATGAAATATGGCCCATGATGTGCAGCCTACTGGATTCTCTACAATTTTTACTGCAGGGCTACCCTGTCCTTTTCCTGTTGCTGACTTCACAGTTTGGGGTTTCCAGGCTCAGCTTCACTAAAGATGATTCAACCAGGACATGCCCCCTCCTGCCCTCTACTCCACTGAGCAAAGTTATTTTACTGATTACACTGCCTGGAGCACACTCTATGAACAAGGAGAGAGAATCCTGCAACTGATCAGAGTATTCCCCGGTCACAGATCATGTTACAGGCAAGGTAATCAGTGAAATAACTTTTCTCAATGGAGAAGAGGACAGGCGGGGCGTGTCCTTATCAGATCACTTTTAGTGCAGCTGAGCCCAGAGACTTGAAGCTTTTAACACCCGCAATGCCAGAACGTCAGCATCAGGAAAAAGACAGTAAGGACCTGCAGTGTAGATTATTTCCAGAATCCAGCAGCCTGCACATTGTGGGACATACTTCATTACAGGTAAGTAATGTAACTAAAGTTGCAGCAAAAAAAACATTCTTTAATTCTTTCGCTGCTAAGTATGGACATGACACTGGGATTGTGTGTAAATCTGACAAGCAGACTTCTACCTCCACATGCCCCCGGTAACAGCACCTCCCTGGCATGGCCTCGCCATGTATCCTGGGCTTCCCTTGCCCATCTGGGGGCGTGGGACAGACATAGCGGGTTCCATTGGGTAGAGGGGAGGGAACAGAGCAGACACACGTCCACTCTTCTCCCCTACTTCTTGCTAACACTGAAAGCATCGTGTTTGATGTCACTTCCGTGTCTACCTCTCAGTGTCCCCAGCCAATATACTTGGGAAAGAATGTAATGCAATGCAGTCTGCATTGCATTACAATCAGTGGGGCACTGGGGAGACATCCAGGGTCTTTTAGACCCTGGATGTCTCATTAAAGAGAACCTGTCACCGAAAAAGATATCACACAGGGGACTTTTTGTCCCCTTTTTGATGAAAAAAAAAGTTAAGCAATACATTATTTTTCATTGTAAAAAATTAAGGTTACACCCAAGCACATAAAATCCCCCCCCCCCAAAAAAAAGAACATTTGCCTCCCCCCACCCCCACATAACACATGTACGAATGTAAATGCACGTTCCAGGAGCGCCTATGCATGAAAACACTGTATTGGAGTGACAGAGATATTTCTAGCAGGTGTACAACCACCGCTGTATAAATATTACATATCCTTACTAAACTTTAGCTTTAATTTGTTATTGAATGAAATGTGAGACCTGATTGAATGCAATTGGCAGCATCACTACTTTTGTTCTCATATTTTTTTCTGCAGTTTTATTCAATCAGCCTTTTAGTATCTATTGACAGATATGGGTACAGGTGCGGTACTATTTATGTCTACCATATAAAAAAACTAGGCTGTAATAAATCAAATCAGGGAGATGATCTAAACAGTAATTTTGCAGATTGGTTCATTTATCTATCTACATTTGACATTTTGTAGGCATACTTTTTAATTATTTGACTAGAAAGGGCATGCTGGCTCCAGGACAAAACTGTTTTATTTTTCGTAATTTAATTTTTGTGCTTTTTGTTTGCAGTAACGAGCTGAGATTATAAAAATGAGACGTCACAGTAAACAAAGCAAACATTTAATACTTCAAAATCCTGGCATTAACGTTGAGTGTGTACGATTCTTTAACCTGTTTAAATCTCAACGCTGAATGTCTGTTTAAAAGAAATAATGAAGTTCAAGGCAAAAATAAGCTAAGAAAAGTATATTCTCAAAGAAACTATTTAAATCAACCTGGTGCACACATTTGCATTCTGATTGAGAAAACACTGGTCCTTGTATTCAGTTATACTGGAGTCTTGTTGCATTGGAGGAAATAGTTGTTTTTGTGAATTCCTAGCAGTTTTGTGGCTGTCTAGTCTTACTGGGGTGAGTTAGAAGTCTGCTGCCCTCAAGTGGCTGATTGTATGCAAATTGTGCTTATAGATTGCTTTTGAAAAATATTTAAAGTGTCTATACTCAAAAAGTAAAACCATATATTCATCTCCACAATGTATTTCAATTATTTCTAGCCTACTCCTATTAATCTGAATGATCTTGAAGTTTGTAAATGTACTTTGTGAAGATCCCCATATATTAAGGGCTCCTTTACACATGCATCCACCGCAGATTACTTTTCAAAGAGTGGCGAGGGGACAACTGGCAAGCATTTAGGAGGTGATTTTTGCAATATTTTGCCAGGTGAATGGGTTTTTGGTTGCAAAGCAGCACCATTCAGTTGAGTCGGTCTTGTTCGGCAGCAGTACTGCCTGCTGAACACGATGGAGGGGGATTTTTGCCATGCAGCATGTGTACACCCCTGTACAGCTGCCTTTGTAGCTTAAAAATGAACCTAATTTTTTCAAATGCTTGGAGTCTAGTGATGTCTTCCCACAGTCGATTTTTACCACTGAAAGTCCCTGGCACCAGCATCTTGGATATACGAGTTGGCTATGGCTTGCTATGAAACCACCAACTCCTCACTGTGCATGTGCAACCTCATACGGTGCTCTGTGAATGGTCATGTAGCCACTTTTAACATCTGACGTGTTCCAGGAGGCTGTGAGAGGGGAGAAGGTGGGGCAAGCAGCATCATCCTTTCCTAGGTGATGATTGTGGAAAGGGGGTGGGTACTGTTAAAAATTGGTATTTGCTGCCCCTTCCAAAAAAACTGCAACTCAGTTACAGGCTGTGAACGAATCAGCGGTAGTTCGGTTCTTAATTCTGATCTAAGAGGGGTTAGAGGTGGTAAAAATGCAGCTTAACTGTCTATTTTTACCAACCCCAGGTGAAACCTAGGCCTTGGTTTCTCAAACTTTGTGACACACATTCACTATGTCCTGCTAGTAAGCACTGCTGTGTCCCAGAATTCACAGAGGTTGCCTTCTGAACTACAGAGGTGCTGAGGGGAGAAGTTTCAGTACAGGAATCACTGCTTTCAGGCAGCAAGGTACTATATGATATGTAGTCCTAAAAAATTGAATGCAAGATGGAGAAGCTGCAAAGAATGCAGAGAATCAAGGAAGTTGTAAATGTCAGCAGACAAGCAACAATCACAATGTGAAATGAAATTTTTCTAGTAAGCTTATATTGGATTTTCAAAAACAGCTATTCTTTGTATTAGTATTAGTATTACAAGGCTGACGTTATAAAATTGAAGTGTATTGTGTGACCATAGATGTCCTTTAATTACCAGAAAGCAGTAGAATACTGTAACCAGATGTGTACTATCCAGAGTGATCTCCCTTTATTTATAAATATAATTTATGAATGCTTTAGAAAGAAACAAAGTGACTATACAAGGTAGATAGTAGTTGCATGGAAGATCGCTGGACAATCTTGCTATGTCTTTAACACTGGACCAGGGGCGGACTGACAACTCATGGGGCCCCTGGGCAATAAGGGATCATGGGGCCCCTGTGTCCTTGCCCAAAATCAAAAAAGCTTATGAAAAAGGTACCAGGGGCAGCTCATGGGGCCCCCTACTGACCCTGGGCCCTCGGGCAGTGCCCGAGTTTCCAAATGGTCAGTCCGCCCCTGCACTGGACACAAAGTGCGTTGGAGAATTACATCCAGTCTTTGCTTATAGGCAGAGGAAAGATGAATAGAGATATGGTGACAACATAGTAATGTTAGATCGTACAGTATGGACTTATTTGTAGATGTTAAAGTGAACCTAACATCAGATATATACACAATATATACAGGTTAAATGTATGCATGCTGAGTAATGTGTATATGTAGCACCTTCAGATATAAATGATATTTCACAGAAATCCCAGTATTCCAGTGTCAGCATCGGCCTCACTTAGTAAAGTAAGGCTCTGGTCAGTCTGAATCGCAGTCACATCTGGGGAAATTTATACAATCTGGATTTTGCTTTGCACATTATTAGATCATTGAAGTGAACACAGCTTTACTTTGCTAAATGAATAGTCATGCTGCTATGTAAAAATCAACCCCATCATGCAAATTGTGATGCTTGACTGTGTTCACAAATGTGAAGGAAATGATTCCACCTCGCTAAAGTCAGTGGGCTGTAGCTTAAGGTTGGCTTGAAAATGATGCAAGGTACAGTTTTTCTGCCTACGCTGACAGAAGCGATCTAACAGGTCTTAAAACTTGCATCTCAAATAAATTTAAAGTGAATTTCTGTTTTTGCAGTCAAATTTGAGAAAGCCTATGTTTGCTATGTGTTGTTAGTCACGCAGAATGTCTAAAAATGCTTTTTTTAAACATTTCTTACCTTTTATGTGTTTCTTAGGAGTGGGTGTCATTCCTGTCTGCAAGGTTTTTAGAACAATGCTAGAGTGAGCCTATCCCAAGTCTGTCCTCACTAACAAAAATGCAAGAAGCCCTGTCTCTACACCGCTAACCCTTTGTTAGGACCAACAGTGTTCAAATCTGTTTACAATTGATAATGACATTGACAGGGTTAATTATGGCAAACACAGATGTCCAATTTCCTCATAAATAAAGAAAACTACCTAGGATTGTTTCTTGCTGGAGGGTCCAGAATTGAGCATCTAAAAAAGGGAAGCTACATTTTTCTTAGGTTATGCTGTGTGAATGGGGACATGTGACAAACACATAGTAGGTGTTATCCTAATTAAGTAAGTGCTATTTTTCAATTTTGACATCATGTGTGGGGGGGAAGAAACCCCACCTGCTGTCATGGTGTGGGGAGATCAGGGTGTGCATGGTAACATGTTACACCCAAAATACAGGTGTAACATGTAACCCGTTACTAAAGGTGAACCTAACATCTAGGGCTCTTGCACACGGGCACCCTGGGTTCTTTCAACATAAATTCTAGCATATTTCCCCTGCCCAGGAAGCCCACCTGCCCATAGACATGAATGGCTGGACACGGCTGTACCCAGGTATATGTCAGTACTCACAAAAAAATAGTGAGTATAGCATATGGGCATTATCCAAGCATATAACATGATCTATTCTTGGAATACACTGGTATTATAGAAAATCATTTATGCATGTATAACCCAGTATAGCCTTGCAGTTATGGGTGGCTGTATGCATTGGCTGCATTTCCTATGCAAGGGAAATACACTAGAGATTACATTGCACTGGATCAGGGCGCTCATGTGCAGAAGCACTAAATATGAAATAATTCTCATAGATCCTACAAGTTCACAATAAAAAACGTTTGGTTTTAGACACTTCCTAACAGCTTAGAAACACCTGCTGTGTGTTTTAATTAGAAAACTGGCAGGCTGCCAAGATATACTCTTATAGAAAAAAGCTGAGATTTCAGTTCCTCTGTTGTGAACTTTTTAAAACTCAAATTCAACAATGCCTATAGCTACAGAGCTGAATGAGGGTTTGCTTTAAAGTAATTTTACTGCTTGTTCAGAATGTGTGGATACTTTAATGTGCTTTGTCTGGGCACAGCTTTACTTTATGTTAGCCAATATATATATATATATATATATATATATATATATATATATCAGGTATACTCCAAACTTTGAAGAACTATGGCTAACACAGTACAAGATTCTATCATTGTTGTAGTAAGTAGAAAATGCCTTTACAGGAAACCTATTATATAACTAATCACTAGCAATTTCTATAATAAAGAACCCTTATTTGGCCTGCCAATGGGGTTGATTTACTAAAGACAAATAGGCTGTGCAGTGAAAGTGCACTCCAGGGTTGATTTACTAAAGGCAATTAGACTGTGGACTTTGCAAAGTGCAATTGCACTCTGCAAGTACAGTTGCTCCACAACTTAGTAAATGAGCAAAAGCTCATCATCCATCATCCAATCATGTGCAAACAAAAATGCTGTTTTTTTTTTATTTTCCTTATATGTGTATGGTTATTCATGATAAAGGGAAGCTTTATCTCATTTACTAAGCTCTGAGCAACTGCACTTTCATAGTGCAATTGCACTTTGCAAAGTGCACAGTCTATTTGACTTTAGTACATTAACCCCTCCAAGAGCACCTGGAAGTGGATTGCAAGTGTACTGAAAGTTCACTTGCTCTAGGTCTGAGGGGAAGCTCTGAAATGAAGGGAAGCTCTGCTGATTTCTATCATCCATTTATGTGCAAGCAAAAATGCAGTTTTTTTTTTCTCGCATGTTCCCCTCAGATCTAGAGCAACTGTACTTGTAGTGCACTTGCAGTGCTCAGCCTATTTGCCTTTAGAAAATCAACCCCAATGTGTATTCCAGTCGGTACTTTTTACAGCTAAAGAACACCAACACTAGAGAAACTAGACTGCCATTGCTGACCTCTTTGAAAATGCTATTGGTCTGGAGATAATGCTGATTTTTTGGCCTCAGTCATTTCTGAATTGTAGAAACAGAAAAAAGACTGTTGACAATGAAATCAGTTATTGGTCAGTGTCTATTTAAATATTGAAGCTACTGGATTGGTATGACAGCAAAGCAAAAAACATTTTTAGCATTGGCAGATTCAGCATTTCACCACAGCTTTTCTTTATTCGCAAGAAAAAAAAAATTGCACCAATCTTTCACCGTTATATTTGTGATTCATTGTAGGTGTTACGAACATAAAGTATACCAAGTGGTAGTTCTAAAAGGACATGGACACCATATTATTGTTAAACTATAAGCCAGGGCTATTTATATGCATAGGTCAAAACTTCACTGTTGATTCCGCCTGTTAGCATTTATTGCCATCATCTGAAAGAAATGCTAATGTTGCCATTCTCTAATCCATCTTCTCGCCATTCTCATCCATATACAGCTGAACTGCTAGTTAAGGTGTTAAACGATACAGAAATGTATTGCTGTATTCCCCCCTTCTGAATTCAATTTATTAGAATCTTTTATCTATAACCTTCCCTACTGTTCATGACTTAGCAATATCATTCTCAAAGATTAAAATGTTGTATGGATATGATAAAAGTCACAATGACAGCGTTTGATTTATTGCACATATGTTAAGTGTTTATACTAACGCAGTAGACACAATTGCAATCACGCCACATTCCAAGGTTGCTTTATCACCAGCAAACAGTAGCCATAAATCAATGTAAATGTTTACAATAAAAGGGAGAAACACAAGCACAATCAACATATCACAGAAATACAGATTGCACATATAAACTTTAATTATATGCAGATGCAGAGGGAAACAACATTTCCTTAACCAGTCATTCTGTTCATGTAGCATGGGTCAGTCTCAGATCACTTGTGACTAAATGGTGACTCCCTGCGGACTACCAGGGAAATGGTTGTGTTTTTGTAGTGGAAAAAGTGAATCTACCATCCAGTGTTAAAGGTAAACATGAGTGCGCATGCAGCTACAATGGGTTATTCTTTGACAAACTAGCTCAAATTTCCAGAGAAGCTGAAAGCTCTCTCCAGAACATTTAATATGTGTAAGCACATAATGAAACACATTGAGGCTGATTTACTCAATCTGAAACTCTTCATTCAAAAATGTTTGTAATGCTGGCTATACATTGTTAGAAAATCATTTAAAAAAATGCTTCATACACTTGATCGTTTGACGTTCAAAACATTAGTGGCAAAGTGCAGAGTTTTATGGCAAAAGAAACAAAAAGTCATGTCAGATTTTTTGAGCCTAAATTACTGATTTTCTTTGAGCATTAGCAGTGAAATCGATCGAAAAGAGTTCGAAAAAATCTACAGCATATGCGCATGTTCAAATATAACATCGTAAGTGTAGTCAATCGATGAAAAATTTACCATTTATATTGTTATCCATTGATAATATGTCAGTAATTGGCGGCCAATTATTGATACAATTACATAGTTACAAAGTTAGTTTGGCTGAAAAAAGACAAAAGTACATCCAGTTCAACCATTAAAAAAAAAAAAAGTTATCCTATATCCATAGTTGAAGGCAAAAAACCCCCAGCAAAGCATGGTACAATTTGCTCCTGCAGGGAAAAAAATTCATTCCTGATCCCCAGAGAGGCAATTGGATATTCCCTGGATCAACTTTACCTATAAATGCTGGAGTTATTGCAAATCTTTATAAATCCAACCATTTTTTTTTTCAAACTATTTTCTAACTATATACAGCCAGCATTAATGTGAACAGGAATTTGCTTTTCATATGAATGATTAATTGAAATGCATGTGCACACAATTTTTTGAATGAAGATTCTAAACTGCTTTAGTAGATCAGCCTTATGTCTACTTGTAAAGCTAATATAAACACCAGGCATAAAAGACAAGCATTAATGCAGCTAGTTATTTGTTATTAAATTTATCAATTTCATTTTATAATCACAAAGTCCCAAAGGTTAACAACCCTAGGGATCCTAAATACTTCAATCATCTACAAAATATGAATAATATACTGTAAATAAAATTCCCATATAATAGAATATGACACAACCTAAAAAATAAAGTGCTCAGGGATGTGGATAGTCAAACTAAAATTTTGTGTCACAGATTTCTGTGATAGCAATATTGTGCTCTTCCCCTTCACCAAGTGTTTGCACACAGAAGCTGTTGACCCCTTTAATTACAAAGTAAGTCAAATGTGCTTTATTTCCTCAACTGGTAAGTTCCCATTCCAATCAATCTCCAATCCATCTCCTCAATCATCTTGTACACATGATCGAATGTATACCAGTGCATCTTTAAGCATTCCTGTGCCTCTAAGAAGCTTGATGGTAAGCCAAGTATTATATACAGAAAGAGATGGGGAAGCCTTTCATAGTGTAGTAACTTAGTTTAAAGGGAAAAACACTTAAAGTTGCACTTACATTAAAAAGTAGCACTCAGGCATAAATTACAGGATGGAAATGCCAATTTTCTCTCCATCTGCATTCCAAAAAGCGGAATTGACATATCCCAAAAGCCCCTTCCTACGCATTTCATCAGCAACTTGTGATGTAATCAGAACTCCTATGTCAATTTCACTTGCAATTCCCTACACAAAAGCACTGAGACTTGGAGAGGAAGGAACAAAATTAAGAGCCCATTCTATGTGCCACATGCAAATATGCTGACAAGGACCATGCTAAGTGGAAGAGAAAGCAGAGAGAGTAGAGACATAGCATTTGCCGCATGCTGCCATCTATCAATTTTAGGTGAACCTGTCTCTGGGTTCCAAATCTGAGGAAGTCAAAGTGAGCATGTGGAGGTAAAAGAGTTGGAAAGGACAGGGCCAAACTCAACTTTTACAAAAAAAAACTTCAGCTGAAATGGATTGTTAATTTGCATTAATTTAATTAAATTACAAATGGGTTGCTTATTAATTATTAATGCTATATAAATAGTTTAGCAAAGTTTTCTACCTATCTTGCATGCATAAAACATGATAACAAATGTTCTCTGGGCAAAGGTAATTTTGGTGTCCAAAGTAACTAGTGTCTGGGGAACTTAGGATTGGTCATATACAGTATCTATAGCATCAGATAGGGCTTTATGATACTGGCTTCCAAGTATTGATCCACTAACTATCCATCTATCACCTGTAGAACAATGTGACATCCCTGTCTTTATGAGTCATGACCTAGCATGCCTTTAGATGCAAAAAGCATCTAGGGCTTGATGAGCAGGGTCGTAAACGAAAACCCCAAAAGGTTTAGGAAATAACAACCTCATCTTTATGTTCCTTAGTATCAGGTGAGTGTGCTATGATATAAAATACAGTCTGCAGGCATTCTATTTATTTGGTGGGAAAACTAAGAGAGTTTATCGGATGGGGGATTCCAGGGAGTGATCCCAAAAACTCAAGGAGTAGCCTCTTTGGGCAGCACACTAAACAGGATTCTACTTTGGCTGCTTCTCTCTTATTTCATTGTATTTGAGATATAAAAACATGGATGGCCCACAATTTTCTTCAGTTAAACTTTGACAAGACTGAAGTCATGCTTTTTCGCATAGACTTTAAGATACTCTTGCTCACCTATAAGGCTCTTCAAGGTTTGGCATCTGTCTAAACATTCATCAACTTACTTCCCTCCTCGTAACCTCCTCTCCTCAAATTCTGGTCTTCTGTTTGTCCTTCCTACTCACCTACTTTCGATGAGAGACAAAGCCTTCTCCTGCTATGCCTCAAAACTCTGGAATTCACTTCCAAACAACAACAGGGAATCATATTCTCTAAACTCATTCAAATCAAATCTAAAAACATTTTTCTTTAGACAAGCTTTCACACAATTGTCCCTTTTTTCCTTTTTTTTATCCCGTATATTTTTTCTTTTCCTTGTAAAGCACTTTGAGAAGCTACAGGTATTATATAAAATAATGTTTATTATTATTATTATTTGTATTACTAGTGGGGTATTGAAATGATGAGTACTGCCTGAAACCATTGCATAATAGGGATGAACTGAACATTCACTCTGGTTGCTCAGGTGTTCAGATGAACGCCCAAAGATTAACCTGTTCGGTGGGACCCAAATGTCAAGCACAATAGCGGTATTACTTCGGGTAAGCAAGTGGTATTACTTCGGATAAGCAAGTCCTTAACAGCCTGTGACATCACCAGCCCTATTCCTTACATGCCTGAGGATCCCCAGCTACCATCCCAGATGTAATGGCCATAGCTGCACTGCAATTTACCTTTTGGGAATGTTTATTTACTGATCAAGGTGAGAATGGAATTTAGGGGAGGGCAGGACAAGCAGGGTTGACACTTTGTTTAAGAGTTGCAAGTATAAAAAAGGAGTCTTGGTAAAAATAGGACAATAAATTGTCCAACAAAATGATAAAATGAAGTCAGGCTTGGAACATCTGCATCAAACCTTTGCAATGTGTCTCTTTATGATGCAGTGTGCCTCATGGCATGAATAAATGCAAGCCCATGGAAGCAAAAGTTTATATATTCACAATCAACACTTCTATACTTGATTGCAGCAGAATATACTTACATAAATACATTTGGTCTTTCATAATATCTTACCCCATTCATTTATCTGTCATCTGTTAAAAATGATACACTCTTTATCTGAAGAAATATAATTCAGTAAAAGTGCCCCTTAATGAGCTATTATCAAGGTAGCACATTGGTTTAAATGGCCTATTGTGCTAAAGTGAAAGCAGTACAATACATACTATATGAGCTTTATTGTTCATCGTAAAGTGCATGTACAAATGATATCATCAGATATATTTGGATGATCATTATCTGGACAAACATCAATCTGCAATGTTGGATTATGTTGTTCTTTGTGTGACTGTATCTTGTACACAAACCTTGTCAGATCACCAATAATCCTACAGTCTAATACTTTCATATAAAGGGTACAAGTGAAAATTGGATGTGAGGATCTAAGGGCTGAAAATTGCATGTTTTTCCTGAATGCATACTTATTGCATACAATTTACCATTTCCAACATAATACTGTAAATGATAGTAATACTCACAATATAAAAAATCACAATGTCATAAAAGTATTTTTTCAGTATGGTTAGTATTGTCTCACTGCATACATTTTTCTTAAGCAAATCGATTAGTTAATATTTTGCAAATTTTCTCACCTGTAGATCCAGACAGTAACAGCACTTACCTGCTTTGCAGTTAGCAGTAGTGCTGTCAGCTTGCCATGTGCATTCCTCCAATTGGCTCTTGGGCTGCTTATCTTATCATAGCTGATAAGCAGCCCAACATCCATTTGAAGGAATGGTCATGCTAGAATGACAACACTGCTGACAATTGCCACAGTCAGCCTGCAACAGAAAGTTATGTTTTGCAGAATCTCCAGGAAAGTCAAAAATTATTTCATAAAAAATGCATATCATGACACATGTTTCAAATGGAATAATAGATGTTGGGCTTACATGCATTTGGGTATTAGACATTTAGGTTTAGGTTAAAACCAGTTTTGTATCAACCATCTGATACCGATCTGTGGCTGCTGCCCTTCTCTGCCAATCCCTTCACTGGCTTCCACTAATCCAGCATATCAAATTCAGAATACTAACCACAACATACAAAGCCGTTCATAACACTGCCCCCTGCTACATTATAGACCTCATCTCGAGATATCACCCAAATTGCTCCTACCAAAACATTTTGCTCCCTAGCTCACCTCCTCCCATGCTCACATTCAGGACTTTTCTAAAATTTTTCCCATCTTCTGGATCTCCCTAACCCAGTATGTCCTGTTAGCTCCTACCCTGACCACCTTTAGGTGATCGTTGAAAATGCATTTATTCAGGGAAGCCTAACCCACCTCCAAGTAAAAACTGCACTTCAACCACCTCCATCAGATCATCCCCTGCAGCTGTTACCTTGTTTAGCACTTCCCCCTCCCTTTAGATAGTAAGCTCCATGAGCAGGGCCCTCCAATTCCTTCTGTATAGAACTGTAACATAATTATACTGTCTCCCTTTATATTGTAAAGGGCTGTGCAAGCTGTTGGCACTCTATAAATCCTGTATAATAATACTTTGTTTTAAAAAAAAGAACATAAGTACTTTATTGTAACTCTCATTTTATGTGTACAAAGAAAATCTGTCACTGCTAGGCATACTTCTTTCTGTTGTGTTCATTGTAACAAGATATGAATGAAAATAAAGAGATAAGTGAAAGATATACATTCTATGTCCACAGTTACGTCTAAATGTACTCTAAGATAGTCATCAGTTTAAGTGTCAAACTGATCATCATAAATATGGAATGAAAAGAGCTTTGCTGCTTATCAACATCCAGCCAACAACTATCAAGTGTGAATATGATAACTACACTTGTTAAAGCATTGTTAGGATATCGAGTGTTGGTATCCAGCAACAGCAGGGGTAACTAGATCTGTGTGCTGCATGTAAAGAAGCTGGGACCAGACTGTGTATGATTAAAGTAAGGTTTATTAATAATAAAGTAAAAACCCATCCAACATAGCAAATAGTATTCAAGGCAAAAGTGAGAATATACGTGAACAGTGAAACAAGTGACAAAACACCTAGCAAGCAATCTAACTATAATACAATATACACACTGCTCAAAAAATTAAAGGAGCACTTTGAAAACACATCAGATCTCAATGGGGAAAAATATCATGCTGGATATCTATACTGATATGGACTGGATAATGTGTTAGGAACGTTAGGATGCCCCATTGTTTGATGGAAATTAAATATAACAACCTACAGAGGACTGAATTCAAAGACACCCTGAAAATCAAAGTGAAAAAATCATGCAGCAGGCTAGTCCATTTTGCTGAAATTTCATTGCAGCAACTCAAAACGGTATTAAGTAATTTGTATGGCCCTCAATGCTTGTATGCATGCCTGACAATGTTGGGGCATGCTCCTAGTGAGACGACGGATGGTGTCCTGGGGTATTTCCTCCCAGATCTGGATCAGGGCATCACTGAGTTCCTGGACAGTCTGAGGTGCAACCTGGTGGCGTGGGATGAACCAGAACATGATATCCCAGAGGTGTTCTATTGGATTTAGGTCAGGCGCGTGTGATGGGGCCATTCAATGGTATCAATTCCTTCACCCTTTAGGAACTGCCTGCATACTCTTGCTACATGAGGCAGGCATTGTCATGCACCAGGAGGAACCAAGGACCCACTGCACCAGTGTAGGGTCTGACAATGGGCCCAAAGATTTCATCCCAATACCAATACCTAATGGCAGTCAGGGTGCCATTGTCTAGCTTGTAGAGGTCTGTGCGTCCCTCCATGGATATGCCTCCCCAGACCATCACTGACCCACCATGAAAATGGTCATGCTGAACGATGTTACAGGCAGCATAACGTTCTCTGCCAATGAGTAGGCAAAAAAATGTCAGTGGTCTCCACCTGTAAAACCATTCCTGTTTCGGGGTTTGTCTCATTGTTGTCCATCTAGTGCACCTCTTGTTAATTTCATTAACACCAAAGCAGCTGAAACCGATTAACAACCCCCTCTACTACTTAACTGACCAGATCAATATCCCAGGAGTTTAATTGACTTGATGCTGTACTCTGATAAAAAAACGTTCCTTTAATTTTTTTGAGCTGTGTACACAAATGGGGGGGGGGCATGAATAAAAACAGGGGTAAGACAGGAGATGTGAGGAACAACCAGGGAGATGGATCAGGAAGGGGACCAGAACTGGGATCAGGAATCAGGGGAGCAGATATGCGGTAGCAGGGTACAGGTACTGGAACATCATCATGATTACAATCAAGGTTGAGGTCAAAAGCGGGATCAGGAACTGAGCATCAATAACCACGTATATGGCACACAGACAAAACACTGAGGCACTGAGGAAAGCTATGAGAGGGGTAATATACCTTTCCCATCAACCAGTATCATGTGGAGACTGATTAATGGGATTTGCTGGCTTCTGGGAGACACCAAGTGGAATTACAATCTTCAATAAAGCATATCTAAACCTAAACAAAATAATATATTGCAGTTTACCAGTCTTTAGATAAGGTAGCTGCATATGTTTTTAACATACGTCCTGTTTCTGTGTGGCGACCCTCACTGTATGTATGGAGAGAGCCATAGGTGCCACCCAGGCTGGACTTCAAATATATTAAATCTCCAGTACATGAAAATATACCAGAACTTGCTAAAACTGTTCTGATAAAAGGAAAGAAATGCAGGCACCTCATTTAAAGAGTGGTTAGTTGCAATATACTGCAACTTTGTTCTTAGGTTTAGTTACATTTTAAGAAAAATGTAAATGAGCAATGTAAATGCTTTATACATTATACTTTAACTGCTTCCTGACAGCCCTATAGCAGAGATACTGCTACAGGGCGGCAGGTCTGCGCAAAATCACCTATATGTATATGTCATTTTGTATTTCCAGGTAGGGGGCGTACCCGCACCCTGCCCTACCCACACCATCATTGGCAGCTACAGATGTCACTCACTGAGTCCCGGAAGGAGATTCCCCGCTGGCACCCAGCAATTGCCGAGTAACACTGACAGGGGAGAGACCTGTGTGTAAACAACATAGGTCTCTCTCTTTCCAGGAATAACATGCTGCTGTGTATTTCTCTGCACAGCAGAGAAATACACAGCAGCATGTTTCCCTAGTAAAACACACACAGCACATAATGTAAAACAGCACACAGTTAACCATTTGATCACCCCAGATGTTAACCAATTCCTGCTCAGTGTCTTTAGTACAGAGTCAGTGCTTTTTATTAGCACTGATCACTGTATTAGTGTCATTGGGATGTCAGTGGCAGTTAGCCAGTTCCATAGCAATATTTATTTATCTGAATTTTCATAGCCTGACCCCGGTTCTTTTTTCTATCTTCACAATTAAAGCCTCCATATTGTTGCTGTAACAGCCAGGCTGTATATGCTCTTCTTTCTGTGTAATTTTACAAAGCAAGTGCTGCAACAAGCTTTGAAATACACTGTGCTAGCAGCATGTTGGAGAAGTGAACTCAAACTCAAGATGCTACCCAGGTCCCTAGTGATCCAACTGCCCGCTGCATCCAGCTCCCTGAGCTTGTAAAATACACAGAAAGAACAGCATATTTATTATTGTATATGCAGCCTGACTAAACCTAAAGCAACTGATGATAAAAACGAAATGTTACTTTTAGATAGACTAAGCAGCATTGAATTAGCAGCGTTCCTGTAAACCTCACTTTTTTTGACCCATTGAAGCAGTTCCATGATAAATGGATGACAGCATGTGTTTGGAACATGGAGGACCTAATTAACACTGTACTTCAAATGTTATTTAGGTTTAATTCATCAGCTCAAATAAATTTATTAGTGGAACCATAGTGTATTATTTGAGCCACCTGCTCAATTCTCACTAGACAAACTAAAATAATAAACACACTGTAAATGTCATTTTACAGCTTACAGAATATTGACAATGGTCCAAAGTGATTTAATTGTCCCGGAATTCTCTGTTTTACCACCCTTCAGTTTACTCATGGCGCTGTGCTCATGCCACTGTGATCCTTTACAGTAAGATTCATTAAATATCCATTATGACCAAATGACTTATGTTTCTATACCATGGTCTGTTTTCGACATAATGTGAAAACATTTTCAATAGCCAACCTAGTGCAGGTCAACAAGTAAATCATAACTTTCTCTCTTCCATCCTCCTGCTGTTTGGTGTTTGTTGAGAATGTTTTTCCAGCACTGTAAGAATCCATCAATTTACAGGAGATGAATCATCCATCACATTCCTCCCAGATATCATTATTGTGGATGGCCAGAAAAATAGTTCCTAAATGTTAAGGTTTTGCAACCTCAAAGAGGTGCCACAGATGTATAAACTTGGTGTCCTGGTTTGCAGAATTTAGAGATGAAATTTACTTATTATTCGGATACACTGGGAGATATAAGCTAAGAGTTCTTATTTGAGCAAACCGAGCAAAAGTCACAATATTTTTTTTATTTCCACTTGCCATAGTCCAGCCTTGCAACAGGATGATGGACAGTAAACCAGCCCTTCATTTGAAAAGTTTGAGGACCCTTTTCCATTTACCTAATTTAAATTATCATCTGGAAAAACATTGGGGGTAAAAATAAACAATAAGTATAAATGTAATATTAAGTAAAGTTACCGGATTGTTTCATACGCTTTAAAGAATAATTCTCAGCATCAATGTGTTATCCATAGTTACAATGGCCCAGTTTGTATATACACTGTATACCATACCTGACTGATGTCCCTGGAAGTAGGATATCACTGAAACAGAAACTGCTAGACATGCGTGTTTAATTTTGATTTGCTTTTTTGGATAAAAATTTCATTTTCAGAAATTCTGATGCATACAAATCTCAGAATGGACATAGTAATGAATGTCAAAAAATCTGAAAAAAAATAAATTAAGGAATGCATTCATTTCATTCAGATGACGTCACATGATGTGATAGTAGTTTCGGGCCCATGGGGAAGTGAATTCAGTTTTCAAATTTGTTTGATAATTCGGATTCAGATAATGAATGGATCCAAATTTAACTCTATTCATTCATTCATTCATTCATTCGGATGCACATGATGCCAGTTGATAATGTCCAATCAGCTCATGCCATTTCTCTTGGTGGGTTGAATTAGCATCCAAAATTATGAAACCCGTCTGATTTGAATCCATCCACTTTGATAATATTTAGCAATCTTCCTGAAAAACTAACATTTATAGAATCCACCCAAACCATCGATTATACGAAATGAACGCTGCAGATACAAAACAATTTCAGAAAATGGGTCAACATAACGAATTTGACGAAATTAAATTCTTCAATGAACGAATGCATCCAAAATGCTAATTTCCAGAGTGCATGTCTAGATACTAATACTTCAGTGATCTCCACTTTTTTCGGGGTCCCAGAATGAATACAAAGCATCTCTGATTGGATGAGGTGGAAAGGCAGGGCAGTACAAAGAGTTTTGTGAATGGCGGCCAACAATCTGTATTAATAGTTCAGGAGAGCAGCCACTTATGCACAGGACCCAGAAGCAAGTGAAGATCAATCAAGCAGTGGTGTCTCTTTCAGTGATTTCCAGCTTCCATGGGCACCGTTCAAGTATGGTATATACAGTACTTAGTTCACTTGGTCCAAGCTCGGCAATAATTAATCTGCAGTCACATACTGTGTGGAATGAAAACTAGACATGGTTGTATCATAAATACAAATTAAATTACTTATGCCCTAATAATATAGAGTCCATCATCAAGGAACATTTGTTGGAAATGTTTTTTCTTCTTCTTTTTTTATCTTTCAGTTTCTCCTTTCAATTATTGAGTTTTCCCAGTGAGCTAAACATGCTCAGTGTGATGATCTTCCTTATGGATTGTGTTTAAATATTTAACCATGGCTTATGGTATGCTTTCTGTGCATTGTTTTATAATAACCAAGAACAATCAGACATTGGCATTGTATGTTATACAATTATTTCTTATATAGCTAACAGGAGGCAAAAATACTATGATGTGTCCTAATATATCCTGGACAGTGATGTCATACCTGTAAAACACATTAAGTGAATGTGTATAATGTTATTTAATAAGGCAGCAAAATAGAGGAATAGTCATTTTCGCCCACAGAAACCAAAATGAATGTTTCATTGTTATGACTTCAGTCTGTTGTTATGGACTATTATATGAACACCAACGTTAGTGTCATTAAATCTAATCTGCTGGGGATTTGATAGAGCAGAGGCTGACCTTTACTTTGCCAGGCATACATTCATCCATCCATTACACTTGTGGAGGGTCTAAAGAACCCTGTACTAGTTTACTCAGGGAGCCTTAGCATTGTTCCAGCATTTGGCATCCATATACTATATGTATCTTCTTTTACCCTAATAGGAAGTATGCTACCACCTTACTAGGGAATTATGACAGAGAAAAGTCATTGTGACTCATAATCCACTGCTTCATCTGCCAATCAATAAAAGTAGGATTCCCACTAGCAGTGGTGGGGGTTAGACAAGTGTATGTATCACTGAAATTAATGTAGTGGTTGTGGCATGTGCTGCAATGATTACAACCTTTTATCGAGGAATAAGAAACTTGTTTTAATTTGTGTTGGAAATTATGGCATCTTTGGTATATTTTTTTACTTAGACTTAGTTTACACTTGTGGTTGGGGAGCAGAAAAAAACGGTTGAGCAGTGTTTTTACTGCCCCCACCCAACCCCTAAGTGGCGAAAACAGCTGTATGAAGGTACACGCATGCTACGGCTGTGATGCTTGCATTGTAGCTTGGCAAAAATAATCCCCTGTTATGTTCGGTGGGCAGTACTACCTGTAGAATTATCAAGTGAATTGGGCGATCCCAAAACTATGTGCAGTGTATGGTTGTGGCACAGTGGTGTGGGCTTTTAGGGGTTAAAGCAGGTGGTGAGGAGGTAATATATTACACTCTACTTATAACACCCCCCCTTAGCATAATTCTGTGCATTGGTATGTGTTTGGAAAGGGATGGTTAGCTCTGATTAGAGAACTATAACCCCCTGGCTGGCTGTTATGTTGACCCACTATCTTCAGTACTTTCTGAACCTTTGACCTAAAACATGTACATCTGTATTTTGGTATCTTACTATGTCTGCACATTTTTTCCTTTTTTGGATTTATTTACTCTGTGTATGTTAGTAATTTTGCGACGCACTGGATACATCTTCTTTAGCCAGTGTTTTTTGTGTTTTTCTTTGTTAGATTTGTTTATTTGTCATACTGCCCTGCATACAACTGCCTCATATTCAGAATACACCAACATGTCTTTACGACTGTACTCATGTAATGTTAAATGTTTATTATTATTATTATTATTACTACGAGTTTATATAGCGCCAAAGGGTTTGCTCAGCGCTGTACAATAGGGGGGACAATACATGGCACAGTACAACAAAGACAGACAGCGTACGAGGGGTAAGAGGGCCCTACTCTTACGAGCTTACAATCTAGCAGGGAGGGGGTAAAGGTACAGTAGGAAGTGGCTGAGGGGGATGAAGTGGTAGGAGGAATGAGGGAGGATGGCCGTTAGGTGAGGGTGGGGTAGGCTTCCCTGAAGAGATGGGTTTTGAGGGAGCGCCTGAATGTGAATAGAGAAGGCGACAGTCTGATGGATTGGGGCAGTGAGTTCCAGAGGATGGGGGAGGACCTGGAGAAGTCCTGCAGTCGTGCATGGGAGGAGGAGACCAGGGAGCAGGATAGAAGGAGGTCCTGTGAGGAGCGAAGGGTACGGGTAGGGTGGTACCTGGTGATCAGGTTGGTGAGGTAGTCAGGGGCAGTGTTGTGAACGGCTTTGTAGGTCAGGGTAAGGAGTTTAAATTTGATGCGTTGGGCAATCGGGAGCCAGTGGAGGGAGAGGCAGAGGGGGGTGGCAGAGGTGGAGCGGGTGGTAAGGTGGATGAGTCTGGCAGCTGAGTTCAGGATGGTCTGGAGCGGGGAGAGCCTGCACTTGGGTAGGCCAGTGAGGAGGGAGTTGCAATAGTCAAGGCGTGAGATGATGAGGGAGTGTACTAGAAGTTTGGTGGTGTCTGGGGTGAGGAAGGAGCGGATCTTGGCAATGTTGCGAAGATGGAGCCTGCATGTGTTTGTGAGTGATTTGACATGCGGTTGGAGGGAGAGGTTCGCGTCAAGAATGACGCCAAGGACTTTGGCTTGCGGGGCGGAAGTGATAGTGGAGTTGTTTAAATGTTTAAATTCAATGAGCAAGAGGTCGATAGCTCTTAGGGAATTCCGTCAGTCTAAAACGGATATTATTCCTATCCAGGAAACACATTTCAAAAAGGGAAGCTCATTTAACTTTGCCCTCAAGTATTTTCCTGTAGCATACTCTGCCATGGATTGAACTGGTAAAGTAGGTGCCGCTTTTCTTATTAAGAAATGTTGCCCTGTCCGGGGGCTGTCTTCTGTACTAGACACCCAGGGCAGATTTATACTACTGCAGTGTCAATATGGTAATATCTATATTTCAATTTTTAACGTATTTGCTCCTGATACTAATCAATTAGAGATACTATCTCCCCACTTTTAGCATCTTCACTCCCTTTCACGATTATTGCAGGAGACTTTAATTTATCTATATCAACTGCTCGTGATAGGAGATCCCTTCGGGGCCAACTGCCCTCAAACCATGTTTTGAAACAGTCCACCTCCTTCCGTCCGTCAATGGATCAGAGGACATAAGCTGTTTGATATTTGGAGAATACAACACCCAAATACTAAACAGTTTACGTTCTTTTCCCAGGTACACCACATATACACCAGACTAGATTACTTTTTTTTTTAGCCCCCCTACTTAAACAGACAGTTGGCTCCAATATTGTCTCCACCTCCTGGTTAAATCACTCTTTTCTGGCTTTAGATCTGTTTGTAGATCGATTAAATTCACGCACATGCAATTGGTGCCTGAATGACACACTTCTAGCAGGAGTCAACACTTCTATTTCGAAAGCATTGCGTGAGTTTTTTTAACTCAATGCTGGATCTGTGTCAGCACAATCAACTTTGTGGGAAGCTCATAAAGAGTTTATTAGGGGTCATTTTATAATGGAAAACTCACATCTTAAGAAGTCCCTGCTTCATCAGAAAACTGACCTTATGAACAGATTGTCGCAAGCGGAAAAAAAACTCATCAATTAACCCTCTCTACCTAAACTTCGCTTAGTGGTACAACTTAAAGATCAACTTAAGACACTTAAGGCCAGTTCTATAGTGAGGAAACTGTTATGGATGAGACAGAAATTTTATCAATACGGTAATAAACCTCATAGGATGTTGGTTAATACATTGAAAACACATTTGACTAGTCACGCTCCTGACGTTGGTTTCAAATGGACGGCACCCCTACGTTCTGCCCCCAACAGATAGCCCATGTGTTCGGGACTTCTATTGTAAGCTTTACAACTGCTTATTGCCAGATGTACAACCCACTTTCCATATAGATTCTTTCGATACTTTTTTCTCAGCTTTTCATCTCCCTAAACTTAAAAGGGAAAACAGATTAATCTTAAACGCATCCATCACTATGGAGGAACTGTGTGCAGTTGTTAGGAAACTACCATCGCACAAAGTGCAGGGCCCAGACATGTTTTCCGACACATACTACAAGCAATTTATTGAGGATATAGGTCCTGCTCTATTGGAATTTTACTCTTCTTTGTTGAACGGAGAAGAACCTCATTCGCAATTCCAACATTCTCATATCACAGTCATTCTCAAACCAGGGAAAAACCTTACGACCCCAGCTAACTACAGGCCCATAGCTTTACTAAACACGGATTGTAATATTTTTACGAAACTCTTAGCAAATCGCTTAGCTCCTTTGCTTCCAAAAATCATACACAATTATCAGGTGGGATTTATCTTGGCGAGTCAGGCAGGAGACAACAGTAGGCGTACGATCAATTTAATGGATATACTTAATGGCTCACGAACACCGGCTCTGTTGTTAAGTTTAGACGCTCAGAAGGCATTTGACAGGTTGGGGTACTTCATGCGATTAACACAAGTTTGTCTGACAGGTGCTGGAGGTGCATGGGAGGAGCGTGCATCTTAGTACACATTTTTTGGTTTTGTCCACAGACTGCGGGTTATTGGGCCACGGTTAAAATGGTCTTATAGCAAGTACTCAATGTTACCCTTCCCCTAGACCCGCTACATTATCTTTTGGGACTACCCTTAAGGGGTATTTCTAAGCAATCTAAGAGGTTGGGAATACATATTCTGACGGCTGCTAGACGGGTGATACCACGATTCTGGAAATCAGTCGATGTCCCCACACTAAATCATCTTTTAAGAGCGATATCTGAAATTAGAGAAATGGAATATCTTACAGCTCTATTGGGTGACTACTCGATCTATTTGGGAACCATGGGATCATTCTTCCTTTGGCAGAATTTCTTCCCCCCCCCCCCCCCTTATTAGCTCAGATACCTCTTTACTTACCAAGCCTCTGACAACTAATGTAACCCAACAATGTGTAGGTTTATGTCGTCTTGTGTTTTTGTATTGTACAGTTTACCATACTGTCTAATTATGTTCATATTTCTTTTGTTTCTGTTCTCTTTTATATTAAATGTGTTTTTTTTTTTTACTGCAACGTGCACACCTAAAGTGTTGTTGTAACTTGAAAAAATGTTGAAACGTTGAAAAACTGGGCTTTGGACTTTAATAAAAAACAACCACAGCTATTCACAATTAATTAGGACAATTTTCGATTTAATTAAAAATTGATGTCATCTAAATGAAACAACTGCATTTATTTATTTTTTTTCATTATAACTTTATTTGGGTTCGTTTTCATTCATTTCTATGTCCATTCAGAAATTCGGATGCATATGAATCTCCAACAATGACATTTTCATCCAAAAAATTAATGTAAATGAACCAAATCTCAGTCTACCTACTGCATTTATCAAAGCAAATCAGATTCATATTGAAGTTTGGTATAGTTTATTGTGTCATTTCCCTTCCATGACCAACAGATGAATGATGTTTTCTTTTTATTCTTAGTCTGTTACCATGTAGGCAGTGGGACAACCACATTGGGTTGTAGATGTGTAGCACATTATTGGCTTTACACTTACAAGGAAGTGGGGGGGGGGGTTTTGGTACCCAACATGCAGGGTAAATCTATCCTGGTTGTGTTTGTTTATGGGTATGAATACAGTTTTTTTTATACATACATACATTGTGTACAGTAAGGATTGCTTTTTGTTTTCAGACATTTTGGTGATAGGTCTTGGCTCTAGCCTAAACCCTCCCTAACCCTTCATTTTTTTTAAGTTCCAGCCAAACAATTGTACTTTGTATATACAACAGGTGAGACTACACAAAAAGATCAGGGTGGTACAACACATATACTAAATTACATCAAAATATACCTGCCTGGATCTGAACACTAATGAAGGCCATAGACGGGTCAAAAATTTGCCAATTTTTTGCCCGAAAAAAATCGGACAATTTTTGCACCATTAGTGGGTTAATTGGTCGGCCATTTTTGGGGGTTTTGGCACATTTGTTTTATCAGTCAAGTTGGAAAATTTGCGGCCGATTTTGACAGTCGGCTGATTTTCCCGGCAATGATGGGCAAATCGGCTGATCGTTTTACCGATAAAAAATATACGCATGAGCCGTGACCTGCAAGAAGAAGAAAAAGAAGAAGAAAAAGAAGAAGGAGAAGAAAAAGAAGCAGAAGCAGAAATAGAAGAAGAAGAAAAAGAGGAAGAAAAAAAAAGAAGAAGAAGGAAAAGAAGAAGATGTAGAAAAAGAAGAAGAAGCAGAAAAAGAAGAAGAAGAAAAAGAAGAAAAAAGAAGAAGAAAAAAAGAAGAAGAAAAAAAAAGAAGAAAAAAAAAGAAGATGTAGAAAAAGAAGAAGAAGAAGAGGAAGCAGAAAAAGAAGAAGAAAAAGAAGAGGAAGAATAAGAAAAAAAAAAAAGAAGAGGAAGAAGAAGAAAAAGAAGAAGAAGAAAAAGAAGAAGCAGAAGAAGAAGCAGAAGAAGCAGAAGAAGAAGAAGTACAAGAAAAAGAAAAAGAAGAAGAAGAAAAAAGAAAAAGAAGAAGAAGAAAAATAATAAGAAAAATAAGTAGAAGAAGGAGAAAAAGAAGAAGATGAAGAAGAAAAAGAAGAAGAGGAAGAAGAAAAGAAAAAGAAGAAAAGAAGAAGAATAAGAAAAAGAAGAAGAAAAAGAAGAATAATAATTCCAGTCTGCTATTATATTATATATATGAAAAGTCTTGCGGTTGCAACAATGTATCAATTTGTATCCAAATAAAAACATCTGTATCCGAAATGGATACAAATGGATACATTGTTGCAAACGCAAGACTTTTTCATGTAAAATATAATAGCGGAGCTCTCTGCAAGGGACAGAAGTAATTAAATGCCAGCCGCAGACGGGATGAAAATTGGCCGATTTTTTTACCGGTGGTGGTAACGTTGGCCAATCGAACGACCGATTTTTCATTTTTTTTATTTAAAAAATGGACGATTTTCATCCCGTCTAGGGCCTGCATTAGACCCTGTTCGCACTTGAGCATTTTTCAGCTCAAAGCTTGACGCTCAGAAACACTCACCAAGTAAAATTCCATTATTTCCAATGGCCCCTTTTCACACTTGAGAATTCTGTCAACTGTCGCTCACAAAAGTACTTGCATTAGTTTTCAGGCAGATCTGAGTGTTTTGTCCCCATAGACTTCACCTCAAACAGCAAAACTGCTGAAGAAAATGCTCAAAAACGCCTGAAAAAACACTTGAAAAATGCCTGAAAAAATATTTTCTATGTTGTTGTCTTCGTCATTTCTTTCAGCGCATTCAAATGGTTTGTTGATAGTGCTGATTGTAATGGACAATCTGTTCAAGCTGCTCCTTTTGTATGAATACAATAATCAGTGCAAATCAAATAATTTTAGCAGTTGTTTAGGTCTCTTTTACATGGATGTTCTAATCGTGTTTTTAAGGCGAACCCAATCAAAATCTCCATTCTCCTCTATGGAGTGGCGGGTGTGAACAGACGTGTCCGTTTACACCTGCCGACATCCAATCTGATCTGACCCACAAAAGGGACGGATGGGGATCCAATTCCCCTTCTGTCCATTGGACTGGGTTGGGTGGAAACTGACAGACAGTTCATTTTTATCTGACTGCCCATTGAGGAGAGCGAGCTGCTCTGTGTCCACTCTGCAGCAGCAGAGAGGATGCAAACCTGTCATCTGCTTGCTCAGCGGGGATCAGTGAAGAGATTCCCGCTGAGCAGGCAGATCTATTAAATGGGTCCGCCCCATGTAAAAGGAGCCTAAGAACCTGAGCAATTAGACTCTAATACTCTTCAATGTCTGCAAACAAGGTAGGTACCAATTTGGCCTACAAACCTCCAGGGATATGTTGCGCCCAACGATATCTAGCCAACATTACACAAGTGACTGAGTGTTTTTAGCAGGAGTAGAATTACCTAAAAATGTACAGGATCCTACTGTCTCAGTTGTAAATTATTGCTCTTTCCTCTGTGGAGTGAAAAAACACACCACGTGTTGCCCCACCAGCTTCAATATTCATAAGGCAAACAGAGGTGCACAATCCACTATGGATGTAGATACAAATAGTTTACGAGTGTGAAGAGCACCAGCATGATATAATCAAAGGGTGTATGCATGCAACCAGGTGTGTTACCAGCAACCACCAAAATAAACAAAAAGAAGGAGATCTGAATAACAATTTTGATTTAGATTTGTTTCTTCAATGTATATTTGCTTATTTTCTCTGTTACAGATTTCTTCTAAATTAAGAAACATCTGCCTGAATCTATAACTAGATAAGTGGTTACATCTGGTGCAGACTGATGTTATTGTGTATCTTGTTGATGTCCAATGATTACTTCATTACATGTTATTTCCAGTTTCATATGTTATATGCTGATAATTGAATTGTTAACTTTATCTTAATAAAGGACAGGGATGCCTGAAACTTTGCTAGATCATATGTAATTTAACGAGCAACAAATATTACCACCTGTGCTGCAACGTCTTCTTCTTATTGTTTATTTTGGTGGTTGCTGGGAACACATCTGGATCTTGTCTATTTGATTATATCTTGCTAGTGCCCTCCACTCTAAAAAAAAAAATAACTATATATATATATATCCAACTCCTATATATAATATACATATATGGGTAAAAGGACGTAATCTTTACCTAATATGGCATTGGATCACTTTGGCATCCAAGATGGCCTGAATTCTCCTGGGAATTGACAAATATGAGTCTTGGATGGTAAATAATGGAATCTGATCCTACTCTTAATAGCTCTATGACATTGAGGTCAAGCAACTGCAGTGCCCTGGGAAGGTGAACGACTTCATCTGCATACTCATCAAACCACAATGTGACAACACCAGGTGTGTGAATCTGAGAATTAACGTGTTGCAAATGTCTTCTGGAAACGTCTGCACCATGGGGTACACATGGTCAGCCAAAATGTGTACATTGTCACTGGCAGTGACTCTACCTTTCAACAATTTGTCCTCTTTAAATCTTAGTAAGCTCTGACATGACTACATATGTCAAATTAATAGCAGCACCGCAGTGAGGAGTGACAATAGTGAGGCTTTCCACCTGTTAGCTAGGTGTCTCATCAAACAGCGGGAGCAAAAGAATGTAATATCACTTCCGCTTTCAATGCAAAACATGTCGTCACTTTCACAAATGAAAATAATGTAGTGTTTCCATATTTTTGTCCAACCTCTGTATATATATTTATATTACACCTTCACTATTTCAGCACAAACATCCCCGACTTTCACTCAAATGTTAGCAAGTACTAGGCATTGAGGTACATTTTCTGTTAACAAACATTGTCTGTAGCTTAGTAAATGCTTTATTTTCATGCAGATAGGCTTCTCTTACAACAAGTGGAGTGCCTATCTCATAAAAATTCATTGCCTTATTCTGGCTCTTTGCAGATACAAAACAAGTATCTCTTGTACTTGCATGCTTCAACTACTAGGCTTGTGTAACTACTGGTAAACAACCATTTAATTCAATTTAAACTGTAGGTAGAAAAGCCACAAAGAGCCATTTGACAAAATTAGTTCTTTTATGAAAACAAATAGGCATGCATTTGACAATGGCTTGCATTTTCTGCTTTTTGCCTTTTCATTCTGTTGGCTCACAAAAAAAAAAAAAATGTAAATGAGATTAACAATGGAAGACAAGCAGAAATTAGAACAAAAAAATACACACAGAATGGAAACAATTTAAGAAGTGCTACATGCTAATGCAAAGCAATCTTGCTTTTTCAGTTGCCGCCTAAAAAGTATTTCACCACCAGTACTTTCAGAGGTAAGCAACTAATTTCCTTGCTGCCTGATGCAGTCATCATGTGCTGTGCAATTTTATCATTATGTGATGTTCTAATTCTCCATTATATAAAGGGTGCATTGTTGGGCTTGTTATTCTACAGTCGCCAGTACATATTAGTGCGTACCAATGAGTAAGTCATTTTTACAGATTGGAGAGTGTACAAAGCAAACAGGCAAACCTATATTTCAAGCAATGCTGAGTCACCCAGTAAATCCATATATTTCTTGGAAACTCTAGTGAAGAGAACTTTATATCTTTGATCCTATCTTTACCAGCCTACCATAGCAATTATCAAAGAGTTTCAACCTCCATTCTGGATTTTGTATTAATGTTACTTTTTGAAGATTTTATATAACCTGGGTGGAAGCCAGACTCCAAGCAAAACAGCTAAATACACCATTAAAACATACAAGGGACCTGTCAAAGGTTTTGTAATTTTGTCCACCCAATCCTGAGAATTACAGCGGTCTACCAGAGTACAGCCAGCCTGGTGACAAAACCTCTACTGCAATTAAGCAATTCAGCTAGGTCACTTTTCTGCCTCCTGCTTGTGACTGTACAGTAAAGAAGCTAAAAAAGACTGATGAGCTTTTCTCTGTTATTTCTCCTCATCATTCACTAAAATTTCTTTACAAAGCCTAACTTCCCTTGCAAAGTGCACAGTCTATTTGCCTTTAGTAAATCAGCCTCAATGGGGACAATTCACTAAAGGTTATAGCATGCGTTATGTCAGTCAGGTGACCATATATATTGCATGTGATACTGAAAATGTCAATTCATTGAGAGAAAAGAGGAGACACTAGAAGAAGGGGAGGATCTGAGAAATCAGAATCGAAGAGTGTTTTTACACAATTTAGAGAATTAACCCATTAGGTTCCATAGTGAGTATATCAATTATGCTTTACTGCATATACAGACTGATTTTACTGTTGTGGATCTAGTAACACTTTCATATCACCAGTGGTGTATTTAGCTCCTGTGCTGCACTAGACAACACTAAAATTGGGCGCCCCCCCCCCCACCATCACCAGCACCCCCCCTCCAGGCCCCTCCGCCACTCTCTGCCAAACAAATCCCTCCAGCCCCTGTCACTGCCCGCAGAGAGAGAGAGAGATAGTTAGTCCAGCACTAACCTTAACCTCTCCGGAGCCAAGCCCAGTGTCCCATCCTCCAGTGGCATGTAACCTCCATGGATTCCATGGTGGAGCCTCACCAGTTCCTCAGCCAGTGCCCCCACCTCCCCAGTTTGTGAATACGCCACTGAATATCACTTTACAGACTGCATTCCCTACTCTCTAATAAAAGCCGGTATGCTCTTGAGAAAACAGTGCTCTGTCTATTAGGTACTAAAATAATAACACTGAGACCCTGAGTACAGATCAGGCAAGCTATTTCCTTATTTAGTAAATTTCACTTTGCACAGTGAAGATAAACTTGCCGTAAATCAACCACATTGAATCGGTAGATGTAAACCTAGCCAAAAAAGGCCTCAAATAATCTTTAACACACTAATTTATTTTCAAAAGTAATTTTTACTCTTTCTGAAACCTATACCTTTTATTAAAATAATTCTTGATCTTACCATGAAGTGTCTTCTCACACACGTCCTGTTATATTAAATTATGGAAAACATGTGAGCAATGCTTTAACAAAGTATATGTAATCTAGTCGGGGTTTACATCTAATTTAATATACCATATGAATGATTTAAGCAGATCATGCGACAATCTGCAAAATTCCACTTCTGGCCTCAAGACTCCATAAATGCCTCTGACAAAGATGGAAGGCAAAACTATTGGAAACAGAATTGATTGTCTGCCCTACTCTTTTTATACTACAATTGTGAGTTTAATAGAAGCTCTCCTTACTGTATGTATTATAATGTAGATAGAGGTTCTCTGTGTTCCTTTCTTGATATCTTCCATTCAGACTAAAGCAGCTCAGGATCCAAAACTCTTTCGGGGGGATTGGTTACCTATCTAAGATGCATGAATGGTGTTTTTTCTTTACATCTATATAATTTAGGCTGAAATGAAAGTGTATCTAAACCCAAAACCTTATTTTATTGCAGATTACCATATCTTAGGTGTGGTGGCTGCATCAGTTTTCTGTTTTTAGGCTTTTTTCTTTTTTTTCACCTGGTGATCCAGCCAATACCACATTTCCTGTCTTACAATGGCTCCTCTAGCTATGGAGGAGCAGCAAAGACATCTATAGCCAGCTACACTATCTTTAGAGGATAGTGGTAGATGGACTAATAGATTTAAATGGACTTTAAGATAGTAACTAACTTATTAAAACCCTCCAGCTCCACTCCAGCTAACACTTTTATTCCTTTTGTGATAAAGGTTTTATTATTAAATGGTTTGCCTTAGCCCTCTAAAGCTGGCCATAGGTGGATAGAAATTGTGCTAGTTCAGCATGAACCAGACAAATCTCCATCCATATATGGGCATTCTGGTTGTCCTGAAGTCAATCTGTTGATCGATTTAAGGACAACCAGCCTGTCTTTTTATTCACTTGAATTGTTATAGCCAAAATTAGTGATCATTGTATTCTGATAACTGGGAAACCTCCTGCTGTCAAAATACAATAGCTCTGTGGGAACATTCAGTGTTGCAGCGGGAACTGAGCAATTTTCTTTCCTTCAACCATGGGTTGACCATGACCAAAAATGTTGGTTAATGTACAGCCTGCCTAACTTTAATTTTTTCTGGAAAGAAAGTTTAAAAATAACAGCAAGACTGCCAGGTAAAAATTAAACTAAGGGGAACTCGGAAGCAAAGACGACTCCATTAATGCTAGTGACAGATGGCATCATATATGTCATTTCTTATTTTGCCCCTAGTACCACTAGTATCACTTTACCTATACTCTAGCCTGTATGACTGATGTTTTTTAGTAGAATCATTACACATGGGGAAGGTGACCAAGGCTTATTTGAACATTTAATGTGAAAGGTAGCCAAGCAGTCAATAATTGTCCATGAGATATATATATATATATATAAAACATTTTTTTTTTACACTTACAATCACATTTTCAGGACAAACTTGTGGACTGAGAAGACAGGAACACATCCAAAAGTCTGTCCTGAAAATGTAACTGTTCGTGCAAAAAAAAAAGGATCATGGACAGTACTTAAAGCAGATCTCCACTCAAAAGGGGATGTTCTGCTTTAAGTATTGGTCCTCTGCTCCCTGTGAGGAATTGACACCTTTGGGGAGTGGGTACCCAATTTCGACAGGTACCCTCTCCCACTTCCACTGCGATCTTCTAGTTGGTCGGAAGTGGAAGTTGTTCTCCTCTCTCCCCGTAGACTTCTGGGACATGTAACAGGTCCAGAAGACTATGGAACCATTCTCAAGGCGCAGCACTACTTGCCCATGCACAGTGGGCATTCGGCTGTGACAGCATGCCTACATGCCCACACTAAGATGCCAGTGCCGGGGAGAGAGGATGGCCGATGAAACTGGCTGCGGTGAGTACACCACTGGATCCTAGGTCAGGTGGAGGTGGCTGTTTTTTTTAAAGTCAACAGCTACAGTTTTTGTAGCTGCTGACGTTTCTTTTTGATAGGTTTAACTGGAGCTCCGCTTTAACTGTGTAATAGGAATACAGCAGATAAATACATGTTCCTAATCAATTTGGGAAATACAACAGTGGTGTTTTCCATTGTAAGTTACGAAGAAAATATGATTTTGAATGGTTCTTAGATACAGTATGTGCTCAAAATGTGTTCCATCTTATAGAACACTGATAAAGAATCCAAAACTGCACCATCTCAAAACACCTCCTGATGCACTTTGTTACACATATAACTTAGTGAGGCACTGGCAATAGAGGTTAATGTGGGTGAGACATAACAATCCTGAAATAAACTGCCTACATACTGCTTGAAAGTATGCAGTACTAACACAGCAAAAGCTGCCCAAATCCTCTACATTGTATCAGCTGGCAAATCTGTGCCAGAAGACTGCTTGTGTATCTAATTGTTTATGCATGAGAGCTATTGTGTAGGTAGTATGAAAGATCATGTCAACCATTTGTGTATTTAAGTGTGTATTAAAGGGCAACTGTATGCAAAGTAATCAAGTGGGAAGTGTCAAACAGTCTCAGATTTAATCATATCTTGACAATCATTCAGTATGGTATCAATAGCACATTCAATCTCACTGAACCCAAACGCAGTCCCAAATTTAGGCAATTCATATTTCAGTTTGCATAGACTTAGAAAAGTAAATACTCCTATCAAGTTTTTATCGCTATCTTATCAGGGAAATGTCACCTGATCTTATATCATATACATATATATATATATATATATATTTGACAGCCTGTTATAGCAGTACAAGGAGTACAGAGGGGAGGTTGTCATGTAACATGTTCCAGCTCCTGTTTGCAGTTCAGCCAATCCCCCCCTTAGTATGACAGTAGGCATGGGATCTTCTCCCCACACCTGCTGTCACTTTGTGAAAATAGCAGTGCGTGGTTCTGCCCACATGTATGCATCATCCATTCACCTGTGAATGAATGAAGTTCAAGTACTGTCAGTTAAGCACACTTGTAGTTCATTCGCAGGCCCTACAGCTTTCAAACAATCAGCCCGTATGGAGATGCAGGCAGAAGGCTACCTGACCCTACACCCCTGATGCACTGGTGACAAATGCAATACCTTCTAGGCCCCTCCAGTAAAAAATAATAAATGCACATTTTTTTTCATGCAAAACTGTGTGCATGTGTTATTTTTTCTGGAAAAGTTACCTTATCCTTTAAAGAAGAACTCCAGGATAGACAAAATAATCACTTATTAGTATACCCCCTACACAAAACACTAAACAGTGAATACAACTTTGAAAATCTTTACCATTTAGAAGAAAAGTCTAATTGAATGTTCATTACCCCATCTCTGTAATTCAAAAGATAACAGCATCTTCTCTGCCAAGGAGGAGGTGTAACAGCCGGGATTACATCATATCCTTTCCTTGTTCTCTGCAGTAAAAAGAAACTGCAGTTCCCTTAACCCCAGGGAATTGTAGTGAATGTGGATGGGTACACTAGGCCTGCACATGTTGAATGTGTTTGGAATTCTTGGTCTGCCCATCACTGCTTCCTGGAGAAATAACTACAGAAGGATTGTGTAAAGATCAGTGGCTGGGAGAATAGGAGGCATAGCAGCCACCGGTCTTACAACAGGAAACCAAAGAGAATTAACGATTTGATTTGAAAATGAATAGGCTATTTCAGAGCAAGTACTGAGTGAACCAGAAGATGGATGACATATTCAGTGAAGGTAGGAAATCAGCAAGGAGGACATGTAAAGAAATGTTTGCCCGGAGTTCTGCTTTAATTCCCTGAAAATGGAAAATCTTTTTTCAAACTAAGCCATGGATTACTATCTGTAATCTTTCTTTCTATTACATTTATATTACATTGATATATTTTACAATATATTTATCTTGTTACATGTCCTAATATCACTTCTGCTTTATTCACTAGACATGTTTTCAAGCCCATTTCCAGTCAAACGCTTCTTTGGGGGATAGAGCAGGTCACAAATAGAAATTCACTTTTGGCTTTTTTGACTATCTGTATCTCCACTGGAAATTTCTCTACTTCCTCTGCAATCCGTGGGACTGGACGTTAAGAGTCTCCACAACAGAGACGCAGACAGAAATAGAAACACAACTGAGGCTCTATTCCAGCTCCACTCCGACAAAACCAAAAAGAAAAAAAGTTTGCCTGGAGTTTGGTTTTCAATCATGATGACTTAGTAGCAGTACAACCGCTGGTTACTAAACACAATCATAATTATAGTCTCCTTTATGCAGCTGAAATTAGTTTCTCATCCATTGACAGTGGGTGAATTTGGTATCAAGGCAGCCTCAGAGTTCATACACAGGTCAGTATATTCCAGGAGGTGTAATAAGGAATCCATAGAAAAATGATTGTTATAGGCCTCAGATATCAAAGTAGAGAAGCCACGGAGAGCAGCAAGGACTGGCTGCAATGAAAGAGAAAATAATATAGGAAGGCATTTGGTATTTTAACTGTTTGAAAGTATGCCTTTTTATCTCTAGATAGCAATGTGTCTTTAAGAACTGGTTTATTATTCTCTTGAATATATACAAAAAATGGAAGTTTAAAAAAAAAAAAGTATTGAAAGAATAGAACAAATGAAAATGGAAAAGGCATTGAAACAGCCACAATGAGATTATTTAAGCATTATGTATGTATAGAACCTACCACACTACTATACTACTTTAGTTGCTAAAGCCAACATTATTAAACAATGGAACTTAATTCTTCCCTAGAGGATGCTTTTCTACTACATGTTATTTCAATGTTAGTAAATCTCCAGGATTTATATTGTTCTGTGCATCATGGGCTGAACAATATCCCAGCTCTATACTTTATATAGCATTTTTTGTCATTTTATGTGGTTACAGAGAAAGTCATGTGGGAAATGTACAATGCAAAGGAAGAGTGGGGACTGAAGAATATTTTAACACCAAGAAAATAGAGTAAATGAGCTACAAATCACAAGCTTAAATAAATCCCTTGCAGCCTTATAAAAATATAACAGGCTTATGCAAGCATAACTATCTGTCCCTGTTAAGCACAGAATATTCAGAAGTAGTTATAAACAACTGACATAAAAAAAGTTGCATAAGTGATATAGCTATATATATATATATATATATATACACAGTATATATATCAAGTTTGCAACAGGAACAGGTATAGTGTACCACCTATGTGATCATAAAATTGATTATGAGGATATGAAGATGCATCTAAAGAGTAGAGAGCCTCAAGGTTATTACACTGCAAGTTCTTACAGAGTTACTGATTGAAAAAAAGAAACTACAAAACTCTTCGATTGCCTCCATAGTTGGTCAAGAGAAAAAAATTAAGGGGTTAGATTAAGTTCACAAGGACGTTAAAAATGAAGCCTTGACTCAGGGATGAAGATGAGATAGTAATAAAAAGGGTTACATCAATTTTAGTGCAAGGTCCAAAGCTGGTTTACAGCAGCATAGACTGCATGCAAGTCAAAGCTTACAAATGCGCATTATGTTTAAATTTGATATCTATTTCTACATCCATGGAATTATAACTTAAGCCATGTAATTTTTTCCTTTCTTAGGAGGCGACTTCTGTTTAAGTGCTCTTATAGTACAACTGATAATTTGTATATACACATAATTTATGTAAAAAAAAAACACTTTTCAAGTAAAATATTTTCTGAAAAGAACACATTTTACATTAACAGAAATGAGGAAGCAGACATCTGGATTTAGCTTGCTAATAATCCTAAACCTATGCAAAGTATTTTTAATTTATTTTTACAGTGTGCAGTTTTACATCTGCTAGCAACCAATTAAACAAATCTAGTTTCTTGTGAACAGGCAAAGTCAACACTTAGCTTCAAAGAGCAGAAAATTTAAAAAGTGACACACAGAAGGTTATTTACTAAAACTGGAGTGTGCAAAATCTGGTGCGCCTCTGCATACAAACCAATTACATTCCAGGTTTTATTGTCAAAGCTTAATTGAACAAGCTGAAGTTAGAAGCTGATTGGCTACCATGCACAGCTGCACCAGATTCTGAGTGCACAAGTCTTAGTAAAACCCCCATCCCTCACTCCCGCCACTTTATACCCTCCAAAAATGGCATCATGTCTCACTCACCAGGATTTTACTTCTTTTCTTCTTTTCCTCTGCTATTTAACTATTTTAAGGCCCCGCACAGCTGTGTTATTCTTAAATTGTATCAGCTAGCGGGGAGGATAAGATTACCTGCTAGCTGTCACAATGGGGAGAGGGTAGAAGCGGGGGCTGGTCCGTTTGTAACTTATTACATGTTACACCTTTATTTATTTATTGCAAGTACTTACATAGCGCTGTCAATTTACGCAGCACTTTACATATATATTATACATTCACATCAGTCCCTAACCCTCAAGGGGCGTACAATCTACAGTATATGGGTGTAACATGTTACATGTTCGAAAGGTGAACATATTCTTTAAGGTAGCATTGCTAGAATGATGGATAAAAAGAACTGCTGAAATACTCACCTTTCCTAGAGAAAATATTTTCTAGACTCCTTCTATTACACGACACACATTTAAAAAGTATTAATCACATGAACTCTGATGAGATATAGCCAAGGTTGGATCCAGCCTGTCTGATGTGGGGGTGCAGTGAAAAATGTCAGGCAGGAAGAGGATACAAAGTCAGCAGGACAGTGCATAGGAGTTGGTAGGGCAGTGCACAGGAAGTCAGAGGGGTGGAAGATATGTTTAGCAGTTTGTAGGGCAGTGTACAGAGGCCTTTAGTTTGTAGGGCAGTGTACAGAGGCCTTTAGTTTGTAGGGCAGTGTACAGAGGCCTTTAGTTTGTAGGGTAGTGTACAGTGGGTTATCAGGGTAGTGTACACTGAACTCTTATCCTCTTCTTTAATGGAGATCATGTAACCAAATACCTAGGCTTTCATTCTTGTGATCTGTGCATAATGGAAACTAAAACAGCATTTTTTTTACAGAATAGTTAACATTTCAGCCATTGCATTGCTCTTTGCATATTTATCTTTAATTAAAATTAAATTACACCTTCCATGAGAAAAAGCTGGGGGCTGCTATAGCTGACATGTAAAATGCTAGCTTTCTAGTTCTAAAAATGCTATGTTTCTAGAAGAAAGTCAATAATCATACTGGTATAATGTTTGTGCGTCAGTACCTAAAACTATTGATGAAAGAGGATCAGGTTGATGGCCATATCAGAAGAAGAGGTCAGCATTAAAATACCTTCATGATTTTCTCATTTAGGGCTTCACTGTCCTAACCATGCATGATTCCTGGCCTAGCCTGAATTGACACTTGACTCTGTCTGAGTACCTGCACTTGCATTTTGTATCCTACAGTCCATGGTTGGTAACCCACATGGTTCTGAAACTATACTCTTCTATCACCTGCTCTGACTTTTGCTCTGATCATAAGTATAATTCTGCTTTACAACTTTACAGCTGACAATCCATTAGTGATGAGTTGCACACACCTGGGTTTGGTTTGAGGTGGGTTTGGGGAACATGATTAAAGTTTGGTGTAATGGTAACACGTACTGGGCCCCTCACAAAGATGTGTGAAAGGACAAGGATGCCATGTTGTTCAGAATTCAGCCATGACAGTTTCTAACACAAGTTGGTGAAGAACAGCAGTGATCCCCTTTTCTATAGATATCTGCCAGACTACCGCATTGAAAATACCTTAGCTGAATTTTTCAGAATACACATTTCTGTCTCTCAGCAGAATCCATAATCCCAGTATATTTCATAAATTTTGAAATAATGACAGTACAGCCATAATAATGACATGTTTACTTTCATCAGTTAATTAATAATGTTTAAAGTCCAAACACCCCTATATTGGCCAATATGGGGAGCTAAGGAGACACATTAACCATGCTAGGTAAAGTAGACAATCGAAACCTGTCCTATTTATATCCATTTCAAAGCTAATTTCATGCTGGACAATAATATGCATGTTAGCAGATTGTAACCTGTAGGTATTCAGAAATATTAATACTTATAGAAAACTGTACCTAGGATACAGTCATAAACACAAAGATATCCCAAGGACACTCCTCAGCCGCTTAATTGGCCAGGCAGTCTTTGTCAACACCCCTTTGATATCAAAGAAAAGTGTGCTGCAACCACATTGAACAGCTCTTGTTTAGCGTTTAACCAAGGAATACCTAACAGGACTTAAGAGAGCCAATGTACCATCTTGCTTATTCATTGGACTCTGCAAACGCTTGCAACTATTTTCATTTTTAACCCGTTTATCTTGCTGTTGCATTATTGTACCTTTATTTCTTTGTAATTCCTTTTTTTTGTAAATATTTTATTTGCACCATATTTTACCTTTTCATTATAAACTAGAAATATTTGAAAAGTGCTAAAATTGGCTCTAATGCCTAATGCAAGCTAAAAGAATCCCTGTCTCTTGAAGAGGGCTACTGTAGTGTAAATCTCAGAATACAACTGTCTGTGGTGACAGCATGTGTTACAGATGTTTATTCTAAAATCATGGTTGCTATTGCTAATATTGGGAACATGTCCTACTTCTCAGTAAACAGACGCAGGTGTTGGCAGTTTGAAAGGTTCATTGCTTAGTTAACAAAACCCAGTGATAATCACTCTCAGTCTGTTGGCACCTAGATTGTGGTCTCGTAAGCTGGAAAATCTTTGTGCAGGGTAGGACTGACAGTGTCAATGTTGCAAATCAGTGACAGTGCAGTGTGGAGTTGACCAGTCATTGGTCAAAAGGGCAGTGGTCTCACCCACGTTTGTCACATTTGCAAAATCCAAAACCAAAATAAAAATGGATAAAAATGTGAGCGCTCTAAAACACAATAAAAAGCCGCTGTGCACAAAAGGTAACCAAAAAAAAACCTTATAAAATATACTGTGAAAGGGGTGCAGCGCTTAAGACATATAAAATCAACTAAAAAAATATGTTTCAAATGCAAAGTTCATATATATATAAAAACAGTTCAAAAGTGACTTTTGTGCTCCTAAAGTGTTTGATATTCTGTAAGCGGTGTTCGTGCAGTATTAGTGTAAGTAATGCGCACTCACCGGACGCCCATATATAATGCACCTTTATATCAATACTCCAGGTGTCATCAAGGGGGGTCAGGAACTATGTAGCCTTCCCTCTAAGGGATGGATGGTCATCAGACAGGATCCTTATGGCTTTATTGGTGATCCACGTCCACCAGAGTTCCCCTTAAGGGGTTAAACGGGTGTTGTTCCCTTAATGTCAAATGTTGCTTTGGTTGCAAAGTCAGCATAGTTGCGGGATGCCACCATAACACGGACAGCAGTGAGAGGCTTGTGCGCCAAGCCCTGCAGCACCCAGGAGATCAGTGACAGAATCCTTTGCATGGGCGGCCGATCAGAAGCATATCTGGGTCACTTTCCAGGCCGGGATTCCAGTGCGGTGACACGGACGACCTCGAACCTAAACAGCCGCCTGTAACCTTCCCTGAGCTTCACTAGTGTTGGGCGCGTGACGTCATGTTGTGCCTGCCACCTTCCTTTGGAAAGTGGTGGCACAACATTAACTTCTTTAGAATTTGTATCTAAAAGATACATCATGAAAAAGATTATCACATTTTTTAGGACACATCTTTTATGCCCAGCTTCTTTCCTCTGCCACTGCCCCCCAACTATTACAGGTTGTAAAAATGACCTTTGGGAATTGTTTTGGCAAAATACCACTTGCAGATAGTCAGCATATGTCAGTGCGTAAATACAATAAACAATCTACAGTTTCTTTGTATTTAATATTTCATTATTATGACATTCATATGGCTTTATCTAAAGAAACTTTACATGCCTTTGCCATACTTTGTTTTTGCAAGACATTATTGCCAAACGATTGTCCAGTTGTCCCTAAAAAAATGTATGTCTTACTATGTTATCTTAAATAATTACAGTTATCACCCGTTAAACAGGGCAAATTAGAGCTGAAATGTTAGCAATGCATAACACCCTCTCAGAATGTTCTTTGCAAGCTCAAATGTAATACTAGTTAGCCCCTAGTACTGTCCTTTTTTCCAGGCTTAGTGCTATTGTACAGGGGATTAGAGGAGGCTAGTAAAAGTCAAATTCAGGTGCTTGCAGTAAACGTTGTAGTTGCATTTAAACATTTGTTTTTGTATTAAACATTAATTAATTGGTGTTTTTTTCTGCTTGGAGTCCAACTTTAACATGTAGAGGTGCCAATTACCTGAAGCCACTGTGACTGATCACTTCTTCCAGATGTCCAGGCATTCACCTTGCCTTGCTTGTCTAACCGGGCTTTCCTGGGCTCCCAAGTGAACATGTCCATGTTTAGTGTTCTGAAAACGCTGGAGGCTGTGACTTGGTAATCCTGTATATGTCCTGATTTCATTCCGAGCGGTTCCGAGCAGCCTGTGAAAACATTGAGCAAAAGAATGGATGAGAACAATGGCTTACAGGAAAACAAACATATTTGTGTTCTTTAAAAACCAAGAACTCTACCGGGAAAAAGAAGAGATATTACAGCAGGAGAGCAGATTACAGTAAATGAAATTTTCTTTCTAGAAAAGACTAGGAGATTGTGAATATGAAAAGTATTCATTATATTTGCCTTAGGAAAAATTCTAAAAGAAAATGAGCTAATTCCAAAGAAGTACTTTGTTGGCTGTCTTTCTATGATGCTCACTATCTTTTTAGAAGATAGCACTATTCTGTTTCTCACTGTATTTCAGAATTGGAAATCATTACCCAAGCGGAGAGCAGCTGTGATCTCGCTTTTCTCCCTCTTTATACAGTAATTTTCTTAAGTATAAAACTGGAACCAATCAGTATTACATTTACCTGCACATTATGCTCAACACTTTGTTTTCCAATCATGTGCACATTGTTATTTACATTTCTCGTATGCCTCTGCACTGAAAACTTTTTTGATTAAGATGACACAGGTGTAGCAAAAGCTGGTGAAACTCTTTAAATTGGATAATAATCATAGAATGAGATAGCAAAGAACTTGGCATGCTAGTTTCTGACTGATCTGCACTGCAGGTCTCTAAAAACCTGTAATAGAAAAGTATCAAAAATATGAGTCAAGTTTATATTTTGTCAGTTGGGTCCTTTACTGTTAAAGTGTATGTGCAGGTAAAACCTTATTATTTAGTTTTGGATAGATTAGGGAAGGGTTAAAACACTTGTATGGCTTTCATTTGTTGTGTGTGTTGTCCCATTGTGGAGATTTCCCTTCACTGTTCATTGTGAAGATATAAGAGAATGCAAGAGGAAATGTCTTAAAGGTGAGGAAATATTCCCTCTTAGACAGCTATCATCAGAACCTACTTCCATTCAGAAGGTTTTCCCTCATCTGTTTTGGAGATTTTTGGAAATTTTCAATCTTCCTTTACTTTCTGTCCAGTGCAATGGTCACTAGGACAAAAAGAGGTGATCCTCTCTAGTGATGACCCAGATGGCAATAAAAAGCTTCCTAGTTAGATCAAGTATTGATGGGTTCTATCACTTCAAAACATTATTCAAAGCAAAACAACTAAAAATACTTTTGCTTTAGCTGCACTTAATAATAAGAAATTGTGAAAGAAATACAATTTAGCTAGTACGTTGTTCCTCATACTTGTCTGAAGAATTCTCAGCAGCTTACTGCACTAAAATAATAAAGTATATAATTTGTCTATTACCTAGAAATGGCAATGACTGGCAGTTCTAAAGTTAATCATAAAGAAATCCTAGAAGGAGAGGGAAGGGAGGCAAACACCTTTTAGTTCTCCAAAGAGATCAATCCCTAAAGGCCTTTTTATATGTACTTCTCATTTTGTATCCCCATAGGATAACAGATGCTGGGGGTATGTATATTGACTGGAATATTGGGGATACTTTCTTGATATAACTGAACATGACATGAAACTTTGAGGTTTCCAACAATGTATTAAACTAACAACAGAAACTAACAACAACAGAAAAGGAAAAAGGGATGTGAGTCGTCTGGACATCGTAAAAGAACACTCATCCTATTGCATGGAAAAAATAATGTCTACTGTAATTTTGATGTTACGGGTTGGCCGTCTTTTAACCATACACTAGTCTAAACTATTTAGAAATGCTCTGATTAAGGAAATTTTTTAATGTTACAGAAAAAGCAAAGCCCTTACTTTATCAATCCCCCCCAGTACAACAAAAAGCAGCCTACTTGAGTCAAAAAGAGGACACGTTCAGCGTAAAATGCATTGAGACTTGAGCTGCACATCTCTCTTCCAGTTTCCTCTGACTTCACATCTGGTTGCTGGAACGCACGCCAGCCATGGGAATAGCAGCGGTGTAAGGAGAGGGATCCCCTTAGTGAACTGTTTTGCTTGGTGCTCGCTGTGACATCAGTAATATGTGACTGCATAATATTTATTCCTCTTTGTATCATTTAAAAAAAAAAAAACTACTGCACTATGAATATTTCTGTGGGCTTTTTCCTAAGGCTTATGCTGATAATGGAGAAGATGCTAAAGGGGTGCTTGATTGGACGGGCTTGGCAGGGTTCAGCAGAACTGGGCATCCCACCCAACACATGCAATATCTGATCTTATATGCTTGCTGGCTACTCTGCTGGTCTATGTAATCTGGTGAGTTTATGGTATTGCCACACACATAGATGGAACATGGTTGAAGTTGCAAGATGATTTGGTCACTGTCACTGTCATATTGATTTGGTGCTTGTGAACCCCTTTTTTTTTCATCCACTATTTTGGACTTTAAATTATTAATTACTTAATATATATGTTTGGGGGCTTTTTTCATTCACTATTTTTGGTCTAAAATATTTATTACATTGCATATAAATTTTTATTGTATATGGGAATATTTTGAATAAAAAGTATTACTGTGGTAGATTTGGTTAGCGCCAACTTTCACTTACTTCATGCAGAATGAAAGTGTATTTTTCACTTAAAGGGGCAGCTGCCTGTATTTATATATTTGAGTCTACAACTTTTCTGGAGTGGATTTTTTGGTGTGGGGATGGCACTTTGGCATGTTTAATTGGATACAAGTTATGAGCTGACATCATATGCTGTCAGTTAAAGCTGCTAGTTTGCATAGTTACACTAATCCACTAGTTTGCCATAATGTACACTTTTTCAAGATTTTTGCAATTTAAATTGTGCATAATAAAAGAAAAATCTATACAATATTACCATCAGTACAAATCACAAGTTATAATGATAAGCATTTTCCAAGAACTAGGCAGTTGCAATTAATTGGCAATCCTGACTTTTGCTATATCAGTTGAGTTTTGACCTTGATACCTGCAGAGCCCTCCTACTGACTATTTAATATAACTGGTGGTGGTAATCATGGACCAACAAGGAGGTTTGGAAGGTTGAAGTGTGTGAAGGTAACATCAACTGCCTATATCACAGTCTTCACTGGAGGTAACCTTTGCTCATTTTTATTTTCTTTTTATAATTTGATCAGTTTCAGATGTACAGAATTGTGGGCTTTTTTTGGCAATTCTAAATGGTTATAAATACTCAAGATAAATCAAAATAAGTTGAAAGAAAAAATAATAGAAACAGAGATACAAAAAGTAAAAACAGGAAAAAAGAAAATATGTCTATCATACTTGTTTGACAGATCCTAAAATATATTCTTTTCCAGTATTAACAGGCACTATATAGGTTGCACAGCTTTAAAAAAAAACAGTACGGTTCATTGTTATCAGGCTAACTGTTACATATTGTGTAATTATTTTATCTATTTTAATTATACAGCTATGATGCTGAATTACAGCACATAAAATATAAAAAGTCTAAAATGATATTCCACATAAACTGCTCTATAGCAGTAGTAAATGATGTAGAACACTGTGTGATACAAGACAGCTCTACAGGACGCACAACACACAGTCTTCCCTGCCTAGTTGCTATAGCTAATCCTGCCACTTCTTCGAAAAGCTCATATAAATATTGAATGTGTCTATAGGCATACTAAAATTACTTTAGGCCACATTATACAGTGCTTTCCATTAAACTGACTTTAGGTTTCTACTGTATAGGGATGTAGCCATCAGGTTAAATCAACGGTAATATAATATGGTTTCAAATTACTGTTTTTAAAACCAGCCTTCTATGCCTAATGACACAATCAGCTGTGAGATGTCATTTGTTTTTTAAATATACTGTCAGATTATACTCAGAGTAAAATCACTCAGACTCTCCATAGATCAATACTATAAATAACTTAGATACAAAAACACGTCGTATGAGGCAGAAGCTAGCATTGCCAGTTGGCTATGCCTCAACTTAACAAAGCCAAGAGCATCATTACATATGCAAAGCTGTAACAATGACTGTATAAATAAACTTTTAGTGCACGCACTGTATTTGTAATATCATACTTTTCCTAGCCAAATATTCACTGTAATAGACTGCATAGGTGATATAATAATAAAAGGGACTGTTCGATTACCTGGGCACATTATTGTAGTAAAAGGAGATTGAATATGTGGTTCATTTTTTTGGTTTTTAATATTTATTTTCAAATTATATTTAAACTCAATAACTAAAATCACATATCATCTTTAACATGTCAATGACCGTTCAAAATAACATAAATTTTTTTTAAATCTGCAGCTTTCCTTTAGATTGTAAAAAAGTCATCCTATTTCATTCAAATTGCAAAAACTTTCCAAGTCCATATCGTGTTAAGAGCACATGCTAGCACTCCTCCCATTTTAAATGGTGTCATTACAGATGCACCTGTTTGGGGGCCTCTCCACAAAACCATTGGCCCCTCATTTCTTTCTGTCCTTCCATTTGCAGGATGGGTTGAATGCTAAAATAATGCACCCCCTAGTCGCAGTCCTGGGCTGTTCACACTACACATCCTTGCAGTGTGCTCTCCCCTCTCCAGCTAATCTCAGTAGCAACTACTCCAGACATTCAAACTGCCTTCATGTGCAGTGCATGGTCTCCTTCTGTAGATGAGGTCAGCTGGAGCGGGGAGAGCGCACTGCGCAGGTGCATTGTTTGAGTGGCGCAGGGCAGCATCTAGGGGTGCATCATTGTAATGTTTAGCCTATTCTTCAAACAGGAGGATGGAGAAGGGGCCAGCAATTTTTGTGAAAAGGCCCCTCAACAGCTGCATATAAGACATGCACCACTTAAAACAGAAGGAACACTGATATGTACTGTTCACAGGATATGGAATTACATAGGGGGAGTTTTAGAAAATCATGCTAAAGGTGAGCTTACACTTTAAATAATATCTGGTGATCCTGCCATGAAGTTCCTTTTTCAGGCATTTTCTGTTATAGGGCAATAACACTCCATTCCTTGTTTTTCAATTGTGCTCCTGTATTGTCACCATGGGACATTAGGACATTAGGCTTCTGATGGAGACTACAAGTGGCCATTTCAACACACATTACCCAAGCATGGTGCACTGTTCCCACCATCAAATAATGCACTCTGACAAATGCCATACAGCCATTGCTGGAGAACATGTATGGACCGAAAGTGTTTGTATGTGGTGAACAGCACTGTGATGCTACAATTATGAAAAAAAGGTAAAAACTATGTTTAGTTTTTTTAATGGCAATAGTTTGATACACAATGACTTAACAACCTAAATGTCATTAATTTAGGGCAGTCGTTGATAACCTATGAACTAGGTTGAGTCCCTGACCTCACCAAAGGGCCTTGCATAATGTTCAATATATGTAATGCTTGAGAGAACTGTCAGAAACTGCAGACCTAATAAAGGAAAGGAGGGTCAGAGAGTGTGGACATGATACATTTTTGGCTGATGATATGCTGCGGAATACAATATGAAGCTGGAATTGTGTTACAAAAGGCTAGGGTAGATCAATGTTTTTACCCTAATCAATGTTCCTACTGCAGACTACTAAGATCGAGTGCCATTAAACATATACCAAAGGGCTGCATGTGGCCCTAGGGCAAGTAGGTTGAGGATTTAGGGTTTACTTAAATGTATTTAGTTAGAGAGTGTTTTTATATTGGAGTTTAGATTTGATGCACTATAAAAGCAAGCATGAAAATGTATTGGCGGGGCGGCATGAGTCTCCAGGCAGCCTAACCTTGTCACAGGAGATACAATATTAACTGGCCAAAGAAATCCATCTTGGTCAGTTGGCTATTCCCTGTATATCCTTTAAAGGGATAATCCTTGCACTGTAACCATGATGAATATAGTGAGGTGCTAAGAAACAACAGATTGACATGGGCAGATAATACAGGTACGATGAAGCCAAGGTAACCTTTAAAAGCTTTGTTGATTAAGCAAGAATTTAGCAAAAAAACAAGCCTGGAAATGCAAAAGTGGCTTTTATACCTTACTACTACAAAGTATTTCTCTGAGTTACTAGGCTGGGATACAAAAGCAAGCATTCTCTAGCAGCATAGCCTTTGTTAGATTTTTTCAAAATAAGCTCTTCACAAACAAATACTCTACTTACAATTTACAAAAAGCTATTTCAATACATCGTAAGAGGCAGGAACAATCTATACACATCTCTTGTATTTGCAGGTAAAGAGGAGCTACAACCTTTTAACTTTTTTTTTTCTACAATGAATTATAAATAACCTTTTTAGTAGAAAATAAAGCAGATGTAAACCCTAACTGAATTGCAATTAGTCTGCTAAAGCACTGTGTATCATAAGCATGTCCTTTTTTAATAAAATACTTGTGCACCCCTTTTTTTTCGTCCCCTGAATCCAACTCTCTTTATCCACACCAACCTTGAAAGAACAAGTAGAGAGCATCTAAATCAAGCCTTAGGTGGCACATGAGAGGGGGAAAAAGGCACCTGGGCATTACAGTGACTAAATAAAGTAAGACCTAAAAAAGAGAGGAAAAGAAATGCTACGGACACAGCTGATCACATGACTGGTAAAAGAACAATCACAGCAGCCTTTTAGCATATGATCAGCTGTATCCAATGACACTGCTGATCACAATGTAAATAGAGTTGCTGGTTATCGGCAGCACTTTCCTTGCGCTGTCACAGCGTGAAGAAAGTACTGCTGATAACCATCAAATGTCACAGAGCAGATCTGCACTGATATTCAGTGGTCAGCAGTGCCACCCAGCAGTGCCACCCATCAGTGCCCAGCAGTGCCACTCATCAGTGTTGCCCAGCAGTGCCGCCCAGTAGTTGCACCTGCCAGTGCCCAGCAGTGCCACCCATCAGTGCTGTCAGTCAGTGCCGCCAGTCAGTGCCACCCATCAGTGCCGCCTATCAGTGCCCATCATAGCTGCATATCAGTGTAGCATCATCAGTGCCTCCTCATCAATCATTAATACAAAATGCAGTGCTGAGAAAAGACCAAGATAAATCTAACGTGGGCGCTTAATAGCGCTAAAGGTGATTATTACGCATATAGTGAACCGTCATGTAATGACGCATGTGACCGTGATAATAAATAAATACATAAATAAATATAAAGTGACTTAAATGTATAAAGAATATTGACATAAATTTAGCAGGATAAAAAAGTCCAAAATTCCAAGTGATCCGTGATGGAAACCGATAATGTGATTGTACTCACCAGAAGCGCAAATTTAAAGCGCATATGTATATATATTATTCTATTGTGGTCATCAGGGTACAGGCAAGAATGGTGGAATCATCTGGCACATGGTCAGCATACAAGGCAACTCCAATCTCACTCACAGGAACCTCTCAGCATCCAGGGACAGCTCCAGGTAAACCTCAGACCATCGGATAAACTCCTCAAAGAAGTAAAGATCTCTCCACCTTGGAGGCTCGTTAATACCAAGCTAAAGACAATGAGGTACTAACAGTGTTGTATTTTTATTGAATTGAAGAAAATAACATTGCAGATCCCTTCAATAACGTGCTTGGGCAAAAAACGAGTCAGGGAGGAGCCTGCCATAGTGAGGTCACGCCGCAGATGACCGCATGGAAGGTCGGTGGCCATTTTAACTTTTCCCTAATGTGAGTGCTGCTTACATATTTTACTCTGCAATGTGATTTTCTTCAATTCAATAAAAATACTACACTATTAGTACCTCATTGTCTTTGGCTTGGTATTAACGAGCCTCCAAGGTGGAGAGATCCTTACTTCTTTGAGGAGTTTATCTGGTGGTCTGAGTTTTACTTGGAGCTGTCCCTGGATGCTGAGAGGGTCCTGTGAGTGAGATTGGAGTTGCTTTGTATGCTGACCATGTGCCAGATGATTCCACTATTCTTGCCTGCACCCAGATGACCACAATGGAATAATATATATATATGCGCTTTAAATTTGCGCTTTTGGTGAGTGCAATCACATTATCGGTTTCTATCACGGATATCACCAGCACGGATCACTTGGAATTTTGGACTTTTTTTATCTTGTTGAATTTATGTCAATAATAATCATACACTTAAGTCACTTTATATTTATTTATATCACGTTCACATGCGTCATTACATGACGGTTCACTATATGTGTAATAATCACCTTTAGCGCCATTAAGCGCCCACGTTAGATTTATCTTGGTCTTTTCTCAGCGCTGCATTTTGTATTTATGATTGTTTAGAGGGTAAGAGGTTTCACCTTTAATGCCAACAGCTATATAACCAATGCACTCACTTTTACCTCTTATACACATTTGCCACCTCATCAATGCCCACCAGTGCTGCCTCATCAGTGCCACCTCATCAGTGCAGCCTATCAGTGCCCATCAGTGCTGCCTATCAGTGCAGCCTCATCAACGTACATCAGTGAAGGAGAAAAATTACCTGTTTGCTAAATTTTATAATAGAAATAAAGAAAAACCTTTTTTTTTATTTTTTTGTTCTTTTTTTGTTTATACTGCAAAAAATAAAAACCCCAGTGGCGATTAAATACCACCAAGAGAAAGCTCTATTCGTGTGAAAAAAATGATAAAAAATGATGAAAATTTCATGTGGGTACAATATTGCATGAACACGCAATTGTCATTCAAAGAGCACTGAAAATTGGCCTGGGCAGGAAGGGGGTAAAAGTGTCCGGTAGGCACGTGGTTAATTACTGTGCTAGTTTAACAGACACACATAAACCATGGCACAAATGATAATTTTAAAAGAAGGAAAATCCATCTATCCATCATATATGCTTTTCTGCACACAGAATATAAACAGCTAACACTTTGATTCTACCTAAAAATAGAACTTACATTTGTTGAGATTGTTGTTGCAACCAGTTAAGAAAATAAACCCCTTGTTAAGAATTATGTAATGAGCAGCAAAGCACATAAATTGCAGTGATCAGGACTGTAACGTACAACACAGTGTAAATAACGGAGTGGTCAGGGCCATCTAATAGATACACAGAACAGCAGTTTGGTCTATGTAACAAACAAAATAGGATATAGAATGATTAGTACTAGCTAATGTACAACATAGTGTATATAATGCAACTCTCAGAACATTGTAACATACCACATATCATATGTGGTGCAGTGGTCAGGACTACATAACATACAACAAGGAGCATAGCAGCCAGGACTATGATCAGTGTGCCCCAATTATTCTGTGACATACAACAATGCATATAAAATAATTAGGGCAGAACTGTGTAGCATATAGATTGCAGGCATCAGGACTATGTAAAATATTAGATGTTCAGTGTGCCCCTTACATTGGTGGTCAGCACTCAGTTTAAACACTTATGTTGGTGATCAGTGCTTAGTGAGACCCTTTACATTGGTCGTCAATGCTCCCTCTTACATTGGTGGTCAGTGCGTGTTCTTGGGGCTCACTCAGACAGGTGGCTGGGGAGCAGTAAAAGCATGCAGTTGAGCTGTGGTATTACTGCCCCCTGACTGCCAACCAGAATAACAAGAGTAAGCCTTGTTTTGTACATGTTACAGCTATGATGTTTGCTTCACAGCTACAGCAAAAATTGAATGGCATGTTGATTCAGCAGATGGTACTACTGCTGAATGAAACCCATTTAAGTGAAAGGAGCCATGCCGGAACTGTCCATGTGCATTTATGGTTATGGCACAGTGGGTGCGCATTGTACCCCTCTCCTTATATTGGTGGTTGGCATGTTCCTCTTTATTGATGGGCAGTTTGCTCCACAAAAAAATTACAATATGCTGCTCCACCACAAACATTACAATATGCCTCTCTACAAACATTATGATAAGCTGCTTCACCAACAACATTACAGTATCCTCCACCACAAACTTTACAGTATGCTATTGCCACAAACACTACAGAATGCTGTTCCACCATAAAAAAATTACACTATGCTGTTCCACCACAAACATTACAGTATGCTGCTCCACCACAAATATTACACTATCATGCTCCACTACAAGCATTACAGGATGCATATCAGAATCTTCCATTACATAAGAGTCCCCCTTTACATCAGGAGTACCACCTTAGACTAAGCTGCCCATATAGATCAGGAATGTCCTCTTAGATTGCAGTGCCCATATGGATTAGGATTCCTGCTTAGACAGAGTGCCCAGATCAGCAGCACCCAATTAGATCACAATGCCCATATAGATCAGGATTCCCCCCGTATAGATCAAGAGTGCCCTCTTAAATCACAGTGCCATATATACCAGGCATTTCCTCTTAGATCATAGTGCCCATATAGATAAAGATTCCCTCTTAGACAGAGTGCCCCATTAGATTACTATGTCCATATAGATCAGGATTCCCCCTTAGACAGAGTACCCAGATCAGGAGTGCCCTCTTACATCCCTGTGCCCCTATAGATCAGGATTACACCTTACAGTAGATAGGGAGTGCAGATTAGGAGTAACCTTAGATCACAGTGACTGTCTATACAGTATAGATCAGGAGTTGCTGCTTGTCTTGGCCCTGTAAACCAATGATTTCTGCCTCACTGGCTGATGTTGTGGTGGTGAGGGGCAAACCTTCTTTAATGGCTTCCTTTGTGCCCAAATACAGTGGCGCCACATCTCACAGACCTCTTACAAGCTAGCTGCTAGCAGGGGTGGACTGACAACTCAAAGGGCCCCCAGGCAATAGGGGATCATGGGGCCCCTGTGTCCTTGCCCAAACTCAAAAAAGCCTATGAAAAAGGTACCAGGGGCATCTCATGAGGCCCCCTACTGACCCCGGGCCGTCAGGCAGTGCCCGAATTTCCAAATGGTGAGTCCGCCCCTGGCTGCCAGCTACCTGTGCACAGCAAGGCATATCAATGCGCCCCTGAAACAGATGCACCACCCAGGCCCCCTCCAGAACTAAGTAAAGATAATCGGCTTGTACATCCAGGGCAGCTGTACCTCTCAACACAAAGGAAACAATCCCCTGCCTGGCATCAAAGACACAACATTTTTTTTAGATTGCAGTGCCCATATGGATTCCCGCTTAGACAGAGTGCCCAGATCAGGAGCACCCAATTAGATCACAATGCCCATATAGATCAGGATTCCCTCCATATAGATCAGGAGTGCCCTATTAAATCACAGTGCCATATATACCAGGCGTTTCCCCTTAGATCATAGTGCCCATATAGATAAAGATTCCCTCTTAGACAGAGTGCCCCATTAGATCACTATGTCCATATAGATCAGGATTCCCCCTTAGACAGAGTACCCAGATCAGGAGTGCCCCCTTACATCCCAGTGCCCCTATAGATCAGGATTACACCTCAGATAGGGAGTGCAGATCAGGAGTAACCTTAGATCACATTGACTGCCTTTACAGTATAGATCAGTTGCTGCTGCTTGTCTTGGCCCTGTAAACCAATGATTTCTGCCTCACTGGCTGATGTTGTGGTGGTGAGGGGCGAACTCACTAGTGAAAGAACAAACCTTCTTTAATGGCTTCCTTTGTGCCCAAATACAGTGGCGCCACATCTCACAGATCCTCTTACAAGCTAGCTGCTAGCTACCTGTGCACAGCAAGGCATATCAATGCGCCCCTGAGACAGATGCACCACCCAGGCCCCCACCAGAACTAAGTAACTATAATCGGCTTGTGCATCCAGAGCAGCTGTATTTCTCGACACAAAGGAAATAATCCCCTGCCTGGCATCAAAGACACAACATTTACAGGTAAAATGATTTTTAAAAAAATATTGTGACATCATGCAACCACTGGATGATGAAATTTGTGGGTGTTATGTGGATGGTAAAATATTTTTGTGGGTGCTTCAGCACACCAAAGCACTCCCTGGCACCACCCCTGAGCGAATGCCTTTTTTTGTGAGTACCTGCTATCACATACTCAATCCTTGCCTAGGGAAGTATGAAGTCACCATCCCACCATCCTTCCCAGCTGCAGAGTCCTGGGACAAGTCACCCAGGGTGCAGGACCAGTCTCCCTGTTCCATACAATCTCACACATGTACAATGGGGAGCCATCAGAAAGTAACAGCCAGCCCGCAAATTCAAGATGGCAGCACCAAGATCCAGGAGTGGTGAGAAGAAGTGGCTGCAGGAAGATAGAAATGGGCTCCACGGGCTACTAAGTACCTGTTTTTAAAAGTCATTAGCTACAACATTTATGGCTGTTGACTTTTATTTTTACAATACTGGTGAAATTCCTTTTTTAATTCAATGAGATCACAAGGGAGCTCAAGAGCAGCCTTGTATTAAAGTAGGAGGTATTTATTTATTTATTTATTACTCAAAATAATAATTTTATCTGGTAACGCAGATCTGCCCTATTGAGATTAATAAAAAAGAATGAATTTTAAGTTGGTTTTAAGATGGCGCCTGTACAAAGGATGAAAAAAAACCTACTTTCCCAGGTTGTATGGAGATTGGATGAGCATTGACCAGGGCTGTATTGATAATTTATTCATTGGGCAATGCCTAGGATAGCAAGTTTAGAGGGTCATTGACATTTGCTGAGACACATCATTTTATTCCCCCTCCCACTGTGAACAGAATTCCAGTACAATTTAGTGGGGCAGCTAGTGAGGGGGATGCAAGTCCTTTCCAGTCTTGCGTCTGGGGAAGCCAGCATATTTCTCCCATATCAACTATAAGAAAATGTCAATATAATTCTTAGCAGTGAGAAAAACAAATAAAATAAATGGATTTTTTTAGGGTACTTGGAAAAATAAACTTTCTAAAAATACAGTTTCTTTTTCTAGCAAAAATATTTTTGAATTGCAAAACTCTGCTCTTCCAGGGAAAAAAAGCAAGCTGATTATTTCTGCTACATAGTTATAGCATTATCAAAGCAGAGAATCTCATAAAAAAAAAAAGCAAAAACAAAAAAAAACACCTCTATTTAGTCTCAATATGGTGGCACAACAGGATGCACAATTTTAGCAATCTGCAAATATACTTGCCTACAGCAAAATTCTGTGTTATAAAAAGCCCTATGGTTAGTTCAGGTTTGCATGGTGCTATGATTCTCAGTGTTACAACTGTAGCTGTGTTAGTGGAAATAATTTTTTTTCTGCAGAATCAAAGGATATCTCTGCTCAACTGTTAACACTGAGCTATTTAAATTGTCTTACAGGGATGAATAAATAATAAGTAATAAAAGTTCTAAAAAAAAATTACCTTTTCTGGAGAAAATGCTGCTCAGGGTTACTGTCAGTGCTAGCCACACATTTTAAGATCTAGGTACAGTATTTGGTCACGTGACCTCTGCTGAAGCAAAGATTTAAAGTGCAGACTGGCTGACCCTCCCCTTCATTGGAGATTAAATGACCAATTACTGGACTTATCATCAATATATACACTATAATGCCAAAAGTCTTGAGATGCCTGCCTTTACACGGATATGAACTTTAATGGCATCCTAGCCTTAGTCTGTAGGCGTCAATATTGAGTTGGCCCACCCTTTGCAGCTATAAAAGGTTCAACTCTTTTGGGAAGGCTGTCCACAAGGTTTAGGAGTGTGTCTATGGTAATGTTTGATCATTCATCCAGAAGTGCATTAGTGAGGTCAGGCACTGATGTCGGACGAGAAGGCCTGGCTCACAGTCTCCGCTCTAATTCTTCCTAAAGGTGTTCTATCGGGTTGAGGTCAGGACTCTGAGCAGGCAGTCAAGTTCCTCCACTCCAAAATTGCTCATCCATGTCTTTATGGACCTTGCTTTGTGCAATAGTGCACAGTCATGTTGGAACAGGAAGGGGCCATCCCCACACTGTTTCCACAAAGTTAGGATCATGAAATTGTCTAAAAGGTTTTGCTGACACCTTCAGAGTTCCCTTCACTGGAACTAAGGGGCCAAGCCCAACCCCTGAAAAACAACCCCACACCATAATCCACCCTCCATCAAACTTTACACTTGACACAATGCATTCAGGCAAATACCGTTCTCCTGGCAACCGCCAAACCCAGACACGTCCATCAGATTGCAAGACAGAGAAGCGTGATTCCTCACTCCAGAGAACACATCTCCACTGCTCTAGAATCCAGTGACAGCGTGCTTTACACCACTGCATCCGACACTTTGCATTGCACTTGGTGATGCAAGGCTTGGATGCAGCTGCTCGGCCATAGAAACCCATTCCATTAAGCTCTCTACGCACCGTTGTTGTCCTAATGTGAAGGCCACATGAAGTTTGGAGGTCTTTAGCTATTGACTCTGCAGACAGTTGGTGACTTCAACGCACTGTGTGCTTCAGCGTGCGCTGGCCCCTCTCTGTCATTTTAAGTGGCCTACCACTTCATGGCTGAGTTGCTGTTGTTCCCAGTTGCTTCCACTTTGTTACAATACCACTTACAGTTAACCGTGGAATATTTAGTAGCAAGGAAATTTCATGGATGTACTTATTGCATAGGTGGCAACCAATCACGTTACCACGCTTGAATTCACTGAGCTCCTGAGAGCGACCTATTCTTTCAAAAATGTTTGTAGAAGCAGTCTGCATGCCTAGGTGCTTGCTTTTATACACCTGTTGCCATGGAGGTAATTGGAACAACTGAATCCAATGATTTGTAGGGCTGTCCCAATACTTTTGGCAATATAGTGTATATTTCATGTTAAGTGTAACACGCTAAGTAATGAATCAGTGTCACTTCAAGGTATTTATAACCTCTTACAAAGATCATATCACACCCCTTTGTGATGCCCTTATCTTCTTTTTTCACTCAACAAGATCAGTACCAACCATCTTTGTTCAGGCATCACCCAAAGTCAACATCTGCTGACTATGTTCACAGATGTCTGACGCAAATCAACCTCTACTGCAGCATCTCATCATAATAACTTCTCAAAGTTACCATGTTGTAGTCTGATCACTGGTGAAGAAAATATACAGAACACGTTTCCTCCTGCATGCAGGAGACTGATATCTTCATATCAGCTTAGGGAAACTCAAAAGGTAAAGCTTTTGTTAAAAAAAGTACTGTTGCTGCATACTGTGACAATTCAGAAATTTATTTAGGCTCCATCCACACTTGTGCGACCTGTCATGTGACTTTGGTCACATAAAGTGGATTGACCATCCCACTGTTTTCAATGGAAACCGCTCAGATTGGTGCAACTTAAAGTCTCAGCGACTTTGAAAAGGTGCCTGCACTACTTTGTTGCAACTTTTGATGTGACTTAGTGGCAGAAAGTGTAAAGTCGGATCAAAGTCTCACTCAAAGTTGCATTAAAATGGTGCACAAGTGTGAATGGAGCCTTATGCAGACTTGTAATGTTACTAAAAAGTCCACTTTAAGCCATCACATATGCACAACATTAAAGGGAGCCAGGAACAGCTTTTTGTTAAAACAAAAAGTAATTGTTCAATAGCCATACTGCAAACCAATTTCAGCTAGACTGTTATATTTTTGGATAATCTGAAATACTGTTTCTGAACAATTTATTTCTACCTTTCTGCTAAACGTCACCTGGGCATACTCAAGGAATTCTTGAAACATTTGATGGGACACTAATTTTAATAGGAAAGAAAGAGAATAGTGCAGGAGCAGTGACTGTTGTACCTTACAGAGTCATGCTGATGGGTCTAACATAGCTGCATTTGAGCTAAACTCTGTTTTAAAATTCCAGAAGCTTACAAAATGACATACGTAAATCTTGACTAAATATTTGACTAAATTATACTACAGAATAATTTATTTACAGAAATTACCAACAGAACTAATACACAGCCCCAGGGCAGTGAACGATTAAGTCTTTCTAATCACGTTCTTCCGCAGTTCATTCTTTCTTGCTGTATTTCTTATTCCATGTTTTATAAATGCCAGGTCTTGGGTGTTTAAATCTCACAAGTCACCGTGTCAATATACTGCATAGCTCGGAGAGTTACCTGAGGTCAGAGGTCAGGCACCGCACAGCTTGTAATTCATTTTAGGAAAAAAATTGCAGCCATGACTCTATATTGTTTGTGCTTAAATTCTTAATATTTACGCAGCAATATGAACCCAGAGTGTCTGGTCTTCTGGAAAACTGCATATATTTATTTCCACATCCTCTTACTGGATGTAAGAAAGCTAAAGCAAATTTTTTCGTTTCTTGCAGCATATTTTAACCTTTAAAATGTACTAAAAAAAATCTTTCTGAAGTTTTAAAGCAAATATTTAATGAGAGAAGGCTGCCATTGTTGACCCCTACTTCCTAAAATGCTGGATACCTGTCTATCATGTTGGTCTTCACTCTTCATTACATTAAAATGGAACTGAAGCTTTCATATTTATTACTCTAATGCAGTGAGGCGACATACTGTATATATTAATAAATATGTTCATCTTTTGTGCTGTGTCAAGGGTTAAAATACCCTGTAAAAATACTTTCACCAATTCCACACTATGATCTATCTCACAATCATGCGGACAGCTGAATCAAACAAAATGTGTGCTAAAAATATATATATATATAGTGGTAAAAAAAAATAAAAGGTCAGCTGCTGTGCTTAATAAACATCTATCATATAATATCCTAATGGAAAAAACACTTCATAAAAGCCCAGCGCTAAACATTTTGGTCACATCCAAAAAACAAAACATAAAAATTCACAAAAAACATATATATTTAATTCACACATAACCAGCCACAGTTACAAAAAAATCACATCTATTTACAAGACTTCAGAATATGGTGCAGCTGTGCATGGTATCCAATCAGATTCAAACTACAGCTTGTTCAATTAAGCGTTGACAATAAAACCTGGAAGCTGATCGCTTTCTTTGCAGAATTGCATCAGATTTTGCTCACTCCAGTTTAAGTAAATCTCCACAAAATTGTCCTTTAAAACTTCAAGCATCCATTTAAACTTTACAATGAGAATAAACAGTGACAAAAGCTCCACCACATGATTTTCTGCAGCATGCAAAAGATCCACTATGTTCCCCTTCACTAGTGCACATGCCACACCAGATCACTATGACTATATGACTATCTTTCTAGAGAAAGGCATTTGAGCTTCATACCTCTTCCAGGGACATAGTCCCTCAGTCCGCATACAGCCTTACCTCACATTTGACAAAAAAATTCTTGATTATTCCCAAGGCTTTTGGGAAAATAATCCGTGGACTGATGAGAAAAAAGTTTAACTTTTTGGAAGATATGCATCCTGTTACATCTGGCATAAAACTAACACAGCATTTCATAAAAAGAACATCATATGAACAGTCAAACATTGTAGTGGTATTGTGGAGGTGTGGGGCTGCTTTAGGACCTGGACAACTTGCCATAATAGATGGAATCACTAATTCTGCACTCTACCAGAAAATCCTGACGGAGAATGCTCGGCCATCAGCTTGTGACCTCAAGCTCAAGCGCACTTGGGTTATGCAGAGGAACACTGATCTGAAACACATCAGCAAGCCCACCTCTGAATGGCTCAAAAATAAAAATAAAAAACAATATTAAAGTTTTAGAGTAGCCTAGTCAAAGTCCGGACTTAAATACGATTGAGATGCTGTGGCATGACCTTAAACAGGCCGTTCATGCTCAAAAACCCTCCAATGTGGCTGAATTAAAACAATCCTGCAAAGAAGAGTGTGCTAAAATTCTTCCACAGTGATGTAAAAGGCTCATTGCCAGTTATCACAAATGCCTGATTGCAGTGTTGCCACTAAGTGTGACACAACCAATCAGAAGATTGCTGGTGTTATGTAGGTCTCCAGGGGACCTGTATATCTGCTTGTCCATATGGGATGTATGGGCAAGGAGATATGCTGACAGGAAGAATCAATGAACTACCGCGGTCGCATTTTTAAAAAAAATTTGAAAGCTAGCGGGAGCGGAAGATCTCCCAGTAGCTGTCAAAGTGGGGGAACGGGGGCCAGTCTATTTATAACATGTTACATGCTACACCCTGAATATGGGTGTAATATGTAACATGTTATTAAAGGTGAACTTATACTTGAAGTGTGACAAATATGCAAAATCTAAAAAATCAGAAAGCAGCATATACCTTTTCACAGCACTGTATGTAATGTTTCTAGTCTAGCACCACTAATGTTTAGCTGACTGAAAAGTCAGCCTACAATGAACTAATATTTCAGTATGGGCGCCAGTGCACTGAACCAATTATATTATTAAAGAACTTCAGATACAACATTTCCTTGCCAAAGTCCCTAGTTCTGAATCTGAAAACCCTTCCCCCTCCACTATGAGATATCACTTTTTGCATATTCTTTTGCAGTGAGACACCCCAAGACATATAAATAAATGGTGAATAATTAAAGTGTCCCTATACTGTACATAGCAAAAATGCATTCAACAAAACTTGTGTAAATGGTAGAAATGTTCTTCTGTCTGCAGATGATAGTTACAATCTTCAATGTGCCTCTGTTGCACCCATGAAAAGTTCAGCATAGGATAGGCAAAGCATAGGTGCTAACCTATTACAGTGCAATTCAAGCACACCCCTATTGGTTTCAGAGTCACCCACAGTGCATTTTTGGGAAGCAGTGACTTTTGGAAACCGCATGGAAACTTTTCAGGGTGCAGCAAAGTAACAGGCACCATTCCACATTTTTGCAATTTTAGAAATGAACCATATGAGCTCTGGAAAGTTTTACCCCCTTCACGAACAGGGTTATTTTTTGCTATTCAGTACTGCCCTACTTTAACCGTCAAATGATTGTTTATGCAACATTTTTATCATCAATTTTTTTATATTAATTTTGTTAGAATTTTTTTTTTACAGAAATAGAGCTTTCTTTTGGTGGCATTTGATCACCACTGTTTTTTATTTTTTTGTGCTATAAATGAAAAAAGACCGAACATTTTGAAAACCAAAAAAAATATTTTCTACTTTCTGTTATAAAACATTCCAATAAAAAAAAATCTATTTTTTTCCAAAATTTAGGCCAAATTTTTTCTGCTAAAAACCCAATAAGTGTATATTAAATGGTTTGTGCAAAAGTTATAGTGTCTACAATCTATGTTTTATATATATATATATATATACACTTTACATTATTATTATTATTATAATAATATTATTATACAGTATTTATATAGTGCCAAAGGGTTTGCTCAGCGCTGTACAATAGCAAGGGGGACAGAACATGAGACAAGACAGTAACAATACAATACACGAGGGGTTCGAGGGCCCTGCTCTTTCGAGCTTACAATGTAGCAAAGTGTCCTTTCTTCAGTGCTGTCACATGCAAAGATATAATAAAATATTTACAAAAATGTGAGGGGTCTATTCCCTTCTGTGAGATACTGAATATATATACTAGGTTTTTTGCAGCTTTGACACTATACTAGTAATGGCAGTGACTTATAGTGGGACTGTGATATTGTGGCGGGCAATCTGGCACTAGCTGATGCTGGCTGGTACACTAACTGACTAACTGACATGAACAGTGACACTCATACAGTGATCATTTATAATACTGTACACTGTCACTGTGCTAATGACAATGGCTGTGAAGGAGTTAACATCTAGGGGCAATCAAAGGATTAATTGTGTACCTACCAATGTGTAATGTGTGTAATGTGTGCTGATTTTACTTTACTGTATGGTTGTTTATTCTCCCTCTGTTCCTTGTACATAAAGTTCTGTGTAAACACAAAATTCTATGTGTGTTATTGGACACAGCTGATCAGCTGAAATTTGCTGAAATTAGCTGTGCGCCCCAAACCTGAAAGAAAGATTGTGACATACAAGTACATCTCTCATCCTGGAGCTGCCGCTCCCCTGCAATACAATTACTGTTGGTGGGCGGCGAGAGGTTAATGTGTTTACAGTATAATACAGTTTGTGTATAGCATAGCATATAGCATGTATAGCGTATAGCCAATACTTTGTGTTTTGGATAGAGTTATTTTTTGCTGTCTGTGTACCAACCAATGGGGAGATCACATTTCACTTCCAGTCCCTGAGATGCAACAGGGAATTAGAGAAAATCTCCCAAAGTGAGAAATATTTCCCTCTTAACAGTTATGGAACAGGTAACCCAAGATTTTCATTCACCTCTGATTTTGGGGAGAACTCTAACATTTTTGATTGTACATCCCTTTCTGTCTCAGTAAAAATGGTCACCAGGACAAACAGAATGGGAAAGTTTTCCCAGTGAGCACACAGACAAAAAAAAATAAAAATGGAAGTGTTTCCATCCAAAACTAATAAGAAATATTTTGCCTTTACATACAGTTTACAGTGTTACTAAACCCAGGACCCTGCATTCACTACATCCAGTCTCCCACAGTACACAGAACATGGAAATGCAATTATTTTAGTAAATATAAACTCAGACATCAGATGTAACCGGAAGTGCCACGGTGCCCATGTTTGTACAGGTTGTTTGTACTTCTCTTTCATGTAAGAGCAATTTTATAATTAAATTGATCATTTTACATTACTGCTACACTATGGGCTTGTATGTTTGCTTTTTTATGGTCAGTGAGTGTTTATGAAGAGCGGGTGAGAAGAAAACGAAGATTACACTGAGTATTGAAAAGCACTTTTCAATGTAAAGTGCAGGGTAAGGTGCTTGTCTGAAGGGGAAGGGAACGAGCATGTGGATCTATTTGCACATTGGAGTTGGATGGAGCATGGTCACACTCTTATTTAGGAGGATAATTATAGTGATAGAGAGTGGTATGCACATTCTCACTCTGTGAGGGTAAGAGTAATTAGTATGGATAGTGGTGGATACGATTCACACAGTGTTCTATATTTTGCACGGGTGTATCACGTATTATATTATATGTGGAAATTACTACATTATATTAGTTTTTTTGTTTTGGAGATAGATGGTCAAGAAGAAAGAGAGAGGAGATCATATGATACATAACGTATTCTGATTGGGGAGACTCTGGTGAGAATATATGAAGACCTGTGAAGGATAGTTGTGCGCTCTTTATTTATATGAGACTTTTGTACCCAGGGGGGTTCGGATTTTCAGCCGCACACTGTTGACTTTGGGCGCTTGATTTTAAATATAAACTGCTGAATACCTTTTCTCATCTATAGTATATAGCAGTCTTGTGACTTCACTGGTTGATCTTGTAGGAGTAGTTTTCATTCTCCTCTGATTGCTCTATGAAGCTTCATAACCCCTGGCACTCTGTCTGGACAGTGCTGATTAGCCCTGAGGCAATCATATGCACCCTCCCCCCCCCAAAAAAAAACTTTCTAGCAATACAAACCAAACAGAGCATGTGCAGACTTGCCACTGCTGCTCTAACTATGGCAGATTGATTGGGGACAGCAAAAGAAGGGGAGGATCAGTGTCCAGCAGAGCATTGGTTTAAGCTTGTAGGAGGAGTTTTCATTCTCCCCTATGAGGCTGCAGGACCCCTGACCCTCTGTCTGGACAGTGCTGATTGGTTCTGTGCTGATCAAATGCACTCCCCCAAGAAAAAACTCTCTAGCAATGCACACAAAACTGAGCATGTGCAGGCTGCCTCCAAGCCTCTGTTATATCAGGAGACATATTGGGGACAGTAGAAGAATAGGAGGATCAGAGATGACAGGATCAGATAGCTTTTTTACACAATACAGAGGATTAACCCCTTAGGTTCCACGGTGAATATAACAAGCATGATTTACTGCATATACAGACTGATTTTACTGTTGTGGATTTAGTAACACTTTAACCTCCCTGACGGTATTCCCGAGTGTAGCTCGGGGTAACATTTCAGTACCAAAAGCGGTAACCCCGAGCTACACTCGGGCTTACCCTGAGGCACTGCTCCGGCATGTGTTCTTCACTTACCTTACCCTGCGCTCCCACGATGTGTCCCCTGCAGCGTCCCCGGCCATCTCCTCCGGCCGATGCCGGCATCCGGCTTCTGTGTCCTGTCCCTGTGACGTCGGGACGTACGGGCGCCGCTGGCGGCGGGAAATTTAAAAATTTTAAAAAATGTCATTTTTTTTTTTTTACATTTTACACAGTAAAACATTGCTGTTTCAACCTATTTCACATACATATTGTCCCTAGTGCTTTGTCCTGCGCCCTGCCTGCATTTTGTCTGTTCTTTCTGTCTGGAAACTGAGAAATGTCCATGGCGTCCAAAAAGTGTCCCTTTAGGTCAAAAGCGGTTTAGATCAGCTAGAGAACAGCGATAGTAAATCAGAACCACTTGCAGAATTGAGTGATAATGATTCGTGGGGGAAATTCGTCATCAGAAACTGAAAACGATTTTGCGACTGAGCTCAGCAATGTGCGAACTTGGCGCTCTATTTCACATTTCAGTGTTTTTGGTTTGATTACATTATTGAATTAAATTTTTTATTATTTTTATATTATTTTTATGATTATTTATTAAATTATAGTTTATGATTTTGTGTTTCAAATTTTATCATACCCGGGATGTTTACTAGACTCTTGTTCGGACAGATTTCAGTGAGTTTTTCCTAAAAATTACAGCCTACAATAAAAAAAATACATATTTCCATGCAAAAAAATGGTACCGCTTTCAGCACCAAAAATCTGAAATAATCATACCGCCAGGGAGGTTAAAGTCTCTTTCACACCTTTGGGGTCTGCTGTGATTGTTTTGTATTTTGTACATGGAAATATATTACATTCAGACAGCACACTCATTTTAAATCAGTGGGAAGCACATGGAAAAAATCAGGCACAGTATTTTTTTTAGTGCAGTGGACCATACTGCAAAACATGTGCTGGGCTACAGCAAGGGTCCTTTGGCACCTATTCTACTCGTACAATGGAGTGCATGAAAGTCTGAAAGAGCCTTTGAACTGAGGGGATATTCTTAAACTAGAAATGTCATTTTTAAATGCGCTGACCCTACAAGTAACTGTATAAAATATTCTGGAAGAATTCAGATTCTCTCATATAACCCCAAACTAAACTCCACAAGAAGACATCATTAATTGGCTGTCAGTTAGAGAACTATTTGAAATGTATTGGTATTTATGTGTGTTTTTTTCCTTTTTACTGCTATAATATTGGTCTAAGTACAATACCTTATCACAAAGGAATATCAGAGGACAGGTTCACAAGTGCACATTAGCTAGAAGTTTCTTGACATCTCTTTTTCTTCCCAACTAATTAGGAAGCTTTTCAGCCTTCAGCCAAAGGTGAGGAGATAATCTCAATGTTTTCTTTTGGCTGCCTCAGCATCAGTCACTTAGTCACATGACTGTAGCAGAAATCTTTCATTTAATAAGTGGAATGAAACATCTGAGTATGTCATGCAGATGTTCCTCATTATTCGGCTTTATCTAAACACAGCTTGCAGTTATCTATGAAGAAGTGTTGATCCTTTCAGCAGATTTTGTATCTAAAATTATTGACCTTGATGTTCTGCAATTATATCTCTAAGGAATAGAGCTCTAATTACATAATCTACTTTAAATCTTAAATTTGTTACACATAAAAACACAAGCAATCTGTTTGTCGGTAACATAATACACTGGGATTATTGAGAACAGATAACACATGATACAATGAATCTAACTGACATCTAAAGAAGTGATATGTTGAAAACTCTGAGCTTTTCCATTTTTTTGCAGGCTGTCAAGCTGCCAGAGCCTTCTTTAATTGTTAAATACCTATCTCAAAAACAACATAAATATAAATGTGGAAAAACACAAACAGTAATAATAACAACACATGACATTTGTGAAAAAGGACACATACTGTAGCTATTTTATCCAGCTACCTATCTCTTGGCTTACAACCCAACAAGACAAACTAAGATCTCCAGGGTCTGGACAAAATACAACAAACATTATATTAGAGCGCAATTCAAGGTATCAAAGGAACGCAAACAGCGAGCTACTAATGCAATCAAACACTGAAACTGTGTCTTAAATTTGATGTAGACCCTAACTGAATGAAATATTATTTGTTAAAGCAAAGTGTATCCGAAACAACTACATTTTCTTATAATAAAACACTTGTTTTCACCTGCTGACCTACTTCAGTTTCTTTGCAGCGCCTATCTGTCTAAAAACACTCCAATGATGGCTACATGGCATTCTTAGGATGGGTTTCCTGATAGTGACAACATGCCTGTGTAATGTGTGTTGAAACAGTTCCTTGTAGTCTCAGTTGGAAGCCCATGTGACAAGATGACAATGCAGGAGACAAGCAAAGAGCACTGCCGCCACATAGCAGGAAGTGCCCAAACAAGTACATTTTGGCAGGATCATTATTTTATAGATATTATTTTATTGATAGCTGCAGATTCAATCATATTAAAAATTACATTTTCTTATTACTTTAACATGTTAACTGTTACTAGGGATGGACTGACAACTCATGGGGCCCCCGGGCAATAGGGGATCATGGGGCCCCTGTGTCCTTGCCCAAAAAAAAAAAGCCTATGAAAAAGGTACCAGGGGCATATCATGGGGCCCCCTACTGACCCCGGGCCCTTGGGCAGTGCCCGAGTTTCCAAATGGTCAGTCCGCCCCTGACTGTTACCTAAAATGTTACTTATTGAGTTTGCACATACTTAAACATAATGCATATGGACAGCAGCAAAGAAGGCAAACTTTAACGCCCATGTGTTGCAGAAGTATGTGTGCTGAGAGCACACTTAATACGTGCTTCCAGCACAGAGACTGAGCTGTCAAAGACAGCTTCCAGTCTCTATAAGGCTCCATGCACACTGGGAGTTTTGATAACGCTGGTAATGTTAGCTGTGTAAAATCACATTAAAAACATGAGTTGTTCAGCTTTTTTAGTGTTTTTGCATTACTGTTTAGCAGTGTTTTGTCGCGATTAGCTGCGTTTTCCAGCATTTCCATTTTTTAGCTTTTTTTAACCATGAAAAAAAATTTTGAGGGGGGGACAAAAAAACATCCAAAAATGCTGGTTTGCTGTGTTTTACTGCGTTTTCAGCATTTTTACAGCTAAAAAAACTCCTCTAGAAACCCACTAGTCCTGTTTTTTTTTCAGTCAAAAAACATCCCTGCCAAAAACGTTGATTACAGTCTATGTGTGCATGGACACATAGGATAACATGCTGGGGAGTTTTCTGGCTGTTGAAAAAAAACATCAAAAGCCAAAAACAGCAGCTGGAAAAACATCAAGTGTGCATGAGGAGTTAACCACTTGCCCTCCAAAGGATTTACCCCCCTTCCTGACCAGGCCATTTTTTGCGTTACGGCACTGCATTACTTTAACAGACAATTGTGTGGTCATGCAATGCTGCACCCAAATGAAATTCACGTCTTTTTTTTTTCCACAAATTGATCTTTCTTTCGGTAGTATTTGATCACCTGTGCGTTTTTTATTTTTTGCGCTATAAAAAAAAAGACTGACAATTTTGAAAAAAAAAAAATATTTTGGACTTTTTGCTATAAAACATGTCCAGTAAAAAAATTAAAAGATCAAATTTCATCATAAATTTCGTCCAAAGTGTATTCTGCGACATGTTATTGCTAAAAAAAAAATCCAAATACGTGTAAATTAATTGGTTTACGTGAAAGTTATACCGTTTACAAATGGCGGTATAGATACTGAATTTTTTTTAATACTAATAATAGCGGCGATCAGCGACTTATGACAGCAATCAGCGACTTATGGCGGTGATCAGCGACTTAAAGCAGGACTGCGGCGGAAATTCTGACACTGGGGGGAAACTGACTTGGGCTCACTGACATCCCCAGTGACACCGATACTGTGATCAGTGCAAAAAAAACCACTGACACTGTATTAATGGTACAGGGGAGAGAGGGGTTAACATTAGAAGGCAATCAAAGGGTTAACTGTGATGGGAGTGTTTTACTAGGGGGCGGGGAATTTGTACTTCACTGTAAGCACACTGATCTGGAAGGCTGAGCTCAGCAATCCAGATCAGTGTGCTCAAACTGACAAGGAGGAGAGCTCCATTGAAAACAATGCAGCTGTGCTCCATGTCAGTGTTTGCCGGCAATCACCGGACTCCGGCGGGTAATCACCGGCCGAGACGCGGTGATTGCCTCACATGCGCCCCTACCCCGAAATCAGGATGATGTTTATAAACGTGATCCTGCACACAGGGGCCGCCTTGCCGCAGTATATGTACTGTGGGCAGACCCTAGTGGATAAGCAAGCAGGGTAGCCACTTAGCACAGGACCCAGAAGCTAGTGGTAATCACTGTAGTAATATAGTGATTCCCAGCTTCCACAGGAATTTGCCAGGTTTGAAATATGCACACTTACATTGTATTACCGATGTTACTTTGCAAATATATCCATAACTACTTTAAAAAGGTGTGCAAAACCAATATCTCTGTAGTGATCAATAAAATATATGTAAAGAAATAAGGTTAACACATATTAAACTCTAACTTTTGCGAGCATAGCTAATTCTAATAAATCATGTGGTTTTAACATACTACTCTACAGTCCTTTGTTCTTTCTCCTACCCAGTATTACTTTGAGGTGTTGGCTTTGGAAAATCAGTGAAGAACCACGGAGTCAGTGCTCTCCTGAGTGGTGGCCCCCCATGATTTCTACACTGTTGTTCTCTTATCACTTGGAGATCATTACTGTTTGGTAAGGGAACTGTCACCCTTGTCTTTGAGGTGGTTTGGGATTCTTACATGTGGACTTTCATCATTTTCAAGATTTCACATTTGGAATTTTCTATATTTTTCTCTGACATTTATTTTGTTATGCATAAGAGAGTTATATTATGGGGCAGCTATTTTATCATTTATTTGATGCACATTACTTAATATTTATTAGAGGTGCTTATATAGCAGTGTCAATTTACATATATATATATTGTACATTCACATCAGTCCCAACCCTCAAGTGGCATATAATCTAAACTCCCTCACTTACATTCATATACATACTAGGGCCAATGTAGACAGGATCCAAATAAGCTACCAGCATGTCTTTGGAGTGTTGGAGGAAACCCACACAGGCACAGGGAGAGCATGCAAGCTGCAGGCAGGTGCTGCCATGGTTGGGATTTGAACCAATAACCCTAGTGCTGCCAGGTGGAAATGCTAACCATTTAGCCACTGTGCTTCCCCTATTTTTGTAATTTCTTTGTACCTGGAATATAGGTTGCTGCATTACCTCTTTTTGCACTAAGTGCACAGTTTTCTCTGAATTTATATTTAAACATATCAATAGCTGGAGATCAGATTTATTTTTCAGTACTAACAATAATATCAGGAGTCTAATAAATAGCCAATAACTGCTGAATCATTTTTGACGTTTTTGAACAATGTATATTTGGATTAGATATTATTTTTTTTATCAAATACCTTCAAACTTTGCATTGTAGAACTTCTTCTAAAGGTTTAATAATGAATAAAGTGGTTGTAAACTTCAGATATTTAATATGAACAAAACATATGCCTCTACAGTGCGTGCTTGTCTCAGTCCAAAGCACTTAGTGTAATTTCCATCTGTTATCAGAATTTCTGTTGAGTTTTCCTAACACCTAGAGAAAAATGGTGATGGGGAGGGCTGTGACTGACAGCCTTGGCTCTGTTCCTGTGTGCTGTGTGAAGGGGGGTCCCTTCCATTCAATTTTCACTTTTCTTTTCACTGAGTGTAGTTTCAGCTCCCCACCCCCTGCTTTTCAGAGGCTGAGTAAATTCTCCACTTTGAATGTATGTAGAAGACAGTCGGCTGTAGATAAATAGGTACAATTTATGTAGGATGATTTATTTAATCTCTGCATATAATCTGAGGCATCACTTCATATGCTGCTAATGTTTTTATAAATGTATGTTTTAATGTAACTGTGAAGCACTTTGGGCAACAACATTGCAATTAAATGTGCTATATAAATAATTAAAAGTTGAAATGCATTTCTCACTCTATCAAGCTTGCCATGTGCACTTTTTAAATTTGATCAATCAATTGGTTAGTGTAATGTTTACTATCTTTACACACTCCACACAGTTACTCTGCCCACTCTATAAAGTTACTCTTCCCAGTCCAACCTTTTCACAGCCAGCCAATTCTTGATGATACTGATCCAGTGGTCTGACGCTTGCTTAGAGCTGTCCCTGCGAGCAGAGAGTGCCCTGTGAGTGATTGGAGTTGCCTTGTGTGCCTATGGTATGCCAGACGATTCTGCCATCCTTATCTAGGCCCAGATGACCACATTTGGATATTATATATATGCGCATACCTTTTGTGCTTCTGGTGAGTGCATTCATATTACTGGTCCACGTCATAGAGATCACTAGCACGAAGCACAGATCACCGTTATATTTGGACTTTTTTTCATTTTATCTGAAAACGCACTTTAGTCACTTTATATCAGTTGACTGTATTAGCTGGATGCATCATTTCATGATGGCTCACTCACTATTTAACACTTTTTAGCGCTTCATAGCGCCTCATAGCGCCCACTCCATTAGTATCATTAGTATTATTATTAATATTATTATTGTCTTTTATCATCTATATATTGCAACTTTTTAGCTCTGCATTTATATTTATTGGATTGTTTGGAGGTTAAGAGGTTTTACCGTTAATGTCAGCTGCTTTCCTGACCTTGCGCTCGCATGCAATTTTATAAAATTTTTATAAAAGTCTACACTGTTTCCACCTACAGTAGTTAGCTATGTAGTAATGCCGAAGACACAACCATACAAACAAATTGTATTTTTAATAGGAATAACCTAAAATGTAATTGTGCACAAAGCATATAAAAAGCAGCAAAATACATTGTTTATGGTGTATGGTTATATGTTTTAAAAACATGAAGGCTCCTTTCACACAACAGGTCTGATCAGGTCCACCTGTCAGTTTTTCAAGCAGACCTAAACGGATGGTCCATTCAACTCTATGGACTTCATTCTTTTACTCCTGCCTACCTCCAATCCAATCCAAAAAAAAACAAAAAACGGAAAGGGATCAGCTGCCTCCGTCTTGGCACACCAGATTGAAGGGCAGTCTGATGTAATTGGACAGCAGACTCTGTTTATTCCAACTGCTCATAGAGCAGAACTGGCTCTGTCTCTGACCTATCATCCACCCCTTCTGCTCTGATCAGGGGACAGATCCTATGGTGATCAAAATGAAGTCTGTCCCCTGAGAAACTGTTCCTAGGGGCATATTTATAAAAAAAAATGCATTTATCACAAAATATACACCTCTGTAAAAAGTGTTTATATTTATTTGATAATTCCCTGTAGTGTTCTCCAGACTTTTTACATTCCATCTGTGCAGATGTGCATGTATTTTCTATTGCAATAAATCCCAACTACTCTACTACAAGGCTCCCCTCACTGCTTACCCAACCAGAGGATCCAAAATGGTCCATAACCAGTTAGTATCAAATTCAGACAAAAAATGGATGGAGCTGCTCAACTTCAAAAAGTCCATGATACATTTATGAGTATCACCCAATACACGCATTTTACTACAACAGAAGCTGAGTCATAGAATGACTAAGGCCCTGTTGGAGTGAAGCATGTAAGTGCTGATTCACACATGCGCAGTGCGGATTGAAGATCAGGTTTCACAGCTAATTGATACAGTAGTTATTCAGCAGTTAAGGCTAGGATCACATCAGTGTACTGCACTGGTAACAATATGTAAAGAAAAAATTGTGAAAATAATTTTTTAAATTTTTTCATTTTCCAAAAAATTATGACAAAAAAAATACAACTTCAAAAAACTCGCAATGCCTCTTATGAAGTAAGTTGGACTGTCTACTTTGCAAAAAGTGGTCATTTGGGGGATATCTGTACTGTTCTGACATTCTCGGACCTCAAGAAATTAGATTGGCCGTCAGTACTTCAGGACTGATCAATTTTCAGATCTATACCATAGTTTGTGAACTCTATAACTTTCCTACAAACTAAAAAATACATCCTAATTTGGGTTATTTTCACCAAAGACATGTAGCAGAATACATTTTGGTCTAAATTTATGAAGAACAATTATTTATTTGCAAACTTTTATAACAGAAACAAAGAAAAACGTGTTTTTTTTTCAAAATTTTGGGTATTTTTTGTTAATTTAGCAAAAAATAAAAACCCCAGTGATGATAAAATATCACCAAAAGAAAGCTCTAGCTGTGTGAAGAAAATGATAAAATTTTAGTTTGGGTACAGTGTTGTATGACCGCGCAATTGTCATTCAAAGTGTGAGAGCGTTGAGACCTGAAAAATGGCCTGGGAGGAAGGGGGTAAAAGTGCCCGGTATGGAAATGGTTAAAAAACAAACTTTAATGACTTTTAGTGCACACAAGCACAATATAATACACAATTTTTGTTAACTATAAAAGATGATGTTATGTCGAGTAAATAGATACCTAACATATCACACTTTAAAATTGCATACATCCATGGAACAGCAACAAACTACAGTAACCCAAAATTTCCATAGGTGACACTTTAATAGCCATTATAGGTTACCAGTTTAGAGATACACAAGATATCTGGTGCTAGACCTCTGTCTATTTATCTCTTCTCTGCCCTGACAGCATCTGCTGAAACCAAGATCGGTTTGTTCAGTTCAGATGCTTTACAAGCCAGCAATGGCTTGTAAACTTTAAAACAGAACCAGAAGTGATGAAATCCTCATTACTTCCAGTTTCTTACACCACAGAGGGGAGGTGGGTATGGATGTACCTTCCTCCCCTCTGAGTGCACCAATCTGAGATCCAAGAGGTGGCGGTAGGGTTGAACCTCTTCCATGACCTGTAGAAGAAGCTATACAGTCAGCTGGATCATTTCTAAATAAAAGCCCATAACTAGATGAAAACTGTTGATACTGGGATGATACTTGCAGGTGCAGGCATCATCCCGGTATAACTGCTTTCTGAGGATGTATGGGTACGTCCTAAGGGGTCAAAGTGGTTAAATTGGTTAAACATCAGGATATTCCTGTTATAAACATAGTAAATTGTTTCTTTGTATGATGATATACCATTGTGAAGCACTTGAAGTAGAAGGAAAGACAAAGTGCACCAAGCATCTCCAAGCCACCTGACAATACCATTTCAAGTAAAAACATTAAAAACACTAAAAGATTTTAGGTGTTTTTAGTGGCAGTGACACAAGTGCAAACTTTTAAGTTACACATTCTTTTGCAAGCAGTGGGCAGAGCTAGTCTGTCATAGTGTTCAAAAGTAACATGTTCCAGAGAGCATTCAGAGCAGGTGCACTGGCGAAAGTGTGCAACATGTACAGACACTATACATAAAAAATTGGGAAAGCTTCTGGGTGCCAATAACACTAGGGGAATTATAGACTTACATGGTAGCTGCATAGCATTGTAGGTCTGGAACCAGGAATACATTAGTTAATGGGGAACTGGTAGGATCAACTAGTTATTGATTTATTATAACTAAGAATTTAAAACTGATAATATTTTTATTTTACACTCACCGACCACTTTATTAGGTACACTTGTTCAATTGCTTGGTAACAATAATTGCTAATCAGCCAATCACATGGCAACAACTCAATGCATTTAGACATCTAGATGTGGTGAAGACAATTTGCTGAAGTTCAAACTGAGCATCAGAATGGGGAAGAAAGGAGATTTAAGTGACTTTGAACGTGGCATTGTTGTTGGTGTCAGATAGGCTGGTCTGAGTATTTCAAAAACAGCTGTTCTACTGGGATTTTCATGCACAACCATCTCTAGGGTTTACAGAGAATGGTCTGAAAAAGAGAAAATATCCAGTGAGCAGCAGTTGTGTGGATGAAAATACTTAGCTGATGTCAAGGTTGTTGAGGTTAGAGGAGAATGGGCAGACTAGTTGCTTCGACATTCAGATGATAGGGTCAGAATTTGGCGTAAACAACATGAAAGCATGGATCCATCCTACCTTGTATCAACAGTTCAGGCTGTTGGTGGTGGTGTAATGGTGTGGGGGATATTTTCTTGGCATTAGCAAGGTGTACCTAATAAAGTGGCCTGTGAGTGTATATGGAACTATCCAGAGAAGACATTTTATTTTTTCCTGGAGAAACACTTTAAGCAGACTGTACAGTATCAGTTATTCTATCATTATTGCTACAGAAATAACCATAACACTGAAATAAATTGGTATATTTTCAGCTAGTTAGATGTAAATGGTTCAAGCATGGAAATGTTAGCAAGTTAATAAATGAAATGAAAGGTTAACTTCAGCTAAGCTTTTTTCTAGCTTTCAATTGAGTGGGGATGGGTTAGAAACCCTTAGTTATTTACTACTGTACTTAATGTCTTCATTGCCTTTTACGTTATTGGATAATTGAAGTGAACATTCACACAATTTATTGTGGAAAGATTCTTCATTCCTTTAGTAAATCAGCTTCAATGTGTCAAGTTATGACATGGCATCCCGAGATTACAAAGTGTAGGGGGATCTGTCCAACATGGACTCTGGAATCAAAGAAAAATGTTTGCTGGCTCTAACACTTCTCTACTCTACTCCACCCTTTTCAATTATTTCCCCACCCTATTCAAACAAAGAATAGATTGAACTTTAAATATGCTTCTTTTTTTCTATTTTCTTTTAGAAAGTCTCTTAATGTTTAACTGTAGTCACATAATAGTACCTGCACACACTTTTACACTGCGACCAATGTACCACAGATCTTTGGGTGCTTGTATGTGTCAATTTTAACACTTTCTTGCTTGCCATTTTGAGTGCTGTTCTGCCCTTTCTGCCTATGACACCTTCCTATTGGCTGGTCAGGTCATTATAGTAAAGGACCAATAGGAATAGGACCAATCCTAACATGTCAGAAGAGGATACTGATTGTGTATTGAAGGAGAACGATGCTCTGTGACAATGACTGCATTGAAGAAACATGTAACTACAGAGGTGGGGAAGACATATATAATTGGAGCAGTGCTGTACAAGAACCGTGAGCAGATTCTATGAAAGTACTGCAGCATTGGGCTGAACTAAGGTAGAGGGCCGGGTCAATATCCTGGAGGAGGAGGGCAGGAACAGGGTGCGTTTTAATGAGGTCAGCTGCTGAAGAACTGATCGATACCATGAAGTCATGGAGGAATTTTCTATAGAAGAAATCAAGGCTGAGGTGAAGCATGCTCCAGAACATAGGGACAGCTTTTGTGTTCTGCAACAGAGGTACAATAATAGATAAAGAAAGGCATACTTAGCCTTTTAATTTAGCTGTTATTAAAATAGGTCAAAATGTTTTTAAACTATATCCTTTATTGACTAACAAAGACTGATTTAATTGCAAGCTTCTAGGAGTCATTAATTTAGAACATTTAACTGTTAATATAACAGAGAGGATCAAAAAGCTGATTATCTACAACTGTCTAACTAGCCAATAAAAGGAACATTTTTTAAACCTATTTTTCCTCAAAATATATTGACTACTAATACTTACTGGGAATTTTCTTTCTTAGTTTCTCAAATTCCACCACATAGAAATCTGATAGACTATTTACTAGAGCTATTACAACCTTTGGCAGAAGGCACAAGGAATATAATTTGTAAAAATGCTTTGCGTTAGAAGACATAATTTGACTCATCCAGGTAAGGCTATCTAGCCAAGAGCAAAGTATAATGGTGTCATGAAGCAAAATGAAAGATATTTCTGCTTGCCAAAAACTAGTTGTTCCAATTTAAGGAGACCTGCAGCATCAGATATATCATTTAGGAAACTAATAAGAATTTCAAAGGCATCAGAAGATATATTATTGGATTATACTGTATGTCTCATATATGAAGATAAAATCATTTTTTTTAATGTACTTCTAGGAATTATGCCCTTTTGTTAGATTATTCCCCATTAGAGAATAATCTAACAGAGACCTTGAATGGTTATTTGGCACTTACCAGATCAACCCATATGTCTACATTGACTTGAACTATTAGAGACTGTTTTCATTAGCTATGGTATCTACAATTGTATCACATAAGCAAATCATAATTAAACTCTACTTCACCATTAAGGTTAGTATACTCTGATCATGTACGCAAACATGGACTGATAAACTTTATATGTCAATTAAGCTGTTTATTTTTTAGTTCACCTCATTCACATGTCAAGAGGCATCATTGTATCATTATATCATTATGTAATCATATTACATTTCTGAGTAGCCATCAAACAATTTTATTTATAATAACAGTTTTTACATATATGCTGTCGTACAGTTCTTGAATTTCTTTAGCGGTATGATGTGTTGCTTTTTTAGATTTTTTTTGTGCTTCACTTTGTCCCACAACTTTAATTTTAGTGGTTTCTTGATTCAACAGGTCTGGCAGTAATCTGGCCTGGCTGCGGCAAGTGAAATTTACCTCAGCTTCCAAACAAATGTGGATAATCACAGTTTGTTAATGATTTAACAAGGATGGCAATTACTTTTTCACATACAGCCAGGCAGATTTGCAGAGCATTTTTTTCTTTACTAAATTAAATCATCATTTAAAAACTGCATTTTGTATTTAGTAGGGTTATCTTTGTGTAATTATATGTAAAGTAGGCGCTATCCCTTTAAACCAAATACATAAATGCAAAATAATCAATATAAAGTCCACAAAATCTTGTGAAAAGTTCTCAATCACCGCTTTCTTGACAAAATAATTAAGTGATGACAAATCTCTCACCAGATTTATATGGTCAATATATGCCTTCTGAAATTCGAATTTTGACTAGAATGAATTTGAATTCGAACAGAATGCATTAGAATAGACTATAAAAAAAAGAAAAGAATAGAATAGATATACCATCAAAAACACATATGGATTGTGGAATATGTTAGAATTATTATCAAATCCATTGGAATCATTTTCGAATCTGTTGGAATTATTTTTGAATTCTTTAGAATTATTTTCGAATCCGTTAAAAGTATTTTTGAATCCGTTCAAAATTTTGAGTTCGGTCGAATTCGAATAAACAAAACGAACAGATGTTTTCATTTTGTGCATGTCTAGCACTCATGAAGCTAGGTGCCAATAGAGGGCACCAACATAGACAGCTCACTTGTAGGAAGCTCAGGCAAGTACCTACAGAGTCGGCATGTGTTTCATGGAAACCGAACATGCCGTCAGGGATAGGACTGGAAGTGATGGCATTTTGCGCTCTGCACATCATCAGGAAGTCATTTGGGCATGAAATGCTTTAAGGTCAAGAGTCTGACATCACTTCCTGTCCTAGTTCTGACATCACGTCCAGCTCCCATGGAACGCATGCCAGCTCTGTAGGTTCGAGCGGCGGTGCTTTCCTGAGGTTCCTATGAGTGAACTGTTCCTATTCCTATTTTTGTGTTTTGGGTGTATGATAGCTACTCAGTTACATCTCTGGTTGGACTGAATATGGCTTTTCTGGGTTATGAGATCTAAAGTGTGCAGGCTACATTGTTGGCCATATGAATCTGGTGGGTGAGCAATTCACCTATATCTGCACGTAGTGGAGCACTTTGTCCAAATGAAGATTTGTCATCACTTCATTATATTGTCAAGAAAGTGTTTGCTGGTAACCTTTCACAAGATTTTGTGGACTTTATATTGATTATTTTTGCACTTATGTATTTGTTATATGTGTGTTATTCAGTTTTATTTTGCTTCAAGATATTAGATTATAATTATTTTGGTTTAAAGGCCTAGCACGTACTTTGCATATAATTCTTCACATGGTGGAAAGTGTTTGTTATACTTTAAAAGGCAGCTGCCTAGCTGAATTTCACTTACACATTTTTAGGGTGGAGCCCTCTTAGTTTCTTTTATATATCTTTGTGTAATATTCAGATTTATTCGATGATATGAATCATTTAAGTGTGACAAATATCCATTGATTCTGCTTATTGGAAAACAGAACTTTAAATTTTGAGTACATCACGTACTATGTACACCTTCCCACATACCCTTCTACACTTTTTCAGATGCATTAGAAAGTGCATTCTTCAATCTGGTGGATTAATTCTAGAAATGTGACTCAGATGATCTGATGATCAATAATGCTTGTTGAAATAGACAGTTGGTTTTACAACATCCCAGTACAAGCATGAAAATACTATATTTCCATATCAGAATAGTATCTAAGTGGGTATAATCCTTATGCTATAACACAGAGCTGCATATCCCCTTTGATGCTTACTGCATACCCCCCCCCCCACCTTTGATGCTTACTGCAGAACTTAGATGATAAAAAAATACAGCGATTTATTACTTACATAATGGGCCTTAATGATACACTGTATTTTGGAAGCTGTACTCAAAAATACAGGAAGGGGGAAAAGACTATCCATCAGAATGGCCTGTGGTCTTCCCAGAGATGATCTTTTCCCATTTACTGACTTACCATGCCTTGTTCTGCACTGTGTCTCTGTGTGGAGTGCCATCTTGGTAGAAGCAGGACTTTTGCTTTCTCATGTCAGAGCCTCCCCCCAAAAAAAACAATAGCCAGCAGCACAGTAGTGGCATCACCAAATCTCATCCCAAATCTGGAGAGGCAAGCCAGTAGATCCTTAATTTCACACTGGGGATATACATACAATATACACGTAAAGCGCTGCATAAATTGATGGCACCATATAAGTACCTATAATAAATGAATAAATAATATTTTAATACATTTATATAATAACTTTGATTGGGGTATACCTTTATACTTTTTATTGTTGTGAAGCTTATAATACTGCCTTATATATTCCTAGTGGTGCTCATTAGTACACAACATGGTTGGCACTAAGTAAAAAGTCTAAGAAGAATGCTTTTTTTTAATTTGGAGAAGTAACTTAACAAATTATTAATTTTTAATTACATACTCATATTGTGTTTTCTTGTACTTACCTTGTGTAATAAACTTATCATTCCTTAACACGTCCTTAACACATATCTCTTAAAAAATCCAAATATTGTAGGATGTAAGAAAAAAAGGCTAGTCACCATACACACAGCCTGTTGTCTTATAGTTACAATATGTACTTTACTGGTTGCAATATACTACTGAACCATGATAAAATACAACCTTATAACTCTTCCACCTTCAACAAAATAATAACACCTTGCAGCAATACTGATAACCATTGACTTGATGTGGAATTACAAGTGTGACATGCTAATACAGCAAAGAATCCTTGACATACAACACTGCTTTCTAGAAAGAGAGGACAGGAAATTGTCTGAAGAACTCCATGCTACATAAATAGATCATGGACACTTAATCAGACACACTTAAAGTACTGAGGTAGGATTTTGTTAATGGCTGAGGCTTTAAAGTGTGTGATAAGAGATCAGAAACTAACACATAGTCTGTGGAGGGTTCCTATATGAAGTCATTAAGTTTATCATACACTTAGAAACCTCAGCCTGTAAACTGACTCATATATGTGACATGTGAGTGTTCATGGGAAATATAACTGCTGTAGAGCTCCTAGATAACTTACTATCATCTGTTCCTGGGAAGCAGAGAAATATCTCAAGGACATAAAAGCAACCATTATATACATTTATTATATCTGGCTACTTTGTCCACTGACATTATAGTAGGGGCTTTTATTGTGGTAATAGTGGAGAGGTTGGGAAATCGTCTATGTCTTTTGTGACTACTGTATCCAGTAAAGTACAATTTTTTATGGAAAACCATTTATGTGGTTATCTTTTGGCTGTGGATACATTTGGGAAGGACGACAGCTTCTGAAAAATTTGTTTTGTTGTCTTTGGCCTCACTGATGGGACTTCCTTTCAGATCCTTTCCTGGATATAACCAAGAGAGAAGTCAAAGGAAATATCAGTTGGGAACACAGATCTAAATAAATAAGTAAATAAACAATAAAGATAAATGAATACAGATAAGCCAGGCTGTGGACTGGGATGCAATACTTCTACAAGCTGGTTTTGGGTTTCTACTTCCATGCATGTAGAAAAAATGGAAGATTAATTTTGTGTTGGTGCTAAGTAAGTTATAACAGTATCTCTTTAATCATGGCGGAGGTCTCTAATATATCTGGTAACATGCAGCCTTCTCTGATCCGACAACCTCTTGAAACATTCAGAAGCCTTTTGCACATGCTGTCATCACTTCCACACATAACAGTATTATGTTATGTTTGGCTTTGATATAACATGGTAGCTAACTAAGCATTCTCCCAAATCACAGAAATAATAAAAACACATTTCCTTGCAGGTGCAAATATTATAAAGAAGGCTGGGCTTCAAAACAGGTTGCACATAAGGCTGTGGCTTGTTAATTGTGGGTATAGATCATGATTGTTTTTTCAGAACGGCACAGGTATACATTTTCATATTCTATAATAATATGGAAATTATATGTACCTGTATATAAAGCAATCAAATTATAGGAAAATAAACTATCAATTTGTATATTTATATAACTGAATGATCAGAAGTAGCTTAAAATATAACTGAGAAAAATAAACTTCAGAAATTCAGATTGTTTTGTGCCTTCAAGCGCATATCCTGGTGTCACACAGATGATGGGTAACATGCTGATCAAGGCTGAACTTCCTACAAAGTATTGATCAAAAGTGGATATGGCCCAAAGGCAGAGAAGAAAGCAGATCTGTTGTTATAGCACCTAGAGGCTGCATGCTATTTGAGTGTACACATTACAAGACTTAAAAAAACTTTACAGCACAGCTAATCTAGCTAACCTCAGTGCGCTAACCTCTACTATTGCACTGTGCAGCTGTCACTGGCACCACCCAGCCTGTCCCACTTTGCCTCTTTTTTTTGGTGACAGCTTTTTGTTCAGGTAGCAGCAGCACTGTCTATATATGACGTGTAGGGGAGATAATACCAAATGTATCATATTGCAGACAAGCAATGAGAGGATATAAAATATTTTAGAAAAATGAGGAACAGCAATTGTTTATTGATTGCAAGAAGTTTCTCAATGCAGGTTTCCTTGTCCAAGTAACAATTTTAAAGGCAGCACAGTGGCTAAGTGGTTGGCACTTCCACCTAGCAGCACTATGGTTGTCACTTCAACTCTTAACTGCAACACTACCTGCCTGGAGTTTGCATGTTGTCCCTGTGTTTGTATGGGTTTCTTCTGGGTACTTCGGTTTCCTCCTACATTTCAAAGACATTATGGAAGGTTAACTATATCCTGCCTAAATTAGCCCTAGTATGTATATGTATGAATGTGAGTTAGGGAGCTTAGATTGTAGGCTCATTGAGGGCAGGGACTGATGTGAATGTATAAATACATATGTAAATTGACATAGCTATATAAGTACCTCTAATAACTAAATAATAAAGACACATGCATGTTTGACTTTAGGTAACCTTTAAGTAAAATGTGCTTAAAAACCATAACATAGATGTATTTTCTAACAAAGCCAAAATATGTTGAGGTGGTAGGAGCTACAAGCTGCCATCATCCCTTAGAGTAATGCATGTAGGGAAATGGTCTCCCCTGGAGATGGGACTTTAAAGGGCAGCACTGATCAATGAGCCAAATATCAGAGACAAAAACATTATCCAAAAAGCACAATAGTTCATTGATACAAAAAATTTAAAATGAACAACAGTATTCAACAAGCATGATTACAGAAGATTGCATGCACAAGTACTGTGTATGGTCAGTTTAATAGTCATACATCCAACGCATTTCAAGATTACAACTTCTCTTCTTCAGGGATGTAATATATGACTATATTTGTATTCTATAGTGTAAAAATAGTACACATTGACATCTTCATAACACATTGGACAAATGTGCCACAAATGGACAGGGAAAATGTTGAAAAATGTTGACCCAAAGAACATTTTCCTACACGTATTTCTAACAAAGCCATGTGATTATCATGTCATTACTGATTTGGCAATCACATGGCTTTATTGATAGACAAAGGGTTAGGGTTAGCATTAGGGTTAGTGTTAAGGTTCCTCTGTTCCCCAATACTTAACAGCATGTTCCCTGCTACCAAGGGACAGATTTTTGGCACCAGGACAGGTCCAGAATAGTCTCAGAAGCCAAATAAAAGCTATTGTGCCATAGAAAAACTAACTTAATTTGCATGTTTCTCTTGACTCCATTGCATTTTGCTGAATGGCAACCTTTCACTGAAAGGTCAGTTTTTGCTGAAATATTGTCAATGTAAAAATTCCCATAGTTTGCTGATCCCTACCACCAAACATCCATGTCACCTTATAAAGCGCCTGCTGAAATACTTACCTTCCTTCTCACCTAACGAAATTAATATGCAGTAGGAAGAGAATCCAATGGGGGTGGATTGGTTAAAAAGGTAGTTTAGTACCAGACTGAGCTGCACAGTGAATATCCAAGGAATGACATTTTCCCAGGCATGCTGCACACATGGAGGTGGGTTAATACATAAAGAATCTATCTATCTATCTATCTATCTATCTATCTATCTATCTATCTATCTTTCTAATTCTATCTGTTTGTTCCATCTTGTCATTTAGTGTACCCCCTCTGTTTGCTATGGTTTAAAAACTTCTAAAAGGACGAGTATGTGAAAGCCCCACAGAAAATCATAATTCACTCTTATGTCCTTTCATGCCTATAAATCCAGGAATGAAAATTAAGTGCACTAAACCAATGCACAGAAAGCAGTGCAGGTACTTCTGCATTAGTATAAAACATCAGAGCTGACTTAGAGGTGAAGTGTCATGACCTTGAAAATAAAAACAAAGCAGAAATCCAATTAACTTAGCAAGACCATCACTGATAACTTGAGTGACTTTGGAATTAGGTGTCAAGAATGAAAGACAACAAAGAGCTAATTCACCAAAGTACCTTTATTAAACCTTTTGTTCACTTCACAAAATCCTGATCTACCTGAAATGGGAAGATTAATGTGGCATATTTTCAATTCTGAATCATTTTTTTGTGTGGCACTAGAAGGGCAAAAATCATTTAACGCAAATTGTTTTGCTGTATCACACTTGAACTCAATGACCGCCACTTATACAGTAAGAGAAGTCATCTAAAACGTTACCTGAAAATGGATTTGCTGCCTGCGCTGGCAAAAAAAATACAAATGTGGAAAATGAAATTGCTTTACTGTTTTAAAAGCAATATGTCCATGATACTCCGTGAGAAAGAGGTCAACCTACAGGTATTGTTTGCAAAACTTTGCTGGAAGGGTCAATGAGTTAGGTCATGTATCAATTTGTTTTTTGGCCAAAGTGCATTGAATAATAATAGTTTAGAATTTGAGCATAGGAGAAGGCATTTTTCAGTTGCTAAATGTGAACTCCAAAGAGGATAGTGGGAGAAAATTAGAATATACGAATATATGAATATTACTTGCCTCATTGTTGCAACAGTCCTCTTATTTAAAATGTCAGTTCCATATATTTGTGTACAGCATACACTGCCTATGCTGTATGTATAGGCTGGAATATGTAGACAAGCCTATCACAGTGGGGGTAGGTGAGACTTTACAAATAAATGTTTTTTTTTTGTTTTTTTTTAGGGCAGAGAATGTTGTTGTTCCACTTCAAAGAGGGGACATTTTTGTAACTGTACAAAAACTATTACACATCTGCCAGAATGTGGTCATGAGATTTGTTCTTTCATATGTCCATTTCAGCTTTTGTTGGTGAGGTTGGTGAGATATAGAACTCATTCAGAAGGTAGATGACTAACTGCTGCTAAACTGTGCATTGCCTCAAACCACAAAACCATGCAAAACACAACATAAAAGCTCCAAACAGTGTTTTACAACCCTGGTATTTGTGTGACTGCTCTCATCACAGTATAAAGTGGTTACACAGAAAAAAGCCTTAGACTGGACACACAAGGATTGTTTTATTTGTGATCAGCTGACAGGCTGATAAAAAAAAAATATCCTATCCACACAACTGAGGTGGAATCCCACCCACTGTGTCACTGTAATCTGACATCGGGACTCCTCTGCTGACAGGGGAGTCATGGCGTATTCCGTCAGCTTCTAAACTCAGTCACTTATATCTGTGTGTGGTGGCTGAATGATAGCGTGGATCCATCAAGCAGTGGATCCATCAAGCAGGTAGGGTGGGAGCACATTACATGTTGTTTTACATCTGAGTACTCAGGGAATCAGATAGTACTGATGAATTAAAACTTCCAGGCGATCAGGATTTAGCATCTGTCCATGTATTATCCAAGGGGAGGGTAAGGAGAGGATGTGGAAAGAGCAGGAAAGGAAGAGCAAAAAGAGAATGAGAAGGAATAGAGTGGAAGAAGAAAAAAAAACAAGGGGAGGAGGAAGTGGGGGTGGGGGGGACAAAGGGGGTAGAATGAATTACCAGAAAATTAGAAGGCGCACCAGCTCTGAGTGAAGTTGGCTTTCATGTCAAAAAGATCATTCAAAACCTCTGGACAGTTAGTATTGGCTGGCATGTGGTAAACTCAGCAGTACATATACCGGTATCACCGGGACATAGGGCAAACTCATCAGTCACAGTAAGGTAGTGTGTAAGCGGTGGATATATCTCCTGTCTTACCTAAGTAAACAGTGTGTCTATGGGTGTAGTCTCACCAAACGTGTAAGAGTGGACCAATCCCTTGGTGGTATCTCCACCAAGAGTTGGAAATACTCTGGTCGAATCTATGGAGATGGTATACTCTATACCATCTTGAATATAGTTTGTAGTTGTTTTCTTGGGTCGAGACGCATATTGAGCCTTTATGAATGTTACCGTGTATGCGGTCCCAATCGTTTAGTGATTAGTTTAGTTGCAAGTCCCTACTCCAGGCCACACATGTCTTTCTAGAGGTGACCTCATTTTTGCTTCCCAGAGAGGCAAATAACACCAAAACAATATGTCTCCGTGGGGTATCCGTGGAGCAGAGTTTTTCAAATTGGGTGAGGGGGCTTGCAAGTGCCCTCTTATGAGCTGGCTGTGTAGAAAATTATGAAGCTGCACATACGTCCATGGGGTCAGTTTGATGGGATCTCGACTGGGCAAGAGGCAAGGCTTCGGACATGAATGTATTGGACATTCCAAGGGAGAAATCTGGATTCATTTGGACAGGTGTAAGAAGACCCGGTGTTGAAGACAAGCCTGATTTCGCACAGACCAGTTGATATGAGGGAATCATTGATGCGGAAGAGGCGGTTTGCTATAGTAAGATTGCCGCTCGTCCCATGTAAGAAGCGGAAAGGCCGAATGGAAATTTCCAGCGGTATGGTATGCCACATGAACAAAGCAGCTCGAACAAGGAACGTTAATCCTTTTTGCATTGAAGGGTAATGTGTGAGAGATCTTGAAACAGCTTAATTTCTGCTCCATTGAAAAGGATGCGATTTCTGTTTCTTGCTCTGCATAATATCTCTTTCTTGAGCCTAAAATCAACTAGGCAACAGATTACATCTCACAGGGGTTCAGCTTCTCTACTTCATAGTGCCCTATGGAGATGCTCTATCGCGATAGGTGACTCCTGGTGTCTTTCAAGGAGTTCATTGCAAATTGCAAGGACGGTTTGCGATAATTGACCCACCTCCATCGCCTCAGGAATACCGCATACCTGTAAATGATGGCGTCTCCCCCTGTTACGATGATATGATGGTAGATTTTGCGTAGGTGGGTGGCATGGGTATCGACCAGCTGGCGGGTATCTTGTATGGCAAGATCCTGTCGGATTACCTTATCTTCCACATCTTAAAGCCTCTGTGCCACGGCCTGCATGTCTAGGTGCAAATCTGCTATGGCTGCAGATAGGGTATCTTTTATGTCCGATGCCACTGCCCTGAAGTCCACAATAGTGAGCGGGGACCCAGCAGGCATATTATAGGTAGCTGACTGCGGAGGGCAGGGTGTGGCCATGCTGCTACTGTGGGAGCAGAATGCTCCAGACGTGGAGTGGGAGGAATATATATGAGTCCGGAATGCTGCAGCTTTACTAGCTGTTTCGTTGGGCGGGGGGACCGCGATCGATTGGCGGTGACTTTGCGGTCTGCTTTCCCCATGATTAGGCAAGCTTTCCCTGCTTATACCTGCTGTCAGCTTCTCCGTGTGTCGGAGCGAGAGGATCAGGTGGCCATCATTCTCCGGTCTCAAGCCACGCCCCCATGTGTACCAAGCTTTAGGGTCTGTTAGCATTTTTGGTTTATATTTTGGGATAAAGATTACATGGCACTGGGGATTTTGGGGTTGGAAGGTAAAAGTTAGATTTCCCCTTTACCAAAATGCTGCCTATGTAAATAAAGGGCATCTTTAGATAAAAAAAAACTGCAGCATTGACCAAAGTTGAATAATGCTTTTGTTATCAGTGTAGCAGAGTTTGTTTTTGTTTTATATATATATATATATATATATATATATATATATATATATTTTTTAATATAGATTTAATCAAATTTTGGCATGTTTGCTCATCTCTAATCTATAGACACGATGGTGCCATTTATGATTAACCTTAGTAAAAAGATTTTTCTTTTGACCTGAATGGTTGATGAAATGCTTGAGGCAAAGCTTTTATATTAACATATCATGGAAATGACTAAACAGAGACAAATCATTATTACAATTTGCTTTTGTAAGTCCAGGTTCACATCTGAGTAAAAAAAAAGTATTAAGAGAAACCTAACAAGAAAGATTTGGGTGATAGGAAAAAACAAGATTTGTCGTCTGAATGGTTAGCATTTTCTTATATGATTTCTGACAACACACTACAGCTGGAAGAGAAGATGAATTACAAAATAAACAAAGGCAATCCAGGAGCTTCAAACTTCTTATCATCAACTAAAATAAATATGGACGATCTGTCACTTTCAGATGGTTTTTAACCTTTGACTGCAAATGTTCTACTCCTCATATGTATTTTCTAAGTTCCATCATCTCTATGCAATACTTCATTCTGTCACAGCAACAGCCCACCAGTCATCTGCTCTCTTAATTTCTTGTTTTATTGTGGAGAATGCATAGAATTAGGAATAATTTAAGTGGACCTTGCATTTAAAAGTAATACTCAAACAGTATTATCTACATTGTGCCTATATACAAAAGGTGAAATATGTAAATACATTACATGTTTTATTTTTCTGGAATACAGGGCCTGGCCTTACCCCAGAGGCATAACTAAAACCTTCAAGGCCCCAGTGCAAGAAACCATGAAGGGCCCCCCTGCCATCTGGTACTAGTGCCCTTCTCACTAATGCCGGGGACCCATTACTCCTGTTGCAGGGCCCTTTATTATGACCCCGCAGTGACCGTTTCACATGTCCTACAGCAGGCCCCCTTCCTTTCATCTTGCGTAGGGTTGCCACCTTTTCTTCAAGCCAAACTCGATCACTTTAGTGGCGCATGGCAATTTTGTTTTGTAGTAAACACTATACAGTTGCAAGAAAAAGTATGTGAACCCCTTGGGATTACGTGGAGTTTTGCATGAATTGGGCATAAAATGTGCTCTGAACTTCATCTAAGTCACAACAATAGAAGAACACAGTCTGCTGAACATAATACTACACAAACATTAGATGTTGCCATGGTTTAATTGCACATAACATGTAAACATTCACAGTGCAGGGAGGAAAAAGTATGTGAACCTTTGGACTTAATAACTGGTTGACCCTCCTTTGGCAGCAATAACCTCAACCAAACGTTTCCTGTAGTTGCAGATCAGACCTGCACAACAATCTGGAGTAATTTTGGACCACTCCTCTTCACAAAACTGTTTCAGTGTAGCAATATTCTTGGGATGTCTGGTGTGAATCGCTCTCTTAAGGTCATGCCACAGCATTTCAATCGGGTTGAGGTCAGGACTCTGACTGGGCCACTCCAGAAGGCGTATTCTGTGCTGTTGCAGCCATTGTTTTGTTGAATCACTTTGGTCCTCGCTTTGGGTCATTGTCCTGTTGCATCACCCATCCTCTGCGGAGCTTCAGTTGGCGGACAGATGGTCGTACGTTTTCCTGCAAAATGTCTTGATAAACTCTGGAATTCATTTTCCCATCAATGACAACAATCCGTCCAGGCCCTGAGGCAGCAAAGCAGCCCCAAACCATGATGCTCCCTCCGCCATGTTTTACAGTGGGGATGAGGTTTTGATGTTGGTGCGCTGTGCCTTTTTTTCTCCACACATAGTGTTGTGTGTTCTTCCCAAACAATTCAATCTTGGTTTCATCTGTCCACAGTATATTCTGCCAGTAGTGCTGTGGAACATCCAGGTGCTCTTTTGCAAACTTCAAACGTGCTGCAATATTCTTTTTGGACAGCAATGGTTTCCTCCGTGGTGTCCTCCCATGTACTCCATTCTTGTTTAATGTTTTCCTTATTGTAGATGTGTCAACAAAAATGTTAGCATGTGCCAGAGATTTCTGTAGGTCTTTAGCTGACACTCTGGGATTCTTCTTTACCTCATGCAGCATTCTGCGCTGTGCTCTTGCAGTCATTTTTACAGGACGACTGCGCCTAGGGAGAGTAGCAACAGTGCTAAACTTTCTCCATTTGTAGACAGTCTGTCTTACTGTGGACACATGAACATCAAGGCTTTTGGAGATACTTTTGTAACCCTTTCCAGCTTCATGCAAGTCAACAATTCTTGATCGTAGGTCTTCTGAGAGCTCTTTTCTGCGAGGCATGGTTCACATCAGACAGTGCTTCTTGAAACCAGTAAACCCAAAACAGGTGTGTGTTTTTTAAGGGCAGGACAGCTGTTAGCAACACACCCAATATCATCACACTGATTGGAGTCAAGGTTGGCTCACTCCTGGCTCCAATTAGCTCTGGGAGAAGTCATTAAGCTAGGGCCTCACATACTTTTTCCTCCCTGCACTGTGAATGTTTACATGTTATGTGCAATTAAACCATGGCAACATCTAATGTTTGTGTAGTATTATGTTCGGCAGACTGTGTTCTTCTATTGTTGTGACTTAGATGACGTTCAGAGCACATTTTATGCCCAATTCATGCAAAACTCCACGTAATCCCAAGGGGTTCACATACTTTTTCTTGCAACTGTATGTATATTTTGTGATTGAATAACATATGCATTTATTCACAAGAGTCCACCCTTACATCCACAGAGTTTCCCCTTTACATATGAATCCACAAAGTTCCTCAGACACACATAGGAGAAGAGGGGCAGGAAAAGGAGGAGAAAGTCCAGGTTTTTCTATCTCCTCTCCCATCTGTGTGAGGGAAGGAGGGGGCGGGCTGTCAGTGCTGGTTCAGGGCAGTGAGAGAGAGAGAGTGCAATAGACACACTCTGCTTATAACTGCAGCCAGCAATCCTGCCATGGAGCCACAATCCGTGCTCTTGGGGTCCCCCCACAGTGGCAGAACTTGAGGGCCCAGGTGCAAGCCTGGTAGTTCTGCCACTGGATCAGTATCAGCGGTGGTGAGGAGGAAGGGACCGTTGTCAGCAATGGTGGTGGTGGGGGGATGAGATCAGTAGCAGCAGTGGAGGGATGGGATCAGTGGAAGCAGTGGTAGTGGTGGTGGTGGTGAGAATGGGATTAGTGGCAGTGGTAGTGGGGGGATGGGATCAGTGGCAGCACTGGTGGTGGGGGTGTGAGTGTGTGATCGCTGGCATCGGTGGTGGGGGTGTGTGATCACTGGCAGCGGTGGTGGTGGGGTTATGGGATCAGTGGCAGTGGTGGTGGGGGGATGGGATCAGTGGCAGCGTTGATGGTGGGGAATGGGATCAATGGCAGTGGTGGTGGGGGGATGGGATCCATAGCAGTTCTGATATGGGGTCCCTCAGTCAGTGGCAGTGCTGATATGTGGTCCCTCAGTCAATGGCAGTGCTGATATGGGGGATGGGATCAGTGGCACTCACTTCGAGATCACTTGGTTTCCTCTCCTTGCTCAGTTATGTTTATCTCCAGCTTCCTTCCCTCATGTGTCTCCAGCTCCTCCCCTTCATTCTACAGGCCCAGCCGGGGTAAGCTGGCTTTCTCTTACAGTAGAAGAGCTTTCAGGTGGCAGGTAGCATTCAGCAGGCAGTGGGAGGAAGGGTGGGTGGCATGTAGCAGGCAGTGGGCGGTGGGGCCTCTTACAGTGGCAGACTTCCAGGGCCCGGTCGTAAGAGCAAACCTGGCAGTTCCGCCACTGTCCTACCCATTGCATGTCGCTGGCTGTATATCAGCAAATCTCTATGGTGGTAACCAGAGTTTGTGGTGTGCTGATCATGTGATGTGTAATGTCAGCAATCTCCATTCTCCTCAACCATGCTGCAGTAATATTTGTGTGGCTGAAGACTCAGGAGATTTCAAGGGTTGTGAGAAAGAGGGAGGAATCAGGAAGTAAGCATTCTCTAGGCAGTCTACACAAAAATGGCTGTTCCAGAAAGCTGTCCTCCACAGGAAGATGCAAGTAATATCTGACAGTGGCACTAGCAACTCTAAAATGTTTAAATATTAATTTTCAGGGATATAAATGAGATCATAATGCAAGGCTCACATTAAGTAGTATAGAAAATTGATGACAAGCCGTGTATTCAGCCATGTTGAAAATAGGACATACCTGATAGTTCACACCCCAGTAGCTCCATTCGTAGCGTACAATGCCGCCTGCACACCTGTGGGTATAAGCGAATGTACTGAGCTTCAATTGGCGGCGTGAAGGAGTTGGCATATGGCGTGTTGTTGTCCACATTACCCCGAAATACCTGCAAGTAAGGAAAATAAAGCTTGATTTTCCCATCTGTAATTTTTACCTTTTTCTGATGTCTCATGATTTCTTTCTCAGATGACTGAACCAGTTATCACCTTGTCAATGTGTACTAATACAGAAAAAAGTTACCAACATCATGATTACCCGAAGTCCTATAGAATTAAAGCTGACCTCTAGATGTAGAAGACAAGCAATTATTGCAACTCTGTATTCATTAATCCCTTCATGACCCAGGTCAAAACACAATTTAATGCCCAATCTTAAGTTTGCATCTTTGACAGGTGTTAGTAAAACTATACACATCATAGCAACTACTTTGTGTATCCAAGTGGATTGTTCCTTGTTGTTTCAAGATATATTATGCTTTCATTTGGTGGTAAATGTTAATAGATATCTCCTGATTTTTGTCCCAAAAAAGTAAAAAAAAAAATCATTTTTTTACATTTTAGCTGTATATTTTTATTCCATTACCGTGACCTTCCACTAAAAAATCCCCACAAAATAAGTTTTCCAACTCCTATCTTTACACACAGATGTGTGCAGCATTTATTCTTTATACTCACAGGGCCTAGAAACAATAGTATGCCTTTTTCCTAACTAAACACACTAACACTGATACTAACACTGACATATAATACCTTTTTTTGCCTACCTGAAACGCGCTGAACCTGATGCTGCCACTAACTCACACTAAGGAGCTGATTTACTAAAACTGGATAGTGCAAAATCTAATGTAGCTCTGCATAGAAACCAATCAGCTTCTTTTTTTTATCAAAGCTTAATTGGACAAGCTGAGGTTATAGTAGAAGATGATTGGCTGCCATACATGCACTTACTGTATACTGCCACACACTAAACTCAATCAATCCCTGATCTAGACAATAGACCTTTTTTTTTAATTTTTGCAGACTTTTCCTCTAGTGATTGGGGTAGGTCTTCACAGTAGTGACCACAGTGATTGGCTAATCACAGTGATCATATAATCTGGGAAAGTGAGTTCTCCCAGCTCCTGATTAGAACAAAACCAAAAGTTGTTGCCAACAGTGCAGTGAGCACGCTATTGAGCACGCTTCCAGCACAAACACATGAGCATTATAACCCTAACAAATACCTTCACGTGTTTTCTTCCTTTTGATCTGTTAATCATAACACTAAAACATAACATTGCACCTGCCTGGAGTTTGCATGTTCTCTCTGTGCCGGTGTCGGTTTCCTCCGGGTACTCCGGTTTCCTCTCAAACTCCAAAGACATGCTGGTAGGTTAATTGGATCCTGTCGAAATTGTCCCTAGTATGTGTATGTATGAATGTGAGTTAGGGACCTTAGATTGTACGCCCCTTGAGGGTTAGGGACTGATGTGAATGTACAATGTATATGTAAAGTGCTGCGTAAAATTGACGGCGCTATATAAGTACCTATAATAAATAAATAAATACTTTTTTTTTAAATTGTTTTATCTGCTCCATAAAGAAATTGGGTTATCTCACAGAGCATAATTAGCCCTCCCATCTTTTTATCTTTTGACTTGCCTGTTTTTTTACAAAATAATTAGTGTCTATGATCCAGAGAAGAGATTGGGAGGGTTTGAGTGGTTTAGCAAATGACAACTGGGCAAGGCTGACACCGTTCAGTCTACCAAAATTCTGTGTTATTAGCTGGCAACAGGATGAAGGAGCTGAGTGTATTTCTGGCAGATCAACAGTTTTGTGTACTTGCAGGATTTGTAACCGATTCCCACCGTGTGTACACGTATATGCGACCTCACAGAAGTGGGTCTTGTTCCATGGAGCTGCAGATATACGTACATGTGTTTCTGCTGGGACATTTACAGAACAGGAGAGAAGCCTGTAAAACTGAATGTAAGGCTGGGACTCAGCTTTAAACCAAGCAAGCACAAGAGCCTGTCAAATTTTCATGGAATCATTCAGCACAGGCTTTCATTCATAATGAGCTGTTCTCCATCTGCAGAACACAAGTCTCAGGAACACATGTAAATGCCCGGTCATTTTCTAATTCAATTTGCACCTGAAATTGCATCTAATGAATGTGAATGTCAGTGTCTTAACATGTGTGATTTGCTGCAGTGCAATTTCTAAAGTAGTCCTTCCATTACTTTTTCTCTAGTTTTGTTTCCTATTTCACATACATAGAATATAATAGAAATCTCACTGCAAATTGCAAGAAATTGTGATGTTTTCTAATAAATTAATTAAAGTGATTCTAAAGGCCCTGCCCCTCTTACTTCTCATTGGCTCACTGGCTGTGATTGACAGCAGTGGGAGCCAATGGCTCCCACTTATGTCTCAGCCAATGAGAAGAGGGACTCCTGGGATAAACGAGACTCCAGTGCAAATCGCTGGATCGGAGGGGGCTTAGGTGAGTATTAGGGGGTGCTGGGGGGGATGCTGCACAAAGAAGGTTTTTTACCTTCATACATAGAATGCATGAAGGTAAAAAACCTTGAGCCTTTACAACCACTTTAAATAATTAAAGATTGACAGTCAGTATCCTGGGGTATGTCTCAGAGACTCCCATATTTCAGGTATTTTAGTGAACTTTATTCAAGTATTTTGCTTCTCTCACCCAGAGGCTACTAAAAACAAAATGTTTACAGAAAATCTTTCTTATGCTGAAAATATACGTTATGATGATATATTCACATGTACTGTATACCTTAATGATGCGTGTGTGAACAGTTTTTAGACCTGCCACAAACATTGCAAATATAAACATTTTCAGTAATGTAGTGGGAGAAAAAAAGCACAGTGACCAAACTATACCACTTAGGCCTAGTACACTTGCAGTCGGGGGGGGGGGGGGGGGGGCAGTAAAAGCAGGCAGTAAGGAGCCAAATTTTTACTGCTTCCCAAAATCTAACACGAAAGCTGGAAGGGGTTGAACGTATCCCCCAGCTAAAATGCTTTGCTTCAATGTTATGGAAAAAACTATACTTCCTGTTGCACTAGACAAGCAGTAACACCACTCTGTACGACCATTGAACTGTCTGCCATTTTAAACTTTTAAAAGCTAAAATGTATGTAAACCCTAATAATAAACTTCTCGAATTTGCCCATTTTCTATCAGTTATATATACAATTGAAAGTATTTTGTTATATTTATTTAACAAGTGCAACAAACAATAAAACCTGTTAACCCCTTCCTGCCTGCCCACCATGGCCCTATAGCATAATATAAATCTTAAGGTGGGGTAAGCAGGGAGGACCTCTTGATAACTTGACCACTGTGATTGACTGTGACAGTGGTCACATGATCAGGAGCCTGTCATGCTGGCTCCAAATCATAACAAGTGACTGGGAACTGCCACTGACCGTGCTTCAAGCATAGAAACCTTAGCACCATGGAAGCGCATGTACAGGCCATCGGTATTAAGGACTACCCACTTTGCAGCCACACTAGAGTTCATTATTTCCTGTACTCTCTCTCTCTTTGCTGATGGCTATAAGTTACATTGTTCTAAGTTCTCTCTGTGGACTTTATAACACCTGACCCTGCGTTATGGAAAATAGGAGAGGTTGAGGTGTTCTGGAGGAGTACTTCTGTAGAGTGTGCAAGCAATATCACTCTAGGATAGGAAGTGTGTTACTGGTAGAATCACCAGGTGAAATAAAGGAAAAAAAAGCCAGAAAAAAAACTAATGCAGCTACATCATCTAAGGAAGTCTTTCTCAACCTTTTCAACACAGAGAAACCCCTGAAACAACTTTCTGCTTTCTGGGAACCACTGCTAAATATGACTATATCTACAACTCATAATTTATTAGTGTGATGGTCAATGGGAAGAATTACCCCCTTACAGAAACTTAATAGATCAATGGTGTCAATAGGAGCTTATCTGAGAGGCAGAAATTGCTCATTGGTCAGGGAACCCCTAGCAACCACTGGAGGAACCCTAGGGATCAATGGAACCCTGTTGGGAAAATCCTGATCTAAGGACTAGTAAGCTGCAATATATTCCATTTTTATTCTTGGGTTTATATATCCTTTAAAGTGTTACTAAACCCAGGACCTTACATTCACTATATCTGGTCTCACATAACATGGAACTGCAATTATTTTAGTAAATTTAGTTTAGTTGTTTTAGTATATACACTGCTCAAAACAAAATAATAGAGAGTCCTTACGAGGTGCGGCATTCTTATGGAGGATTTACTTCCGACTACTGTTCTTATCTGCAGTGCATCAGGATAGTGCACTTTCTTTGTGAGTGTGTGATTTTTACATATATTTTACAATAAATTGAATATACTGTTACATACTATGTTAGTATATGTTTTTCTTATATATACAGTTGTGGCCAAAATTATTCAACCCCCAATGCTGTAAAGGGGTTTAGGGACTATAGTGTACATTTGGAATTGTATTCAGAATCAAATCCTACAAGGACGTTGTAACTACCCAAATGCAACTAAAATGACATCAATTGTTTATGTAATACAGTAGTAAATGGTTCTTATGTGGTTTCTTCATTGCCACAATTATTCAACCCCTTAAAGACTACCACTCTGAAGAACAGAGGTTCATACAGGTGCTTTCCATCAGGTATTGAAAACACCTGTGGATGTCACCGAGCAGCAATCAAGCATAATAAGCACCAATTAGGCAGCTTTAAAATGACTGTGATACTCAGCTCCTTCTAGACATTTACTGGTGTGGTTACAAACATGGTGAAGGCAAGAGAATGGTCCAGGAAGACAAGAGAAGAGGTGATTTCTCTTCACAGGAAGGGCAATGGCTATAAGAAGATTGCAAAGATGTTAAACATACCAAGAGACACCTTAGGAAGCATCATTCGCAAATTCAAGGCAAAGGGCACTGTTGAAACGCTACCTGGTCGTGGCAGAAAGAAGATGCTGACTTCGACTGCTGTGCGCTACCTGAAGCGTAGAGTGGAGAGAAGTCCCCGTGTGACTGCTGAGGAACTGAGAAAAGATTTGTCAGATGTGGGTACAGAAGTTTCAGCCCAGACAATAAGACGCACACTGCGTAATGAAGGCCTCCGTGCCAGAACTCCCAGGCGTACCCCCTTGCTGTCTCCAAAGAATAAGAAGAGTCGACTGCAGTATGCCAAAAGCCATGTGGACAAACCACAAAAGTTGTGGGATAGTGTTCTGTGGACTGATGAAACAAAATTAGAACTGTTTGGGCCCATGGATCAACGCTATGTTTGGAGGAGGAAGAACAAGGCCTATGATGAAAAGAACACCTTGCCTACTGTGAAGCATGGTGGAGGGTCAATCATGCTTTGGGGCTGTTTTGCTTCTGCAGGTACAGGGAAGCTTCAGCGTGTGCAAGGTACCATGAATTCTCTTCAGTACCAGGAGATATTGGATGGAAACGTGATGCAGTCCGTCACACACCTGAGGCTTGGGAGACGTTGGACCTTTCAACAGGACAATGATCCCAAGCATACCTCCAAGTCCACTAGAGCATGGTTGCAGAGGAAAGGCTGGAACATTTTGGAGTGGCCATCGCAGTCACCAGACTTAAATCCGATTGAGAACCTCTGGTGGGACTTAAAGAAAGCAGTTGCAGTGCGCAAGCCTAAGAATGTGACTGAACTGGAGGCCTTTGCCCATGAAGAATGGGCGAAGATACCCGTAGATCGCTGCAAGACACTTGTGTCAAGCTATGCTTCACGTTTAAAAGCTGTTATAACTGTAAAAGGATGCTGTACTAAGTACTAAGATTGAATGTCACTTGGGGGTTGAATAAAACTGATAATGCTGTGAGCACAGAAAAGACATTTGTGGTTATTTCATTATAACTGTTATGTTATATTTGTCTGACCTACAAGTGCCTCTTTAATGTAAATGTAAGCAAGATGACTGAATGATCAAAAGCAATGTCAAACTGGCCAAAACACTCAATTTCAGTGGGGGTTGAATAATTTTGGCCACAACTGTACTTCGATTATTAACTTGCACCAGAGTCACTGAGCATAAATAGACCGAAATTCAGTATTCATATATATCAGGTGAGAGGCTGATGGTGACGGTATCTCACAAGTGGTGATTTCATTAGTTACAGCTTTGTGCACATGGATGGGATGGATTCAGTTTATATGGAAGTTGAAAAGAACTTTTCCCCATGAGGATTTGTATTATTGAGGATGCAGAGATATCCAGCAATTTCAGTGTTTACCTGACTTTTATGAGGATTTTAGCACTGAGATATAAATAGCGCTGTCCCAGACGTGGTATTGTAATGGGGAAAAACATCATGCTGGATATCTATACTGATATGGACTGACTAATGTGTTAGAAACATAAGGATGCCCATCATTTGATGGAAATGAAAATTATCAACCAACAAAGGATTGAATTCAAAGACACTCCTAAAATCACAGTGAAAAAATGATGCAGCAAATCAGTCCATTTTGCTAAAATTTCATTGCAGCAACTCAAAATGGTTGTTTGTATGGCCCCCACGTGCTTGTATGCATGCCTGACAATGTTGAAACATGCTCCTAATGAGAAGACGGATGGTGCCCTGGGGTATTTCCTCCCAAATCTTGACCAGGGCATCACTGAGGTCCTAGACAGTCTTAAGTGCAACCTGGAGGCGTTGGATGGACCGAAACATGATATTCCAGAGGTGTTCTATTGGATTTAGTCAGGCAAGCATGGGGACCATTCAATGGTATCAATTCATTTCATCCTCTGGAAACTGCCTGCATACTCTCGCCACATAAGGCCGGGCATTGTCATGCACCATGAGTAACCCAGGACCCACTGCATCAGCGTAGGGTCTAACAATGGGTCCAAGGATTTCATCTTGATACCTAATGGCAGTCAGGGTGCCATTCTCTAGCCTGTAGATGTCTGTATGTCCGTCCATGGATATGCCTCCTCAGACCATCACTGACTCACCACCAAAACAGTCATGCTGAACGATGTTACAGACAGCATAACATTCTCCACGGCTTCTCCAGACCCTTTCACGTCTGTCACATGTGCTCAGGGTGTACCTGCTCTCATCTATGAAAAGCACACGGCACCAGTGGTGGATCTGCCAATTCTGGTGTTCAATGGAAAATGCCAATGGAGCTCTATGGTGTCGGGCAGTGAGAACAGGGCCCACTAGAGGACATCGGGACCTCAGGCTACCCTCATGAAGTCTGTTCCTGATTGTTTGGTCAGAGACATTCGCACCAGTGACCTGCTGGTGGTCATTTTGTAGGGATCTGGAAGAGCTCATCCTGTTCCTTCTTACACAAAGGAGCAGACATCAACCCTGCTGATGGGTTAAGGACCTTCTATGGCCCTGTCCAGCTCTCCTAGAGTAATTGCTGGATTCTCCTAGAATCTCCTCCATGCTTTTGAGACTGTGCTGGGAGATACAGCAAACCTTCTGGCAATGACATGTATTGATGTGCTATCCTGAAGGAGTTGGACTGCCTGTGCAACCTCTGTAGGGTCCAGGTATTGCCTCATGCTACCAGTAGTGACACTGACCCTAGCCAAATGCAAAACTAGTGAAAAACAGTCAGAAAAGAAGAGTAGGGAAACAAATGTCAGTGGCCTCCACCTGTAAAACCATTCCTGTTTTGGGGGTCATCTCATCATTGCCCATCTATTGCACCTGTGTTAATTTCATTAACATTAAAGCAGCTGAAACTGATCGACAACCCCCTCTGCTACTTAACTGACTATATCAATATCCCAGGAGTTTAATTGACTTGATGCTATACTCTGATTAAAAAGTGTTCCTTTAATTTTTTGAGCAGTGTATAAACTGCTAAATACCTTTTCTCATCAGAAGTATATAGCAGTCTTGTGACTTATATCAGTGTCCAGCAGAGCACGTGTTGAAGCTTGTAGGAGTTTTCTCTCCTCATGCGCTCTCAAGAAAAAAAAAAAAACCTCTCTAGCAATGAACACCAAACTGAGCATGTGCAGAGTAAATCCTCATAATAGGCCTTATCAGGAGATAAGAGGAGGGCACTGGAAGAAGTGGAGGATCAGAGAAGTCAGGAGCAAACAGCAATTTTACACAATGCAGAGGATTAACCCCTTAGGTTCCACAGCAAGTACAGTAAGTATAACAAGCATGCTGTACTGCATATACAGACTTTAGTGTTGTGGGTTTAGTAACACTTTAAATTCCTTAGGGATAGAAACCATATGGATCCTAATATCACTTTTATTTGCCAAAAACCCACCGTCTAAATCTGTAACCCTCTATTGATTTAGATTTTCCTTCTCTTTGCTAATTTAGCATTTTGTAAATGAACATGGAATCAGCATAGAATACTCTTCTACCTCTAGTATAGTAGTTAAATTCAATCAATTTTATATCAATTTATATTATTTGAAAAGCATACATTTAAGACAAAAATATTTTTTTTTAGAACATAAAACAGGTAACAGTTTTGGAGATGGCAGATACAGATTACTTACATTTTTATTTTTAATTTGGAAGATCTGGGAAGAGCATTTGCAGCACTCTCTAATAATAACACAGCAGAGGTATATAAAACAGAGCTTGAAAAAGCCGCTCGCCCAATGCGAGGAGAAATTCCTCTGTGGCGAGCTGTGAGCAGCGAGCACAGATGAAGCATGGAGCAACTGCACCTGTGCTTCAAGCCTCATTGTGAAGCCGAGTTCCGGTTTACAACTTCCGGTTTCCAGCTTCTGCGGCACCGCCCCTGAGGGGACAGGTGCAGGAGAGGTCCGCTCTCCTCCGCTGAGAGGAGACACCCTCTCCACCGCCGCGGGTGACTCGGAGTAAGTACTGTATACAACATGTCATATTACTATAATGGAGTACAGGGAAGCTGGGATATACATTGCTCAGTAATGTATATCCCAGCTCCCCTGTACTCCATTATAGTGATATGACATGTAAACAGTAATGTATATCCCAGCTCCCCTGCACTCCATTATACTGACATGACATGTATACAGTAATGTATATCCCAGCTCCCCTGCACTCCATTATACTGACATGACATGTATACAGTAATGTATATCCCAGCTCCCCTGTACTCCATTATAGTGATATGACATGTATACAGTAATGTATATCCCATCTCCCCTGTACTCCATTATAGTGATATGACATTGATAGAGTAATGTATATCCCAGCTCCCCTGTACTCCATTATAGTGATATTACATGTATATAGTAATGTATATCCCATCTCCCCTGCACTCCATTATAGTAATGACATGTATACAGTAATGATTACTGTATATATGTCATATCACTATAATGGAGTACAGGGGAGATGGGATATACATTACTGTATACATGTCATATCACTATAATGGAGTACAGGGGAGCTGGGATATACATTACTGTATACATGTCATGTCACTATAATGGAGTACAGGGGAGCTGGGATATACATTACTGTGTACAGTTTTATATTTTGGACTCTTTATTCTAAAGAAAAATGTAATTTCATAAGGTTTAAGGTTTGAGGATGGTCCGGGGGTGGGGTTGGAGGCGGACCTGGGCAAGGTTGGGTTGGGCAACTGATGAAGTGTAAGGTTTGTGCCTGGCTAGTAGGTCTAGACTCGAAATTTTAAGCCCTGTTATAAGTGTAGCAGGAAAGATTAATCCTATCTGTGATGGCTGTGATCTGCTGACTGGCCTCTCCTGTGTAATCTGACTCTTGCACTGACACAGAGGAAGCATTGAGGGATTTCAGGCCCACTTCTCCTCTCAGACTGTAATAGAGAGAGAGAGCCAATCATAAGAGCCATTAAAGGAGCCAATGACAAGGACTTTCTCAAGCAGGGAGGTGCAGCTGAAAAGCATTGTGGAATATGTAGTCCTGAACAGAAATGGCCTGATAGGATTATATTGCAATGAAACTACAAAGGCCAGAATGCTGAGTGAGAGCAAAGTGAAGGACTCTCCATCTTGTTTCTCCTGAGGAGGGGGGACTGCATGTGGCAGGAGAGAGATTGGACCTGGCAAAGAAGTGCTTATGGGCAGTGCACTGCAGGCTTGATGATCTGCATCAGCCAAGGTAGCATCCAAACTGAGAGAAGTGGCCTACAGTACAGTGCCCACCCTGACAGTGTGAAGTGCTCATCATGAGGTGATCGGAGGAGCCTGTCATTTCCAGGACGATCGTTTGGGCCTTAGTCACAGGATCTGGTGAGAGGGATTTTTCCCACTGGCAGATGACAGGAACACTGCACACATACTGCATCATACCTTGCTCATATTCACCAGGCACTGGGTTGTGTAGATGGCCCTGCTGAACAGACACAGTATGCGCTTTGCTATACAAATACTGCCACAGGATTACAATTATACTTTAAGTGTTTAAGGAGTTTAAATGCACAAATGAAAGTGGCTAGCTGAAGACCCCAAGATTCATCCTGTTACCAAGAGACTGAAGTTACTGGTGCCATATGGGCCCGCGCATGCGTATTCAGGCCTCTATATTGCATGGTGTGTGAGGGAATAGCTTTACCTTGGAAAGTAGCTATTAAGCATCAGTTGGGTACAGTTATTGCCTATTGGGCTTGTGGTATCGAGGGTTAGAAGGGAGAAGTCTGACACAACAGAGGGTCATTTTTCTGCTCTCCTCCTGCTTGGACATCATAGAGCCGAATCTATGTAGAGGAGGTAAACCCACTTTGAGGTCGCCATTTAAGTGTTTCCTCTGCTCTTGGGGTTATTCACGGTTGGAATGCCCTGAAAGCAGCCTGAGTGTAAAAGTGAGCTATATTGCGTTCGGTCACAGTATTTGCTGTTCTTTTGATTCACCTAATGTATACCTGTTGTTATTGTTTATTACTTCCCATAGAGGTCTTACAGTAAAGCTGATCTGTGTGTTTTAATATAAAGTGTGTGCTTTTCATTGGTCCTTGCACTTACACTATTGCCAGGTGTGTCAGTTGGGGCTGAGACAGTTCTTGGGGTTGAGAGGCAGAGTGGCGGAGTGAACAAACTTAAGCAGCCCCTTCGGGGGTATCGCTGCATAAGGATATCCTCTTTCCATTGTTATTGCACAATATTGCATCTTTTTGAGCTCAATTTATTACTTGCCTCTATGTATGAAGCAGTATTGGTGGCTATTTTGAAACCACTAAGGATGCAACACATCCAGATTCATAGAACCTGATATTCTTTTTTACAGTAGATGTTAAATTAATAGCTACAATGTTAGCATATCACGTGGTTGCACAAATACATACTAGAATATATCCCAATCAGGCTAAGCTTGTCTAATAAATCTATGGTCCATATAATTTCACACTTTTTAAAATATACAAATACAGATAATATGGGAGCTAGGGCTATAATATTACTAAGGCTATATTATTTCTAAAGATTGATAGCATAAATGGTCTTATTTGTTGGTAGTGATAGAAAAATTTTATTTCAGACTAAAATTTATTAACTGTATTTCAATTTTATACCAGGGTCCTTGTATAAGAATTAGAATAGTTTGTCTCCACAATTTTACTACAGTGTGGCATTTTTCAAGGGTGCCTTCTATCTCCATTATTATTATTTATTACAATAGTTAATGAACCATTGGCAGCAATGATCAGACATTTCTTGAACATCAATGGCTTTAAATGAGGTCTAATAGACATAAATTAGCACTATATGTGGATGATGTTCTTTTATATTTAGGTAATACAAGTCACTCTTTGGAAAATGTAATAACTATAATTATAGCCTTTGATCATTTTCAGGATTATTAAAGTGGTAATAAACCCAAAAGCAAAAATGTATTATATTGCAGCTTACCAATTCTTAGATGTGATAGTTGCATTTGTTTTATTTTTTTAGCCTCTCTTTCCTTTACATTCATCTGGTGATCCAACCAGTAAGTCTGTTATTTTTCAACAGAACAAGCTGTCTTACAAATGTAGCCATTTGAGTATTGAGACAAACCATTTACTGCTGACAAAGGTACTTACAATGATTAGCTTTTACTTATTCATATAAAACATTTATCTAAAAAAAAAACCTGTTGCTGTAACAGCTTGTGTAACTGCAGCGTGAGCTGGAGTTTAGTTTCAATTTGTTAGTGTATCTAAATCTGCTAGTATATCTAACACTCCCCTCCCCTCAGACTGACAATGCTGCTGCCCAAAGGTGTCCCTGGGCCTGTGCAACAGGTGCATTAACAGCCAGACCACAAGCTAAAGAAGGAGGGAAAAAAGCCAAAAAAAAGAACACTAATGCAGCCATCACATCTAGAGATTGCAATATATTACATTTTGGTTTTAGGTTTTACGCCTGTTTATTTATTGGAGTAAGTCTGTATTGTTACTTATTGATTATTTACAATCATCCTTGCTTAATGGGAAGAAACAAACATTGGATAGCAGTAAATGGACTTTACAGGCACCACACCAATGTATCATAAAATATACTATTTTTTATTTGTTTGTGTATTTGATGCACAATTAACATAATTTGTTTAAAAACTATTTTACTTAAAACAAAATATCATCCTGCACCATTATGTTGATTAGGGTGGTGGCCATATATTTTAGAGGTGGTACATGATATCCAGACAGTACTACAAATATGATCATTTAAAAGATTTTAACGTTTACAGCCATAGTGATCTTGTTTCCATTCATTTATCATCATCCTTGCTTAGCACTACCGCATCAATTAAGATGTTTACCTCTTTTAAATATTTAGGCCCCATGTACACGGGACATTTCTGAACAATGGAAACGGACTGCTGGAAAATGTAGGTTAAAAAATGTCTGCTTAGCCGCGTTTGCATAACGCGTTTATGCTCGTTTGTGTGCATTTGCGTTTAGAAGTGTTTTTCAAAGATAAGCACAGGAGAAGCTCCCAATGCCCAGAATGCACTGAAAAGTGGTAAATTATTAACTATTTCAGACTATTTCAGAAAAACACAGAGAGTAGAAGCAGAGACAGCAGTATGTGTTGAAATTAGCTTAGGTATGAGTCATTAAGACCACCTGGCAGGGGGTCTTCATGAGGAATTTGAGGTATGAATGGTCATTAACATATCTTTTGTTTCCAAGGGTGGGAGAGGTCTGAGGTGTGAATTAGTCATTACAATGTGTGACAAGCTTGGTAGAAACATCCTGTTTTCAGTGTTTTGTCCATCTAAGTACCTTGAAAACACTTTGCATGCATTTTTCATGATGAAAAAAGGCTCTGGACAGCATCGGGAACTGGAAGAGTAAAAAAAAAATGTCAGATGCAAATGCTCATAAACGCGATTTTCTGCGTTTAGCCGCGTTTTCCTGATAAAGATCGACTGCTGAATGCAAGTTTTCTGCAGTCAAAAAAACAACTGTAAACTCAAATGCCTGTAAACGACTGTAAATGAAGATGTGTACATTGGCACATAGGAAAACATTAGGGTGAGTTCAGGAGCTGCTGAAAAAAACGCTGAACAGCTCCTAAACGTGAGTTCATCAGCTGCAGTGTACATGAACCCTTATTGAAAAAAGCTGAGATTTCAGTTCCTCTGTTGTGAACTTTTTAAAACTCAAATTCAACCATGCCTACAGCTACAGAGGTGAATGAGGGTTTGCTTTAAAGTGATTTTACTGCTTGTTCAGAATGTGTGAATACTTTAATGTGCTTTGTCTGGGCACAGGTTTACTTTATGTTAGCCAATATACAGTGTACATGAGCCCTTAGGAGTATGATTTCTAGGAATCCTAAAATGTATGCTTAACTAAATGTGGATCCAAATTACTAGCGCAGTGTAATCCATGGTGTAACTTTCTTTTCCTTTGTCTATAGCTAGCAGGTACAGTCTTGTAAAGAGGATCTGGATGCCTAATTTATTATACATACTGTATAATTCACCAGTGTGGATTGTAAAAAATACCTTTAGTAAAATAAGTAGATTTTTTTCAGATCTTATATTAAGAACCCCTTCTCCAAATTACATACAGATATATATCAGAATCTAAGTGATAAGGGCAGCTACATTAATCCATGGATATATTCTAGCCCTGTAGGTGCAACATTCTGTAGTCTGATGTAAATGGATCCACCCCTTATATTAGTTGATAACAGCATGTGTGGGAGGGATGGATTTGTTAGAAGTGTCAGAGAAGAGGATTTTCTTTTCCGTAGGTGAAGCCCCTATTTTCTAATTGTTGAATACATTTTGGAGATTGGTTATAGAACAATTACGTATACGGAAATGGCAAAGCTGAAGGGATTTGCCCTTTGGAAACAAATGCATGTTTTAGGATTCTAGCAATTCTATTGCAATAATTCTATAAAGTTATTTCATCATGTGATATTATAAGATGCATGTAATAGAGGATGTGGTGCAGTCAGGTTGCACTGGTTATTATTTCTTTTGTATACCTAATTAACTAACAAATATCTGATGAAATATCGCTTTAAATACGAAGAGCACTGGTTTTGAGACATACAGTCGGTTGTGTTGAAGAGGATAACTGGTCAGAGATATAAAGAGTGATTATGTCTGTCTTGATTATCAGCTTCTAAAAAACTCATTTATTCTCCATTGGACATTTAGCAACCTTTTCACTTTACAGTGAAGACCTGGGTGATAGACATAACTGTATCAGATGTGGACAGGCCCTGGAAGACTTTACACATCCTATCTGGAGATGTCCCAATAGAAAGATGTTGTTCAACATTTTAATGCTATTTTTAAATAAAATATTGTATGTAATCCACATATGTGTATTTTGGAATTTGTGTATTTAGAGGATTAAATTAACTTGAAACTGAAGGTTTCATACTAGACTATACAATTGATTGCACAAAAGTGGATTTTTCCACATCCACTGACAATGGAAGAATGGATATTGGAAGTCAATTTGATTTTGAGACTACAGCAGTTGACAAGGGAAGCTTTATATAAATTTTATTTGGAAGGAATGGCTTCAGATATCCGTTTTGGTCCTAATTAAGTGAGAATATGAACGATGCTACAGGTTTAGAAATGTAGGAGTATTTTTTTTATGGGAAAAATAGAAGGATGGGATAAAATAGAATGCGTAATGTTTAAAATGCATAATGCTGAGTTTAGTTTAGTGTTTATTTTTTTTATTTCCTAAATGTGGTTTGGTTGAGCTATTTGAAGCTATTATTGCTTTACATCCACATATCTGAAAGGTTAATCATAGGAACCTGTGAATAAACAAAAAAGCAATAAAGCTTAATTACTAATTAAACGGTGGTTTTGAAGTGTTTTTGCATTATTTTCAAAGAATAAACTTTCTTATAGTTTTAAGATTAACTGTGGCTGTTACTTCTATTGTTTATTTTAGGCCTATTAACCCTCTTTCAACCTGTAGGGTATTTTAACAAAAATGTGTTTGCTTTGTTAAATGTCCCCTATGGCAGTGCTCAGCTCCCCATGATTTTCTTTGATAATAGCTTGCCTATTAGTCTTGAGACAGGCCAGAATATAGTATCAAGATTCAACTACCTCCTCTATAGACTTCAGTACTGTTTGTTGCTATGTTTGGGTTTTTGCACATTTTAAGCAGGGTTCGACAAACCCCCACAAACTGAACTCGGGCAGATTTAATCATCCTTAAATAAAGCATACAGGGGTTGATTTATTTCCAAGATTTCCCCATTTTTAAATTGTATTCAATTGAACAGGCCAAGGATAATTGCATTAAACTTCTGTAATTCACGGGGACCATCTAAATCCCATTGCACCTTTATAAGCCCAAAACACCATATTTTTGTACTCCCCTTTGAACGCAACGGGTTTTGCCAAAACAATATTAAGTCAAAATATAAAAAAAGATAATACAATATTTTGTGCAAATGTTAAACTGTAAAAACAGCTCCAACCTTACTCTTAAAGACAAACCTAAAATGACCGGAATGTTCTGTATTTAACTGACATTCTATTCCCAATGCAAGCACTGGCTTCAATTACAGAAAATCATTAACTAATTTTTATACTGTCAATTTACCTTAACCAAGACAAAACTGATTACTTGGTATTAAAGCTGAGAGAAATATAAGAGCTGATTATGTTGAGTTGTTTTTGAAATGAAACATCCCATGGGGCTTATTAGAGGAGCTGAAATTTAGTTTCTTCTTAAAGTCGGATGATAATGAAAGAGAAAATGGTTAGGGCCACATTAACATGTAGGCATTAGAAACTGCCACACCCAAGTGAGAATAAGAGAGAAATAATGAGCAAGGTTATGGGAGAAGGAGTAGAGCAGTGATTAATTGCAATTACTAAAGAAATGAACTAAGAGATCTGCTGGAGATCTTTGTTCAAAATCAGGTTTAGTCAATGTATTCTACTATTCCTTCTTCCATTCTGTGACTTTTATCACAAAGCAGAGGTGATGACTAGGTTAAAATGTCTAAATCAAAATATCTTTGAAAAGAACTTCAGATGGGATTTTCAGGAGAAATGGAAAATATCAGTCTGATTGGAAACCCTCTTTTCAGTAACAGCACTTCCCACCGACTTTTGTCATGTGATCCCATTGCATTGTTCTTTACAGGATTTGATAGCTCAATGTGTGACTAGTGACTTACAATAGTTCTGTCAAGAAATAATTTGATTTTACTGCTGCAATGCATTTACTGTTACAATGCTTCTTGTTAAATGAACTAAAATGTCCCTGGTGTGATATTAAAGCTACATATCTGTCCCTAACATGTGATAGAAGGCACTTGCATGTGACTGTACACAATTCAAGCACTCTTCCAAAGCCTCCCATGCGATTTCTAACACCTGAAGCACATTTATATGCAACAACATCTTCCTCTAGGAAGACAAAACATGGACCCACCCTCTCCCACCCAACACAGCACCTATGAAGCAGCCATAACATTGCCAGATCAATGTTTGTTATTACACATGAGGGATAGATGACAAATGTTGTAATCAATACAGGTTTTGCTTTAAAGTGACTCCAGGGCTTCCAAAAAATATACCCTCTTTTATATTGAATACTTACCTTTCCAGTGGGTGGTATATCTGAACTCCACTGCCTTCGTGTGCTACAGCCTCCAGGATTGTTGAATGCCTAGAATCCCACTGTATTGATTGGTTCCTCCCATTGGCCCTTACATTAATACTGTGCCCTGTAATTACATAGGACTGAAGGATAAAACCACTATTGTAGGCATTCACCATTCCTAGAAGAGTCGAAAGCTAAATACTTTGTTGAAGTCTGTAGAGCTCCCCATTTGTGTACCAGCCTGCAATAACCCTTCATTACCAGTCCATTTTTCAGTTTTCAGTGCTCTGATAGTTTGATTGACAATTAATACATTGTGCAATGCTGTACCCAAATACATTTTATATTTTTTATTTTTTTTAGATGGAGCTGTCTTTTATTTAATACCGCTGGGATTTAGAATTTTTACTATAGAAAGAAAGCATGTTAGGAACTGTTTCCTTACCTTTTGTTAAAGGCTAAGTTCACCTTTGGAACATGTTACATGTTCCACCCACATTAAGAGTGAAGCATGTAATTTTTTTCTACTCCTGCCTCCTCTTTCCCTGGTTACCTGGACAAAAATGGCATTTAGAGGGTTGGGGCAAACCCTTTAACAGTGACAGGGGCACTTAAAATGGTCAGCTTATATTAATTTATGTAAAATCTTTATCTAAAAAAAAATGATTTATGTGACTGGTTTAGCAAAACCGCTGGAGTGCAATTTTTTAGCCAAGTCCATCCATGCTATTGTATCTAACACTATCCTTTCCCCAGATTGGTGATGATGCTGTCCAAAGGTGTTTCTGCTGCTCCTCTATCCAGAGTACACCCTAAGCCTGAAAGTGAGCTTGCAGGAACACCAGGTGGAAGTAAAGGAAAAAAGCATAAAAAATAAACCCAATGCAACAACCACATTTAAGGATTGGTAAACTGCAATATATTACATTTTTTGTTTTTGAGTTTAATACCACTTTAAAGATGGTGGAGTTCATATACACCACCCATCTGAGAGTCTGTAGTATGTAGAAGCTTCTATTGCAGGAAGCCTTTATTATACCTTACATTCTATCAGTAACAGGGCCACTTTAAGAAGCAAAGCATGAAAATTCTGATGTGTCTCCCAGAATGATTTGCTTCAATGACTCCATCAAACCTTAGTGAGATTCAGTAATACTGTGGCTGAAAAATATCACGTTTGGATCTTTATTCTCTCTTTAATCCTAGCCAGGGGAAGTGTCATGGACCAGGGAACACTGAAGAGCCTCTTTTTTTAGCTTAAAAAAAATGGTCAAAGAATTGGAGATGTTTGTTACATTTTTAAGAAACTTTTTTGAAAAAGCATTTCTTTAATGTTTGCCTATGCATTGTGTTGCGAGTGTAAGCTGTAATTTCTTTGTTAGGCAGGGTACGACACCTTAAATGCACACATGTTTAAATGGACAGGAACCCATATGCCTACGATACTCCATTAACCACTTGCCTACCGGGCACTTATACCCCCTTCTTTACCAGGCCAATTTTCAGCTTTCAGTGCTGTCGCACTTTGATTGACAATTGTGCAGTCATGCAAGATTATACCCATATGACATTTTTAGCTTTTTTTTCTCACAAATAGAGCTTTCTTTTGGTGGTATTTAATTGCCGCTGGGCACTGTACTTTTTGCGCTATAAACAAAAAAATTGCAAAAAATTTGAAAAAAAAAAAGTTTCTTTGTTTCTATTAAAACATTTTTCAAACAGGTAATTTTTCTCCTTCACTGATGTGCGTTGATGAGGCAGCACTGATGGGCACTGATAGGCGGCACAGATTGGCACTGATAGGCGGCACTGATGGGCACTGATAGGCAGCACTGAAGGGCACTGATAGGCAGCACTGATAGGCAGCACTAATGAGGTGGCACGGATAGGCAGCACTGATAGGCAGCACTAATGAGGTGTCACGGATAGGCGGCACTGATAGGTGACACTGATGATGGGTACTGATAGACAGCACTGATAGGTGGCACTGACTGGCATCACTACTGGGCACTGCTGGCGGCATCACTGGCGGCACTGCTGGGCACTGACTTTCACAACCGCTGGGCACTGACTGGTGCCACTGACTGGCAACACTGCTGGGCTGCACTGATGGGCACTAATGGGCACAGGTGGGTGGCACTGGTGTGCACAGGTGGGTGGCATTGCTGGGCACAGGTAGGTGGCACTTCTGGGCACACTTGTGTGTCACTGCTTGGTGGCACAGGTGGGTGCACTTCTGGGCACAGGTGGATGCACTGCTGGGCACAGGTGGGCGGAGCTAGTGGGTGCACTGCTGGGCACCGATCATCAGGGCATTGATCATCAGTGCCCTGATGATCGGTGCCGATCCCTGCTGTAACAACTGCCAGTTCTCGGCAGTACTTTCCTCACGATCTGACAGCGTGAGGAAAGTGCAGCCGAGAACCGGCAATTGCATTTCCCCAGTGATCAGCGTGTCATTAGACACGGCTGATCACGTGGTAAAAGGCCGCTGTGATTGACCTTTTACCACATCACGTGATCAGCTGTGTCCTACGGAAACAGCGATCACGGAGATCGCCGGGTGCGCGCCCCCAGGGGTGCGCAGGAGAGCGCGTTCTGGGAGGACATCATATGACGCCCACCCAGAACTGGCCGCCACAGTGCAGCCGTCATTCGGCTATCTGCGGTCGGCAAGTAGTTAATATGCTTCGGGGTAATACAAAGCCCCTTTTAAAGTTTATTTTTTCTTCTTTTAAGGTTTTGGGTTTAGAAGCCTTGTAGCCTGATGTAGAGATATTCTGCTGGCCATATACAAGCCTTTATGTTACTGTGACTTCCATTGCTTCTGTATGCTATTCTCAAAAGAAATACATTACAGGGTCTATTTTTTGCCGTACAGCAGAAACTGAAAAAACAGAGAGAGCACAGATAATGCTTATGCTTAGTTTTGCATTAAAGCAAAGTGGTTAGAAAGTTAAAATGTTTTTTACCCTAAAGGTTAAGTGTATCTTTTAACATAAAATAATAAATGCACATATTTTTTGCAGCTAAAAAATGTGCATTTACTATTTTATGTTTTGGGAACCTATAAAGCATTGCACCAGTGATCAGCAGATCGCTGGTGCCATGCCGGACTCCTGTAGATCTGTCAGTGTATCTGTGTGCTTGTACCTCGTATGGGCAAGCAGATACTCACTGACAAGAAGAGACAATGAACTACTTCCGTGCTCAACAGGGCCATGGTACTTTACTGAGAGCTACAAGCCGACAGCAGCAAAGGCAGGGGCTGGTCTTTTCGTAACGTTACCAGGGCTCTTTTTCTCAGAGAATAGGTGCAGGTACTCCTCTCTTCTGAGTCTTTCCTTGTCTCCACTCCCTACCCACCTCCAAGCACCGACCTTTGATCCCACCCCCTACTGACCTCCCGGTACCACCCCCTATAATTCAGAATTAAGTATCAATTTCTGGTGCTATGCTATTTGTATGGCATTTCTTAATGATAGCAAGTAAAGCAGTAAAATAGATGCCTGCAGGCAGCAACAATAGACCTCCCTTGCAATAATAGACCTCCCTAGCAACAATAGAACCCCCAGAAACAATAGATCGGCCCAGCAACAATTGACCCCCAGCAACAATAGACCCGTCAAGCAACGATTGACCCACAACAACAATTGATCATGTAGCAACAATAGATCCCCACTAGCAAGAATGGGTCTCCCCAGAAACAATAGATCCCCCAGCAGACAGCAACAATAGACCCTGTAGCACACCCCAGCACCCCTTGCAATTATATACATTCAGTGCTGGAGGTGCCGGAACTGCATTCCCCCACGTTCCTGCTGAAACAAAGCCCTGCATGTTACACCCTGAATATGGGTATAACATGTAACATGTCAGAGTGAACTTATCCTTTAATACAGTCCCTAAACACTAACTTGAGTCCTCTTTCAATGAAGTGCTGTGCCTGGCTGTAGCTCTTCTCTCCCCTCTTCCTAGTCTCACATGAGACTCAGGTAGCAGTAGGTGCCATTGGCTCCTGATGTCATTCAAATCCTATGAGGAGGGAGTGGGGGGGAGGGATTCGGCTGATCTGGACTCACGCAGCGCAGCTCGGGAGCGCACCTGCACATGTGCCCCTATAGCACATGGTTTGCTATGTGAACAATAGAGGAGGGGCAAACAGCACCAGTGGGTTACTCTGGCAAAGCAAGTAAGGTACAGAGCAGAAAAAAAACAAAGGATACTCAAGTGTGCTTTCAATAAAAAAAAAATGTAAGGCTAAAACAGATAAAAGACTACATCATTAGTCCAAACAAAAGTCCAAAAATATCATATCAGCAAAAATTTAAAAATGTGAAAAATTTTGATAAAAACAAAACAAAAACACCTAAATTCCACACGTGATTTTCTTAATATAGTGTCCAAATTAAATCTTCTTCATAATGTAATCTTCTTAATTATTATAAACCTTCACAAAAAGGTGAAGATGACAAAAAACAGAGCCACAGACCCAAAACAACATATTACGTATGCACAATATACCACTTCCAGTAATGACTAAGGACCGGAAGTCACATCACTCGCCTTCCGTTCAGACGCATTGCATCTCAATACCACGTGACTTATTCTGAGCGAAGTTCTTTTTGTCATCCTCATCATTTAATAAATCAATTGCACTATGAGAAGCGCTTCTTTTCCCTTTTTGAGTATTAATATGATCCTTGGGCTACTGGCTGTGACTGCTACTTAAAGGGATCTACACCTAATTCCCTTGGGGGACCCATCTATACAGCTTATACTGGGTTAGTAGGGCAAAAGGGGTTTTGCTGTTTCACCTTTAACCTCAGTTCATTATAATTGGAATGTGTATGTTTTTATGCATGTTTTATTTATTTATTATGTATGACTTTTTCACTTAATTTTGAAGTCACTGATTATGTGTCAGTTAAGCATGGGTGCTGTTATCACATTTGTGTTGATATTCTGTGTTACTTTTTAGACACTTATTTTGTATAATTGAGTGGTAGATGGTAAGGACTGTGTTTACTTACATGTTATTATTTGTGCAATGAGTGGTTGAAGCAGCACAGCACTATTTTTTTATTCAAGGTACAGAGCAGTTAAGTATACACTTCTTTATTTTACCTAAAAATAGGCTTCACAATCACTTTAAATGTATACATATGAATAGTTTACATGGGAATGCCTTTTATTTAAGAAAAGTATAATCAGATTTCTTACCATGTCTTCATTAGTTTTTTTTACTTTATATGTTGACCATGACTTTCCATCATCACTGTACGCAATCTTGTATGACTTGATATATTCTGGGCTGCCTATTCTTTTTGCTCCTTGTGTGATGACTCCAGTGACTCTCATCTTTCTCTGTAAATTTATCTGTAAAAAGGCAGAAAAATATTGGTTATGGCCAGCTTTTACCTAGTATCTATGTCCAATGGAGAACATATGCCAACTTCACATAGGTGCATTCCCAGTTAATTTAGATATTCAGCAAATGGGATGCTGCTGGAATAATGCTGGCATGTCATCATTGGACCCCAATGCAATTAGATTCATGATGGAGATAACATGAAAATATGATTATTTAGCTCTGTCAAGGATTCTTTGCGGAATAAAGGATTTCTTGCTCATAGCAGCAATCTACTAAGTGTACAAAACCTTTTCAGAAAAAAAAGCAATAGATCCAGTGTGTATTGTGTTTCTTACAACAAGAAAATCTTGAACATTTCCCAGAGAGTTTATGACATTTCGCAGGCATGAAGTAAACATGTTGACAATAAAGATTATTTCAAAAGTTCAGATTATCACTGCACCTGTCTGATAATATCAGATTAGTGAGTCAAAGTAGAGCTGAACTTTAAAGGCCAATTCCAGACATATTTTTAATCACCTGCTAACTGCTCACAGTAAATATACTGCGAGTGGGCGGCAGGTACAGGCACAATCACATATCTGTACACCGGGGCTTTCTTCGGGTTGGGGGTGAGCATGGGCGTGCCCCCTGCTTCAGTGTGTTACAATTGGACACAGCAAGAGTTTGGCAGCTGATTTCACAATCATTGATTCACAATGATTGTACACAAATGATGTGTACAATCATACAGAGTTCTGTGTTTACAAACACACAGAACTCTGTGTGCACAGGAACAGCCATCTGACTGTGTCTTCTCTCTGCAAAGCAGAGAAAAAACAGCTAGATCTGTAAGTAAAAGCAACACATATTACACACATTACACTTGTTAGGCACAGAGTTCACCCCTTGATTGCCCCTAGATTTTAACCCCTTCCCATCCAGGGTCATTATTACAGTGTCATTGTACAGTATTATCACTGATCCCTGTATTAGTGTCACTAGCAACATCAGTGTCAATGACCCTCCCAGATAGTGTCTGTTATCACCAGATTTCACGCCACCCTATCACAATATTTCCAATATACACTGCTCAAAAAAATTAAAGGAACACTTTTTAATCTGCGTATAGCATCAAGTCAATTAAACTCCTGGGATATTGATCTGGTCAGTTAAGCAGCAGAGGCGGTTGTTAATCAGTTTCAGCTGCATTGGTGTTAATGAAATTAACAACAGGTCCACTAGATGAATGAAATGACCCCCAAACCAGGAATGGTTTTACAGGGGGAGGCCACTGATATTTTTTTCGCTACTCATCTTTTCTGACTGTTTTTTGCTAGTTTTGCATTTGGCTAGGGTCAGTGTCACTACTGGTAGCATGAGGCAATACCTGGACCCTACAGAGGTTGGACAGGCAGTCCAGCTCCTCTAGGATGGCACATCAATACGTGCCATTGTCAGAAGGTTTTCTGTGTCTCCTAGTACAGTTTCAAGAGCATGGAGGAGATTCCAGGAGACAGGCAGTTACTCTAGGAGAGCTGGACAGGGCTGTAGAAGGTCCTTAACCCATCAGCAGGATTGGAATCTGCTCCTTTGTGCAAGGAGGAACAGAATGAGCACTGCCAGAGCCCTACCAAACGACCTCCAGCAAGCCACTGGTGTGACTGTCTCTGACCAAACAATCAGAAACAGACTTCATGACCGTGGCTTGAGGGCCCGATGTCCTCTAGTGGGCCCTGGCCTCACTGCCTGTCACCATAGATTTCAATTGCCATTATCCATTGAACACCAGAATTGGCAGGTCCACCACGGGCGCCCTGTGCTTTTCACAGATGAGAGCAGGTTCACTCTGAGCACATGTGACAGACATGAAAGAGTCTGGAGCAGCCATGGAGAATGTTATGCTGCCTGTAACACTGTTCAGCATGACTGTTTTGGTGGTGGGTCAGTGATGGTCTGGGCAGGCATATCTATGGAGGGACACACAGACCTCTACAGGCTAGACAATGGCACTCTGACTACCAGTAGGTATCGGGATGAAATCCTTGAACCCATTGTCAGACCCTACACTGGTGCAGTTGGTACTGGGTTCCTCCTGGTGCACGACAATGCCTGCCCTCATGTTGCGAAAGTATGCAAGGCAGTTCCTGGAGGATGAAGGAATTGATACCATTGAATGACCCCCATGCTTTCCTGACCTAAATCCAAGAGCACACCTCTGGGATATTTATTTATTATAGGTACTTATATAGCGCCATCAGTTTACACAGCACTTTACATATATATTGTACACTCACATCAAGGAGAGTACAATCTAAGGTCTCTAACTTACGTTCATATATACACATACTATGGCCAATTTAGACAGGATCCAATTAACCTACCAGCATGTCTTTGGAGTGTGGAAGGAAACAGGAGTACCTGGAGGAAACCATGTTTTGGTCCATGTGACACCGCTAGGTTGCACCTCAGTCTGTCCAGGAGCTCAGTGATGCCCTGGTCCAGATCTGGCAGGAAATACCCCAGGACACTATCTATCGTCTCATTAGGAGCATGCCCCGACGTTGTCAGGCATGCATACAAGCACATGGAGGCCATACAAACTACTGAGTACCATTTTAAGTTGCTGCAATGAAATTTCATCAAAATAGACTAGTCTGCTGCATCAAGGTGCCTTTGAATTCAGTCCTCTGTAGGTTGATCATTTTCATTTCCATCAAACGATGGGGAATCCTTACATTCCTAACACATTACCCAGTCCATATCAGTATAGATATGCAGCATTTTTCCCCATTGAGATCTGATGTGTTTTCAAACTGTTCCTTTAATTTTTTTTAGCAGTGTCCAGTATATACTATAGTTTGTAGATGCTACAACTTTTTCACAAACGAATTTATATACACTTATTGGAATTTTCTTTTACCAATGACATACATTTTAGCCTAACTTTATGAAGACATTTGATTTTTTTTTACTATTTTTTGGATATTGTTATTGTTTTTTTTCAAAATGTTCTGTTTTGGTTTCACTTTTTTAATTTATTTCATAAAAAATAAAAAACCCAGTGGTGTTCAATTATCAACAAGTTAAAGCTCTATTTATGTGAAAAAATTATAAAAATTTCATTTGTGTACAGTGTTTCATGACTACTCAGTTGCCAGTTAATGTAGAAGAGTGCTAATTAGCAAAAAAATGAAATAAGTAAAACTTTACGGAGGTCAAGTGGGCAAGTGGTTAAATAATTGTAGGAAACTAGGAAAGAGTTAAAGCAGAGTTCCAGCACTTTCTGTGTTTATTAAAAATCAGCAGCTACAAAAACTGTAGCTGCTGACTTTTAAAAAAAACCACATACTTACCTTCTCTCCATCCACGGCGCCGGCATCTTAACTGTGGGCACCAGGCTGTGACAGCTTGTGGCTTCACAGCCAGGTGTCCACTGCACATGCGCGAGTTGCACTACCCATCCTGATTGGTACGGCAGTCTACTGGGACCTGTGAAAGTTCCCAGGAGACTGCGGGTAGAAGGAGGGTGCCGAACGTCCGTTTCACTTTGCCGTGGCGAACTGAGCCGGAAGTGGGAGCGAATACTTGTCAAAGCCAGCTACCCGCAGCCCCCTCCCCCCCAAAAGGTACCAAATATGGCATGGAGGGGGGGAGGCAAACAAACAGAGTTTCCACTTTTGGGTATAATCCAATTCCACTTCCCATTCCAATTCCACTTTAATATTCCTTTCAGATGTTTATTTCTGACTGTTACACCATTACGGAATTGCTTAAAAAAATTACCAAAGTTCAAATCCTTCCCACACTTCACTGAAAATGTTTTTATTTTTTCTATGTTACCATTGGAGAAATGTCACATCACATCTTGTCCTGACAGGAAGTGAAAATAAATCTCTGCTATAAGGATATAGACTGCTTATACAGTATGTATGTACTTATATCATTAGACAACTGTAAGTGGGTATAAATACAAATGTTGGTTACAAACGTTTGTTATCAATTGATATGTTGTAAAATAATTAATGATTTTGTTGTAGATACTATATAGCATGTATATTAACAATGAAGAAGAAATTTTTCAAAGTACATTGGGTCTGTCTTGGCCTTATATATTTACAGAAACATCAACCATAATGCAGTGATTGCATGATCCCTTTCTGGGTCAAATTCAGACTGCACCACGTATGAAAAGTTGTCATGATGTACAAAATGTCAGCTGCTATGGGATTTTAATTGTGCTAATTCTTTATATAGTGTAAATTAAAAATTATGCATTTTATGATACACTGTGAATGTTAGTACCTAAAATGTCCTAATGGAGATGAAAAACCTGATTGAAGCTCTAACTCTTCTCTGTTCTATACAAAATTAAAACTGAACTCCAGCCCTACTTTGAGTTTTGCACAGTTATGTGGGTTCCTCTCCTGTACTGACTTTGTTTACATTGTATGCTTTTCACAGTGTTCAGTAGAAGCTGCAGCAAGTCAGATAGAACCAGTCTCATTTTCTAGCTGGAGGATGTCCAGCAGAGAGAAAAGAACTACTGTAGTTTTTTTTCCTCCATTCTTCCTGTCCCTATCCTGCTGCTTTCATTAATTGAATTTCAGTTCTTTCAATCATGGAGGCTTGGCATCATATGTGGGCATTTCTTAGTGAAGACTGTAAGCAAATCTATCCTGCCTTGGACTGCCTACACCTTTAGACTGGCATCAACCCATAAAGGTGATATTTTCATATTTGCATCCTTCTAGCAGCTTCCATTGCCCACACAAGACCTGTAGTGCCTAATAAAGGATGTGTTAGTTTGCTATGTTAATTGTGCACACAGGCATGTGTATCAGATGGCGGTCCACTAAACAAGAACATTGAGCTCCCTTGAGCAAACATGTTTAACTGAAGAGTAAAAGAAGGAAAAAGAGCAGGTGTACATCTTCAGATATCATTTACCTTGTGGGGAACAGCAAAGATCAGATGGGAATTTTTAAATTTACAAAGTGCACTGCAACATGTGCAAAACACATTAACATATGCCAACACTTGTTAACTTGTAATTTAATGTGTTTCCATTGATTTCAATAGAGAATACACCAGGCCTTAGCTAGTGTGTTAACTTTGTGAATTATTCTTAACCACTTGCCCTCCAGAGGATTTACCCCCCTTTCAGAACAGGCCATTTTATGCCTGCGATAACTGACAGTTGCACAGACATGCAATGCTGCACCCAAATTAAACTTTTTTTCTCACAAATAGAGCTTTCTTTCAGTGGTATTTGATCACCTCTGTGTTTATTTTTGCACTATAAACAAAAAAAAAATTTTTTCTTTTTGCTATTAACCACCTCCCGTCCAGCCGTTGTATATAAACGGCCAGACGGTGGCAGTGCAGGGTCGGGTGGCCGTTTATAAACGGCCTCCCTGCCCCCTGCTTGTGCGCGCTCCCTGGGAGTGTGTAGCACCGCAATCCGGTACCCGATGTGTCCTCCGGACACAGTGGAACACCGATCATCAGACAGGACCTCTGTACGAGGTCCCGATCATGTGATCACTGATTGGCCAATCAGTGATCGCATGCAGAGTAGTAAGCAAGATGTCACTTCTGACATCATTGCTTACTATGTGTGAAATCTGTGAATGATCACAGAGGTCACATAGTACAAGGCTATTCACAACAGCCTTGTACCATGTGACAAGCTGTGACCAATCACAGCTCACACAGTAGTTCTCAATGGCTGCAAGAATGCAGCCAGAGAGAAGGAGAAATGATTGCTTTTACAGCCTATATGGGTGTAAAAGCAATCAGTGTAAAAAAAAAAAAATCTTCATCAACCCCCACAAGTAGTACAGTGTCACCATGGTGACACTGTACTGCTAGGGTGACAGTATGTAAAAAAAACAAAAACAAATAATAATATAGAAAAAAATAAAAATGTAAAAAAAGTTTGAAAATTATAATTTTTGGTTATAAACTAATTTGGGTTATTTTTTGTTACTAAAAAAAATAACGGAATAAATTTTGGCCAAGATTTATGATGAAATATTATTTATTTGCAAAATTTTATAAGAAAAACATTTTTTTTCAAAATTTTTGGACATTTTCATTTACATAGCAAACAAAATAAAAATCCCAGTGGTGAATAAATACCACCAAAATAAAGCTTTATCTGTCTCAAAAAATGCTAAAAAATTCATATGGGTACAGTGTTGCATGACCGCGCAATTGTCATTCAAAGTGTGATAGCACTGAAAGCTGAAAATTTGCCTGGACAGGACGGGGGTGAAAGTGTCCGGACATGAAGTGGTTAAACATGTCCAGTAAAAGAATTTAAAAAATCTAATTTTGTCATAAAATTTAGCCCAAATGTATTCTGCTACATGTCTTTGCTAAAAATAATTCCAATACGTGTAAATTAATTGGTTTACGTGAAAGTTATAGCGTTTACAAATGGCACTATATATACTGGAATTCTTTTTTACTAGTAATGGCAGCAATCAGTGACTTATAGTGGGACTGCAGGACTGTGGTGGGCATTCTGATACTGGGGGGAACTGACTTGGTGTCACTGACACCTCCAGTGACACCAATTCAGTGATCAGTGATAATAAAAAGCACTGACACTGTACTAATGGCACTGAGCAGGAAGTGGTTAACATGTGGAGCGATCAAAGGGTTAACTATGTGCTGTGTGCTGTTTTACTATGAGGCTGTGTGCTGTGTTTCACTGTAAGCATGTTATGCAGAGCCATACAAAGCAGTGTGCAGGAGCTGACAGTGGAGAGATCTGTGTTTTTTATACACAGGTCTCTTCCCCCGTTGCTCCTACCTGGAACTGCAAAATCATGTATATATACATGTGATTTTGTTCACCCGTGCCACCCTGTAGCAGTATTTCTGTGGTTCCTGGAAAATTACACACTGACATTTCCAGGTGCAGAGTCTGCTTCTGACTGCCTAAGTGCACTTGTGCATTACAGTCATACAAACACAGTTATGGGTGCTACCTGCACAAAGATTTCTCTGCAGAATTATTGGAGCTATGCATCATTACAACCCCAATTGCAAAAAACGTTGGGAAGCTGTGTAAAATCTACAAAAAAAACAGAATGCAATGATTTGCAAATCCCATAAACTCATATTTTATTCACAATAGAAAATAGAAAATATATCAATGTTTAAACTTAGAAAATGTATCAATTTAAGAAAAAATAAGATCATTTTAAAATTAATGGCAGCAACACGTTTCAAAAAAGTTGGGATAAGGCCATGTTTACCATGATGTAGCTTCCGGTCTTCTTTTAACAACACTCTGTAAATTTCTTTGAACTGAGGAGACCAGCTGCTAGAGTTTTGGGAAAGGAATGTTGTCCCATTCTTGCCTAATAAAGGATTCTAACTGCTCAACAGTCCTAGGTCTTGTCATATTTTTAATTTCAAGATGCACCAAGGTCAAGTTTATCATAGTGACAACTGTGGCAGTACAGCAAAACATCACAGAAACCCCACTGCTCGTTTCTACTGAAAGGTAAGAACTGAACTGGTTTGAATCTTATTCAGATGTCTACTAGGAGAATCCTCTTAAGTATTTACAAGGCGCATTCAACTTGGAGGAGAACCTAATACAGAACTTGCATAAAATGACATTATTATCCATATTGACCTTGAAACACCCTGATATCCACATGCTGGGGCCTGTTGTCAGGCAAAAGTCTGCATCAGACAGCAACCATTACAGAGTTTAAGTCTTTAAATTGATAATAGTGCACAGTATATAGTGCTGAATAATTCTACAACATATTTGAACATTTAGCTAATTTAATTTGTTATAAAATTCAATTGGAAAAAAGTAATTAATCTAAATAGTTGTGTCAATATAGTTAAAAAGACAAATATTTACAATTATTTATAGTTAATGTTATGTGTTCTGAGTTGCAAAACAGCTTTGACTTTACAGCATAAACTTTATGACGTACCATTGACAGCATTAAAATTCTTTATTTATTCCAAATCTATTAACTTTTCACTTTTTACTTCTGTAATGTTATTTCATGTGATCTGAATTTATATACAAAGTTTAATCCCTAGAAAAAACACTGTTCTAATAGATAAGGTAAAGCTATATAAATAATCCTTTGTAACTGGTGCAGTTATACCAGAGAATCACAATCAATCATTCATATGGCCTTTGCATGGTGAACAAAGGCACGGTGTAACAATGACAGCACTTGTTACATGCAACAGTGTTCCTTGAGATCAGTGCTCAAGGGCAACCAACATGCACTATAAAGCCTTGCCCTGGTAAAAATTAGAAACCTTGCCACTTGTTCATTTTTAAGAAAGAAATAGAGGAACCTTGGAAGCATGGATGCAGCTGACTTGAATTTTCAATATAAAGTGAATGATCAATGATAGTGATAAATTGCTAAGAGGTGGACAACTGCCTTTCCTTTACAGGCGAGAAGTTTGCAAAACATCCACATAAATCATATACAAAATATTCTATGAGCAGAATCTGAATTCCTTTTTTAATGATGAATTGTTTTAACTTCCAATAAGCAGTATGCAGGACTTAATTTTATGAAGGATGTGAGCAGAATACATGAAATACAAGTTGTCTTAACATTCCAAAAGCATCATCTTAGCATAAAAGGCAAATTGCCAACTCTTGTGGGATTTTCTACCTTCTTCCAGCAGTTTAAAGCAGACTGTATGAATAGAAGTAAAGGAAGAATAACAATTTGTCTCTTTGCTCTGCAGTGAGACAGTTTACTGACATTAATACATCAAGGAAGAAGTTCTCTTGTTTTGAACAATATAAGCAGATTAGCAAGGGCTAAGTCAGGTCAGTACAGGCCTGAGGACAATATCAGTGGAAAAATAAATAAAAGAGGAAAACCCCTAAACTTGACAGGTCTTAAAAAGAAAATATTTATATACTAGGAAAAGAAAATATTACCGTGTATGGCTTAATGGTTAACAGGGAGAAAATGGCTGAAAAATAATAATCTTTGAACTTGAAACCAGGAATGTTAGATCACATAATGCTGAAAAATATACTTCTGGATTTATTTGGTGATTCCAAAGACTGAGCTACAAAGTAGACATTGAAAGAAAGAAAATCACAATCCAGCTTCCCATCCTTTTTTTCATATTTGAATTCCTGTATAAGCAAGTACACTTGGTTCACTTAAGTGGGGATGTTTATATCAATGGACATGAAAGAAAAAATGTGCCCAGAAACCACAGGGTGTTCTCTCAGGCAAAAGCAAGGGAAATAGGTAGAAATTACCCAGTGGAGGCTACAGCTATTTTCCTTGTGGGTAGTCCAACGGGTGTACCTGGTACAGTTTGCTAATGTCTGCAAATATGAGGATCATCTCAAGTTTATGGCCACCTATACCTGGGTAACCTTGTACACCAAGACTTAAGGCTTGATTTCTGGATTCATCCCAGCACAGGAATATAGAAATTACAGTTGTTGAGCTAATCAGACTATCAGAGGTCAACTGAAGCTGGATCTTGCTGGCCTATCCACAACCTCACCTCACAGAAAACCTCTTCCATCTTCTAAGGGTGTTAAGCAGTTGATAGACAGCAACTAACACTCTTGTTAAAGTGTCAGATTTTGAAGTAAAGCTAAATAAGGCACAATATAAATCTTTCCTAAATAAGCCGGCGCTTGTTATAATTATTACACACTAAGTCCAACACAAGTCTAGTCATTACAGGTTCTCTTCAAAATAATGAATCATCCATTTGTTTACCCTTTAACAGCTGACACTTTGCAGACCACCTAGGCCAAAATGTTTATTGAGCTTCAAACCCATTAATGCAAAAAAATCAACACAGCAACACTTATCATAATTAGAGCTGCTGTTCCCTGCCTTCGACCTTTTAATTAAAAGTCCAATATCTTGCAAAACAAATATGAAAACAGTTGCTTGTGAATGTTTATCAGTGTCACATGTGACAACGTGTTATATTGGATAATATTTCTGCAGGTACTCAGCCACTTCAATACAGCTGATGAGAATTAATGGCTGCTTTTGCGGCAAAAAAGAATTTTAGCTCAATATTTACAACATATCCGGAATGTTATTTTTATTTGCTAAAGTGAATAAATTGCTTTTAATACCATTACATTTCATCTTATAATAAAACCAAGGGGGGAACTATAGCAAAACATGTAAAAGAATAGGATCTTTTCTTGGCTCTGTTAGCATTTTTGTTTATGTCGTATAATGAGAGGCATCTGCATTTGAGCAAAGTTCAAATTACCCAACTGGATCTCCACAGACAGACTTAACTCTTTTGTAACAATATCCAGCCATTCTGCTTGTCATTAAAGTACAGATCGGGTCAATATCAAGAACATGGGGACATGACTTCAAACTAGCAGGAGGAAAGTTTAAAACTAACCTTAGAAAATATTATTTTAAAGGGCAGTTGATGCATGGAATAGACTTCCAGCAGAGGTAGGGAGTCAGTCAACAGTAAGTGGATTAAACATGCTTAGGACAACCAAAGATTTAAACTCAAACACAAAAAAGTAAAAAAAATGCATAAAATAAAAAAAAGGGGACAGACAACTTTGTCTTTTTTTGCCATCACTCACTCTTCTCTACTAGAGCACATTAAAACGTGATAAATAAGAAAACTGAAATATAAGAAACACACGGAGCATGGGACTGCACAGAAACATATGTTATTAACTAAAATAATATAGAAAAGTAATTGGAATTACAAAAAAAAAAACCTTGATTCAAGCATATCAACAGGCAGATACCCAAACAGATGTAGGTTTTTCACCTCCTCTCAGTCACCTTTTGCCCTACTATTTGCTAGCTAACAATGTTTTTTCCTGGATCCCTCTTAGCTTCGCCACATGTTTTGCTTTTCTTGTCTGCCTCTTCTCCTTTTTTCCTTCTTGTAAAATGTGATTGGTACATCTGAGTTATAACTAGCAGCAGAGCTCACTCTGAAAGCATCATACAAGACTACACTATACTCCCTGTCCATAACATGTCATCACTATAATTATTAATACAAAAAGGGAACTTAATCATTGCCCATCAGTCAGAGAGTCTATAAAAAACTATATATATATTGCTCAAAAAAATTAAAGGAACAAATTTTAATCAGAGTATATCATCAAGTTAATTGAACTCCTTGGATATTGTTCTGGTCAGTTAAGTAGCAGAGGGGTTGTTAATCAGTTTCAGCTGCTTTGGTCTTAATGAAATTAACAATGGGTGCACTAGATGGGCAACAATGAGATGACCCCCAAAACAAATAGAGGCCACTGACATTTTTTCCTTACTCATCTTTTTCTGCCTGTTTTTCACTAGTTTTGCGTTTGGCTAGGTTCAGTGTCACTACTGGTAGCATGAGGTGATACCTGTACCCTACAGGAGGTTGCACAGGCAGTCCAACTCCTCCAGGATGACACATCAATACGTGCCATTGCCAGAAGGGTTGCTGTGTCTCCCAGCACAGTCTCAAGAGCATGGAGGAGATTCCAGGAGACAGGCAGTTACTCTAGCAGAGCTGGACAGGGCTGTAGAAGGTCCTTAACCAATCAGCAGAACCGGTATCAGCTCCTTTGTGCAAAGAGGAACAAGATGAGCACTGCCAGAGCCCTACAAAGTGACCACCAGCAGGCCACTGGTGTCAATGTCTCTGACCAAACAATCAAAAACAGACTTCATAAGGGTGGCCTGAATGCCCAATGTCCTCTTGTGGGCTTTGCGCTCACTGCCCAGCACCATAGAGCTTGAATGGCATTTGCCATTGAACACCGGAATTGGCAGGTCCACCACTGGTGCCCTGTGCTTTTCACAGATGAGAGCAGGTTCACCCTGAGCACATGTGACAGCTGTGAAAGGGTCTGGAGAAGCAGTGGAGAAGTTTATGCCGCCTGTAACATCATTCAGCATGACTGTTTTGGTGGTGGGTCAGTGATGATCTGAGGAGGCATATCCATGGAGGAATGCACAGACCTCTACCGGCTAGACAATGGCACCCTGACTGCCATTAGTTATCAGGATGAAATCCCTGGACTCATTGTCAGACCCTACGCTGGTGAATTGGGTCCTGGGTTCCTCCTGGTGCACGACAATGCCCAGTCTCATGTGGCGAGAGTATGCAGGCAGTTCCTGGAGGATGAAGAAATTGAAACCATTGAATGGCCCCCGCGCTCGCCTGACCTAAATCCAAAAGAACACCTCTGGGATATCATGTTTCAGTCCATCTGACACCGCCAGGTTGCACCTTAGACTGTCCAAGAGCTCAGTGATGCCCAGGTCCCGATTTTGGGAGGAAATACCCCAGGACACCATCTGTCATCTCATTAGGAGCATGCCCCGATGTTGTCAGGCATGCATAGAAGCACATGGGGCCATACAAACTACTGAATACCATTTTGAGTTGCTGTAATGAAATTTCAGCAAGATGGACTAGCCTGCTGCATAATTTTTTTCACTGTGATTTCCGGAGTGTCTTTGAATTCAGTCCTCTGTAGGTTGATCATTTTCATCAAATGATGGGGCATCCTTAGGTTCCTAACACATTACCCAGTCCATATCAGTATAGATATCCAGCATGATATTTTTCCCCATTTAGATCTGATGCGGTTTTAAAGTGTTTCTTTATTTTTTTTTTAGCAATATACATATATACTGTATATATATATATATATATATATATATTTCTTTTATTTCTGTATTTACAAAACTGGACTTACAGGAAAAAAAAACTTGATTCAAGCATATCAACAGGCAGATACCAAAATAGATGTAAAAGTCTCCTGTGTCTAGATGTTGAACCCTCTACATCTGAAATTCTGGCAAAGGGAGAAATGAGGAGAGAGTTGGCACTGAGACAGAAACCTCATGACAAAAGATGAAAGAAGAAGCATGGGGTACCAAAACCACCACTGGTTTTGTAATGAGTACCTTGCTTTCTTGACTCCAAATACCCATTGGTGAATTACCGTTTTTTTGTCACCTCTGTCTCCTTTTAGCCCACTATTTACTAGTTAACAATTTTTTTCTGGATTCCTCTTAGCTTTACCAGATGTTTTGCTTTTCTTGATTGCCCCTTCTCCTTTTTTCCTTCTTTTAAAATGTGATTTGAGTTAAACTAGGTACAGAGCTCCCTCTGAAAGCATCATACAAAACAAAATTATACCCGCAGTCCATGACACCATAATTAATCATACAAAAAGGAACGCAAATCATTGCCCATCAGCCTATGTGATGTCTATAGAAAAAAAAAATATATATATATATATTTCTAAAGGTGCTACTGACATGAACTGTCCACCACATGTCAGTAACAACCCATGAGATTAATAAATACAAAGAAACCAAAACAAATAAGTTCAGAAATTAAGTTATGTGTAAAAAAAGGGAAAAAAAGTATTGAACACGCTAACTGAAATTTATTTAATACTTCATACAAAATCTTTTATTGGTAATGACAGCTTCAAGATGCTGCCTCCTATATGGAGAAACTAGTTGTATGTATTGATCAGGTGTGATTTTGGCTCTGTCTTCCACACAACAAACCTTGAAGGTTCCATTGGCCTCTTCTGTGAACTCTGATCTTTAATTCTTTCCATAGATTTTCTATTGGATTCAAGTCAGGTGATTGGCATCTTCATGATCCTGGTAGATGGCAGCAGATTTTTTATCAAGAATGTTTTGGTGCATTATTCCATTCATCCTTCCTTCAATGAAACTAAGTTTGTCAGTACCGTATGCTGAAAAACAGCACTACACCATGATGTTCCCACCTCCATACTTCACTGTTGGTATAGTGTTTTTGGGGTCATGTGCAGTGCCATTTGACCTCCAGACATGGTCTGTATTATGCCATCTAAAGAGTTCAATTTTGGTCTCATCTGACCAGACTATATTCTCCCAGTATTTCACAGGCTTGTCTAAATGTTATGCAGCAAACTTTAAATGAGTTTTAACATGCTTTTTCTTTCTTGCATGGTGAGCATGCATACAGGAGTGCATTCATAATTGTTTTCTTTGAAACAATTGTACCTGCTACTTCCAGGTCTTCCTGAAGCTCTCCACAAGTGGTCCTTGGCTCTTGGACAACTCTTCTGATAATTCTTTTCGCTCCTTTGTCAGAAATCTTGCGAGGAGCACCTGGTTGTGGCTGGTTTATGGTGAAATGATGTTCTTTCCACTTCCAGATTATAGCCCCAACAGTGCTCACTGGAATATTCAGAAATTGAGAAATCTTTCTGTAACCAATGCCATCAGCATGTTTTGCAACAATAAGGTTGCAAAGGTCTTGCGAGAGTTCTTTGCTTTTACCCATCATGAGATGTTTGTGTCACACCTTGGTAATGAAACACCTTTTTATAGGCCATCAGTTGAGACTGAACCAGATTATGTTAATTTGCACTGACAGGGGGCAGGATTGTTTTCTAATTACTGATAGATTTCAGCTGGTGTCTTGGTTTTCAATGTCTTTTTGTACCTCCATTTCTTCATGTGTTCAATACTTTTTCCCTGTGTCATTCCATTTTATTACACATAATTTACATAACTTATTTGTTTTGGTTTCTTTGTATGCATGGATTGCATGGGTTGTTACTGACATGTCCTGAAAATGTCATGTCAATAGCACCTTTAGAAATACAGTATATTTACCTAGAAAAGTGATGACGCGTTCTTCAATACTTATTTTACCCGCTGATATGTATATATATATATATATATATATATATATATACACACTTTCTGTTTTTACAACATTGCTATTCATTATAACTACTACATCTTTTTTATTGGTTGTCATTGAGTTATTTTTTACCTATTTAACTAAATGTACTGATGACATCCCTGTACTATTCCTTGAAATTCCATTTCTACAGAACCTGATGTTAGGATTCATTAAAAGTTATCTGTGTTTACTGTACATTTTGCCAATTCCAAAGAAATGCCATATTTCAAAGTAAATACAAAAGGTCATAGAGAGTCATATTGTCGATACTGCACCATATCTATTTTGATCTCTGCAAATGTTGGTAACATCATTAGCTTGTGTGGAGTGGCTCCCCCCAATAGTAATGGGTTGGGATACAGCAGCTAGTAAGCTAAAATACAACTGCAGGCCCTGAAGAGAATGCTGGTGCTTAGCCACACAGAAACAATTTTATTACTTTCCATGGTAGGTGACAGCATGCATTACTTGGCCCTCACTGGTAGTGATGCAACCCATATCTGTTCCCAGATGTATCCATGTGATTTAGGGCTATGCTATGTCACATATGAGGGTATGGAGGCATAACACAGAAATCCATTGAAGACAGCTAATATAATAACAGTATTTGGCATATTCCATGAAACAATGCAAGCAAAAAGTTTCCAGCAACAACCAATCAAAATTCAGCTTTTAGTGGTTAGGCTTTAGTAGTTCAAGTGAATTCTAAACAGATGCTATAGGTTTCTGCATATTGTAATTAATTAATTTGTTCTTTGTTTAGTTTATTAAAACAAAAAGGCCTTCTTTTTTTTCACATGCCTCAGGACCCAATTACAAAAAGCTATGCCTTAATCTGTGGACATTTGCCTGGTGAAAAGCCGTAATCCACGCAATTTTCTGTCTGAGATAACTGACAGCAGTAGGTTGTCTTTGTTGCTGTCTTCTGAACACTGCTACAATATATTCAGTGCCTGACTTCATTGCATACCTTTGCACTAAGTTATTCTAAGTAACATGCTGCACACTAACTGCTAACCAGAGAACCTGAACACCCTGATAAATATGTATTTTCGATAGCAAAATTGAAAATGTCCATCCTCAGATTTAGATACATATCTAAGCAGTGCTACTTATTTATTTCTTGTTTTTGTAACAGTAAATGCAATGTAACCACAGACTCAACACTGTCTTATCTATGTAAACAGCTGCTTCCACCCGCCTTGCTATTTATATCAAAGAAAAAGTTGCTGCCTAAAATACATTGTTTTCAGTTTCATTCTGTATTGTGTCTCTATTGTTTTGATATTATCAATAATGAATGTGGAGATTGTAGATGCTTTATTCAAAAATCTGCCTTAGATTGAATTGTACGGAATTATAAGAATGTTCCAGATAAGGTCAAATCTAGATTACTGTTGAAATGGAAATAAAGTGCCCAGAATAAAGGAATAGTTTAGAATAGAAACCCCTTTATAATGCATGTTATCAAGACCTTCATTTGTAAAAATAAACCATGAAACTACCATTTTTTTTAATCAGGTCACATGATTTTGATAACCTGCTAACTGCTAACCTGCTCATTTCAAAATGCAATGGCTCAAACTATTACCATGTTATGTAACTGACAATGGAAGGTTATTGGTAAGCTTAATGCAGGTATTATGTTGTCAGCCGGTCTTAGAGAGAATGTCACTAGAGGGTTCCATCCGTAATGTACAAGTGACAGAGTTGGTGCTATTTTTACTACGTATGTATTTATATATATATATATATATGTATATATGTATATATATATATATATATAATTTTGTAAAGCACTGCGCAAACTGTTGGTGCTATATAAATCCTGTATATATATAAAATGCAGCTGGTGTTTCTTATTGCTAAAGGACATTTAAGGAGTTTAAATTAAGTATTCTGTTCCTCTGTGAAGAGCCAAAGTTTAATTGATTAAGTATCTTCAGTTCAGTTCAGAGATTGGTTCAACTATCTTGATTACAAAAAAATATTGTTAGAGACTTTGACGCTTAGCTGATAATTAGAAATTGGCTCTGCTTTGTTCTTGGTTCAAGTTATTCATAGCTATTGTTACTAACGTTTTTTTTCCACTGATTTATCCGATAATTTAAGCCAGAATAGAACCATCAAGTACACAAGAGTGTTTGATCTTCATTCCTGCAATAAAGACGTCAGGATGAGAGAGAAAAATAGCCTTTTTTGTTTATGTCTCTTACTAGCTAATTCATCAAATTTCATAGAAATGAGACTCACAGTGTAAGATAATGCTGTATGGAGGTATAAATAAAAAGTGTCTTTTTGCTTTGTGTAATTAGGTAAACTTTGGAAAGATATAGAGGAAAGTTGCAAAGCCCCTTTATGCTAGAAATTCTTTTGTGTAGTACATAAAAGAGTATCAGCTATGGATTTATATTATAGCTGTCAGACCTCAAAATGCTTTGTTCTTGTTTTACTTGCTCCATGTCGGTCAGCCATTTGCTACCCTTTATATGGGTGCTATGAAGGGGGGGGGGGCTACCAGCAACACAAAGGGGGCGTAGTTAAACAAGAAATTTATATTTTTTTAAAGATCCCTGATTTTCTTTACAGTAGGCTTCAGGGGCAGATTGTACCCATCCAACACCTTGATCCATCACAAAAGTACCCAAATATTCCACACACCGTTAGAATAAGAATGAGATTCTGGTTTGCCACTACCATGGGTTTACGATAAATCCCTGGGATTCAGAAAGTTTGAAAATTGAGAACTTTTTGCCAAAAGGTTTGTAGGATCCCAGCAGAAATAAAGAAGAGCTGAGTCACAAAAGACAATTGTTTGAAGGATTGGATAACTCAGTCCCCTATCTATTAAAGTAAACCAAAAAATCGCTGTGCTGAAAGTAACAATTCTAATTATGATTGAGCAGCCACCACAACAAGCACAAGACACACTATACCAAAAGCAATAAATTACAAAAAAGTGCAGCACCTAAAACAAGTGAGATATAGAACATTAATATACAATATCCACAAAAACAATGAAATAAATATGAATAATCTTCTAATAGTCCACTGTGACATCTGTGAAAAACCAGTGGGTTCATAAGAGGCTAGTATATGTGATCTTCTTCTTTAAATCCACAATGAGTACAAGCAGAAACCAACTCGTGCCCTCACAACCACTCTGAGGCTTACCAGAGAAATTGTGACTTCACCTAAGAAATTTATAAGCGCTTGTTGTTATCAATATGCAGCAGCATGGAATTGGGTAGATCACAGGTCCACTTTATTCCTCCACGCAATTAAGGCCAGGAATATAGTATAAAAAAATAAAACGAGACCACTTCCCAAACTGTAAATCATATGGTAATTTATGCTACAATAGGTTAAGAACACTCACATAAATGCTCAGCATAAAAATGCATGTATACTACAACTCCTAGAATCCTTGAGGATGCACACTAGCGTCTTGGTCTCTAGCTCCACCTTACGTGTTTCATCATAAATGTCATCATCAGGGGGTAAGGAGGCTGCACAGAGTCAATCGCCTTATATGACAATAACAACAGGAAATTAGAGAAACCCAGGAACAGGTCATCTTTAAAAAGGGGTGTAGAAAAAATATGACCTAATCTTCCCAAAGGACACCACCACCAGAGAGACATCTAGTGGGGAAATAAGAGAATACAAAAATAATCCTATCAAAAATACTAATAATTGAACAGCCTTTTACAACCTTCAAATTAGACCTTAAAGAAGTATACTAACAAAATATATAACAATTGGTCATAAAAGGCTGTTCAATTAACAAAAATGGCCCCTATTATTAAGATGGCCATTATGGCTTCATGTGTTTCCTGTTCCGGTTCAAGGATTTTCGTTTAATATCCTGTGTTATTGCTATATAAGGCGATTGGGTCTGTGCAGCCTCCATACTCCTGATGATGTAATTTATGACGAAATGCAAAGGTCATGCATGTGCACCCATGAGGTATTTTGTTCAGCTTTTGATGCATTTGTTAATGGATCTATCAATTTTTGGAATTTGTGTTATACCTTCAGCATAAGTTTTGATTTATTTGAAATAATGGTTGTTAAGGAGCAGGCGACCACCGTTTCCTTAACTACCATGACTCATCTGCTGTTATCAGGAATTTCCTGCTGTCAGTACAATCAAAACAAGGGCCAATTAAAAAAAAAAAAAAAAAAACCCTGCATGTCTGTCATTCGGCCAATGAGGTGTCTCACGTAGAGACACTCGCCCAAGGACAGGTAGACATGGGGGGGCGAGGTCAGCTGGTGATGTCGCCTAGTGACCCCCATATTTAACTGTAATTTGGACAGGACACGTCATGTTTGGTGGTTGGTGTTTTTTTTCTCTGTGGGTTGGTGTTCCTTGTGATTGACATTGGATCTACTTCAGGGGACATTTATCTTTTTGAAGAGTTTTTTAATAAAGGATTTGTCAAACAGTGTCTCTGTGTTGTTGTTTTTTTTTACTTTTGACACTTTTTTTGGTCAATTCGCATGGGGGGAGGCTAGGATCTGGGGACCCCTTTATAAAGGGAGCTTCCAGATTCTGATAAACCCCCCTATCCACAGACCCCCACAACCACTGCCTAGGGTTGTGGGGAAGAGGCCCTTGTCCCTATCAGCATAGGGACAAGTTGCTTTGGGTGGAGCCCTTCTCCCCCAAAGCAACCCCCATGTTGAGGGCATCTGACTTGGTATGTTTCGAGGGGTGCGCTCACTTGTCCCCCCCTTTCCTGGCATGCTCAGATCTGGTAAGGATTTGGGAGAGATCCCACACCATTTGTTTTATTTTGACATGGGGTTCCCTTTAAAATCCATACCAGACCTAAGGACCCTGCCTCCTGTCCTTTGGTAGGGGGCCCAGGCAAACTTGGGGGCTTTGACAGCAGAAGAATCAGATGTGGGCAGGGCAGAGAGATGGATCGGTGTGGAGGGGGGTTGACAATTACAGGAACTATGTGTGTCTCTCCCTGCAATACCTGAAAGCTGGTTTCTCTCCCCTACCTCCTGCTGGCTTTCAACTGCTACAAGGAAAGACACAAGGCATTGTTCTTGTAATTGCCCTCCCACCACGCCGATTCCCCTCCCTATTCTGCCCACATCTGATTCCCCTTGCTCTGTGCCCCTTCATGTGCTGGCCCCCTTCCCAGTGAAATGTTGCTGACCATCAACTCCTAGGTACACAGGGAGATGTTTAGGATGGATACTGAGGAAAGGGGCCAGTAGGGAATGTACACAGTGAGTGATTAGTACCGACCATTCCAGTGTCCATTCATAACTGAAGCATAGTAAACTGTGTTTACTCTGCCTCAGTGTATAAATGAACAGGAACCTCTGTCTCTTGTTCATTCATCTTCAGTGCAGCAGCAGTTACAGAGAAAGGAATTTAAGAATTTGTGTCCTCATTTCTTTGTCTCAAGGGTGAGATGACAGGGGTTTAGACCCCTGATATTTCATCCAAGCCCCTTCCTCCTAACAGTATTATAAAGAATAAAAAGTGAAAACAAAAATTAAAACTGTAAAAAATAATAAGATTGTAAAAAAAATATGTTTTTAATTATAAAGAATAATTTATAAATGTTTTTAAAAATGATTTAAAAAAATTAAGGGCTCATTTACATGGTTTCACTAGCCCATACAGTGTGAATGAGTGCTCTGTGTGGTTAGAGCCATCTGTGATTCTATGAGGATACAGTGGCTGTACGAACACAGCTGCAGGTCCTAATTTGATAAATATGCAGGTGTGTTGGTAAGTGGCTCCAAATACACACTGTCATTGTTAGGAGGCCATACACCTGCATTCACATGCCTGTCCACCTATCAAATTAGGATCTGTGGCTGTGTTCATACAGATGCTGCATCCCCATAGCATTACATAGACTGCCTGCAAACAGAAATAGCCACATTAAAAAAAGACACTAGTTGACACTGTACAGGCCACAGCACCTATGTGAATGAGCTCCAAGACCTCATTAACACACATAACTTTATTTATTAACAAAGTACAGTTTTATCTTTTAGATTTAGCAGGAATTGTGTAAGTTGTTATGTTATTGTTTTGATATATTCATATTCAGACATTAGAATATATATATTTATATATTTCCAAAAGTATTAGATTCAGGTGTTCCAATCACCGCCATGGCCACAGGTGTATAAAATCAAGCACCTAGGCATGAAGACTGCTTCTACAAACATTTGTAAAAGAATGGGTCACTCTCTTGAGCTCAGTGAATTCAAGCTTGGTACGGTGATAGGTTGCCACCTGTGCAATAAGTTCATCCATGAAATTTCCTTGTTACTAAATATTTCACGGTCAACTGTTAGTGGTATTATAACAAAGTGGAAGCAACTGAAAACAACAGCAACTCAGCCACAAAGTGGAAAGCCATGTAAAATGATGCAGCGGGGTCAGCACATGCTAAAGAGCACAGTGTGCAGAAGTTGGCAACTGTCTGCAGAGTCAATACCTAAAGACCTCCAAACTTCATGTGGCCTTCAGATTAGCACAACAGTGTGTAGAGAGCTTTATGGGATTAGTTTCCATGGCTGAGCAGCTGCATCCAAGCCTTACAACACCAATTACCATGCAAATAGGACTCTAGAGCAGTGGAGATGTGTTCTCTGGAGTGTATAATCATGCTTCTCTGTCTGTCAATCCAATGGACGTGTCTGGGTTTGGCGGTTGCCAGGAGAACAGTACTTGCCTGACTGCATTGTGCCAAGTGTAAGTGTGGTGGACGGGGGATTATGGTTTGGGGTTGTTTTTCAGGGGTTGGGCTTGGCCCCTTAGTTCTAGTAAAAGGAACTCTTAAGGTGTCAGCATACCAAGACATTTTGCTTCCAACTTTGTGAGAACAGTTTGGGGATGCCCTCTTCCTGTTCTAACAGGACTGCGCACCAGTGCACAAAGCAAGGCCCATAAATACATGGGTGAGTGAGTTTGGGATGGAGGAACTTAATTGGCCTGCACAGAGTCTGGACCTCAACCCAATTAAACACCTTTGGAATGAATTAGAATGGAAATTGCAAGCCATGCCTTCTTGTCTGACATCAGTGCCTGACCTCACAAAAGCGGTTCTGGAAGAATGGTCAAATATTCCCATAAACACACTGCTAAACCTTGTGGACAGCCTTCCCAGAAGAGTTGAAGCTGTTATAGCTGCAAAGGGTGGGCCAACTCAATATTGAACCCTACAAACTAAGACTGGGATGCCATTGAAGTTCTTGTGCGAGGCAGGCGCCCCAATACGTTTGGCAATATAGTGTATGTGGAGACAGCAAGACCTTTGCATAACAGCATAATAGTGCATCAATAGTTCTAACACACTTCCTTCAAGCACATGTTGCAAAAACATAAACACATCCTAGGCTTGCTCTATATAATAGATTTGTCATCAACACAAGCTTTTCATATTCTACATGCCAGTTCCAATGTACTTATCAAAGTTCCAATGTAACAGAAAAATATTGTGAGATTTAAATGTGAATTATAAGGTGGTTGTTTGAGTATTAGCTAGGTTTTTATTCTCTCTGTTAGATTATTATAGTTTAGGAAAAATTAAGCATTTTTCTCTTTGCTTTACAAATTGTCTCTAATAAAAGTTAAATGTCAGGTTAATTATGTCTAATATATTAGGAGAGCTTTCAATTTTGAACATCAACAAAAATGTCACTAACCATCCAATCACAATATTAAGAAGCAGGAAAATTGTAACAATGGATGTTTTTTTTAACTGGCATTACATTTTTAATTTATTTTTTATAGCATAATAAAAATACTGTATCTTTCAATAAAATGTAAATGAACAACCACAAGCACATTCCATTTTGACTTAAACTCCAACACATTGAACTTACCCCCTTCTTACCTTTTCACCCCTCTTCATGAACCCCCAGTGACCCACACTGCTTTTAAGGGCAATTTTCACACCAGTCCATTTTGGTGTGCTATGTTGCATCAACTTGCATGCTAATGTGTGTTAAGCCTGGTACACACAAGACCAAATATCGGTTAGTATTGGACGGTTTAACAGAAGTCAGTCGACATTTGGCCTGTGTGTACAGCACCTGTTGTACAGAGGCTAGCCAAATATCTGGCTTCTGTCAAACAGGCATTCTGGAAAAAAAATCAGCATCCAATCAGTGTTTTCAGCCAATGGTTGTGAGTGCTGACTGGTGTGTTCTGGCAGTCCACCTCTTCTTACCATCTAATGATGTCAGCAATAATGACGTGTGAGTGATATTTTGTGCTACAGTATGGTAAACCCAGGCCAGAGTGATGACACATGACAGCCAGAGTAATGCTGGCCATCCTTCAGCTGAGAAGAAAAGACCCATCTAGTGGAGGAGAAAGATTTCTGTGGGGAACAGTCCATAGAATGAAGGCAAGTATTGCAGCCAAAGCTGTTTTTTTTCATTTTAACTTTTGTTACTTGGTTATTGTTTTTATATATATATATATATATATATATATATATATATATATATATATATTAATCCTGCTTTAACTCTTTAGTTTTTAGCCTTAACTGAATTTTTTAAAACTTGGGGTAAGCACCAGTTTACTACATTACAGGAACTAAAGAAAGAACACTGATAATGTAACTACCATTCTGTATACATATTTTTACTATGGTAATGTCTGTCATTGTTTGCATTGTGTTTAATCCAACCTGGATCTAAAGTCAATTCTTCTCGTAAAGGCAACTAATGTAAATATTGCTTAATATAGCACATGGGAACGTTATGCCTTACTAAAGCCTATTTCAACAGCCTTCTATCGTGATTTTTGTAGCTTGAATTGACATGATGGAACACTTGGTAAACCATACAGTCAGTTAAATGGACTATTGAGAATTCATTCAGTAGCAGTGATTTCCTGCAGTCAGAGAATTGTTAAGCCAACCTGTGTGTTCAGTTGATCCTCCGTACATTTATTTCATGTGTAAAAATGAAATATTTTGTTTCTAGTGTTGTTGAGATTTTACAATTAATAAAAAATGTTTCTTGCTTGTTTTAAAAAAAAAAAAGCACCAGCCGTAGATTTCTAAATACGAAGCCAACAATAGTTTTCATAAGGTTTTATACTATTTGTACTATTTTATACATTTATACTACTGATAAGGGCAAAAATGTCAGACAACATTTGCTGGCTGTGCATGAAAAAATCCCAGCAACTGTATGGCTGTGGACCAGTCACATCATCATACCTTCTCCAAAACAATCAAACTGGTCAGAGGGTTTCCCAGTAGCACAGTAGACAGCACAGAGGTATGGTCAATATCACTAGGCCTTTGTTAATGTGTTGTAATTCCAGCAGGTGTACTATCTGGATATATTAATAAAAGAAAAATATTAACTTCCCTTGGGTCCCATGGCAGTGACCTACATGGTAAGACATTTACAAAAGCCTCTTGCATTTGGTTTATTTAAATGCTGGGGAAATTATCTGGGAAGTCAAAACCAACTTTATGCTTCCCAGATCAAGTTCTATTGCATTTAAGGCTCCATGCACACTGGACGTAAAAAATGCCAGTTCTCAGGGTAGAAAAACGTTGCTATAGAGCATTTTTGTACACTGTTTAGGTGAGTTTAGGCAAGTGTAAGAGAGTTTGGCATTTTTTCTGCCAGAAAGCTCCAATCAAAAACACAAACCAGAAGGGTTTTTTCTGCCTATAATTGTCCTAATTTGCATGGACACATAAGATAGCACTGAGCTGCTTCTACAGGCAAAAAACAAAACTCCTTTAGAAGCAGCAATTTTTAAGCCAGTGTGCATGGGGCCTTAAAGTGCTAAAGTACATTTATTTTGATGAGTTTGTGTGGATTTACATGCATTTATGTGCATTTACATGTGTTTAGACATGTTCAAAGTATCTAATCTGCCCATGGATGCACAGAATTCTATTTTCTCTAAACTCAGCTAATCTGAATGCATCCAAATACATGTAAGTGTGGCACTACCCCCTTAAGAGTTGCAGACGTTTTGGGTCCCCCTATAGTGCAGCACAGCCAAGCAACATGTATTTCCACATCAAATTGCATCCAGGAGACAGTAACCAGTCCCTGAGCTTTGTTTGAAGTTTTATTAGGGGGGTTTTAACTGGGATAGGGTTAGGGGTGTATGGGATGCCCAATGGAAGAACTTCCTCGAACTATAGATCGATTTTTTTTACAGCAAAATTCTCTTCTTGGAGATCTAGCCAGCATCATCTCTAGTACCACCCAAGACCCCATATTCTCCTAATCTGGCTCCCTGAAGGAATTCCTGAGCAGGGGATCCAGTGCCTGACACTTTAAAGTAAGACAGTCCCGGGTAGTCGCTAATCTGATTTCCACCAGAGTGTTCTTTACCGTATCTGGCCCAGGGGGTGCAGGTTTACTTACTTAGTCCTTCTCTTGTGTTGCTGGTGGGTCGGTGGCTGCTACTAGGCCTTCTAGCTGGGCCGCTCCTTCCCTACCACACTAGTGGCCCTCTCTCAGGTGGTAAAATCATTACATGTGTTTTTATGCATTTAAAAATTCCCTATACATTATTATTATTATTATTATACAGTATTTATAAAGCGCCAATAGTTCGCTCAGCGGTGTACATTACAAAGGGGGACAGAACATGTGACAGAACAATACCAATACAATGCAAAACATGAGGGGATTGAGGGCCCCGCTCTTTGAAGCTTACAATCTAGGAGGGAGGGGATAGTGGTACAGGAGGAGATAGCTGTGGGGGATGGAGTGGTAGGAAGAGTGGAGGAGGTCGGCAAGTTAGCAGGGGGTGGGGTAGGCTTCCCTGAAGAGATGGGTTTCAGGGTGCGCCTAAAGGAGAGGAGAGTAGGTGATAATCTGATGGGTTGGGGCAGGGAGTTCCAGAGGATGGGTGACACCCTGGAGAAGTCCTGGAGGCGGGCATGGGAGGAGGAGACCAGGGAACTAGAGAGAAGGAGGTCTTGTGAGGAGCGGAGTGTGCGTGCTGGGCGGTACTTGGATATTAGGTCAGTGATGTAGTTCGGGTCAGTATGGTGGACAGCTTTGTACGTCAGTGTTAGGATTTTGAATTTGATCCGTTGAATTTGATCGGAAGCCAGTGGAGGGATTGGCAGAGGGGGGTGGTGGAAACGGAGCGGTTGGAAAGGTGAATGAGTCTGGCAGCCGTATTCAGGATCGACTGAAGCGGGGATAGCCAGCGGTGAGGCAGGCCAGTGAGGAGGGAGTTGCAGTAGTCGAGTCGAGATATGATGAGGAAGTGGATGAGCTGTTTAGTGTTTTCTGGGGTTAGGAACTTGCATATTTTGGCAATGTTCCGGTGGTGGAGTCTGCACAAGTTTGTTAAAGATTGGACTTGGGACTGGAAGGATAGGTTGGAGTCCAGAATGACACCAAGTACTCTGGCCTGCAGGGCGGGTTTGATGGTGGCGTTGTTGGATGTGATGGAGAAGTCAATGGGGGTGGTGTCCGGGCTGGGGGGAAGACAAGAAACTCGGTTTTGGAGAGGTTCAGTTTAAGGAAGTGGAGCTACATCCAGTCTGATATGTCGCTCAGTAGGTGTGTTATTCGGGCAGAGACTGAGGGGGTGAGGTGGGGGGTTGAGAGATAGATTTGTGTGTTGTCGGCATAGAGGTGGTAGTTGAAGCCCTGAGAGTGTATGAGTTGGCCAAGGGAGGAGGTGTAGATGGAGAAGAGAAGGGGCCCAAGGACAGAGCCTTGAGGGACCCCAACAGAGAGGGGGAGTGAGGGGGAGGTGGTAGCATTATAGGTAACGCTGAAGGAGCGTTGTGACAGGTAGGATGAGAGCCAGTAGAGAGCAGAATCTCTGAGGCCGAGGGAGTGTAGTTTTTTGAGGAATGCATGTATGTCATTGCCAGTGTGAAAGAGGCCTAAGCTTCTTTGTTGGCAGGAACAAAGGTGACTGGTACAATGAAACAATACCAGTGGAACTATAATTATCTTAAGAATTTTTCATACTGTGACTTTTACAGAAAAAGCTCTCATGTGACGCATACAACATGCCCATGCCCCTGTGTTTCCAAAGCCAGGCTACATGGGGGTCTTGTAATTTGGAATTCATGTTTGTGCAATCATTGACCTGGAACTCATAGAAACTGCAGGAAAACTGAAATATTTAACCTTTTGTTTATATGCAAACCATTAATAGCCAAACAGTGTTTTAAAAATCACCCACAGTTTGCTGAAAGATTTTTTTTTTAATTGGCAATTTTTAGAAGTCATCCATTCAATGTGTAGATGTTCAGTTAAGATTATAAACTGTCCCAAATATTTCAGTAGTTATCGATATTCTAAATGTTCAAAGCCAATATGAACTTATGTTAGCTTTCATAAACATTAAACATCCTAAATTTATACACTGAAAGCTTACTAAAAATGATGCATTGAAAGATTGTTCCTATTATTGATCTTCAAGAAAAGCAGAAGATAAGTGAGCGCTTATGTAAATATATAATAAAATAAGCAGCGGCTGTACACCAAAAAAGGCACCGTATCAAACCTTCAATGACATAAATATAAAAAAGGGGGGAGGTGCAGCGCTATATAACTTAGCAAAACAATAATGAATAACCACCGATAATACACAATAATAATAATAGTGACTGTGTGTTAATAACGCCACTGAATGGTGGCTATGGAGTGAGGGAAGTGAAACAGTCCAATGGAGGAGTGCTCTTAAGATCCAGGATGATCTTCAGACGTCCAATGCTAGGGACCGTCAGGTGATAAAATATAAAGACTGCGCACTCACCAGATACGCAATCTTTATGCGCATTTGTGTAAATATCACTAGATCTCCTGTGTCATCATCCTGGTCTGGTCAGATCTGGTCAGCCTATCCCTCATGGCCTGGTACCCGGATAAGTGCAGCTTTTCTGTGGATTTGGCCGGTTCTCACCAGAACTCAAATAAATAGAAAGGGCCACATAGTGTAATATCCTTGGGTATCTTTATTATTGGCACAGGATAGTAGAAAATCCAACATACAAAAATAGTACTCACCCAGATGCAAATCCAAGATGGCCGCCGGGGCCCCTCGTGGCGCCGGCGGTGAGGCGTCCAACCTGCTGTAGCTTTCTGACGCGTTTCGAGCGAAGAGAAGGAGAAATGATTGCTTTTACACCCTTTATGGGTGTAAAAATGATCATTCTAAAAAAAAAACAAAAAACAAATATTCATCACCCCCCACAAGTAGTAGTGTCACCATGGTGACACTGTACTGCTAGGGTGACAGTATGTAGAAAAAAAACATAAATAATAATATAAAAAAATAAAATAAAAATCTAAAAAAAATTTTTTAAAATTATAATTTTTGGTTATAAACTAATTTGGGGAATTTTTTTTTTTTGCTAAAAAGATAACTGAATACATTTTGGCCAAGATTTAAGATGAAATGTTATATATTTGCAAAATTTTATAAGAAAAACACTTTTTTTCAAAATGTTCAGACTTTTTCATTTATATAGCAAAAAAAATAAAAATCTCAGTGGTGACTAAATACCACCAAAATAAAGCTTTATCTGTCTCAGAAAAATGCTAAAAAGTTAATATGGGTACAGTGTTGCATGACCACGCAATTGTCATTCAAACTGTGATAGCGCTGAAAGCTGAAAATTGGCCTGGACTGGAAGGGGGTAAAAGCGTCTGGACTGGAAGTGGTTAACTAATCTAAATGGTATTTTAAATCATACCTATGGGATGCCACCCATTTTTACTGTATCCCCTGTCTCATATATTGGAAATTAAGCAATTTAAATATACATTTAATCCTTTGGGTTTCAAAGTATCGATCTCATATATCCAGAAAGCTTCATTTTTGGAAATCTCCTTAGTTTTGTTAGTCCCCCTCCAGTGGTTCTCAATCTTATCGATCCTACAAAACTTTAGCAGAGAAGGATCAAAATTGTGAACATCTCTAAAATGCTTAGATAAATTATGATCCTTTTTCCCTTTCCTAATACTCATCACATGCTCTCTTAATCTAATATACAATTGCTGTGTAGTTTGACCCACATACTGAAATTTACATGGACATTCTAATAAATAGGTGACACAAGGGGTAGTGCATGTTATACATTTCTTAATATTATATTCCTTACAAGTCATTTGAGATCTAAACATTTCTATATATCTTTTTTTAATTCCTGTTGTTCTGCAGATGTTATATTTCTTGCACGGAAAAAAAAACCTTTTAGATCAAACATCCTATTGTTACTTTTTTAGTTACGGTTAACTAAAAAGTTAACCAACTGGGTGTCGATACAGTTAGAGAACCCCACACCATAACTGTTATTTTCTATATGTTCCAGAAATAGGTTTAATGAGTCCATCACCCTCCCAAATGACTAAAATATCATTGATAAATCTTTTCCATAATTTTAACCCTTTTCATTCCTTTCCAAAAATTTCCTCATGCTCCCACCTAGACATAAAGATGTTCGCTAGGCTTGGTGCAAATTTGGCCCCCATTGCCACTTCCTTTTTCTGAATATAAAATTCACCACCATACCAAAAATAGTTGTTATATATTCCAAATTCTAACAGTTGGATAATGAATTTCCTTTGTTTTCTATGGATCTCTGTGTATCTCCTAAGTGCCCATTTTACTGCACTTACCTCATCTTCATGTTTAATGCTTGTATAAAGAGAGTTAACATCTATAGTGACCAATATCATGTTTTTCACATCCTCCATATTCTCAATTAAATCAATTATATCCTGTCCATCTTTAAGATATGCTGGCAGCTGTTTCACTATAGGCTGTAGAAATATATCCACATATTCCCCAATTCTGGAGTGTACAGAGTCTATACTACTTACAATGGGTCTACCCGGAGGCTGAGTTAGATTTTTTGTAGATCTTTGGCAAGTAATAGAATATAGGAACTTTGCAACACGAAGGAATTAGATATTGTGCTTCCTTTTCATTTATTATTCCCATATTCTTAGCTTTAGTTATTAAACTACTATGAATTGAGTGCTTGTATTGTTTGGATGCTGAAAAAGAACTGTATGTTTTGACTTCCTAGGGAAGAAGAGATTACTTGGTGACAAGGGACTGAACACGTTCGAAAATTTATTTTTATTGAGTATATGGTTGAATAATATTTAGGGTAAATTGATTTCACATTGTGTATAATTCTTTTATGTTTATTGGAAGAATTTAAACTAAATAAAAATTATTGAAAAAAAACAAAAATTATAAACTGTAACATACTGCAACAATCCAGTGCTCCAGAGGTATAAACATCCGAAAGGTATCGACCTTGTGAACAGTAATGATTCAATGATGCAGCCCTCCTCAGACAGGGGAATCTTGACAGTAAACTGTAAACACACACAGGAGGGTAAGAAACATCTAGTGTATTACCAAGCAAGCTTTATTCAAAATTCACACACCAAAATACTCACAAATGTATTGTGAATCTTGATCCAGCTCCGGAGCGACATAGCACTGCCCAAACTGTCAAGCAGATGGATAAGCTGTGCAAACCTTTGCTCTGCCTGCTCCCACTCCAGGTGGTAGTGGCCAATGCAATGGACAAAGTAAACAAAATGTCCCACAGAGCATACCATACTTTATAAAAATGCATTAGTAAATTTTGTTCTTTTTATAAAGTATAGCATGCACTGTGGGACATGGCATGGAAGTGGACAGAAAAAGCATTTGTACATCAGTCTATAAAAAAGAAAGATATGGATCTCAGATGGTTTTTCCTCTGGTGAAGGGGGAGCTCCCCTGAAATGCGTAAGCTTATTCATCTGCTTGAAGGTTTGGGCAGTGTGATGTTGCTCCTGTACTGGATAAAGATTATGTGTTGCAACACACTTGATTCACATTACATATGTAAGTATTCTGCCATGTGAATTTTAAACAAAGCTTGTTTGGTAATGCACTAGGTGTTTGCACCCTCTTCTTTGTGTTTAAAAGTGACAGATATGATTTAACCGATTCCCCTCTGCCCTATAGCAGAAGTACTGCTACAGGGCGGCACGGCTGCGCAAAATCACGTATATATACATGATTTACATCTCTGGTTAGGGGGCGCGCGTGCAGCCCTACCTGCACCACCATTGGCGGCTACGGATGTCAGTCACCGGGTCCCAGCTGGAGATTCCCAGCCGGCACATGGCGATCGCCGAGTAACACTGACAGGGCAGAGACCTGTGTGTAAACAACACAGGTCTCTCTCCTGCCAGCAAGTACATGCTGCTGTATATTTCTCTGCACAGCAGAGAAATACACAGCAGCATACTTCCTTAGTAAAGCACACACAGCACATGACGTAAAACAGCTCATGGCACACAGTTAACCCTTTGATCGCCCCAGATGTTAACTCCTTCCTGCCAAGTGTCATTAGTACAGTGTCAGTGCTTTTTAATAACACCGACTACTGTAATAAAGTCATTTGGATGTCAGTGGCACTTTGTCAGCCCTCCCCCCCCAGTGTCAGAATGCCCACCGCAATTGCGTAGTCCCGCTATGAGTCGCTGATTGCTGCTATTACTTGTATAAAAAATTAAATTAAAGAGATTTCAGTATATATACCGCTATTTGCAGACGCTATAATTTTAATGAAAACAAATTAACTTAACGTAACTTATATGTATTGGGATTTTTTTGTAGCAAAGACATGTAGCAGAATACATATTGGCCTAAACTTGTGATGAAATTTGATTTTTTTTTTTTACTGGATATGTTAAAAAATATGGATATAGCAAAAAGTAAAAAATATTGTTTTTTTTCAAAATTGTTTGTTTTTTGTTTATAGCGAAAAAAATAAAAACATACAGGTGATCAAATACCACCAAAAGAAAGCTCTATTTGTGGGACAAAGGACATAAATTTCATTTTTGTACAGTATTGCATGACCACGCAATTGTCAGTCAAAGTAAAGCAGCACTGTATCACAAAAAATAAGGAAGGGGGGTAAATCCAGGGGTGTATTTACCACAAGGCAAACAAGGCGCTTGCCTAGGGTGGCATTTTTCAGGGGGGCAGCACCTCCCCCCAGAAGAAGGGATGAAAGAAGGGACATGTGCACCATGAGAAATGGGTGGGATCTGATAGAGGCTGCGGGCGGCTTGATAGTGTATGTAGAGCCCGATTCTCATTTAGGGGATAGCTGGAACTGTGAAGATGAGTGTCTTTCTCTCTATCAGCAAGAGGGGTAGTGGAAGGCTCTCCCAGGTGGGGTGGCAGGGGTGTTGGTCGGTGTCCATGGGGGCAGACGATTTTTGTGTTGCCTAGGGCAGCACAAAACCTAAATACACCACTGGGTAAATCCTCTAGAAGGCAAGTGGTGAAAGTGTAACTGAGGACAAAAAATAGTTTGTGATTAGTATTAACACAGCAGTTTTTGTTTTTCGGAGTCCACATATGACATAGTTTTATAACCTGTTGATCTTGACAGTAAATCTTTTATTTTTCTATATCCTGTAAAAGACCAAGTTGTCCAGCAAAGATGTCAGTTACAGGATTATGAAAAATCATATTACACTTACAGGTGTGTTTTTAACTCTCAGCTTTTATTCATATAGGTTAACCCTTTTTTCAAAAGAAAAACAAAGTTGCTCTAACTCCATAAAAAGGATTAGCTTAAATTGGGTTTTAATCTGTTTATGTGATACTGAAAGTGTATCTGCCATAAAAATGAGAGGTCCACTCTACTCACAGACTTCCACCTCTTAATACAGATGGCTTAAATAAGCCATTAAGCTCAGGTTCACATATATGCATTCTGAAATCACTGCATTTTAGTAGTGCATTTCTTCCCTGTGAATCACATGAGGTTTATATTTTTGACACGATTTAGCAAGTTCTCCATTTTTGGATCTGCATTGTTTCTCTCTCTCTTCCTTTCTTCTATGCCAAAATGCATCTGAATTGCTCAAATCTAATCACTGATCTCAGAATGTCAATGTATTCTATGGCCTGCAAATTTGGAATGCACCACTCCAAACTCGCACAGGACCCTGTTTAAAATACACTTAAAATGCATTGCGGTTCAATCTCATGTATACTGTATGAACACAAGTTATCTGCAATGTCCATGGTCATGAAAACAAATGACAAATCGCATATGTGTGAACAAGGTCTTAAAGGATAAGTTAACCTTTTAACAAAAAATATTGAATGCACAGTTTTTTTGCAGGTAAAAAATGTGCATTTACTCATTTTTTGTTTTGGGACCCTGGAAAGCATTGCACCAGTGATCAGCAGATCGCTGGTGCCATGCAGGACTCCTGTAGACCTGCCAGTGTAATATGTCTGCTCATACCTCATATGGGCAAACAGATACACAGTGACAGGAAGAATCAATGAACTACCACAGCGCTCAACAGCGCTGCATCACCTGCATACAGAAGTGCTGGAAGCTGGGGTAATTTGCTTTTCACAATCTTTGTTTTTCAATAGCTTTTTTAAGTCATTTTTATTTAGGGGAGGGGTACGTAGAATTAGCATTTTCATAGAAGGTCAAATTAAAGCTACACGTCTATCTAAGACCACTATGCTTGGAGATAGTACTGTTGTTCAAACCCACTGTGGAACAAGTAGCGTTTCCACCATATTACAAAAAGTGGAAAAATACCAAATCTAATAGCAGGATAAACAGGCAATAAAACTATATTACAGAGGAACTTAGAAAAACAAAAACTTATGTAATGCTAGTGACAGGTTGCATCATATGTCATTTTTCAATTTTAGTTTAGGATTTAAGCATTAGTAAAAATTGCTTTTGGAATTTGTTGCTCCTTTAAGTGCCCCAAGAAGAGATGTTCTTTATTTCGGACTCATTCATTGAGTGCAACTTTGGTGCGAGCTGCTTGTGACTTTGGTGCAACTTGCTTGTGACTTTGAGACCTTGGCTTTGGCCGATCAACAATACAGAGTGTGACACATATTATTGAATTTACGAAACGCTGCGGAGTCACAAACAAATGAATACAAATTAATGTGTTATTTTAGTTATATTTTATTTCGGATTTGTTGAAATTTGTTACTATCAGGATTTGGAGATCCAGATACATCTGAATCTCCAAATAACAAACATTTCATTCATATTTCAATTTGTAACTAAATGAATTGCACATGTCAACCCATGAGCTTCTTAATTTTTGGCAGGTTTCAAATGATGCACATGTATACTCTTTACACTCTACAGACTATACTATTATATTATACTATATTATCATAAGAAAGCACCAAAGTAAACTGTAACTTTTTGCATACCATGGTCTTTCAGTCCAAGGACATTAAAGCTAAGCCCAAAACCAAAAATATAATATTTTGCATCTTACCAATCATTAGATTTGATGGCTGCATTTGTTTATTTTAGGCTTTTTTTTTTCTTTTCACCTGGTGATCTTGCCAGTAACACACCTCCTGTATTGTCTATACTCTGGATGAAAGAGCAAAGGGGGCACCTACCCATGTGGAAGAAAAATATATTTTAAATATATTTTTAAAATATTCTTTCCAGATATATTGACATATATTTTAAATACTACAATTTTGTCCATATTCAATATATTTCAAAATATATTTCAATATATATATACTGTATGTAGAAATATGTTTTTTATATTTAAAAAAAATATGAAAAATATTTTTAAAAATACATTTTCAAATATATGTCTTTGAAAATATATGCCTTTAGAAAATATATTTAAATTTACATTTTTTAGAATACATGTTAAAATATATTAGCGTAGGCCAACATATTGTAAATATATGTTAGATATATAATCTTTTTTCAAAATATATTGGAAATATATTTTTCTTCCATGTGGGTATGGGCATCAACATTGTCAATCTGAGGGGAGGGGGTGTTAGATGTTCTAACAGATTTATATACACTAACAAATTGAAGTCAAAGTCCAGCTCAAACATATATTCAGTTACAGCAGTGCTTCTCAATTATTTTCTGTCATGCCCCCCCTAGGAAGAAGAAAACATTTTGCGCCCCCCCCGCGCGACTGTAAATAGTATCATTTGTCTATAAAATTGTTATAAGTAGGAATAGTGCCCCATCATTGGTGTCAGTAGGAGGAATAGTGCCCCATCATTGGTGTCAGTGGGAGGAATAGTGCCCCATCATTGGTGTCAGTGGGAGGAATAATGTCCCATCATAGGTGTCAGTGGGAGGAATAGTGCCCCATCATTGGTGTCAGTGGGAGGAATAGTGCCCCATCATTGGTGTCAGTGGGATGAATAGTGCCCCATCATTGGTGTCAGTGGGAGGAATAGTGCCCCATCATTGGTGTCAGTGGGAGGAATAAAGCCCCATCATTAGTATCAGTGACACCAATGATGCGGCACTATTCCTCCCACTGACACCAATGACACTTGCTGACCCCTGTTGCAGTATGGTGCTGCTGCAGCCAGCATATGTGGTCGCAGCAGCACCTCTGCACTGCACACTTACCGGCTTTTCCCTCACTCGATTTGCGCGGGTCCGCTCGGCTCCGCCTCCTCGCCCGTGATTGGCCGCCTGTGTACCTTTCCTGAGCTACAGTTCTGGCGGCCAATCACCGGTGAGGAGGCGGAGCCGAGCGGCAGGAGTGAGGGAGTGGCCGGAGTGATGGAAGGAGCAGCGCTTCCTGGATGGATCATCGTGGGAGCCAGGTAAGAGACAGCAGCCCTCTGCCCACCCCTGTACGCGCCCCCCTTGACGGAGCCTCAGTATTTGAGAAGCACTGAGTTACAGCGAACATTTTTTTTTCTTTTGGGATAAAGGTTTTACATAAATAAAAAAAGGTTTTCATTGTAAGCACCCCTTTCATAGGTAAATGGTTTTTCTCATCCCTACAACTGCTACATCTGAAAGATAGCTTGTTCTGGTGAAAAACAAGACTTACTGGCTGGATAACCAGATGAAATCAGAAAAAAGAAAACATAAAATATGAAACTAATGCAGCCATCATATCTAATAATTAGTAAACTTCAATTTAATAAATACTTGCTTTTGGGTTTAATACCACTTTACCAACTTAAATGTCTAGAGCTGCCACTTTCCTGAGATGTCACTGCACTCCACACTACAGCAGATAGTATACTTTTCTGGTTTCAAGTAGGAGCATGCTGACAAAAGATCATGACTCTTCCTTTGACATCGATCTCCCACTGACATTAAAGGTCCGTTCCTAAACTAGTGTTCATATGTTAGGTCTGTCTATAAAGACAAACAAACCATACTAGGGTTCACCGCTGTACATGACTACTTCATACATACATAACCCTATGCGTGCTCTGTTTATTAAAACAGCCCTGTATCATTTTACATTTCCTTTCACAAGGACGACCGGCTGTGTATGAAATGCAATTGTTCCTTTGAATAAAAATAGATATCACAAAAGCCAGTGCTGACTGACTACACTTTCTGCTATTCTGCATGAGTGCTTCAAAGCATTAAAGACAGAGGAAGCCTGGTAGTCTATATGTTTCTCTTAGGTATACTTTCAACCTAGCGTTAAAAAAGTAATAGATAAAGCCCTATGGAATTCCAAGTTCATCTATGGAGCTCTGAACTAAAAAGAAACTGAGAGCATTTAAGATGCTTTCCAAATTACCATCTCTGCATAACTCTAAGCTAATATTTTAATATCATAGACAAGAAATTGTTTTCAGTTAATTTAATAAGAAAAATATTAATCTATGCTGTGCACATTACAGTCCACCTTTCAAGATGTTAAGTGCTTTTTGCCTGGCAGACAGGACTCTGGAATAAAACACTCCAGCACATTTGGATGATATTCTAGCAATACATACATATAATTATATGCTGAAGTGCTTTTATCTCACATTTTAGTGAATGTGCTGGAGATTTTGTAAATTAGGTTGCTAATATTCTGCGTGCATCACCTTATATAACAGTGCAAAAGTTCTCAGAGACAGAAAAAGAAATACATTTTTCCTCCCAACATTTTTTTCTCATCTTTAATACCATAAGGTCACAATGTTCTTAGCAGTTACTAACTATATATCAGGATATGTGCAACTGATTCTGTAGCGCTGAATGAAAAAGTGTGCAAATTACTGTCTTCTTGCTCATCAGTAAGCAAGAAATATATTTGCCTAGAAAAGTAATAATGGTGATAATTCTATGGAATGAGCATTATAATCTTCCCAGTCTGACATTATGTGCTAACACTGCAAGGATAAATGAATGTTTAGGTGATATAGACTAAAATAAGCATGTTTAACACTCATGAGCTGCAGGTAATGATCAGTTGGACATAAGGTTTGGATGAACGAAAATGAGGCTATTCATTTTCTCAGCCTAGATAAGACAATGGAGAAGAGACATTCTTAAAAAGCGGCTTGGTGAAATAAACAACGGTTAAAAGTTGTTTGTTTTTGTAATGTTTTACAAATCCAATTACAGGATTCTCTCTACAGGATAAACGATAGGCAGAAATATACAAAAATGCAAACAATGGCAAGCTGCCTCAGGAGTGGGGCTTGACAAATCTCTGCGCTGGGCTAGATTTTGTCAGACCTCTAGCACAGATTTCTCTTTTTTTTTTTAATCAGCTTTGCCTTTTACCGTGATCACACTGTAGCACAATCTTCCTTACACTTCCACCATGCCTACATTTGCATTTCCTGCACTGTAGCTACGATCAGTCCATATGCCAAGTTGTGATCAGCTCAGGATGATTTGTGCTCCAAAATAATCATAGTAAAAAGCAAATCTGAAAATAAAAACTCTGTAGGGCTTACAAAACTGGGCTTAGAGTCTTAAGTTTTTAAGCTCTGCTGTATGAAATCTGAAAGGGAAACTATAGTACGCATGTCCTCCTATTAACCTTGCAAGTCGATTGTGCTGTAAATGCAATGGAATACAGAGAACTCAAATAAAACAGAACTCCGAAACAAAATAGCAATAGAAAAATAAAAAGTCCATTCAAAGTTTCAATAACAAAACAAGCGTTGGATGCTATATTCAGCTTCAATCCAGAGATTTACCTTGAAGTACTTTTCTGCTGATAAATGTCCTCCATTTAAGAACCAGCATTATTCAACTCACCTTCCCCTAAGTTGAGGTCAACCTGGACCGCCCTAACCTGTGACTGGAAAGTGAAAGGAAACGCATCATTGTGAGGAGCTCCTCTCTCTGTCACTCAGCTTTCTACTTCTATCAGTATTACCCGTGTTGGTGAATCAACTGACTGGCTTTTTGCAATACTTTATCCTCTAAAGCATGCCATAAACGATGTGAAAACTGAACAAAAACTTTAAATTGTTCATTTTTCACATCATTATTGTGCCAGCTGCAACACATGATTTTCGTGTGGCAATCAAAAGTGCCTGATCCAACATGGTGGATTTTTACTAGAAAAAAAAACAATTGATGGCACAATCGTATGAGCTATTTTTGTTTTTTTCACAACAGCGAGTCATCTATGACCTGCCTTATACTCCACCCTTACTATATAGTGACAACAAAAGACTGATAATAGGTCATATTCAGCTACTTATACTGCCTACATTTAAAAAATCTTTTGATGACGTAATGATGTATTACCAATTACAGAGCCATTTCCATTTTCATCTTGTATATGTATCCAGAGTTCAGCTTTAGGGTAATTTAAATTAACCCTCAGATATAAAATACAAGTGAAATGCATTAGTAGCTCGCGGATTGGTTTGATTGTTGTCAGGAATTGCTCTTTATCTGCTTAATGTGAAATTATGGACAGAGTAAAAAAATATGATGGAGTCTGTCAGTAGCATTAACACAGCAGTTTTAGTTTAGTTACTAGTTTTCAGCCAACAGTGGGCTAAAGCCTACTGTTGGCTGACATCATAGAGCTGGTCCAGGTAGTTGGGATCCACCCAGATGTCTAGACTGGCAATTGACTCAGCCTCTCAGTGAGTTGCTGAGAGCCAAAGCTAGATGCTCCCACCCTCTCCACAACCTGGCGCTCACTAAAAGCTGAGAACTGAGGGATCAGCATTCTTTGATCACCTAGTTCTCAGTGTTAGAAGTAGCAGGGGACAGATGCAACAAAGGAGCAATGCTGAATTCACCTAGATGAGTATGTAGGTTTGTTTTCTTTCAAACTCATACTTCTCTTTAATGTTGATCTCATCAGTAGGTCAGTTACTTTTCAATTTTTTTTATAAGGGTAAGAATGCTGTTTGTTTTGTAAATAATTTATTATGCAGTGCTGTCAACCTGTGGACAGGGCAGTTTTACATGGTCTTTAGGTTAACAAATTTAAGCCCACATCTAGCTAACACAGTTTAAGCAGTTTTTGTTCTAAGAAAAATGGTTTAACTAGTTCAGCTGTACATCCAAAGAGTAAAGGGTTAAGAACAAGCACTCATTGATGACCTTCACCCCATCCCCCCCCCCCATGTGGTTCCTGGGCTCTTCCACTCTTACCAGGAGCTCTAGACCACATGAAATGGTAGGCAGGAGGAGACTAAGGAATAGCCAATCTCCAATCTCTTCGGCCCAGAATGAAACTGGAAGCAACAATGATCATCACTTACAGGTTCAGAGCCATCATTCTCTGGCTTATACAGCAAGAACCATGTAACTGAGAAGATCTCTGTTGGTTAGATGCTTTATAAAGCAGGGAGACATTAGAGTCCCTCAGACCCCAATGTCTCTGAATGTCGATAGCAATAATTTTAATACTTAAACTGATGAGCTGTAAATTCTTTTATAACATCACCTCTGGAGGTTTTTGGGTACCATTGTTTTTCCCAATATCATGGCCGCACACAATTTTTAAATTTGGGATGTTTGCTATCTATTTAATCGATGCAACTCCTTCTTTGAAATGTTATCAATAAAATTAGTATAATGTTGTGCTGCACTAAAATTAATTTTATTTTTTCCTTAAAATATGTGTTTAACACAAAATATGTGAACGGTTGCACATATATCGTGCAACATAAAAATTGCAACTGCTGTCCTTTTATTATAAAAGTCAGTTTTATAGCGAAAAAGCAGATTTTAGTGTGCAAAAAATGAAAAAATTGCTATAGAGTTGTTGTTAAATAATATAAACAGAAGAAACAGAAACTGACCATTTTAACAATCCCTGGCAGTTCTACTGTATATGTTAGTCCAACTCTGCAACTGTCACTTCTGCTGGATTGTTTAATTTGCATATAAATTAGTGAAAAATATAAATAAAGTAATATAAAACAAAATAAGCAATAATACTAAATACTGTTAACAGAATGCAATATTTTTCACTATAGTGATCCTTTTAGGCCTTGAACATCCCTGATATGTCCTTGAGTCCTTCTATACTATGCCCCGCTGTCAATGAGGTAGTTGAGGTCCTGACTTGTGTTGCAGATATGCTATTAGCAGCTGTATTAAAACTAATTGGCCGAAATAGATGTTTCTGCTCAGTGCTTGTTAAATTGTGAACAAACACTGCAGGAAACTTGAACTCTCAGAGCAGCTGAAACATATCTTAAACTTTTTATGTTTATAGAAAAACGTTGCGTAATAGAATAAATAAACACCATTTAAAAATGCTCAATTTAATTTCTAAATAACTATGCCATTATTTTTATCAGAAGCATATTTTTGGTGTCATTACAAATTGCAAAATAAAACTGACATTTCACGTCTATAATAGAAATCCTTGGAAAAATTTGGGAAAAAAACCCATAAATTAAATAGAAATAAAAATTTAATCCAATATAGTAAGTCTTTTTGTCCCACCCCCAAAAAATTTATATCTAACTTTGTTATCCTAAGTGATACCAAAGTTAATAATGAATTATTAGACGCATACTTGAAATTTCAACATTACACATTTCCATTAAGGGCAAGTTCAGAATGTGCCAGATTTACCAGATTTACCAGCTTTCTAGTAAAATTATGGCCATCATTGCAAACCCAGTATTTGGAATTTACTGTAAGGACCAGAAAAATAGCTGCATACTAAAGGTGTTAAAATATATTTGCTATAATATTGTTTCATAAATATAAGGATAAAAAATAAATCTGTACTGATACCAACACTGAAAAAACATCCATCTAGCAGTTAACCGAATAAAATTTCTTCTGAGCTTAGGCAATATTTCAGAGAATTAGTGAAATCTATGTTCAGATTCTCAGGAGGGAGGTTTGATATTTAATCTTCTTTTTTATGTGCAAAAGTACATTTAATTATGACATCCACAGGACAAAAATGATTACTGAGCAATAGAATGTATTTTATGTAAAAGCACCTCTTAAGTGACTATTCTACAGGGACCTGACACTTAATAGCACTACATTCCTTTCCACTGCTTTTAACATTTTTCTTCATAGAATTGGTTTGGATCCGTTAAATCACGTGTCAACCATTCATGCTTTTCCTATAAGTCAATGTTCCAGATAAAATAGCAGTTGGAAACCACATGAATGAAAAACTAGGACATGTAATTGAAAACTATGGACTATACCATTATTGACAGAAGAAAAGAAACAGGAGGCACCCGTCTCAGTGTAGTATACACTGTATTTAATAGCAAAGAATTAAAAAAACTCGCAAAGGAAGTAATAAAACAAGCTCATCTGTATATGAGAGATAACCATTCCTCAAAACGTCCTACAGGTGCCACCGATGGTTAGTGCAATAGCAGCTGGGCTGATGGAGATGGTGAGAGACACCGTAGTGGTCAATCCTACAGAGTGGCGGTGTTGTAGAGCTGATCCAGCGGTGTTTGTGCAGGAAGGAGCCTAGTAACCAGCCTAGAACACACCGGCAGGATGTGACATCACAGGAAGAGGCAGAGGATCAGTGGGGAGGAAGAGCACAGATGTGGGAAAGTCAGGCTCCACGCTTGGAGCATCTAGCTCCTTGTACAGGTCAATAGAAGGAGCTAGAGGCTCCGAGCATGTAGCCTGACTTTCCCACATCTGTGCTTTTGCAAAATCCAGGTACACCACATCCACAGGCCGTCCCTTATCTACATGGCAGCTCACATCCTCATAGAATGTTAACAGAGTGGTTTGGCAAGAATGACCTTTCATAAAGCAAAATCTTGGATATAGTCCCTTATCATCCTCTCCAATAGTTTACATTTTATCAATGTTAGACTGACTTGCCTATAGTTTCCAGGAATATACAGTATATTGCCAAAAGTATGGAGTTCAATATTGAGTTGGCTCAGCCTTTGCAGCTATAACAGCTTCAACTCATCCGGAAAGGCTGTCCACAAGGTTTAGGAGTGTGTCTATGGGAATGTTTGACCAATCTTCCAGAAGCCCATTTATGAGGTCAGGCACTGATGTCGGACGACAAGGCCTGGCTTGCATTCTAACTCATCTCAAAGGTGTTTTATCAGGTTGAGGTCAGGACTCTGTGAAGACCAGTTAAGTTCCTCCACCCCAAACTCGGTCATCAATGTCTTTATGAACGTTTCTTTGTGCATTGGTGTGTTGGAATAGGAAAAGGCCATCTCGAACTGTTCCCACACAGGAGCATGACATTGTCCAACATGTTTTGGTATGCTGACGCCTTAAGTGTTCTCTTCACTGGAACTAAGGGGCCAAGCCCAACCCCTGAAAAACAACCCATTGCCCACTGGGATATAAAATTGTTTGGTCCACTGTGGTATGTATTTAAATGTACCTAGCTTTGCTACAAACAATTCCAACGCTTAATGTGATTTTCCGCCATAATTAATTGATTTGGTATTGTAAGGCTGACAATTTTTTCTTTATCTTTTTAGGGGTTGTGGTATGATACCAGTTCCCCTGTTTGTTACTGTTGTCCCCTTTTCTTTAGGGTTTAGATGCACAACTAGTCTGGGGAGTAGGGGTGTAGTTTGGAATGCCCTGGGACTCTCTAAATTTTGTGATTTTGATGATGTTTCAGCCTTTCATTATGGATCGATTATTTAATCTGGCTGGCGGATCGATGATTTCACCTGGCTGGCGGATATTGATACCTTTGGTTGAAGGGTTCCCCTCTATCTATGTCTGAATCAGATGCTCGTCTCATTTCATTGGCCTTATATGAAGTCACTAATATCACCAACTGGTAAAAGCGAATACTGTTTGTGTCCTTTTTATTATTGTAACTTGTTACGCACTTATGGCTTATATTTTTGGCCTACTTTTTTTATATAATTTCAGAAATATATGCTTTGTCTTCCTGAAGAAGTGGGCTGAATCCCACGAAACGTGTCGGAGCAACTTAAAGGTATTAATTTGGGAAGGGTTATGTCAATTTGTTGTATGTGCCAGTAGGCCATTTCTTGCAGTAATGTTTGACAAATTTGTCCCAAGCATGTTATGCTTTTTAAATGAACATGTGTATATGTTATGTTCCACCATTTTGGTGGCTTATTTTTAACAATAAAGTGGTAATTGTTATACAAATTTTGATTTTCTATTCTTCGGTATGGTACCTTCAAAACCCCATTTGTTTTTTCTAGTTAGGGCCCCTATCTCCTGAATAACAACCCCACACACAGGCAAGTACCATTGTCCTAGCAACCACCAAACCAAGACACATTCATTGGACTGTCAGACAGAGAAGCGCAATTCGCCACTCCAAAGAACACATCTCCACTGCTCTAGAGTCCAGTAGTGGCATGCTTTACTCCACTGAACCAATGCTTTGCATTGCACTTGCTGATGTAAGGTTTGAATGCAGCTTCTCAGCCATGGAAATCCATTCCATGAAGTTTTCTACACACTGTTGTTGTGCTAATCTGAAAGCCACACGAAGTTTGGAGGTCTTCTGCACACTGTGCGCTGATCCTGCGCTGTCATTTTACGTGGTCTTCCACTTCGTGGCTGAGTTTCTGTTGTTCCTGGGTGGTTTCACTTTATTATAATACCACTAACAGTTGACCGTGGAATATTTTGGTAACAAGGAAATTTCACGGATGGACTTATTGCACAGGTGGCAACCTATCATGGTACCAAGCTTAAATTCACTGAGCTCCTGAGAGTGACCCATTCTTTCACAAATGTTTGTAGAAGCAGTCTGCATGCCTAGGTGCTTGGTTATATACACCTGTGGCCATGGAGGTGACTGGAACACCCGAATACAATGATTTGGATGGATGTCCGAATACTTTTGGCAATATAGTGTATCTCTGCCCTTTTTTAAATATTGGTACCATGTTGGTCCATTGCCAATCTGCTAGTACCATTCCTGTCAGTATGCTGTCCATAAAAATTAGGAATAATGGTCTGGCTATAACCTGACTGAGTTCTTTATGGACTTTTGGGTGTAAGCCATGTGGCCCTAGTGATTTATTTGCATTAAGCTGTCCAAGATTTATTTTCTGTTAGCTACAAGGGTACACTCTGTGATGTGTTACTAATGATACAGTCTTAATTACTATAACCCTCCTTTTCCTTAGTAAAAACTGAGAAGAGGTTATTTAGTAAAATTGCCTTCTCCTTGTCATTTGTAACCAACTTACCTTCATCATCCTCTATGGGACCAATATGTTCTGACTTCTTTTTTTACTATTAATATATTTAAAAACTTTTGGGGATTTTTCTTACTCTCCTCCGCTATGTGTATCTTGCTGACAATGACCCCCCTACCTTGTGTTTTTAAAGGTCATTTTTTTCTCTTTAATATGTCATTTTACATTAAAGTTTAGCCACCCAGCTTTAATCTAAGCTGTATTATATTTGATACCCATTGGAATACACTGGATAATACCCCTATTTAATATGTTCTTAAAGTGTAAATCACTTCATACTATACTACAAGAAAAAATTATGTAACAAGCGGTGTATATTCTTAATTAAATAAACTGGGCTTTTGGCACATACACAGGTCAACAACAACTTAATTCACAGGTGTATACCATAGGCAAACTAAAGAGACACAAATGGTATAGCTTGTCATAGATAGTCACATTCAACTAGACTTGTTTTGTAATGCTGAATATGTTATGTTTTTACCACTCATCCTGTTTAAAAGACAATGACAAATATGAAAACTATTTACCCAGGAAAGAGAATTAAAGAATAAGTTAACTTTTTAGAAAAAAAATAATAGATGCCCATTTTTGCAGGTAAAAAAAAAATTGCATTTATTTATTTTTTTTTAGCCTGGAAAGCACTGTACCAACGATCAGTAGACCGCTGGTGCTATGCAGGACTCCTGAAAACCTGTCAGTACATTTGTTTGCCCATTCATCACGTACAGGTAAGCAGATACAGTCTGACAGGAAGTCTCAATGAACTACCACAGCTCTCAACAGCCACTCAGAAGCCAGCAGCTGCAAAGGCTGTTGGGACTTGAAGTTCATTCATTCACAGAACTCTGTGAATGAATGATGTGCCCTGCACGGCCACGCTGCTTTCAAAAGATGACAGATAGTACGGGGAACTTTTGTTGCTGTCACAGGAAGAGAGGACAGCGGGCGAAGGCTGCAGCAGTGGGAACATGTTACATGTTCCACCCTAAAAACAAGTGTAACGTAACATGTTCCCAAAGGTGAACTTATGCTTTAATTTTGTACTTTAGATTTTTTTTTACCCATTCCAGCAAGACTGGTAATATAACTTTAAAGTAAATCTGTGGTCAGGCTATGGATGTTTAAATATTTTAATATTCTGTAAGAGGAACTATACCTTCTTAAGCTCTAGAGATGTGATGTCCGTTAGCTCCCTTACTGGCACTGATATCTTCCAGTAACCTTTCCTGGGTTCAATGTCTCTGGTCATCTTGACTGGCCAATGTAGGATGACATATTTCCCACACATGCACACAGAGTTCTAGGGATTACCTCCTATAGTTCTACTTTAATAAGCAGTACATGAGCTTTAAAACAAACCTTCATTGACCTATAGGTACTGTGAAGCAATTAACCCTCACATTTTACATGACTTTTACATGACTTACATGACATGACAAACTGTTTCCAGGAAAAAAGTAGACTCAAATTCATGTTAGTGCAAACAAAACACAATATAATGCCCACTTGTTTGTAGAATACAACATATGAGTTTTTATGGTGTAATATAACAAGCCTCAAAATTGTGGATACCTGTAAAATGCTGAAAAACTCATTCCACTGTAAGTGGCTATACCTAATATGTGTGCCACAATTGTCATTTTCATATGCGTGCACATCCAATGTGAGTATTTGCATTTGTACATCCTTGTATTTGGGGGGGCAGAGAACTTTTATTTTATTTTTTTTTTGGAGGAGGAGCTTTTTAATTTATTCGATTACATTTTTAATTTTTGTCTGTTTATGTGCTGTAACTGCCACCAATGTAATAGTTGTGCGGTGCCGGTGGCAGTGAAAGGATCAAAGATTTGTTAAAGGGTTTATAGCTGCAGTGAATTTGTTTTGTGTGTTTGCTTGTATGTTAAAACAATAAGAATGTGTATACAGTATCACTTTTTCCTTACAGATTCAAAAAGCAAAAGGTTAGTAGGTTAGGGACATGAAACATATTCCTTTGTTCTGTCTGACCAACCATGCTTTCACCAGTGCTAGTTTAGAGCAGAGATGCTCATTTTTAATGATGTAGGTCCCCCCAAGTAACCATATAACATTTTATCAAAACTCCAACTTAATTTTTGCTTTCATCTTGGGACCTTCAACGGAACACTAATGACTAAACACAATTTCTAACAATCTATGAACCACAACATTTCATATTGGTCATGTCCTCTTTGCAGGCTAGTAGGGATGCACACTGGGAAATGTTACATTGTGTTGCATATAACAGGCAGTATAGGTGTTGAACATACTGATTTACTTAGGGCAAATGGACTGCTCGCTTTGCAAGGAAAATTGCACTTTGCAAGGAAATTTGCTCCAGAGCTTAGTGAATGTGGTGAAGCTCTGGTGACATTCATCATCTAATCAAGGTGCAAGCAAACTGCTGCTTTTTTTTCCTTGCACATGATTGAATTTTATTTGCAAAATTAAACTTCAACACATTCTCTAAGCTCTATGGAAAATTTCAATGCAAAATAGAAAATAAGCAGTTGCCATGGGCAAAACTTTGTGTAAATTACAGTATTTAGTTCAATATAAATAAACAATAGGAGCATAAATTTTGTAACTACTAAGGTGTTAGATTAAGTAACATGAGTGTGTGATATGCAACACTAACCACCATATTAATTGGTATCAGATATTAGGATACGTTGCTAACAGTTTTCCTTGCCTTTTGTTATTTCTTATTAATTTCATGACCCAAGCATGGATTTTCAGTAAAAATATTGCTGGCCTAGCTTGTGACTATAAATTAAAAAACAAAAAACATATTATATATATATATATATACACAGTGGGGCAAAAAAAAAGTATTTAGTCAGCCACCAATTGTGCAAGTTCTCCCACTTAAATAGATGAGAGAGGCCTGTAATTGGCATCATAGGTAGACCTCAACTATGAGAGACAAAATGAGAAAAAAAATCCAGACAATCACATTGGCTGATTTGGAAATAATTTATTTGCAAATTATGGTGGAAAATAAGTATTTGGTCAATATCAAAAGTTCATCTCAATACTTTGTTATATATCCTTTGTTGGCAATGACAGAGGTCAATTGTTTCCTGTAAGTCTTCACAAGGTTGGCACACACTGTTGCTGGTATGTTGGCCCATTCCTCCATGCAGATCTCCTCTAGAGCAGTGATGTTTTGGGGCTGTCGCTGGGCAACACAGACTTTCAACTCCCTCCAAAGGTTTTCTATGGGGTTGAGATCTGGAGACTGGGACCTTGAAATGCTTCTTACGAAGCCACTCCTTCGTTGCCCGTTGTATGTTTGGGATCATTGTCATGTTGGAAGATCCAGCCACGTTTCATCTTCAATGCCCTTGCTGATGGAAGGAGGTTTGCGCTCAAAATCTCACAATACATGGCCCCATTCAGTCTGTCCTGTACATGGATCAGTCGTCCTGGTCCCTTTGCGGAGAAACAGCCCCAAAGCATGATGTTGCCACCCCCATGCTTCACAGTAGGTATGGTGTTCTTTGGATGCAACTCAGCATTCTCTCTCCTCCAAACACGACGAGTTGTGTTTCTACCAAACAGTTCTATTTTGGTTTCATCTGACCATATGACATTCTCCTAATCCTCTTCTGGATCATCCAAATGCTCTCTAGCAAACTTCAGACGGGCCCGGACATGTACTGGCTTAATCAGGGGGACATGTCTGGCACTGCAGGATCTGAGTCCCTGGCGGCGTAGTGTGTTACTGATGGTAGCCTTTGTTACGTTGGTCCCAGCTCTCTGCAGGTCATTCACTAGGTCCCCCTGTGTGGTCCTGGGATTTTTGCTCACTGTTCTTGTGATCATTTTGACCCCACGGGGTGAGATCTTGCTTGGAGCCCCAGATCGAGGGAGATTATCAGTGGTCTTGTATGTCTTCCATTTTCTAATTATTGCACTCACAGTTGATTTGTTCACACTAAGCTGCTTGCCTATTGCAGATTCAGTCTTCCCAGCCTGGTGCAGGTCTACAATTTTGTTTCTGGTGTCCTTCGACAGCTATTTGGTCTTCACCATAGTGGAGTTTGTAGTGTGACTGTTTGAGGTTGTGAACAGGTGTCTTTTATACTGATAACAAGTTCAAACAGGTGCCATTGATACAGGTAATGAGTGCAGGACAGAGGGGCCTCTTAAAGAAGAAAGTCCAGGTCTGTGAGAGCCAGAAATCTTGCTTGTTTGTAGATGACCAAATACTTATTTTCCACCATAATTTGAAAATAAATTCTTTCCAAATCAGCCAATGTGATTGGATTTTTTTTCTCATTTTGTCTCTCATAGTTGAGGTCTACCTATGATGCCAATTACAGGCCTCTCTCATCTTTTAAAGTGGGAGAACTTGCACAATTGGTGGCTGACTAAATACTTTTTTGCCCCGCTGTATATATACACATTATATCACAGGGGCACAGTTTTCCAACTGTGCAGGTATTTTGGATCATAAATCCCAAGAGTACAAGCATATTACTGTCTGAAAGACACAACGTTATTTTCCAAGCAAGAAATTCTTTTATCACCAGAAGAAAAAAATAAAATAAAAAGGGCTAAAAATAAACTGAATGGTAAATGTAATATATTCATTTTCTTCTTCTATAAAACAATATTTAATCCACCCCCTACTCTCTATAGTTTATTAACATTGCAGATTGACATAATTTCTCATCTGCTATTCTCCCACCACTACAACCTACCATACTTATTTTGCTAATATATGTTAATCCACCCTAAATTCCATTTAACATTTCCTGTGAAATTACTTTCTGGCCCGTCTCATACATTTAAATTAGTGTTTTTTTTCTTACCACAATGTGTTGGTTATATTAACAAAAAAATAATCTGCCTGTAAGGTTTAATTATGATAAAAGAAAAATTACAATCAGGTGAATAGAAAATACCAACAGTCATATTATGCCTGCTTAAGAGCTAGGCAGTTATGCCTAAATTATTACTGCTGGTGTCCTTTTTCTGTACATGGTTTCAATTGATGTCCATTCAAAACTATATTCTTATGCAGGCCATAGATGAGGAGAAAAACGGCAGATTTTTCTTTTAAAAAACGAAAATTCGGTCGTTCAAGCGGCCGACGTTACCATCAATGGTAAAAAAAAATCGGCCGATTTTCATCCCTTCTACAGCCGGCAAAAAGTGTCCCTGCAGAGAGCTCCGCTATTTCTGACAGTTCTCTGACAGTTCCTTCACATTTACAGCGGTTGAAACACTGTATCTATTTGTTTCCATTTAGGATACAGATGTTTTTAGTCGGAAACAAATAGATACATTGTTGCAACCGCTGTAAATGTCAAAGAACTGTCAGAAATAGCGGAGCTCTCTGCAGAGACACTTTTTGCTGGACTGGAATTCTTATTTTCATCCTACTTCTTCTTCTTCTTCTTCTTCTTCTTCATCCTCATCCTCTTCTTCTTCTTCTTCTTCATCCTCATCCTCTTCTTCTTCTTCATCCTCATCCTCTTTTTCTTCTTCTTCCTCATCCTCATCCTCTTCTTCTTCTTCATCCTCATCCTCATCCTCTTCTTCTTCATCCTCATCTTCTTCTTCTTCTTCTTCATCCTCATCCTCTTCTTCTTCATCCTCTTCTTCATCCTCTTCTTCTTTTTCTTCTTTTTGTCTTCCTCTTGCAGGTCACTGCTCATGCGCAGATTTTTTATCAGCAAAAAATCGGCCGATTTGTCCACTATTGCCGCGAAAATCGGCCGATCGGCAAAATTGGCCGATTTTTTTTCCAACTTTACAGAACAAAAAAAAAACGGCCAAAATACCGAAAAACGGCCAACCAAATAGCCCACTAACGATCCGAAAATCGGCCGATTTTATTTTCGGCCGAAAAATCTGCCGATTTTCGACCCATCTATGGCCTGCATTAGACTAGGTAAATATTGTAAATCTGTGGCAGCTTATCAGAAAATCATAGAATGACACAAGAGATATTTAAGAAAAAAATTATGTTAAAGAGGAATTTGAGCTAGTGCAGCTCTTATGAATAGATCTGGAGGGGTGAAAAGGGCAGTCATAGTCGTCATTCATTTCCGCAACACACCCTAGTGGAAACAAGCTCATAGGGAGAAACAAGAGTGGATGTGGGAATATAAACTATGGAAGATGAGTAGCAAATGGTGTGGATAGGTGTGTTGGATGTCAATAAGAAAGCTTTAACAGCTGCAGAATGGCATGGCCAACAAGGAAAGAACACGGAAGGAACAAGGAAGGAACAAGGAAGGAACAAGGAAGGTGGGAACAGAATGACTGATAATAGTGTTCTGGCTTGATCTATCAATGGCTTTCTGGCTGGACAGAGACAACCAGGAAGCAGGTCTATTTGTAGAAGGAGGAGCTGCTGTTCAGGCAAGTGAGGGGTAGGCAACACTGTGTCACACATTATTTTCCAACAAAAATTCAATATAAGGCACTTTAAACATTCTCACAATATTCTTAGCCTGGAAAATGATTAAATAGTTACCACACTTTTCTCAGATGTCCACCTAACCAATTGTCCCCTGGTTCCTGTTCCCTTGCAACTACTACAGTCACCCTCTTCTTCTGCCCTATGCTCTCTCTCTCACTCACATCTTCAATCTCTCTCTATTTACTGGCACATTCCCCCCCCTATAAAGCTCTAAAGCATGCACAGATTACTCCCATACTTAAAAAGCCCTCACTGAACACCACCATCCTGAACAGTTTAAGACCCATCTCATTGCTCCCATTCAACTCTAAAGTTTTAGAACGCTTAGTCTACATCTGTCTTAGATCCTACCTCACTGAAAACAACCTTCTTGACCCCTTTCTGTCTGGCTTTCCCTCACAGCACTCCACAGAAACTGCCCTACTAAAACTCCCTAACGATTTTCTAACTGCTAAAACCAATGGCCACTACTCCATACTCTTACTGCTAGACCTCTCTGTGGCCTTTGATACTGATGAGCACCCACTCCTTCTCAATAAACTCTACAGCCTTGGTCTCCAAGATTCTGCTCTATCATGGTTCTCCTCCTACCTATCACAGGGCTCCTTCAGTGTTACCTATAACTCTGTCTCCACCTCTCCACTTCCTCTTTCTCTAGGGGTCCCCTAAGGCTCTATTCTTGGACCCCTTCTCTTCTCTATCTAAACCTCCTCTTTTGGTCACTTGATAACCTCCCACGGCTTCCAATACCACCTCTATGCCGACGACACCCAAATCTATCTCTCTACTCCTCACCTCACTTCTTCAGTCTCTTCCCACATTACTAACTTACTAACCGACATATCAACATGGATGTTGCACCACTTCCTTAAACTAAATCTCTCTAAAATCGAGCTGATAATATTCCCCCCACTCTTGCCCTCTTCCATGACTTTTCCATCAAGAACAATAATGCAACTATCAGTCCCTCCCCTCAAGTCAGAGTACTAGGTGTAATTATAGACTCTGTAATGAACATTTGCCTGAAAAAATATTTTTTACAAAATCCCCGTGTTAGGAATTCTCAAGGATCCAATGACACTAGGTATTCAAATTTAAGAAATGCTTCTTTATTTAACCCTCCAGCTGGCAATAATCCCCACATTACTACTTTTAAAACCATGGTCCTCAAAGTTTTGGAAACTTTAAAGGTTAGAAATACAAAACAGACCCATAACGTCTCAATAGGCATTTTGAGCCTTTTGGATAGAAAAGACTTGGATATTAGACCGGCTGATAAGGGGGGAGGGGTAGTGATAAAACAGATTATGTGAAAGAAGCTTATAGAATCCTTGATGATAAAGATACCTATCAAATTTTACCAAAAGATCCTACAGCAATATATATAAAAAAAAGACTTAAAAAAGCTTACCAAATGTTATAACAACGGCATAATTACTAAAAGGGAAAGGGACTTTTCATGTCCGTAAGCCCCTAGACTCCCTATCCTTTATTGGCTTCCTAAGATTCATACAGACCCTGTCCATCCCCCTGGGCGACCCATTATTAATGGGATTGGCTCTTTGTTCTCTAGAGCTGGTGAATATATAGATGTTTTCCTGCTTTTCCTGCAACCTTTGGTAACTGAAACTCCAGCTTTTCTAAAGGACACTAAACAAATGTTGAGAGACGTCAAAGATATTGTCAGTACCCCTCCACTTTTTTGGTAACAGCAGACTTGCCTCTTCATATAGTAACAATGGACATAAGGATGGGATGGAAGCTGAGGAATATTACTTAATGGGAGCAGAAAACATTAATGATACACATAGATCTTTCATACTAAAATTACTTGACTTTGATATGTCCCATAACTATTTTTGGTTCAGTAATTTTATTTACAAATTAGAGGGGTGGCGATGGGCGCTAAATTTGATCCCAGTCTGGTCAATCTTTTCATGGCCAGATGGGAGGAGGATCTAATTTACTCTCGAGTTTGGCCTGAATTGACATTCTATCATCGATATATCGATTATGTTATATTCCTATAAAAAGGGGATGAGGAATCTTTGAATAATTTCATTGGTACCCTTAGTAATGACAGTTTGAATATCAATTTAACTCATACATACAGCCAAAGAGAAATTAATTTCCATGATCTAACGTTGATTAGCGATGGCACCATGATTATTACTAAGCCATATTTTAAACCTACGGATAGAAATGGTTTTATTCCTATTGACAGTTGTCATCATCCATTTTGGTTGAAAAACATACCTAGGGGCCAATTTATAAGGATCAGACGTAACTGTCAAGATATGAGAGATTTTTACTTACACGCTAACATCTTAAAGAGGAGATTTCTTGAAAAAGGTTATCAAACAGCCATCTTGGATAATACTATTGAACAGGTAGCTGGGTTAGATAGGGAGCCCTTATTAAGCATTCAGAGGACCAACATATGTTCTAAAATGATTTGTCCCTTTATTACTAAGTTTTCAGTTCAACATTCGCAAATTAAGAACATCATTACCAAACATTAGGGTATATTAGAAAACGACTCTGTTTTAGGAGACTGTTTACCAGAGAAGCCCGAAGTAATCTTTCGGAGAGCTCCAACTCTTAGAGATAAAATTGCACCCAATATAGTTAATCCCCCTAAGGAAATTTCCCTTTTTTCTGACCTTAAAGTTTTTTTTCCCTGCAACCATTGCATGATCTGTCAATTAAGGGGCAACAGGAGAAAAGAGATTGTCTCATTTGCTTCCAGTATTACCAAAAGAAGTTATAGCATCGATTCCTTTATCTCCTGTAATAACTGTTATGTGGTATACTTGCGGGAATGTTCCTGTAATAAACAATATATTGGAAGAACAACAAGATGCATGAGAGATAGGATAAGGGAACATTTGTATAATATTAAAAAAGGATTTAAAGAACATTCTCTATCCAAACATTGTAGAGATTGCCACAGGAGAAACCCACAAGGCATTAAGTTTACAGGCATTGATATTATACATCCCCACTGGCGAGGATGTAATAAACGTAGGGAGGTGTCCAAACTTTAAACTAAATGGATATATGAGATGTGTACATTGGTGCCCCATGGCTTGAATATAGATATCGATATTAACTGTTTCATAGATAATATCTGAGATATCTGGTATTAATTTCTTATTGTTAACATATTCATTTCTTACCGTTAATGTATTAATTATAATACAACAGTTTAAACAGCCTGTCTTTTTAATTTTTTGGTTACTAATAGTTTGATTTTTATTCACAGTATGATTGGTTTTATTAATCAGTGATGCATCCTATATGTTCATTGAGATATGTTCATGGATCACTGACTTAATAATTTTCTGATATTAGATTATACACAAGTATATATAAATATGTACTATTATACTGAGGTTTGGTACTTTGATAATATATAAATTTTTTAGGTTTATTTTTCGTTTATTTTTCATTTTTTTTTTTTAATATTGCCCACAATTAAATGGCACCTGAAAGGGTGCTGTCAACCTGAACTTAAAAAAAATGGTGCCCAATAATTCTGGATGTGCCTCGTGGGGTATTTAAATATTTCCAGTGTTTTATACTGATAGCAGTATGGTACCCAGTACAATCGAACAATCTTTTTATACGCTTATTTATTGTATACTCCGATTAATTGAGACCACTCTATTATGGACTATGAAAAAATGGCGTTCAGTAATTTCAGACGTGCTCTGCAGGATGTTTAAATGGTGTCACTTTCTGACGTTGGCAATGGGTGTACCCATGAGTATGTGCATTTCATGCTGACGTCACGCTGCCAGCTCTGTGCCTCAGAACAGCGGACATCTTGGTATGCTGCATGTCTATGTTGTCTAGCTTTTTCCATGTGGAATGTTTTTATGGGTGTTTTAAATAAATACTACACTATATACACCAACTCATTGAGCTCCGTGTGAGCTTTTCCCCTAGGAGTCAATCGGACCAGCGGATGTTGGAGAATGATTGCTACCTAACAAGTAGCCTTCATGTGAATGCATAGTGGTGGTGGATCACTCTGTGGATTCCAGAGCACTGTGTGGAACCAGACACTTGTTGTGACTAGCAATATCACATCACTTTTTCACCGATACACATTGGAAGTACTTTTCTATGCGATGTTTCATTGTTTGCACTGATATATATCTATTGTCATTTATACTTGTGACATATTCACTACTGTTTTATGCGCTGCACTCTGTATATATTTGTTTATTGACATTTATTTTCACTGTCTCAGGTGCTAGCTGCTTTTATTTATTAACGCTCACCGTTTTATTATTTTTTGAAATCCTAGATTCTGACTCAGTCCCAAATCCAATTGCTGTCAAAAGCTTGTAGACTTCACCTCTGTATCATCTCTAAAATTTGACCCTTTTTAAATAATGAAACCACCAAGCTACTCATTCACTCCCTTGTTATCTCTCATCTTGACTATTGCAACTTCCTTCTCATAGGCCTAATTCTCCATAGGCTATCCTCTCTTCAGTCTATCATGAATGCTGCTGCCAGAATCAACTACCTTATCAACCGCTCAGTGTCTGCCACCCCTCTCTACCAATCCCTCCACTAGCTTCCGATTGCCCAGGTAATTTAACACAAAATACTAACAACATACAATCTTGTCTCCAAATATCACTGAAACTATCCTCTCCATTCCTCTCATGACCTCCTGCTCTCAAGCTCCCTTGTTGCCTCCTCCCATGCTCATCTTCAGGACTTCTCCAAAGCCTTTCCCATGCACCTCAATCTGTCCGGCTATCCCCTACTCTGGCTGCCTTTAGGCGATTCCTAAAACAAATCTCTTCAAGGAAGCCTATCATGCCTCCAACTAAACTTATATCATATCCATCAGCTCATCCCCTACAGTTATAACCTTTTGTACCATTTGCCCCGCCCTATTAGACTGTAAGGTCCAATGAGCAGTGCCCTCTAACCCTCTTGTATTTCATTGTATTGTAGCTGTACTGTTTCCCTTTATATTGTAAAGCACTGAGCTTGTTTTGGCTAAAAAAACTGACAGAGGATACCAAGTGACATCACTGACCACAGCTTGTCAACAAGCATTGTTTACTGCAATTGACAAATGAGCAATGCGATTGATGAGGGATTTTCTTTGTGGGACAACTTTTTTGTGTTTTTGTTTTTATAAAAGACTTGACAAAAAGGGGTTTATTTACTAAAGCTGGAGAGTCCAAAATCAGACTCCCTTCTGCATAGAAACCAATCAGCTTCTAACCTCAGCTTGTTCAATGAAGCTTTGGCAATGAAACCTGGAAGCTGATTGGTTTCTATGCAGAAGAGAGTCTGATTTTGCACTCTCCAGCTTTAGTAAATAAACCCCAAAGTGTCAGTGTGTTTATTTACTGTTATTTTTTGTGAATTCACATGGGGGAGTTGGTACTGAAAGCACCTTTAATTTTAAAGGGGGCTTCCAGATTCTACTAAGCCCCCTGCCAAAAAATCCCCACCATCACCAGACCAGGCCCTTTTCCTCATCATCATGGGAGCAAGGTACTTTACCAGGGGAGTCTCTCCCCTATGTTGAGGACATGTGGCCATGTAGGGTTTAGAAAGAGGGGCACACACTCATCCCCTCCTTCCTGAACTGCCAGACTGCATGCTCGGATAGGGATTTGGTATGAGTTTTTGGAGGACCCCATGCTTTTCTACTTGTTTTGCATAGTGTTTGTCCCTAAAATTCAAAAAAGGCTAAAAGGATCTGTTATGGAATTTGAAATAGACCTCACGTGTTGTGTTTTTTTTTTTTTTTGGCATGGGTTCCTTGACATCAATACTAGAGCTTAATTTTTAGGGGAACCCCACAACATTTATTTTGTGCAAGGGATCCCACATTAACATCTATTTCAGACCCCCATCTAGGATTAGAGTCTAGTATAGATGAAGGGAAACCTTAGCTGTTTGTTTCTGAACAAAGGAAGCAGTCTGGAGCTGTCATTTACCAACAATTTAAAAGGCATTTTTTGTAAATGTCAGTTTTTCTGTAGTAGGTTGTATGCATTGCACAGATGAGCCACTTCAAGGGCATGTTTAAGACATTCCCCAGGGATGGATTTTTTATTGTTTCACGTTCAGCATTAATAACATCCTTGCAGCCTGCCAAACTGATTTAGATTTTTTTTGCGTTGGTACATGTCCTCCAGGGCAATGTGCAGCCCCACCTATGTAAAATGGCCAAAGTTCACCAAACTCGACCCAAACTAAATGCAGGTATATTTGGCTCATCACTAACAAAAAGTAAAAAAAAAGCAAGCCCTGCTGAATAGCTATTTCACCTGTACTAGTTTTACAGTATTCTCAGATATAAGAGCATTTAAAATACAGAACTCTTATATTAAATGAAATTATATAAGAGCAAGGCCTCCATGGGTGAAATTATAATTAATTTTATACGGGATTACATTGCTATATATAAAACATCACAAGGTACTGTAAGTATAATAAACAAAACATTATCACAGAGTATCAGAGATTTCCATTAGTAAAAGCCAGATTCAATTCAGACATAGAAAAGGTGAAAAAGTTTTTGCACCTTTTAGTGACTCACTAAAAATATAAAAAATGCCAAGCTTTCCAAGCTCCAAAACTCTTATTCGGTATTATGTTTGATAAAATAATGTCACAATACCTGAAGGAGCTTTACAGCTTCTAAAGCTTGTATTTTTTAACAATTTGAGTTCAACAACTTTTTTTTTTCCTTTTCTAAGGCGGTCGTTATCTTTTTATCTACAGTAACACTAGTTATTTATGTTTCAATATTTTTATTGACTTTTTCAGGGAAATGGAGAACAAGGGAATAAGACATTGTTCATTCATACCATAATGCAATAAAATAAAACATTGTACATTTGAGCAGTGTAGTTGTTATTCCACTCTTTAGGCAATGATGAAGTTGGTTTTAATTGGTTATATCATCAGAGGTATTTATATATGAATGGAAAACTTTGGTGAGGGGTTGGGATGCTAGGGGGGTTATTGGTAGGGGAGATGGAGGAGAGGGGGGCGGGGAAGGTATAACTAGGTGGAGAAGGATGTACCAGTCAGGGATTAGGTGATGTTTTTAAATGTTGAGTGTTATCAGGGTTGTACAGAGCATTTTGGGTGACTTAACCATCGGGTCCATTTGTGACTGAATTTAAGGAGGGAGGAAGTGTTGATTGCAAATTTTTTCTCCATTTCGCATTTGAAGTTGAGGTCTGTAATCAGTGAGGTGATTGAGGGGGCGTTTTTTGAGTTCCATAGTCTAGTGATGTTTATTTTGGCAGCAAAGAGAATGTGGGTGATAATTGTGAGGGAAATTTTTCAATCTCAATATTTAGGAGTGCTAATGAGGGATTAGGGGCAATCACACTTTTGGTTATGTCAGATATTAGTTGGAAGGTAGGTAGTATTCCAGAAGGAGCTAAGTGATTTACAAGACCACAGGATATGTATCGTTGAGCCTGTTTCCCCGCATTGTCTCCAGCAGTAGGGGAGTGTTTTGGGTAGTAGAGAGAGAGTTTGACCGGAGTCAGATACCATTGGTGGAGTATTTTTAGATATGACTCCCAGTTGGAGCTACATCGGGTAGCTTTATATGTATTTTTGAAAGCATTTTCCCAGCATTGTGTGGTTATTGGTTCTGGTAGGATTTTTTCCCAGTTGGTAAGAGAGGTAGTTTGTAGCGTGAATTGTAGGTTAGTGAGGTACACGTAAAAGGTAGAGATGCCTTTACCTGGGTATTTAGATTTGGTGAGAAAAAGGTATGCTGTAGATGGTAATTTGGTAGTGTGAGGTATTATTGTTGTTTGTAGGTAGTGAGTAATTCTTAGGTATGTGAAGTTTTCAGATATAGGTAGATTATAGTTTGTTTGAAGATCATGGAAAGGGCGTATAGATTGGTTGGTGTAGAGGTCTGAAATATTAATTATGCCTTGTTTTGTCCAATGCGATAGTTCTAACGAGGGTATAAACAGATGTAGTAAATTAGTTGGAGTAGGGATTTGTTTGATGTCTTTGAAATTGGTGGACAGGAGGTCATGCCAGGCTTGTAGGGAGGCTTGTATGCAGGGGTGTTTTATTTTGTGTTCTATGTGGTTGGTTGGTGGAATTATGGTTACATTTTGGGGTTTCAGGGGGTAAAAGGACAGGGTTTCCATTATGGACCAAATTTTTTCTTTCGATGGGTTCCACCAAAAATACATTTGATCCAAGAGAGTCGCAGTGAAGTAAGATTTAAGGTGTGGGAGTCCTGCTCCTCCTTTCATTGTAGGGCGTATTAAGAGGTTTGTGGTGCATCTGGGCTTTTTCGAATTCCATAGGAATTTTGTGAAAATTGTTTGTAGGCTAGAAAAGAACGAGTTGGGAATTGTTATTGGGAGTGTACGGAATATGTATAGGATTTTGGGTAGAATGAACATTTTTATGGTTGCCACTCGGCCTAATTTGGAGAGTTCCGAAGTACGCAGTGTGGTTAGTTCTTGAGGAATATTTTCAAGTCGAGTTTTGTGGTTTGCGGAATATAGTTGATCCATTGCTGGTGTGAGTTTGATACCTAGGTAAGGGAAGTGGTTTGTTTCCCATGAGAAGGGGAATTTGGTTGCTAGTAGGGTTTGGAGATGCGGTGGAATGTGAAGGTTTAGTATGGAGGATTTGGGTTCGTTGAGTTTATAGTATGATACTGTCGAGTAGTCATGGAGGTGTGAGCGAATCGTTTTAAGGGACGTTTTTGGGTTGGTTACCATCAGTATGATATCGTCTGCAAATAGTCTAATTTTGTGTTCTACGTCGAGATGCGTGATGCCTGAGAAAGATCGGTCTTCTCTGAGTTTGGATGCTAGGGGTTCAATAAGGAGTGTAAATATTATTGGGGAGAGTGGACAACCTTGTCTGGTGCCGTTAGAGATGTCGAAGGGGTCAGACAATGTGCCTCTGTCAAAACTCTAGCGGATGGTTGTGAGTATGATGATAAGATGGCATTAAGCATCCAGCCTGTGATACCAAATTTTTGGAGAGTGAGTTGCATAAATTGCCAATGTATCCGGTCGAATGCTTTTTCTGCATCCAGAGATAAGAGTAACGAGGGGTATTTGGTGTTTTCTAAATTGTGTATGAGGGAAATAAGTCTTCTGGTCGCATCGGGTGCTTGGCGACCTGGGATGAAACCTACTTGGTCTGGGTGGATAATAGTGGGGAGGTATGGGAGAAGTCTTTGAGATATGAGGGATTGTGTATGAGGGAAATAAGTCTTCTGGTCGCATCGGGTGCTTGGCGACCTGGGATGAAACCTACTTGGTCTGGGTGGATAATAGTGGGGAGGTATGGGAGAAGTCTTTGAGATATAATTTTCGCGTATAATTTTATGTCAGTATTGAGTAGTGAGATTGGTCTGTAATTTTGGACAAGTTAAGGGTCTTTGCCAGGTTTAGGAATGGTCGTTATAATGGATTGTAGCATGTCCTTGGGAAATGAGCTTGTTGCGGCGGCGTGGTTAAAAAGTTTGGACAGATATGGGGATAGGTCTGTGGATAGATGTTTGTAGTATTCGTTAGGGTATCCGTCATTTCCTGGAGATTTGTTGAGTGGGAGTGTTTTGATGTTTGTTTCTATTTCTTTGGGGGAGATAGGGATAGAGATGGCGTCAAGTTGGCCCGGGGATAATTGGGGGAGGTTGGTCATGTGGAGAAATTGTTGAATGGATGTGACGGTCGGTTGGGTGGTGTTTGTGTCATTTTTGAGGTTGTATAGGTTCTGATAATATTCTGCAAAGGTGTTAGCTATCTCTTGTGGGTTAGTGTGAAGGGAATTTGTAGACGGATGTTTAATTGAAGCTATTTTGGATTTTAAACATTTTTGTTTTATTGTTTTGAATAATAGTGAGCTGGCTTTGTTACCTGAGGAATAGAATTTGGCTTTCATTTTTTGGAGATTTAGATCATATTTGTATAGTAGGAGGGATCTTAGTTTGTTTCTGCCTGCAGTGAGGGATGCGGAGGTTGCTTCGTCTGGGGATTTTTTGTTTTTTTCCTTGTTTGATTTAATTGATGCGAGGAGTTCGTCTATTTGTTGGGTTCCATTTTTGGTAATACGGGAATTTAATTGAATCAAAATACCTCTCATGTATCCTTTATAGGTTAACCAAAGAATGGATATGGAAATATCAGGAGTATTGTTAAGTTCAAAAATGTCTTGTGGGCATCTAGTATTTGTTGTTTGTAGTCACGATTTTTCAACAAGGTCGCATTTAGACGCCATATTCGGGGAATCTTGGAATGTTGTATGTCATCAAGGGAGATGGTGATTGGAGCATGGTCTGACCATGTAATAGTTCCGATCTTGGAGGAAGTGACGTGTTGTAGGGTCCACTTGTCAGTGATGAAGGAGTCAATTCTCGAGTAGGAAAAGTGGTATAGAGAGTAATAAGTAAAGTCCTTTTCTGTACTGTGTTGACATCTCCAGATATTGTAAAGGTCATTGGAATGAAGAAATTGGTTAAGGGACTGTTTTAAAGCTCTTTTTTTTGATGAGGAGTCCAGAAGAGGGTTGCCGATGATGTTAAAATCTCCGCCGATGAGTATTCTGCCTTTTCTATGTTGAGCGATGATGGCATTAAGTTTGTTGAAGAATTGGAGTTGGTTGGTGTTGGGACCATAGACGTTCACCAGTGTGTATGGAGTATCGCTAATTTTGCAGATTAATATGTGGTAGCGTCCCTGTGGGTCTGATATTTCAGAGATGAGTTGGGATTCTTTTATGGCTGTAATGACGCTATTTTTCTTTTTGGGATTTGTTGCCATGTACATTGTGGAGAAGTGGAGAATGTTGAGTTTAGGAATTTTGGATGATGAAAAATGGGTCTCTTGTAGGAATAGAATATCAGGTTGTATGGAGCGGATTTCTCTTGAGAGCAAAGATCTTTTGAAAGGGGAGTTGAGGCCCTGGACGTTTAGCGAGGTTATAGTAATCATATTGTTGGTAGTAGATGGGTAGAATCTCGTTGCCGTGGTGATTCAGGAATTGTGAAGATGTGCATTGTTCCGCTTGATGGAGGTGGTGGACCGTTGAGTATGTAGTTTACTGGGTTTGGGTTGGTCTTGGTTGTAGTGAGAGTGTTCACTTGTGTAAGTGGGTTCGTTAAGAGGGGTGATGTTGGCGACTGTTGACTGGTAGGTTGGGGAAAGAACAGGGGTAAAAAAGACCTGTAAAAAACACAGGTAACATGTGTAGCAAAAACAGCTACTGTAGACTGAGGAGGCACGGATAAGCATGACTCACACGGGAGCTCATGCTTGAGATGAACTTGAAAGATTGACGTATTCGATCTAGGGCCGATCGCCAGCTAATGCTTTGGTGAGGCCCAGGGTATTGGGCTAGAAGAGAGTAGATTTGTGTGTGGGTTTATGACCATTCTGCTTCCATCCGTTGTGGCCTGTTGGGTGTTGGTTGGTGGGAGTCCACTGGAATGATGTTCCATGTTTTCAGTAACTCGATGCCTGCTTCTAGAGATTTGATTGTGTAAAATTTGCCTTGGTGTTTGACATTTAGCTTTGTGGGAAAGCCCCATTGGTATCCAATCCCATGGTTCCGTAAAGCTTTAGTTATGGTGACAAGCTTTGTACCGTTGGCGAGTGTGGCTTTGGATAGGTCTGCGAACAATTTAATGTTTGCTTGGTCTGAGGGAGTTGAAGTGGAATTTCTTGCTGCGAGCATAATTTTTTCTTTTACATGATAAAAATGTATGCGCGCCAGTGTATCTCTGGGTACCAACGCTGGTAGAAATGACGGTTTGGGGAGTCGATGTGCTAGATCTATTGCTAGCTCCACGTCTGTGAGGGCAGGGATTACATTTTTCATATACTGTTGTATATATGGGACGATGGTTTCTGAGGTGACGGATTCCGGTATGCCACGGAATTTGATGTTGTTTCGCCTGGAGCGATCTTCTAAATCTGCCAATTTGAGATTGATTTGTTCGATGTCATCTGTATGATCTGTGTGGGCATCTATGAGGTCATTGTGTGTGGTACACATTTCTCCTAGTTTGTTCTCGATATGGCGGATGTGCTTCTCATGCATTTGAACTGTATTTGAGATTTGCGATAATGATGTCATCATGTCGTTATGTATTGTTTGGCGCAGAGATAGGAGCATGTTTTTCATGGCAATCTCTGTGATAGGCTGGTCAGAGGCAGGGTAGGATTCAATTAAAGATGGAGCGCTTTCTGTCAGAATTGCGGCTGGTGGGATGACTGTCTATCAGGGGGTGATCCTGTGTCCACTCTGGGCCTGGATTTAGCAGGGCTACTAGATGTGGGGCACAGGGGGGGAGACAACTCAACCGGGTCCCCTGGGTATAAGGATCTCCTCAGCTTGGCATCTGGGTGATATGCTGTCTGTGATCCTGTGTTCTCCTCCTGCTGTGCTGTGAGACTGTTTACTGTGCATCCAGTACCATCTTGGGAGCCTGAGGAGATTGCAGGGAAGAAGCTCGTCATTTTCCCTGGACTCCCTGGGGTCTTGCGGTGGTGGGTCATCGCCCGTTCCGATGGCGAGGGGTAAGTGAGCAGTCGGCGGTGGTTTGATTCCCTGGGGTCTGAGTGTGCCGCTGTCAGGCTGGCGGGAGGACGGAGCTCTCCTCACTGAGCGTCAATCTCTGGAGCAGGCCGCGCATGCACCCCAACACTAGTTACTTAAAAGCATATCTGATACAACTAGAAAAAAGTATAATTTTTCATTTGTGTTTATCACTAAAATATTTAGCATTTTTGCAAAACAGTATCAGAAAAGGAAAGCTTTGTTTTAAAAATATACAGTATGTATTACCTTGGTATAATAAGCAATGCAAAGATATTTCAGTAGGATGTGGTAAAATGAAATATAAAAATTCCTCTGGTTCATAAGGGGTATACAGGTGTAAAAGCTAAAGTGGTTAATAGCAATGTCAACATTTTTCCAAAACTCCATAACTAAAGTACAAGATATTTATATAAACATATTTGCTTAAGGGCAGTTCACACCATGCCCGTCTGTATATTCCTGTGAGAATCACATGCAGTTCTGTGTGGTGCGAATTCAGCCCATTCATTTTGGGCTGAAATTGTACCACACTGCACCAAAAATCAGTGCATGGACTACTTTTTAAAAATGCATTGCATCTGGATTGCATGGTACAAAAGTACCATGCAATCCGGTACAGGCATGTGTGGGCGACTGATGATCTGCGCTTGGGGTGTCATTAACTTTTTATTGAAACCCGCTGCAGATCGCAAATGTAGTGCATTTTGCATGTAGTTTGTGTGATTCAGATGCAGGCATAGTCTGAACCAGCCCTAGCTCCTGGTTCACACTGATGCAGTACATTATTTGCAGCAATTCCTGAGTGTTTCCTGCACCGCATCACAATCGCACTCCATTCATTTTAAGTTAACAACCCCCAAAAACAGGTGGCAAAACACAGTGCAATTGGCTGAATCGGATCATATGGGTGTGAACACCCTTGCGATTTGATTCCAGTATGGCAAAAAAAAGGTGCCTGCACCTTTTTTGTGTGGGTGTGGTGCGATTTGAGCCATACAAAATGAAGTTTCTCACATCACACTGCAAAGTATCACGTGATTTGAACAGGAATGCAGTGCGATTCCTGTCCAAATTACATGCTGTTTCCCAAACCACATCAGTGTGAACCAAAACTTAACCCCTTGACGCCGACGTAACACAAATATGCGGCCTCACGGACCTGGGCTTTTTTCCGTGGGGCCGCATATTTGCGTACCTGTCTTTGTGCTGGGAGCGCGCCGCTCGGCGCGCTCTCAGCACCAAGACCGCGGTGTCACTGAGAGCCCCGGGTCCCGTTCTAACGATCGGGACCCGGGACTCCCGATTCCGGGTCACGTGATCGCTGTGATAGCCTCTGATTGGCTATCACAGTGATCAATCACTGTGCAGCCCGGCCCCCTTGTTTTCTCTCTCTCTATGAATGGAGAAGAGAGATACATTGTATCTCTCGAACTCCTGACATAGAGAGATAATTAAAAAGTTTGTAAAAAAAAAAAAAGATAAATAAATATTAAAAAATAAAATAAAAAATAAAGAAAAATACCTAGATCAAGGTTTGATCTAGTTCAGTACCAGGGTTAGTGTTTGGGTCAAGGTCAGGGTCAAAGGTCAGGGTCAAGGGGAAAGGTCAGGGTCAAAGGTCAGGATTAAAAAAAATTGGTATCAGTGTCAGTTAGTGTTAATGTCAATGTCAGTGATAGTGTGTTTTATGTAAAAAAAAAAAAAAAGACAAAAACAAAATGCGCACTGTTGTTTCTGGACTGTACTACGGGTACAAACAACAAATAACATACACATATATGGTATCGCTGCGATCGTCAAGAACTGGAGAATGTATTTTGGGTTGTTCTTTGGTGGTAGGTTATGGTCGTAACAAGAAACACACAGTTAAATTTAAAAAAAATGATTTTTTTTACTATTTTGGCCCAGTTTTCCTTTAATAATAAAAAAAAATTAGGAGCTATCCATTACCATTTACCACCAAATGAAAGCCCAATTTGTCCTGAAAAAAACAAGGTATAATCCACCTGGATGTACAAAGTAGTTGTGACGATATGTACGGTTTTACTAACACGTCAACGTTGCAGAATTGTGCTTAGGCATTTAGATTTGTTTTACCCTTAGGCGTGAAGGGGTTAAGCATAAAATTAATAAACAGTTTGCATGCACTGTAACCTTTGTCCACTCACACTGCAGATCTGTGTACTGTTTGGGTTTGCATTCCATCTGTATAGTTTGAGAAGGGTGATGAAAGGGAATTGTCACATGTGCAACAACAACTCAAATTCCTAAGAAACCCCAATGCAACATGGAGTTTTGCTGCAAGTAAGCCAAAAAAGTATGCAGAATTGACTATTTACAGTGTTAAGTGTTGGGTTATGGGTCACATTTTCCAAGGGGGTCATATGACAGATCTAAAAATGTTTTTGAACCTAAAAAGTCAGGTATGTTTAACCCCTTGATGCCGATGTAACACAAACACAGAACTGGGCTTTTTTCTGTGGAGCCGTATATTTGCATACCTATCTTTCTGCTGGGAGAGCGCTGCACGGCACTCTCCCAGCACAATGACCGCGGTGTCACTGTTCTAACGATCGGGACCCGGGACTCCCGATTTCCAGGTCACAACGGTCGCTGTGATAGCCTCTGATTGGCTAGCACAGTGATCAGTCACTGTACTTTTTGTTAAAAAAAAAAAAATCAAGGTTTGATCTAGTTCAGTGCCATGGTTAGTGTTTGGGTCAAGGTCAGGGTCAAATGTCAAGGTCAAAAGGTCAGGGTCAAAGGTCAGGATTTTAAAAAAATGGTATCAGTGTCAATTAGTTTCAATGTCAGTGTGTTTTAGGTAAAAAAAGACAAAAACAGAATGCGCACTATTGTTTCTGGGCTGTGCTATGGGTACAAACAACAAATAACATACACATATATGGTATCACTACGATCGTCAAGAGCTGTAGAATTTATTTTGTAATGTTTTTTGGTGGTAGATTATGGTAGTAACAAGAAACACATAGCTAAATAAAAACAAATATTTTTTTTTACTATTTTGGGCCAGTTTTCCTTTGATAATAAAAAAAATCAGGAGATATCCATTACCAATTTGTCTTGAAAAAAACAAGGTATAATTCACCTGGATGTCCAAAGAAGTTGTGATGATATGTACAGTTTTACTAACACATATCAATGTTGCAAAATTGTGCTTAGGCATTTAGATTTGTTTTACCCTGAGGCATGAAGGGGTTAAAGTTTGATATAACATAATTATTACTATGTCTAATATTTACTTTTAAAACAAGCCTACTCTACAAGTCCATCTGCACTGGAAAGAAATGGCAACTTTATGTAATACAGACAGCTTGGTTGATAATCTACCAGGTCATCTCTAGTCTGAAATAGAGTCTAGCAAAATTTGTTTCCATGCAGATAGTCTATCTTTGACCGAAAACTGGATGGAACCCCTCTGGGAGTGTTTGTTGGAGGAAGGGAGGAAAAAGAAGTAATTTCCTAATTTATGTAGCTTGCACTTCTGTAGGGGCCGCTGGAAATAACCCGGGTGTCCCTTACCTGTTCAGAGGCTGCCATGCCCAGTTTCCAGTTCCAAAACACTGACATAATTCAGAATCAGTCTCTGGGTGTCTTTTTGAATATTTATTCCAATACTTAAACACAGACGAGTAGAGGGAAAAGTGTGCAGGATACTTCAAAATGCTCACAGGCATTCGATAACAGATTCTCAAGCAAAGTCCTTCAGTAGCAGCCTTAACCACTTGCCTACCAGGCACTTATACCCCCTTCCTTACCAGGCCAATTTTCAGCTTTCAGCGCTGCCGCACTTTGATTGACAATTGCGTGGTCATGCAACATTGTACCCATATGAAATTTTGATAATTTTTTTCTCACAAATAGAGCTTTCTTTTGGTGGTATTTAATCGCCACTGGGCGCTTTACTTTTTGCGCTATAAATAAAAAAATTGCAAAAAATTTGAAAAAAAAAAAAGTTTATTTGTTTCTTTTATAAAATTTTTCAAACAGGTATTTTTTCTCCTTCACTGATGTGCGTTGATGAGGCAGCACTGATGGGCACTGATAGGCGGCACTGATGGGCACTGATAGGCAGCACTAAAGGGCACTGATAGGCAGTACTAATGAGGTGGCACGGATAGGCGGCACTGATAGACAGCACTAATTAGGGGTTACGGATAGGCGGCACTGATATGCAGCACTGATAGGCGGCACTGATAGGTGACACTGATTATGGGTACTGATAGACGGCACTGACTGGCATCACTGCTGGGCACTGACTGGTGGCACTGACTGGCACAACCCCTGGGCACTGACTGGTGGCACTGACTGGCAGCACTGCTGGGCTGCACTGGTGGGTGGCACTGGTGGGTGGGCACAGGTGGGTGGCACTGGTGGGCACAGGTGGGTGGGCACAGGTGGGTGGCACTGGTGGGCACATGTAGGTGGCACTTCTGGGCACAGGTAGGTGGCACTGCAGAGTGGCACAGGTGGGTGCACTGCTGGGCACAGGTGGGGGCACTGCTGGGCACAGGTGGGGGTACTGCTGGGCACGGGTGGGCGGAGCTAGTGGGCGCACTGCTGGGCAGAACTTGCGGGTGTCACTGCTGGGCACCGATCATCAGGGCACTGATCATCAGTGCCCTGATGATCGGTGCCGATCCCCGCTCTGACAACTGCCGGTTTTCGGCAGTACTTTCCTCACGATCTGACAGCGTGAGGAAAGTGCAGCCGAGAACCGGCACTTGCATTTCCCTGTGATCAGCGTGTCATTGGACACCGCTGATCACGTGGTAAAAGGCCGCTGTGATTGGCCTTTTACCACATCACGTGATCAGCTGTGTCCGTAGGACACAACGATCACGGAGATCGCCGGGTGCTCGCCCCCTGGGGCGCGCAGGAGAGCGCGTTCTGGGAGGACGTCATATGACGTCCACTCAGAACTGGCCGGCCGCGGTGAAGCCGTCATTCGGCTATGCGCGGTCGGCAAGAGGTTAAAGTGGAGTTCCAACCAAAACTAAAAGCTCTTCTTATCTTCCTCTGACCCGCCCCCTTCTCTGCCACATTTGGCAGCTTTTTTTTTGGGGGGGAGGGGGAAACCCCTAAATATTTATCTCAGCCACAGGTCATATAAGTAACCATAACCCAGTGGCTAACCCTCCTATCCTAGTTCTGGAAGCTTCTTCCATTGGCAGGCAGGAGCAATCAACCACCTGGCTTAGGGAGACGATGTCAGCCTAGGGTAGGACACTACTCATAATAAATTGTATATGTAACTTTTAGTTTAAACTATTGAGCTCTATAAACAAATATTTCTTCCACAAAAGTAAGGTGAAAAAGCATAGAACACCACCTGTTGGTTAGATATACAAATACAAAATAATTATGTGCAATGTTTAATATATTTTATTTTTTAGTCCTAACCATAATAGAGATAATATTCAGTATGTGCCACCTTTATGGAATGCTTTTGCTATAATAAAAAGCTTACATATATATTTAATTTTCCACTATTTTAGCTGTACTGCAGTTTACAGTTGTGTCCCATTAGACATCAGGACTGTAGCACTTTTTTCTATCATTCTAAATAAAATGAGTATTTTTTTCCATTTGGGATCACTTTGTGAAAAACTGGAAACTAAGCAGGAAATTAATCAACTGCAGTAACTGAAAAACCTGAGGGCCTTAGAAAATACTTAATTGCAGACCAGATATGCATTATGACCTACATTTTTTTATACTGCACAATTCTTTCGATGAGGCTAGCCATGTTAATTATTAATTAAAATATAGTTGCTTCGGGTAATTGAAATCCACTCAAAAATTATTTTGGTGACTTTTTCTGCTCTTCATAATCATTAGTATGCAGTATTATCATCGTCCAAAAAATAATTAGAAACTTACAAGCTATTGTCATATTACTCATTAATGATAGTGATATTTTTCCAAAGCTAGATTTTGCTGTGCTCTTAGCAATTTGTGATATAGTGGATCATTACAGTGCCTCAGTCAAAAAAAAAAGAAACAACACAAAAAAGAAAGAAAAGTTTGAATTGCAGTTAAAGGAGGAGTAACTCAAACAAAAATAGGCCAACTCACTGCAGTGTTTAACCACTTAAGCTCCAGAAGATTTTTATCCCCTTAATGATTAGGCCATTTTTTGCTATACTACACTGCACTAGTTTATCTGGTAATTGCGCAAGTTATGCAATGCTGTAACCAAACAAAATTTATATAATTTTTGTCACACAAATAAAGCTTTCTTCTGGTGGTATTTTATTATCCCTGGGTTTTTTAAAAACTTTTGAAAAAAAAAAAACACTTTCTGCTATAAAACATATCCCCATATTTTTTTTAATCTAATTTCTTCATAACGTTTGGCTAAAATATTTTCTGCTACAAGTGTTTGATAAACAAAATCCCAATAAGTCTATATTGATTGGTTTGTTGGAAAGTTATAGCACCTACAATCTATAGTATATATACTACATCTTTTTTTTAATACTACTAGTGTCGGTGATCAGTGACTAATAAGACTGCGGGAGTGCGGCGGGCAATCTGACACTGACACTGACTAACTGACACTGAGATCACCAGTGACATTAATACAGTGATCAGTGAAATACTACACACCATCATTGTACTAATGACACTGACTGGGAAGGGGTTAACATCTAGGGCAATCAAGGGATTAAATGTATGCTTAACTATGTGTAATGTTTGGAAAGTGTGTTGCTTTTACTAAACGATCTCTAAGTTTCTCATCCCTGCTTTGCACAGAGCTCTGCAGGTCCAGGCCGTGAATCATTGACCAGGACTTCCTGACAGGCTCCCACTGTGTACAATCACAGCAACTGCTGGTGGGGGGGCATGAGCACCTGAAATCTGGAAGTAGGCAGCGGTGTACTCGTATGTGTCCTTGCCTACAGTGGCTGCCCCTCTGCAGTACATTGCAGGCGGGCGTAAAGTGGTTAAAGTGTATATAAAGCGAAACAAAAAATGTAATATATTGCAATCTATCAATCCTCAGATGTAGTGGCTTCATTACTATTTATTAAGCTTTTGTCTGTCATTTTCTCCTTGTGATCTCTTAATTTATTTTCTCTCCAAATGACAATACCAACTCACTGCACTCTATCTACGTAGAAGCAGCATTATTGCCCTAGGATAGAGCTACAAAAAATACATGATACTGCCGCAAAAAACCTATTGTGCAGACAACTTCCTCTACACTCTGCCACTGCTGTTTCCAGTCAGCATTGTGCTCAGCTCACTCTGTTGACTACAGAACACCTCCTCTCTTATGTTACGGGGGGGGGGTGTTCTGTAGTCAACAGTGAGAGTGCTGAAGACAATACCAACTGAAATGAGCCAGAGTGCACATGAAGTTGGGGAAGCACAGGGGCTAAGTGGCTATCACTTCAGCCTAGCAACAGTGGTGCCGGTTCAAATCCCAACCATGGCACCAACTGCCTGGTTCCATGTTCTCTCGGTGGCTCCATAAGTTTCCTCCCACACTCCACAGATATGCTTGTAGGTTAATTGTCTCTTGTCTAAATTCACCCTAGTATATGTATATGAGCTAAGGACCCTAGATTGTGAGCTCCTTGCCGGTAGGGACTAATGTGAATGTACAATAAATATAGAGTATATGTAAAAGCTCTGCATAAATTGTTGGTGATATATAAATACCTATAATAAATAACTCAAGATTTCTGGCTGTATTTTTGCACAACAGGTATTTCATGATTTCAATGTATTATTTTTTTTAAATGGTATATTTAACAAGTCAAAAGGGGGCAAATAAAATGGCATACAATTTACATACATAATAAAGGTGATGCCACTATAACTAGAATTGAATGTCACCCTATCAACTGGGGATAAGAGCTGCTCTCTATTATCAGCCGTGAACCTTTCCTACAGAAGGCAGTCTCGGCTGTGTAAACACTGGCAAGAATGACTTGCTGCAGATTTTACTTCACCACACTACTTTCCCTGTATCAATAAGGGTGCAAGAAATTTGGAAGCCTGAAGGCAAGGTGAAATATGATAATATGATCTGCATCAAGGTTCTCACCTTGCCTCAAGGAAGAAATAACCCCAGTAAGCAGCATAACAACCTGTCAGATACCATTTTAATAAAGCCAATGCAGTAAAGATTTTGATTCTTAGCTATGGGTAAAGTACTTTACACTTCTTCAACTGTTATTACTTAGAGCACAGTTGTCAAATTGGTGGCCCTCCAGCTGTTGCCAAACTACAAGTCCCACGAGACATTGCAAGATTGACAGTTACAAGCATGACTCTCAAAGGTAGAGCTATGATGGGACTTGTAGTTTTGCAACAGCTGGAGGGCCGCCACTTTGACATCCCTGACTTAGAGTATTCTGTTCCTGTTAGGAATTGTTTTTGCAGAGGTGCAAGGGCTAACAAATACATGAGTCCACCTAGATGACAATAGATGTGAGATGTTAACAGTCTGCTAAGACCACTTTAACACTTACTGAACACCTAGGGGTCTCATAAAAAAATGCATTGCAGAAGTCTCAAAGTGTTAGTTCACTTTTTCAAAAAAAAAAGAAAAGAAGAACAAACACTGCACACCTACCCCCCACTTGGTCCCAATTTCATACCTCTGGGGATTCTGAGCTGTTAATGCCTACACAGCTGTTCCAGTGGTATGCAGATTTGAAATCTCCACTCTCCTCTCTCTTCTTTGTGCAGCACTTCTGAGACAATTCACTGTGCAGGCACTGACCAATGACAATCACCGTGGTCTGTCCCAAAAGTACTGCACAAAGAAGGAGAAGAGAGAAGATTTCATATCCCCAGACAACTGGAGTGGCTGTGTGAGCACTGACAGCTCAGAGTCACTGGAGGAAAGTACAGCGGGAAACACAGGTGCAATGAATGATCCCTGTATTCTTTGTAATAGGATCATCCCCTATGATCATCAGCTTAATTTAGTGGTCATAATGTAATACTTTCCTGAAAACTTCAATAAAATAAAAACAAACTGCAATATGACTACTTGAAGAAGACCCCTTAGCAAACTGATTATTCTTATGATAGCAAATCTAAAAGAAGGATCACATCCTTCTGCCATTTTACAACACTGTACTGATAATGCTATGATTGTTACCTATGTTTACCTATAATTTTACCTTGAAAATGCCTTAATCACTTTATTGCATCTGTATGGCCATCTGTGGATTTAACTGTTTGCTTGAATTTTAGCTTTAAATTATTACTAAACCCAGGACCCTGCATTCACTATATCTGGTCTCCCACAGTACACAGAACATGGAATTGCAATTATTGTAGAAAATATAAACCTGCTATAGCTAGACTTGTGAGTTCTAACAGTGTCCGGACGAGCACTGGTTAAAGCTTGTAGAAGTAGTTTTTATTCTGCTCTGACTGTAAAATGAGGCTGCATAACCCCTGACCCTCTGTCTGGACCCTCTGAGAAGACAGGATAAAACAGCCTTTTTACACAATGCAGAGGATTAACCCCTTTACTGCATATACAGACTAATTTTACTGTTTTATTACTTTTGGAGAGAGAGGAGAGTGATTAGAACACTTTTATTACGTCTAAACCCCTATTATGGAGGTTCATTATCTCTGTTTGTCATGTTTACGGTTATCAGCAAAAGTCAAAATGAAAAAGAATCCCAAATTGTGGCTAGTCACCAGAATAGGAAAAGAGGGGTAATCTTCAAATGGAGACACTAGTTCTAGTGACCCTTATGACAATCAGGGATTACTTCACTTTGGAAAGCTTTCTTCTCACTTCCTGTCCTGTCTATAGTAAAGGAAGTAAAGGGAAATCCCACCGATGGGACACAGATGACAAAAAAAAAAAACAAGGGTTATAACCCTCCTTTACTCTATGCAACATTTAACGCCTTCCCATCTGGCCTATTGTAGGATGACGGCCGAGCAGGATCCCAGTAATCCTGGGAGGATGTCATATGCACGATCTGTCACCAGCTGTGTCCACAGGACATCTCCGATGTCAGATCACTAAATTGGCTCACTGCCAGTGTCATTTGAGTGCTGTGACCAATCACAGCAGATCACATGATAGCTGTAAACAATGAATGGCTTCCTTTCATGCTTGATGGCATTTAATCACCACTTTTTTTTGCGCTATAAATGAAAAAAAGACTAAAAATTTAGAAAAATTTGTTTTTCTTTGTTTCTGTTATAAAATTTTGCAAATAAATAATCTTTCTACACAAATTTAGGCCAAAATGTATTTTGTTACAATTCTCTGGTGAAAATAACCCAAATCATTGTTTATTATTTAGTTGGAAAGGAAAGTTATAGAGTCCACAAACTATGGTAGTATGTATACTGTATATCTAAAAATCGATAAATCTTGATGTACGGACAGCCTCATCTCATTTCTTGAAGACTAAAAATGCCAGGACAGTACAAATACCCCCAAATGACCACTTTTCAGAAAGTAGACAGTCTGAGGTATTTAGTAAGAGGCATGATGAGTTTTTTGGTCATAATTTTGTGGAAAATGAAGAAATGAAAAAAAAAATACAATTTGTTTTTAAATACTGTCACCAATGCAGTACAGCGTCAGGGACTGGCGACAGTATGGAAAACAAAATAATAATAATAATTTACATTTTATTAATAAATTACATTTAAAAAAATGTTTTTGTGTTTTTTCTACTCCTGTGACCAGAGCAATACAATGTTACCCTAATAAAATTGTACTACTCTGGGCAAGTGATCAGTATTTTTTTTTTACACATTATGATTGCTTTACCCAAAGAATTTCATCTCAAAGGAAGCCATTCATTGTTTACAACTGTCATGGGATCTGCTGTGATTGGTCACAGTGATCACATGACAATGGGCCGATGTAGTGATCTGTCAACGGCCGTGTCCAGTGGACACAGCTGGTGACAGATTGCTCCGGAGCACAGTGAAGCATGATCCTGGTAGGACGGAATAGCAGGGATTCCGCTCAGCCTTCATCTTACAATAGGCCGGGCGGGAAGAAGTTAAACTACCAATCATAAGGCAGTAGCATTTTTATATAGTGAAAAAAGACCAGCACTGAGGAAACTAAGTGTTCAATAATGACCCCACAATGTGCCTCATAGGGGTAAAGATTTATTCCATGATAATTGATTATTTAAAAGCAAGAAACACATCCACAATTAAAGGTGGAACGCTGGCTTGGCTAGGTGGAATATCCACTCACCTAAGTCCCCAGGCCAGGATATTTGGTAACGGTGATCACTGTATGCAGCTGTCCCGACCGGGGACTTCAGTGCTCTGGAACTGAAGTCACAAGGTCCTGGGAGGAAGAGGAAGTCGGCCGCTAAGCCAGACTGGACCGCAAGCTCGGCTGGTAACCACGAGAACACGTTTCGCGCGCATGCACTTTCTCAAGTCATCTATACTCAAAAGATAATGTAAAGCTTACAATCTTGGTGAAAAAAAATAAATACTAGAAATATATTTAAGCCCATATTTTACTTTTTGTTTAACCATTACAGATTCGCTGTTAAAATTATACCAGCACAAAATGAGAAAAAATCTTCTCAACAGGAACACAGTAAATGATAAAAACTTAACAAAGATGTTATTCTTTCACAATTCTCCAAAGCATAAAAAAATCATTTAGAGTTCTATTGCAATTTAATATCAAAATATAGGCCCACTTTCAAGTCATTTATTTGACTGTATTGTCAATAAAGAAAATTAACATTGTCTTGCTGACTGCATCTAAATATACTTTTGCCTTTTATTTTTATTTGCCGATAATGGGACACAACACCAACTACCATTATAGACAGGAAGTGCATTTAATATTCAAAATGCATAACGGTTTAAAGTGAATTTCTTTTAAATAACATTCATTGACCCTTTAACTGTCTAACCAATTATCACTAATATAACACCATAACTAATTACATGCTTTGGATGAATATATAAATAAAGCTTTTAATTTACCTCGTATACAGTGAAAACAAGTTAATGGAATTATATGGTAATTGACTGATGTCTATCTCCAACAAAAAAAAGCTAAAAAAAAAATCAGAAATTAACTCAAGTGAAACACCAAATATCCTTGGATGTTGACCTAAAGTATATGCATTAGCAATAAAGCAAACTAACATGAAATAATAATTGTGACTTTAACACTTTAACATAACCTACAGTATGAATATACTAATAAAGTCATAAAAGATGCAATACATTCCACACAGAAAGTGCTAGCTCAATATTTTTCTTTCTCTTCTGATATGAGGAGCTCTGCAGACTCAATTAATGAAAAGTAAAATTTCTTACTAGATAAGCACATTCTCAAACACAGCAGACGACCAAATCTAAATCTAAATAAAATAAATACACCACCAGTAGCAATGCAAAGCATTGTTAAAGCCCAGCTCAGGACTTCATGCCCCCTCTCCTCCAAACTGACCTCCTTGTGGTCCCCAATGGCAGTATGTTATGCCTTTTGAATTTTAAAACTTATCAGCAAAACGCTGGTGCCATTCAGGTCTCCTGCAGATCTTTCAGTATATCTGCTGCCTATACGGGATGTACGAACAAGTAGATATACTTACGGGAAGAATCAATGAACTATCACGATGCTCCGCAGCGCCATGGTAGTTCATTGAGAACTACAAGCGACTGTTGGGACTTGTAGTTTCTGATTCACACAGGACTGCGAATGAGTGACATGGCTGACATGGCTGGGTGGGCGGAACCCTGAACAGCCACGTTTTTTTCTAATTTGACAGTTAGCAGGGGGAGAGAAAATGTTACATGTTATACCCTGAATATGGGTGTAACATGTAACATGTTATGAAAAGTGAACATATCCTTTAAAATGAATGTTGGATAGGTAACACTTTGTGCAACTCTCAAAGTGACAAAATCTGAGAAAAAAATCCAATATTACAATCCACAGTATACAGTATGAAATGCAGCAGCATTGTAGGCACATTCAGATACAAAATCAAAATAGCTCAAGTACAAATGCAGTGCTTCAACATACAATAATCTAAGTTACAGATATTTACAGATAAGTTTTACAGATACGTTACCGAGATTAATGGGGCTTAGGCCACAACCATGGAGGCCATAGCTTTTAAAACTTGCCTGAGCACCCCCTGTGCTGATAGAGAAATCATTCTAATCTGCAATAGTTGTTTTCAGCCACACTGCAGCTTGATCTGTTATGGCTATTTCCACTAGACAGCAATCACATGTCAGCTGTACACAATGAATGGCTTTCATTCATAGCCATTCACTGTTTACTATTGTGATGATCACAGTGATCAGTATTGGCAGGGCCAATCACAGTGCATCTCTATTATGTGATAGCTGTGACCAATCACAGCTATCACAATAGTACACAGTAGTTGCTATTCGTAAAAAATTATTGCTTATAACAGTGACCATCACTGGTATAAACCCTGATCACCTCCCCAGAGTAGTACAATATCACTATAGTAACACTGCACTGCTCTGGTCACAGTATGCAAAAAAAAGAAAAAAAATTTTTTTGTAGACTATAACTTTCACTCTGACTAAATAATATACACTGATTTGGGATATTGTTTACCAAAGAAATGTATAAGGATACATTTTGGCCTACATTTATAGAAAAAAAAATGTATTTGCAAAATTTTAGAGAAAACATGTTTTTTTCAAAATTTTGGGTATTTATTTGCTTACCTAGGAAAAAAAACAGTGGGGATTAAATACCATCATACGAACGCTCTGTTTCCAAAAAATGATACAAATGTAATTTGGGTACAATGTTGCATGACTAAGTAATTGTCACTCAAAGTGTGACAGCGCTGAACTCTGGAAATTAGCCTGGGCAGGAAGGGGATAAACGTGTCTGGCGTTGAGGTGGTTAAACAAAATAAAAATATATTATATGAGCAACAATATCTGTTCTCCACAAAGCTGAAATGTCACTTGAGAGTGAAGTTCCACTTTAAATAGGGAAAGGAGCATTTATATTAAATACACAGAGTAAATGTTAAAAAATAATTAAAAACTTTTAAAAAACACAGTCCCACTACTAGCATGATCCTGCTATGCTGTTACAAAATGTATTGTCTGGGATTACATTTTTTACTTCTAAAAAGTACCATTGCAAGCATTATAATTATCTGTCAACACCAACTTATGAAAGTCCATAAACAATAAGGCCATCCAGCAATCATTGTAGGCGCATTAATTATCTGATTTATTGCTGCAAAAATACAAGAGTCTGCCAAAAGTATGGTATGGACCCAAACTTATGAATAATTAATTTCAAAACAAGTCTGTTAGATCCTTTTATCTGAATAATGGACATGCATAAAACAGTTTTAAAGTCAGATCACATTCATAAGATCAAATGTAATATTGCAATTGAAATAGAAGAATACTGTAGATAGGAAATCCTCCCATGAGGACACTTATTCTGGTGGCAACAGCTTAAAAAAGGATATCCTTTACTTTGGAGTGATCGTTTCTAATTTCCTATTTAGAAGAGTTGAATAAAATCTCATCAAAGAGACACACAATAAATAAATACATAAAAACAAAATTGATAAGGATATCAGATATGTCCTAATCTATCCAAAACTGGCTTTAGATATACTTAATGGGCTATTTTAAAAAATTATTTTTAATTTTTAGGTGTGTAAAATTAGCATTTTGGGTGTTATAAATCCTGAGAGAATTATCACATATAGCATATCCATCACTGTCAAACACATACAAATGACAAAAAAACCTCATATAAAACTGCTTAGTGTCAAAAATTGATGTGATATAAATCTACCACCCACACACCCACATTAAAAACAACTATATACATTTTCAGAAACTGAAAAAACCGATACCACGATCATTGTAATACTAAATGACACTTCATATTTAGAACAGCAGAAACTAGGCAAAACTACATTATGAGTGAATCTGTCCAATCAAAAGGTCAATAAAAGCTACATGAAAACCCATTACAAGTGTGAAATTGACCATCCGAATTCACAGGCTAGCAAAATTTTTGTTTTCTATTGTAGGCTGTTCATGCTATAATTGCCCACCAAACAGAAGCTTCTTGGGATCACAATAGAATGACAAGATAACGTAACAAAATAATTCCTTCACATACATGTAATGCGATAAAGAAAAACATGACAAAAACCTGCAGTGTTGAACAAGATGCGATTTCAAAGCTATTTACAATTTTGCCCCAGAGCAGTAATAAAACAGATGTGTTTTGCTGAGGTCTCAGCCTATTCTGACTTTTATTGCTGTGTTTCTGTTTCTCTAGACCAAATCAGACTTGACATATAACACCAGCAGCATTTTCAGCAAAAAATATCTGTAGCATGTACATATAATAAAACTTTTTAGTTGACAAACTTTTTAGCCATGAAATACTGTTAAAAATATCTCCCAAGCCTTACAAAAATCATAAAAATTATAGAACAGTGCATTAAGATTGTAATGTCTCTGACTGCAGGAAATGGGAAGCTAATGGAATCATTTAGAGAGGGATTGAGAGAGATTAAGAGAGAGAACTAATATATTATATATGATAAAAATATTAAAAACTGACAAATATTTCAGATGTTGCTAGCTTCCACTTGTATTTTACCTGGCTATCCTGAGAATAACATTATTCTTGGGAGGCTACACTCACTCCTCCATTTATATACTATATGGAGGGAGCAACAGTTGCCTCCCTGGACAGACGTCAAACATATCTGCCTTTTTTCATCTCTAATATATGGGATTAGTGGTTTACACAAGAAAGATAAGATTACTTTTGCTTTCAGTTCATCTCAGAGAAAGAACAATGAATTTCAAGTAAGACCAGCAGGTATTTTCTGTATTTGTTAGAAATGTTCTTAGCAGAAAAGCATATGCAGCCGCCACATATGAGAACTGGTAAACCACATTATATTAAATGTGGATTACTCCATACAATAATGCAATCATACAATAATAGTCAGATATTAACCACTTGCCAACTGCATTATAGCTGAAATACTGATAAAATATGGAACAGCACTTGCTTGCACTAAAACCACAACCCACAATATATGTCACTCTTAAAATATATAATGTGTAAAACTCCAATCTCTATCCCTGTCAACAATACTCTCAAAAAATATCCTTAAACATACAAATAGTCAATGTGCAAATTATATATGACACCCCCATACATTATTAAAAGTGCAATGTACTAAAAAAAGTGCAATAAGTGCAGTAAATAATCAGCATTCATTACTATAAAGTGCAGAGGGTCATCAATTACCCTCATTTATAAAGTGCATATAAAAGTGCATAATAGTATATAACATCCCCTTATTTTTTTGTAAATTGTGCAATATACTGATATAAAGCCTAAATTGCTCAAATCAAGTGCAAAAAACTTATACAAATAACAATGCTAGATAAAAAAGATTATGAAGAGGAGATGGAGAGAACATTAGCAGTTAGGAATATGTATAAGAATTTATCTGGAAACCCTACCAGGAAGTTGAAACATCAACTGAAAAAAATCATAAAGAAGGGGAAGAAACTAGGGATCCTTACAGAAAAGGAAGCTAAGTATTTGATACCAAAGGTACCTTGGATACCAATAATTTATTACCTCCCAAAAATTCATAAAAAAACACGGAAAAACCTCATGGGAGACCCATTGTAAGTGGGATAGATTCCCTTTTTTCGAAGGATGGGGAGTATCTGGATTTCTTTTTACAGGGCATAGTAATTAAAAATGAAGACTTTTTAAAGGATAGTGGAAAACTTATTAAATTGTTAAGGGCTATTAGTATAAAAGAGGATTTTTTTTGTTACAATAGATGTTGATACACAAGTATTGACCCAGATGATGCTAGGAAAGCTGTAAAATAGGCATTAGAGAATAAAACGAATTTAAAGAGGAAACAGAGGCAATGTATTATTGTGCTGTTGGAGTTTGTCCGACAATTTTGATTGGTGATGGTTACATCATGCACATGGTGATGGTTACATCATGCAGAATAGCAGTGGGAGTGATTATATTGATTGATTTTTTATTGATTTTTAAGCACTATTTTTCCTGTGGCACATTTCCATAATATATTTTTATAGCTGAAATACGGATACATCGTGGCCGGCTAGTTCTGGGAGAGTGCATCAGGTGTGCTCTGTGACCGCTGTGTCCTTTGGACATAGCTGGTCACGGATCGCGGTAAAAGGCCAAGCGGCCCTTTGTCATGTGATCAGCTATGTCCAACCACAGCTGATCGCATTGTAAATAGACTTGCAGGCTATTGGCAGTCTATTCCTTACGCGCTGTTACAACATGGGGAAAAGAAAGCCAGTAACCAGCAATTCTGACAGGGAGCATTTACACCGATAATCAAGGCACTGATCATCAGTGAACAAACATCCACTATCTCCTGCGCTCAAGGACTCCGATCAATGGAAGATTATTTAAAGAACAGTGTGTTCATCCAATGCTGATCAAAGGTTGTGCAGCTCTATCATGAAGCTAGTTAAGCTTGATAAAACTGTAGAAAGGGATAAAAGAAAAGGCGCACCTACCTTGCGTATTACCTCAGTAAACAGTGAACAATTTTATTGAAGAAATATACTCACAAGAGTAGCGATCAAACAGGCATAAAATAACCATAGTCAACACAGGGTTACAGGTCTCTTCTTCATCAGAGCTGGGTTTGACAGATAGAAAACCTCAATTAGGTAGAATTCACATAGTTAGGAGGCATTCAGCCACTGAGTGTCAGTCACTCAGTGGCTGAATGCCTCCTAGCTATGTGAATTCTGACTAATTGAGGATGGAATTTGTACGTGACCTGTAACCCTGTGTTGACTATGGTTATTTTATGCCTGTTTGATCGCTACTGATCATCAGTGCCCTGATTATCAGTGTAGCCCCATCACTGCAGCCTGTCAGTGCCCATCAGTGCAGCCTATGCGTGCCTATCAATACAGCTTACCATTGACCATCAGTGCTGCCTATCTGTACCACCTATCAGTGCCTATCAATGCCTCCTCATCAGTGCTGCCTATTAGTGCGGCCTCATCAGCGCCCCCCTATCAGTGCAGCCCATCAGTGCTACCTATCAGTGTCCATAAGTTTAGCAAAAAAAAAAAAAACCCAGTGGTGATTAAATACCACCACAAGAAAGCTCTATCTGTCTCCAAAATGATAAAAATCCAATTTGGGTGCAGTGTTGCATGACCGTGGAATTGTCACTCAAAGTGAGAGCACTGAAAGCTGAAAACTGACCTGGGCAGGAAGGGGGTGAAAGTACCATTAGGCAAGTGGTTAAACCTCTTGAGTTCCTAGTTCACTGCCATCAAGTACAGATTTCTGCATAGTTGTAAGGGTCTCATCTGTTTTAAGAAAAAGTGGGACAACATTTTGTAATGCTATTTTGAACATTGAGAAACAGAGATCTCAATTTCAGAGAGTGGAGGGCCCAGAGTATTCTGGGTTGGAAGATGACAGGTTGAATGTGAAGGTTGAAAAGGAATAAATACATAGTGTAGGGATAACATAAGTGGGACAAGGCACAATGCGTGGTCAAAAAAGAAAGAAAAAAATGTTCTTTTCTGTATTTTGGTATATTGGTTCATACCTGGGCCTTGAAAGCATCAGTGTCCCTATAAAGAATCCATGGAATCCATTTGATTTGAAATGCTTTGTGCCTATCACATTGTTGGGCAAACAATTCCTCCATCCTCATCAAATTATAGATTTCAGCTAACCATTCTTCATTCGTACAGTTTATGGTTGGGTGCCAATGTCTAGGTATGCTTGTTAATAATATGGTAATGTCTGAATGTGTATAGCCAGAGATTCACTTTACACCAGTATTTATTCATGTATAATTACCCTTTCAGAAATGTCTTAAGGCCAGTTGCAGACCTCAATGTACTTTACAGTAAGGCAGCCCATTGTTATTGCTAATGCACCAGATTGTGTCCTGTGATGCACACGTGCCTTTATTTTCCCAGCAAATCACAATTGCTCACATCTGTGCCTTGTGGTGCATTAAGACGCGGGTCCACTGTGGTGCATTGTGTTATTCTTTTCATGTGTCACTGTGTTTTGTGATTATGCAGTGTACAACACTTATTTTGATGCATGTCACTGCCATGCAAATGTGAAGGGCTGCCCTAAAAGTACCCCTTGCTACGTTACCCTTTTATAAAGAAGTCCTTGACATGTGTACATTCTTTTTCAGTACCTTGTGTATAAATGTTTTCCAAATAATTCTTAATGCATGTAAATCATTACAAAAAACTTACAGGGATCTGACTTGTAGAATTACTATTTATTATAGAATTATTATTGGATGAATCTCTGTATTGGATGAATCTCTGTATTAATATAATTACATGTTTTTTTCACAAACAAGAAAACCCCTTGCCCTATTAGAAAATATCCTCTATATTACACTAAGTTTGAGAATTTATACTTTAAATCAGCAGAAATACTAGAAACTGGCACAAATGTATTCTTAGACTGCAGGCTATATGCAATAACATGTTACCAGTGCATTTATTTCTTATATTTATTTATTCCCTTAAGATTTACTTTAGTTTTCCTTTTGAGCTAGCCATTAACTAATGGGAGTTGTGTGCAATATGTTAAATCTTTTATCGAGTTTAAATTCTGCTGTTTCCATAGCAACCATCCCCTTTTGACACTTTTTAACAATTGCTAATCTCTTGACAACTGTATGTACAAGAATGTTTTCACCTACTATACTTTACTTCATAAATGATGACAACGTGCAGTAATTTGTATAAAGCTATAGGAAAATGAATAACAGCTACCAAATAATATTAAGTAAATAAGGCCAAAGAAGGGAAAAAATATTTAGCATTTTAAAAGGACATGTGGGATTTTTGGTGAACCTCACAAATAGCCTTTTCATTTGTATGCTATGTTGACAATTAGTATTAATAATGAGCTGCTAGAAATTTATAAAGGGCATATATGTGATGCTTATTACAAAAATGAAATCATCATTATTGTTCACTGTACAGTGAATAAAGAATATTTTCTTATGGGCTCCGCAATGTAATACATGATAGTCAATGCAATCAGTTCAGAGCATCAAGGTCCTTGCATGCTAAATTCTGTTTCGCCTTATCCCCAGGATGCTAAAACAGTTACTATTTTGTTACAAGTAGAAAGTAATTACAAATTTGTATTACTATTTTTTACTATTTTATAACAAAATAAAACAATGTTTAATGGCTGATAATTGATATTCTAAAATTGTAAGCCTTTTTAGGGTAAAGAATGCTCTGTTTTAGTTTGAATATTGATAATATGTCGGGTGGGAGTTAAGGATAGATGTTGGGAGAGTTTTGCCTAGAGTGAGCTAAACACACAATCATGTAAAAAGGAAATAAAAAAAACAGGGGTTCATCTTGAACATGTGTGACTGACTGAAGATAAAAGAACAAAGTTGCAGTTAACTAATGAACATGCTACAGTATATACATGAAACTTTTTTTAAAGTTCTATATTTCTTTATTTTCAGAAAGAAAAAGACTTACACAATACACCAAAAGGTCACATATTCCTTCTTTGAAATGTATACCAAGCAAGGAATTACAGAACAATCAAGTTTTGCATAGATAATAGGATCATTCAGAAATGACAAGAAGTGTTATAGAGTAATTGATCAGTAAGTGATCTAAATGGGGGGAAAAAGTGACCAAGATGGAGAGAAGAATGGAAAGGGACATGGGGGAGAGGGGCGAGAAGGCATAGGGCATTACAGGGGCGGAAAAAAGAAAAACGAAAAAAAACATGCCCAGGGTGACAAACAGTTAAGGAGAAGATTTAAGTGTCCTCAAACATGAGGGCTTCACCTTCTTTTGAAAATATAAAGTCTACCCCTTAAAACCAGGCCTTCTTAAAGGTTTCATGCTTATTCTGGGAGGAGAGAATAAGGTCCTCTATAATACAAATTACATCAACTCTGTGTAACCAAAGATAAACCACAGGAAAATCTGTGTATTTCCATTTTAGAGGAATGTATGATTTAGCAGTATTCAAGATATGATGGAGGATAGATTTTGTGTACATTTTGTTGGGATTTGAAGAATGACAAACAGAAAGAAGGCTTTTACATCTGGAAGTGTGAAATCCTTGAATTTCTGGAAATCCTTGAAATCTCTCATACTTTGATCCAGAAAGGGGTCAGTTCAAAATATGTGGAGGAGTGAGCCCATCTCTGAGTAACAATGCCAGCAGGTATTAGGAATTTTGTATAGGACAGAAGGGGTTCTGTACCACCTTGATATGATTTTATAGTTAGTTTCCTGGAGACTGCAGTTTATAGAGGTTTTTACAGAGAAACAGTATCCTTTGACTTTGTGAAGAGAGAAAATCATTTGTAGATCCTGCTCCCATTGAGAAAGGAAGGGAGCCTTGTAATGTTCCTGCAGTTGGAAGAACAGAGCACAGACCAGGGGGCAGTAGCATGCACAAAAGGAGGGGTCCTTTTCTGCTTTGGGAATAACAGTCACATTGGCTCTCAGGGAGTCTTTAGAAAAATGAGAATGTGAACTGAGCGACTGTAGTACTTTGGTTTGGTGAGGTACTATTTGAGGAAAAAGAGTTTAGTGAGTGGTGATGCCATGAGGGCCAGGAGATTTACTTGGTTTCAAAGAGTTAACAACCTGAATTTCCTCTTGTGAGACAGGGGCATCTGAGACTGAGTATTCCAGTTTAGACAAATTAGATGAGGTGATATATAGCCTTTGATTTTGGTATGTTGAGAAAGGGACTCGGTGGATAGAATCTGGAGATCGTAGAAAGAGGAGTAAACAGATTCAAATGCATTTGCAATTTTTTAAGGATTTACTATGGCTGGCACATAGGAGAGAAGGCTTTGATCTTTAAGGGCTGAAGCAAGAAGACAATCACACTTGTTACCTTGTTCATAGTATCATCTCCAGCAACGAGCTTTGACTTTATGGAATTAATGGGAGAAAGTTGGTTTTGCAGCAAGAGAAGCTCAACTCTCACTGTCAAGTGGAGTGGAGTTTTCTGTGCAAATTCAAAGCGATGGATGTCATCAAGAAGTTGTCTCTCTTTTTCTTCCCTTTCATGTTTAACCCTAGGACTTCATTCATGGGCTTATCATACGATCATGGGATAAGAGTCATCTGTGCAATTGTTTTTTAAAGTACAGGGCCAGTTCTTAAACAACATCTACCAAGATCAGTGGTTCCTAAAGTAAACTTTCATTCAGGCACCATTCCAATGCTTTGTTTGATTTGTTAAGCGAAAGAGTGGGCTCGACAGATATTGGGGAATGGTCCGACAGATTATAGAGATAATTGAGGAGGTATGAACTAAGGTGATGGCTCTGTGTGGGATCAGAAATAAGTCAATATGACAGTACTGATTGTGTGAAGGTGAGTGGAATGTATAATCGTTTTCATCCAAATGCTGTGGATGCCAGATATCAATCAGCTATGCTTTATGGAGTAACTGGAGAACATGCCTGCAAGCACAGTGTGGAACAAAAGAACTACCCGATGAAGCATCCTGGGACTGGTATAGAGGGATGTTCTAATCACCACTGAGAATTAGGGTACCTTCCATACAAGGCATCAACCGATTTATGAGAGATTCAAGAAATTGGTGTTGAGTTAGTGCTTGGGTCACAGAATGCCACAAGGTATTTGCCATTAGCTTTGCATCTTGTATCAAGGAGAGTAAAGGACTGATTTGAAAAATATCATTGAGACCCCTTTAGATTTGGATAACTATGGAAAGAGATGGGGAAATGATTATCACAGGGTGTGGGGGATTTTTCTTCTTTTTTTCAAATGTGTTTCCTGGATAAACACAAGTGTGTGAAATCTTTTCAGTCCCTAGAGCAGAGTTTTGTATTTTTCAGGGAAGTCAGATCTCCCCCTCGTGACCTGCACACCCGAGCAGATGGAGGATAAATAAGCTGGGGGGCAGGTAATAAGTAAGGGAAAATAAGTAGGAAAGGATATAGGTTAGAACTGAGGGGACCAAGGTGGCCTAATAGCAAATAGTGGAGTGTCTCAGCACCCAGACAATAGGTGCAGTGAGTACTCTTAAACCTAGGTGGGGCAGAGGTTGGCAATCAGGGGTGTTGAGAAGCCTCACGGTGACTGCCTACCTAAGGGAAACATGCAAATAATGAAAATAAACCCTTGTGCTGTGTAGGAAACTAACAAGTTACTATTGTGCAAATAAGGAGGAGAGGGTATGAGAGGTGCATAATGGAACTACCCATCATTCACAGAGAGTGTCAGCCATAGGGCAGATTGATAGGGCTCAGGTGAGAAATATCTAATGCAATTAACCAGTGTACCTTGGGTATAGAAATATGCTGCACCTTCATACAAGTTGTGATACAATCCACCACATGTAATCAAGTCCACATAGGCAGTTCAATTCAGTGAGAACAGATTGTGTGATAGCAGACATGCCCCTTTTGGGCACATGCTCACCTTATGCATTGGCCCTCATTACAAAGGTCTTATTGCACCTTTAATCAAATGAATCAGACTCCATAAACCCAGCTGGACTCTCCCAAGGCTCAAACAAGCCTCCCTAAAATACATACTCATTAAATCCAGCAATCCTCTCACTTTAGGTGAAAAGCAGGTTTCCTTGTGCCCCCTTGATGTCAGACCAATGAAACCCATAGGGCGTTACCTTGAGCGTGGCTTGGTAGCAACTGTTTGAGAGGTTTTCCATGCTGCTGGAGGTATTTGTATATTGCCAGTGTTACAGCCATCAACCTGAGCAGCATTGGAATGGTTTTAAACTGACATTGCAGATTTTATTATGTGAGTGCATTTTCTCCTTTCTTTTATCACAGTGAGCCCCATGTCAGCTTTTGTATCTTTTGGAGCACTGAGCCAAGCTTTATCACTTGATCCGAGAGGATTACATTTACCGTATATTTCTGTAACATAAATGTAATATATTGCAGCTTACCAATCAGATGTGGTGGCTGTATTAGTTTTTTGTTTTAGGCTTTTTTCCCTATGATTTCTATGGTGACCTGGCCATTAATGCAGTCGTAAAAAAAGAAAACAAATGCAACCCCCACACATAAGGATTGTAAGCTGCAAAAGAATAAACGTTTGCTTTTGGATTTAATACTGCTTTACGTGATCCTGACATTTGTCACTGACTTTTTTTGTCCCTCTAAGTGTTTTAGACTACATGAGATTGAGGCTAAACAAAAAGTGTACTTTTTGCTGCACAGGATTAAAGTGAAGAATGTAAGCAGGAAAGTCAGTCTACTGTACACCAATTACCTTTACTCCAGGGTTGGACCCTGTCACGTTTCGTTTCAGAAGAAATGTATTATATGAATTTGTATTTCCACAATCATTATAAACTAAAATACCAGAACATTTGTTGTATGCTATTGTGTTTGTAAATTAAAAAAAAAAACATTCAATGTTACTGACACTGCTAATTCCTATGGTGCCTACAGATATTAGACTATGATCATATTGTATTTAAATGTTTGTAGGTACCTCCACAACCCTGGAAATGCCTGCCTAGGGGAAAATTAATTGTTACTATTGTTACCACATAAATACGTAGCAGGTGCCTATCTATAGGAAAACAGGTAAGCTCACCTGATAAGCCATCTGCTGTTTGCTGGGATTGTTAGTGAATAATAATATATGCTAACATGATTAGTGAATAATTGTATGAAACAATTGCCTTTGCTGAATGATTTTTACAACTTCACAATATTCAAAAATACACCAGGTCAACCCATGTACAAGAAAAGTATAATTTCCTCTTTTATCAAGCAGGTCACATTATCGCTACACAATACCTGTAGAAACAGACAGTTGAAAGACACATCAATTAGGAAGCATCTAAAATGCAGTTAGACAGAATGAATGGATAGTGTGTCAGCAGTTCCTTAAATCAAGAAAAGATACATTCCAGAGAAAGCTCCAAACAAGGGTAAATGCAAGTGTAGAGATGGGAAGAAAAATAGAGATGACAATGAGCTAAGATTTTAGTTGTTACACTGCCAATTAAACAGCCAGACATATGTGTATGAGATGCTTAGAAGGAATGATCAAAAAAGAATTCTTAGATTACAGATATTGTTATCAGAGGTACATCGGCAGAAATTTTACAAGATAAAAGGGAGACAAATTTGAAACATACTGATCTAAATGGCATGCTTTGAAAAAGCAGCTGATTGTGTCTATGAGATTAAAAACTATTAAACAAAATAGGATACAAATTATAGAAAGTTTGGGATAGCATCACGGTTAGGTTTGATGACCACCAGTGTGAAGCTCATGGTAGCTTGACACTTGCTACATGTGTTCTTATTTGAAAAACGTAAACAGCTGTCAGCAGAAGCAAGAGAATTTCTGGTCATTCTGTAAAGAAGGGAGGCACACAATGACAGCCTGTTCTAGACACATACTGGTATACAGTATGAAGAGAACTAGATAAATATGTCTCACTCTTTGGATACTTGATGTTCTTCCTGCTTCAATTTTCAAACAACTACATGTCTACTGCCTTGATCAATTTTAATATTCCATATTGCTAATAAAGGCTGAACTCATGTCTAATGATCAAGAGGTTCAAGAGTGATTTAGATAAATCCAAAAAAACAAAAAAGTATTTTAAAAACTGATTTCATTCACACATATTTCTAAAAACACAAGTCAATGGTTAAGCCCGTTTTCAAAAGCATACTGTATATATACCTGTAACATACTCTGTAATGACCATTTTGCATAATCAATATTGGGTGATAAATAATTAATGACCAAAACATCATAAAGCTCCAGTGAAATGAAAAGAAGATTCTTGTGCTCTGTGATCAGCTAGATATATTCTAATCAACAAACATGGTCTGCAGTTGCAACTATCAGTAACCGGAGAGATCAAAAGGCTGTACTGCCCCACTAACCAGTATTTTATACAATTTTAATGAAGGGTTAGCCTGATACAGTTACATGTATTAATATATCCTAACTGATTGCCAATACACCTAAATTACATAAAATATGTACCCTGAAATCTCTTAATCCAAGAACAAACAAACTGCATTTTAGCATTATTTAGGTGCAATGACTCCATTTACTTCCTCTTTTCAACCATTTTTCTTTTATTGTCACCTGGTGATCAATACAATAACACAGTTCCTGACCTAGGGTAAAACACTGAATCACTGTATTGTATCTGTGGAGTAGCAATATTTGTCAGCTCCTATCTGGACTACAATACACACCTCATCTCCATAATTTAAAGGGGAGGTGTTCTTTAGTCAACTGAAGGTAACTGGGAAAGAATGCAACACTGCTTGAAACTTCAATGCAGCAAATGTACTGTGCAAGAACTTGTTGGACTTCATTTCCCATAAGGAAAAACAAATATTTTGGCACTTATTAAACAGATATAACAAAACACTTTCAATTTCATATTTTAAGTGGTTCTAAAGCCAGGACATTTTTTTACTATAATGCAGGGCTGGCTTTAGAACTACTTTAACAATGAAATTGAAAGTGTTTTGTTATATCTGTTCAATAAGTGCCAAAATATTTGTTTTCCTCTGGGAAATGAAGTTATCTCACAAGTTCCTTCACAATACCTTTACTGCACTGAAATGCCCCAGTATTTGTATCACCCCTTCACCCCCCCCCCACTTGTACTTACCCGAGTCTTCACTCGATCCAGCTCTATGCCCATCTCTAGTGGCTCTCTCCTAAACACCTACATTCACAGGACACATAGGCAGAAGCGGGAGCCATTGACTCCTGCTGTAGTCAATCAAAGACTGTAAGCAGAGAGTGGAGGGGCAGGACCTATGGATGCACACAGCCCAGCTTGGGAGCGAGTCTGCACGTAGGCCTCCATTGTAAGTGGCTTCTTATGGTGGCACACGGAGAAGAGAAGGAGCCAATATCACCAGTGGGGAACCCCAGAAGAGGAGGGTCAGGCTAAGCATAAAATGTTTGTTATTTAAAAAATATATATCTTAGTCTTTTCAATCACTTGAAGGAAAAGTTCATTCTTACGGTTTACATACAGTCAAAATCCAAATCCAGCAAGTTTATTTTTATTCTGAATAGAAGGGGGAGGGGGGAGGTTATAAAACTTTTGTCAGGTTTTGTTGCTCTCTGTGTACATTTCAGAGATTTCATCTTATGTCTTGTTCCTATGAAGGGAGCCAAGGGGTAAAAACTGATAAAATTCTCAATTGAAGATACAGAAAGCAGAAAATATATATTTCTGTAAATAGCAGTAGGCCCTTCCCTTTTCCAGGGTGAACCTGTTCCTTCCATTTCTTGCCCTGGTGGAAAAAAGGTGTGGCTAAGTCTCTTCATTACATTTACAAGAAACAAGTCATAATTCTTCTCCACCCTACTGAAAACTAAAACAATGGTTTTGCTTAAATTGAGTTTTAATCCTAATACAAATTGCTCATGATCTTTTATTGTATACATTTTGCATTCCTCAAAAACAGATTGCTTATGGAAAACAAAGTTGAGGATACAAATATTAGTAATAATTAGGGATGAGCTTAAGGTTCACCTTGGATGTTTGGGCATTTGGATGGACACCTGAACATTTTCTGTGGGAGCAGAACAGCATGAATAATAGCTGTATTACTTCTGCTCTTTTACATGACAACTCCCCGCTGTTAATGGTTGTCAAGGACGCTGGAGCTTTCAGGCAATATTTACTTAGCAACTGGAAGATGTTTTTCTTGTTCACATTTTTTATTAATTCTGTGTAAGAGGCTCAGTTTACAGAGTACAAAAGGCATAAATATAAGGCTAATAGCATATACACACGATAAGAAAATTGTTAGAAAAGTTTCATATGAGGACCAATTGTCTGATAATCTGATCAGTAGTACACAGCTTTCAAGAACCGATCACGACAATTCATGCGACAATATCCGAAGGGACATGTTTCTCGTACGATACCAGATCGTATGATTTTCGTTTAATCAGTACAGTAGTCGTCGGAAAATACAATACAAATACAACTCAATACATTACTTCACTTTCATAATTTTTTTCTTTCTTATGAGAATTTTCGTAAGTTTAGTACCCTTTTCATTTTCAATATCGAAACTAGCATGCAAAAATAAAAAACGATGCTCATTTGTTTGACATTCTTATCGTGTGTACGGGGCATAAGTCTAGCCATACATTATACAATTTTCTTGTGCAAATTTCCTTTAGATTTACCAAAACCATATAATATGAGGTCAAACCTAAACACTTTTAAACTGTATGCATTCAGTCAGGCCCTTACATTATATAAAACAGAGGGCGCACAGGCCTAGTGCATTACCATAAAAAATGTTTAATAAAAAATAAAGTATGTGTTGTACTCACAAACGACAATATAGTCAAGGCACATCATAAAGAACAGCTGGGTCAACACCGCGCTCAGTAACAGTCCGCAATAGGGAGTTTAGACATCCAAAAGGCTGACGCGTTTTCAGGACTTGCCTCTTCCTCAGTGCCCTATATTGTCGTTTGTGAGTACAACACATACTTTATTTTTTAGTAAACATTTTTTATGGTAATGCACTAGGCCTGTGCGCCCTCTGTTTTGTCTTTCCTCATTCAGTATATTTGTATTTCCCCGGTCCATTTGAGGGCAGCAAGGTGTGCATGTTCCAGGACATTCTTAATGTGGTTGTAGCCTGCATCGAGTCCATCCCCAAGTGCAGGAGCATTTGTGTTTGCTGGTCCTTACATTATATAGTTAAATCTGAGGGAAATTGAATAAGAAAAATTTATAACGTATGTATTGTATGTAGAGTACATGTAATGTAATGTATGTACTGTACATGTAATGTATTTAGAGTACAGGACAATCATATATTGAGACTTTGTCAATATCATTAGTCAGATAGCAAGGAAAGGTATGCTAGCTTACGTAGAAAACCATACAAAAACAGCAGTGCAGGGTTACTGGTGGTGCAAAGAAAGAAAATTTCATGATTTATGGACTGCTTTAGAGTAAAGGTTTTCACTACATTGCACACATCAGCACAGGTCCAATCACCATATATTATGTTAATTAAAATTGGCTTAACTTGTTCCTTTTCTGCCTCAAATCACATTACTAGTCTGGCTCTCTCTTTCACAATCACTGTCCCCCTTCCCCTTTAATCGGGTTCCAGTGGCCTTTCAGGCAGACTCAAATTCTGAACTCAATTTATATACTTTAGGAAGGGCCACTCTCTGTATATAACTACCCTTTGGGCTACCCAAGGTAGTTTGTCACAGCATATACAGGATTAAATGAACAAAATAGCACCTAATTATTTACTAAGTGGACGCTTACCCTCCCTTGAAATATTACATTTGTCAGCATTACATTGGTTATACTACACAAGAAAGTCATTAGCCAATGGGCTTTAAAACTTGCCTGCAAAGAAAAAATATATAGGTGCATTACCTGAATCCATGGCCACCTGTCATTTTCTGCAGAAGTCCAGGCATTGACAAGTCCTTTTTTATTCAGTCGGGCAAAATATGGGTACCATTTTTGTAATCCAAAAAGAGCTCTGTGAGTTGAGGATGCTGTTATTTGTTGGTTTGAGATGATCCCTCCTTCCATACCCAGTGGTCCAGAACACCCTAGTAAAAGTAAATTAAAGTCAGATTATGTATGAAACATTTATTTTGCTTACAGGGAATTCCTTCCTTAATTAAGAAAGGGGTGAAAGTACTTTGTAGACAAGGGAGGACTGAGAACATTTGGACTACTAGGAAAGCACAACAAACTAACCTTTTCATGGTATACATTAGATAGTTTTCTGTGAGCTAACGAATATGTACCTCACAAACGAGGGAATTCAGAGACAGGTACACAAATGTGTCCATGTCCCCAGTGAGTTTGCCAGTGTCCACAGTGAAAATTACCCAGTGCACTCACTTTTGCGCTACCACCTTGGCCACTGCTCCCATCACACTGATGAAAGATCCAGGAGTTGTGTACTAGGGGTGAACAAAGCTTGATGTGGAACTGGAAGACTAGTTCCCCATCATGTCTGCTTTACTTTTGATTGACAGCACAAAGGGATGGGTGAATCCAAAGCCGCTATTCAGTCCAATAGCTGGTTTACAATCCACCTAATGCTGTGCACTGTTAATCAAAAGTAAAGCAGAATTGATAGGAAACTAGTTTCTCAGTTTCCCATCAGGTTCCACTCACCCAGTGACAAATCATTTCCCAAATATTGGCATTGCCATATTTGAGTAATGATATCACATTTACTTACATTTAGCTTTTGGCTGGGGAATCTCAAAGCAAAAGCTAAATAGGGTAATGAATTCAGCCCTATTTAGGAAGCTGTCACATACGTGACAGCTTCCATGCACAGGGAAATCCTGCTTTTAGTACTTGTGTACCTCCTGTATATCAGTTCAGAGCTGTTCATATTTACAGTCAGTTTTGTAATATAAGAACTGGTGGTAATTCCTTTAAGAATTTGTTGAAGCCATAGGGACAGGTTATTAAAGTGGCAGTAGAAAAAATGCTTGCCTGAATTAGGTGCAGGTAGTTCTTAGGAGAACTACCACAACATATCTGTCAATAGGGCTAATTTGAATTCCCCTTTTAGTGTCCTGTGGTGCCAAGGTGACAAAGTGATTGTTGGTCATAGTAGAGGGTGGGTGTTGTCATAAAAATGTCCTCAATTGTAAGTTACCTTTTCACATACAGTATACATGTTTACAAAAAGGGGGATTATAGAGGAGGGAGTACACAGTAGGCAGCAAGTTGAACCAGATGACTGCTGCTCTCAGAAATAGATATGGATTCACCTAACTAAAATAACAATTAAAACACAGTGAAATCATCACAAAACATCCTCACTTGCAGCTTCCTTTGGTAACTGAGCACAACCCATTTTACAATTTTGCATTACACCATCATTGGCTTCCTTTGTATTTCACATACTCTGGGTCTGCACAGCTAAAACCAAACTGCTATTACTATAGCGCAACAGTTACAGTAAACTGGGTATACACGTTCATTATTTTTTTTTCCAACCAGTGGGTTGAATAAAATAAATAAATAAATAAACAGACCCCCCACATCAACACTTCAATGTGTGATACGGGAATCTTTAACACTGTGATATTGTATTTTGACCAGAGAGACTGAATACATTGATCAACTGCTGGTTTCCAGCAAGACCATTCGACAGAAGCTAGCCTTTAGACTGTCTTCTATTGAATAGACAGCAGTGCACATGTACTGTACCTGTACTGTACATGTGTACGAGGCTTTACTTTTCAAAATTGTAAATTAACGGACACAAAGTGGGTAAATTGTCTCTTTCAACCTCTCTACTTCATGATAGTGTACCTTGCATAGCTCTGACATCTACATTTTTTCCATGTGACACTAAGGGTAGTGAGTTGAATGTAGTAGGAGGGAAATGGCATAAGACAGTTAAACTAGCAGAGAAAAAAAGAATAAGTCTAGTTGTGTAGGCAAACGCTGTGATCATAGGTTTGAATAGGGAGCAGATTACTATACATGAGAAAAAATGTTTTGTAACTGATTGCAGCTGCAAAAGGCATGACTACAGTATACACAACATACTGTATACAGTATATAAATGCATATATCAATGCCCCACAATTCTAATAAAAATATGTTTATATCAAAATTTTAAAAACTCTTAGTTTCATAATACGGCAGCTAATGTATAATCCATCAGTGTACAGACTGTGCCAATAAAGCAACAATCATCACTATAATAAAAAAAAAAGGAACCAAATCAAATAAGTTGTAACATAAGTATAATAGGATAACATAAAAGTCCAGTAATCTATAGTCTCTGCAGTTGCTTGCAAATCCTCACTGCTGTGCAACAAAGAAACGGTGTATATTCTTGTAAATAATCATGATTCTTTACCACAATGGGATCCAAAACCAATATCAGTGTGAGTCCCAACACACTGTGCAAAAGAAGAACTCAACAGAACAGAATGAACTATGTATTGTAGGAAAGTCTAGCAGCGCTTGTTTGTTTTAATCCTCAGTTCTGATCTTAGAAGTTCTTGTCTTCCACTCTCCATCATGCCAACAGAATAAAAGAGCTCCTATAGTGTAAAACCTTCTTAAACCTTTTATTGAACATTAAAACCAAATGCACTCACTTGTATATATGCTACATAACTGTACTGATTTTAAAGCACATGTGTATATTAAATCTGCCAGTTAAATAAGATGACTCTCTCTCAATGCAGACTGGCAGAAACTGAGTCGTATAGCATGTGTTTTGTAGCTCCACTTTCTGATACATTACACCAGACCTCTGTGTCATGGAGTGTTCAACAATGGGGCTGAATTCAATCACCCACTGGCTTTTGTTGCTCATTTGTTGTCATTGCTCCCTCTTCTCCCCTGCATTAGTTACTCCCTGGCACAGTGGATCAGAAGCTTCTGCATCATGTGACTTCAACAGAGCACTTGACAACGGGGCTGAGTTGCAAGAGCAATGACATCACCCGCTAACTTTTATTGCTTATTTGTTTTTGGTGCTCCCTCCACTCCATGAGACAGAGGATCAGGCGCTTCAGCATCATGTGACTGCACCATAGCAAACTGAAAATCTGGATTTATATATATACTGATCTTGGCTGATATGCTGCACTTACTTTCTGAAAAGCAGAGGTCCACATAGTGATACAGTGGAGCAGATATTCAATGTTTTTATTTTCTAGTTTAAAGTTCCACTGTCATCTTCTGTCCTTTTCCCTGGTCTGATATAATTTGACAGAACTAAGTTTTCAAATTGAAAGGATACTCTAACATGCACAGGAGGTTTTTAGCTCTAAGGCAATTGCATAATGCCCATCAATCCCTCTAAAGACTATTGTTAGTTTAAAGTGATTGTAAAGTTAATAAATAAATGTCATGCTTAACAGTTCTGTGCACAGAGCAGCCCTGATCCCCCTCTTCTGGGGTCCCCCACGGGTTCTTTGGGCTTCTCCTCTTCCCCGTGTGCCACCATAGGAACCCGCTTCCTATGGTGACAGATGTGTGGGCTTGATGCCAAGCCATTCACCGCGTGTCCAGTGACAAACAGTGTGGCTCAGCCCCACCCCTTTGTCACTGGATATGATTCACAGTAACAGGAACCAATGGTTCCTGCTGCTCTCACTGAGTCCAGTGAGGAGGAAGAAAGAGAGCAGCGCCGTTGCTCTCGGGCACAGCGCTGGATCAAGAGGGGGCTCAGGTAAGTATTTTGGGGGGCTGGGGAGTGTCTGATCACAGAAGGATTTTTACCTTAATAGAGAATGCAGCGTTCAGCCTTTAAACCTGCAGCCTTTACAACCACTTTAAGGGATAGTAAGGCACATTTCCAATAAGCAGTAGGTATATAATATATATAGCAAATACAGTATATAGATATTATTGTAGTGTTTACCACGTTGGCTTTTAAATGCTTTTGTTCATACAATATTTTTGTTATTGTGTTACATGCAGAGTTTTGCTACTATAGGAAAGTCTCTGTAACTTACTAGAATTCATATGCCTCTGCATTAGATGTATTGTTTTCAGACAGCCAAAGGTTCCAGCTGTCTGAATACAATAGCTGGCAGGGAAGATACCCTGTGCTGAATGGGGGAAATCTATGTATGTGGAAGGATCACAGCTAGTGGACAGCATTGCAAAGCATGAAACCAATCCTACTGTAACATAATAGATGGGGGTTTTTTTTAACGCCAGGATGGTTAATAGCCAGCATTCTCCAAATATGCAAACAGTAAACAGAAAATATATGCAAATAATACACATGGGCATTTGATTTTAGTTGCTTAACACTCCTTCATTATTCCACCACCTTCTGGATTTACTCTACTGGATTGATGTGACCTCATAATAGGAGCTATTACATGCTTTTTTGATTTGTCCTGCATCACAGTGTATCCATCCATTTGTCAACTTCAATCCACTTTCGTTTGCTCTTTTCACTCCTTTGTCTCTCCTCTGCTTATGTTTCCAAAAATGATTAACTCCCATGCAGTAGTATTCCTAAATTTGTTAAAATTTCAGCTCAATAACCTATTTCAAAAAGTCTGTTTAGTTGTTGATTTGAATAAGAAAGGCTACAATATTATATTATTTTGTTCTTGAATTTAAATATGCTTTGTATATGTTCACAAGTACACGGTCACAGTTACCCCCACCATAAGTATGCACTTACAGTATCTGTATGTACTCTTTCTGAAAAACTATATAAACAGAGAGCAAGTAAATTTTGCTTAATGCATCCAGGCAGTACACTGTATATATATATATATATATATATATATATAAACTTATAAGCACGCATTCTTTATTAAACTGTCATAGTCCCCAGTAAAACAATTTTGAATTTGTTTTATATATCTGCAGCCACATAAAGTAGAAAAGATATATTATAACGTTGTTCTAACATGTCAGAACCACCAGATTTCTAAAATTGCTCAGTGAAGTTAAATATTACATATATTTAATGTACTGTAATGACTGAAAATTACAAGTTTCTGTTGTTCTTCTGACCTGAAACATTACGTATGACAGCTTTAGCGGAGCTCACAATTTCACTTGTCAATCTGATGCAATTGAGGGAATAAAATAATAAAAAGTAGCAAAGAAAATGCTTAATCACACAAAATATGCTAAATAAATGAATGATACTGTATGAACTGAACAAATAAAAGGAAAAGGAACTAGAGGACCTGATTTGTCTAATATATAGTCCCCAGCATAAATGAGTACACCCCTTTTGAAAAGTAAGATTTTAATCAATATCTCAATGAAAAATTTCCAAAATTCTGACAAAACTAAGTTCTATAGAGCATTTTTTTAGCTCTATACATGAAAGTAAGGTTAATAATATAACTTAGATTACAAAATCTTAATTTTTACTCAAATTAGTTGATGCAAAAATTAATACACTCCACAACAAAATCTACTACATCTAGTATTTTGTATGACCTCCATGATTTGTAAGGACATCACAAAGTCTTCTAGGTATGGAATGAACAAGTTGAAGGCATATTACAACATCTATCTTTTCCATTCTTCAAGAAGGACCTCTTTTAGAGCCTGGATGCTGGATGGAGAATGAAGCTCAACTTGTCTCTTCAGAATTAACCATAGGTATTCAATTGGGTTCAGATCAGGAGACATACTTGACCACTGAATCACTTTCACCCTGTCCTTCTTTAGAAATGCAACAGTGGCCTTAGATGTGTGTTATGGATAATTGTCATGTTGGAAAAATGCACGACAACCAAGGGCATGGAGTGATGGTAGCATCTTCTCTTTCAAAATAGAGCAGTACATTTGTGAATTCATGATATCATCAATGAAATGCAGCTCCCCGACACCAGCAGCACTCATGCAGCCCCACAGATGAACGCTGAAACCATGATGTTTCACTGTAGGCACCATGTATATGTCTTTGTACTCCTCACCTTTGCGACGCCATACAGTTTTGAAGCCATCAGTTCCAAAAACATTTATCTTAGTCTAATCACTCCAGAGTACAGAGTCTCAGTAGTCTTCTTCTTTTTCAGCATGGACCCTGGCAAATTCTAGGTGTTTTTTCTTGTGCATGGGCTTTGGGAGTGGCTTCCTTTGTGGACAACACCCACGCATGCCATTCCTCTGCAGTGTATGCCGTATTGTGTCATGGGAAACAATCACCCCAGTTTGGCTTTCTACTTCTTTAGCTAACTGCTGTGAACTTGCAAGGTGATTTTCTGCAACCCTTCTCATCAGAAGATGCTCCTGTCGCGCTGTTAACTTCCATGGACGGACTGGACGTCTGTGTGAGATGGTTGCAGTTCCATCTTTGGTAATGTTTTGTATCACTTTTGCTACAGTATTCTGACTGAAAAGTAAAGCTTTGCGCATCTTCTTGTAGCCTTCACCTTTTTTGTGTAAAGAAATGTTTTCTTTCTCAGGCCTTGTGACATTTCTACTCCATGTGGTGTCATTGCTGACAGCATGAAATAGGAAGGGGCTTTTTTTGTTAAGTAATGCCCTTTTATATTCAACTGTCTCCTAGACACCTGTTTAATGAATAACTAGACTATTTAGGATTTTGTTGTCTAAAATTTAGCTTTGCTCCTACAACTTTCACTGGAGTGCATTCATTTTTGCTACATGGTCTTGGAATGAATTTGTTAAGAAAAATACTTTTGTGTTCAAATTAACAAATCTTTTTTGCAACCAATGGCCCACATTTGTGGGAGTATTTTATAGCATAGTGTCCCATAGAAAATGTTGATTCTGAAAGGAAAGTAAAGGTTTTCTGATAAATCTGTTGGGGTGTACTCATGTATGCTGAGCACTGTATATATACACTCACCGTCCACTTTATTAGGTACACCTTGCTAGTGCCAAGAAAATATCGCCCACACCATCACACCACCATCCTGAAGCGTTGATACAAGGAGGGATGGATCCACGCTTTCATGTTGTTTAGGCCAAATTCTGACCCTACCATCTGAATGTCGCAGCAATCAGTCTGCCCATTCTCCTCTGACATCAACAAGGCATTTTCGTCCATACAGCTGCAACTCACTGGATATTTTCTCTTTTTTGGACCGTTCTCTATAAGCCCTAGAAATGGTTGTGCATGAAAATCCCAGTAGATCAGCAGTTTTTGAAATAGTCAGGCCAGCTCATCTGGTACCAACAACCATGCCACATTCAAAGTCACTTAAATCCCCTTTCTTCCCCATTCTGATACTCTGTTGAACTTCAGCAAGTGGACTCCACCACGTCTACATGCCTAAGTGCATAGAGATACTGCCATGTGATTGGCTGATTAGCAATTTGTGTTACTAAGCAGTTGAACTGCTCATATATATATATATATATATATATATATATATATATATATAGAGAGAGAGAGAGAGAGAGAGAGAGAGAGAGGGGGGGGGGGGAGAGAGATTTAAACTAAGGGGCATGGGCAAACCTTTAATTTCCCATAATACATTTTTTATTAAAAGCAAAATGCCAAACAGTTAAATGCAGGGTTAAAAGGCATATTGGTGTATCTGTTACTAACCAAAATATTGTCATTTTGTTCATCCCCTCTTTTTATACCTTAGCCACTCTATGTAGGAGGTGAAAGCACTGTTCAGAGCTGTTGTCTTTGCAGCTTCTTGCATAAACTCCCTGTCTTTAGCATGTTCACTGGACTATAAATAAGCATCACAACCCTCTCTTGGTTCACAATGCTGACATTCCCTTTTTTACCATTATTTTCAATGTTAAAAGAATTATAGAAAGTTTATTTCCTAAATAAATCAAGTAGAAATTTACTGTTGAATCTTGTGATGATGTAAACAAAATCCTAGGCTTTTGAACATCACAGGATCAATACTGGAGGCAGCCTAGAGGAACATTTTTTCCAGGAAAGTATTTTTTGCTCTTCATATTTCCAGCCCAGTAAGACATTTAACAAAGTTTTAAACCCCATGAAAAATCCACTAGGAGGGAAATGGATAAAAGGTTTATATATATATATATATATATATATATATATATATATATATATATATATTATATAAATATAATAATAATAATAATATATGAAGTTATTATTTCATATGCCACATGACTATGGGGTCACACAATTGTACTGGTTAGACTGTATCTGTTAAATTTGGAGAATCTGGCCAAATGTTCAAAACTGTTTGATAGATTCACATGCTCTGTGTGTATTAATCAATTTTTAAAGTCAAGAAAGTGATTTAGCATGTTTGTCCACGCTGTTATTGGGGGTAGATGTTGGGGATAGCTAATATTTAGTAAACAATGTTTGAAAGACAATGTTGGCATAACCATATGGATAAACATTTAACTCAATAGGAAACAAATCACAGGAAGCATACATCTCTGGTTTGCTGTTGCCACAAATAGTCACTTGATTATGTGATATAGGAGCCACTTACACCAGATTAGTAGATAGATTTTCAGTTCGGGAGCTTCTAGAGAGTCTTCCAAGTCCTATCCACTTAGTTCAAGAATATCAACTATATAGGCTTCTTTGTTTGGAAAGATGTTGTGTGGTAAATGCAGAGTATTTAGACACTTGTTCCCTTAGTAGCAGGTAATAGCACTATTAGTAGGCATGAATGTGTCAAACAAGGACTATGTAAGCTAACCCTTCATACGTAGTCTCCACCTGTAACTAGAAGTTCCCAATTCTTGTCCTCTAACCACAAGCCGTATACTTCAAAAAGAAGACCTGAACATCCAGGAAAGTATCAAAAGTGCATTTGTATTATATCCATTAAAAGTAATACAGTAGTGCTGTGTTCGACCCTGTTTAGTCAAAAGATGTTACTTAGAAGCATTGCCATATAGCTTTCTTTGATACACAAACCTCAACTACCGAGGATGCACTACTTATCTTTATAAAACATTTGAAGTGTGCCCTAATTGAAGGTATCTGTAATACAACTTGTGTGAAACAGATATTTTCAAAATGAAGACCTTTGAAAGATCTAAAAAATGTTTTTGTGGTAAAAAAAATAATTCAAACAGCACAGTGTATGTCAAAATTTCCAACCTTACTTGGATTAAACAGGGAATGAGATTTTCCTGTTATGGTGTATTGTATAAGGAACATTAGTCTTTTCTAAAAAAAATACATCATAGCGAGAGAATGGACTGCAATGTATTTTATTGTACTTGTCCTTTAGGTACATAAATCATAATGATATTGGTTCTCAGATAAGGCATTAAATTCATAGGTCCACCTAAAAAGCTGATACACATTGCCAGATGCAAAAAACAAACTACATAAATTTGGCAGTATAAGCCACCCTTTCGCCTCTCTTTCACACTCCCCTTTGCAAATGTAATTTTACATAGCTATGAAATATTTTTACAGCAGTCCCTTTTTATCTGTAGCTGCCTGATGGCCAATACCACTGCCTTGCGAAAGTAAATTTTATTTCAGCAAATGGCACTGGTTTTTGGCTTATTATCATTATATATATATATATATATATATATATATATATATATATATATATATATAACAAATTTCATCAATAGTATATAGTTTGATCAATAATATATATATTATTGTAAATGATTTCATCAGTTTTTAAAACCATGTTGCTCATGCCTACATGTTAGAGACTCAATGACCTGACAGGTACATCCTTGGCAAACAAACTCTAGAAAAGCATCACAGCTCCTCATCAGAGGAGGAGCCAGCCTTTTGGTTTCACTTTCACACTCATGTAACCATATGTGCAAACAGTAAAACAAGCCATAGGTTGAGAGAACTAAACTAAAATGTTTCCAGTTTCTCAAAAATCAGACACCCTATTTCTTACAATGGAATAAATCATAAAAAAATGTAAAAAAAGATCTTCTGGGAACCTTCTGAATAAACGTTATCAGAAAGTGGATGCCATTTAATTAGATATTCTACCAGTGATGGATGCAGCAGCAATGCGCCTGCAAAAAATGTTACCATCCTCTATGTCATTTGGAGATGTCCTAAACAGATCTGCACCTTAAAATAAACTATGAGGCAGCAGGTGGAGCATGCAAGACAGCCCTTGCCCTTACCCCAGTGGCTAATGTTACCCAATCTTGCTCCCAAAATGTAGAAACAGAAATTAATCAAGATCTGCAAAAAGTGGACATCATGCAAGCATTGGATAAGCTTAAACTCACAGCAAATTTTATGGAAGAAGCAACAATTGACACCAGCAGATGGTGCTTTATGCTGTTACTTACAAAAGGCCTCTGTGGCTGACATCCTGAGCTGCTGATTCCTCAGCTAAACAAAATTTGTGCACTTTTTTTGGAAAGAAATTAAAGAAGGCCATCTCTAGAGTCATGGGAGGAAAATCAGGGATGCTTTTAGAAGACAAAGGATTAGGAAGTATATCCATCTCAGACAGATTCCACAACCCTGTTTCAAAGAATCACATCTGTTTCCACAAGAAAAACATTTTAATAAATGCTGGAAGAGTACACAGATGATATTACTGAAATCACAGTAGTAACTGCTGGCTCTCAGGATCCTTGGAAGTAAGTTTGACCATCATTTTACACAGACAAGTGCCGCAGACGAATCCTACTGAATCATTTCATGCAGATATTGATGGACCTTTGCAAGCATCCTTGGGTGGTCTCAACAGTTACATTTGGCCACTTCTGGACATTCAAACATTCTCCACCTCCTCATTTTTTCCTACTATCAAGAATCCCAGAGTTGCCCCATAAGGCAGATATATTATTGAAAGAGTTGACAAATTTACTACATAGTGTATATCTCGAAAGTTTCAAAATGGAATCTCTACAGACCATAACTCAAGCAGTTCAACCTGGCAGCCAGATGCTGTCAGTGGATCTTCAAGATGCATACTTACTGTATACATTCCCATCTTTCCATCATTTCAAAAATACCTCAGGTTTGTGGTAGATAAAACTCATCTCCAGTTCCAGAGTCTAAGAGTGGGGTCTCTCAGCTGCATCTGTTTATGACTCTGGGCAACCAGTAATGACTAAAATTCCTGCAACAACTTCCACTTTATCTGTCTGATAAAGATGATTCACTGTTACCAGTGAAAGTGCAGTCTTACCTATGTTTTCATTATTTGCCTCCCATCATCTGATTCTTAACAAGGTTGCTGATGGAGGAGATGACAGTCATTGTCATTCTTCCCTACTGATCACTCAGGACTTGGTTTTCCCTAGTCCTTCATCTCAGTGTTTTCCCTCCAGTTCCTCTTTTGAGGAGGAGGATGGAAGACTTAGGCGGCTTGTCAGAAATCCTCCAAGAAGAGCATCTATAAAGAACATTTATTCAAAGATTTTAGATAAGTTGGTTTTCTTTGCAGCAGGTGAAAACTATGACCCCATCACTCTGTCCATATCACAATTTTTGTCCCTCCTCCAGACAAGCTTGAACATGGGACTTAGTCTTAGCTTTCTAAAGCATCAGGTTGCTATAATCTCAGCTGTTACCAAGAAGACATTTAGTAATGAACTTTTGTTGGTACAGTTACTCAAGACAGTCCTTAAAATCCATCCTCTTAGAAGAAGCCCCTTTCCCCAATGGGATCTGTTGCTTGTCCTGCTCATATTATCTAGAGATTCCTTTACTCCAACAGAGGAATGCTCTCTGTGGAACATCACCTATAAGGCGGTGTTCAACATAGCAATTACTACTGTCAGAAGAGCATCCGATCCTTGGACTCAGAGGAATCATACATCTATTCTTTTCAAATACAACAGAGCTATGACCAATACAGCACTTTGTCTTACCTTACTGCTGCAACTTCATTCAGGTCCTCAAACATACCATGTGTCTTCCCAGGAGGGAGATACCAGGGGAAGGAAGTCACTTCTAAGACTCTGGCATCATAGACAGTAAAACTAATCTAAATTGCATACAGGGCAGAAAGATGCCTTGATGACTGTTGGGTTTGGAAGAAGGACAATCCAACCCTGAAAGGCTAAGTTCACCTATAGTAAAAAAAAATAATAAGTGCACACTATTCTGCAGGTTCAGCAAAAAATGTGCATTTATCTTAATTTTTCCAAATCCAAAGAACCCTACCCACTGACGCAAGGGAGGCGGGGGGGGGGGGTGCAGGGGTACTGCATAGCAATATGTGATGTGTTAAACCCTAATTATTTGGTGTAACATGTAACATGTTACTAAAGGTGGACTTATTCCTTTAATTTCTTCCACATAATAAACCATTTTCCATACAACCCTCTTGTCAGCTAGTTGTTTACCACTAGTATGCAACCATGTAAGAAAATTGTATCAAATACTTTATAATTCTCCTATCCTGGTGCCCATCCACATCAGCATACTTACTCTTCTCAGCTTGGAGCTTTTCATTAGAATACCAGGGGTTCTTTATGTTTTCATTTTTAAGCTATTTGTTGGTCTTGTTGGAAGGGTTAGAGAAACTAGTATGCTGCAATGGATAGGAATCAAGAAAGGCAAATTAATGCCAATATTTGATACAAGTTTTCTTTTTTTTTGCTGCCTGTGTCCATTTGGAGAAATATACCTTCAGTTCCTATAGTGGAGACACAACAGCAAATGAGAGGAAATTTCTGCAAATAGAGGAAAAATCCCCCATTCGACACTCATCACTGAAACAGATGTCCATTTATTTCATCTAATGTTTGGGTGAAAATTTTAAATTTTGTCCTACTTAATAATGTCTTGTGATTGCGGCTGCCAGGGAAAATAGAGAAGGTGATTCTCTTTGGCATCAATCCAGACAGCAGTAAACATTTGACAAATGTTCTTATCCTTTACCATTCTATAAAAGAAAAGGTTTGGCTAAAGCTACACTTGAACAAAAAGATGCACTGGGGCAAATATGTAGGCTACCATTGCTAAAATGTTGTTCTGCATGCTCTCATGTTTTCAGTGTTTTAAAATCTCTACCCTTGAACATGCATGCAGATCAAGAATTTTGACTTCACTCTGTCTCTGCTTACTGTATGGTTTTTCAAAGTCAATTGCTCAAATTATTCAAGCCAATTGGTAAACAGCATTTCAGAAGGAAGTTGGCAATAAGAACAGTCAAAAATGGATAACCATTTAATGTTGGGATATCAGTTAAAGGCAAATCTGCTATTAAAGAGAATTTGTCATTTCTCCTATTCAAGACAAAATGGCAGGTTCTCTTAAAACTCAATCCAACTCACGGATACTCTCCGGATCATTCTGTTCCTTTATAGGAAATATATGGGGCTTTCAGATATGGGAAAGCATGAGAACTTATATAAAAAATAACAAATAGTAGTATCTGCTTAGAAATAAAGTGATTAAATGCAAGATCTGATGACAAATAACACCTCAATGGATAACAACTTCATTGTGTTCTCTCCAGTTAATTGGTTATTGATTCACTCTGTAGCATGGTATGTAAAAAGCAAAATCATCAATGTACAATTTATAGGTCCTTGCCTCTGTTATGATCACACGAAAGAGAGGCAGTTATCAAAGAGCAAAGCATCAAGCTGACAAAATCATATTGATGTTCATTCTAAAAAGGAACTACAGAAAATATATCTGGAAATCTATAGATCACATGCTATTTTGTTTTTAAAAAAAACCTTTTTGTTCTGAAATACTGTGAGATTTTATAGAGATATGACTTGTATTATAAACTCTACACTGTATATAGCTTTTGATTAAAAGAAATTTTGTGCCACATAAAATTTTTTGTCCAACTTTTAAAGTCCATCAACTATGGAGACATGGGAACGCACTTTTAACTCTACTTCCTTCTTACAATGGAGCTTAGCAACCGAAAGACCCCTCAAACTCTCTAAATGCATTTCTCACAGGGAATTCACCCAAAACAATTATTCACATGTGGTATTATCCCTCAGACAGTATAGCAATTTCCTAATCATTCTCCTTTCTGCTGGAGAAAATGTGGCTCAACAGGATCACTTGCTCAAGTGTGATGGAGATGTCTGATTTTCAGAGACTTTTGGAACTCTGTTTTTACTTTGTCCTCACTAATATTATACCTGTTCTGGATCTGACATTAACCCCACTGGGGGTAGGCATGGACATCTTGCTCTATGAATACTATATCTTTCTTACCCATTTATTCATATCAGCCAGACTATGCATAGAATTTGGAAACAATTAAAACTCCCAACTATTCTTATAACTATTCAAATAAATGACAAACAAGCACTCAGGAAAAATGTAAGCGGCTATGGTCTCCTTAGCTTGAAAATCCTTATTGCACTATCCCACCTTAAATCAACTGCATCATTGACCTTCTCAGTTCTCCCACCTTATTATAAAGAACACCTGCTAGTGTGTCAATGCCTAACATACCAGGATTGACTTAGAAAACCGAGACCTCTTCACCCATGCTTTTGAAGCCAACCCATATACTCACTATTTTGCTTATACTGGTTCTTATTATATTCCCTACTTTTTTGTTTCCTTTCCTTTCTTTTATTTCTATCCAGTTTGCTGTATGTTTGTACTGTTTGCATGTGATGTACATCTCAATACACCTCTGCTTTGTACCCAGGGATATGTGGTAAAACATCACTTCCACATACCCAATCTAATGTATTGTTTGTATGCTGGATTGGTTTACTATGTTCTGGCTATGTAAACTTTATTTCTTAGTAAAATACATTTTTAAAGTCTTCAAGTATTCCATAGCTTTGGTAAGTCTCCAAGGACTTCATGTTACAATATAATTATATATTAAGTAACATGTTGGATTGAGTTTTAAGTAACATGTGTCTGCCTTTATCATCTTAGAAAGTAAGGAGGTAAAGCCTTCAACAGAATTATAGGACTATGGAATGGCTTTATACAACACTGCAGGGGTTGGCAAATCATTAGTGTATGTGTATTATTTTACAAATCTTTGGATAAAGAAATCCACCACCACTTAAAATAAATGTGCAGTGTAATACAAAAGCCTAGTTATATGTTATAGGTGAAGAAGAGAAAATATGTAACAATCGGCTTCAACTAAAGACAATCCTGGTGGGAACAGAGTGGGCCTAATTTTCATTATATATATATATATATATATATATATATATATATATATATATATATATATACACACATACACACACTATATATATATATATGTTTATATATTGGGGCACCCCTTTGAATCATTGGATTCACGTGTTCTAATCACCTCCATGCCCACAGGTCTATAAAATCAACCACCTAGGCATGCAGACTGCTTCTACAAACATTTGTTAAAGAATGGGTCCCTCTCAGGAGCTCAGTAAATTCAAGCATGGTCCCAAGATAGATTGTGCAATAAGTCCATCTGTGAAATTTTCTTGCTACTAAATAGTCCATGGTGAACTGTTAGTGGTATTATAACAAAGTGGAAGCTCCTGGGAACAAAAGCAACTCCGCAGAGTCAACATATAAAGACCTCCAAACTTTGAGTGGCCTACAGATTAGCACAACAGTGCGTAGAGAGCTTCATGGAATGGGTTTCCATGGCCGAGAAGCTGCATCCAAGCCTTACATCACCAAGTGCAATGTAAAGTGTTGGATGCAGTGGTGTAAAGCACACCACCACTGGACTTTAGAGAAGTGGAGCCGTGTTATCTGGAGTGACAAATCATGATTTTCTGTCTGGCAATCTGATGGACGTGTCTGGGTTTGGTGGTTTCCAGGAGAACGGTACATGCCTAACTGCATTGTGCCAAGTGTAAAGTTTGGTGGAGGGGGGATTATGGTGTGGAGTTGTTTTTCATGGGTTGGGCTTGGCCCCTTAGTTCCAGTGAAGGGAACACTTAAGACGTCAGCATACCGAGACATTTTGGACAATTTCATGCTCCCAGCTTTGTGGGAACAGTTTGGGGATGGCCCCTTCCTGTTCCAACATGACTGCGCACCAGTGCACAAAGCAAGGTCCAAAAAGACATGGATGAGCAAGTTTGGGGTGGAGGAACTTCTCGCCTGACCTCACAAATGTGCTTCTGGAAGGATGGTCAAACATTCCCATAGACATACTCCTAAACCTTGTGGACAGCCTTCCCAGAAGAGCTGAAGCTGTTATAGTTGCAAAGGGTGAGCAAACTCAATATTGATCCCTACGGACTAAGACTAGGATGGCATTAAAGTTCATGTGCGTGTAAGGCAGGTGTCCCAATACCTTTGGCAATATAGTGTAGATAGATAGATATGAATATATACATATCTTTAATTAATGAGTAAGGATGATGGACCGTTGTTAATCATTTGTACTCCATACTGAAATCTTGAATGTTTTTTTTTTTAATCTAACCCATTTACTTTTAGTCAGCAAAGGGGCAGTTAACTTGAAGCATTGAGAATCTGGCTGTACATCTTTTCCAATTGTAATCTATAGACCTGGACTAGAGGTGCCCCCCTCTTTAACCATACAAATATATATTAAAAACTGCGTACAAACAATTTTAAAGTCACAAAGTTGAATTCACAAAGTTTTACCCAATGGTAAGAAACTTCAGTCATACGAGTGTAATTTTAAAATCTCATTGAACTTAGCTATTTTTTTTTCAAATAAGGAGCCTTTATCGGGTATTACCAAACAGCCACGATACTCTGACTTTAAACTACCCACCCACACACATTCTGCCCAGAAAAGGTAACTTAATTTAGAATGAGCGATGACATGAAAACCCAAATCAAGAGTTTCAAGAACACTTTGAATTAATCTTGAAGGGGAAATTTTATATGTTTTATTTAAATCATACTTACCTAGCTGGACACAGCTTCAATCCGATGCTGCATCTGTCCCCCTCTGGCTTTAAGAATGAGAACTCAGTGATCAGACACCACTGATTGCTTAGTTCTCCCTGCCACTCACCTGCCAGTCACCACTCTCTGGTCTGCCCCCCCCAGCACTCACTGGAATGCTGAGCTGTGCAAGGGGCAGGAGCAGCTGGCTCAGGCTCTCAGCGGCTCGCTGAGAGGCTGAGTTAGATATTAGTCCAGACATCTGGGTGGATCCGAAACTCTAAAGTTGGGATTTTTCCCCAGCCTGATCTGACTGATTGACGTCAGCCGACAGCAGACTTCCCACTGTCGCCTGAAAATGAGGCACAGGACAAGTACAGCTAAACAAGCTTTGGCTGTACTTCTCCTTTAACTCAAAGTTGAAATGATCTTGCTACAAAATATATATTTTTTTGAACAAGAATATAGCTTTATATCATGCATTGTAGATTTCATCAACAAAACATGTAAACTGCAATTCACTAGAAGATCTTTTAATTACAAACATACATCTACATATCTTGTTTTAATATTAAAAGCCAGCACTCTCAGTTACAACGTGTCCAATTTACTACAGGACTATTTTACCTGGCTCCATTGCTTTTGCATTTAATATGCCAGTCCCTGGTTCCATTAGATGTCCAATGCCATTCTCCTGATCTACTTAACATGTAGCCAACCACTGAAGCCTTATGGGATACAAGAATTGTTTGCAATGTCAACTGTCCCTCCTGCTGTCAAGCATGTGTGTCCATTCAGCAACCAATTAATAGAAGTGTCACCACTCAGTGACTTCCACTCTCTAGATGTTCTTAACTTACAATTACCTCCTGTACAGGCTAAGCAAATCAATCCCTTAAACTAAAGATAAAACCAGGTAATACCATAGCTAAAATGCTATATTACATATTACAATATTGGGTTGATCTACCAAGGGATCTGCATTAACAAGCAAAGAATATGGTCACATAATTTATTAAGTGCTCATAATGGGTGCAAACTTATATCATGAATTACAAGTTAAAGGGGAGTGGAGGCAACTAACCTCCCTAAAAAAGTCTAAAGTCATATGGGTACCACCAATGTATAATTGCAACTAAGATCCCTATAGACAAAACTACGCTGGACTTTTAAGGTGCCACACCACATTTAAAACATATATAACAATTTTATTACATCATAGAAAAATGAAAATCCCCAATAGTTGCATAGTATCAATTCCTAAGTTGCATTACACATGATTTGTACATGAGATAGCAAATGCATATTCGGTGTTAGAGACTCCACATGGAGTCATCTCACTTGTTCAATATGTTTCAAAGGTCAGCGCCTACTTCATCAGGAACATTAACACCCTAAAACATCTGCAACAGTAATAGGAGTAACTCAGTATAGAAGTTTGCTTTGCTATGGAATGCATGCCAACTAAGCTGTGGCATGCCTAAATAAAAATTAAATTTTCACCTCTGTTTTGGGTCTTACCATTGTTACCAATTTTAGTTGCACATATAGTATAGAAATAAAACAGCACCAAGTGGGTACAGATACCATTTAAACAGACTGTAAAAACCTTAATGTGTGAAAAGTTTAATTGAGCCATAACTACATACATGTGCACAGAAGTTCAAGCACTAGCTTGTGTACAAGATTACATAACCTGATGCTCAGAAAAGAAGCAAATACCTCTGTATATGCTGTTTTTTTCCTACAAAAGCATAGCATACAGGGTCTTTTTACATACCATTTAACTTTGCATGTGTGCAGTTCATTAATTAGCTAATTGCTTTATTTTTTATTTCAATTAATTTTCCATGTAGCTATGGTTCCTTTTTCTCCTACTGCTCCTATACTACTCCTACAATTTTATGCACTGAGCATTTTATTAACTGGTCATTTTATCAGAAAAAAGATGGGACTGTGTTTATTAAAATGACTTCATATGTATATTTATTTCCTGTGGGGTAATTGATGTGTTTTACATTGGTGTGGGTTATTATGTGTGGCATTTTCTTTTCTGGATGCAGTTACTTCATCTGAGCACAGCATGCTCTCCATTTTGTTTTGCTGTGCCAAATTTTTGCTGTTGTGATTGAAGTGGTTGTAAACCTCATACATGAAATATGAACACAAAGCATCCCTCTACAATGTGTACTTGTCTTAATTAAGAGTGCTAAGTGTCATTTGTCTCTGCTGCTTTGTTCTTCTGCTATCAGCATGAATCATTTCTTATAAGTTTTCCTGACACCAAGAGAAAAATGGTGACGGGGAGGGACCTCCAGCAATTGACAGCCTTGACTCTGTCCCTGTGAGCTGTGTGAAGGGGGTGTGTCCCTTTCCTTCAATCAGCTATCAGAGCTCTCTGTGACGATCGCGGCGTCAGACCTCAGCCCTTCTCACCAAACTTGTGACCGAAGGACTAGCCAATCTAAAACCGCGCTGTCACGTGCGTAACAATGCCACTCCCAGCTGCACCCTGCACAAAGATTTTCCAGCTAATGGACCACCAATCGATGTACTGGCAGCCTGGGAGTGATTGTTACTGGGTCAGGTTAATAATGCAATTAACCCTTCACACTGCCACCACCTCCTTTTTGTACAGAGAAAGAGGAAACTCGGCAATATCAGCAATAACACTATGATGTTTGCATAAGCGTCGGTATACCACTGATACCGCAGGCAGAGATAAACCGAAGCTTAAAACACGCACACAGTAGAGCTCTTCAGAGGCAGGGGTTCTTAGTTTGCATTGAAGAGCTGTAGAAACAGTTCAACACTTTTATAAAGTAAGATTTATTACTAAAAGGTCAAAAGGGTGCAATAAAAATATTTACAGAAAAATATGTAGCCAATATATATATATATATATATGTAAATATACAAAGAGCAATAGCACAGCAAAGAGATAACAGAAAGGAATTTAGGGAGGTAAAGTACTTGCCAAATGGCCTGGTTTAAGCAGATCAAGTTTCCTGAGCCAAAAAGGTGCTTTATCTCCCAAAGTTAGTTCCGATATTAAAAGGGAGAATCTTCAACTTCAACTCAACTCAGCTTAACTTAGCTTTTTCTAGGAACTCAGCAGGGTGTCTCCCTGAAGCCGAGAACCAATTGCCTCATTTGGGTGGGTGTTTGGGCAGGCAGAGACCCAAGCTATGACTAAAAACCCTCCCAGTTGATGTCATGGTTCATAACTTACCCTGGATACATATAACATTCTATCCACGAGTATATTAATACGCAGAATCTTCTGCTGAACGTCTGCATATGAAATATGACATACCTGTTGTGACGGTTAAGGAGATATCATTTCTGCTTTCCTGTATATGTCAGATAGGGGGTGTAATATATCAGACGACTTGTATTAAAGTGACCGGGTTGAATATCTGCCTGGTTTTTATGTAAGTCTCTCATATTCCAAGATATGTAATCATAGGAGAAAGTGGGTCTTGAATGTGATGTCTGCTTTATTGCTTATCTGGAATGTCTTTGAGGCTCAGTGAGGGACTTGGTTTATGGCTTTATGATCCCTTTCAAAGAAAGGGTCTCGCAGACATATGGGCACCAGCTAATTGGGGTTTATAGCCAGGACACCCTCCCAATGAGTTTGCTGCCTGTGATCTCTGCATCAAACAGACCACATGTCACTCAACAAAGAGGGAGGGGGATATCGGAGGAATCTGATTTGGGAGAGAGAGATACAAGATGGAGGGGTTTGGAGCAAAATGGATGACCGCATCCATCTCTTTGTGCACGATTGCTACACTCTCCTCACTGAGCTCTACAGGGTGTAACTTCAGCTCTCTGCCCCTTTTTTCTGAACTCTCAGACACGTTTTATAAATTCAGCACTTTGAACAAATGTAGAGAAGAGAAGACTATAGATATACAGGTACAACTTATGTAGGAGGATTTGTTCATCTCTGTGTATCACCTGAGGCCAGTCACTTCACTGGGTATATGTGAGGATTTGACAATAGGTACTCCAAGCTTATAGTTTTTAGCCATCATGATATTTTACATGGTATCCTCTGGGCAGGTATAAAACATAAAAACATATTAAAATGATCACTTTGAAGGAAAATGTATAAAAAAAGGGAACATTAAAAAAATTAATATAAAAAAACCTATCTTTAATACCTGAAGGGGCAGATGATCTTTATAAGCATGCCTGAAAAACTGTATAGCTTTAAATTATCTGATTATTTTATTTACAAACAAGTAAAATATAGAAAAAACACGAAATAAGATTCAGCGAAATGGTTATCCCATTATTCATACAAAAATAATTCACTTTCAATACCTTTTTTCATCTGGTTTATCAGAGATTTAATTAATATAGTAAAATTAACAATACTTAAAGTGTTTTCTAAACCCTTACATACACTCACTGGCCTCTTTATTAGGTACACCTGTCCAATTGCTTGTTAACACAAATTGCTAATCAGCCAATTACATGGCAGCAGCTCAATACATTTAGGCATCTAGACGTGGTGAAGACGACTTGCTGAAGTTCAAACTGAGCATCAGAATGGGGAAGAAAGGGTATTTAAGTGACTTTGAACATGGCATGGTTGTTGGTGCCAGGCGGGCTGGTCTGAATATTTCAAAAACTGCTGATCTACTGGGATTCTCATGCACAACCATCACTAGGGTTTGCAGAGAATGGTCCGAAAAATATCCAGTGAGCGACAGTTGTGTGGACAAAAATGCCTTGTTGATGTCAAACCTCAGAGGAGACTGGGCAGACTGGGCCGAGATGATAAAAAGGCATCAGTAACTCAAATAACCACTTTTTACAACCAAGGTATACAGAATACCATCTCAGAACAAACAACACATCAAACCTTGAAGCAGGTGGGCTGCAGTGGCAGAATACCATACCAGGTGCCACTTCTGTCAGTTAAGGACAGGAAACAGAGGCTACAATTCACACAGGCTCACCAAAGTTGGACAATATAAGATTGGAAAAATGTTGCCTGGTCTGATAGGTCTTGATTTCAGCTGCAACATCCAGATGGTAGGGGCAGAATTTGGCATAAACAACACAAAAGCATAGATCCATCTTGCCTTGTATCAACGGTTCAAGCTGCTGGTGGTGGTGTAATGGTGTGGGCCCCTTCGTACCAACTGAGCATCGTTTAAATGGCACAGCTTACCTGAGTATTATTGCAGACCATGTACATCCCTTTATGATTACAGTGTACCCATCTTCTGATGACTACTTCCAGCAGGATAATACATGCCACAAAGCTCAAATCATCTCAAACTGGTTTCTTGAACATGACAATGTGTTCACTGCACTCCAATGGCCTCCACAGTCACCAGATCGCAGTAAAAGAATCAGGAAATAAGAAAATAGGAGTCGATCTGGCACATGATTTGTTGATTAAGGTCCATTTATGATAACAGTGCATAGATCAATCAATAAATCAATCAACCCCAATACTGTTCCCTGACATCATTCATCAAACAGTGTCTGCACACAAATTTAGCTCTTTGAAGAAATTTGAATGTGTATTCTGAACTCAGAACACCAAAGAACAGTATGAGAGCCTTTTTATTGGTCATTTAAGCACCATATTTGATTATCATGCCAATCAATATGAAAGGGGTGGATACAGATGAAAACTTTTTGAGGGTGTCAAATATCAGCCTATATATTTATTGACTTACAGGCATAAAAGAGAAAATTGTTAATATGTGCCTGTGGTCACATGTGAAGTCATAGGTTTGATAGTATTCCACATTGCATTTCAATTATTTCTAGTCTACTATTAATCTGAATGATCTTGAAGTTTGCAAACTTACTTTGTACTGTTCCATGAATTCTGTGACACCTCTTTGGTATGCCCTATTGATAGGCACTGTGGTGTCACAGAATTTACAGACCCTGCCTTCTGAACCACAGAGGTGCTGAGAGAGGGAGTTCAGGAAACGGAGTTAGTACAGGAATCACTGCATTCAGGCAGCAGGGTACCAGGGGCGGACTGACAATTCATGGGGCCCCCGGGCAATAGGGGATCATGGGGCCCCTGTGTGCTTGCCCAAACTCAAAAAAGCCTATGAAAAAAGGTACCAGGGGCATCTCATGGGGACCCCTACTGACCCTGGGCCCTCGGGCAGTGCCCGAGTTTCCAAATGGTCAGTCCGCCCCTGCAGGGTACCATGGGACATGTAGTGCTTAGATATTGAAAGTAAACAGCAAAGGAGAAGCTGCAAAACATGCAGGGAATCCAGAAAAGTGTGTAAAAAGATGGCAAGCAGACAGACAGCACCAACATGAAAGGTGATTTTTCAAGTAAGCATATGTTGCATTCAAAAATAACTATTGTTTGTATTGTTATTACAATGCTGATGTTGAAAATGGAAGTGTACTCTGTGACCATATAAATCCTTTAACTGGACACAGAGTAAATGTTAATAGCTCTGATTTTAAAACAACCTCTTGCCTTTAAGTTTATAGCGGGAATTGTTTAAAGAAAGTCCTCTGTGGTAGAAGGAGAAGATCGGGAGTTAAAGAAGGAATATGATGCCTCCTGGGAATGTTATTTCAGAAGCCATTTGTTCCCATCATCTTAATGTTTGATTTTATTGTTTTTGGTTATGGACTAAATGTTACATCATGCTGAGAGGTGTTCAGCCAACCATCATTTGCAATAAAGAGCCTATTACCCTTTCAGACCATATCACTACATATTATGATATTCCTGTCTGACAGTGGGAACATTGAGAACTCCCAATAAAATTATTTCCTTTTTTGTTTCGATGGAGTCAAAGGAAAGCAGTGAATTTATTGACTTGAATGTAAATGAGTAACATCATAACGTACACACAGAAGAAGAACCATCACCAACTGTTTTATGACCTTTTATGCCTTTTTTTTTATATCATGCCCACAAATAAGACTAAAAGTAGTTGAATGTAACACTAATTTAAATTTACAATGTAGTAGAAAGGAACTGTTTAGAGAATGTTTATATACCAGACAGTAACCATATTCTGCACAGACCATGCTACATCTTTAGGGCCCAGCAGTACAAGGAGACCCATATTATATAAAGCTTTTGTCCAGGCTGCAATACAGGGGCTGCAATAATAACTGGCTACATATATATATATATATATATATATATATATATATATATATAGTAACAGGGTTTGCTCGGCAGTGGGTGTGTGTTACCCCCTGGATGGGTGCACAACACAAAAACACAGGCACAGCACAACAACAGTGGAGGTAAAAAACAAAAAGGTGCAGTTTATTTACAATATTTACAGGAAAACGTCAAACCAAAAAGAAACATCAAATCAAATACTGGCCAGCTTGGCTACTTACTGTACAAATGGCTTCCCTAGCTATCCACTAGGTACAGCCTGATGCTATACCTAGTCCCTGTTAGTTGGAGGCTAGCTACACAGGCTTTTGTCTCACTGCACTCAGATAGTAGGTTGCTCCCCAGTCAGTTCAGGCACAGATCTGGTTCCAGGTTGGAGCAACTCCCTAAGCAGGCTAGGAAGTTTTATCAAGGCCTTAATGAGCCCACTACCTTTAGCTGGTCTCATTACCTTAGTGATGAAGGACTCAGCACTTCCCCCTAGTGGAACAAACCCCCATATAGTCTAAACCTTGGACAAATGTATCGCCATCCAGGACACAATCAGGTGATTTCACCTGCCTACTGTCACAATATATATATATATATATATAAAAATAATGAGATTGGACAGAAAATGTGTGAGCTAATAGAGCTACACTGGGGCAAAGTGGCGGTGGTGGTGGTGGTGGTAGGGGTGGTGGGGGATTATAGGCACTTCAGATCTTCTCCTTGTGGTTGCAGTTCCTTTATGACACAGACAGCAGAGCTGATGTCATGCCAATAATACATTATGCTTCTCTCTGCATCCATACACTTTGAATGAAGGGCATCGTGGTGAAACTTCTTCGGAGGCGGGTCCATGATTCTATGCATTCATAGAATGTTCCGAGTCTTCCAGGTTAAATTAGTGAGAACATCTTGTTATGAAAAGCAATTACTGCAGGGGAAAACACCAAAAGTGAGGTAAGCCACAGCTTTTCTTAAATTCAAACTGCCAGGAGGACTTAAAAAAAAAAAAAAACAATTTTAGTCTGGAGTCAAATTTTAAAGAGCAATTGCAGGAAGTGGTGAAACCAAACCATACGCTGCTAATGCTACTCAGCAGATACTGAAATAGTCTAAATTTTTAAAGACCACTTGGTTTTCTGTAATCCCCCTCATTAAGGCTTACAGGTACATATATGGATTCTTATTCTGCTGGTAATGATATCAGACTTTCTGTATATGAGAGGCAGCAAAGGTTTTAAAAGGAAATATGTCTTCTGTATTACAAACAGATAAGCCCAGATCAGTAGAAAATAAGGGGCTGGGGAAGGTGTGTATAGCACAGCTATGTTTGGACAAAGACCTAAACTACTGAGAATGTTGGCTATGTTTCTTGTATGTATTTGAAAGCTTCCAGTTGAAGAATCTATATTCTTACTTTAATTTTGAAGTTCTTTGTGCCTTTCTTCCAGATCTGTGCAGTAGTCCAGAATGAAACAACTCCTGCCTCAGTGCAATAGTTTCTTGTAATAATGACCGGTCACTTCTGACCTCTCTCTTTGTGCATGGTGACTGATCTTGTATCTGCCCCCTATTCTAGTTTGTAGTTGGTGGAGTCTGCCCGGTTCTGATCACAGTTCCGCTCCCTGCACAGGCTATGTGCAGCACAATGATGATATCATTGCTACTAATATATGAGTTTACAATAAGATTTGGCACACACAAAGAAGATTTGTATTCTTTGTGACCATTGAAGAATATTTAAATGAATTTTACATATTTTGCTAGATTTCAACTTTCATGATCATTTATGATTGTAGAATGCCATTAATCTCACAATACCGTGCTGTTTCAGTCTGTTGAGCAAGTCCTTAAAGTGAAACCTAACTGTAATTGAGCACCACAAAACAAAAATGCTATTTAGCCACCTCCCGTCTGGTCGTTGTATATAAACAGCCGAACGGTGGCAGTGCGGGGGCGGGTGGCCATTTATAAACGTCCTCCTCGCCCCCTGCTTGTGCGCGCTCCCTAAGAGCACAGATACAATGGAACACCACCAGACACAGTGGAACACCAATCGTCGTATGGGACCTCTGTGTGAGGTCCCGATATGTGATCACTGATTGGCCAATCAGTGATCACATGCAGAGTAGTAAACAAGATGTCACTTCTGACATCATTGCTTATTACGTGTGAAATTTGTGAATGATCACAGAGGTCACTTGGTACAAGGCTATTCACAACAGCTTTGTACCATGTGAGAAGCTGTGACCAATCACAGCTCACACAGTATTTCTCAATGGCTGCCAGAGAGAAGGAGAAATTATTGCTTTTACAGCCTTTATGGGTGTAAAAGCAATCAGTGTAAAAAAAAAAAAATCTTCATCACCCCCCCCCCCCACAAGTAGTACAGTGTCACCATGTTTACACTGTACTGCTAGGGTGACAGTATGTAAAAAAAATAAAAATAAATAATATAAAAAAATAAATAATGTAAAAACATTTTTAAAAATTATAATTTTTGGTTATAAACTAATTTGGGTTATTTTTTTTTACTAAAAAGATAACTGAATAAATGTTGGTCAAGATTTATGATGAAATATTATTTATTTGCAAAATTTTATACATTTTTTTTAAATTTTGGGACTTTTTCATTTACATAGCAAAAAAATTAAAATCCCAGTGGTGAATAAATACCACCAAAATAAAACTGTATCTGTCTCAAAAAAATACTAAAAAATGCATATGGGTACAGTGTTGCATGACCGCGCAATTGTCATTCAAAGTGTGATAGCGCTGAAAGCTGAAAATTGACCTAGACAGGAAGGGGGTAAAAGTGTCTGGACTTGAAGTGGTTAATTTGTTTTTATTATTCAAAACAATATCACCCACCAATCCATGTCTCCATGCTTTATTTTCTTGAGAAAACATCTTCCTAGAATATTTAGCAGCGGCTACCATGAGAAAAGGCAAATGATTCATGCAGCATTTACTTCCTGGAATCCATCCACCCTTAGCTCAGGAATGCAGGAATGAGGGTGTGCTTAGCTGAGAAAACCTCTCCTTCAGAAAAAAAATCAAAGACTCTTGGAATGCATTACTTCATTTTGGTCTAAGCCAGAAACTAGGAAGCAACTGAAAAAATAAAAAAAAGTTTAAACGAAAGTAAATATAATATAACTCTCTATCTATTTACTAATGCTAGCAGCATAAGGATTAAAAGTTGTTAATGTTAATTGAGAGAGTAAAGTTCCACTTTAAGAAAGCTGAAACCCAACTTAATGTAGGGCGATAAAACTCTTAAGACTATGCAGCTATCTTACAAGAGGACAACATTTCCCCATGGATACACTGTATATCACTTACGTAGGTAATAGTAAGATTCAAAAATAAGAAGCAATGTTGCTGGGCCTAATTTTCATACAGCAAAAGGTATGATTTGTTAAATGCATTTTACACAATAGAAGAGCATATGCATACCAGGGAAATAGCTAGTTGTAGCTGGTCACATTCATCTCGACTTGTTTTGTAATATTTTAAGGGCTAGTAAAGTCAGTTTTTGTACTTGTACCTACAGGTAAACCTAAACAAAAGCATAACTGCAGGTACTGTAAATAACTAGTAAATGTGCACTGTTTAGGAACTATTTACCTGTGTAGAGCACTGGTGCATGCGCTCTGAAGGAACCCTGTGCCATAAAAAGTGACTCCCTAGCGCATGAGCAGGAGTGACATCATCTTAGCTTGGCCATTCAAGCCGCTGGAGCCCATGAACCCAGAAGAAACACCAGGTGAAGATGATAGCCCTCTCAGCGATGACAGAGCGCCGCTGGAGGGATTTGTTTTAAAGGATAAGTTCACCTTTTGGACAAAAATAATGAATGCACATTTTTTTGCAGGTAAGTGGTTCTCAACCTTCCTAATGCCGCGACCCTTTAATACAGTTCCTCATGTTGTGGTGACCCCCAACCATAAAATTATTTTCGTTGCTACTTCATAACTGTAATTTTGCTACTATTATGAATCGTAATGTAAATATCTGATATGCAGGATGTATTTTCATTGTTACAAATTGAACATAATTAAAGCATAGTGATTAATCACAAAAACGATTCTAATTATAGTTCATGAAGTGTCATTTTACCTCCAACACTGCCGCTTTCAACACAGTAGCTGCTTTTAACAGAGTAGCTGCTTTCTTCACAGTAGCTGCACTTTACATATGTGTGACTGGTCCACATAAGTACATTATGGCTCCAACCCTGTCACATACACCTGTATTTGTAAGGGTGTATGTGATGGGGTTGGCGTGATGATGTCATCACGCCGGGTACTCAAATGTGGGCGTATCTGCATGTGGGCGGGCCCACCTGGAGACGGATAGAGGAGCAGTGTCTCGGTTCCTAAGACCATCGGAAATATGTGTTTTACGATAGTCTTAGGTGACCCCTGTGAAAGGGTCATTCGACCCCCAAAGGGGTCGCAACCCACAGGTTGAGAACCGCTGCTGTAAAGCATTGCACCAGTGATCAGTAGATTGTTGGTGCCATGCAGGTCTCCTGCAGACCTGTCAGTATATCTGCTTGCCATATGGGATGCACAGCCAAGCAGATCTTCTGACAGGAAGCTTGAATGAACTACCATGGTGCTCCAAAGTGCCATGGTAGTTTATTGAAAACTACGAGCTGACAGCAGCTAAGGCTGCCAGGACTTGCAGGCACTCATTCCGAGAACTCTGTGACTGAGTCATGTGGCCGTGTTGGCGGAGCCCCTCATGGCCACACTGTTTTCAAATCTGACAGATAGTACGGGGACAATACAACCTGGAAGCTGATTGGTTTCTGTGCAGAGCTGCACCAGATTTTGCTCTCTCTAGATTTTAGTAAATCAACCCCATTGTGTAGCTTATCCAAGGCATTTCTTCCGTTCTAATGAGTGGCAGGAACATACCTTAGCATTTATATTCACACAGGTAGTACAGGCAGTTGATCATCCCAGAATAGGATAGATGTTGTGAATGTTGTGGAACTACTCTGTTCCAGTTACATAATCCCAGCTAGGGCATCATTCTGTACAGGTATCAATTATTTGAGTCACACAGCTGAAGGCATGAATTATTGTTAAATTGTGGGGGTTTGGGTATTATAATGGAACTATATGTGGAAGACAGATGTTTTTTAAACACTTGACCTCAAGTTTTACCCCTGTCATGACCAGACCATTTTTGCGCTACTTTAACTGGCAATTGCTCTGTCATGCAACACTATGCGCAAATAAAATTGATATAATTTTTTTCATACAAATACAGCTTTCTTTTGGTAGTACTTGATCACCACTGGGTTTTAAATTTTTTTTATTATATACATGAAAATAGACAGAAAAAAGCAATATTTTCTAATTTCTGTATAAAACATACCCAATAATAATACCCATTTTGCTACATGTCTTAAATTTAAAAACAAATCCCAATAAGTGTAGAATAATTGGCTTGTGTAAAAGTAAAAGACACTATCTTGGAGGGTCAGTAACTGACACTGACATCACTAGTGACACTAATACAGCGATCGGTGATAATAGTTTACACTGACACTGTACTAATGACACTGGCTGGGAAGGGGTTAACATCTAGGGGCAAGGAAGGGGTTAACTGTGTGCCTAACAATGTGTAATGTGTAATGCTTTTACTTTACTGTCTGGCTGTTTTTTCTCAGTCTAGGTCATTTAATACAGAATAGGTCACTGCTGTGATAACTCCTTGAGCTCTATAAACAATGGGCTTATGTTAGCATAGTGATACAATGCTTCATGTATAAAGAGGAGACAGGGACTCTACCTGTTGGCTGGATGGAAGACACCATAGTTTTAACAAGTAATACCTGATATTTATTCGAGTGAAAAACATTTTTTTAAAACAGTTTTTTAAGTCCTGACCATAATAAAAAATAAATAATAAAGACATGTACATGAGATGCATTGGATAGAGTGGAGGGGGATTAGCAAACTTGTTAGGTTTTTACTGCTGTCTGTGTCCCTGTTATGGAGATTCACCCTCTAAATTGCCCTATTTACTGTTATTCCCAAAAGTGGACCTAAAAGAAAATTCTGGGTTGGGTTGGGCTGCCACCACAACAGTAACATAAAAGACCAATGGGGACATTGGTTTTTGTGACCCTGGTGACAACCAGAGATTCCCTCACTTTGGAAGGATTTCCTCTTACATCCTGTTTTGGCTATGGGACAGGAAGTGATGAGAAATCTTCCCGATAGGACACAGATGGCAAAGAAACAAAAAATAAACAGAGGTTATGGCCCTCCCTGTACTATCCAAAATGAAGTAAAAAGTTTCACCTTTAGCTATAATTTAAGGAACAACCTCAAATACTTGGGTCAAATGTAACAAAATGTTGTTTTAATATCAAATCAAATTTTTGTTAAGCAAACCTGAAAGGATGAAAGAATAGAAGATAATTATTTTAGTTAGGACTCATATTAATATAGGACAAAATATATTGTTTGTATCAAGTAAAAGGGACTGATATTGCCATAGACCTGGCGTGTCTCCAAACCTATTAAACATAATAAGATATTGAAACATTTATGCGTTGCCTTAATTCACCCAAAACCCAGTATTTGCACAGCTATGCTTCCAAAAAGTGTGACTGTTTTGGCAAATTAAAAGCATTTTAGAGCTATGGTTGGCATTGGCAAAAAAGCCTTGGAAAAGCCCACACTGAAATCCATCCCTGTCAATTATCCATGCTTATTTTCTTCTTGGTTTCTCAGAACAGATTGAAATAAACATCTTCTGTTTTTAAACATGTGCATCATATAATGACAAGCAATATTTTAGAGGATGTGTGGACTCAAAAAGAGACTTAGGAATTAAAATTCACAGTAAAGACACCAATTATGACAACAAGTGAAAGACACATACTGCAAGCAATACATTAGCAATGTTTTAATCAACAATACTATTTTTGAAGCTAATTTACATACAGCACAATCTCAGTTTAAATAATGAACACAAACTTTCAGCAGAAAAAAGATTATTTTAGAGATCTATGACCGCAGTATAAACTTTCATTTTATAACATCCGCATTGTAATAACAATACAAACAATAGTTATTTTTGACATTTCAATATAGACTTACTTGAGAAATGTACTTTCCCTGCATGCTTTTCAGCTTTTCCTCTGCTGTTTACTTTCAATTTCTAAGGACTACATATTCTATGATACCTTAACCTGATGATCAGTGCCCAGCAGTGCTGCCCACCTGTTCCCAGCAGTGCCGCCCACCTGTGCCCATCTGTGCCCATCAGTGCCACCCACATGCCCTGCAGTGCCACCCACATGGCACCATCAGTGCCACCCACATGCCCTGCAGTGCCACCCACCTATGCCTAGCAGTGCCACCCACCTGTGCCCAACCTGTGCCCATCAGTGCCACCCACCTGTGCCCATCAGTGCCACCCACCTGTTCCACTCAGCACTGCCACCCACCTGAGCCCATCAGTGCCACCCACTTGTGCTCTGCAGTGTCGACCATGTGTGCCCATCATCAGTGCCAACCACCTGTGCCCATTAGTGCCACCCACATGTGCCCTGCAGTGCCACCCATCAGTGCTGCCCACCAGTGCTGCCCACCAGTGTCACCCATCAGTGCTGCCCATCGGTGCCATCTATCAAAGCAGCATCGTCAGTGCCACCTGTCAATGCTTCATGTCAGTGCCCATCAGTGCTGCCTATCCGTGCCACCTCATCAGTGCCCATCAGTGCTGTCTATCCGTGCCTATCAGTGCCGACTATCCATGCAGCCTCATCAACGCACATCAGTGAAGGAGAAAAATTACCTGTTTGCAAAATTTTATAATAGATACAAAGAAAAACTTTTTTTTCACATTGTTTGCTCTTTTTTTATTTATAGTGCAAAAAATTAAAAAAACCAAGTGGTGATTAAATACCACCAAAGAAAGCTCTATTTGTGTGAAAAAAATTATAACACTTTCATATAAGTACAATGTTGCATAACCATGCAATTGTCATTCAAAGTGCGAAAGCACTAAAAGCTGAAAATTGGCCTGGGCAGGAAGGGGGTATAAGTGTCCAGTAGGCAAGTGGTTAAAGAGTCATTAAGCCCACACCATTAAAATCAATAAATGATGTATAACCTGCTGTTCATACCTACCCAGTCACTATAGAATTTCATTTCTGTATTCTGCTATCTTGCTATTCTACATTTCTCCTTCTGTCCATGCCCCCACTGCAGTTTGGGATTTTGCAGAGCAGTGTTATCATGCTCAGTTCCAGTGTATTTTATCCTCAGCATTTCCTCCCTAGCATATCTGAGCAGCCCATGTGACTATAAAATCACAAATGTGGGTGTATACAATAAATGACAGCTCACTTCCTCCTCCTCCATGCCCACTAATCAGCTATACATAATGTGGGGGTGAGATATTACATCTTAATTGATGGAGGCTTCACCTCCCTTTTTATTCTAATACACAGGCTGCAGGGGCATGTCACAGCCTGTGACTGGCAGAAATCCACCCACATCATGTTATTGCCAAAAAATAATAAAGATTTGTTTTATATATATATATATATATATATATATATATTTGCATGACAAATTAAAACAGCGTATTGGTATTAATTATTTATTTTCACTTTGTATCCCGAAATCTGTTTTTTATTGTGAACATGTGACCAGAAGCAGAAGACTGGGAGCTTCCCCTGCCACTGTTTCCCTGCACACAGGCTGACAAAGAGCTGGGTCATGTGACAGCTGTATATCGATTAAAAAAAAGGTACTGAGATTTTTATTTTTGTCAAAATAATCACAGTGCCATCATCCACATACAGAAAGAGGACTAATGTAAATTAAGCAATGTGTGTTTAGTATCACTTTAGGATCATTCAGATTATTAGAAGTAGGCTAGAAATAAAAAGGAAAACCATGTAGAAATGATTATACAATTTTACATTTTAACCATAGATGTATTAAACTTTAGATGTAAACCTTCCACAAAACCACACTTTGAGGATCTGTTGGTCATCTGAGCATTGTTGTCCAGTACCAGCCTGTTTCCATGAGTGTGATGTGAACCATATCCTGTTCCAAATGACCTAATAAACCGAAACTTGGAAATCATAATGTGTACACTAAACCTTGGCAATCCCAAGCTTTTCCCTTGAACCATTAGAGATTAGAGAAGCACAGATCTTCCAGCATTCCAAACAGCAAAAATGACACAGTGGATCAGCAACATAGACCATTTTAATGACATTCACAGCCTGCAGCTGTCAAATCAATTGTTCCTATATGGTACAACTAAAACTGACAACAATAGAAACAGGGTTGTGACACTTTTCACCTATCAAAATGGAGGCTGGAAAATGGTATTTGTTATCACACCCAAGCCAAGAACTAGCACTATATTATATCCTCTACACAACATGCAGTATAGGAAAGCTGTCTCAATTCCTGCACTGAAATAACATACTGAATACATGTCACAGAATGCAAGGAAGTAAATGTGTAGGGATCTTCACAAAGTCCGTTTACAAACTTCAAGTTCATTCAAATGAATAGGTGTAGGCTATAATAATTGAAATGCAATGTAGAAACAAATATAAAATTTTATATTTTGACCATAGAAACGCTTAAAAACAGAAATATACAATGAAAGCAACATTTCACTTTAAAGAAAGTGTAAACCCAACATTGCATTAATATTAATTCATTGTTACACTGTGTTTAAAGCGGAATGTTGCTTTCATTGTATATGTCTGTTTTTAAGTAAAAAACTTCAGTGCAATTATCAAAAATATCTTCCTATAAATATTAATGCTGCTGACACTCGCATGTGTTCCCACATACGTATACAATAATATCATATATTAGTGCCGCGCACTTAGCAAACAACTGTGTGCAATATAAAATATCCATAAAGTGCATCAATGATGGTATCCTCATATACAGTATATACCATATATTCAAAAGAACTACAACCCTTTATGTGTGATAAATTCAGTGCATATAACTTAATCCTTGTGCAAATAGGTGCTCCTTTCTTCCATGTGCTCAAAAACCACATTTCTTTTGTGCTCCTCACCAATGTCATACATATGTGCTCTCACCCGCTTGTTTTACCCATACATAGGTCAAACAGCGCTTTTCCCTATTGACCTAGGTAGGTATAAGGCTTTCCAGAATCCACTCTCCTCCTCACTTTGCTCCAAATGGCTTCACCTGCTTCTTATCCACCATATCCTCCACATATGTGAATGAAAACGCTCAACATAGTGTAGCATATGAATACTATAATGTTTATTTAAAGCAAAGAGCACACTCACATTAAAAAGGGACACTGCAGTGAAAATGCCTGTATCTGTTATTTTCGGTAACATTACTGGGACACTGCAGTGTAAATGCCTGTATCTGTTATTTTTGGTATATTACTGGGACACTGCAGTGAAAACGCCTGTATGTTATTTTCGGTAACATTACTGGGACACTGCAGTGAAAACGCCTGTATCTGTTATTTTCGGTAACATTACTGGGACACTGCAGTGAAAACGTCTGTATCTGTTATTTTCGGTAACATTACTGGGACACTGCAGTGTAAATGCCTGTATCTGTTATTTTTGGTATATTACTGGGACACTGCAGTGAAAACGCCTGTATCTGTTATTTTCGGTATATTACTGGGACACTGCAGTGAAAACGCCTGTATCTGTTATTTTTGGTACATTACTGGGACACTGCAGTGAAAACGCCTGTATCTGTTATTTTCAGTACACTACTGGGACACTGCAGTGAAAACGCTGGTATCTGTTATTTTTGGTACATTACTGGGACAGTGCAGTGAAAACACCTGTAATCTGTTATTTTTGGTACATTACTGGGACACTGCAGTGAAAACGCCTGTATCTGTTATTTTTGGTACATTAGTGGGACACTGCAGTGAACATGCCTGTATCTGTTATTTTCGGTACACTACTGGGACACTTCAGCGAAAATGCCTGTATCTGTTATTTTCAGTGCACTACTGGGACACTGCAGTGAAACCGCCTGTAATCTGTTATTTTCTGTATACATTACTGGGACAGTGCAGTGAAAACACCTGTAATCTGTTATTTTTGGTACACTACTTGGACACTGCAGTGAAAAAGCCTGTAATCTGTTATTTTCGGTATACATTACTGGGACAGTGCAGTGAAAACACCTGTAATCTGTTATTTTCGGTACACTACTGGGACACTGCAGTGAAAAAGCCTGTAATCTGTTATTTTCAGTATATTACTGGGACACTGCAGTGAAAACGCCTGTATTTGTTATTTTCGGTACATTACTGGGACACTGCAGTGAAAACGCCTGTAATCTATTATTTTCAGTACACAATAGGGACACTGCAGTGAAAACGCCTGTATCTGTTATTTTCAGGATATTACTGGGACACTGCAGTGAAAACGCCTGTAATCTGTTATTTTCAGTACACTACTGGGACACTGCTGTAAAAACGCCTGTATCTGTTATTTTCGGTACATTCCTGGGACACTGCAGTGAAAACGCCTGTATCTGCTATTTTTGGTACATTACTGGGACACTGCACTGAAAACGCCTGTATCTGTTATTTTTGGTACATTACTGAGACACTGCAGTGAAAACGCCTGTAATCTGTTATTTTCAGTTCACTTCTGGGACACTGCTGTGTAAACGCCTGTATCTGGTTTTTTTTGGTATATTACTGGTACACTGCAGTGAAACGCCTGTATCTGTTACTTTTGCTACATTTCGGGAACACTGCAGTGAAAACGCCTGTAATCTGTTATTTTTGGTACATTACTGGGACACTGCAGTGAAAACGCCTGTATCTGTTATTTTTGGTACATTACTGGGACACTGCAGTGAAAACGCCTGTATCTGTTATTTTCAGTACACTACTGGGACACTGCAGTGAAAACGCTGGTATCTGTTATTTTTGGTACATTACTGGGACAGTGCAGTGAAAACACCTGTAATCTGTTATTTTCGGTACATTACTGGGACACTGCAGTGAAAACGCCTGTATCTGTTATTTTTGGTACATTAGTGGGACACTGCAGTGAACATGCCTGTATCTGTTATTTTCGGTACACTACTGGGACACTTCAGCGAAAATGCCTGTATCTGTTATTTTCAGTGCACTACTGGGATACTGCAGTGAAAATGCCTGTATCTGTTATTTTCAGTACACTACTGGGACACTGCAGTGAAAACGCCTGTATCTGTTATTTTCGGTATATTACTGGGACACTGCTGTGAAAATGCCTGTAATCTGTTATTTTCAGTACGCTTCTGGGACACTGCTGTGAAAACGCCTGTATCTGTTATTTTCGGTATATTACCTGGACACTGCAGTGAAAACGCCTGTATCTGTTATTTTCAGTACACTTCTGGGACACTGCTGTGAAAACGCCTGTATCTGTTATTTTCGGTATATTACTGGGACACTGCAGTGAAAACGCCTGTATCTGTTACTTTTGCTACATTTCTGGGACACTGCAGTGAAAATGCCTGCATCTGTTATTTTCGGTACACTGCTGGGACACTGCAGTGAAAACGCCTGTATCTGTTATTTTCGATACATTACTGGGACACTGCAGTGAAAACGCCTGTGTCTGTTATTTTCGGTACATTACTGGGACACTTCAGTGAAAACGCCTGTAATCTGTTATTTTCTGTATACATTACTGGGACAGTGCAGTGAAAACACCTGTAATCTGTTATTTTTGGTACACTACTGGGACACTGCAGTGAAAAAGCCTGTAATCTGTTATTTTCGGTATACATTACTGGGACAGTGCAGTGAAAACACCTGTAATCTGTTATTTTCGGTACACTACTGGGACACTGCAGTGAAAATGCCTGTAATCTGTTATTTTCAGTACACAATAGGGACACTGCAGTGAAAACGCCTGTAATCTGTTATTTTCAGTACACAATAGGGACACTGCAGTGAAAACGCCTGTATCTGTTATTTTCAGGATATTACTGGGACACTGCAGTGAAAACGCCTGTAATCTGTTATTTTCAGTACACTACTGTGAAAACGCCTGTATCTGTTATTTTCGGTACATTCCTGGGACACTGCAGTGAAAACGCCTGTAATCTGTTATTTTCAGTACACTTTGGGACACTGCTGTGTAAACGCCTGTATCTGTTTTTTTTTGGTATATTACTGGTACACTGCAGTGAAACGCCTGTATCTGTTACTTTTGCTACATTTCGGGGACACTGCAGTGAAAACGCCTGTAATCTGTTATTTTCAGTACACTTCTGGGACACTGCTGTGAAAACACCTGTATCTGTTATTTTCGGTATATTACTGGGACACTGCAGTGAAAACGCCTGTATCTGTTATTTTTGGTACATTACTGGGACACTGCAGTGAAAACGCCTGTATATGTTATTTTCAGTACACTACTGGGACACTGCAGTGAAAACGCTGGTATCTGTTATTTTTGGTACATTACTGGGACAGTGCAGTGAAAACACCTGTAATCTGTTATTTTTGGTACATTATTGGGACACTGCAGTGAACATGCCTGTATCTGTTATTTTCGGTACACTACTGGGACACTGCAGTGAAAAAGCCTGTAATCTGTTATTTTCAGTGCACTACTGGGATACTGCAGTGGAAAAGCCTGTAATCTGTTATTTTCGGTATATTACTGAGACACTGCAGGGAAAGTGCCTGTATCTGTTATTTTCAGTACACTACTGGGACACTGCAGTGAAAACGCCTGTATCTGTTATTTTCGGTATATTACTGGGACACTGCAGTGAAAACGCCTGTATCTGTTATTTTCAGTACACTACTGGGACACTGCTGTGAAAATGCCTGTAATCTGTTATTTTCAGTACACTACTGGGACACTGCTGTGAAAACGCCTGTATCTGTTATTTTCGGTACATTACTGGGATAGTGCAGTGAAAACGCCTGTAATCTGTTATTTTCGGTACACTACTTGGACACTGCAGTGAAAACGCCTGTATCTGTTATTTTTGGTACATTACTGGGATAGTGCAGTGAAAACGCCCATAACTGTTATTTTCGGTACATTACTGGGACACTGCAGTGAAAACGCCTGTATCTGTTATTTTCGGTATATTACTGGGACACTGCAGTGAAAACGCCTGTAATCTGTTATTTTCGGTATACTCAGAGAAATCCCAAGATGGCGGCTTGTGAACTTCCGGTATTACAGCTTGACGTCATTGGCCCACCCTACGCATTATATTCCTGATATGTGCCTGCTTTATCATGTACTTGTATAAAAAAGTATCCAGGTGCAGGTTAAGAGGTTCAGTGCACCCCCCCTCCTGGACGATTTCCATTGTGACTGGACAAAGTAGGATTTTGTCAACATGATTCATGTCTGAGACCTGAGATTTGCTGTGTCCAATCTCAGCCCAGAGCCCTGTGTTGACAAACACACAGGGCTCTATACAGAGGGAACAATCTGTTTGTTTCTTCTTGCAAAGCAGATATTCAGTAAAAAGCAGCACACATTACACGTATTAACACACTTGTTAGGCACATACTCGATTAACCCGATATGTTAACCCCTTCTCAGTCAGTGTGATTAATACAGTGACAGTGTATAGTATTAACACTGATCACTGTATTAGTATCACTGGTGAGGTCAGTGTCAGTTAGTCAGTTAGCGTACCTCCCAGCCAGCGTCAGTTAGTGTCAGATTGCATGCCACACTACAGTCTCACTATAAGTCACTGATCTCTGCCATTACTAGTATAAGATAAATAAATAAATAAAAATGCCATTAATTATACCATAGTTTGTAGACGCTATAAATTTCACACAAACCAATCAATATACACTTTTTTTTTTTACCAAAGACATGTAGCTGAATATATTTTGGCCTAAATTCATGAAGAAATTCTATTTTTAAATTTACATTTTTTATTGAATATGTTTTAGAACAGAAAGCAAAGTATATTTTTTTTCAGAATTTTTTTATCTTTTTTTGCTTATATAATAAAAAAGAAAAAAAACCCAGTGGTGAAGAAATACCACCAAAAGAAAGCTCTATTTCTGTGAAAAATATATATATAAATTTCACTTGGGTACAGCATTGCATGACTGTTACCAGTTAAAGTAGCCAGTGCTAAATAGCAAAAAATGGCCTCTACGACATTGACTTTTGCAATTATGTTTTCTGATTCTTTACAGATCTCTGGGGAGTGCTCCCCAATGCAGAGTTGTAGATTGTTTATTAATTATATTTATGTACCAATTTTGTATTTTTATTGGGTACTCTAATGTGGCTACTAATAGTCTGATTTTGTTATGTACATGTTTCCTTATATCTTTAACAATGTTTTTGTGGAACAAAAAAAAATGGTCTGGTCACGAAGGGGGTAAAACCATCTGGAGCTCAAGTGGATAGAGAAAAGGAAAAATATATTTATAATATTTTATATGTATACATATGTGCTTTGGTACTATGGGTACTATGTTCCCCTTATTCATTCATGAAGGGGGGAGGGGGTATTTCACTCTGCAATACTGCAGTATGATGACTGTCATCCTACCTTACAAACCTCTCATTCCTTAGTAGAAACTTTGGCTTCTGCTGCTAGTCACAGAACTTCAAATTGTCTTCTACACAAGCAAATAATCTAAAAATGTACAGTATTTCATCTGCTTATTTATTTCAATACCAATGTCAGTGAAAAAAATCCCTAACAGACAAGGCATATTTTCCCCTTAAGCAACAAAAATAATGTGTGTGTGAAGCAGGAATATGGAAGTAAAAGGCTGATATAAATACAATTTAAGGCCTATTAACATCCACACTCTAGTAGTATTAAACATTTGCATGTGTGCAACAACACATGAATAATAATTGGACTGATTCCACGCAATAAAGGTTTTATAATGGTCAGAACACAATGAGAACACAGCAAGAGCACAGCAGATTCTGCAGTGATATTTGCTTATAATATTAATAAACCAGCATTTGCCTCATTTATTTCTATATTTCACTACTTAAGCAACACCAACAAAAAATCACTATGACGAATTTAAAGAGCTCCTTTACTTGTCCTTAAAAAAAGCCACTCCGACCAAATTTAATATTTAAATTTTTCATAGATAGCTATAAAAGTAAACTGAATACCACCAAAAGAAAGCTCTATTTCTGTAAAAGAAATATGTATATAAATTTCACTTGGGTACAGCATTGCATGACTGTTACCAGTTAAAGTAGTCAGTGCTAAATAGCAAAAAATGGCCTCTATGACATTGACTTTTGCAATTTTGTTTTCTGATTCTTTACAGATCTCTGGGAGTGCTCCCCATTGCAGAGTTGTAGATTGTTTATTATTTATGTTTATGTACCAATTTTGTATATTATTGGGTACTCTAATTTGGCTACTAATAGTCTGATTTTGTTATGTACATGTTCCCTTATACCTTTAACAAAGTTTTTGTGGAACAAAAAAAATGGTCTGGAGCTCAAGTGGATAAAGAAAAGGGAAAATATATTTATCATATTTTATATGTATGCATAAATGCTTTGCATTTGTTTATATTTGAAAAATAATGGGTTGTTTTATAAGGTGAGGGTTTATTCTTTAAGATGAAGCATTATGCATATCACAATGAACAAGTCTAAAGGATAACTTTACTTTTTATATCATTTATTCCCAGCTAACCTTGATCACCAATTCATTAATTACCTTTAGATAGGAAAATGACCCTGTTCTGTAAGTTCTGACTTTTGGTGCTTTTTTCTTGGATCTGGGGGTTTACTTTACTGCACTCTACCTTATTATGCATTATGGACAGCTCATACAAATCACTGTCTCTACATTTGGTGTTTCCAACAGCAATATTTTTGAGAATGGGAAACCATGGGGGGGGGGGGGGGGGTACTATGTTACCCTTATTCATTCATGCGGGGGGATATTTCACCCTGCAATACTGCAGTATGATGCCTCTCATCCTACCTTAGAAACCTCTCAATCCTTAGCTGAAACGTCGGTTTCTGCTGCTAGTCACAGAACTTCAAATGGTCTTCTACAAAAGCAAATAATCTAAAAATGTATTTCTTCTGCTTATATATTTCAATACCAATGTCAGTGAAAAAAATCCCTAACAGACAAGGCATATTTTTCCCTTAAGCAAAAATGATGTGTGTATGAAGCAGGAATATGGAAGTAAAAGGCTGATATACAGTTGTGGCCAAAATTATTCAACCCCCAATGCTGTAAAGGGGTTTAGGGACTATAGTGTACATTTGGAATTGTATTCAGAATCAAATCCTACAAGGACGTTGTAACTACCCAAATGCAACTAAAATGACATCAATTGTTTATGTAATACAGTAGTAAATGGTTCTTATGTGGTTTCTTCATTGCCACAATTATTCAACCCCTTAAAGACTACCACTCTGAAGAACAGAGGTTCATACAGGTGCTTTCCATCAGGTATTGAAAACACCTGTGGATGTCACCGAGCAGCAATCAAGCATAATAAGCACCAATTAGGCAGCTTTAAAATGACTGTGATACTCAGCTCCTTCTAGACATTTACTGGTGTGGTTACAAACATGGTGAAGGCAAGAGAATGGTCCAGGAAGACAAGAGAAGAGGTGATTTCTCTTCACAGGAAGGGCAATGGCTATAAGAAGATTGCAAAGATGTTAAACATACCAAGAGACACCTTAGGAAGCATCATTCGCAAATTCAAGGCAAAGGGCACTGTTGAAACGCTACCTGGTCGTGGCAGAAAGAAGATGCTGACTTCGACTGCTGTGCGCTACCTGAAGCGTAGAGTGGAGAGAAGTCCCCGTGTGACTGCTGAGGAACTGAGAAAAGATTTGTCAGATGTGGGTACAGAAGTTTCAGCCCAGACAATAAGACGCACACTGCGTAATGAAGGCCTCCGTGCCAGAACTCCCAGGCGTACCCCCTTGCTGTCTCCAAAGAATAAGAAGAGTCGACTGCAGTATGCCAAAAGCCATGTGGACAAACCACAAAAGTTGTGGGATAGTGTTCTGTGGACTGATGAAACAAAATTAGAACTGTTTGGGCCCATGGATCAACGCTATGTTTGGAGGAGGAAGAACAAGGCCTATGATGAAAAGAACACCTTGCCTACTGTGAAGCATGGTGGAGGGTCAATCATGCTTTGGGGCTGTTTTGCTTCTGCAGGTACAGGGAAGCTTCAGCGTGTGCAAGGTACCATGAATTCTCTTCAGTACCAGGAGATATTGGATGGAAACGTGATGCAGTCCGTCACACACCTGAGGCTTGGGAGACGTTGGACCTTTCAACAGGACAATGATCCCAAGCATACCTCCAAGTCCACTAGAGCATGGTTGCAGAGGAAAGGCTGGAACATTTTGGAGTGGCCATCGCAGTCACCAGACTTAAATCCGATTGAGAACCTCTGGTGGGACTTAAAGAAAGCAGTTGCAGTGCGCAAGCCTAAGAATGTGACTGAACTGGAGGCCTTTGCCCATGAAGAATGGGCGAAGATACCCGTAGATCGCTGCAAGACACTTGTGTCAAGCTATGCTTCACGTTTAAAAGCTGTTATAACTGTAAAAGGATGCTGTACTAAGTACTAAGATTGAATGTCACTTGGGGGTTGAATAAAACTGATAATGCTGTGAGCACAGAAAAGACATTTGTGGTTATTTCATTATAACTGTTATGTTATATTTGTCTGACCTACAAGTGCCTCTTTAATGTAAATGTAAGCAAGATGACTGAATGATCAAAAGCAATGTCAAACTGGCCAAAACACTCAATTTCAGTGGGGGTTGAATAATTTTGGCCACAACTGTAAATACAATTTAAGCCCTATTAACATCCACACTCTAGTAGTACTAAAAATATGCATGTGTGCAACAACACATGAATAATAATTGGATTGATTCCACACAATAAAGGTTTTAGAATGGTCAGAGACTCGGAACACAATGAGAACACAGCAAGAGCACAGCAGATTCTGCAGTGATATTTGCGTATAATATTAAAAAACCTGAATTTTCCTCAGTTTTTTCTATATTTCACTACTTAAAGCAGAGTTCCACTCAAAAGTGGAAGCTCTGCTTATTTGCCCCCCCCCTCCACTGCCATAATTGGCACCTTTTGAGGGGGAGAGGGGAGCGGATACCTGTTTTTGACAGATACCCTCTCCCACTTCTGGCTCAGTTCGCTGTGTCGAAGTGAGCCAGAAGTTCCCCCTTCTCCCTCCTGCAGTCACCTGGGAACTTTCACAGGTTCCAGAAGACTGTTGGACCAATTAGGAGGCGCAGCACGACTTGCGCATGCACAGTGGGCACCAGGCTGTGAAGCTGCAAGCTGTCACAGCCTGGTGCCCACAGTAGAGATGCTGGCACCATGGAGGAGAGAAGTGGAGAAGGGACAGCGTGGGTGAGAACATCGCTGGACTCCGGGACAGGTAAGTGTGTGTTTATTAAAAGTCAACAGCTACAGTTTTTGTAGCTGCTGACTTTTAATAAACACAAAAATGGCTGGAACTCCTCTTTAAGCAACACCAACAAAAATTACTCTGTGAAATTTAAATAGCTCCTTTACTTGTCCTTAAAAAAAGGCAACTCCAACCAAATTTGATATTTTGGTTTTTAATAGATGGCTATAAAGTTAAACCACCTGACAGTTCCTTACATCTCTCAAGGACTCTGTTGGTCAGATATCTGAACCTAATTTCTTCTGTCTCTGACTGCACACCTGCTAGGGCAATTCATAATCTCCCTGTTTCCTGTTGGGGAGTTTACACCCAAGTGGTAAGGAACAGGGTCAAGAATGAATGCAGAGAGATTTCTCTTTTTAGTGGAGTGCAAGGTACAGTATCTGATGGCATAATTTGAATGTGTATTTGTGTTCCCATTGCACTGCCCCATGTGAGGGCCCATTCACACCTGTTGCGTTAACACATGTTTTACCATGAATCTGAATACAGCTAAATAGGTTAGGGATCCAATTGATTAGTTTTTTCTATAATTGACAGGGATAGCCAAGTTGCATATAATTCAGCATAGTTTGAATTCCCTGCATTTCATTGCTGACCTGAGCAAAGAAGTGGCATGCTTGCCATTTTTTGCTGTAAGGGAATACTCCTGCATCCCAGGAGCTTTGAAATAGGGTACAGTGAAAGGAAAAAATACATTTACATTATATATAGTCTATAGGTAGGATGGCAATATAACTGTTACTAGAGTACTTTACTTGTTATGCTATCTATTACCTTATTCCTTTCTTTCACAAAAATGCCTTCACTGCCTCTCTCTATGAAATAGTGACATCAGTGGAAAGTAACCAAGCCACTTAAGGAGGTGGCCCTTTCACAAGTGTGAACACATCTCAAAGATAATAGAAGGTTAGTTATCAAAATGCTTTAGTTTTTAATTGCATTCACTGTTGGCTCCTTAGTGCAAGCTTTACCATTCTATGCATAAAAGCAAGTCAATGTGTACCACAGCGTTGTAAAAATGTGGACACCAAGGGGTTGATTTACTAAAATTGGAGAGTGAAAAATCTGTTGCAGCTCTACATGGTAGTCAATCAGCTTCTAACTTCAGCTTGTTCAGCTAAGCTTTGACAAAAAAAAAAAACTGGAAGCTGATTGGTTTCTATGCAGAGCTGCAACAGATTTTGCACTCTCCATTTTAGAAGATCAGCCCCAAGCTGGCACTTTGCGACTATAGTTTCCATTTGGAATACACAAAACAGAATATGTTTTGGTAGTGATTTCACCCTATTTATAGGTCAGTCTCTCTAAATATGGGTTCCTTCAGAGGTTGCTAAGGATTCAGTGAGCAGTTGGCAATGGAAAGTTACAGCACCAATTACACTCAGCAAACCTAGTGACCAGTGGAGTCTCTTTTTTGTTCTCCAAAACAAGTTGTCTGTATGGCTGCCTTTTCCTAAATGACCACTAGTATGACCTTCAGTGTAACTCCCACCAAAGTAAGGGGGTATTACACTAGCCACTAAAATAAGGGGTAATTTTTCTTTGACTGCCAATAAAAGGAGGCACTTTTCCACTGACTGCCAATATGAGGGGGGGCACTAAATGTACCTCCAAATTAGGGGGATTCCACTGGCCTTCATTTAAGAGGGGGCACTACTGTGACCACCAGTATATAGGAGCGCTTTTCTACTGATCACCAATATGAGGAGACACTACGCTAATCAATAAAATAAGGGAGCATTTCTGCACAGAACATCAATGCAGTGGGGGCACTTCTCCACTGACCACCAATGTAGAGGGGCACACCAGCAATGACCACTAATATATGGGGGGCACTTCTACACTGACAATCAATTCAAGGAGGCATTACTCTACTGGGAAATTATGCAATGGAGCATTTCATCACTGACCACCAATAACCACCAATTTAAATAACCTCTTCAATCCACTGTATGCATTCATTGTTGTAATTATTATTTTTATTACATGATGATTACCTATACCTAACTAATCTTAAAAATGCTGTCTGCCCCCTCCTAAATATATACTTACAGTATGTGTTTTCAGGCCACAGTCCAGTCATGTGATCTCCTCCGTGTCAACCAGCAGTGGCTGCAGGGGAGTGGAGAGAGTGCTCGACAATGGCTGGTAATGCCTGGGAGTGATGACATCACCCATATACTCCTGTGGCCCATCTGTTGTTGGTGCTCCCTCCTCTCCACTGCAGCCACTGATGGTTGATCACATGACTGGACTGAAGCAAACTGAAAATATGTAAGTATATACATCTTTCCTACACTGACGTCTGCATAGGTGTTGGGGAAGGGGGGGTGTTGCATTTTAAAGATTAGTTAGGTATAGCCTGGAATTTTGCTTTAAATAGAATGTTAAACTAAAATGAGCAGCGGGTGTTAAAATATCTGCTTTTCTTTGTCTAATACTTTAAGTACACCACACTCCTTATTCTGACATTATCAATTTTCTGATCACACTAATGTACAGTGAGCTGTAGATATAATCATTTCTAGCAGGGGTTCCCTGAGACCTAAACATTATTTCAAGGATTCCTCTGTGGTAAAAAAAAAGGTTGAAAAGGGTGTTATACTGTAGGTTATGAATAATGTATGTTTTGAAACCAAGAAAGAAAGAAAAAAAAACACCATACAAGAGCTCAGAACTGGACTACCCAGCAAATATAAGCACTTACCAAATATTTAAAGCCTCATATCTTCTTTTACAGTAATATTAGTGCAAAGTACTGCTTGACATGATCGTCCAGTACAGTTTGTAATCATCATCTGCATCATTTTTACTTCAAAAGGAAACTCTAAAACTTTCTATTCACATTTCTACATTTCTTTAATCTTCAAGTGTATAACCATTTATGCCAGGGTGCAGTCATAATTCCAAAACATTCTGTTCTTTCCTATTAGGAAACCCAGCACTGCCTGCATGTTTTTGGCAGCCCCTGCAGATGGACATATTAGGCAAGCCATAGATGATTCGATTTTCTTTCCTGCAATCATGGGTTTCAAGAAAGAAAATCACTCAATTCTCCCATCAACACAGTCAGAGTAGATGTGGGAATCCCTTGTGCAGAAACATTGTGTTCTGCCAGTGGGGAGCCTTCTCTGAAGATGATCACAATGATAGCTGCTGGCAGCTATAGCTGCAGCAGCAATCACTTGCAGCCTTCTGATAGATGGATTGAATCTCGGCTGGTCTCTGCTGAACCAACTGAGATTCGATCCATCTATGGCAGGCATTAGGGTATTCCCATCTCTGCTAGGAGAGAGGGAAGGTTGTGTCGCTCTGACTCAGCTGTCTACTTTTATCAAAACTGCTAGAACAAAGAGTAAGAAAACATAGAGTTTGCACAGTTATATAAGAAAGATCCGTAGGAGGAAATAAAAAACTGCAAATGTTTTTGTTTAGTACTTAATGTATTAAATACTTGAGAAAAATATACAAAAATACATTTCTTTTAATGATTTTTTTGTATCATGTACCGGTATATTATAGCATACATTGTGTGAAATTACTTTTTATGTGTATACTCAACATCACAAGCTTTTTTCTATTTTGGATTATAATGTCCTATTAAACATGAAAAATGGGAATAAAAAATCTTTTGTGGCTGGCTGTGAAGATTTACATTCAATTAACAATACAGCTGTCCAAAAAAAAAAAAAACATCATCATAATAGATAAATCTAAGATTACAATAGGAAGCTAAAACAGATTAACAAAAAAGCATTTGCTTTAGTATACTAATAGGAAAATAGATGTGAGATGCTGGTCCCTATCATGGAAACAAGCTCTGATTTCCAGAGGAGATAGGAGCCTTCTGTTATGTTTGATATGCAGAACAGTTTGATAGTAATTTAAGCAGGCACCAGACTAGCGTGATTGATATCTCTTCTATTCTTTGGAAGCAACAGGCTTTATACAAAATAAATCACATTCACAGCCTGTTCATGTATTGAAAGCAGAATGCGTACAAAAGATGACCCCTACATCTGAGCAAAAGTGTAGATGTTTTTGATACACTTGTCTATTCACATTAAAAGCATACAGGTATAATTATATCAAACACATGATCAAGAAAGCTCTGCTTACTGTACTGGCAGTTCCTTCCCATGTATTCACCGGGGCATTCACACGAGTAGTTGGCGACCAGATCTGTACAGATTCCACCATTCCGACAGGGTTCCCTTTCACATTCATTGACATCTGTAGAAATGTTTAGACATGATTAAGACTGGTATGAAAACCAGATAAGGAATGTGCACAAGACAAATCCATAAATAAACAGCACATGCTGCAGATTATGTTGAAATGATTCCTGTGTATTAAAATGTAACAAGACAATCAAATATGTAATTAAAAGCTCCTGAACCTTGGTGCCAAATTTGCAACGTAAGTCAAGTAATCTAGATTGTAAGCTCCAAGGAGCAGGGCCCTCTAACTCTTCGTGTATCGCAGTGTATTGTTATTGTACTGTCTCATGTATTGTCTCCCATTGTAATGTACAGGGCTGAGCAAACTGTTGGCGCTATATAAATACTGTATAATAATAATAAATAATATTAATCAAAAGCGCCTATCCAAGGTGCATACACACTCCCATAAAATGTATAAATGATATTTTCACTCTACACAATGGGGTTTATTTACTAAAGCTGGAGAGTCCAAATCAGACTCCCTTCTGCATAAAAACCAATCAGCTTCTAACCTCAGCTTGTTCAATGAAGCTTTGGCAATGAAACCTGGAAGCTGATTGGTTTCTATGCAGAAGTGAGTCTGATTTTGGACTCTCCAGCTTTAGTAAATAAACCCCAATATGTCTACCTTGCAACAACCGTTTCCTTTCAGGTTCCCATTCCTTTATGCACATATACTGTATGCTAAGCTCAGTATGGGTAGGCCATTATTCTCTTTAGGCATGGTTGGCCCATGTATGGAGCAGAACGGGATAACATAAGTTTGAACCATTGCCTAGGTATAACATGCAAGCAAACCTCTGCAGGTATAATGTGCAAGGATCTCATGTGTAGAGTTGCAGCAACCTTTGACATTTTAGCCCCCCCCCCAAGTACACATTCCTACGGGCCCATCACAACAATGCCTCAATGGCCAATAGAGATGTGCAGAAAGTTGAGAAAAGCCAAAGAAAACGGCAATGTGCAGAACACTGGAAATGAGTTCATAGAGGGTGCTGCAGGTATGTGTAGGTAACTTTAGTTTTCTGGTTTTTATACCTATAGCATTTTTTTTTTTTAATGACAGATTTTCTTTAAGGTTTACCATTCTTATGGTAATATGCCTTCTTCTGCTTGTTTTCATTTTCAATAGACGAATATACTGTATCCTAAAAATTTTTGTTGCCCTATAAACAATCAATCATATTCAATTTCAAATGATGGCCTGCGGAGAGTTATTTTCTTGCAAGAAAAAACAAAAACAGTTTGACCAATATTTTACATTTGTATAAGTATTTGGTGATTGTTTTTGCACCAACAATGTTATGGATGTTTTATAGTCCCTTGACTTTTGGTCGAACATTCTAAAACATTGGCTCATATATGGCCAATCTAATAAAAAAATTATCATTAGCCCAAGTGGTGTTCCTTGGTTTGAGCCAGCTGCATTGGGTACCACTGCTTAGAGGTGCCCCATGTGGTTGTCAGCCACATGCAGAGTGGCTGTGGTGTGCCCTGTGTTGCAATGATTCTCTCTGCATCCCAGCATTCAGCACTGAAAGAAGCAAAACTGTCAGGCAGAGTGATCTCTGACTGACAGTAGAACTATAGTCCTTGGGAGAAAGAGCTCAGTTCAACTCAGGCTGTGTGTTTAGGTGAGTAAGCACTGGCACTGCTGTGGGGGGGAGGATTATTGTTCCAGTCATCCATTGCCCACCGGTACGGAGAGGGGGGTTTATAGTACCAGCAACTGACAATAAATACAAGGGTAAGATTTTATGTTGTAGCCACTGGCCAATAATACTGGAGGGGGGGAGGGGGGGTTGGTTATTGTTACAGTCATCTAGTGAACACCAATGCTGAAGAGAGGGTTCTTGGTAAAGCCAACCACTTACCACCAATGTTGGGAGGGCTATTGTTACAGCCAGGCACTGGCCATTAGGGATGACATGGGTTTGGATCCAAATGTGGTCCAAATCCAGCTTGTCTATACTTGTGGAAAGCTGTGACATCACCACTGGCCCAGTGATCTGTGGGTGGGGATTCCCCACCCTGCAGCTGCACATAATAAAGGAACATGCATTCTCATGACATCCTTGACCTAACAGCCATATTAGGTCAATGATGTAACAAGCTTCCCCATCCCTTTGTATACATGCAACTACATGGAATATCCCACCCACAGCTCATAGGCCCAGTAACACACCTAATTTCTGACTTTGGACTGAACACAATAATGCTGAGGGTGGGGAGGCTTATTTTTATAGCCAGGCAGGGGCCATCAACGTTGGGAGGCTAATGTTGCTACACATGTCATATTTCCTCCTTCTTACCTTCAAGGTATCCCTTTTATTTTCAAATGTTGACAACTATACAGGTGATGTCAATTCTCAGCTGCTGTACGTCAGAAGATTTGAAATGTTAAATTCTTCTCTCATTCCCCAGCATGCATGATGTTTAATTTCATAGTAATTGAAAATAATTTTGATATATGTGGGGGCATGTAAAGGAAAAGGGCATTTCCAAACTGGGGTTTCATACTAAAGGCTTTATACTAAAGGTGAGGCAACACAATTAAATTAATTAAAAGAAAATATTTTTATTTCATAATTTAATATAAAATATTGGGGTCCTTCAATAGTGCTTGAATGTAATAAATCAATATCATAAAAGTGACGCCTCTGAAGCCGCCCCCTGCCTTCTAGTGGTGGGAGTTGTCTGATGTGCCTTTTATGTGGTGTCCCCTTGGGAATATGGTGATCTGTGCAAATCTGACACTGAATTATATTGTGGTAAGCCTACAGATATACAGTATATTGGTGATGTATTCTGTGTATTTATTGTACAATAATTTCTGTACTGTGAATGCTTTTCAACTTTTTAGATGCTTCTCCGGTTTCTCTGATGAAGCATTTGTCAACTACAAAACGCATTAGTAAAAGACCAACGGGTTCTTTCCAGCATCAATTTTGAAAATTATCTACAAGCTTTTATGAGTTTTTTTTATGACATTGATTACAACGAAAAGGTCTTGAAGGACCTCAAATTTTTAAATTCAACTGTGAAATAAAATTATTTTCTTTTTTATTTAACTGTGTTGCCTCACCTTAAGTACGAAGCCTTTAAAGTCCTCAGTTTGGAAATGCCCTTTTCCTTTTTGTTGTACTAAGTATATTTTTGGGATGTGCATCGCACGTTTGTTCTGAGATATGGTGAATGGGGGAATGTTAAAAAAAAAAGAACCAACCCAGGTTCAAGACATGTTAGTGATGCCACTGACAAGCCCATAAACAGTAAATAGAGTAGCAGCAACACATTATCATGAATGTCAGATAAACAGGGAAATTCTTTTCTGAATGACTAAATCTCACATATTCGTCTGACTAATCAAAATCTCCTATGTTCTTCCAAAATGACAGCTAGAGCCTGATTGGTCATTAGAGACAACTCCTCTACGCTATTCCCCTAGGTTTGATTTAAAATTCCTACTATATTTATAAAGTATGTACTAGTCTATCCTATCTATCCATTATAGAATTATTTTCTTTGCAACAAGAAATCTTTAAATGTACAGTCAAGATATTGAATTCACCTACTTGACATTGTATTTATAATTATAGCCATTGTGTTCCATATTGGTTTGCAGTTTAAAAATGAGCTCAATAGAAACAGCTGACAAAGTCGGAAAAATGGTAGAAAGTGCTGTGTGCAGTGTATGCAGATTATGTTTCATGATAACATTTTCTACAGGTCTAGTGATTTAAAAAACTGAAGAGTGATTGTCACTTAATTACACAGTCAGTTTGTAAACCTGCCTGCTTTTATAAGTGGTGGGAGACACATGCTGGAAACTTGCAGATATATATTTATTCCTCTGCTATGTATTTGTGCAACATTATCATTATTCTTTGTATAATTACTCAGATTGTAAAGATGCAGGAAATTCAAAGATTTTTTTAACATAAAGGCAATTGCTATGCAGTTTTATTCTGCAAAAATATACCTGGAGGGCAATTCTTACCTATCATCTCCGGTGAACCTGATTAAAGTAATTGGCTATTTTTTTTTATCACAAGTGCTTTTCACAAATTGCTTAACTCAGTTATTCAGGAAAAAAATGTTCTTTAACTAAAATTGTCTGCAACAAGACAAGCTATTTAGAAATTATCATTATATGGTTTATTCAGTGAAATAAACCATATAAGTCACAGTACACTGGTCATTCTCATGTAACAAACACAATACATCTTGGACAGAGAGTGGCTTTATTTTACGGAAACGGTATGCATTGTGTTTAACAACTGCAGCCAATTTTGCCATACAAAAGAAACCACTGAATAGATACTGTAGATAAAAAGATAGATAGATAGATGGCGTGATCTGCTTTTTTTAAAATAACTGAGGGAGTTTTTACACACAGATCAAAATAGTATATCAGTGCATAGTGCTGCCAGTCTAATACTGGGATCTTCCAGACTTGGGGAGAATGCAAAGTGTTCTGCTGCTTCTTCTACAGCACAGGTGTCAAACACAAGGCCCGCGGGCCAAATCTGGCCCTCCAGGCCATTTCATGTAGCCCTTGCACCTCTTCTGCAGGTACCACTTTGTCTCTGACCCCACCTTGTCTCAGCAGTCGGCAGCAGAGAGGAGAATAGAACTACTTTGCAAAATCCTGCACCTCTCAGTGCAGCTGCAGCACCTCCTCATCTCTGCCTCCCCTGGTCTCAGCATTCAGCAGACACTGGTAACGGACTCCACTCCTCCTTTGGTCCTCCTCCAGACCCTGTACTTTCTGCCCCCCAAAGGGGGTGCACGGTGATGTTAGGGAGGGTGTGGAATTCTTGACATCTGATGTAATGGGGGGTGGGGTGCTCTGGACATCTAGTCTTACAGATAAATTGGCCCTTTGAGTGTAACCATAATGCTGATATGGCCCGTGATGAAATGGAGTTTGACACCCCTGTTCTACAGTATGTCCAGTTACAATCTGCATGGGGTTCAGTAGAGAGGGAGAACCTGGCTGTATCATCTATCAGTAATGCCTAAATCAGAAAACTGTCTGAAAAGGATTATGAATGCAAATCAGCTGACACTAACATATATGGATCTCAGCCATATATTTATCTGTTTGCCTCAACTTCATCTGAGCACAGCAAATCAAAAATGCTATTTAATTCATTTTTAATATTCAAAGCAAATTACCCATAAATCCATGTCTCCATGCTTTATTTTGGTAGGAAATCATTTTGACACCCCCCCCCCCCAGTATTTCTGGCCGTGGCCATCTTGAATAGGGGCAGATGATTTATGTAGCAATTATTTCCTGGAATTTGTCTGCCCTTAGTTCAGGCATGCAGGTGATAGGGTGTGCTTAGCTGAGAAAAACCCTCCACCCTCCTCCGCTACTGAAGACTACTGGGATGCATGACATCATTTGCCTAGACATGGAAACCGGGAAGAAACTTAAGAAATATTTAATAAACAAGGTTAAAACAAGTAACTATAATATACTTTCCCATCCATTTAATAATGCTAACATCATAAAGATTTAACATAGTCAATGTTGATTGAGAGAGTGAAGTTCCACTTTAAAGTAGTTGTAAACCTCTGAAATGAAAAATGAACAAAGCATATCCTTCTGCAGTGTGTACTTGTCTCAATCTAAAGCACATAATGAAATTTCTGTCTATTGTCTTCTTCCTCTGCTATCTACATAAGTCACAGCTTATACGTTATCATCACTCCAAGCAATCACAGATAACAGGAAGAGCAGCCCCAGCACACAGCTGACAGTCTCAGTTGTGCATGTTTCTCTATGAGCTTGTGTGGAAGGGGTTGTGTCCTTTCTCTCCAGGTCTCAGATTACACGCAGCTCTTCTCTCTGAGCTGTGCAGTGTGTGACATCAAATCCCCATCCCCCGCCTTTGGAAGCTCAGAAAAACTGTATAAATTATGCACTTTGAATTTATGTAGAGGCGGGAGTCACAGATAAACAGGTACAACTTATGTTTAATATGATTTGTTTCATTTCTGTGACTCATCTGATGGTAGTCATTTCAGCTGGTATATGTAAGGGTTTAAAACCACTTAAAAAAATGAATGTAAACTTATTTGAAATTTTTGGGCCATTTACCTCAAAGTGAATTTCAATATGACTCCATCTTGTGAACATAATACAGGTGGACAGTAGGTGAAAAAGATTGATAGTTTTTTCTAGTGTTTAGGGTAGAGTTTGGCTGCAGTATACATCCTGCCAAAGCTAGCAGAAATGTAATATATTTAAGTGGAGAAAGCCTTTAAAGATGTCACTTTTTTTTTAATCGTAAATTACTTATTGGTCACACGGTACCATTCTTTATTTGATAAATAATAATTCAAATGACAAAGAAAAATGACTACTTTTGTTTCCACCAGCCCAGCAGATGAATTATAAGCCCGTATGTAAAGGAAAATGATGGCCCAATATATTTGGAGCACTGTGGAAATGGGAGATAGCTGGAATAATGCAGCGGTGCCATCAATAAAGAATGTAATTGATGAAATATGCTGTATTACAAAAGTGTCCCTTGCTGCTCATATGAATAACAGTACATATTTATTCTATTCACCCTGGACTGTGTGTGATGGCTCATTCACTGCATACTTGTCCTACATCTAAGATTTACTGCTCTTTCAAGACAATTAAGCACACTCTATATTATTTTTCTTATTAGCAATAGCTCAAATGCCAATTAATTTAAGTTTACAGTTGCAGTCTAATAAAATGTCACGTTTTTAACACTTCTGCAAGCTTCTACAATATTTATTAAAAAGCCTACATCAGACAACTCCCTTTTGGCATGCATTGCATTTGTGCTATCAGCACCATGGATAGCTCAGGTTCTGGCTGGTATGTTTAGTCATTTAGACAGCTGTTTATCGTCAAGTATTTTATACAAATTCAGCAACTCATATATTGTAGATTACACAGGTTCTGTGGCTGAATAAATGCAACTAAGATGCTGACTCCAGTTAACCAGAACATCTTTATAATTTAAAACCCTGAAACAATGCAACAATGTTTACATGGCCACAGTCCAGCAAGTTTGAAAAGTAGGACCCATATCGGTAGAATAATTGCATTATTATTGCTTCCAGTTTATATAGCAGCCATAGAACATGAAGGACACTGCTATAGCCAAGGACTGCCTTTACCAAACAAGTAACAGATTTTACACATAGAGAGTCCTCAATATAAAAAAAAAAAAAAAAAATGAGATGTGTTGCATGGCAAAGAGGCTAGTGATACTTCTAGAGGCACTGGGGGGAATATTTGAAACTGGAGCAACCAGAATCTGGTGCAGCTGTACAGGGCCCAATCAACTTTTAATGTCAGCTCATTCAATTAAGCTTTGACAATAAAACCTGGGAGCTGATTGGTTTCTTTGCAGAGCGGCACCAGATTTTGCATGCCCCAGTAGGTTTAGTAAATACCCACAATTTACTGCAGACAGGCGGCACGTACAGGCACAGTGACATACCTGTATGTCACTGGCCTCTTCCAGTTTTGGTCTTTTTTGTTTATACAATAAAAAATTGATGACCCAGTGATGATCAAATAGGACGAAAAGAAAACTCTATTCATGTGAAAAAAAATTATATACATTTAGCTTGGGTACAGCCTTGCATGACCACACAATTACCAGTTAAAATAGAGCACTGCTAAATATAAAAAAAGTGGCCTGGTCATAAAGGTGATAAAACCTCCTGGAACTGAAGTGATTTAACCTCTTGCCGACCGCGCATAGCCGAAAGACGGCTTCACCGCGGCCGGCCAGTTCTGAGTGGACGTCATATGACGTCCTCCCAGAACGCGCTCTCCTGCGCGCCCCAGGGGGTGCGCACCCGGCGATCTCCGTGATCGCTGTGTCCTACGGACACAGCTGATCACGTGATGTGGTAAAAGGCCGATCCCACCGGCCTTTTACCACGTGATCAGCGGTGTCCAATGACACGCTGATCACAGGAAAATGCAAGTGCCGGTTCTCGGCTGCACTTTCCTCACGCTGTCAGATCGTGAGGAAAGTACTGCCGAGAACCGGCAGTTGTCAGAGCGGGGATCGGCACCGATGATCAGGGCACTGATGATCAGTGCCCTGATGATCGGTGCCCAGCAGTGACCCCCGCAAGTTCCGATCAGCAGTGCGCCCACTAGCCCCGCCCACCCATTCCCAGCAGTGCCCCCACCTGTGCCCAGCAGTGCCCCCACCTGTGCCCAGCAGTGCACCCACCTGTGCCACTCTGCAGTGCCACCTACCTGTGCCCAGAAGTGCCACCTACATGTGCACAGCAGTGCCACCCACCTGTGCCCACCAGTGCCACCCACCTGTGCCCACCAGTGCCACCCACCTGTGCCCACCCACCAGTGCCACCCACCAGTGCAGCCCAGCAGTGCTGCCAGTCAGTGCCACCAGTCAGTGCCCAGGGGTTGTGCCAGTCAGTGCCGCCAGTCAGTGCCCAGAAGTGATGCCAGTCAGTGCCGTCTATCAGTACCCATCATCAGTGTCACCTATCAGTGCCGCCTATCAGTGCTGCATATCAGTGCCGCCTATCCGTGACCCCTAATTAGTGCTGTCTATCAGTGCCGCCTATCCGTGCCACCTCATTAGTACTGCCTATCAGTGCCCTTTAGTGCTGCCTATCAGTGCCCATCAGTGCCGCCTATCAGTGCCCATCAGTGCCGCCTCATCAACGCAAATCAGTGAAGGAGAAAAAATACCTGTTTGAAAAATTTTATAAAAGAAACAAATAAACTTTTTTTTTTTTTTCAAATTTTTTGCACTTTTTTTAATTTATAGCGCAAAAAGTAAAGTGCCCAGTGGCGATTAAATACCACCAAAAGAAAGCTCTATTTGTGAGAAAAAAATGATCAAAATTTCATATGGGTACAATGTTGCATGACCGCGCAATTGTCAATCAAAGTGCGGCAGCGCTGAAAGCTGAAAATTGGCCTGGTAAGGAAGGGGGTATAAGTGCCCGGTAGGCAAGTGGTTAAGACAGAAGTAAATATTTCAGTAGTTACATTTCGGCAACTGTGTTGTATAGAGTAATAAACAGGGGCGGACTGACCATTTGGAAACTCGGGCATTGCTCGGGGGCCAGGGTCAGTAAGGGGCCCCATGAGATGCCCCTGGTACCTTTTTCATAGGCTTTTTTGAGCTTGGGCAAGGACACAGAGGCCCCATGATTCCCTATTGCCAGGGGACCCCATGAGTTGTCAGTCCGCCCCTGGTAATAAATCAAGAGAATTTTACTGACCACATTTAGACAACAATGAATTTTTCAATTCATTTATTATTTTCCAGATAGCTGTATCAGGGTATAATGGCCAAAATATAGTCATGTTTGATTGTCATGTCCATGGCTTTTGTTTTTCTGTCCTTTGACATTAAGTAGAAAGGATTATGTTCAGTGAACATACTACATCAAAGAGGATTCTAATAATAAGGACCTGAAAGCCAGTAAAACCATCTGATACTTGGATATACAGATAGTGGGTATCAAATAAAACAGCAAACCCTGGCATTAGTTTGAGATACAGTATGTTCCATAGAGTCACATTTATTATCCAGACTTTACTTACATCTTATTAAAAATATGCAAAGAAATTCCATCCACCACCTACATTTTATGAGTGGATGATAACATCCTGAAGGGTAGCAGTCTACAGCACCCCAAATGAGCATGTGGAAGGAACAAGCAATTGTTGACTCTCCTAATGAAATCAATATAAACAGAGTTAATTCCAAATCATGAAATTACGCAAATTATATACTGTATGCTGTGTTGTACATACAGTATTAGGAGTTGTATTGGGAAAGAATACAGAGGCACAAAATAGTGTCTATACTACTCACTATAGCTATATACTGGTAAGACTGTGTATACTTTTATGTTTGCTGCTGCAGTGTTTGTGAAATATTTGCAGGGGAAATTACCAGCAGAAGACCTGATTATACCAAAATGCTATTGGCACTTCTCAAAAATGAGTGTGCAGATTTGACACATGCTGGGGCTGAAAATATAAAACTTAAGATCTCTTAGCATATACTCATCTAAGAAAAAAATAAAATGAAGGGATGCCTAAATAGGAAAAGTGTGGGAACAGCACTACACAGGCTATATACAGTTGCAAGAAAAAGTATGTGAACCCCTTGGGATTACGTGGAGTTTTGCATGAATTGGGCATAAAATGTGCTCTGAACGTCATCTAAGTCGCAACAATAGAAGAACACAGTCTGCTGAACATAATACTACACAAACATTAGATGTTGCCATGGTTTAATTGCACATAACATGTAAACATTCACAGTGCAGGGAGGAAAAAGTATGTGAGGCCCTAGCTTAATGACTTCTCCCAGAGCTAATTGGAGCCAGGAGTGAGCCAACCTTGACTCCAATCAGTGTGATGATATTGGATGTGTTGCTGACAGCTGTCCTACCCTTAAAAAAAACACACACCTGTTTTGGGTTTACTGGTTTCAAGAAGCACTGTCTGATGTGAACCATGCCTCGCAGAAAAGAGCTCTCAGAAGACCTTCGATCAAGAATTGTTGACTTGCATGAAGCTGGAAAGGGTTACAAAAGTATCTCGAAAAGCCTTGATGTTCATGTGTCCACGGTAAGACAGACTGTCTACAAATGGAGAAAGTTTAGCACTGTTGCTACTCTCCCTAGGCGTGGTCATCCTGTAAAAATGACTGCAAGAGCACGGCATGCTGCATGAGGTAAAGAAGAATCCCAGAGTGTCAGCTAAAGACCTAAAGAAATCTCTGGCACATGCTAACATTTTTGTTGACACATCTACAATAAGAAAAACATTAAACAAGAATGGAGTACATGGGAGGACACCACGGAGGAAGCCATTGCTGTCCAAAAAGAATATTGCAGCACGTTTGAAGTTTGCAAAAGAGCACCTGGATGTTCCACAGCACTACTGGCAAAATATACTGTGGACAGATGAAACCAAGATTGAGTTGTTTGGGAAGAACACACAACACTATGTGTGGAGAAAAAAAGGCACAGCACACCAACATCAAAACCTCATCCCCACTGTAAAACATGGCGGAGGGAGCATCATGGTTTGGGGCTGCTTTGCTGCCTCAGGGCCTGGACGGATTGTTGTCATTGATGGGAAAATGAATTCCAGAGTTTATCAAGACATTTTGCAGGAACACGTACGATCATCTGTCCGCCAACTGAAGCTCTGCAGAGGATGGGTGATGCAACAGGACAATGACCCAAAGCATACAAGTAATTCAACAAAACAATGGCTGCACAGAATATGCCTTCTGGAGTGGCCCAGTCAGAATCCTGACCTCAACCCGATTGAAATGCTGTGGCATGACCTTAAGAGAACGATTCACACTAGACATCCCAAGAATATTGCTACACTGAAACAGTTTTATGAAGAGGAGTGGTCCAAAATTACTCCAGATCATTGTGCAGGTCTGATCTGGTCAAAACTCCACGTAATCCCAAGGGGTTCACATACTTTTTCTTGCAACTGTACAATATTGGGCAATGCTGTTTAGTTTCTAATAAGTGATGTGTTTTTTGGTGCTTATTATTTTGTACCTTCTATAGGAAGCAGTAATGATAAATTTGATTATTAGGGGAAAATACTAAGCTATTGTGAGTGCTCCACTCATTCTTTGCTGCTTTTTATGTAGAAAGGTGCTTGGCTAGATACAGGGAGCGATCTAGGACACTGTGCTGTAGTGCTGCCTGTGCTCCCAATGGACATCAGCTGAATGGGTTAACACTACCTCACCTCCATCCACCATGGGGAGCTGACAAGCAGAAGAAGCTCAAGAGACTTGATAATTGTCAGTACTGAATCATAGGAAATTATTTTCAGGAAATAAACTTTACTGTGGCAGTCTATGGACCCTAGGACTTCAATTCCCAATGTGACCCGGGTATAAGGGGAAAGAGAGTTGTATTTTCTCAGGCTGAATAGTAAGGAACTTTCTCTTTACTGTGAGGAGACTGAGGTGCGCACATTGCTGCTCATGTGTGCACATTAACCTGCCACAAGTCTTACAGTCATGTGTTGAGGACTGGAGTTGTGAAGAAGTGGAGAAATGAGCTGACAGTACAGTGGCTAAATGGTTAGCATTTCTGCCTGGCAGTACTAGGGTCTCTGGTTCGCATCCCAACCACAGCACCACCTGCCTGGAGTTTGCATGTTCTCCCTGTGCTTGCGTGGGTTTCCTCTGGGTACTCTGGTTTCCTCCCACACTCCAAAGACATGCTGGTAGGTTAACTGGCTCCTGTCTAAATTGACCCTAGTATGTATGAATGTAAGTTAGGGACCTTAGATTGTACAGCCCTTGAGGGTTAGGGACTGATGTGAATGTACAATATATATGTAAAGCACTGCGTAAATTGACAGTGCTATATAAGTACCTGAAATAAAAAAAATAAATTGTATCGCTGGGACTGATGACAGTGCTAGGAGAGAACATAGGGAGTGGCCATCAAACTAGCAGCATTATTTAGTGCATGCAAAATCTACTAGGACTGTGCACATGTGCATCACCATAAAGACTGGGCCCCTACACTAGCCAGCTGAAGAACTAGAGTTAAGACTGCTCACTCAGATAGCTGCTTCACAAAAACTTTGCCTATTGTCTATTGTCCCTAGTAAGAGGTGCCTTTTTAGGAGGTCTTACATTTCATTGCTGCCACTCATAGAGTGCGCTGTAAAGAGGAAATAGTATACAGTTTACAGAGGAGTTATCACGGTATTATTATTTCTGTTACTGTAATGTGGCAGTGTCCATTTGCTTAACGTGGTGTGTCAGTGGGGCTGAAGTTGCTCTAAGAGTCAAGGCAGAAGAATAGAAAACAGGGGTAGCGCTACATATACAATGAAAATATGAGTGTGGCATCCACCTGAAATCAGGGTGCTTGTGTGACCTCCATATGAGCAGTTTTAAAAACCGAGGAAAAAGAGTTCACCTAAGAAACACACTTTGATTTGTAGCTGTTGACATAAATATGAACAGACCATTACTTTTTTACATTTCACAGACAAAACAAATCCATAAAGATAGCAAAGCATATAATCAAATGGTATCATCTTTGGTTCATTCCTACACATCTGTGAATCCATTTTTCATCAGTATCGCATTTTATGTCCACAAAATTGATATCAGAGCTATATGTGGATGATGGGCAAGCCCCTTAATTCTTAAATCCCTTGAAGTTTCTGGACAAAAAAAACCCTTAGCTCCATCCATTAGCAACAGACATTATGGAGATGAAATGTCTATGAAAAGAGCACCAGTTGAAATTTGTGATTGAAAATATTATTTTATTTTCCATACAATCTCTAGACAAATAAAAGTAAAAAAAAAAATTTTTTTTTTGTTTACTTTGACCAATGTTAGTTACATGTATCCAATAATTTGTCTCCTCTATATTTACAATAAATGATGATTCTGGTATAAAGTATTGTATAGTTATTTATAAATTAAATAAAGACATTTTTCTTCAATGTTGCACTTTTTTTAGTATGACACAAAAAAGATTACTAAAAAAAACAAAAAGACAAAAAAAAGTTTAAATACAGTATTAGTGGTTAATAAATTAGTAATAAAAAGCTAAGGTGAGAAGGAGATGAGGGAGTTGAATGGAACTGATTAGGTTTAACTAGGAATTTAATAAGGTGTTAAATTGGACCAAATTTTACTTGAAAAATATATTTTTGTATGTAAGGTAGCTTTAATGACATCATATAGAGATCAAAGGTCACCCCCTGATCTGCATATGAATGAGTAAATACAGTGTAATTGTAATGTTGTTACATTGTATTTCTCAGTAAATCGTCTGAAAATTTTTTGGACACTGTTCAGAAGTGTTTTTTTTTATTTAGCAGTAGCTGAAGCCACTGCTGCAATACAAAGATAGTCCAAACTTGCTTTGTATTGCAGCAAATTTTTGACACCCAGATTCACCAGCAATAATGTTGGACAGAGTGGCCATGGGCATCAGCTACTAAGCTCCTTAATAAGATACTGTTCCACCTCTGGCCCTTGTATTCTGTGTATTATACACTAGTGACCCTTGCACTCTGTGCACTATGCACGCCTGAACTCCTGAATTCTGTGCATTGTGCATCCTGAGACCTGCACTCTGTGTGCTATGCACTCCTGACTCCTGAATTCTGTCAGGAACCCTGTACTGCAGACATTGTGTTGTACATTTCATACTGCTGACTACTACCGTATTTTTCGGACTATAAGGCGCACCGGATTATAAGACGCAGTATTAGTGAACGGATCTATTTTCATATATAAGACGCACCGGATTATAAGGCGCATAAAGCGAAACAAAATACCGGTAGTCGGATAAGTCAGACTTTATTCAAATCATTAACAATAACTGTCAATATTACACAATAGATCCAGTCAGACCACAATATTACACAATATTAAAGCGAAACAAAATAGCCGGATAGGTCAGATATTACACAAGAGTATGCTCACTTTTTCAATCATTCATATTCTATGAATCCATCAAATTCCTCGTCTTCGGTGTCGGAATTTAACAGTTGGGCGATAGCGGCATCAAGCAAGCCCGGATCCCTCTCGTCATCATCCGATTCAGTCTCATTGCTGTTGCTTGGCTGTTCATTGATGATTCCGGCCTTCGTGAAAGCTCGGACGACAGTTGAAACCGATACCTTAGCCCAGGCATCGACGATCCATTGGCAGATAGTGGCATAACTAGCCCGGCGTTGCCTGCCTGTGTTGGTAAATGTGTGCTCACCTTCTGTCATCCATTGCTCCCATGCGGCTCGCAATTTAGCCTTGAACGCCCTGTTGACACCAATATCTAGTGGTTGGAGTTCTTTGGTCAATCCTCCAGGAATGATGGCAAGCTCCGAATTGGTTTTCTTCACTTGGCTTTTGACAGTGTCAGTGAGATGAGTGCACATAGAGTCGTAGATCAATAAGGCCGGAGACTTGTGGAAGAAGCCATCTGGTCTCCTGACGTAAACTTCTCTCAGCCACTCACTCATTTTCTCCTCGTCCATCCAGCCTTTTGGATTGACCTTGACGATGATCCCAAGAGGAAATGTTTCCTTTGGCAAAGTCTTCCTCTTAAAAATGACCATGGGTGGTAGTTTCTGGCCATTAGCCTGGCAACCGAGAACTACAGTGAAGGATGATTTCTCATTCCCTGTGGTGCGTATAGATACAGTAGACGTCCCTGTTTTTTCTACAGTACGGTTCGCGGGGATGTCAAAGGTGAGAGGGATCTCGTCCATGTTTGTGATGTGGTCTGACTGGATCTTCTTTTCGATGATCTTGTCCTTGCAGTAAGTGCGGAAGATGGCCATCCTTTCTTCATAATCCTTTGGCAGTTGCTGCGAAGTGGTAGTTCTTGTGCGGATGGAGAGATGACGCCTTTTCATAAAACGGAAGCACCAAGAAGGACCTCCTTGAAATTCGTTGATCTTCATATCTCGTGCCATCGCTGTTGCCTTAAGTCGAATGGAGACTGTAGAGACGCTTCTACCTGCTGTTCTATGTTCAATAATCCACTGCTCAATTTTGTCCTCTAATTGTGGCCATCTTGCCTTGTTCCCTTGGAAACTCTTCTTCGTCTTCTTTACTTGACGCAGGTCATCTTCTTGTTTCCTCCACTTCCGTACCATTGATTCATTAATGTTGAATTTTTTCGCTGCTGCTCTATTCCCATGTTGTACTGCTTGGCTGATGGCCTTGAGTTTGAAATCCGCGTCGTAAGCATGTCTCTTAACGGGTCTCTTAACAGGTGCCATTTTGGGGTCCTTAATTTGGAAGCACAGTACATATCAGGAAATGTAGTTTTTGGTAAGTGAAAAAGCTTTGATTTGTTGTTGATTGCTTGGCTCTGATTGGTTTATCGTCGTTTATCGTCGCCAGGATAAGCTCGAATAAGCAAGGGGAGTGGCTTCGTCGCTTACCAAAGTCATAATAAAACATTTTGACAGATTGTTCAGCACAGTGTGAACATACACTGTTCATACATAAGGCGCATCGGAATATAAGGCACATTGCCGATTTTTGTACAAATATAGGGATTTTATGTGCGCCTTATAGTCCGAAAAATACGGTACTCTATGTACACTGGACTTTATATGACATGCTCCATATTATATTGAAGTTCTTCTCTGAATCACACCCATCCAGCCAATGTATATATACAGCCAGACAGAACAGCGTCAATGCGGTTGGACTGAACATACACCATCCTGCAATGCCTGTTCATAAGCACTCTCAAAAGCATGAAGCGGTGTGATCCACTAGTCCACTAGACTAGTCCACTAGGCACAGTGAATCACAGATCAAAGTACAGGGCCATTGATATTGATCTTGTACCAGGTGATTGTTGTGATTTTCACTTTCTTTCCACAAATACCTTAGAGTGTTTGCCCTCCAAAACTGGGGTAACTTTTTTGGCATTTCTCCTGTCCTGACACTTCAGGGACTCAAGAAATATGATAGGTAGTCAAGAAATTAAATGCGTAAAGTATGCTGGTTGAAAGCCCAAAGGGCCTCAAGAAAGTAGATAAGCAGTCAGTATATATACAGTGGATATAAAAAGTCTATACACCCCTGTTATAATGTCAGGTTTCTGTGATGTAAAAAAAATATAAATAATTTCAGAACTTTTCCCACCTTTAATGCGACCTATAAACTGTACAACTCAGTTAAACAACAAACTGTAATCTTTTAGCTGAAGGGAAGTAAAAATAAAAAACTAAAATAATATGGTTGCATAAGTGTGCATACCCTTAAACTAATACTTTGTTGAAGCACCTTTTGATTTTATTACAGCACTCAGTCTTTTTGGGTATGAGGCTATTAGCATGGCACATCTTGATTTGGCAATATTTGCCCATTCTTCCTTGCAAAAGCACTCCAAATCTGTCAGATTGTGAGGGCATCTCCTGTGCACAGTCCACTTCAGATCACCCCACAGGTTTTCAATTGGATTCAGGTCTGGGCTCTGGCTGGGCCATTCCAAAACTTTAATCTTCTTCTGGTGAAGCCATTTCTTTGTTGATTTGGATGTATGCTTTGGGTCGTTGTCATACTGAAAGATGAAGTTTTTCTTCATGTTCAGCTTTCTAGCAGAAGCCTGAAGGTTTTGTGCCAATATTGACTGGTATTTGGAACTGTTCATAATTCCCTCTACCTTGACTAGGGCCCCAGTTCCAGTGTTGTCACATGTATCACACAGCCAGTACTTGCCAGATATTCCTGCAGCTCCTTTAATGTTGTTGTAGGCCTCTTGGCAGCCTCCCTGACCAGTTATTCTTCTTGTCTTTTCATCAATTTTGGAGGGATGCCCAGTTCTTGGTTATGTCACTGTTGTGCCATATTTCTCCACTTAATGATGACTGTCTTCACTGTGTTCCATGGTATATCTAATGGCTTGAACATTTTTTTGTACCCTTCTCCTGACTGATACCTTTTAACAATGAGATCCCACTGATGCTTTAGAAGCTCTCTGTGGACCATGACTTTTGCTGTAGGATGCGACTAAGAAAATGTCAAGAAAGACCTACTAGAACAGCTGAACTTTATTTGGGGTTAATCAGAGGCACTTTAAATGATGGCAGGTGTGTAATGACTATTTAACATGATTTTGAATGTGATTGCTTAATCCTGAACACAGCTACATCCCCAGTTAAAAGAGGATATGCACACTTATGCAACCACAATATTTATTTTCCTATGTTTACTTCCCCCCTTAAAGATTTCAGTTTTTTTTTCAATTGAGTTATACAGTTTATAGGTCACATTAAAGGTGGACAAAGGTTCTGAAATTATTTATCTTTTTCTCATTTTTTTACATCACAGAAACCTTTAATGGGTGTGTAGATTTTTGTAAACTTTAGAACTTTTACACAGACTAAATAATATACACTGATTTGGGTTATTTTTACCAAAAAATATTTTAAAAAAAGTACTTGCCAAAAACTAACAAAAACAACAACCCCGGTGGTGAGTAAATACCACCAAAAGAAAGCTCTATTTGTCTCAAAAAATGATATTAGATTCATTTGGGTACAGTTTTGTATGGCTCAATAATTGTCATGCAAATTATGACAGCCCTGAAAAATGGTCTGGACTGGAAGGGTCCAGACTTGAAGTGGTTAAAGTGGCTGCAAATGCTGAAGGTTTTTCCTTCGTGCATTCTATTTATGAAGGTTAAAAAAAATTCTGCTCATAGCCCATCTAATACTCACTTGAGCCCATTCTTGATCCAGTGATGTGCATGAGAACCTCAGCTGTCTCAAGTCTCTCTCTGCTCATTGGCTGAGACACAGCGGCAGTAGAAATTGGCTCCCACTGCTATCACAACCAATGAGCCAATGAGGAGAGAGCATGGGGACAGGCCAAGCCACGGCTCTATGTGCCTTATGGATGCACAAAGTAAGGCTTGGGAGAGAGAACGCATCAGTGCCCCCATAGCAAGCAACTTGTTATTGGGGGCACTGGTTAAGGGGGAGGAGCCAGGAACCCCCGGAGCAAGACCCGAAAAGAAGGGGATGGAGCTGTGCAAAACCATTATACAAAGCAGGTAAGTATGACATGTTTGTTATTTAAAAAAAACAACAGAGCTATAATATCACTTTAAGGTAGGTTGTGTGCAGAAAAGCATATGTAATGGAAGAGTTTATTATTTTTTTTTAAATGATTGTTTTATGTGCCTCTTGCTTGTGGCACAGTAATTAAAGCACATTTTGTGGGTCAAAGGATTATGTCATGTGTGCTGTATATACAGTGAGTAGGCTTAGGTTTTATTTATCATGCCCCTTTTAACCCTTCCTACTACACAATCTGGACACACCTCCAATTCAGCATGCTGCCTCTTTATTACTACAGATAGTCGTTTGTGGGGAGGGGGGGGATACTTACTAACGCCAACTTAAAAACTATTGGCAGAAATGTCAGATATCAGAGAGGGGTATTCACAGTACAGTTAAGTCAAAGCACAGTTTTCAGAAATTTTGCTCTATTGTGCTGTATTAATGTGTATAGTACAATCAGCTCCATCCGCTCCTCAATAATCTGAGAAGCAGATTTTAAAATCCTGATGAAGTGATTTATATGCAACATAGCATGTGACAGTTAAATCAATAGACACCATGTCTGTTTTCAGTCTCATCAGAAAGTGGTTCCAAATGAGTGCAGTGAAAGGAGCCAATTCCTGGTCAGCAGTGCAATGACCCTGCTAAAATCAGCTTGTTCAATCTGTGCTTTCTGCCTCTGTATTTCTCTGGTGGATTGACAAACTGTGTAATGAATTACTTAATTATTCCACATCCCCTAAACAAAAAAACAAAGAAAAAATTATTTGCCTTGCATGATTTCAAAGATAAGGGTTTTCATATTTAAACATTTTGGAGAAAGGCATGTAGGCATGTAGTGTATATACATTTATAGAAATGTAAAATATGGGGCTTGTTTTCTATTTTTATTACAGGAGAGTTTTATGTCTGAAACACTCCTGGACACTGTATTTAAAATGAAAATTTTTTCTTTACACAATAATTCTGTAGGTCATAGAAAGTAGAATGATGTCACCAAGAATGTATACACCAACATTTACATTGTCACAGACTTACTGCTAAGGTTCTGCACTCTGCTTAATGTTCTTTGATACAGTTTTAGCCTGCCATCTTTGTCGAGAATACAAAATGCCATAAAATCTAAGTGCCAAACATGATGCAAAAATACCAGTATTTGTCCCTACTATCCAGTAAAAAGGACCTAACTAATAAATACATTGACCGCAAAGGTTCTTACCAATGGCAGATCCACATTGGGGAAATTCAGGCCACCACCAGGAGCCCAAGGTTTAGTGGCCAATGCCTGCCCATAGTTGGACCTTTGGAGTATAGAGGCATACCCCTTATACCCAGGGTTTCCTACCCTGACACAGCTATTATACTTGATAAAATTACTGGGATCAGCTTCATAATATGTGGCAACAAATGTGAAAAAACATTTTCTATATAATAAAAAATATTTTGCTTAAACGAAAAAAAAATTCTGTTAAAGTATCTAAAGGCTCTTGTGTGGTAGTTCAGACAGGCTCAGATATAGTTACTATGTGATGCAAGAGTCTCATAAATCAAATAAAAATAATGTTACCGCTATTGAGTCAAACAAATCTATTTGTGTCTCACAAGTCCTCCATCCCAGACACTGCACTTCACAGTGGGAGGATTTCAGCAGAAGTGATAAGCTAACCAAGCAAGGTTAATTCATTGGACATTTACTGATCATTTTAAAGCAAATGACATTTTAAAAGGCCACTTTGCAATCTTTTGTTAAACATTGGCATTTGCTGGGGAAGCTGGGTGATGTCGTTGACCACATTTGATCAGTGATGTCACTCTGGTTTCATGGCCTGTTTGTTTGTTTGTTTGTTTGTTTGTTTACATGCTAAAGGCAGCAGGGGCTGTCATTTGTTATGGGAGTGATAGAAGGAGGAGATCATTATGGTGGTGGATTATCAAGGCATAGCTCATTATGACTGATCAGAGGACACTGCTTATTATTTTATTTTTTTTAAGTAAAGGACCTTTTTCTATAGTGTCTGTATTTATTTACTATTTAACTTTTTGCTGTGAATGTGTAACAAGGGGTATCCTGGGAGCCACCTTATTGTAAGGGGGCTTCTAGATTCTGATAATTCCCGCTGCAGAGCCCCACATCTACTGTGCTAGGGTTGATAAGGAAAAGGTGCCTTGCAGACTAGAAGGTTTTACACCTTACCCACCCCACAAGTTACCCACCCATAGTTGAGGATGTGGGCCTGCTATGGTTCAGGGGTGCATCTTTGCTCCCCTTTCCTGGTGGGCCAGGCTAAATGCCTGCATAAGTGTCTGGTATGGATTTTGAGGGGGACCTCAGGTCATTTTTTTAAGCAATGGTAGAGATACACATTTTTGTATGCAATGGTGGAGATTTTCTAAAGCTGGTGCACATAGAATCTGGTGCAGCTGTGCATAGGAACCAATCAGCTTCTAACTTCAACTCGTTCAATTATGCTTTGGTAATAAAACATAGAATCTGATTGGTTACTATGCACAGCTTCACCAGATTCTGTGTGCACCAGTTTTAGTAAATCATCCCCAATGCATACTATCCTTTTCTGAGAAAAAACAGCATTGAGACTCCCTTAAAATCCATGCCAGAACCTATTCAGTAGATTGACCCAAACCAAAAGCCCATCCCTATTCTTCAGCACAGTAAGTTTTTCCAATCCAGAAAGCAGTGTTCAGGGCTATGTTGTCCCCTGCAACAGCTTCTCATCTCATTTTAGTGTAAGCAGCAACAGCTTACATTAGGGACAATGCTGCTTTGAATTCCTCAACAGTACTGTGGAGTTGGCCCCAGTGCCAGGTCAAGGTCATCTAGCACCCAGGGAAAAGGTGCCAAATGGCTCCACCCCCCAAAAAAAAAGTATGAGTATTATGTGTCAGAAATCCCCCCCCAAAATAAATGTGAGAACTACTCTTCACACTGACCCCTAACATAAATCCCCTTTGCAAAATTCTCCTCAAACATAAATTCACTTTCTTCCAGTACAAATCCCTCCTCTCAGCATCAAATCCTCACCTTCCACAAATCCCCCCTCCTAGCACAAATCCTCTACCCCTCATATTTTCCTATTGAACATAAATCCTCCCCCCTCTACAAATCCCCCTCTCACAGCACAAATCCCCCTAAATCCCCTAATCGCCTAGCACTAGCACTAATCCCCTCCCAAATTTCCCCTCCTAACCCCCCTCCCGGTCATCCCTACTAGCACAAATCCCACTTCCTAACAGAAATTTAGTTTTGGATGAAGAGCGGAGGGATAAGTACACTTGATGCAGTTTTTATTGCTGTTTATCCCCCCGTTAAGATGATTTACTCCCTCTATCCCTCTTGTCCTGTTTACCATTTTTATTGAAAGTAAAAGAAAAACCCACATTTTTTGTTTTCCCCAGAAATGTACTAGATGGGACATCTTCCAATGAAGACACTAGTTCTGGTGGCCTGGGAGTCCCCAATGAATTCTCTTAATTTGTAGGGATTTCCTCTCACTTCCTGTTTTGTTTCTGGGGTTATAACCCTCCCTTACTCTCTAATCTAAAATTAAAAAAAAAAGCTTTGCCTATAGTTCTACCTTAGGTGCTGCAGCTTTTTTTTAATAGGAAGCCATAGTTTTATTAATTAAAGAGTAAAGATTGACAAATGGAAGTGGACTGAACCCATTTACTAAAGGCTCAGAATTTAATAAATCAGTAGAGCATATTAACTTTTACGTGAATTTTCACTTGGTGTAGGGAAGCAGGCAAAGACAAAGTAAAATATAGTCAACACAGCTTCACGTCTTTTACTAAGCTAAGTGAAAATGTAGTTTGCAAAGTGAAAATTCACTTTGCTCAATCAACACCTGCCAAGCCTTTAGTAAATCAACCCTGCTGCTTATAAAGAGATTTCAAATTTGATTTTGGCTAGTATGTATTTTTTAAATGACTAAATATTTGTTTCTTCTACAAAGCACATTAACTACATGCATCTTTTTGATTTACATTGTATTCTACAATATTAAATAATCATGCTGCAGTTGTGGCTGAAAGGGACCACTTATTAATGTGATTTGGTATTATTTGGTTGCCTAGTGATGAATTTGTTATCTTTCATTAGCACTTACTTCATCGATGTCAGTGTCAGTCTATGTAAACTCTAACTGTGTGTTACTGTATGATGGAAGGATGTATGAGTCATTTTTTTTTACCTTACAATAATCTTCTCATCAACATAGTAAATTTACTTAAATATATAAAATATGTGATACATATCACATAGGTGTGATATTGTTATTTTGCATGATGTCATTTTTTAACTATTGCAAGCCTTTATTTCCAGCGAATGCCCATTTTTTCCATTCAACATTTTATTTCCATCAAAAATGGTTCCATCTTCATAAGTTACAACAGAAAAAGGCATACAAATATAATTAATGCCATTCAGAAGCTTGTGGTATTTGCAGCAGTATTAAACCCAAAAGCAAATAATTGCTATTTTGCAGCTTATTGATTCTTAGATGTGGTGGCTGCATTAGTTTTCCTTTTTAGACTTTCTTTATTTTCACTTGGTGATCCTGCCAGTATGTCTCTTGTTTTTTTAACAAGCTTTCCTGCAGATTAGATAGTGGGTTGAGACAAATTTACCACTGACAGATTTTATTTATTTATGTAAAACCTTCATCCCAAAAGGAAAAAAAACTGTTTGCTGTAACTGCTTAAAAGTGTTAGCTGGAGTTTGGCTTCAATTTTGTGTACTTAAATCTGCTAGTACATCTAACACTCCCCTCTCCTCAAACTGACAACGCTGCTTTTCAGTAGTGCCCCTGTGCTCCTTCATCCAGAGCATAGGCGCTCTAACACAGGAGGTGAGTTCCTGGCCATATCACCAGGTGAAATTAGAGGGAAAAAGCAAAACAAAAAGAAAACTAATGCAGCCATCACATCTAATGATGTGTAAGCTGCAATATATTCCATTTTTTAGTTTATGTTTCATACTGCTTTAAGGAGTGAAAACCTTTGTAATCATTATTTGATAACCTGCTATAGGACATGCAAATAGTAAATTATTCTAATTTGCATGATAAACCTTTAAAGAATTTAAAAAATATATTTTTGATTGAAAACATTAGAAACATGGCAATGAAAAGATTGTGTTACTTGTGATATTCTTTTTCTCCTAAAATAACTCACACACATTCACCACTTAAATGGAACTTCACTCTCTCAATAGACACTGACTGTTTTCAATCCTTATGCTGCTAGTATTAGTAAATAGATTTTTACATTTCTTCAGTTACTTATGGTTTGCAGGCCTCGTAAATGATGTCATACATCCCAGTAGCCTTCAGGAGAGGAGAAGGGGCTTTCTCATCTAAGCACAACCTCCTGTTTATATACCTGAGCTAAGGGCAGAGGGATTCCAGGAGGTAAATGCTACATGAATCATCTGCCTTTACTCAAGAAGGCCACGGCCAAAAATGTTAGGGGGTGTTTTTCAAAGTGATTTCTCAGCAGCATAAAGCATGGACACATGGATGGATGGGGGAGTTTGCTTTGAATATTACAAATGAATTCAATTGAGTTTTCAGCTTGTGGTGCTCAGATGTAGTGTAGTTCAACTTTAATGGCCCTGTAATTATTTTTATTGAAACATGCACAGCAAGTTAGTTGTGATCTACCCATCGCACACTACCCATCTCACACTCTATAAACCATAGTCCATCTCAGGATCGAGCAAGAAAGGGTGGCTACATTCTTACATACAATGTGACCTTAGAGAATGACTGTAGTCACCCACTAAGAGGAAGTCTGATCACAGCAGCAAGCAAAAGGAATATTGAGATTTGGAGGATGCTGTGAGAAATATAAGATACTTTTCTGAGTTAAGAGTGCATACCTAAAATTATTATTTTTTAAATCCGAGTTTAGTGTCACTTAAAGTCACTGATCCTACATATGTTTTTATCAGTAGGATCTTCCAAGATCCTGTCATTCATACCATAGAGTACCATAGAGTTTATCATTTTCTCTTCATTGATTGCTTTTTAAATTGTGTGTTTCATTCAAAATACCACAAAAGATGTAATACACATAAAATTCATACAGTGTTAATAGGCATCATACATAAACACTATTATTATTTTAACACTGTATTGAGCATCATTCTTTATGTGCGGATCAAACAGGATATCTTGAATCAAAATATGTATATGACATGTAAATAGTAATTTTAGATGATATGCGTTATAAAATCTTAAAGCAGAACCATACTACAAAACCAAAAACGCTATTTAATTCATTATTTAAAGAAAACTCCCTCATCCATCCATGTCTACATGCTTTATCGTGCTGAGAAATCACTTAGAACCCCCCCCCCTAGAATTTCTGGCCATGGTCATCGTGACTAAGAGCAGATGATACATGCATCATTTACTTCCTGGAATCCACCTGCCCTTAGCTCATGCATGTAGGCAGAAGCGTGTGCTGAGCTCTCCTCCTGAAGACTCCTGGGATGCATGACATTTGCCTAGGCATGAAACCAGAAAGTAATTGAAGAAATGTAAAATAAATGTTTAACTACTTGCCAACCGCAGATAGCCGAATGACGGCTACACTGCGGCCGGCCATTTCTGGGAGGGCGTCATATGTGCGCCCCCGGGGGATCGCACCGGCAATCTCCGTGATTGCTGTGTCCTACGGACACAGCTGATCACGTGATGTGGTAAAAGGCCAATCACAGCGGCCTTTTACCACGTGATCAGCCGCGTCCAATGACACGCTGATCACCGGGAAATGCAATTGCCGGTTCTCGGCTGCACTTTCCTTGCGCTGTCAGAGTGCGAGGAAAATACTGCCGAGAATCGGCAGTTGTCAGAGCAGGGATCGGCACCGATCATCAGGGCACTGATGATCAGTGCCCTGATGATCGGTGCCCAGCAGTGCCACCCACCAGTGCCACCCACCTGTGCCCAGCAGTGTGCCCACCTGTGCCCAGCAGTGCCACCCACCTGTGCCCAGCAGTGCCCACCAGTGCCACCCAGCAGTGCCACACACCTGTGCCCAGCAGTGCCACCTACCTGTGCCCAGCAGTGCCACCCACCTGTGCCCACCCACCTGTGCCCACCAGTGCCACCCACCTGTGCCCACCAGTGCCACCCACCAGTGCCCATCAGTGAATCCCAGCAGTGCTGCCAGTCAGTGCCACCAGTCAGTGCCCATCGGTTGTGCCAGTCAGTGCCCAGCAGTTGCGCCAGTCAATGCCTAGCAGTGCCGCCAGTCAGTGCCCAGCAGTGATGCCAGTCAGTGCCACCTATCAGTGCTGTCTATCAGTACCCATCATCAGTGCCACCTATCAGTGCTGCCTATCCGTGACACCTCCTTAGTGCTGCCTATCAGTGCTGCCTATCCGTGCCACCTTATTAGTGCTGCCTATCAGTGCTGCCTATCAGTGCCCATCAATGCTGCCTCATCAACGCACATCAGTGAAGGAGAAAAATTGCCTTTTTTGTTTATAGCGCAAAAAGTAAAAATTAAAAATGAAATACCACCAAAAAAAAGCTCTATTTGTGAGAAAATTGGCCTGGTAAAGAAGGGGGAATAACTGCTCGGTAGGCAAGTGGTTAAGGCAAGTAAATATGATATACGGACTTGCCTATCTATTTACTAATGCTAGCGGTATGAGGAATAAAAATAGTCAATGTTGATGTATTTTTTATAATATGAGTTTAGAAAATAAGCAGTAGGAATTTGTGACACCCTGTCATTTATGTTATATAGTTCATAATTTTTGTTTAATTAAAGCACACAATCTTTAAAACACATTTTACTATTGTGTGGGCATGCAGTGCAATGATAAAGTGTTACAGTTTTAAAAGGAAACTGATCCTTCCTAAATGTAAAAAGCAACAGTTCAGTTTGACATATTCGGTCATTTTACACACACACATATATACACACACACTAATTGTATGTGAAATCAAACAGTTAAAAGCCCCCACCGATATTAGTTCAACTTCTGATGAACTTTAATTAACTTCAGCCTCACTGGTCTGTGACATTTCATTTCCTATAGAGTATTGACTTATTCCAAGATTGGAGTGTCACTTCAAGTGTAAAAATATATTAAGCAATATAGTAAATCCTTTTTGTTGCCCCAAATCAATATACAGACTATTTTAATATCCACATCATGGCATGTATACATGTTAATGCACTGCTGACTTCCATTTGTAATATCATAAAATTCTTTATTAAATTTTGAAGGCAAACATTTCTTCCCTTCTCCACAAGCGTGTTATTTTTGTGCAAGTAATTCCATTCTCCTGATTAACACAAACTTCCTACTTATAGAGGTATAGGTCATTTATTTACTGTACTCATTTATATCGTAAATCAACAAAATAAGGATTTTTATTTTAAGGGTTTGTTTGGGGGAGGGTATTTCTTAAATCCAAAATGTATACATCCTTTATGTATTTGAAAGACTATGCACAGAGGAAGACTGAAGATGATAAGAATGAGGAAGTGGGATACCTTAGTAAAGTCTGTAAAGTCTTGTGAAAATTTTGGCCACAATGTCACTTCGGGGGATTTACTAAAATTGGAACACACAGAATCTAGTGTAGCTGTGCGTAATAATCAATCAGCTTCTAACTTCAGCTTGTTCAGTTAAGTTTTGTCAATAAAACCTGGAAACTGATTGGTTACCATGCACCAGATTCTGTGTGAACAGGTTTTAGTAAATCCCCTCCATGGTGTGGTACGGTAGGTAGGAGGACACCTGTACTGCAGATTTGGCCATTTTGTAGACCCAGTAATTCTTGAACATCATCAGTGGTTTTAGTGACCTTCCTTGTCCAGCTTAAGAACTAACATGATGCTCACAGAGTGAGTTGCACAAAGGTAGAGCAGCAAGATGGGACTCCTGAACACAAAAACAATTGGCACCATTCCATAGGCATTTACAAAGTAGGACTTACCATAAAAGATAAGTACGTTAGAAATTTAGTTAGCAAAGAAATAAACTTGTACCTTTTTAATGGAGTTTACAAATGTAAGCCTAGTACACATGATCAGAAGATCATACTAAAAATACCGCTTTCAAAGCAATCGTACGGTAATCTGATCGTTAGTACACAGCTTTCGTCCAAAATTATTTGAAGGGACAAGTACGAAAACGTTTATCGTTCAATACCAGATCGTACGATCTCTGTTTAATCAGTACAGTTTTCATATGAAAATACAATACAAATAAAGTACATCACTTCTGAATTTTTATTCTGTCGTACAAGAATGTTCAAAACTTTAGTAACCTCTTCATTTTTGATATGGGACAAGCATGCACTAGAAAAAAGATGATCATTTGTTCGATATTCTCATTGTGTGCACAGGGCTTTAGTCAAACCCTGACAGATCAGCAAGTCAAGACTGGTTTACAAAAATAGAGCTGGTACCTTTCACAAACAGTTTACAATGTGGTTCAAATCAAAACAGAGCTCTAAGTCAATGAATAAGAAAAAAATTATATCTTTAGTGAACTAAAAAATAGGTCACCTCACATAATGCTTTTTATATACATTTGATATAAAACACATTTTGGAATTCATGTTCAAGCTGTTGAGAATGATCAACTGGATGAGATTTCAAAAATGGTAAACAGTGAACAAACTGGGCATATAATGAACCCTCCTCAAAAAACTCCACTCTCTTGGCCTCCGAAACTCTGCTCTCTCCTGGTTCTCCTCCTATCTATCGCAACGCTTCTTCAGCATTACCTATAACTCTGTCTACTCCTCTCCACTTCCTCTTTCTGTAGGGATCCCTCAAGGTTCTGTTCTTGGACCCTCTCTTTTCTCCATCTACACCTCCTCCCTTGGGCAATTGATAAACTTCCATGGCTTTAAGTACCATCTCTATGCTGATGACATCCAAATCTATCTTTCTACTCCTCACCTCACCCCTTCTGTCTCCTGTTGCATTACTAGCCTAAGTGACATATCAGCATGGATGTCACTCCACTTCCTCAAACTAAATCTTTCCAAAATGGAGCTCATACTATTCCCTCCAGCCCATGCCCCCTCCCCTGACTTCTCCATCAAGATCAATAATACAACCATCAGTCCCTCCCCTCATGCCAGGGAACTAGGTGTAATCTTAGACTCCCATTTGTCCTTTCAGCCCCAAATCCAATCACTGTCCAAATCTTGTAGACTTCACCTCTCTCCAAGATATGCCCATTCTTAAACTCTGAAACCACTATGCAACTTATTCACTCCATTGTTATCTCTCGCCTTGACAATTGTAACTCCCTCCTTATTGGCCTATCTAATCGCAGGCTATCCCCTCTTAAGTCTATTATGAACACTGCTGCCAGACTCATCCACCTTACTAACCTTTCCATATTTTCCACCACTCTCTGCCAATCCCTCCACTGGCTTCCCATTGCCCAATGAATTAAATTCAAAACATTAACAATAACATATAAAGGCATTTATAACTCTGCCCCAAATGACATCACCGATCTTGTCTCTAAATATCACCCAAACTGTACTCACCGCTCCTTGCATGACCTCCTGCTCTCTAGCTCCCTTGTCTCCTCCTCCCATGCTTGTCTCCAGGACTTCTGCAGAGCCTCCCCCACCCTCTGGAACACTCTACCCCAATCTATCCGACTATCGCCTACTCTACCCACTTTTAGGCGATCTCTTCAGAGAAGCCTATCCTGCCTTCAGCTAATAACAGAATCTTTTATTCCTCCTATCAGTTCATCCCCCAGTTATTACCTTTTGTACCACTAGCCCCTCCCTCTTAGATTGAAATCTCCAAGGAGCAGGGCTCTCCTAACCCTCTTGTATTGAACTGTATCATTGCTGTATTGTCTCCTTTTATATTGTAAAGCAATGAGCAAACTGTTGGCGCTATATAAATCCTGTATAATAATAATAATTGCAATAACTAAAGACTGTAAAACACTTCAGGCTAATGCCAATCAGATTTTTACCAAAACATCAGCCACCACAATGTTCTTTAATTCTCCCTCTACACAACACATTTAATGACTCCTGCAAGGTTTTTATAGGGAGGGGAAGGAAGTGTTATCAGTTGAAAGTCAACTGACCTATCAGTATGTTTTTGAACTCTGGGAACAAACCAGTGAAGTAATTACTCCTTGTTACTAACTACAGAGAAAACTTGTGGTACCGCTCCAAGCCGGCAAGCAGAAAAGGATTACCCCACCAGTATACAGAAGGTGGGAGCCGGAGCCCGAAGTGTTTCTAGGGGCTCCAAAGTGACAGAGAAATGGATGCCAATCTAACCAGCACAATGAGTCAGGTGTATGAGATGGCCTCAGCCACTCCGGCCACACCCTCTGACACATTTCACTCTGTTCACTCTGTGACCAAGCCCCGATGGGTAGGGTGAAGCGCATCAGAGGCCGTGGCTGGAGTAACGGCTGAGGCCATCTCATAGACCTGACAACTCCTTACTGTTATTGTTAAAGGATAAGTTCACCTTTGGGAACATGTTACATATTCCACCTGTTTTTAGGGTGGAACATGGGACATGTTCACATAGCTGCAGCCGCACCCGCCGCACCCCCTCCCTCTGCCAGATAATACAGGGAGAAGTTTCTCCATACTATCTGTCAGATTTGAAAACAGCGTGGCCGTGCAAGGCTCCGCCCACACAGCAGCGTCATTCTTTCACAGACTTTCTTAGCGGCTGTGCGCTTGTAGTTTTCAATGAACTACCATGGCGCAGTGGAGCACCATGGTAGTTCATTGAAGCTTCCTGTCAGAAGATCTGCTTGTTCATACATCTCGTACGGCAAGCAGATATACTGACAGATCTGCAGGAGACCTGCATGGCATCAGTGATCTATTGAACTCTGGTGCAATGCTTCCTACATAGAAGAAAAATATATTTGAAATATATTTTAAAAATATTCTTCCCAAATATATTGCCATATATTTGAAATGCTACAATTGTGGCCATACTCAATATATTTCAAAATATAGTTTTATATATATATATATATATATATATATATATATACAGTATATATACACACACATATATATACACACATATATATACACACACACACACACATATATACACACACACACATATATATACACACACATATATACAGTGGGGATCGAAAGTTTGGGCACCCCAGCTAAAAATTTGTATTAATGTGCATAAAGAAGCCAAGGAAAGATGGAAAAATCTCCAAAAGGCATCAAATTACAGATTAGACATTCTTATAATATGTCAACAAAAGTTAGATTTTATTTCCATCATTTACACTTTCAAAATAACAGAAAACAAAAAAATGGCGTCTGCAAAAGTTTGGGCACCCTGCAGAGTTAATATCTTGTACTGCCCCCTTTGGCAAGTATCACAGCTTGTAAACGCTTTTTGTAGCCAGCCAAGAGTCTTTCAATTCTTGTTTGAGGTATCTTCCTTACAAAAGTCTTCCAGTTCTTTGAGATTTCTGGGCTGTCTGTCACGCACTGCTCTTTTAAGGTCTATCCATAGATTTTCAATTATGTTGAGGTCAGGAGATTGTGAAGGCCATGGCAAAACCTTCAGTTTATGCCTCTTGATGTAATCCCCCGTGGATTTCGAGGTGTGTTTAGGATCATTATCCATTTGTAGAAGCCGTCCTCTCTTTAACTTCAGCTTTTTCACAGATGGCATCAAGTTACCATCCAAAATTTGCTGAAATTTTATTGAATTCATTTTTCCTTCTACTTGTGAGATGTTCCCTGTGCCACTGGCTGCAACACAACCCCAAAGCATGATTGATCCAACCCCATGCTTAACAGTTGGACAGAGGTTCTTTTCATTAAATTCTGTGCCCCTTCTTCTCCAAACGTAGCTTTGCTCATTCCGGCCAAAAAGTTCAATTTTAACCTCATCGGTCCACAGAACTTGTTTCCAAAATGCATCAGGCTTGTCTATATGTTCATTTGCAAAGTTCAAACGATGATTTTTGTGGTGAGGATGTAGAAGAGGTTTTCTTCTGATGACTCTTCCATGAAGACCATATTTATACAAGTATCTCTTTATGGTGGAATAGTGTACAAAACATTATTTTGTCATTACAAAACAATTTGTTGTAGGTTTGGCATTGCCTAAATACAACGGTATTCACAATGAAAAAATACATTGGTAACAAATCCACTGAAAAAGTAGGAAGAAATATGTTTTTTTTAAATAGGTAATAACTGAAAGATTACATTGCTGCGTTTGCAGTCAAAACGACCCATTTTGTCATTTGGCATAAGAAAGACAAGGAACCGTTAAATCTTGGCAGAGGTGGATTCTCCTGCATTGCATGAAGCCTGTGCCAGGACCCCTGCAGAACCTTTAGTTGCTCAGAGGGGACTATTAAATAAAGATGTATAATCCTTGGATTTAACCTTTAATAGGAATGTTTTTTTTATTTGCTTTCGTTTTAGCCATATGCCAGACACTTCTAAAGCCTTTTCAAAAAGGCATCCAGAATGATAAAATCCCAACAAAAAAAAAGAATCTGAAAACAGATCTCCTACAAGTACAAGCACACTTGTTTTGCCAACATATTTTCACTACCTAGACTTTAGGTGAAATGAGGGGGGGGGGGGGGGGCTTGTTTTAGTCAAAATAATAAGTCCTATTTATTAATGTGGAGTGTGAATTTTAAAATAATCCTGTGCTGTGCACAAACAGGGCAAACCAAAATATTTACTTAAAGTGATTGTAAACCTCAGACATAAAATATGAAAAAAAATCTCTCTCTATAGTGTGTCTCAATCCAGAGCACTAAGTGTCATTTCTGTCTGCTGCTTCATTCCTCTGCTATATGTATGAGTTGGTTCTGATAAGTTTTCCTGACACCAAGAGAAAAATGGTGACAGGGGAGGGATCTCCATCAGATTGACAGCCTCAGCTCTGTTCCTGTATGCTGTATGAAGGGGGTGCATCCCTCCCCTCCAATCAGCTCTCAGAGCTCTCTTTACTGATGTGACTGCAGTTCCCCGCCCCCTGTTTTTTAGAGCTGAGTGATTCTGTGTACATTCTGTACTTTGAATGGATGTAGCTAAAAGATGGTTGTAGATAAACAGGTACAACCTATGTAGGAGGATTTGTTTCATCTCTGTGTATCACCTGGGACCAGTCACTTCACTGGGTATATGTAAGAGTTTCCAACCACGCAGTTCTTTTAAGAACTTTCAGCAGCTGATTTAATCACTTACTGAGTATGCAGCATCTTATCTTTTAATCTTTGTCTATGTTCCTGTTTAAGATGCCTTGATCGCTGCCCCAGGTTTCCTATTTCAGGATGACTCCTTTATATTGCAACATCTTATAGAGTCACCCTTGCATGCAGGGACTAAGGCTGGCTGTGTCTACCTACACTCTGTGCATCAATAGAAACACACTGGCTCATAGCTTAGGGTGGAAAGGCACTTCCTTCTCAACCCCCACCTCCCTTCTCTAAGCTAACAGACTGACTGAAGACTGCACTATCCAATGTTAACTTGTTCCTTTGAAAACAGGAAGTTCAGGGAAACAACACTGATTTAGCAGAAGACAGCATTTATAGTTGTAAACTGCAATCTGGTGGGTATAAATGTTAACAATTTACTGGTAAATGTTTATTTTATTGAGACCAAATAAAATAAAATAAAAAAATCCTGAAGATTTATATTACTTTGAATATTGCCAGGGACGGATTTACAGTACCACAAGGCAAACAAGGCATTTGCCTAGGGCGCCATTTTTCAGGGGGACAGCACCTCCCCCCGGAAGAAGGGATGGAAGAAGGGACATGCGCACCATGGGAACCAAGTGGGATCCAAGAGAGGCTGTGGGCTGCTTGACGGTGTATGCAGAGCCTGACTCTCATTCCTGGGGATATCTGGAGCTGTGAAGATGAGAGTCTTTCTCTCCAGTGCCGGAGGGGGGTAGTGGAAGGCTCTCCTGGGTGGGGGGCAGGGGTGTTGTTGGTCGATGTCAGGCTCTGTCCGTGGGAGAGGAAAGGGGGGGGGGGTAATGTTTGCCTGTGTCCGTGGGGACAGACAATTTGCCTAGGGCAGCACAAAACCTAAATACACCACTGACTGTTGCCCTTCCTAGCTGCACAGACTAAGAAGAAAAGGTACAGTAATGCACTGAGCTGACAGTCACACCTGATTAGTAAATTGTAGGCTATGCATATTTTATATTTTAACCACTGGTTTCTGTAAGATGATTGAACTTTATGGTTAAGGCTATTTAAAAATGTGTAATTTATTTAGAAAATACAGCTCGTCGGAAGGAAAATCATGAAAAAAACCCTCAGCCATAATACAGCCACATTTCTGCGCAATGTTCTGCTTACACAGCCCAGCCAATTGGTCTGCAGAGTGAATGGCCATCTCCCAGTATGTGGGTGCTATAACTGGAACATGGATTGCAATGCTGGCAATGCCCCTTACCACATTTCTTTTCTACAGCTCTAGCAATCAATCACAATGACTTCAACCATATAGTTATGTTCCAGCCTGCAAAGAGCTGCTCATATAATACTACTGTCCCACATATAAAACAGATGGATTTCTCTTCTACTGTTATTCTGTGGAGCTTTGACCATTGCCAATAAAAGACATTATTAATCATCTTTGGCGAGCGAAAATAAGGAAACTAAGCAGGGTTTCCTTGTGCTTCCTATTATGCTCACATTTCCATTTGTTCCCGCCAAGGGAGAAGGATTTGCTGTCCAGGAGTGAATCATTTGAGGTGGCTGTCCTAACCCAAATACTAACTATACAGTTTATGGAGTTAACACATTTCCCAACATACAAAAGGCTTTTATAAAACCACATACATCATTGCCTTAAAGCAGAACTAAACCCTCTCAATCAGCCATTAACTATTGTTAATCCTTTTGCTGCTAGCCTTAGTAAATAGATAGGAAGGTGTTTTACATTTACTTGTTTTAACCATTTTTTTACATTTCTGCATATGTTTCCTGGTTTCTGGTCTTGGTCAAAATTATCATACCTCCCAGGAGTCTTCATGGCATTTTTTTTCATCTGGAGCGAGGGAGGAGGGTCTTTCTCAGCTAAGCACACCATTCAGCCTGCATGCCTGAGCTAAGGGCAGAAGGATTCCAGGAATTCTACAAAAATCATCCGCCGTTACTCAAGATGTTAGTGGAGTGTTTTTCACATTGATGTCTCAACAAAACAAAGCATGGAGACATGGATGGATGGGTTTGTTTGCTTTGAATATTAAAATTAATGAAATAGCCCACATAGAAGAAAAATATATTTGAAATATATTATAAAAATATTATTCCCAAATATATTGACATATATTTGAAATGCTACAATTTTGCCCATATTCATTATATTTCAATAAATATATATAAATATGGAACATGTTCTCATAGCTGCAGCCGCACACCCTCCCTCTGCCATATAATACAGGGAGACGTTTCCCCGTACTGTCAGATTTGAAAACAGCGTGGCCGTGCAGAGTTCTGCCCACACAGCAGCGTCATTCTTTCACAGACTTTCTTAGGGGCTGTGCGCTTGTAGTTTTCAATGAACTACCATGGTGCTGTTGTACGGCAAGCAGATATACTGACAAATCTGCAGGAGACCTGCATGGCATCAGTGATCTATTGGTCTCTGGTGCAATGCCTCCTACATGGAAGAAAAATATATTTGAAATATATTTTAAAAATATTCTTCCCAAATATATTGCCATACATTTGAAATGCTACAATTTTTGCCATACTCAATATATTTAAAAAAAAAAAAAAAAAAATATATATATACACACACACACACACACACACACACACACACACACACACACACACACACACACACATATATATATATATACACACACACACATATATATATACACACACATACATATATATATATATATACACACACACATTATATATATATATATATATATATATATATATATATATATATATACACACACATATATATATATATATATATATATATATATATATTGCAGGTTGAAATGTGTTTTTATTACAAAATAAATAAAAATATTAAATACTTTAAAAGTACATTTCAAATATACAAAAATACAAATCTACATTTTTAGAATGCATTTACAAATGTAAAAATATATGTTAAAATGACTTTTTTATATGTTAAAAAAAATCTGAAGAATATATTTAAATATATATATATATATTGTAAATAATATTTTTTATATATTTTGTAACAAAATCACATTTTAACATGCTACACACACATATATATATATACATTTTATTTTTTTAAATATATTGAATATGGCCAATATTGTAGCATTTCAAATATATATCAATATATTTGGGGAGCATATTTTAAATATATTTCAAACATATTTTTCTTCTGTATGGGAGGGTTTTGTGGTGCTCAGATACAGTTTAGATCCACTTTAAAGCTGTAATCCGGGCAAACAAATTTGAAAACACCTAAGACAGTTAGGTTAGATTTAATTTTAAATGCAACTAGTAAGGTAAAGTAGTCCTGATATAGGACAGGAGCCAATGAGAATCCATTACCAGACCATTCATTTTAACATAAATCCTATTATAAGGTCATACAGTATGCGCAAATAACTGTCTGCTGCAGGGCATCACCAGCTTGGATGTGTTGTCTACAGCTAGAACAGACTCAGATTTGTCATTCAAGAGACACTCTATCATATTCCCCTTCACTCCCTCCCTGGAAGATACATAAAGGAGGTGAGGGATGAAACAGAAATGCTGGGTCAGCAGAGAGAATAGTTAGACACTTCCAGAAGAGGAGAGGGCTACGATGTGAAAGAAGGGAGAGCATGTGTCAGGAAAATGAATCTTCATGAATTAGTCAAATTTTCTTCTTAGTGCAAAGCATATGAAGTAATATTGCAAGTCAATAAAATTAATCTATGGAAAGAAATAACACAGCAAGTATGCCTTTAAGATACAAGATTTTCTATGGTTTTGCCTGCAAATTTCAGGAATTCCATCAAAATAGTCACTCTGTTAAAGTGTTAGTTTCTTTCCCTGGGCATTAAAACACCATGTAAAGTAATCTTACTTATGCAGTCACATTGTCTATAATGGTTAATAAGTGATGAAATGGAATATTCAGAGAACCCCTAGGGAACTTTTTGTAGCAGTCTTAAGCTATTTAAGGAACCAATGGATAATTAAACTGCATCCACCCAAAACGAAATTTTTGCACTTAATAGAATATAGCCTAAATAGAATGCATATTGGTTTCATAAGAGATTTTGATAATATAGTGTTTAGTAAGGTACATTGTCATAATATTATGTTATCTTATGAACCTTTTTCAATTCTTATAAAGAACATAAATCTTAGGCAAGCCCGTTACTGTAGCTGCTATCTTCCCTTTTCATTGGTATCCTGTTATAAACAGATGCAAGATTTGTAATGGTAACTGTGATTGGAAATGTAATACTTAGGAAAACCCTATTTCGGAGAAGAAACCTTTGAGTCTGTTTGCTATATCTTTATTATGAATGACACTGAGCTCTCCAGAATGTAAAAAATGTAAAAAGATTGTATAAATCTTGCAGTATAAACAGAATTTCTCTAGGTTTGGACTTTCCAACATATCTATAGATATATATTTACACTTTTGAATCCAAGCTAGGTTTAAGCAAGTGAGTGCAGGTACTATTAAATGAACTAGTGTGAGTTTAGTGATTCCAATCTTTTAATCAATATTCTTATTTCAATTGGGTCAGACCTGGAGAGCAGATATTGTGGATTTGCTGATTCCTGATTTACATGATGGTGGCACTGTGTTCTAGCAAGTGTCAGCCCGCTATCCCAGTAGCCACCAGCAGGTGTCTTCATGCAGTTTTTGCACCTTTTCAGTTTACTCACACCTGTGTCTGGTGCATTTTTATAACCACTTAAGCTCTGGAATGTATTACCCCCTTAATCCCTTTATGCCTAAGGGTAAAACAAATCTTAAAGCCTAAGTCAAATTTTACAACTTTGACATGTGTTAGTAAAACCATACATATCATCACAACTACTTTGTAAATCCAGGTGAATTATACCTTGTTTTCTTTCAGGACAAATTGGGCTTTCATTTGGTGGTAAATGGTAATGGATATCTCCTGATTTTTTGTTTTATTATTATCAAAGAAAAACTGTAACTAAAAATCATTTTTTTTAAATTTAGCTGTGTGTTTTTTGTTACTTCCATAACCTACCACCAAAGAACAACCCAAAATAAATTTTCCAGGTCTTAATGATTAATATATGTGTGTTGTTTGTACCTGTTCTACAGCCCAGAAATAATATTGCACATTTTGTTTTGTATACCTAAAACACACTGACACTGATAACAATGTAAAAAATAATCCTGACCGTTGACCTTGACCTTTAACCCTGACCTTTAACCCTGACCTTGACCCAAACACTAACCCTGGCACTCTACTAGATCAAACCTTGATCTAGGTATTCTTTCTTTTCTTTTTTTTATATTTATTTATGTATTTATTTATCTATTTTTTTTTACAAAGTTTTTTCTCTCTATGCAAGGAGAGAGAGATACAATGTATCTGTCTCCTCCATTCAGAGAGAAAAAATAAACAATAGGGGCAGGCTTCACAGTGACCGATCACTGGCCAATCAGAGGCTATCACAGCAATCATGAGATCCGCAATCAGGAGTCTCATGTCCCGATCATTAGAAACCCTAGTCTTTGTGCTGGGAGAGTGCTCCCAGCATAAAGACAGGTACACAAATATGTGGCCCCACGGAAAAAAGCTCAGTTCTGTGAGGCCACATATTTGTGTAACGTCGGCGTCAAGGGGTTAATAACCAGGCCATTTTTAACTTTTTAGCATTGCGCTACTTTAACTCGGTAATTGCATGATCATGCAATGCTGTACCCAAACGGAATTTATATAATTTATTCACACAAATAGAGCTTTCTTATGGTGGTACTTGATCACCACTGTGTTTTTTATTTTTTTGCGATATAATCGAAAAAAGGCTGCATATTTTGAAAAGAAAAACAGTATTTTTTTATTTTCTGTATAAAACATATCGAATAAATAATAAACATCTAATTTCATCATAAATTAGACCAAAATGTATTCTGCTACATGCTTTTGGTAAAAAAAAAATCCCAATAAGTGTACATTGATTGTTACAGTGTCTTCAAACTATGGGATATATATTAGAATTTTTTATTTATTTATTTAATACTGATAATAGCCGTGATCAGTGACTTTTAGTGGGACGGCGATAGTGCAGTGGGCTATCTGACAATGGCTGGGAAAGGGTAATCCACAGGTAAATGTGTGCCTAACAATGTGTAATGTGTGTATTATCTGTTGCTTTTACTAAAGACCTTTGTTTCTCATCCCTGCTTTGCAGGGATGAGAGACAAAGAGATTGTTCCCTCTGTACAGAGCTCTGTGCTGATTTTCAACACAGGGCTCTGGGCTGTGATTGCATATAGCTGATCAGCAGGTCCCGGTCATGAATCATTGGCCTGCTGAAAGACTGTACAATCCCAGCAGGTGTCGGCAGAGGGAAAACGCATGCACACACCCTAAACCTGGAAGCAGATAGCGACGTACCAGTATTTTGCTGTACCTGCATGTGCCTCTCATGTACAGTACAGGTCTGGAAGTGGATAATTTTGCAATAGTTCTTAGCAATCTTTAGCAGTCTTCATGTTCCCCTTAATGCATATCTTGTATTGTTGTGAGCTTTTGCACAATATCCTGTACCGTGCTTTGTTCATTACCAGTCTTGCTCAGTCTTGTTAGGGCCAATTTCTTCACTGCTTCCACTTTGCTTGAATATCGCGTAGATAATAAAAGATAAATGTGTTTCGGAAAGTTATAATAGAGGTGAGATTGCTGTTATGTTCCAAAACATTGCTTTATGCCGGGTTTTTTTAGCAGGGGTTGCCAAGCTTTTCAGTACAATATCCACATTAAATATTTTAAAAATATTCACCGGCTGGAAAAAAAATTGATTTAATAAAGGAATGAGTATCCCATTACATCATGGTTACCACCAGCATGTCACTTACATCAGGGACCCCATCAGCATCCCTCTAACATCCAAGTTCCAATAAAAGTCCTTATTATATCAGTGTCTCCCCTTTACATCAGGATCCCCATTGTAGTCCCCTCCTATTTCAAACTCCCCCCCTTACATCGGGGTCCCCATCCAAGTCTTCTATACATCAGAATCACCCTTACATCAGGGTCCACATCCACGACCCCCAGTACATCAGAATGTCAGAATCCGCCTTATAGCAAAGTCTTTCCTAATATCAAGGTCCCTTTCAGAGTCACTTCTTACATCAGGGCGTCCATCAGAATTCCCCTTTCCACTACAGGGATTACAGAATTCCTGCAGTAGCAGAGCAGGAGATGGGGGGCAGAGCAGGTCTGGACAGAAACAGTTCCATCTTCCTGTGAATGTCGGGACAAGCATGTCATTGGTTGGTAGGATCTCAGCAGTCCTAGCAGCCAAAGACAGGGATGACAACTCAGTGAGAGGGAACCTACACTGGAGAATCATGAGGGTTGGTGTGTGTGTGTGTGGGGGGTGTAGTTTTATCCTGTGGTCCATAATTTGGAGACCCTTTTTTACCAGAATGGAATTCAGTATGCTATCTAGTATCTTAACCCCCACCTTGTTTTTATATTTACTGGGCTGCTGGAGAAAAAGGACATGTTCTCCCTAGTACAGGGGTGGCGAACAAGTTAGACACAAAGAGCCAAAATTTTAAACTGTGAAAGTCAGAGAGCCACACCACGCAGTGACCTGCCAAAACAGACAAACACTCACACAAAAACACATAATTAAAACCATATTATTCACCATAACACTTTCTGCCCCTTACAAAACAACAATGTGTTCATTTCAAGGTAAGTGTCCACTCTCAACACACACATCAAATGCAACTTAGCCAGAGTTAACACATCAACTACCCTGGAGGTTGCTGTGGCACCTGTCTCTCTCTCTCTCCCTTCTCTCTCTCACTCTAACACACAAGTATACAAAAAAAAATTCTGAACTAATGGACTGCAGACACAGTACAGGAGATGACCAGAGACTGCGGACAGCACAGGGATGACCAGAGACTGCGGACAGCACAGGGATGACCAGAGACTGCGGACAGCACAGGGATGACCAGAGACTGCGGACAGTACAGATGACTGCTGACCTTTGGGGAGGTGGGGAACGGGTACCTGAATTTGACAGGTACCCGCTCTTACTTCCGCAGAGTTTTTGTTTGATCTTACCTGTTCCTTGATCCAGCCGCGCGCTGTCTTCCCGGCTTCTGTAATGGTGCTCGGCATGACAGCCGGGTGCCCAGTGCGCATGAGCGAGAAGCACTTGTGCTTTGTGATTGGTCCAGTGGCTTCTGGGATCTGTCATGTGTCCCAGGTACCGCATTACCATTCACAAAAAGCACCGCTTCTTGCGCATGCGCACTTGGCACCCGGCTGCCATGCCCAGTGCCCACACTACAGAAGCCGGAAGACAGCACGCCGCTGGATAGAGGAACAGGTAAAAATAAGAGAAACATGAAACTTGGCAAAGAGCCACAGTATACAAAATATGATAAGAGGCAAAGAGCCGCATTCATTTTGGCCGGGAGCCGCACGCGGCTCGAGAGCCGCGTGTTCGCCACCCCTGCCCTAGTACATTACAGTTTGCATTTGGTTTATGTCAAGTTTCCATTAAATCAGATTTTATAATAACATGAATACAGATTGCCAGACTGTCCACTTAAAATCTTGTAAATAATTTCTAATTACATCATGTGTTGTTTATTGGTTGCACTATTATTGTTAACTAGGCATTGTGCATTGCTTGATGCAGCACTTACACATTGCATACAGTATGAAACAAAACATAAATCACCAGTTTTATCCAGTTTTCCAAAAGGTCAGATTAAGAGACATCACTCACTGTTGTGCACAGGGGCGGACTGACCATTTGGAAACTCGGGCACTGCCCAAGAGCCCGGGGTCAGTAGGGGGCCCCATGGTAGATGCCCCTGGTATGTTTTTCATAGGCTTTTTTGAGTTTGGGCAAGGACACAGGGGCCCCATGATCCCCTATTGCCCGGGGGCCCCATGAGTTGTCAGTCCGTCCCTGGTTGTGCACTCTCAGTTTCTATAAAGAGCAAACTGATCAACCATCCCAGAAAACATGGATCGAAACAAACCAACAAGGGGAGGGGGAAGAAAAAAAAATTACATCTAGTAATGCAAAGATTACTAGTTTCAGTGCAATGGGAGTGGTGACATAAGAAAACCAAAAGAAAACTCCCCACTGCTAAAGCCTATGCACTCATTAGCCCCTGAAGGGTTTAAAAAGAGGGGTGTTTGCAGTTTATCTCACCAACAGATTTTCTATAAAATGTAAAAAAACAAACAAAAGAAAAATGTATTTATAGCTAGGTGGGAAGAGGACATACAGTTGTGACCAAAATTATTCAACCCCCAATGCTGTAAAGGGGTTTAGGGACTATAGTGTACATTTGGAATTGTATTCAGAATCAAATCCTACAAGGACGTTGTAACTACCCAAATGCAACTAAAATGACATCAATTGTTTATGTAATACAGTAGTAAATGGTTCTTATGTGGTTTCTTCATTGCCACAATTATTCAACCCCTTAAAGACTACCACTCTGAAGAACAGAGGTTCATACAGGTGCTTTCCATCAGGTATTGAAAACACCTGTGGATGTCACCGAGCAGCAATCAAGCATAATAAGCACCAATTAGGCAGCTTTAAAATGACTGTGATACTCAGCTCCTTCTAGACATTTACTGGTGTGGTTACAAACATGGTGAAGGCAAGAGAATGGTCCAGGAAGACAAGAGAAGAGGTGATTTCTCTTCACAGGAAGGGCAATGGCTATAAGAAGATTGCAAAGATGTTAAACATACCAAGAGACACCTTAGGAAGCATCATTCGCAAATTCAAGGCAAAGGGCACTGTTGAAACGCTACCTGGTCGTGGCAGAAAGAAGATGCTGACTTCGACTGCTGTGCGCTACCTGAAGCGTAGAGTGGAGAGAAGTCCCCGTGTGACTGCTGAGGAACTGAGAAAAGATTTGTCAGATGTGGGTACAGAAGTTTCAGCCCAGACAATAAGACGCACACTGCGTAATGAAGGCCTCCGTGCCAGAACTCCCAGGCGTACCCCCTTGCTGTCTCCAAAGAATAAGAAGAGTCGACTGCAGTATGCCAAAAGCCATGTGGACAAACCACAAAAGTTGTGGGATAGTGTTCTGTGGACTGATGAAACAAAATTAGAACTGTTTGGGCCCATGGATCAACGCTATGTTTGGAGGAGGAAGAACAAGGCCTATGATGAAAAGAACACCTTGCCTACTGTGAAGCATGGTGGAGGGTCAATCATGCTTTGGGGCTGTTTTGCTTCTGCAGGTACAGGGAAGCTTCAGCGTGTGCAAGGTACCATGAATTCTCTTCAGTACCAGGAGATATTGGATGGAAACGTGATGCAGTCCGTCACACACCTGAGGCTTGGGAGACGTTGGACCTTTCAACAGGACAATGATCCCAAGCATACCTCCAAGTCCACTAGAGCATGGTTGCAGAGGAAAGGCTGGAACATTTTGGAGTGGCCATCGCAGTCACCAGACTTAAATCCGATTGAGAACCTCTGGTGGGACTTAAAGAAAGCAGTTGCAGTGCGCAAGCCTAAGAATGTGACTGAACTGGAGGCCTTTGCCCATGAAGAATGGGCGAAGATACCCGTAGATCGCTGCAAGACACTTGTGTCAAGCTATGCTTCACGTTTAAAAGCTGTTATAACTGTAAAAGGATGCTGTACTAAGTACTAAGATTGAATGTCACTTGGGGGTTGAATAAAACTGATAATGCTGTGAGCACAGAAAAGACATTTGTGGTTATTTCATTATAACTGTTATGTTATATTTGTCTGACCTACAAGTGCCTCTTTAATGTAAATGTAAGCAAGATGACTGAATGATCAAAAGCAATGTCAAACTGGCCAAAACACTCAATTTCAGTGGGGGTTGAATAATTTTGGTCACAACTGTAACATACTCCAGAGAATGGCCAGAACTAATTTTCTACTATCGGTATATTGATGACATTTTACTGTTATGGCATGGGAGGGAGGAGTCTTTGATTCATTTCTTTGGCACTTTGAACAATAATGACCTAAACATACAGCTTACCTACACATATGATCTTTAAGAGATTAACTATCTTAATCTGACCTTAATAATTCAAGGCACTAGGATCATTACTAAATCATATTTCAAAGCGACCGACAGGAACAGCTATATCCCGATCGAAAGTTGTCACCATCCTTCTAGGCTACAGAATATACCAAAAGGCCAATTCATGAGAATCAGGAGGAATTGTAACAATATAGAGGATTTTCTCTCCCAGGCACAAGTTCTAAAGAGTTAATTTTCTGAAAGGGGATACGATGATGTAACATTAGATCGGGCAATCAGGCAAGTAGCAGAGATGGATAGATCCTCAATGCTAACTACCAGAAATGACAATAAGCCCACTAGAGTCTGCCCTTTTGTCACCAATTTTTCAATCCAACATAAGGAAATATCCAGGATTATAATGAAAAATTGGAGGGTGCTAAGGACTGACCCCATTTTAGCAAGGTTCTTACCGGAAAACCTGAAGTTACTTTTCGCAGGGATAGCCCACTGAGAAACAAAATAACACTGAATGTCATAGACCCTCCTAACACTACCTCTTTCTTCTCACATATGAAAGGATTTTATCCTTGTAATAAATGTATTATCTATAAGTGTGATGGGACATGCAAAAGGATGCTAGACACCTTTGAATCCCAATAACAACCTAATAACCACAATCCCCCCCTATCCACAATTGAGGGATCAAACACCCTCCAATGCAATAGTGCAAGTAACAGTGAATCCCCTACTAAGGGGATATAACCTATACAAAAGTGATAAGTGCTATAAAACACACTTAACTACAATGTCCACATAAATAAAAGTGTAAAATTGTTGTTTATAAACACAAAAATAAATACACAAAAATGGCCATAATTGCTGAAAACATACATGTGCGCCAACAACGAAATCATGCAAGTGATGAAGTGTATGCGTGGTTACAGCAATAGTGAAAATCCTCAAGTGGCCAAAATGCCCCCTCACCTCCTTACAGTGGCCACAAGGGCCAGCTCGCTTTTAGGATCACACTACGATCCTTACAGGTATTGATTCGTCACAGGACAATATCCTCACTCTATCCCATCAATGGTGGCACTTACTCCTCTCCTTTAAAAACTCCTTCAGCCACAGGTAGCAGTTGTATTTTGGCCACTTGAGGATTTTCACTATTGCTGTGACCACGCATACACGTCATCATTTGCACAGTTTCGTTGTTGGAGCATGTGTATATGTTTTCAGTAATTTTGGACATTTTTGTGTATTTATTTTTGTGTTTATGAACAACAATTTTACAGTTTTATTTATGTGGACATTGGATGTAGTTAAGTGTGTTTTATAGCACGTATCACTTTTGTATAGGTTATATCCCCCTAGTAGGGGATTCACTGTTACTTACTTGCACTATTGCATTGGAGGGTGTTTGATCACTCAATTGTGGATAGGGGGGATTGTGGTTATTGGGTTGTGTTTTCACGAATCTACAGGATTCATTCCTTCTTTGCACATTGTCACTGTATAATATTTCACCAATAGATTCTGGGAGGATCATACCACTTATTTTTGAATTATTTTACATTTATATTTTGGATTATTTTATTGTGTTATTAGCGCCACACTATATTTAATATTCCAATTTTTCAGCTATTCTATTCATGCAAACACCTTTTTTTATATCTTAGCTGATACATCTATATCACAAATTATACACTTTATCTTATCATGAGATTGACATTTATTATCAGACTGCTTATAGCCTATTTTTTTCATTTTTATTTTTGATTCTTATTTTTATGAATTTTATTAAGATATTGGTCTTATATTTATTAGGTTCAGAGTAGTTTTACGTCCAGGATTACATTCTATATCTTTCTCCCCTATTTTAGGAATTTTTACTGTATTAGATTGTTATGTTTTTATATACTACATAGCTCTTGCATTGTTATAATGTAACCAGCACATATGATGAGACTCATTTTGATCATCATAATTTGATTTTTTTCTTACATGCGGGTTTCCCTTAATAGATATATATCTACTTTTGAGATTTGCCTAGAGCACCCTCTTTTGAGGGAGGTCTATTCATATGGATCATTATGCTACCCATCATAAGGAAGTTTATATAGTAATTTTTTCCTTATCTCATTAGTACCATTAATGAAAAGAGGGAATGCTGTTGTGCTTAGGAAAAAAAAGCAACAAAAAAAATATATATCTATATAGCAGTAGTCCTAATTGTGAACTCGTATACACAAAATCGAAAATCGAAGATAAAAATATATATCTATATAGCAGTAGTCCTAATTGTGAACTCGTATACACAAAATCGAATATACACAATATGCAAATAATGGTGATAACAATAGACAAATGTGTCAGATATTGGTATTCAGTCCCAATATGTGAATATAGTGCAATGGTGCTTTATCCTTAATGGTGAATTTCCGTACTGAGGTGACAAGAGCTTCACTGTGCTCACCACCTATCTCTAGGTTGGTCAAATGCGCTTTTGGGTCTATCCCAGTATGCAACGTGGTATGGTTGACTGATGTTCCTTCACACCCTTAACAGTTGTTGCTAATGGTAACTGGTGATCCTCCACTGGGGCTGCATCAATGTCAGGAAGCTCCTTTCCTCCACAGGCAGTAATTCAAATTCTCAGCATGAAATAAAACAAAACCGGACATCCCATACTGTAAAACCATATAAGTGTTAAAAAAAAGTGCCTTTGCCTGGCACTAGGTGTATTCAGCCTTGTTGTATATGAATGGAAGTTAACATGGCCGCTGCGTTCCAGCGTGCGTTCCAAAGGGCATTCATATACAACAAGACTGAATACACCTAGCGCCAGGCAAAATCACTTTTTTTGTGAGTGGCATTTTTATTGTTTGACCCTACTATTAAAGCTTATACGGTTTTGCACTATGGGATGTCTGGTTTTGTTTTAGTTTATGCTGATAATTTGAAGTACTGCCCGTGGAGGAGAGGAGCTTTCTAACATTGCTGCAGCCCCAGTGGAGGATCACCGGTTACAATTAGCAACAACGGTTAAGGGTGTGAAGGAACGTCAGTCAACCATACCACGTTGGATACTAGAATAGTCCCAAAAGCGCATTTGACCAACATAGAGATAGGTAGTGATGGGATGAAGGTGAGTGTAAATCAATGTGGGGCACCAGTGTGAGCATAGTGAAGTACTTGTCACCTCATTACGGAAGTTCACCATTAAAAATAAAGCACCATTGCACTATATTCACATATTGGGACTGAATACCAATGTCTGACACATTTGTCTATTGTTTATCTCCATTATTTTCATATTGTCATTAAGTTGTTTGTTTGCACGACCTAAGCGCGGTCTATATGAAAATGACATTAGTACCATTGTTGTAACATTATAATGGCGATTACCTGATGATCTTACTTTTACAATAATTTTTCCCGTTTTAAGTACATGGCGTTTTACCTCAATGTAAGGGTAATCACCGGGTAGCTTTTTGTCATATAAACATTGAAAGCAATACTAGGAGAGCTTTTTTAGCATATATCCTTTCCCATTCCATTTATAAGGTTTTGGGTATTGTCTTTCCCTCCACCGAGGAGTCTCTGCCTATGTTGCTGATATGTTGGTTTCCGGGAAAATGGCGCCTGCTTACACGCGCAGGCTCCGGGAAAATGGCGCCCGCTGACGCGCACACGTTCTAGGCAATAAATAAGTTACATTGACATCAATCAGCAGGCATATCCCTTTGAAAACGTGTGCGCACAAAATGCATCAAGGAGAAGCCTGCCCATTGACGTCACGCCACCAGAGCCGCACTTAGGTCCAGCAGCCATCTTAATGAGTTGTTTTATACTTTTGTTTGTACTCTCCACGTGGATATACCTTACCTTTTAATAAAGTACTACACTATTAGCCGATCTTCTCTGGCTCTTTTGTGAGCTAACTCCTCAGGATTTCCTACCGCAGTTGTATGCTGTTTGGTGTCACCATCCCTATCTGAGATCACCTTGGCCTTCATGGTCCTATGACTGATGGGTGTGCTGCCTAACTGACCTGGGGAAGTAAACAGCTGTCCATGCGCATTTTATATGCGCTTCTGGTGAGTACATATAAAGGAATTCTTTTTAACGAATTCACCAACACTGGATGTCACCTGTTCATGGATTCTGGACTTTCTTATAATTATTGTTTATTGTTATTGTGCAATTTGAAATGTTCACTACCAGTCACTAATCCCCTCTACGCTTACCACTCAGTGTGACAGATACCATCACCATACTGATCAGTATATTGATTATTGCTATATTATTAATGTATTTACTTTCACATTTATTAGACTGCTAGCGCTGACCAGAGCACCTCACTGTGTCCATTTCTTAGTATCGCTACTATTTGTTTATTGCTCCTTCATTTACTGCATCATTATCTATTTATCCATATGCACATGCAAGGGCGGACTGACCATTTGGAAACTCGGGCACTGCCCGAGGGCCCGGGGTCAGTAAGGGGCCCCATGAGATGCCCCTGGTACCTTTTTCATAGGCTTTTTTGAGTTTGGACAAGGACACAGGGGCCCCATGATCCCCTATTCCCCGGGGGCCCCATGAGTTGTCAGTCCGCCCCTGCACACATGTCTTATTTGATTTTCATTTAGACTTACTCATTATTTTAGCACTGCACCTTTTATTTCTCATGTAGATATCTGCCAACAAAATTCAAGTTCCTACACAGTCTGATCCTTGCACTTGCATCATAACTAATCTTTGAACCAGGCATATCTCTTGGGCAATGTATAGGCACCCTGGGAGTTTCACTTCATTTCATAAAAGCACCAGTTATACTCTAAAAAACGTAATTGCCAAATTAGCCACGTGAGCATCATCATGTTTAAAATTCTGCTCTCATTTTGTTTTGGTCTGGAGTCTTGCTCATTAATGTTACAGCATGAGGTATGGTGTTGTAAAGAAGTAGTAAAGGCGAATTCTCATAATTTTATATACTGTACCAAAGCATGGCATTATATTCTCATGGGCATCGTGAACATTTGGAACAGCTGTAAATAGAACAGCTCCTCTCTGGTCTTTTGGGATGTGACCTATAACTTTTACTTTCAGAAGACTGTCATTAGTTTCTTCAAAATCTTTTTACTTCTGATAATGAAGAAGTTTTCAATAGGATTCCATAATCCTAAGCAAAGCTCAGCTAGGAATACACAATAAAGAAAAAGACACAGCAAGGGAGAATTTCTGAAACTATAGCAACATGCAGTATAAACGGAGTAAACCACACTTCAGCATATGTCATCTTGTTATGTAAGACTGTTTTGCTGTTACTTTTAAAAGAATGCAGTACTTACCACTGTATGCATTTTTCTATGTCTATTCTGGGCTATTTGTTCTCTATATATAGATGATAAATATTGCTATTGACTGAGGCTAATCAAAAAAAGTCAGCAGATGGTATTGTGTAATAAGGTGTTCAATAGTGGACAGGCAAAGGTAGGTAGCAAATGGGGCCCTGCAGTGGTAATGTTATTTGCTGAAACAAAGTTATAACTGTGATAGTAGGTTACTAAGAAAATGCCTTGTTAACACCACTGTAATAATTATGAGTGACAAAAATAACTACCATTTTTTTATTTAAAATACATGTTTTTGCCTTTTTTATAAGTTGTCTCATCTTAGGCCTAATTAATGATGCCCCCCCCCCGTTTAGTTTGTGGTCAAACATTCGAACCTAACAAAGGTTCAATCACGAACTTTGAACACAGGGGATAATTCATTAAGTGGCATTTTACCACATCCAAGTATGCACAGCATTTTTCCCCAAAAAGTTCTGCATGAGTTATTTTACTAAGTCATGCAGTATTATAGTGGTAAAAATATGCGGTAATGTTTCAGCTGTCATCGGGGTTCTCCACTGACAGCTGAATGTGAAAAGAATTGCCGGCAATTAAACATTTAGCAAAAAACGGCATTCATTTTTTTTTTTAAATGACATGGGGTCCCTCCCAAAATCCATTCCAGACCCTTATCTGAGCTTGAAGCCCAGCATGTCAGTAGAGGAGGGTGGGCGAGCGAGCACTCCTCCTGAACCATACGAGGCCACATGTCCACAACATGGGGAGTGCTTTGCAGTAGGAGGGCCCCCCAAATCACTTTGTCCCCATGTTCATGCATCTTCCCCACAACCCTGGCCTGTGGTTGTGAGGGACTGCATGCAGGGGGCTTATAGGAATCTGGAAGCGGGGCCCCCAGATCCCACCCCCCCATGTGAATGAGTATGGGGTACATGGTACCACTGGGAAAAAGAGACACAATTTGCTACAAAACAACATGATGTGCAGGAGCATGGAACTGTATGGCAGAATTTCCACTTATTATTTATTGGAATGTTGTAATGGTAAAATTATTGAAAAGACTTTTGAAATTACACAAGCAATTTAAAGGCTATAAGATTTTAGTGATCGGGTCTGCATTTAGGGTCTACTTTAACCATACATTTTAGTGCACACAAATATATATAATACCCAGTTTACTGTTAAAATATAAAATATGTTGTTTCATCGAGTAAACAGATACCAAACATGTCAAGTCTCAAAGGTGATGGAGCAGCTGTAGAGCTGCCCAAATCAATTTTACTGAACAGCTGATAGCTGAATGAAAAAAAAATGATAACAAGCTCATGGCTGCAGATGCACCCATGAGTGTGTTTTAACCACTTGAAGCCCAATATGTTAATAAAAGGCCTAAGTATGGCAACTAACCTCTTCACCACAGTTCACCTATGCATTTTTTTCAATGTCTCCTTCCTGTAAACCTTTTATATGCGCTGAGGACTACGCTGTACATTTCACGTTTATGTGTTTTGAGCCATGTCCATTGTTGCTTTGACCCCATAAAAATATTGAATAAGAAAAGGCCTAAGGAGAGCAAATGGTTAAAGAACCTGCCTCTGCTGCTTACAAAAACAATGAAAAAGTAGCCAAATATGCGTGAGCTCCTTAATATTAATATAGGTCCATACATATAATATACTCAAAAATGTAAATTTATATAGAGCTGAATTCACAGTGTAATAATGCCACAGAAGTCATATCAATAAAATAAATACGGGCAGCACAGTGGCTAAATGGTTAGCACTTCCGCCTGGCAGTACTAGAGTCATTGGTTCAAATCCCAGCCATGGCACCACCTGCCTGGAGTTTGCATGTTCTCCCTGTGACTGCGTGGGTTTCCTCCGGGTACTCCGGTTTCCTCCCATACTCCAAAGACATGCTGGTAGGTTAATTGGCTCCTGTCTAAATTGGTCCTAGTATGTGTATGTATGAGTGTGAGTTAGGGATTTTAGATTGTACACCCCTTGAGGGTTAGGGACTGATGTGAATGTACAATATATATGTAAAACGCTGCGTAAATTGACAGTGCTATATAAGTACCTTAATTAATAAATAAATACATTAAAGATAGTCTAACACATTCAAATCTTCCCAAAGAGTGCATTTGTATAGAGCTTATCATGAATCTCTAGTATATTTTGTGAGATCGGTGTGTGACTATAAGCTACAGAACCTAGGAGGTTAAAAAAAAAAGTTACAAAGGGTTCTCTGAGTCAGTTTTCTCGATTTTTATTTAGTAAGTTGTTGCACATTTTCCTTTTTTTATTATCATTGCTAGAGATGAGCGAATCGAAGTATCCGAAGTGGAATTCGAGTCGAATTTCGGAAAAATTTCGATTCGTGCCGAATCCGAAAAACAGCCTAATTCGGACGCGCGAATCGAAATTTTTCCGAAAATGGCGGCTGACATGTGCGGCGACGGAGCGGGGATGTCGGGGAAGGCGCGCAGACAAGGCGCGCTGCCCCATAATGCATTCCTCAACGACATGTGATCGCATCAGCCAATCAGCAGCCAGCCAGCCAGCACTGTGTAATGGTCGAGGTATATATAGCGGCCATTTTGGAAATCTTCATTTGCCTGCAGTCATTGAACAGAGGCAGACCGCTCTGTACTAGGGACAGGGACAGAGTTAGGGCCACAGAAACGAGAATTGGGGACAGAGAGAAGTTACTTAGGGACAGAGAACCATTACTCAGGGACACAGACTTGTTAATGAGGGCCACAGAATCGTTATTTAGGGACAAAGAAACGCTAGTTAGGGCCACAGAATTCATACTCAGGGACAGACAGAATTGTTACTCAGTGCCAGAGAATTGTTACTTAGGGCCACAGAAACGTTATTAGGGCCACAGAATTTTTACTCAGGGACAGACAGAATTGTTACTGAGTGCCAGAGAATTGTTACTCAGGGACAGACAGAATTGTTACTGAGTGCCAGAGAATTCTTACTCAGGGCCACAGAATTCATTCTCAGGGACAGACAGAATTGTTACTCAGGGACAGACAGAATTGTTACTGAGTGCCAGAGAATTGTTACTCAGGGACAGACAGAATTGTTACTGAGTGCCAGAGAATTGTTACTCAGGGACAGACAGAATTGTTACTGAGTGCCAGAGAATTGTTACTCAGGGACAGACAGAATTGTTACTGAGTGCCAGAGAATTGTTACTCTCACAGACACAAAATTGTTACTTGCACAGACACAGAATTGTTACTTGCACAGACACACAATTGTTACTCAGGGCCACAGAATTCATACTCAGGGACAGACAGAATTGTTACTGAGTGCCAGAGAATTCTTACTCAGGGCCACAGAATTCATACTCAGGGACAGACAGAATTGTTACTCAGGGACAGACAGAATTGTTACTGAGTGCCAGAGAATTGTTACTCAGGGACAGACAGAATTGTTACTGAGTGCCAGAGAATTGTTACTCAGGGACAGACAGAATTGTTACTGAGTGCCAGAGAATTGTTACTCTCACAGACACAAAATTGTTACTTGCACAGACACAGAATTGTTACTCGCACAGAGACAGAATTGTTACTCAGGGCCACAGAATTCATACTCAGGGACAGACAGAATTGTTACTGAGTGCCAGAGAATTGTTACTCAGGGACAGACAGAATTGTTACTGAGTGCCAGAGAATTGTTACTCTCACAGACACAAAATTGTTACTTGCACAGACACAGAATTGTTACTTGCACAGACACACAATTGTTACTCAGGGCCACAGAATTCATACTCAGGGACAGACAGAATTGTTACTGAGTGCCAGAGAATTCTTACTCAGGGCCACAGAATTCATACTCAGGGACAGACAGAATTGTTACTCAGGGACAGACAGAATTGTTACTGAGTGCCAGAGAATTGTTACTCAGGGACAGACAGAATTGTTACTGAGTGCCAGAGAATTGTTACTCTCACAGACACAAAATTGTTACTTGCACAGACACAGAATTGTTACTTGCACAGACACACAATTGTTACTCAGGGCCACAGAATTCATACTCAGGGACAGACAGAATTGTTACTGAGTGCCAGAGAATTGTTACTCAGGGACAGACAGAATTGTTACTGAGTGCCAGAGAATTGTTACTCTCACAGACACAAAATTGTTACTTGCACAGACACAGAATTGTTACTCGCACAGAGACAGAATTGTTACTCAGGGCCACAGAATTCATACTCAGGGACAGACAGAATTGTTACTGAGTGCCAGAGAATTGTTACTCAGGGAAGACAGAATTGTTACTGAGTGCCATAGAATTGTTACTCAGGGACAGACAGAATTGTTACTGAGTGCCAGAGAATTGTTACTCTCACAGACACAAAATTGTTACTTGCACAGACACAGAATTGTTACTCGCACAGAGACAGAATTGTTACTCAGGGCCACAGAATTCATACTCAGGGACAGACAGAATTGTTACTGAGTGCCAGAGAATTGTTACTCAGGGACAGACAGAATTGTTACTGAGTGCCAGAGAATTGTTACTCTCACAGACACAAAATTGTTACTTGCACAGACACAGAATTGTTACTTGCACAGACACACAATTGTTACTGAGTGCCAGAGAATTGTTACTCAGGGACAGACAGAATTGTTACTGAGTGCCAGAGAATTGTTACTCAGGGACAGACAGAATTGTTACTGAGTGCCAGAGAATTGTTACTCAGGGACAGACAGAATTGTTACTGAGTGCCAGAGAATTGTTACTCTCACAGACACAAAATTGTTACTTGCACAGACACAGAATTGTTACTCGCACAGAGACAGAATTGTTACTCAGGGCCACAGAATTCATACTCAGGGACAGACAGAATTGTTACTGAGTGCCAGAGAATTGTTACTCAGGGACAGACAGAATTGTTACTGAGTGCCAGAGAATTGTTACTCTCACAGACACAAAATTGTTACTTGCACAGACACAGAATTGTTACTTGCACAGACACACAATTGTTACTCAGGGCCACAGAATTCATACTCAGGGACAGACAGAATTGTTACTGAGTGCCAGAGAATTGTTACTCAGGGACAGACAGAATTGTTACTGAGTGCCAGAGAATTGTTACTCTCACAGACACAAAATTGTTACTTGCACAGACACAGAATTGTTACTCGCACAGAGACAGAATTGTTACTCAGGGCCACAGAATTCATACTCAGGGACAGACAGAATTGTTACTGAGTGCCAGAGAATTGTTACTCAGGGAAGACAGAATTGTTACTGAGTGCCATAGAATTGTTACTCAGGGACAGACAGAATTGTTACTGAGTGCCAGAGAATTGTTACTCTCACAGACACAAAATTGTTACTTGCACAGACACAGAATTGTTACTCGCACAGAGACAGAATTGTTACTCAGGGCCACAGAATTCATACTCAGGGACAGACAGAATTGTTACTGAGTGCCAGAGAATTGTTACTCAGGGACAGACAGAATTGTTACTGAGTGCCAGAGAATTGTTACTCTCACAGACACAAAATTGTTACTTGCACAGACACAGAATTGTTACTTGCACAGACACACAATTGTTACTGAGTGCCAGAGAATTGTTACTCAGGGACAGACAGAATTGTTACTGAGTGCCAGAGAATTGTTACTCAGGGACAGACAGAATTGTTACTGAGTGCCAGAGAATTGTTACTCAGGGACAGACAGAATTGTTACTGAGTGCCAGAGAATTGTTACTCTCACAGACACAAAATTGTTACTTGCACAGACACAGAATTGTTACTCGCACAGAGACAGAATTGTTACTCAGGGCCACAGAATTCATACTCAGGGACAGACAGAATTGTTACTGAGTGCCAGAGAATTGTTACTCAGGGACAGACAGAATTGTTACTGAGTGCCAGAGAATTGTTACTCTCACAGACACAAAATTGTTACTTGCACAGACACAGAATTGTTACTTGCACAGACACACAATTGTTACTCAGGGCCACAGAATTCATACTCAGGGACAGACAGAATTGTTACTGAGTGCCAGAGAATTCTTACTCAGGGCCACAGAATTCATACTCAGGGACAGACAGAATTGTTACTCAGGGACAGACAGAATTGTTACTGAGTGCCAGAGAATTGTTACTCAGGGACAGACAGAATTGTTACTGAGTGCCAGAGAATTGTTACTCTCACAGACACAAAATTGTTACTTGCACAGACACAGAATTGTTACTTGCACAGACACACAATTGTTACTCAGGGCCACAGAATTCATACTCAGGGACAGACAGAATTGTTACTGAGTGCCAGAGAATTGTTACTCAGGGACACCTAATCGTTGAATTAAATAGTATGTCAGACAACATGCAGAGGAGTGGCAGAGGAGGCAATGTTTTAGGAGCGAGCAGACGTGGCAGCAGAGGAAGGGGTCGAGGCAGCAGTATTCGCAGCCAGAGGCCAGTGCTCCCGGTGTCATCCAGCGGTCGTGTCTCCACCGACAACCCTGCCGTCATTGATTGGTTGGCTCGGTCGTCTTCCTCTTCCCAGGTCACCTCTGACACCTACAGCCAACGGTCGGTGGGTACGTCAGACACAACAGTTAGTTGGCATGGCCCGGGACCAAGCCCACTGAAATCACGTGTCCTCTACCTGCCCCTGTCCTTTGCTGTTCCCTCACCAAGCGAAGTATCGCATGCTGTGGGCTCAGCCCCACTGTACAGTGAGGAAGAGCTAACAGAGGGCGGTCAGGAACGGGGGGAGACATCGGCCTTTTCAGCAGCCAAGCGAACAAGTACTGGCGAGGAGAGTGGCTCGGTAGCCGGTCTAGAGACAGGTCTGTCTCCTGACCCAGACGCAGCCGAGGGGGCTAGTAGTGAGGCGGAGACCCTACTTGATGATGAGGAGGTTGATCGCACTTGGCAGCCTCGTCGTCATCAGGCAATTTCTTCCGCATCATCAGGAGAAGAGGGTGGCAGCTTGGCAGCGAGCAAAACAGTCGGTGGGTTGCCCAGGAGACAGCAGCAGGGTCGCATCAGTGTCAGTGGAGCCAAACGTCCACGGAGTAGAGCACCAGCTCCACTGCAGCCTACCACCACGGCCAGTAGTGGTGCCGGTGCGCACGGAGGAAGTAGCAGTCAGCCAGTGAAGAGTAGCGGGGGCAAAGTTTCCTACTCGGTGGTGTGGCAATTTTTCCTCAAGCCGCCCGAGGAAGTAAACGTAGCCGTATGTCGACTATGTGGCCAGAAATGCAAGCGTGGCCAGGGGGCCCATGTTGGGACTACAGCGTTGCGTCAGCATATGCAGCGTCACCATTCGGTGGCCTGGGAAAACCGTGATAAACATACGGCGGTTCTGCCTGCCCCAGCCCCCGCTCCATCACCCGCTCCGTTACTTGCTCCGTCACCCGACGTCGTCAATCGCCCTCTATCAGCCAGTCAAGGCTCCAACACCTCTGCTGAGGGGAGTTGTCGCTCATTGGCATCTTCCGCTCGTTCAGATGCTCCTTCTCCTGCTACTCCTCTTCTCGGATTCCGTCAACAGTCTTTCTTGGAATCCGTATCCAAGAGACAACAGTTTGCGAGCACGCACCCGACGGTGCAAAAGCTGAACGTCCTCCTGTCCAAGTTGCTGGTGCTGCAGTCCCTCCCTTTCCAACTGGTGGACTCAGCACCTTTCCGAGAAATGATGGCTTGTGCCGCGCCGCGGTGGAGAGTGCCAAGCCGTCATTTCTTTGCCCAAAAGGCAGTGCCAGCCCTGCATTCACATGTAGAAGAGATGGTGGGCCAGTCTTTGAGCATGTCGGTCTCTGCCAAAGTGCACGGCAGCGCCGACGTGTGGAGCTGTAACTACGGTCAGGGACAGTACATGTCATTTACGGCCCACTGGGTGAACGTGGTGCCGGCACAGCCGCACCAGCAACTTGGACAGGTCACGACGCTTTTGCCTCCACGTTTGCACGTCCTTGGTCCAGCAAGCATGTCCGCCTCTACCACCTCTTTTTCCGCCGTGTCCTCAGCCGCCACCCCCGTGCCAAGTCCCATTACCCGACCGGCATATCACATGTGCAGGGCGCAACGGTGTCACGCTGTGCTGCACCTGGTATGCCTTGGCGAACGTAGTCACACAGGGGAGGAACTGCTGAGTGTAATGAACAGAGAAATCGACAGATGGCTGTCTCCGCGCAAACTAAAAATCGGAACCATGTTGACTGACAACGGAAAGAACATGGTGTCTGCTCTGCGTCAAGGAAGGTTGTGCCATGCGCCATGCATGGCTCACGTGTTCAATCTGGTTGTCAAGCGGTTCCTAAAATCCACCATCCCACTGCAAGACATCCTTAAAATGTCACGTAAACTGTGCATGCATTTCAGCCATTCCTACACCGCAAAGAACACCCTCATTGAGCTGCAGCGGCAGAACGGAATTCCACAGCATCGCCTGATCTGCGACGTTGCAACAAGGTGGAATTCAACCCTACACATGTTAGACCGCCTTTACGAGCAGCGAAAGGCCATCACCGATTTCCTGATGTTACAAGCGGATAAAGGTACTCCCCTGTGTAACTTAGATGTCAGCCATTGGCAGCTCATGCGTGACACCTGCCGCTTGCTCAGGCCCTTTGAGGAGGCCACGCTATTCGTGAGTCGGCAGGACTATGGGATGAACGACGTCATTCCTCTGTTGCACGTCCTGGAACAAATGCTGTTAACAATGGCTGGTCAGGGTGCGGTAGACGTGGCGCACAGATCTCAACGCCACATGACCCCTGTGGGGGCAGGACAGGAAGAAGAGGAGGAGGTAGAGGAGGACATTTGTGCTCAGGAATTATTGAGTGAAATGGGTGGTTTTTCCACTCAGCGGACAGGAGTGGAGGAGCAGGAGCATCTGGTAGAGGAGGAGGAGGAGGAGACAGAGGACCCAGACGCACCGTGGCAGTATGCTGTGGAGATGGAGGCAGGGAGTCCCTCGCATTCCTTGGCACAAATGGCCCATAGCATGCTCGGTTGCTTGCGTAGCGACAGCCGAATAATAACCATCAGACAGAGGGATGACTTTTGGCTGTCCACCTTGTTGGACCCTCGCTACCGGTCCAAAATGGTGGCCTTTTTCACACCTGCTGAGAGGGAGGCCAAAATTACGTACTATAAAAACCACCTATGTAGTCAGTTGGTCTCTGCCTTTGTGCGCCATCGTCCATCCTCAGACACTGTGGGCCCTGTGCGCTCGCGTTCCGCTGGCATGGCAGCAGGGGAGGGGTGGGGTGGTAGGAGCAGTGGCAGCTCCACCAGCAGCGGCTGCCTCAGTCTGCAGTCGATGATGAGTAGCTTTCTTCACCAGCGCAGTGAGGAAACTACTAACCAGCCGCAGCAGCAGCAGCAGCATCAGGTGGACCTGGAGCAGGAGCTCAAACAACAGGCTTGGGCCTACTTGGACAGCACCCTGCCAACCGAGGTAGACAATCCCCTTGACTACTGGGCAACGAAACTTGACCTTTGGCCCCAACTAGCTGAATTTGCCCTTGAAAGGCTGTCATGCCCGGCCAGTAGCGTGGCATCGGAGCGCGTGTTTAGTGCGGCAGGAGGTATTGTAACTCCGCGGAGGACACGACTGTCCACCCAAAGTGTGGAGAGACTCACGTTTGTGAAAATGAATCAGGCGTGGATTAGTCTGGATTTCAAACCACCAGTTCCTGACACAACTGACTAAATCCGCCATGAATCATGCCTCAAACATGTGCCACTTTCAGGTCTCCTCACACTGCTGGTGTGTTGAATTTTTTGACATAGGGTGCTGGCAGATTACGGGCCTCCTATAGCTGCTGCCAGGCCCCTAATCTGCCATAGGCCCCTATATACCGCCTCCTCCTGCTGCTGCCAGGTCCAGAGTCTCTCATGGGTCCCTGTACGGCCTCCCATTGCTGCTGTCTCCATCGCCACACTCTGCTGCCATGTGCCACTTTCAGGTCTCTTCACACTGCTGGTGTGTTAAATTTTTTGACATAGGGTGCAGGCAGATTACGGGCCTCACATAGCTGCTGCCAGGCCCCTAATCTGCCATGGGCCCCTATATACCACCTCCTCCTGCTGCTGCCAGGTCCAGAGTCTCTCATGGGTCCCTGTACGGCCTCCCATTGCTGCTGTCTCCATCGCCACACTCTGCTGCCATGTGCCACTTTCAGGTCTCTTCACACTGCTGGTGTGTTAAATTTTTTGACATAGGGTGCTGCAAGATAACGGGCCTCACATAGCTGCTGCCAGGCCCCTAATCTGCCATGGGCCCCTATATACCGCCTCCTCATGCTGCTGCCAAGTCCAGAGTCTGTCATGGTCCCTGTACGGCCTCCCATTGCTGCTGTCTCCATCGCCACACTCTGCTGCCATGTGCCACTTTCAGGTCTCTTCACACTGCTGGTGTGTTAAATTTTTTGACATAGGGTGCAGGCAGATTACGGGCCTCACATAGCTGCTGCCAGGCCCCTAATCTGCCATGGGCCCCTATATACCGCCTCCTCATGCTGCTGCCAAGTCTAGAGTCTCTCATGGGTCCCTGTACGGCCTCCCATTGCTGCTGTCTCCATCGCCACACTCTGCTGCCATGTGCCACTTTCAGGTCTCTTCACACTGCTGGTGTGTTAAATTTTTTGACATAGGGTGCAGGCAGATTACGGGCCTCACATAGCTGCTGCCAGGCCCCTAATCTGCCATGGGCCCCTATATACCGCCTCCTCATGCTGCTGCCAAGTCCAGAGTCTGTCATGGTCCCTGTACGGCCTCCCATTGCTACTGTCTCCATCGCCACACTCTGCTGCCATGTGCCACTTTCAGGTCTCTTCACACTGCTGGTGTGTTAAATTTTTTGACATAGGGTGCAGGCAGATTACGGGCCTCACATAGCTGCTGCCAGGCCCCTAATCTGCCATGGGCCCCTATATACCGCCTCCTCATGCTGCTGCCAAGTCCAGAGTCTGTCATGGTCCCTGTACGGCCTCCCATTGCTGCTGTCTCCATCGCCACACTCTGCTGCCATGTGCCACTTTCAGGTCTCTTCACACTGCTGGTGTGTTAAATTTTTTGACATAGGGTGCAGGCAGATTACGGGCCTCACATAGCTGCTGCCAGGCCCCTAATCTGCCATGGGCCCCTATATACCACCTCCTCCTGCTGCTGCCAGGTCCAGAGTCTCTCATGGGTCCCTGTACGGCCTCCCATTGCTGCTGTCTCCATCGCCACACTCTGCTGCCATGTGCCACTTTCAGGTCTCTTCACACTGCTGGTGTGTTAAATTTTTTGACATAGGGTGCTGCAAGATAACGGGCCTCACATAGCTGCTGCCAGGCCCCTAATCTGCCATGGGCCCCTATATACCGCCTCCTCATGCTGCTGCCAAGTCCAGAGTCTGTCATGGTCCCTGTACGGCCTCCCATTGCTGCTGTCTCCATCGCCACACTCTGCTGCCATGTGCCACTTTCAGGTCTCTTCACACTGCTGGTGTGTTAAATTTTTTGACATAGGGTGCAGGCAGATTACGGGCCTCACATAGCTGCTGCCAGGCCCCTAATCTGCCATGGGCCCCTATATACCACCTCCTCCTGCTGCTGCCAGGTCCAGAGTCTCTCATGGGTCCCTGTACGGCCTCCCATTGCTGCTGTCTCCATCGCCACACTCTGCTGCCATGTGCCACTTTCAGGTCTCTTCACACTGCTGGTGTGTTAAATTTTTTGACATAGGGTGCTGCAAGATAACGGGCCTCACATAGCTGCTGCCAGGCCCCTAATCTGCCATGGGCCCCTATATACCGCCTCCTCATGCTGCTGCCAAGTCCAGAGTCTGTCATGGTCCCTGTACGGCCTCCCATTGCTGCTGTCTCCATCGCCACACTCTGCTGCCATGTGCCACTTTCAGGTCTCTTCACACTGCTGGTGTGTTAAATTTTTTGACATAGGGTGCTGCAAGATAACGGGCCTCACATAGCTGCTGCCAGGCCCCTAATCTGCCATGGGCCCCTATATACCGCCTCCTCATGCTGCTGCCAAGTCCAGAGTCTGTCATGGTCCCTGTACGGCCTCCCATTGCTGCTGTCTCCATCGCCACACTCTGCTGCCATGTGCCACTTTCAGGTCTCTTCACACTGCTGGTGTGTTAAATTTTTTGACATAGGGTGCAGGCAGATTACGGGCCTCACATAGCTGCTGCCAGGCCCCTAATCTGCCATGGGCCCCTATATACCGCCTCCTCATGCTGCTGCCAAGTCTAGAGTCTCTCATGGGTCCCTGTACGGCCTCCCATTGCTGCTGTCTCCATCGCCACACTCTGCTGCCATGTGCCACTTTCAGGTCTCTTCACACTGCTGGTGTGTTAAATTTTTTGACATAGGGTGCAGGCAGATTACGGGCCTCACATAGCTGCTGCCAGGCCCCTAATCTGCCATGGGCCCCTATATACCGCCTCCTCATGCTGCTGCCAAGTCCAGAGTCTGTCATGGTCCCTGTACGGCCTCCCATTGCTGCTGTCTCCATCGCCACACTCTGCTGCCATGTGCCACTTTCAGGTCTCTTCACACTGCTGGTGTGTTAAATTTTTTGACATAGGGTGCAGGCAGATTACGGGCCTCACATAGCTGCTGCCAGGCCCCTAATCTGCCATGGGCCCCTATATACCACCTCCTCCTGCTGCTGCCAGGTCCAGAGTCTCTCATGGGTCCCTGTACGGCCTCCCATTGCTGCTGTCTCCATCGCCACACTCTGCTGCCATGTGCCACTTTCAGGTCTCTTCACACTGCTGGTGTGTTAAATTTTTTGACATAGGGTGCAGGCAGATTACGGGCCTCACATAGCTGCTGCCAGGCCCCTAATCTGCCATGGGCCCCTATATACCACCTCCTCCTGCTGCTGCCAGGTCCAGAGTCTCTCATGGGTCCCTGTACGGCCTCCCATTGCTGCTGTCTCCATCGCCACACTCTGCTGCCATGTGCCACTTTCAGGTCTCTTCACACTGCTGGTGTGTTAAATTTTTTGACATAGGGTGCTGCAAGATAACGGGCCTCACATAGCTGCTGCCAGGCCCCTAATCTGCCATGGGCCCCTATATACCGCCTCCTCATGCTGCTGCCAAGTCCAGAGTCTGTCATGGTCCCTGTACGGCCTCCCATTGCTGCTGTCTCCATCGCCACACTCTGCTGCCATGTGCCACTTTCAGGTCTCTTCACACTGCTGGTGTGTTAAATTTTTTGACATAGGGTGCAGGCAGATTACGGGCCTCACATAGCTGCTGCCAGGCCCCTAATCTGCCATGGGCCCCTATATACCGCCTCCTCATGCTGCTGCCAAGTCTAGAGTCTCTCATGGGTCCCTGTACGGCCTCCCATTGCTGCTGTCTCCATCGCCACACTCTGCTGCCATGTGCCACTTTCAGGTCTCTTCACACTGCTGGTGTGTTAAATTTTTTGACATAGGGTGCAGGCAGATTACGGGCCTCACATAGCTGCTGCCAGGCCCCTAATCTGCCATGGGCCCCTATATACCGCCTCCTCATGCTGCTGCCAAGTCTAGAGTCTCTCATGGGTCCCTGTACGGCCTCCCATTGCTGCTGTCTCCATCGCCACACTCTGCTGCCATGTGCCACTTTCAGGTCTCTTCACACTGCTGGTGTGTTAAATTTTTTGACATAGGGTGCAGGCAGATTACGGGCCTCACATAGCTGCTGCCAGGCCCCTAATCTGCCATGGGCCCCTATATACCGCCTCCTCATGCTGCTGCCAAGTCTAGAGTCTCTCATGGGTCCCTGTACGGCCTCCCATTGCTGCTGTCTCCATCGCCACACTCTGCTGCCATGTGCCACTTTCAGGTCTCTTCACACTGCTGGTGTGTTAAATTTTTTGACATAGGGTGCAGGCAGATTACGGGCCTCACATAGCTGCTGCCAGGCCCCTAATCTGCCATGGGCCCCTATATACCACCTCCTCCTGCTGCTGCCAGGTCCAGAGTCTCTCATGGGTCCCTGTACGGCCTCCCATTGCTGCTGTCTCCATCGCCACACTCTGCTGCCATGTGCCACTTTCAGGTCTCTTCACACTGCTGGTGTGTTAAATTTTTTGACATAGGGTGCTGCAAGATAACGGGCCTCACATAGCTGCTGCCAGGCCCCTAATCTGCCATGGGCCCCTATATACCGCCTCCTCATGCTGCTGCCAAGTCCAGAGTCTGTCATGGTCCCTGTACGGCCTCCCATTGCTGCTGTCTCCATCGCCACACTCTGCTGCCATGTGCCACTTTCAGGTCTCTTCACACTGCTGGTGTGTTAAATTTTTTGACATAGGGTGCAGGCAGATTACGGGCCTCACATAGCTGCTGCCAGGCCCCTAATCTGCCATGGGCCCCTATATACCGCCTCCTCCTGCTGCTGCCAGGTCCAGAGTCTCTCATGGGTCCCTGTACGGCCTCCCATTGCTGCTGTCTCCATCGCCACACTCTGCTGCCATGTGCCACTTTCAGGTCTCTTCACACTGCTGGTGTGTTAAATTTTTTGACATAGGGTGCTGCAAGATAACGGGCCTCACATAGCTGCTGCCAGGCCCCTAATCTGCCATGGGCCCCTATATACCGCCTCCTCATGCTGCTGCCAAGTCCAGAGTCTGTCATGGTCCCTGTACGGCCTCCCATTGCTGCTGTCTCCATCGCCACACTCTGCTGCCATGTGCCACTTTCAGGTCTCTTCACACTGCTGGTGTGTTAAATTTTTTGACATAGGGTGCTGCAAGATAACGGGCCTCACATAGCTGCTGCCAGGCCCCTAATCAGCCATGGGCCCCTATACCGCCTCCTCCTGCTGCTGCCAGGTCCAGAGTCTCTCATGCCATGTGCCACTTTCAGGTCTCTTCACACTGCTGGTGTGTTTAATTTTTTGACATAGGGTGCAGGCAGATTACGGGCCTCACATAGCTGCTGCCAGGCCCCTAATCTGCCATGGGCCCCTATATACCGCCTCCTCATGCTGCTGCCAAGTCTAGAGTCTCTCATGGGTCCCTGTACGGCCTCCCATTGCTGCTGTCTCCATCGCCACACTCTGCTGCCATGTGCCACTTTCAGGTCTCTTCACACTGCTGGTGTGTTAAATTTTTTGACATAGGGTGCTGGCAGATTACGGGCCTCCTATAGCTGCTGCCAGGCCCCTAATCTGCCATGGGCCCCTATATACCGCCTCCTCATGCTGCTGCCAAGTTCAGAGTCTGTCATGGGTCCCTGTACGGCCTCCCATTGCTGCTGTCTCCATCGCCACACTCTGCCATGTGCCACTTTCAGGTCTCCTCACACTGCTGGTGTGTTGAATTTTTTGACATAGGGTGCTGGCAGATTACGGGCCTCCTATAGCTGCTGCCAGGCCCCTAATCTGCCATAAGCCCCTATATACCGCCTCCTCATGCTGCTGCCAAGTCCAGAGTCTGTCATGGGTCCCTGTACGGCCTCCCATTGCTGCTGTCTCCATCGCCACACTCTGCCATGTGCCACTTTCAGGTCTCCTCACACACTGCTGGTGTGTTGAATTTTTTGACATAGGGTGCTGGCAGATTACGGGCCTCCTATAGCTGCTGCCAGGCCCCTAATCTGCCGTAGGCCCCTATATACCGCCTCCTCATGCTGCTGCCAGGTCCAGAGTCTCTCATGGGTCCCTGTACGGCCTCCCATTGCTGCTGTCTCCATCGCCACACTCTGCCATGTGCCACTTTCAGGTCTCCTCACACTGCTGGTGTGTTCCATTTTTTGTCATAGGGTGCTGGCAGATTATGGGCCTCCCATAACTGCTGCCAGGCCCCTAATCTGCCATGGGCCCCTATACCGACTCCTCATGCTGTGACGTTGCAACAAGGTGGAATTCAACCCTACATATGTTAGACCGCCTTTACGAACAGCAAAAGGCCATCACAGATTTCCTGATGTTAAAAGCAGATAAAGGTACTCCCTGTGTAACTTAGATGTCAGCCATTGGCAGCTCATGCGTGACACCTGCGCTTGCTCAGGCCCTTTGAGGAGGCCACGCTATTCGTGAGTCGGCAGGACTATGGGATGAACGACGTCATTCCTCTGTTGCACGTCCTGGAACAAATGCTGTTAACAATGGCTGGTCAGGGTGCGGTAGACGTGGCGCACAGATCTCAACGCCACATGGCCCCTGTGGGGGCAGGACTGGAAGAAGAGGAGGAGGTAGAGGAGGACATTGGTGCTCAGGAATTATTGAGTGAAATGGGTGGTTTTTCCACTCAGCGGACAGGAGTGGAGGAGCAGGAGCATCTGGTAGAGGAGGAGGAAGAGGAGACAGAGGACCTAGACGCACCGTGGCAGTATGCTGTGGAGATGGAGGCAGGGAGTCCCTCGCATTCCTTGGCACAAATGGCCCATAGCATGCTCGGTTGCTTGCGTAGCGACAGCCGAATAATAACCATCAGACAGAGGGATGACTTTTGGCTGTCCACCTTGTTGGACCCTCGCTACCGTTCAAAAATGGTGGCCTTTTTCACACCTGCTGAGAGGGAGGCCAAAATAACGTACTATAAAAAACACCTATGTAGTCAGCTGGTCTCTGCCTGTCTGCGCCAACGTCCATCCTCAGACACTGTGGGCCCTGTGCGCTCGTGTTCCGCTGCCATGGCAGCAGGGGAGGGGTGGGGTGGTAGGAGCAGTGGCAGCTCCACCAGCAGCGGCTGCCTCAGTCTGCAGTCGATGATGAGTAGCTTTCTTCACCAGCGCAGTGAGGAAACTACTAACCAGCCGCAGCAGCAGCAGCAGCATCAGGTGGACCTGGAGCAGGACCTCAAACAACAGGCTTAGGCCTACTTGGACAGCACCCTGCCAACCGAGGTAGACAATCCCCTTGACTACTGGGCAACGAAACTTGACCTTTGGCCCCAACTAGCTGAATTTGCCCTTGAAAGGCTGTCATGCCCGGCCAGTAGCGTGGCATCGGAGCGCGTGTTTAGTGCGGCAGGAGGTATTGCAACTCCGCGGAGGACACGACTGTCCACCCAAAGTGTGGAGAGACTCACGTTTGTGAAAATGAATCAGGCGTGGATTAGTCTGGATTTCAAACCACCAGTTCCTGACACAACTGACTAAATCCGCCATGAATCATGCCCCAAACATGTGCCACTTTCAGGTCTCCTCACACTGCTGGTGTGTTCCATTTTTTGTCATAGGGTGCTGGCAGATTACGGGCCTCCCATAGCTGCTGCCAGGCCCCTAATCTGCCATGGGCCCCTATACCGCCTCCTCATGCTGCTGCCAAGTCCAGAGTCTCTCATGGGTCCCTGTACGGCCTCCCATTGCTGCTGCCTCCATCGCCACACTCTGCCATGTGCCACTTTCAGGTCTCCTCACACTGCTGGTGTGTTGAATTTTTTGTCATAGGGTGCTGGCAGATTACGGGCCTCCCATAGCTGCTGCCAGGCCCCTAATCTGCCATGGGCCCCTATACCGCCTCCTCATGCTGCTGCCAGGTCCAGAGTCTCTCATGGGTCCCTGTACGGCCTCCCATTGCTGCTGTCTCCATCGCCACACTCTGCCATGTGCCACTTTCAGGTCTCCTCACACTGCTGGTGGGTTCCATTTTTTGTCATAGGGTGCTGGCAGATTACGGGCCTCCCATAGCTGCTGCCAGGCCCGTAATCTGCCATGGGCCCCCGTACCGACTCCTCATGCTGCTGCCAGGCCCGTAATCTGTCATGGGCCACTGTTGTCGCTTGTTGGCATATTCCGCTCGTTCAGATGCTCCTTCTCCTGCTACTCCTCTTCACGGATTCCGTCAGCAGTCTTTCTTGGAATCCGTTTCCAAGAGACAACAGTTTGCGAGCACGCACCCGACGGTGCAGAAGCTGAACGTCCTCCTGTCCAAGTTGCTGCTGCCAGGCTCGTAATCTGTCATGCGCCCCTGTACCGCCTCCTCATGCTGCTGCCAGGTCCAGAGTGTGTCATGGGCCCCCGTACCGACTCCTCATGCTGCTGCCAGGCCCGTAATCTGTCATGGGCCCCTGTACCGCCTCCCCATGCTGCTGCCAGGTCCAGAGTGTGTCATGGGTCCCTGTACGGCCTCCCATTGCTGCTGCCAGGCCCGTAATCTGCCATGGGCCCCTGTACCGACTCCTCATGCTGCTGCCAGGCCCGTAATCTGTCATGGGCCCCTGTACCGCCTCCTCATGCTGCTGCCAGGTCCAGAGTGTGTCATGGGTCCCTGTACGGCCTCCCATTGCTGCTGTCTCTATCGCCACACTCTGCCATGTGCCACTTTCAGGTCTCCTCACACTGCTGGTGGTTTCCATTTTTGTCATAGGGTGCTGTATGGCCTCCCATTGCTGCTGCCTCCACCGCCACACTGTGGCTCCACACTCTGGTTTTGGCCCCGTGACTGCCCAAATGAGTGAAGTGTGCGGTGATTCTAAGATCGACGGCACTCATCTGCATGTCATACTGACTGACAGTATTATTTCTCTTCCCCAGCAGACTCCAAGGGCATTTAAATTAAAGGTACAGTGTTCTGCACTAATATTAAGTCTCTCTGAAGCCTAGAAACACCCTTTTTTAAGTTAAATTCACAGCGAATTTATTCGACTCGAATCGAATATTGTCCACGAATTCGCCGAATCAGTCGAATCGAATTTTTCATTTCTTCGCTCATCTCTAATCATTGCCAGCAGTTTGTGTAAGGAGTTACCAGAATTGTTTCGTAAGATTGACAGCAAAACTATTTCAAGAGAAAATGCACCATTTTTCCTTGTACATGCTTTCTAAAATTCACACCATTTCCTCTGTTGAAGCTCCTTTGTTCACAGCATCAATGACAAATTAAACACAGTCTTATGGCTTTTAACTTACAGAGCATTCAATGTGATCCGCATACCTTGTATGCTCAGATGACACTCTTTACTCTCTCGGCACAGATATCTAGATTTTTATTGCACAGTGACCAAGTAGTTACTATAGCCAGCTTTGAAGCTGGGTGCTTTGAAGTGGAATGATGATTGTGGTCTTTTTTTAACACCATTCACCATGCTGATGTTCCATGGCGGATAAATACAAAAAGTTTTGCAGTTACAAAAGTTTACCAGTTTTATTTAGTTCTAACAATGTCAAAAAAGCAAAAAAAAGCCCAGCTTGAAGGAATATTGAAGTACAGTGGCTAAGTGTAAAGCAAAGGATGTATCCCAGAGTGATAATGGCAGCAGTAGTAGCAACACTAGTAGCCTCAGGGCCAGTTCTCACCATAGAAACTCAGTCCAGATGTGTTCCGGATACGTTTTTGCATGCGCATTTTTGACGTGTTCCAGTTCATTTTTTCCCTTCTCTTTTTCTTCAATTGAAATAGGGATATGTGCCTTTCAGTGCGTTTTTGGTGCCTTTTGATGCATTTTGATGCAGTGCAGTTCTGTGCAGGAAAAATGCAGCCTGTTCTACTTTTTTTTTTCTGCAAACCGGAATGCACTGGAACTATAAGCACTGATGTGAACTATGACATTGATAACCATATAACCTAATTTCTGTGAGTTTTGGATGCAGAAAAAAAGCAACTGAAATGCATGTAGTGTGAACTGACCCTCAGTCTGTTCTTGTCCTGGCCACGCTTCTAACACATTTTGCTCTGCCCACAGGGCTTGCTTAATCATGTGAAACACATTGGGGGCATGGCTAGGATAGGGACAGACTGAGGTTGCTACTGTTGCTACTACTACTGCAATTACAGCTCTGATGAATTGGGATTGTTTGGTGTCCTGGTATGCATTTTTTGTCTTAGAATTCATATAGAGTTTGAATGGACTCTCTACCTTGCCAGCACTCTCAGTGGAACCCACTGTACTTGGCTCATGCAGCCGGAGTGGGGACCCATTGTTTATACCAGGTTTACAGTGGTTATAACTTCCACATAGCAGCACTACTGTCAGTGGTTCAAATCCCAACCATGACACTGCCTTCCTGGAGTTTGCATGATCTCCCTGTGCCTGTGTAGGTTTCCTTTGGGTACTCCGGTTTCCTCCCACACTCCAAAGACATGTTGGTAGGTTATCTGGTTCCTATCTAAATTCTCCCTAGTATGTGTACTGTATGTATGTAAGAGAGGGACCTTAGATTGATAGCTCCTTGATGACAGGGACTGGTGTGAAGGTATAATATATATCTAAATGCTGTGTAAACAAATGGCGCTATATAAGTGCCTATACTAAAATAAAAAAACGTTAGGGTATATTAGAACAGCTCAGTGATTGTCTAGCACACTGGTTCTACCACTTCACTTGAACTGGCTACTCTCTGCAGCTAAAAGAAAACCTTACAGTTGTTTGCCCACTGGTCAAGATTCTGGAGCAGCACTTTGTATTTCAGTAGCAGAAGCTCTCTTGTTCTGATCACCAAAAGCTGAAAAAGTCCTTGGAGAGAACCAAAGCTGCAACACTACCATAGTGCTATTTTGCCTTGCCAGGCTGCAGCCCAACCATGATGGGTTCTAACTGGTGTTAGGAGCAAAGCTGAGAATCTGTGACTTCCAGTGTGCTAGAGACAAACATTTTTTTACTTTAACCTCTTGCCGCCCGGCTAATGGCCGATTGGCAGCCGGAAAAATCCCTCAGCGTTCCAGGTGGACGCCATATGGCGTCCTTTCGGGCATGCGCAGTTTGTGCGCCTGCAGAGCCGCACAGCAGCGCAACCTGTCACTGGCCGTGTACCTTGGACACGGCCGATGACAGATCTGAGTACCGGCCCTGTTGCCGGTACCATGTGACCTGCTGTGACCAATCAGGGGGGGGATTTTAAAGATTAGTTAGGTATAGCCTGGAATTTTGCTTTAACCGGTTCCCACCTGGCCTATGGCCGAATGGCGGCTGGCAAACACCCTCGTCCCTTCCGGGTGGACGCCATATGGCGTCCTTTCAGGCATGCGCAGTTTGCATGCCAGCAGAGCCCTGCAGCGGTGCGATCTGTCACCGGCCGTGTACCTCGGACATGGCCGATGACAGATCTGTGTACCAGCCCCGTTGCCGGTACCATGTAACCTGCTGTGACCAATCACAGCAGGTCACATGACAGTTGTATACAATAGATGGCTTCCTATTATGCAATCCATTGTATACAAGTGTGTCTAGCTGTGAATGGTCACAGCGATCACATGCACAAGCTGGGCCAGTAACAGCCCAGCTGTGTCATGTGATTAGCCGTGGCCAAATCACAGCTAAGCACAAAAAAAACCCTTAATGAATCGATGTCATTCAGGTAAATGCTTGCTTATAGCAAAGTAATTCTTTGCTATAAGCAAATTGTGAAAAAAAAAAATTAAATACTGATCACTTCCCCAAAGTAGTACAATGTTACTATGGTAACATTGTACTACTTTGGTCATAGTGAAGTATGAAAAAAAAATCTAAAAAAAATAATGTAATAAAAAATTAACAATAATAAAAAAATAAAAAATAATAATTTTTTTTTCATACTTTCACCAGTCAGTGTCCCTGATCACCGCCATGGCAGTTCTATGATGACGCTGTACTGCACTGGTGACAGTATGTAAAAAAAATAGTGAAAATAATTTTTTTAATTTTTTCATTTTCCGAAAAATTATGACAAAAAAATTACAACTTCAAAAAACTCGCCATGCATCTTATGAAGTATGTCAGACTGTCTACTTTGCAAAAAGGGGTCATTTGGAGGATATCTGTACTATTCTGACATTCTTGGACTTCAAGAAATTAGATTGGCTGTCAGTACTTCAGGATTGATCAATATTCAGATATATCCTATAGTTTGTGAACTCTATAACTTTCCTACAAACTAAAAAATACATCCTAATTTGGGTTATTTTCACCAAAGACATGTAGCAGAATACATCTTGGCCTAAATTTATGAATAACAATTATTTATTTGCAAACTTTTATAACAGAAACCAAGAAAAACATGTTTTTTTTTCAAAATTTTTGGCCTTTTTTGGTTAATTTGGCAAAAATAAAAACCCCAGTGGTGATTAAATACCACCAAAAGAAAGCTTTAGTTGTGTGAAGAAAATGATAAAATTTTAGTTTGGGTACAATGTTGTATAACAGCGCAATTGTCATTCAAAATGGCCTGGGCAGGAAGGGGGTAAAAGTGCCCTTTATAGAAACGGTTAACATACAAGTGGCACACTAAAGTCATGTTAGAGAGAATCTTTATTGTAAGGTGACTTGTAAATAGGACAGGGGTGCAAATACCCCCAGATCTCTTCTGATTTTAAACATCAGAGATGGCAATTCTTACTGTACACATGCAGGTATAAAGCAAAGCTTGGCCATCGCATACAGAAATTATACATTAATAGTTACCAGTGTCTCATATAAACCTACATTTCTCTCTCTATATGTAACACTTTCTATAAATCATCTATTAACGATTTTATTCTTTTTTATTCATTCTATTTAACACATAATCAAAAGAAATACAATTGTAATGCACCAACCACTTGTGACACAAAGCTTGCTCATAAGATCAGTTCTGAATATTGATATTTGAAGAATACATTCTTAGATGAAGTGGACAATGTTACAAAGTGTGCGATAAAAGAGAAGACAGAAAAGTTATTCTTGTAACAAAGTATTCAGCATACAGGATTCTTTTGGGTCCAGGATATGTAGGTAGCTTATATATTACAACTTCTTACCAATATTGTAATACTTTGAAATGGCCTAATAATAAAAAAATGGAAAAGAAAAGGAAAGAAAAGAAAAGAAAAAGAAATATATACATTTTAGCCTTTCCCTATTTTACAAAAAAAATGTATCTACGTTTCTGATTGTGTTGCTGGAGATTTTGCCTCACTTCCTATCAAGTGAAAATGTTGTCACAATGAAAGGAAGTGAGGGTAAATCTCTCTAATAAAAAGTCTGCTATAGCAGCAAAACCTATCAGGGGTTCTAATTATTCTATTTAAAACAAAAAAAAGCAATTATTTGACTAAACATGTACTTTCACCACTTTAAGTCCACCTTTTAGCAGATTTACTGCTACAGGGTGGACGTTCTTTGCAAAATCACATATAAATGTGATTTTGCACTTCCGCCATAGGGGGAACGCACGTGCCGCCGGAGCGCCACTTCTGCTATTATTGGACACAGCAAAAACTGATCAACAGGTGCCAGCCAATGGATGCGTGCCGGCACTTGTTGATCGCCGAGGACACTGACAGAACACAGCTCTGCCTATGTAAACAAGGCAGTGCTGTGTTCTCTCAGCGGCAATCTGCTAGATTGCCTAGTAAAAACAGCACACACAGTACACAAATCACTGGCTAGGCACACAGTTAACCCTTTGATCGCCCCTAGATGTTTAACCCCTTCCCAGCCAGTTTCATTAAGACAGTGACAGTGTATATTTTTAGCTCCCACAAAGTATCAGTTAGTGTCAAACTGTCTGCCGCAATATCGCAATCTCACTATAAGTCGCTGATCACCACCATTACTAGTAAACAAAAATTCCAGTATATATACTGTAGTTTGTAGATGCTATAACTTTTGTGCAATCCTATCAATATACACTTTTTTTTACCAAAAATATGTATCAGAATACATTTTGGCCTAAATTTATGAAGAAATTTGTTTTTTTTTAATATTTTTATTGGATGTTTTCCTAGCAGAAGTGCAATTTTTTTTTAAATTCCTGTCTTTTTTTGTTTATAGCACAACATAATAAAAAAAAACAGAAGTGATCAAATATCACCAAAAGAAAGCTCTACCTGTGGAAAAAAATTACATAAATGTAATTTATGTACAACGTTGCATGACCACGCAATTGTCAGTTAAAATAACGCAGCGCTGTATTGCAATAAATAGTCTTGTCATGAAATCCTCTGGAGCTGAAGTGGTTAAAGTGAAATTAACCACTTTAATACCGGGCACTTTCACCCCCTTCATGCCCAGGTCAATTTTCAGCTTTCAGCGCTGTCGCACTTTGAATGACAATTACGTGGTCATGCAACACTGTACCCACATTTTTTCATTTTTTTATCATTTTTTTTAAACAGATAGAGCTTTCTTTTTTATCTTGTGCTAAATTAATGAAAAAAAGACTGAAAATGTTGAAAATAAATACCTTTTTCTTTGTTTCTGTTTTGCAACTGTGCAAATGAATAATATTTCTTCTTCACTGATGTGCGCTGAGGAGACTGCACTGATGGGAACTGATATGCTGCAATGATGGTCACTGATAGGCTCCACTGATTGGCACTAATAGGCTGCACTGATGGGAACTGATATGCTGCAACGATGGTCACTGATAGGCTCCACTGATTGGCACTAATAGGCTGCACTGATGGGAACTGATATGCTGCAATGATGGTCACTGATAGGCTCCACTGATTGGCACTAATAGGCTGCACTGATGCTGCTGCATTCATGGGCACTGATGAGGCTGCACTGATAGCCACTGATGAGAATGTACTGATGAGGCTAAAGTGATGGGCACTGATGAGGCTGCACTGATAAGCTGGCACTGAAGGGGCTGCACTGATGGGCACTGATATGCTGCACTGAAGGGGCTGCACTGATGGGCACTGATATGCTGCACTGGTGGGCACTGATATGCTGCACTGATGGGCACTGGTATGCTGATGGGGCTGTACAGATACAGGAAAGCCGATTATCAGATTTCCTTTCCTCAGACAGTGACAGCACTGAGGAAAGGAAATGTCAATAAGCATCATTTGTTTACATGTGATCAGCTGTGATTGGAAACAGCAGATCACATGATAAAGAGTTAAAGAGTCAACAACATTAGCTCTTTACCCTGATTGGTGATGCGCTGTGTCTAGGACACGCAGCACACCGACCCCTGCGCTTCGCACCCCCGGAGGTGCGCATGCATGGCAAGAATTGGAGGACATCAAATGATGTCCTCCCAGAATGAGAGCGGTCCTGTCCAGTCGTCATTGTACAATGATGACCAGGCAGGAACCAGTTAAAGTCCCTCTGTCACAAACAGCAAGCAGACAGGCTCTTTATTACAGAAGAGACTTGCAATGTCTCTTCTGCAAGTAGATGCACCAACTTGCTTGCTCGCTGCCTACTGAGGCATGCACAGTTCAGCTTAAAATCCCCTAGGCCGTAAAATATAACCTTCACCCTGGAAGTGAACAATAGATGTAAACAGTTACCGGTCACCCAATATAAACAGTGACAGTCACTCTGAATATAACCTAAATATACGAAAATGTTAAAAAAATTGTTCAAAAACGTTGCTTATACTCTGGGCCCAGAGTAAACTATGCAAGTGCTAATTGGAATCACCTGGACAGCTTGGAGGACACCTGAATTCAGTACTGGGAGCAAGAGTCTGGAGTTGATATTGGGTCTGAGTCAAGCCTGTATTACCTGTCTTTCTGGTAAGGTATATGGGTTGACAGGTGCGTTACTATTCAGACCACGGAGGATATTGACCACTTTTTTGGCGTAGCACGGGTTTACACTACATGAAGGACAGCTGACCCTGCAGCCGCAGCAGATTCCTGGAGCACTTTAATTTGGTTTATTTAGCTTGCACCACCTGTCGATTTGGTAAAGTATATGGATTGACAGGAGACACATTTGATTGTTTGCACTGTACGATCACCATACTCACTGCACTCACCGCACATACTCACTGTGTTTCAAGGAGGGTGAAGTATAAAGTCATTGTTCATGTTTTATGGGAGGAAATTATCACTGGATATAAATGATCATGGTGATTTTGATTGGGACACACATGCACCTATAATATTTGCATTTAAGGATAATGCACTGTGTTTAGTTTATTTGCTTTTGAGATACTGTGAATAGAAGAGGAAATATTGGTTTGATGTGTACAAAGAAGTGAAAGAACACCAAGCACTGGGGGACTATACGAAGATCTTGTAGGGTGTATGGACTCATATTGATAAGCCACGTTTTGAACATTTTTTGAACATTTTTGTACATTTTGGTTATATTCAGGGTGACTGTCACTGTTTATATAGGGTGACCAGTAACTGTTTACATCACAGCAGAAGATGCCAGTGACAGAAAGGGAAGGAACCACTAAAGTGAAGGTAAGTTTACTTCCACTTTAAGGCTGGAGTGTATTTTTTTTTTCTAGTGGGGGGGGGGGGATACAGCACAATACATTTAGTATTTGGTATGTGTAATAATGTGTATTCCATTACCTGCGGGCAGTTATTTCTGCTCAAAATACTCCATGCCGAATTATAATACTCCTGTGTAATAATGCTGAATTGAATGACAACATATCCTCTGTCCATTCACATAACTTAATGTATCATGGGAGTGTCGTAAGATGAGTTCTATGAATGGCAGAATAGCCAAGAGGGGACAGGTGGGAGGTACAATTTTCCTGATTAAAAGTCATTGCTGTTAACCTTCACAGCAAATTAGCTGACAGCTGTGAAGGGGGATGCAGCACAGAGGATTTTGAGCAGAGGCCGCCTCTAGCAGGTTAGGGAATACATACTATTACACAATAAAAATGTATATAGTGCTTTATCCCCCCGCAAAAAAATTATTAAACTTTGGCTATCTAATTTTTTTATGTTTCAGGTCACTTTCATTCTTTTTGTTCTACGCATTCCACAATATACAGTACAGGGGGTATTTCATTAACCCCTTAAGCTGGCTGTATGCAGGATATTTTGCTTATTTGGGGCAAATACACCTCTTTGCGTTTTTGTAAGGACATGTTTTCCTCTGGAGGAAAAAGCTAAAATGCTTCATACATCTTAATCTCAAACCCTAAAAAAAGACAGAAGCAAAGAGCAGGTGGTGCTTGCTCCTGACTCAGCAAAGGACTGAATTAACCTTTCAGAAGGACCTCGTGTATTCATACCTTGCTAATTTCAATAACATGTTTCAATTATCTGCATCTGCACTTCATTTTATACAAATAGCTTTGGAATAGTCAATGAAGTATGAATAATCCACTGCAGTTTATCTGTTCTGCAAAACTTCATAGTGATAATCAAGCCTTGACTGTCAATCTGGCACTCTGGACTGAAGCCAAAATGCACGGTGTGTCCTAGCATATATGAGAGGTATCTGTAATCAAGCATGATCTTAGCATTTCCTGACTGTGGTCAGTGTTGGGCTTCTAAAACTCAACATTTGTTCCAGAAGCAAATCCCCACCATTCAGGATTTCCTCTATGTCTTGCAAATCAGTTTATTTAGGTGCTGGGAACAGTACAGCTCCTGCTGTCCTCTGAGCTGGATGTAAATGCTGCAGGTGTCATGGAGTCCAGCACTGGGGTTGTGTCTCCTTCTTGCCATTCACAAAACATGTGACACCAGGCTTTGTGCTATGAATAGCCAGGAGGAGAGGGGGGTACAGCTGTACTAATCTGGGCCTCTAGACAAACTGATTTACAAAACATAGAAGAAAGCCTACATTATGGGGGTTTACTTTTGAGAAAAATACATGTTTTACAGGTAGAAATTTGCTAAGGTTATTATGTCCAGAGTTAAAATAAATGTGTTTACTTTAAAAGGTCACAACAACGTTTGTGGATGTCTTCAGATGAGACCAAACATGCATATATCAGCTTAATTTCTTGAAGTGTTAGGCACCTCCTTGACTACACTATTGGTTAGTGAGGCTGTTCTTCATATTAATCCATCAACTGAGAAACCTGACAACTGAGAAGGGGTCAACCTGTCACTGGGTTAAGGGTCTATCATCCTTATTTGCACACTCTGCAGGCATCAAAACTCTCAGGAAACTCAACAAGTAAGGTTACAGTGCATACATGTGGACCACAAAAGTAGATCTAAACCCTACATGAATAAATTATTTTTTTAGCAAATACTGTTTTCATTTTTTTGCAAGTTTTTTACATTTCATTGCTGCTGGTCCCTGCCAGTCTCTTTGCATGTACAGTCAGGCTCTGGGTCTTGGATGGGTGTAGAGGCATGCTTGGTATAAAGGTTTGTAAAACTTGAGGCTATATTTAAGACGTTTATTGAAGAGGAGTTCACAGATAATAAGCAAAGCCAAGGTGCTTTGGGGGAAATGCCTCTCCCTTCATCAGGGCTTTGATCATAGGTGTGGTCAGAACAGACCTTCAGTTAAGCATTTGGCCCATTAGCTATTGTCAAATTCTAGAGTGATGGCAAGAAACTTCCTAAATATAACCTCAAGTGTGATGAGCCTTCATACCAAGTGAACCACTACACCCATCCAAGAGTATTTAGCAGCGCATTTTTTCTGTTGCTTTCAGAGAGGCAGTAGGATGAGACCATAACAGGGTCCACCAACATCACACTGGTTAAAAGTCCGCATTGAAGGGCAACATAGCCCACATCAATATAATCAATTCCAGGCCATACACTGGTCAAGAGCTGTCACACACTTGGAGTGCTTAGGGAGGGCTTCCTGATGGTGGCACTCTAAAAAAGAATTGACAGATTTACCAGATATGATTTTATTCAGAGCTGCAGATTTAAAAAAAGACTGAAATCAATTTTTAGACAAAAAAAAACACACTGACTGGATAGGTAAGCAGGTAAAAATAAAGGAGAACAGGAAAGCATAAAAAGCTGTTTATATTTCATTTTTCTTTTGACTTTAGATGAAGTTTAAGTCCTATGTGGCAAGACACAATTATTTAAGTGGATTTAAAATCAAGTGAATTATTGCAGTTTATGATCTAATAATCATTGCTTGTGCAGTTTAACCATATTTTTTCTTTGAAACAATTTGCACAAGTGTCCAGTTTAACTAGTGTTTGTGTTATCCTTAATGGCATAGTAACAGAGTCACATTGTAATGCATGATTAAGATATATGTTTAAAGCTATCATATAACAAAAATACATGCTCGCATTTCAGACCCATGGGATATTAAAAGATATAATTATGTCTGTGCAATATTACTGTGACAGAGTAACATAATAGAATAAGAGTGATTCAGGGCCACCATTATTATACATGTTTTAAAGTACATATTTCTAAGGCAAAAGGGACATTGATACTAATGGTCTTGGCTGGAATGAAAAGAAAAGCCTGGCTTTATTGTATCACTCCATAAAAGAACATTTTCTATGTAGTTCAGGAAATGTGGCATAAAAACAATTCACCTTGGGAAACACTCGTCTTTATGCTCTTTAGAAAAAACTGCCCTGAGGATTGCTTAACATAGCCAAGCCAACAAACTATAGGGAACTCATTAGCAGGGCCTATACTCAGAAACCCTGAGAGAGTCTGCATCCTGGGAAGCATCTATATAGCAAAGAAATGGGAGGGCACATCATCAATGACTAAGTGTTTAATGAATATGTTTTAGAGACCTACTGCTCAAGTATAATACTGTAATTACCCTAAACACTCTATGATTCAGATCAAATATTCCAACATTTTCCTTAATAAACCTAGTGAAAGGCTTGAATCTGGGCAATGTCTGCTATGTAAGGGTCCTATAGCAAAATCATTACCACCCCCTCTAACTATTTAAATTTCATTTTAAAATCAATGCCACTACTGAGACCTCAGTCATTCTGTAAATCTAGCTAATGCCAACTGCAACGCAATAATTATTTTCTTGGCAATCTGACAGACCTGCCTCATTTGGACATACAGTATGTTCATTTTATTCTAGAATTATGTCCAACATACTACTGCTGCCTAGCCAATCTGGATCAATGGGTTTCTTAATGTTAGTGCAGGACAGCTAGCATTTGGTGGACAGTTAGCATTTGGTCTCCCGATAAAGATGTGTGTTTCTTTAGGAGTTAATTTAGTGTTAGGCATTAGGTTAAATGGTAATATCACTGGTTGGAGGTTAGAGTGCATATAAACCCTCACAGTAAGGTCTTCCTATTTGCTCCTTTTTGAGTCTGTCTAAAAATATTAAATTTAAAGTGTATGTTATTATCTGTGTTGTTACTGTCAAAAATCCTTTGAGCTGATAAATTCCTGTGTTCCCTGCATATCCTGCTCTTACTTAAGTTAGCATTGCTCCCAGCTCTCTTTGTATGCTAAAGAAGACCCTCCACCTCCATGTTATGGAGAAGATGAGACATATTCTGCGGTCTTAAGATACTTCCAATCCTTGGGTAACAACTTTACGAATTCAGGTACCAGTTGGAAACAATATTTGTTGCTTGGGGGCCAGCACTGAAACTAGACTGTCTATACTGAAAACTCAGTCCTCTGTGCAGCTCAGTAACAGTTCCTGCAGCCACTATGACTTTCACAAAGATGTGTGTAGTAGCCAAGGGGTTTTGCTGTTCGGTGGGCAGAGAAATGCAGAGATTCTGAGAGACTAAGTTCCCATCAGGTCCACCTGCTCAGTGATTAAGAACAAATGGCAGTGGGTAGATTCCATAGCCACTAGAAAGCCCACCAATCAGCTATAACCCCCCCCCATGGTCAATTTGTAATCAATTGCAAGGAAGGTGGACCAACTAGGGTACTAATACATTAACCTCCCCATCAGGTTGTGTCCACTGTCAGGGTTCAGACCCTTGTTAAGATATTGTCAGTCTGTTTCTTAGCATCCAATATGATAACTAATGATGGGGGGAGAGTGGGCGGGGCTCCTGTTCTTTAAATACACTGCACTTTGTTCACAGTATACAGCAAACACCTACTTATGGCCTGTCTCTGTACACCATATTTGAAGGGGGTACATGAGAACAACATGGATCTGAACCCGAATCTGTCACACATGTGGGAACTGTCAACAAGACTGTTAAAAAACCCCCGAAAACTAATGCAGCCGCCACATCTAAGGACATGTAAGCTGCAAGATATTATATTTTTGTTCTTGGAATTAGATACACTTTAAGGCAGGAGTCTCCAAATTTTCTAAACAAAGGGCCAGTTTACTGTCCTTCAGACTTTAGGTGGGGGGCTGGCTGTGGCCATTGAGAGTAGAAAAGGTCTTGACATCAGTGGGAAAAAACAATGCCCCATCTTTGGTGTCAGTGGGAGGGATTGTGCCCCATCGTTGATGTCAGTGTGCCACATTGTTGGTGTCATTGGGAGAAATTGTGCCTCAGCATTGGCGTCATTGGGATAAATTGTGCCCCTTCATTGGCATCACTGGGAGGAATTATGCCCCTTCATTGGTATCACTGGGGGAAGTATGCCCCATTGTTAGTATCAGTGGATGAAATAGTAATCCAAGATCCAGATAAAACCGAGCAAAGAGATCACATTTAGCCCTTGGGCCTGGGCAGTTTGGAGACCACTGCTTTAAGGGATGGATTCAGGGTTAATGGTTAAAGTGGTATTAAACCCAAAAGCAAATTCTTATATTTCAGTTCATCAATTCTTTTATTTTCACCTGGTGACCCTACCAGTAAGTCTATTGCTTATAAAAAAAAACAAGCAGCCCTGGAGATGTAGTGGTTAGAGGGTTAAGACAAACCATTTAACACTGACAGGGTCAGTCCTGCAGTGGTCAGCTATTATTTATATATGTAAAACCTTTATCCCAAAAGGAACACAACTCTTTGCTGTAACTGCTTATAAAGTATTAGCTAGAGTTCAACTTCAATTTGATTAGTGTAAATCTAAATTTGCTAGTGCATCTAACGCTAAACCCGAAAAATAAAAGGTTACTATACATAAAACCTGTCATGAGCGAAACAGGCTGTCATTGCTAACTGTCTTCTGAAAACGCTTCAGTAATTTGCCTTACTGTCAAGCTGGTCCACTGGCATCAATGACCCATGAAATGTGAGCACTTATTCTAGTTCATTTGATTTAATAACCAGCTATAGACAAAAAGTAGAAATCTAAATCTACTAGAGATGTATTGTCTATACTATGCAAACCATAGTTGTAAGCCATCAATTGTCATAGGACACACTGTATGCATTGCCATAAGCCATGGTGGATTAAAGCAGATAATACTTATCAGCCTCTGATGCATTTGGTGCTCTACTAGCAAAACCAGTCAGGCACTCTTTGTTCGCATGCTATTCTGGTGGCCCAGAGCTTACCTTGTGAAGGAAACATGGATTGAAAGTATTATCTACTTTAACCCACCATGGCTTATGGCAATGCATATGTCTTACAGCAATTGATGGCATACAACAATATCTACCAGGTATAGACTGACTTGCTTGATATCTGTGGGGATTTATCTGTGCTTGTTCTACTGTGGTTGATTATTTATACAAGGAACAGTCTAGATTCCAATCACCGTAGAAGACAGAGAAAGGCAGTCATTGGTTGCTGGACCGATGTTACACTGTGCAGCTGCAGACAGCAGGAGAAAAACTCATCATTAGCTCCGCCCCCCTCGACTCCGGCTCCCGCTTCTTGGCTCCAGGCTGCTTCTGCTGGTAAGGTAAGAGTCCCTTTCTGCCCCGTGGCCACTCCCACTGTTTAGCCTACCACAGCACAGCATATTCTCTGCCACAGCAGATTCCTGGCTCTGGAGGAATACACAGTGCCCAACTTTAGTGTGTGTCTAGGTGTTGTCCTCCATTCACATCCTGTGTCCCCCTCCTCTCAGAGAACCTCCCACAGCACCCCCCTCTTCTCACAGCACCTCCCACAGCACCCCCCTCCTCTCACAGTTCCTCCTCATCTTGCAGTGCCTCTCTCTTCTCCACGGCTGGGACAAGGGGTGAGCAGGTGGGTCCGCTGCCCTGGGCACAGCGGAACAAGGGGCAGATAATGGACACAGGACACTTGTACACAGTTTTTGAAGGAACTCAGCAGGTAGGTTGGTCCTAACATCTTGTAGAATTACAGTTCTTCTGTGAATGTAGGCTGTGTCAAATCCTTTTGTCTCTTAATGCTGTAAATTAAGAATGAAAGCATTCTTAAACTGCAATATTTTTTTGACACCTGCCTAAAACTTTTGCACAGTACTGTACATTTACCAGATACAGTGAGGTTATTTTGTGACTTTATTCTTGGCCAAGTTTTAAAAGAGAAGTATGGGTTTTAAAGAAAAAAAATTATACTCACCTAGGTGGATGCAGCATTGATCTGATGTTTCATCTGTCCCCCACCAGCTCTGCATTGAGAACTGAGCTATCAAACACCACTGATCATTCAGTTCTCTCCTCCGCTCTGAACAAAGAGCTGTGATTGTCAGTCTCTGGCTCTCTACTCTGCCTCTCTAGTGCTCACTGGAGCACTAGGCTATGGAGAGGGCGGGAAAGGCCGGCTCAGACTCTTGGCAAGTCAGCTGCCAATCAAGGATTCTGGGTGGACCATATGGCCAGGATCTTTACAGAACCTTGACTGGCTCTGTGATGTCAGCCAACAGCTTTAACCCTCTGTTGCCTGAAAATGGGTCAGAGGACTGCAGAACGAACTACACAGCTGTGATCTGTAGAAGTACAGCCAAAAAAGCTTTTACTATGCTTCTCCTTTAACCTCTTTATTTCATATTGTTTCTTGATTTTTTGATACTTTTCTTTTTAATAGCAGTTGATAAATATGATATTTTATATATGCACATAGGACTTTTGGTGTGTTTGGTATTATATTCTTTATGCATTTAGTGGGTTGATAGTTATAACCAGGCTACTCAATCCTTTTGTAAGCTGCAATAATATTATAATATTATATATATAAGTGGCTTGCTTTTGAGATATGTGTCCAATGCTTTTTGAGATGCTTTTATTTGTATTTCCAATGACTGGCATAGAGTAGAGGAAAGCAGTTGAAATGAGCACAACAGGATATGTTGTTCTTTTTTTTAAAAAAAGTAGAAACACAATGTATGGGAAAAGAAGTAAAAAACAGGAGTTAACAAAGCTCAAAGTCAAAATTCAAACAATGGATTTCTAGTTCTTCAAATATGTTTCACAACTGCATATTAGAAGAAAAGAACAAACTTCCAGGTTCCAAAAACTCTAAGGTACTCACAGATAAGTAGAAGTCACAAGGGAAAAAAAGACACCTGCCTGTACTCAATCCTAAAATTGGGTGACAAAGTCAAAAAGTGTGTGGCTAGAAATGTTCCCCTATTGGATGCTTATCAGTGCCCCTTCCCCACCCAGCTGCTGTGGGCAAAGTGTATGTCAGCCTGAGATCCGAAGATGGATACCTATTAATGAATAAATAAAATAAAACTGGTACAAACAATTTTTTTTTTCATTTTGGCTTCAGCTTAATGCAACTATACAATACAACACAAAAATAAGGATTCTTATACAATGACTGTATGATTCTAAAAGCATGCTTCATGCTTTCAATACAGAGCAAACACAAAATTCATCAAAACTATATAACACAAGGCACTCTGTAAAATTCAGAAAACAATACAGATTGCAATGACCCTTTCTGTATTTCTCTTATATGACACCATTAGTATACTCTTTTGAAATCTGGTTAAAAGTAAGTCCATTATTTCTAAACTTAGGAATAAAAAAAAGTAGGTCCACGTAAAACAGACAGACAGTATGTAAGGGAAAAGCTTTAATAGAGACAAAACCAGCAATAAAAAGCGACAGACAGTATACCCCTCCCATCCTCTACTAAAAAAGACAAATCTTTCTAATGGCTGCCTGGATAGCAGTAAAAACATAAGAAGGATTCTAATCCTTTCCCCACTCTATCCAAAGCTAAAAAGGGAGTTTAGGGCCACATATAACTTTTAACAGATCAAGAGCATTGGAGAAAAAGGCATAAAGACTGGCACAGATCCAGATATGTCCCATACTCCAAAAGCAGTTATTCTCTGCGATGAAGATCTTTCCCTGCACATGCAGTGTGTTTGGATCCCTTTTGATGTAAAGAAAGGAAAAAAGAGGGTTGGATAGGAGTTGGTACATACACAGAAGTGTATCTCTGGAAAGAATCCTGAAATAGATGAGCACGTAATGGAAGGCAAATTCTTTGATTCAGCTGTGTGTTGCCCAGAATTACTCTTTTTGCAAATGTTCAATTAACTTGGCATATTTGTGAACTGAAAAAAAAGCGTTTCAAAAGACCACATGCCTACCTGTTCATCTTAGGCCAACCCCCCTTATCTATAGGCATGGCTGAATTTACATAATAGCTTATTTGCACATTGTAAGAATAAAGTAAGTCAGGTTAGGGCTAACAATATCACATTGATATAAAACTAAGATAAAATATAATTTTATCAATAAAAGAAAAAAAAGGAAACCACAAGCGCCTGCACTTATTTATTTATTTATTTATTTATTTTCAGGTACCTATGTAGCACCATAACATATATATTATACATTCACATTAGTCTCTACCTTCAAGGAGCTTACAATCTAAGGTCCCTAACTCACATCCATACATTACTAGGGCCAATTTAGACAAGAGCCATATAACCTACATGTTTTGAAGTGTGGGAGGAAACCGGAGTACCCAAAGGAAACACAAGCAGGCACAGGGAGAACATGCAAACAATAGGCAGGTAGAGCTGTGGTTGGGATTCGAACTAATGAAACAATGACCTTAGTACTACTTACAGAATGAAAGGTGGGGGGTAGGACAACCTGTCCCTGACCCCACACCTAAGGGACCATGGTAGACTAGAAAAACTTCTGAGTTTTTTGATAGTTACATTTGCATTAAAGTCACTTTGCATAAATACCTGTAATTGGTTTTAACAGTAAAGAAACTGTGTCAGTGAACTGTCAGAGTGGTGGACAGTAAAAGAGAAGGTCATCCCTCCATCTCTCCCCGTTACTGGTCTAATTATGAGGCTTTATGGCCCACTCGGTAAAAGAGAGGAGATGGTATTGTACTTTGGTTCAACTCAAGCTTGGATAGATGAGTTGAGATTGGTGTATGTATGAGTATGTTGTGTGTATTTACAGTATAAGTAATATAAACTATATATTTAACATATTAAGTTACTAGTTTAACTTCAGCTTATAATAAAGAGCTGTGGTCTTTTTGATCCAAGCTTGGTGTTAGTGTATTACATATATTTTATTGATTCTTCCTACCAATAAAAATTCCTCCAAAGAATTTTTACTACACCCAGTAAATATATAATAAACACAACAACCTTTTCCCCCAACCTACACAAATATTACAATAGATAGATCTGTCTTAATGAACAGGGATACTCCACTAAAATATTAAGACTCCATATGATCCACGCAAATTACCAAAATTGCAGCCACTATCATAAAGTGTCCCATATATTGCTTTGCATAAGCATGACCTCTTCACAAATCTCCACTGTGTCATTGCTAGAGATGAAAAAAATTTGTTTTGTTTCAAAATCATTCTATAAGTTATTAAATTGGTTTCGTCATATTCATTATGTTAGAATGATTTGTTTTTGGAATTTGTTTCATATATTCAGATTCATTTAGTATATTTAGATTTGTTTTGTATATTTTGATTAGTTTTGTATATTCGGATTCGGCTAGTCTCACCCACAAAGAGAAATGGAATGAGCTCTCGGAAAGAATGAATGGAACAAATTAATTTTGGATTCATTCATTTATGCTATAAGTTGGACATTCTAATGAATCCACCTCCATCCATCCCAAACACAATAAGTAGGAATCATCATCTTATTTCACTTTTATACCTTACTGTATTTATTGCAATAATTTTTTCATTTTATATATAGTGCATTTTTTATAATAATGAAAAATTGTTAATGCAAAATATAAAACTAAATGGATCCAAAAGAATAAATGGAACAAAATTTCATTTTTAATTAATTTGTTATGCGTTTGCGTTACTTTGGATGCTTCAAACATTAACAAAAGGTCAAACTATTGCATCATGTCATCTGAATTAAACAAATGAATACAAACAAATTGGTTGTGAAATTCTTTAATATTGTGATTTGTAGATTCTTATACGTTGAATCGTTGAATCTCCGAATAATGATCATCTGAATTTTGATTTGTAACTAAACAAATCACACATGTCAAGTCATTGCTGAGATACAAATATATTGATTTATATTTATAAAAGTGAGATTGCTTGTCAAGCAAACGTATTCATAAATATGTTTAATTATCCTAACACATTACATGGATTTTACAGCATACATATGCCCTTCTTTAAATACATTCATATTGCAAGTTTTATTGAAGTTGTTATAAAAAGTCCAATATGCAAGATGCTTGTATTATAGCTGAAATGGCAATGCAAGAAACTGAAGAAAGTTGGCTACAAAGCATCCTATTCAGGCATGTGTGCACTAAATTGCCTCTTGTGGATAACATATGGAAACTTTTAGCAAGTCTGAGGCTCTCGGAACATGGACATGAATGTCAGACCATTTAATGCTTGACATCATACCACAGTAGTATCTTTCACTTGCATGCTCACTAGATGAGTAGCGTTCTTTCCAATGACACAAGTTCAACATGCGTCGCATAGGAATCAGCAAGTGAGCGAGACAACAGGACCTTCATCGTGTTTCCAGAGTACACCTGCTTGGTATCATATCATTGCCTAGTAGCCAGCAGCAGAAAGTCAAATATTTTGACTCCCTTTACATAAATCTCTGACACGCCAGAAGTTAATTGCAAAATAAATAGCAAAGAAACCACATTGAGTTAAAGCTTAGAACTGGTGCGTGCCTGGACACTGCAGATAAATATTCAGCATACCCAGTATCAATGTTAAAGCAGTCACAATCAATGTAGACACTAGAAGACTCAGTTGAAACAAACCAATTTAACTAATGAGTAAATTGACGCATGACCAGGTGATCTTTTCTTTTCTGTTGCGAATGTGAACGCCATTGAAAGCGATAATTGCCTAAATAACCTTTCCATAGAAAAGGGTATCTTCTGAACCCTGACTGACATAATCGAGGACAAAATTCTACCTATGAGAAGGTCTTGCAGAAAAAGCACTACTGTACTGTTCTAATGGAGAGATTATTCACAGATGCAGATTAATAGCGGCTTGACGCTGGAGGAGGTGTCCTGGATGAAGGCTCTTTTAATTTCAATTCCAACTTGTCATTTTTGTCTTTTGTGTCCATAGATAGTACTAATATAATTTTCATGTTTACAAAAATGTGGCTTTTCACTTTTTTTTTTCAATCCATAATGCATAAAATGAACACAGCACACAAAAGAAGACTAAAAGGGAATTCCTGTAAACTAAAGGCAAGGGATTGTTAGTGCGTGCCATTTGTAGCTAGCTAGTTAAACAAAAGACTTTATTACTACAGAGAATTTGAAGATCAGCTTGATTTTCTCCTGCAGGAAAACATGTCTTAGCAGAAAGCATATAGACAAATTAGCATCATGATTAAAGTCTGTATAATATTTTTATGATATCTGCATATTAAAGTTACTTTGTTGATATTTTTGGCATTCCCTGCAAAGCTTGAACTTAATACCAACCTATCCTGTGGCTTGTACCACCAAACTCCTCTATGTGGAAAAGATAATGTCAGTGGCCCCATGGGATAGCCCCAGCTCACCTCCATTTTTATCTTTAACAACTTTATTTTACTTTATAGCTAATAAGTAAAGTTCAGAATTTGGGTTGTTTTCTGAAGTCTTCCTGGCGATGCTTGGGAGAAACTGAGAGGTGATGCAGCTGCGCTGACTAGAGTTTACCCCTGATGAGGTCTTATAGGATGAAATGCGTTGGTTGGAGCTTTGCATAGTGACGCCACATGCTCTGGGCTGCTTCGAGGAGAAGGCGTTTCATGTGAGGTTTGATCTACCGGCTTTTAGCACTATTATTCTTCTATTGTAATTAAGGGGATTTTAAATAAAAACATAATTTCACTATTGGAGTAGTATATGTACACATTATTGGGGGGATCTATTTGTGGAAGACCGATGGTACTTTTACCCTTGCTGAGATCGCAAATTGACCTCTGTAAATGCAGTGACGACCTGGATTTCATTGAGTGTGCATCCTGATTCCTGTTGCGTCTGTAATCTGTTACAACTGTATTTTGGGCATTGGTCATAACTGGATTGCATATATCACTTGTGCACTTTGACCTCCTTTATTGTTTGAAGCCATTACATCTGGTGAGTGGTAATACTGAAAGTATGTAAAAGAGAGACTATATTTAAAGATCATTATTGTGCAGAAGAGGTCTTAGATCTACACAAGACCCCCCTACTGCAAGAATACATAGATCAGCACTGCAGCCATTGGCTGCATATGCTGATATAATTCTGGTTTTCCAGCTTGACCATTTAACAGAAGCCACTTGTTATCATGTACACAGACAGAAATTTGACTGGTTCCTGCTGTTCTGATTAATTTTTGGTATGTGCGTACCTGGCTTAAGATTGTTGGTTACACAGTGTTTCTAGTTATGTTTTATGCATTAATAAAGGTTCAAGCTAAAGTTTGATTTAAACCCCAATAAAAGATCATGACCAAAGGTTTTCTGCAGTCATCTGCCTAGCATTTTATTATTTTTATTTGTTGTTTATATTGTACAATTTGGGTTGGGGGGATAGTAGACATGTACAATCCCATGATGCTGAAAGCTCACCAGCATCCAGCACACTTCTGGATGTGTTAGGCATCTGCTCACCTTCTGTGGTTTCTTCTGCTGGCCCCTGAGTACTGCAGTGACATAGGAGTCAGCAGGTGGAATCAAAGAGCACAGTGGGGAATGCCAGACATACCACTTCCATTAGATATTCCAACAATATTACCAAGTTTGATGGTGGACAGCCAGAGAAATGAGCATTAGGTGCTGGCTTTGCAGGGAAAGCCACTGTTTAACTTTTAGAAATAGAAGCAAAGTGTATTTAAAGCATGGCATTGCTGTTTTTTTTACAGTGAGTCAACCACGCAGGATAGAGTTTTGTTTTGCAAAAATATAGGCAAGGCAGAATCTGGATATTTCTGATATGACACTTGCTTTAGATTGCAAATGATTTGCACGCTGCTTATTTTAATCAGCACTGGGTTAACTTATAATGCCAATCCAAATATGTTTGGCCTTTAGTGGACCTGAGCATCTCTTCGTTATTATATATCTTTTCTCACCGTATACACTATATTCAAATATTTTAATAAAAAAATGTAAAAGTACAAAAGAAAGAATGCAGGTTTCTTTATATATGGCACAGACATCACAGCATAGGGCAGCCTTTCTCAACCAGAATTCCTCCATAGATTTATTGGGGTTCCTTGAGCAAATTTCAACTTTTGCCTCTCAGATGAGTAACCACTGACAATGATGATCTTTTTAGCAATCTGCAAAGATCTGCAAAGGGGGACTCTGACCATAAACATAAAGAGCCTTCTTCCTATCAATGATCATACTAATCTACTGTAATCAGTAGTTATACAGTAGTTATTATTAGCAGGTGTTTCTTGAGCCCTGAAAGTTAGTTCAATGCTTCCCCCATCAAAAGCATTGAGATAGACTGGTATAGGGTGTAACAATAATAAAAAGGAGAGAACAGGGTGTGCTGCAGCATCTACCCATAATGACTGGGATCCTTAGCTTTCCCAAGGTCACACCTGAGGGTCCATAGCTTCACCCTCATCTAGACACCATGGGTGGAAGCCAGGGTGTAAGTAAAGTTTTGTAAAGTTGCTAATGTGTGATTATTGTTCTATTAGATGCAGAACCTTTACATGGGGAATCTAAGGATTAAGCAGACATTGCATTTTAATGCCAAGTTTGCTTTAAACTTGTTTTCTCTTTTGGCTGTTTTACCATGAAGCTCTGTACCCAGCCTAATTCAGGACTGTAAAAACAAACTATATGTGCTGGAGGTTTATTGGCAGCTGTTTTATAGCATACACATAGAACATTATTTCTAACTTATGAATACTGATCTAGTGTATATCAAATCAATTAGCAGCAAAAAAACCCCTCTTGAGTACGATGAACATGCTTATAGATAGCCATTTTACGACCTGTTTGACCAGGTTATCCTTAAGTTTAGTCAACAGCCTTCTTAAATATTTGAGTCACACAAAGGATATCCACATGTAACGTTACTTTATTTTCTACTTTTCAGGCAGTAGTAATCAGTGCTAAGAATTTTATTCAGTGTGTGAATTAATGAACTGATACTCATCTGCTGACAGTGATATTTTAATGGACGGATGTGGTACTTAGATTTTAAGTAAAGTCTCACTGACCTGAAAAAAGCATGCAGCCAATGAAAACACAAATCCTGTACTGCATACTTGTTCAGTGACTCATGAGGTCATAATGCAAGGATAGACATGACATCTAGGGAATTAGCAAAGGCAGAGACAGTGCTTAGAATTCTGTCACAACAGACAACATTTCTGTCTCTATTATGACAGGTTCACTTTTAAGGGCATAAAAGAGCATTTTTCTAGTCATTTCACAGTAGGTGGCCGTGGTTAATTCTCCTGTGCACAGGATATGTCAAGTTTTCACTGAAACCTCTTTAAATAGACTGCAGTTTGATGCATTAAATAAACACCAGTTTTCAGATTGGTATTTAACAACAACTTTTGATATCTTACATGCATTAATTGGCCTGTGATTACAATTTATGGTTAATTGGAGGCTTCTGATAAAGGTCAATGAATAATAATTGACATAAGCAAGAATTAAAATTGTTAAGCATTGAAATTACATAAAATGAATAATCCATAAAGCAAATTACTATCCATGCACACATAGTGAAAAGGTGAATTATTTGTTGAAGTTGAACTTCAGGCAGGAATACAAAAATACCATTTTGTGCAGTTATTTTCTCTTCAAAAACATGATTTTCTATAGAACTAGCATTTTGCTAGTAGAATAGTACGTACTGTATATATGTGATTTTAGCCTTGATATTAGCTCTCCAGACTGAGATACCGCCATTATAGTAGTGTGGATAGAATCTGTACCCTCTTAAATTTGAGGACTTCTCAATATAAGTACACTATTTTACTGATATATTGTGGATACCTGACCATCACAAGTCATAACTATATGAGTTTTGCTTTCTAAAATAATGGGTATTTAACAGGTATAACAGATTCCACTCTTCAGGGAAGGCTTTCAACAAGAGTTTGGACTGTGTCTGTGGAATTGTGTATCTATTCAGCCAATAAGTTTTTCCTTGGTTAAAGCGTAGCTTCAGGCTTCCCTGAAAAAAATTAAAGTCAGCAGCTACAAATACTGTAGCTGCTAACCTTTAATATAAGCACACTTACGTGTCCAAGGATCAGTTAAGTCCTCACCTTTGGAAATTCTTCAATCAGCTTCAGGTGCAGGCACCAGTATCGTAAGTAAGTAAGTAAGTAAGGCTTGCAGCTTCACAGCCTGTCGCCTACTGTGCATTCGTAAAGCACTCTGTACTGTGTGAATGGTCCGGCAGTCTTCTGGAACCTGTGAAGTGTCCCAGAAGGCTGCAGGGGAAGGAGAGGGGGCAAACTTCTGGCACAATCACTGCGGTGCATCTGACCGGAAGTGGTAGCAGGTTCCAGGTACCCGCTGCCCTCTCCCCCCCAAAAAGTGCCAAATGTGGCAGTGGAGGGGGGGGAGGAAGCAAACAAGCGTAACTTTTGGGTGAAGCGGAACCCCTTTTGAGTGAAGTTCCGCTTTAAGTAGTGATGTTATATGGAAGACCTGGATCTTCTGAGAAGGGTTTTCACACAATCTCACAGTGTTTGTGAATCTGTGCCCACTGAGCTAGGTATTGATGTGGTTGGTCAGGTATTGATTTTGGTTGAGAAGACTTTGTTCACAATCATCATTTCAGTTCTTCCACATGGTGTTTAATAAGTTTGAAGTTGAACCACTAGAGTACCGCTGCACAAAACTAGTAAAACCATGTCATTATGAACCTGGCTTTGTGCAAAAAGATACAGTCATTCTGGAACAAAAAATGGACTTCCTCAAAGTGTTTCAAACTTGTAAAACACACAGTTGTCTCAAATGTCTTTGTATACTGTAGAATTTACAGTACCTTTCATTGGAGACACCTGAACTTCCACATATTATGAGTACATATACAGTATATAAGTAGGTGTGATTGTTAGGTGTCCATTAACTTTTGGCCATAAAGTGTATGCCTGTATAATTCAAATATGTGTGGCCTTGGTAAGAGGAGCCTTAATGGTCTGTAAATTTTGGTGGATTACTGGATGTTATATTTAATAACACATATTGGTGGCAACAGGAAAACATATGCATCTACATCAGTCTAAGGTTGTGTGCTGACAGTGCACACACTACCCTCTCCCAGCACACTAACTGAGCTGTCTCTCAACAGAGAGCCAAACACAGAGCCATTCACAGAGGTCACATAATTGGGAAGCCATTCCACCTCCTGGCATTAAAACCCCTTAGCCCTCAGGAAGGTGTTAAAGACTCCATTGATGTGCTAGAGACCCTTTTGGTTTGTAGGCCACCCAGTTTGTCCCTTCAAGCACTTACTGATGAGACACCCCAAGTTTGGTGTTTAGTTAGGAATTCAACACCATAGGAAGGAAAACGAGTCGCAAAGGAAGAATAATAATAAGCTGAAGGTCAGGGTGTAATTCAAGTGAATCTGTGGCTTTATCCTGCACTGGCAAAAAATTAACTTTAGTAAAGTGTTCACTTTAAGCCCATAAAGGGCTGCATAGCCAAATCTTACAGCAACAATGTATCCATTTTTCTCTCGATTTTAGTAGTTGAGGTCAGAGGAAACTATAGCACTGCCATGTTATATCAAACCTTAAACTGCCTGCTGAGAATTGGATATCTAGGTCATCCACTATTGCACATTTTTTTAAGCAACTTCTACGTAATAAAACAACTCCAGGACACAAATGATACAGCAATTAGCTGCATTCTTCCCTTTTCTACTGTACCTGCAGGCAGAATTTGCCAGAAGAATGCCTTCTCTAAAACACCAATGAACAATGTAACGTGAGCTTTATCATTTTGCTGTGTTACCTCTTGCCTGATCAGAGAACTCGTGTACTACAGAGTCATTTCTCGTATTGATTACACAGAACATACCTAACTGCATATCAACTTGCACAAATAAATAGTTGTATTAGAGGTAACAAGAAAATATATTCTTATGTAATGAAGTCGAACTGTAGAATATTGAGGCCAGGAAATACAAGTATAATTCGTTTTTTTTTTCTCTATTTAATGTTCTGTACCATATGTTACCAATGTTAGGAATTTGTGCATGCGAGATTGCATGGTTTATTGGCAATGAATAATTTGGCAGCAGCCTGCTCCCAGAGTCTCTTTGCTGCAGGGAATAACAACCCAAAGGCAAACTGTAATAATCTCTGGCTCCATGGCTCCTCACCTTATGAATCTTAAATGATTATCACTGTCAACTATGCATACTTCTTTCTAATGTGACAGAATATAGAGAACACAAACACCCACAAAAGACGATATAAATACAGGCAAATGGTAGTCATGAGAACAGAAAGACAAGTTCAGGAGAAAGATTGTAGATTCAAACATATTAAAACCCAAAGAGTTAAAAAACAGGTTCCTGAGGAATAATCCAAAGAAGACACATTACAGAGCTGTCATTACTGGAGTGTTTGTATGCATTTATAGGGAATTTATATACTGTATAAGCATTAATGTGTCCTGTTTTATTAAAGTATATGTACATTCAGTCGTAAACACACATATAGGCTTTAAAATGTTAGTAATTTCAAAAATAGTTTTCACACATTTTGTAAAGTAGTATTAAACCCTCAATTGTGTTTAGCTCAACACATTAAGCACAATAAAGAAACATTATCCATTAAACTATTTGTTACAATTCTTACCCCAGCACTTTACAGCTTTCAATGCTTCTGCTCCCTCAGTGCAGCTTTCCTGAATTTTCTGTCTGCACAGGGAAGAGTTAACAGTGCACAATGCAGTCTCCAGTCAGTCTGTAAGCTTGGAGAAGGGAGGGAGGAGGAGCAGGAGGGCAGAGCAATGCCTTGCCATCTTAGGATATAGGGCCATGTGTTTCTATTGATACACAAAATGTAGGAAGACACATTTCTTGTCATTGCAGGAAAGGGTGGCTCCATAGGATACAGCAAAAGAAAGGAGCCACCATGAAACAGGAAACCTGGGGTTGCAGTCAGGGCACCAGCTTAAACTGGAACATAAGCCAGAAATAAGAGGAAAAGAAGCTGCATAACAGGTAAAGAAATAAATCAGCTCTTGAAAGTGCTTAAAATAAGTGATCTAAGGTGAAAAGTGTCACCTGGTTGTGCTATTCCATTGCCACCATTTCAAATTTTCTTCCAAAGGAAGTTTCCTTTAGGTGGATAAGTGCGAAGTTCACTGTTAGGCTGTAAAATGTCAGGAATTATGCAAAGTTTGCAACATTTGAAGCTCTGCCCTTTTTGGAAAGCTTAGCCCAATTGTTTTTTAGGACTTTGGGATTGATTTAAATAGGCTGTTCGCTTTGAAAGAGAAGTTGAAATCTGCAAAGGAAATTTCCCCCAAAGCTTAGTGAATGCAGTAATATTTCACTTTGCAAATATTACCCAATCATATGCAAGGAAAATAAGAAAACAACAGTTTTGCTTTCATATGATTGCATGGTGGAAGTCATCAGAGCTTCACCTCATTCACTGGGGCAAATTCCCTTGCAAAGCGCAACTTCATTTACAAAGTGAACAATCGATTTGCTTTTAGAGAATCAACCTCATTGAGTCAGGTGCAGAAGATTGTTCGGTGATAAGGTAGCCTGCTTTTTTATTTTGTACATTTCGTTCTACTTTAAGAAGGTGGATATAATTTCACTTTAATTTGTTCCTAAGTAAAGTTTGGACAGTACTAGATTTTATTTGGTTGTTTACTTGCCTATGCTTGGACAAAAATGTAAAAAGTCAGATTCATAACATTCAGCATAGTATCTGTTGTTTTCTGCAGTTCAGCAAGTGTGTGTGTGTGTCAGTGAAATGTTCTGGATGTTAGATGGTTTGCTGATAGATAAGTGCCAATGAACAGTCAATTAGGCTTCTTTTACTGCAAAAAAAGAAAAAAAGCCATATTTTATCCAAGATTTTTTTTCCTTTGTGGATCATAATCCTCGGAATCAACAGAGTTTTGGCTATATGATCTTGCAGCTGCATGTGCATGTGGGCAGTAATGCTATATGCCAAGAATATATAATGATAATACAGCAAGTGTAGGAAGTGGAATATGCTTCTCAAACATGAAAATGACAAGGGGAATTACTACAAAAGCTTTTCTTTCTCAGATGTGTATGAAGAGTGACTTCAAAGAAAAGTGCAGGTGGGAATCTACCCCATGGTGCACTGGGAAAGGATTACTGACACTATGAGCAACCAGTGACAAGATACAGACATATCATAAGGTTACTATTATAACCACATTACCAAAAACCCAGAGGGAGGAGATTTCTATAAAAATTTTAGTCGGAATTTGAAATCATGTTTTGCATTGGTGCAAGTTGTATGGAAATAAAGTGACTGTAGTATTTGTAAGGACAATAGCCAAAATCACAAATGTGGTGAATGTTAAAGCAGAGTTCCAGCCCTTGGACAAATAGAAATTCTGTAGCTGCTGACTTTTAATATAGGACCTATTCAGGGTCCAGCGATGTCCTCACCCCAATCCAATTCTTCAATTGGCTGTCGGGTGCTGGCACTGCCATCTTGACTAAGGGAAATTGGCAATGAAGCCTTGCGGCAGTCTTCTGGGACCTGGGAAATGTCCCAGAGGGCTGTGGGGGGGAGGAGCCTGAACTTCCTGCTCATTTCGATGCGGAAACCAAGTAACTGCTCCCACCTCCCTCCGAAAATGTGCCAAATGTGGCAGTGGAGGAGGATGGGAGAAGCAGATAACCGGAGCATCCACTTTTGGGTGAAACTCCACTTTAATAGCATGACAATTACCACCTTGCAGAATCAGCATATCTCCCACATGGCTCACAGTCAGAATCAAGAATCAAGAAATGTATTTGTCATTCTGCAATAACAATTATAAATTTAAAAAAAGTTGCAGTCACTCTACATCTTAAATATAACAAAACTGTATATAAAACACATATAGAAATGTATATTATATAGGGCGCGCTTGTTGGAGCCCAACCTCTGTAGCTGTAAGATAAAGGTGCCAGATGGATATCAGGGATGGATGGAAGCAGTAACACTGAGGCAGCTCTTCTTAGAGTGGAAGCAAGGCTCTAATGCAGTAACAAGAAAAAGAGAGGAAGGCGCCTCTAAGTGCAGTATTAACAATTTATTAGTAGACAATGGAAAATTTGCACTTACAAGATAAACCTCAAGGTCTGAAGAAGGAGCCTATTGAGCTTGCTCCGAAATGCATTACCGCCCCTTTCACCTGCTACATCTGACTCTGCTCTCCAAGTTTCATTTTTGATGCACAGGCACATCCTGGATTCTACTTCCTGATCCTATAGGCATAGCTTGCTGCTGGATGGCTGGATGTCCCACCTGGATCCAATTACCACACGATGAGTCTTTTTAACCGTTTATCTTGTAAGTGCAAATTTTCCATTGTCTACTAATAAATTGTTAATACTGCACTTAGAGGCGCCTTCCTCTCTTTTCCTATAAAACACATATAGCATATGAGATATAGAAGCACACTACAACATAAAAAAACCCATAAAAACACACACTGACCATTGCCATCTATTTTCTTCATTCATAACAAATACCCCCAGAAAAAAATTAAAACTCTGTAAAAGCTTCCCTTAATCATGCCCAATACTACATCCTATGCTATGTTACTAATAATCAATTTTAGGAAAGTTTAGAAATCAGGCTGTCCAGGGGAGAAAACTGTTTTGTAATATGGTAGTATGTGGTAGTACTGACTAAACTAAACAACTCAGGCTAATTAAATGTGTTAAACTTTTACTAGCTGCCACATCATAATTATTATGGCTGCACAGAAGTCAGCTGTGGACGTCAGTAGAGCTTCACCACACTCACTAAGCTCTGGGGCAACTTCCTTTGCAAATTACAACTTCCTATTCAAACTGAACAGTCTATTTGCCTTTAGTATATCAACCACACAGAATCAGATGGTCAATTGTATGGTTTTGGGTATATCACAACAGTCTGATATACAAAGTTAATTTGGATAACTCAGAATAAAGTGTTTGAATTTTTGGCACAAGATTTTTGATTATTGATGCGCGAACATACTTCTGCTTCAGTGGTTAATTAAATGGTTTTGTTTTGCCATTTCCATGATTTTGATTGCCCTGATTCAAATCTTGTTTGGGTTAACCAATCCACTAATTACTAATTTGAAATTTAAGTTAAGTTAAATTTAAGTTGAAATTTTGTTACAGTGCTTTCAAATCCAATATAGGCTATACATATACTATATATATATATATATATATATATATATATATATATATATATATACATATATATTTAAACGTATTGCATGCTGTTTATTAAATGCAATACCAATGTGTGCCTGTGTGCCTCAGTTGAAAATGTTTGTTGTTCCTTGTAGTGACTCACTTCTGTTTTGCGGTGGCAATGTCCTGTGGGCTCATCCAGTGTCTATAGTTTTGCTACCACATTGCACATGCTTCAGATTTGTATTTTAAAAATGCAGTTTCTATGGCTTACTATGCCCTGTGATATTTTCAGATGCCTACATCACATGTAGAACCATCTCACAGGAGGGATCAGAGCACCTAATTGAAAGCAGGTCCTCATGGGAGCCTTGCTTTCATTTATTATGGCAGTACTCTTGCAAAGCCAATCATCAATACCAGTATCCATCCCATGCTCTGGGTACCTAAGAGATAGTAATTGTGCTAATAAATCTAAAAATGATCATGCTATTTGTGTGGGAAGTCATAGGTATATTTCCCATAGATGCCAACATCCCTCAGACTATCCATACTATGGCATCTTGAAAAATATGGGACTTTTTAGGCATTATTTACATCATAGAATTATGTTTAAAAATAATTAATATTGATACATCCATGATTAAAATATGCTTAACATAAGAACATAGCTGACATCCCATTCCAGTTTGATCACCAGATCTATATACATTCTCCATATTTCCACTTAAATGTCAATATATGTTGATTCTAATGCAATAATTGTCTGTGTGGGAAAAGACTGACGCGTTTCAAAGAATCTTCATCGGGGGTTGGATTCAAGACTGTATTATAAATCTTTGGGGAAAAAAAGTATTATCTTTTATTTTTGAATGAATCTTCTTTTACAATGGTTACAGGAAGGTGTATAAAGGGCAGTTACTAATTGGCACCCTCTGGGTTTACAAATGCTTTGTAGTGGGGAATTAACAAAGGAAAATACATAAGTTTTGTAAAGTATGCTTTGACACCTTTGCCATGTACCAATTTAACAATGTTATATGACAAGTTCCAAGTGCCATGCAACGGTTTCTATTAAAGTGTTACTAAACCCAGGACCCTGCACACTATATCTGGTCTCCCACAATACACAGAACATGGGAGTACAATTATTTTAGTAAATATAAACTGCTAAATACCTTTTCTCATCAGCAGTTAAAGCAGTCTTGTGACTTCAGCAGAGAACTGGTTAAAGCTTGTAGGAGGTGTTTTATTTCTGCTCTAGGAGGATGCAGAACCCATGACCTCTGTCTGGAAAGTGCCTATTGGCCCTGCTTTCATCATATGCACTCTCCCAAGAAAAAAAAAACGTATCTAGCAACAAACACTAAGCTGAGCATGTGCAGAAGGGCTACGGGTTCAGTTTGTCTTATCAGCATAGGCATTTGAACAAGAGGAGGGGTAGAAAAGACAGGATCAAAAAGCCTTTTTACAAAATGCATAGGATTAACCCCTTAGGTTCCACAGTGAGTATAACAAGCATGCTTTACTGCATATACAGACTGATTTTACTGTTGTGGGTTTAGTAACACTTTAATGTCTGATAACATGATCCAAATTAATCATGTTCTTGTACCACAGTTCTAAGTTAAGATATGATCTAAATACTCTATGAAGATGCTACTTGTGAAGTGGCATATGTGGGCAATAATCTAAATAGAAGCAACTGTTATAATTTTCAGCACCGGAAGAGGGAGAGGAGAGCATACTTCTATTTCAAACAACCCAAGCGTCGTGCTCCACATACATTAATTTGGCACAAACTTGCCACATCAGTCTTCATTTACTGTAGAGCTGCACTTCTCTCTGTGTGACACTTTTTTTTATATCCCTGCAGGTATCTATGTTAGTGAGGTGAATTTCACGAATGATTTAGCATTAAAACATTTAAATAAAGTATATTTTAATCTGAGAAATTAAATCTCTGTCCCTCTACAGATGTTTGGGAAGTCACACTACTAATTTTCTGGGTGCCATACACACAAAGATTGGGCCACCTAACCAAACTCATGTTTAAAAATCTGGTCACTCCAGGAAAACCTATAATATGTATCATATATAGATAATAATAGATTACTGAGAGGACAGTCAGTCATGGGGCAGGTCTGGAGCACTATATACATAATTATTTTTGGTTATTAGTGCATGTATGGGCATCTTCTCCGGCACTACTATAATGCTACTCATATCTCTATAAACATCTCTCTAAATTGCTCTTTGTGCTCCTTTCAAATGCTTAAGAAAATACCCAAGCAGATTAGTCCAGAGAGCCCTTTAGAGCATTAGGACTTTCTTGGGTCAAAATACGCAAAGAGGTCTTATTAAATACTTCAAACAACATTTTGTATAGCACAATAATTAATGTAACCAATAAGAAATATTTTCTTTATTGTGTCTGCACTAAAAAAGACAAAATGTAAACTAAGGGTTCTAGATATAGTTTCTACTGCTCTTTGTAATGTGTAATTAACTGACAAGAGCACAATCACACATCTATTGACCAAGACTTCTCTTGAGATTGCTGCTATCAGCATCTTTTAACCAGTTGACCTGGAAGTCTGCATTAAAAAGCTTACCTTATTAGTTTGGAATATTTAATGCTTTGTAGAACTGTAGTTGGTGCGGACAGTCTTTTTCCAAGAGATCATAGGTTTTACACATATCCATATTTAACAAAGCTGAGACTTTAAAAGAGCAGTATGACCAAACCTTTTTTGAGGTTCTGCTTAATTTACATGTTGAAAGTAATTTTGTCATGAAAATACTTTTTTTACTAAGTAATTTACTGTATACAGTTATAAAAATACCAGATTTACAAAATGTTCTGAAATTCTGAAACAGCGTTCTTGCAACCATCAACAATTTTTGCAGCCGAGACCACTTGGGCCCACTTGTTGTATGGCTCATCATTAAAGTCATACCACAATTTAATAAGGTTTTTGGTTAATTGTGAGCATTCTTAATTCTAGGAATAATACAGAATCACAATAACATTACTTACTATGCTGGCAGTGGATTCCATTAAACCCACGGGGACATTTGCAGACATATCCAATAAACGTATCACCACGAAATGCTTCGCTGATTTCACATATTCCACCATTATGACAGGGATTTGGATTGCATAGATCTGAAATGCAAAACAAACAGATGGCAACACACATCAATAAACATAAGTGAATAATTACACAGAAAATAAAAATCTATTATATGCAAGTTTATTTAGTACTACAAGTCACTAAGAAATGTGTTACATATTAGGCATTATTTACCAAGGTGATTGCAATAACAACTGTTTGAGTTGCCCATGGCATTTGACTCTTTACTTTGAATTTTGAACCTGCTGAGCAGCAAAACAGGCAGTTCTTATTTCAGAAAAATACATGCCACATAAGTTGAGGCCCAACCCCAGACAAAACTTTACTCTTGTTTTGGACAGAATATGAAAATGTGAGAAATGCCGTCAACTTTTACACACTGCGTCTGTCCTTAATTTGGAGAATCTTGCTTCCTAAAAACCTTCAATGTAATATCATATAATCAATTATTTCCTAGGAGGATTTCCTATGATGTTTGATGTGGGGGACTGGCTTGTGTCAAATTGAACTGCATTTCATGCAAAGGCTAGTTTTTGGTCTACCACATACAGAAACTAGGAATAAAAGATCAACAATACCCAAGCACAAGCACTATTAGGCATATAGCAAAGAAAAAAATATTGTATATTCTATTCCACCAATAGTGCCTCCAATGAATTATATTAACACAACACTCATGTGTTCCCGCAAGTATAGGATATAAAAAATATATATAAACAGTGCTCTGCAGTACAATATAAAAAATGTTATTTGATAATATCATCACATGAACCATTGGTCAAAGGGGAGCTCAATGCATCACATAGATATACCATATTTCTATACACAGGTACAGGGAGAAGGGACTCTAATAAAGGAACTCTTAAAAATATAAAACATATGTAATATGGTACCGAAATCCGAAATCCAGAATATGTTATCTATAGATATACCATAGACAAGAAAAGAAATGCTTCAAAAGAGCTGGGATTTTAAGGTGCCAATAAAATACTACAGTGTTAGATAAAAAGCCACAGTTTTTGTTAATCCATACCAAGTATTAAAACACTTGTGTATCCATAAAACATCATAACAACATTTTCCATGAACAAAGCTTTTGATTGAAGTTTTCACAACACAATTTTACTGTAGATTCTCATGGTGTAGTTAAATCACAAGAACGTACAGTAACATTGTGTTGTGAATACTTCAATCAAAAGCTTTGTTCATGGAAAATATTTTTATGATGTTTTATGGATACACAAGTGTTGTAATACTTGATATAGATTAATAAAACTATGGCTTTTTATCTTACATTATTACTGGCACCTTAAAATCCCAGCTCTTTTAGAGCATTTCTTTTCTTGCCTATGTGACAATATCATAAAATATAACCATAAACAGAACAGAGAACAAGTAAAAATATATATCACAATTTAAAAATATGTGTGTGTTTCCTTTAAATAAATAATATATATCAAAATAAACCAAAACAACAAAAGTCCATAGTATCTGTGTGTTTTACTTTACATAATAAAGGTGCAACTATATATTAAAGGATAAATCCAAGAGTGTCTGTGTGTTCTATTTTAAATACCATTTGATACAGGAAAGTGCAAATAGTGTCCACGTGTTCCACTTTAAATACACTCTTACAGTGCAATTGCTCTCAGGATGTGCCAGCAAAACTCTTAAAAATATTCACTTTCTTCACAATTCCTACTGTGACTTCAAAATGTTTAGTTCACCATTTGTGCACATCCCATCACCATAAAACTTATGCTCTCGTCTTATACTTAGACCTAACAAATACTAGGTCATATGCATCTTCCCCTTTAAATGGGGTCTCATAAGCCAGAGCAGCTCTCCTCATTCCAGCATTCAGAATCAATCAGTTCAATCCTTTTCCATCTTCCATGCTGATTCGACCAAGAATAATATGGAACTCAAAAATAAGAACAATATATAGTGTTCTCCTCAAAAAATATACAATTTTTATTAAAACTTCATATACTTAGCTTAAATAGTACACATAACTTGGTGCACTGCAGTACTGAGCATTACAATGGGGAAAACCTCCAACAAGATGGCCGCCTGCACACTTTGGGATTACGGCATGATGTCACCTGCTCCTCCCTAAGGTGGGAGACAGAATGAATTTCTTGCCACAGGTCAAGAACTTTGTAGAGCTCAAACAAAAGAGCACAAGCATCATCTTGCAGATATTATGATAACACTTTATTTTTACAAGCATTCTCTTTAAATATCTTTGCGTTTTGTGCAAAGATTTTGATTTTGCATGTTCACAAGCTATTTACAGGCTTAAATTGAATTATGGTAGCAAAATATACATGTAGATTATAAACTCCAAGGAACAGGGCCCTCCTAACCCTTTTGTATTCAACTGTATCATTGCTGTATTGTCTCCCTTTATATTGTAAAGCGCTGAGCAAACTATTGGCGCTATATAAATCCTGTATAATAATAATAATACATATATTTTAGATATTATAAAAAACTGAATCAACTACGAGATAATATGTGTTATAATCTAGCTGAAGTACAGCACCTCAATGAAGAATGTATTATCATCATGAGGTGAACTAATTACTGCTTTATGGAGCTTCAGCTGCATTGTGCTATAATCAGCTCTGTTCCTGCAATCACCCATAATGTACTTGCTTCTCACAGAGCTGCTGTATTTAGCACAGCGTAAATACTGTAGTTCAGCCAAAGGGAAAGAGCATCTAATGCAGTTGGTAGCTAACATTCACTATCCTTTCTTCTTTAGGAAAAGTTTTGAGTGGATCAAAAATTAAAGTGATTGTAAAGTATTTTTTTTTCAATAACAAACATGTTATAAGGTACCTACTCTGTGAATGGAAGTGCACAGAGCTGCTCTGACCCTCCTCTTCTCCTCTTCCCCTGCCAGTGTTCTTGGTTCCTCTGCTTCTCCATGTGACCAATAGGAAGCAGCTTCCTACAGAGGCACTGCAGGCTTGATCCAGAGCCATGCTGCCTGCATCCATAGACACACAGCGTGGCTCAGCCCCGCTCCCTTATCACAAGATTCTGACTGACTGCCTCAGCATACTGCTACTTCCTAATGGCAATAAATACACTATATTGTCGAAAGTATTGGGACACCTGCCTTTACATTCACATAAACTTAAATGGAATCCCATTCTTAGTCCTTTGGGTTCAATAGTGGGTTGGCCCACCCTTTGCAGCTATAACAGCTTCAACTCTTCTGGGAAAGCTGCCCACAAGGTTTAGGAGTGTGTCTATGGCAGCAATGGGCAAACTACGGCCCGCAGGCTGTATACGGCCGGCGGACCTTTTAATCCGGCCCGCGGAGCTAGGCTCCCGCTAGGCTCCTCTCACAGTCCGCCCTGAAGACCGGTGTAGCATGAAAATCTGTCTCCTATGAGGATCTGTCTCCCTCGACGTATCTGCGCATGTGCCGGAGATCGCCGATCGGCTGGTAATGCCTGAAACTGGCACATGCGCAGATACGTCGAGGGGGACAGATCCTCATAGGAGACAGATTTTCATGCTACACCGGAACGGCGCGGGAACACGGCGAGAGGAACGCGCGGAGCAAAGGTAAGTGAATTGACACAGGGGGGACTTGGGGACTTAATATGGGGAATGAATTACTATAGGGGGGATGAATTACTATATGGGGGATGAATTACTATATGGGGGATGAATTACTATGGGGGATGAATTACTATATGGGGGATGAATTACTATATGGGGGATGAATTTCTATATGGGGGATGAATTACTATGGGGGATGAATTACTATATGGGGGATGAATTACTATGGGGAATGAATTACTATGGGGGATGAATTACTATATGGGGGATGAATTACTATATGGGGGATTAATTACTATGCTTACTATGGGGGAATATTACTATACTTACTATGGATGACACATACACATCATTCATCTACTCTTGGTCCGGCCCCCGGAACCCATTGCGGCCCTCAAGTCAAAAAGTTTGCCCACCCCTGGTCTATGGGAATATTTGGCCATTCATCCAGAAGCACATTTGTGAGGTCAGGCATTGATGTCAGATGAGAACGCCTGGCTCACAGTCTCCACGCTAGGAGGAGGTGTTCTGTCGGGTTGAGGTCAGGACTCTGTCCAGGCCAGTCAAGTTCCTCCACCCCAAACTCCCTCACCCATGTCTTTATGGACCTTGCTTGTCCAAAATGTCTTGGTATGCTGACGCCTTAAGAGTTCCCTTCACTGGAACTAAGGGGCCAAGCCCAACCCCTGAAAAACAACCCCACACCATTATCCCCCCTCCACCAAACTTTACACTTGGCACAATGCAGTCAGGCAAGTACCATTCTCTGGGCAACCACTGAACCCAGACACATCCATCAGATTGCCAGACAGAGAAGTGTGATTTGTCACTTCAGAAAACACATCTTCACTGCTCTATAGTCCAGTGGCAGTGTGCTTTACCACTGCATCCAATGTTTTGCATTGCATTTGGTAATGTAAGGCTTAGATGCAGCTGCTCGGCCATGGAAACCCATTCCATGAAGCTCTCTATGCACTGTTGTCATGATAATCTGAAGGCCACATGAAGTTTGGAAGTCTTTAGCTATTGACTCTGCAGACAGTTGGAGACTTCTGCACACTGTGCGCTTCAGCATGCACTGACCCTGCTCTGTCATTGTACGTGGCCTACCACTTTGTGGCTGAGTTGCAGTTGATCCTAGTTGCTTCCACTTTGTTATAATACACTTTTGGTAATACAGTTGACCATGGAATATTTAGTAGCAAGGAAATTTCACATACGGACTTATTGCATAGGTGGCAACCTATCACGGTACCACTCTTGAATTCAGTGAACTCCTGGGACCGACCAATTCTTTCATAACTGTTTGTAGAAGCAGTCTGAATGCCTAGGTGCTTGATTTTATACACCTGTGGAAATGGAGGTGCTTGGAATACCTGAATCCAATGATTTGGAGGGGTGTCCCAATACTTGTGGCAATATAGTGTAAGTCAATAAGGTTGCTAAGCCATTTTAAAGCTCAAATTGCAGCTGAATCCTGCTGAATCATCTGAAATCTGAGATGTGGATGGCCCTGCAAATACAACCTGGCTGGACAAAATTAGATTTTAAAAATCAACTGAGCCAGGTGGAAAATTATTGGTCAGACTGACTGCATCCTAATTGGTGTAATGGCTGCTTGAATACAATTGGTCATGCTGTTAGTCTAAATGGATTCAACTAATTTTCTCCCCATTTTCTGAAATAGAGAAAATTGAGAAGTGTATGGCTATCTTTTAGAAAACAAATATTAAATGTGCATATTTTTGCAATTAAAAAAATGTGCATTTTTTAAATTTTTTTACACGGGAGCCGGTAAAGCATTGCACTCATGATCGGCAGGTCATGGGTGCAATGCCAGGATCCTGCAGACTGTCAGTACACTGTCTGCCCGTACCTCCTGTATGGACAGATAGTCACTGAATTTCGGGAAGAATCAATAAACTGCAAGAGAGCTCATCAGTGTTCATTGAGAACTACAAGTCATTGTTCGAAATGGTCAACAGTACTTGTAGTTAATTCATTCACAGAATTATGTGAATGAATGATGCAGAAGTGTTGGTAGGGCCCCGCATCACCTTGCTGTTTTTAAATTGTGACACGGATGTCGGGAGAAGATCCCCCATTTGCTGTCACAGGGAAAGGGGGATCGGGAGGAGAGGAGCAGGATCTAGACCATGTTACATGTTCAACCCAAAAAAAGGTTGGAACATGCAACATGTTTCAAAGGTGAAATTACACTTTTAATGCAAGTCTCTAAAAATGCATAATGATGATAAACTTTTTTTTTTCATTTGAGAGCATATTAAAATATTATAATATTTTACAAATAAAAAAATCATCAATTTATAATAACAATTAATATGATTTTACCTGTAGCAAAGAATTTCATTGGTTGCTATAGTCAATTGATCTCTTAGTTTCAGGTGTTGCAAGTCTTCTCCTGTGTGTTTAAAGTGTATGCATATGGAGGTTTTTTTTCTCTCTCTTGCTCTGTTAAGTATACTGTACATTTGAAAACATTTTGTTATATCTGTTTGAAATGCGCAAATAAATACCCATAGATCCTGCAAGAAACCCAGTGAGCTTGTATGCTACTATTTATCTCTATATGTTTATCTCAGACGGGCTCATAAGCCCTGCCCAATACATATTTTTGAGCTATGGAACATCTCCCCCTTTGTTAGGTATGTGAAGAAAGGGGGAGGTGTTCTGTTGTGCTAACATGCACTGGGGTATATTTACTAAAGCTGGTTCACTCAGATTCTAGTGCACCTGTGCATGGTAACCAATCAGCTTATAAACTCAGCTTGTTCAATTAAGCTTTGGCAATAAAACCTGGAAGCTGATTGGTTTTTATGCAGAAGCAGGGGCGGACTGACCATTCGAGCACTCGGGCACTGCCCGAGGGCCCGTGCCAGTAGGGGCCCCAGAAAATGCCCCTTGTACCTTTTATAGTCTTTTTTGGGTGTGCTTTGAGTGTGGGCAAGGACACAGGGGCTCCATGATCCCCTATTGCCCAGGGGCCCCATGAGTTGTCAGTCTGCCCCTGTGCAGAAGTGAACCTGATTTTTCTCTTTCCAGTTTTAGTAAATAAACCCCTTTCTGTAGCAAAGTGAAGCATTCTGTAGTCCTAACACACCCCCTGTCCTAGGATGACAACGATGCAGTCCAGTGAGGGAGTGTTGTCACCCTACAACAGGAGGTGAGTTATTGGCAGGATCACTAGGTGAAAATAAAAAAAAACAAAGCTTACGAAAAGAAAGCAATGCAGCCACCACATCTGAGCACAGGTACCCTACAATATATTACAACTTTAAAAAACAAATAAAAAAACAACCATCTGTTTTTACTGTCCCCAACTGCAAATGTAAACTATAGCTAAGAGCTCAGCAAAGCATTCTCTGTATTAAAAAGCTGCAACTTCCTTGATGTCATTTTGCATCCAAAAGTAGGGCTGACATTTTTTCCCTGGCATTTTGCAGCACATTCTACAACCTTGCTTCATTCTATCTGTGTTTGTGTAGGTGAGATTTCCTCGTACTGTTCTGGTGACCTTATAGGAAGAGACTGAAATCTCCAATGAGGACACAAGCAGCATTAAAAAGATGATTCTTCTTCTCAATCTATAAAAAAAAAGTTTTGCTTGCATTTGGCTCTTTTCTCCGAACCTTCTAAATTCCAGAACCACTTAAAAAGCATTTCAAAACATTGACTGCTAACCAGGGGCAGACTGACAACTCATGGGGCCCCTGGGAATAGGGGATCATGGGGCCTCTGTGTCCGTGCCCACACTCAAAGCACACCCAAAAAAGCCTATAAAAGGTACCAGGGGCATTTCATGGGGCCCCTGTGTCCCTGCACACAGTCAAAGGACACCCAAAAAAAGCCTATAAAAGGTACCAGGGGCATTTCATGGGGCCCCTTACAAACCCTGGGCCCTCAGGCAGTGCCCGAGTGCTTGAATGCTTAGTCCGCCCCTGCTGCTAACTTACCATGATCCTGACAACACTTGTCTAAATCCTCATGCACACTTGACGTTTTTACAGCTGCTGTTTTTGGCTTTTGACATTTTTTTCTACAGCTAGTAAACCCCCCAGCATGTTATCCTATGTGTCCATGCACACATAGACTGTAATCAACGTTTTTTGGCTGGGACGTTTTTTGGTTGGAAAAAAAACCCAGGACTAGTGGGTTTCTAGAGGAGTAATTAAGGTTGTAAAAACACTCTAACGCTGCAAACCGCTGAAAAATGTGGTAAACCACTGCAAACCAGCATTTTTGGACATTTTTTGACCAAAAAAATGCTAAAAACTGCAAATGCAGGAAAATGCTGCTAAATGCGGCAAAACGCCACTAAACGCCAATACAAAAACACTAAAAAAAGCCTAAAAAACTCAGGTTTTTATCGTGACTTTACACAGCTAACATTACCAGCGTTATCAAAACGTCCAGTGTGCGTGAAGACTTAAAGAGACCCTGATAACAACAGTTATAGTTAAAAATCTATACATCTAAAGCTGTGATCTAAAGGTAATAAGCAACATTTTCTAGAACAGTATTTCCCATTGTCATTATTTCAGACATCCATATCATACAAAACAAGTCTTCTTCTCAGCAGGCACCTTTTTTCATCCCATTGTGAACATTCTACAAGCACAGCAGTAACACTGGGTATTTGTCTTAAATACAGATAATGATGTGCAGATCAGGGTGTACCAGAAGCGTAAATCATCAGCTAATTTCATTTGTACAGTAGCTCACTAAACACTAACTGAATCATTCAAGAATGGAATACAAAAGAACAACAAGGTTGTGAAAAGTATACAGCACTTCCATAATATCAGAAATAATCACTTAATTATCCTTAATCGTGTTGGTTGCTCAGGGTTTCTTAAGGCTCTGGTTTTGATTTACTAAAGGTCAACAGGCTGTTCACTTTGCAAGGGAATTTTCACTTAGCTTAATGAATGCGGTGAAAATATACTCTAAATACCTAGTTAAGTGCAAGGAAAGTAAAAAAAAACACAGTGTTTTTGCTTGCACATGATAGGATAATGGAAGTCAGCAAAGCTTCCTTTCATTCACTAAGCTCTGGGAAAATTCTCTTTGCAAAGTGCAAATTCCATTGCAAAGCCAACAATGTATTTGATTTTAGTAAATAAACCCAAAATAGTAAACAAAATGTACTTGAATGGTTGATTTATCAAAGGCAAATTGACTATTCACTATGGCTTTCAATATTCACACAATTCATACATGGACAACCAAATCAAAATCTTCCTGGTGTTTACCATACAAGGACAGGACGTACAGGTTATACCATATGGTGAATTGACTTACAATTGTGTTTTTCTATAGAGTGTGGGAATGAAGGCTGGCTAAGCGGTGGAATGCCTAAAAAACTGTATCCATAGTTATTACCAGCATGGTGTATGGCTTTTTTGACAAGCTGCTTTACCTGACATATTCACATTTCATTGCTTAGTGGGCTCGTCACTTTTTTCTTCAGGAAAAATGTTGACATTGACATGACTTAGTGCACCCTCACAAGAATGAAAGCCACATAGAATGCAATCATGGGTGCTCAAGATTTACTAGGACTACATTGTACATATGCAAGACCATGATGCACGCACATAATAGCAATGTATACCTACTTTAAAGGATAAGTTCACCTCCAGGGGCATGTTGCATGTTACACCCTTATTTCCCTTAGATCCTATGCACCCGCCTACCATTGCCAGAGCTTCCCTCTCTGTGATAGCAGATGTGACAGTGCCGTTTTTACTGTTTAAAAACAGCATGACTGTGAGTGACTCCATCTGCAAGGAATCTGTGAATGATTAAACCACAAGTCCAGTCTACAAGCATGCTGATCACCACACTCATAGTTCATTCACACTGCCTACAACTCAGGAATTGTCTGCCCATACAGAGGTAGGGGCAGAGAGCTCTAGGCAGTCTGTGCAGGAGCTTGACATTGCACCCACAATCCAATAATCACTAATGCAAGGCTCCAGTGAAAAAAAAAAAGAAATGCACATTTTTTTTCCCAGCAAAAATATGTGCGTTTATGATATTTTTTCACAAAGCTGAACTTAGCCTTTAAAGTGCAACTGCAGTTTTTTTTTTTTTTTTTTTTTTTTTTTAGGATAGAGTGGAGATGGATTAGAACTCTGTCTGTGTCCCTGTTAGGGAGATTCTCTATCTGTCTTGGTGATTAATGTTACTGAGACAGAAAATGGGGGAAATCCTGTGTTTTGAACTGGGGAATAGAGGATAATTTATCCAACTCTTCCAATAGGAGCAAGATAAATCACCCAATTTCCCCCAACCATGCTAAAGTGTGCCACAAATTCCCAGTGCTTGACCTAGCATATATGCTGGTGCAGTTCCATCTGCCTGGGTGTAGGTTCAGCCAGAAATTTTCTGGCCATCAATTAAAAAAATGACCTTTGTTAAGCCAGGTGGTACTGGCAGGACCACCTACAGAACTAATTTTGACAGCAGGAATTGGACAGAATTTGTTCTGTACATGGCCAGTTTAAGCGGGGATTTTTCTCACCTTGTCAACAATTTCCTGGTGCTATTAGGACAAGAAGTGAAGGGAAATCTCCCCATTGGGACTTAGATGGCAAAACTAGCTATCAAAACCATACTCTGTCAACTAGCCTCCCAATACTCTACCAAAAACACACAGATACTATGGACTTTTAGACTTTCAGTCTCTCTGAGTCTACTTTTCCTTAATAAATATCCAAACTGCCATTGCTTACCTCCTTCTAAAAATGGATGTTGCCCAGCTGTCCTAATATTTTCTGAGTCACTATCCTGCTACTGAGGAATAAATACACAATTAGTGACAATGCCAGGACAAGGTCATCCAGAGCCCAGGGTGAACATGTCAAGCCCTGCCCCCCCCCACTCCCGTGTTGTGCATGACCAATCATCACCTGATCACTATACCTATGTGCACACCAACATATATACATACACGTATGCATACAAACACTCACATATATACTTAAAACCATCCATTTATGTACCCCCACTCATTAGTGGGCAGCACAGTGGCTAAATGGTTAGCACTTCCACCTGGTAGTACTAGGGTCGCTGGTTCGAATCCCAACCCCGGCACCAACTGCCTGGAGTTTGCATGTTCTCCCTGTAACTGCGTGGGTTTCCTCCCACACTCCAAAGACATGCTGGTAGGTTAATTGGCTCCTGTCTAAATTGGCCCATGCATGCATGTATGAATGTGAGTTAGGGACCTTAGATTGTACACCCCTTGAGGGTTAGGGACTGATGTGAATGTACAATATATGTGTAAAAGCGATGCGTAAATTGATGGCACTATATAAGTACCTGAAATAAATTAGTCTAGGAGCACTGGATTAAGTTATACATACGTAAAGTTTAGGCTCACCTTTATTTAAAAAATAATAAATGTACATATTTTTGCAGACAAACATGTGCATTTAATATTATTTAAAACAGGAACCTGCAATCTGGCTCCTGCAGACAC